>NW_024704744.1:41302531-42607531 GCF_018977255.1 Callorhinchus milii | reverse complement strand
TTAGGGATATGAAATAATTTTGGACTATTTCACTTTTTAAGTGAAATTTAAGTGAAATATATTCCTATATATTTTTAAGCATTTAAAATGTAGTTTGAAAGCAATAACCAAAATAAATTTGTCATTTTCAATCCACGACTGTTTGTGGGACACTGCTGTGCGCAATTGGCTGCCGCGTTTCACCCACAAATATACAGTCAATTCACTTTGCAGCATATTCTGTGAAGCGCTTTGAGATGTCGAGAAGACATGAAAAGTGCTATATCAAATGCAAGCAGTATTATATTATTATAACAATAAGAAATACAAGAAATAAGCTGGTGCCAATTGTAGCACTCTCGCCTTTGATTCAAAAAATTGTAGGGTCAAGCCCCTGGTCAGCATTTAGGCTTACATTTCATGGTGACACACCAGTACAGTGATATGGGAGGGCTACATTGTCGGAGGTGCAATCCTTCAGAAGCAACATTATAAACTGAAGTCAGGTGGACGTTATAGATCCATGGCACTATCCAAAAAAAGATCAGAGTTTCTCTTGGTGGCAACAATCGCCCAAATAGAATGGAGTCCTAATGGATTCCTGTAGCTCAGTGGTTAGAGCACTCGCCTTGCAAGCGAGACACCTGGGTTTGATTCCAGGCAGAGGGCGAAACCTTGGGCAAGTTTCCTTACTCCACACGCCTAATAATAATCCCTCCAAAACAAAACAATAATAAATTGGTCATTTTCAATCCACGACTGTTTGTGGGACATTGCTGTGTGCAATTGGCTGCCGCGTTTCGCCCACAAATATACGGTCAATTCACTTTACAGCATATTCTGTGAAGCGCTTTGAGACATCTAGAAGACGTGAAAAGTGCTATATCAAATGCAAAAATTATTATTATATTATTATAAATAAAATTGGCCATTCACGGCTGTTTGTGAGACATTTCTGTGCACAAATTGGTTGCTATATTTGCCGACAAAACACACAGTCACTACACTTTTCCAGTAAATCCTGTGAAACACTTTGAGTTGTCGTCCTGAAAAGACATTATATTTAAATGTAAGGATTATCATATATTAGCATTATTTATTATTATTAACTGCAGCCCTCAGTTCTACTGTATATTCAAAACGTATTTTAGAATTCACATGGTCGATTATTTATTTGGTATATTACAGAGCCTGTGGGCTCAGAGTAAATTAAGTGTAAATGCAAAGATGTTGTTACTATTATGACAAAAATGTTTCAAAACCAGAAGCCTTGAACCTTTTATCAAGAATTTTTTATTCTTGTTTCCTTGGAGGCTTGCAGCTGCAGAAAGTGATGGTTGAATCTCTGCACATTGGTCGGGATGGGAGGATGAAATCTGCTTGACCAGGAGCCAGCTTTGGGAAGGTGAGATTAATGTAGTCCTGGAACGCTTCTCTAGTCTTTCGTAGCTCGCTCTCTAGATCCATTTCTAAGACAGTCATGGTTTCCACCTGCTCAAAGACTTCCTGGAGGTTGGCGTCTTTGTCGCACATAATACGTTTTAACTGGTCTATTTCAGACTTGTGCCTCACTTGCAGTTCCTTAATGGGCTCCTCAGCGAGTTTCTTTTCTTCACTACGTGCCACAGTGATTTCGGTCGCTATTTTCTCCATGAATTCCTTGTTTTGATTTTCCAGAGCTTCTGCTAATTCAAGTTGCATTTTCGTTTCATATTTTTGTTGCAACCTTCTGATATATAAAAAAGAAAGCAGCATGAAATAGTTGTGAAATAAAACAAAATACCACAGTCACTTCCATTGCACAGGAAACGCTGCGATGCACTTTGATATGTTTCACTGATGCGATAAGGAGCTATATCAAATGCAAGGATTCCCATTATTTATTGTTAACAACACAATTACCCATGACTTGGGTGGTAATTAGACATGTATGATCATACATGATTAGATTTTGTCATGAATACAGAGACTTGGTCTATATTTTGTTCCTTGTTTCAATCTCCTCTTGACCTAACAGTGCAGTATGGTGTTGGAAAACTGATCCACATGTACCGTTCAGTACACTGTCTATTTTTCAAACCTGTGTGAGCCCAGATACTATTCAACAGTCTCTTTAATAATAATAATGCTTGCATTTGATATAGCGCTTTATCATATCATTGAGACATCTCAAAGCGCTTCACAAGATATATTGTAAAGTGGAGTGACTGTGTATTTTGCGTATAGTAGTGTCCCACAAACAGTCATCAATTGAATAGCCAGATTATGATTATTATTTTTTTTTTTTGGAGGTATTAGAATCCCCAGAAAGTGATCCAACAATCGACTAACAACCGGGATCTTACTTACTGCTAGGTAAACAGAGGTGTGTGAAGTAGAAACTTGCCTAAGGTTTCGCCCTGCCTGGGAATCGAGTTTACATACTATTTCTGGCAGAGAGACAATACAATACAAATTTGTCATTAATATAGTACCGTTCCCATCAGAAGGATGTTCCAAGGCACTTAACCACATGGCTTGTGACCCTAGCTAGGAGTAGGAGCTGAGGCGGGAGGAGAGGAAAGGTGACAGAAAGCATGGTCAAGGAGGTAGGTTTTGAGATGGACCTTGAAAGACAGAGGGAAGGATCAAGTCAGAGGGACTCTGTGATGGAGTTCCAGAGAGCGGGCAGAAAGGCCACCTGTCAATGCTGGGGCAGTTAGGGCAGGGGACATGAAACAGACTGGTGCTCACTGTGTGAAAGGAGTGGCTGATTTGGTAGGGTAGTGGAATATGAGAGGAATTACTTCATCTCTTTGTCAAGATGACGGGTGGCAATGTTCATCTCTTCTAGTCTTGCTTGATCCACAGCCCTCTCCTTTTCCCTAGCACATTTCCTTAGTGTTCGGTCGATCTCATGACTCAGGCGTTCGTTTGCTGCTTCACGCTCCCTCTTCAACTCCTCCAATAGATGTTGTTTCATTTTGGTCTCAATCTTCTTTAATTCAACCTAAAAAGGCAAATTAATACAACAATAACTTGTACATATAGAGTACCTTTCATAGCTGAGTTGCATCGCAAAGTACTTCAGAATGATGATAGAAATTACCATGTAGGGAAGAAAAGAGGGGAGTGTGAGGCTGTTGATTAAAAACATGGAAAGAGACAGTTTTAAGAAGTTTTTGAAGGCAGTGAGAGAAGGTACAAGGTGAACAAACTTTGAAAGAGAGTTCCAAAGAGTTCCAGAGATACACTTTCATTACATCGAGGCTTGATTACGCAAACTCCTTGCTTTTTGGCCTCACCAACTCCTCCATGGTCTTGCTCCCCACTGCCTCTGCGATCTCCTAACCCCTACCATCCTGCCCACTCCTGCCCACTCCACTCAGCGGGCTTCGGCCTGCTTCACGTCCCCCGCCTCGTTCGCCCCACTATTGTCAGGCGAACCTTCTGCCACTCTGCCCTCACCCTCTGGAACACCATCCCACAGTTCCTCCGCCTCGTCCCCTTCCTTGCCTCCTTCAAGATCCATCTCAAGACCCTCCTCTTCGACCACGTTTTTGATCTCCCTGCTTTCCCCCCTGCTCTCCACCCTCTCCGACCCCAACCCCCAGCTTGGGTCCGAAACTCTGACTGTCCAGCGCTTTGGGACGTCCTCCTGACGTGAAAGGCGCTATACAAATGTAATTTTGTTGTTTTACAGTGACTAAAGATCCACCACACACGGTGGGAGATGGAAAAAATCAGATGAGCTGAGGGTTCAGGTAGCAGAGTAAGTTTTGAGGATCCTGCAAAGATATGGTGGGCAAGATTATGTAGGCATTTAAAGGTTAAAATAACATTTCTCAAACATTAATGGAGAATAATATTAAATAAGCTATAATAATAAAGTTAAATAATATTTCTTTAAAATATTTATTCTGCAATGTAAATTACATCAACATGTAACATCTCATAAAAAATCTCATCTAACCCTCCTAGGATTTTTTAATTTTACATCCACCTTACAATCTGACTAAGATCAGAAATCATGAAGACAACTGAGCTGGCTCTAAGGTGAAGGGCTTGGCAATCGAATGTTGGAATCCAATCAACTTTCTAAGGGGTTTTGGTAGTCAGGTTGCTGAGCCAAGTGGGCCTATAGTATTCTAGCATATAGTTACAATACAATTTACATTTATACAATGCCTTTAATGTCAGGAGGACATCCCAAAATGCCTGCCAATTCCGGCTGGCCACTGGAGGTGAGGATAGTAACTCGGGGGCTGGGGGAGGAGAGGAAAGATAATTGAAAGCATGGTCAGGGGTACATTTTGAAATGTACCTGGAAAGTGGAGGAGAGGGAGCATAGTGATGGATTTCCACATGGGTCACACATCCAGCTGATCCCCCCAAAAATGAGAACAACTCCACGTGCTATCAGTCTATCATGTAGCATGATAGTACATCAGTGCATTATGCCACCAGGTCACCTTATAATAGCAATTTAATGTGCGTTCCTTTATAAAGTGAGCAAATTGGCAGGAATAATCCAGCCCTGAGTAGGAATGAATTAATATTGAGTGGAAATTACTTATCATTAGGTCTTGTACCATTTTATGGTTCTGGAATCCAAAAAAGTTGCTAATTATTAAAATAAAAAGCTACTAACCTTCAATTCGTTTGAATGTTGCTCAGTTATTTCTTTGAGGTGATTTTCTGCTTCTTGGTTAGCCTGAAGAATAGCCTGCTTCACTGCTTCCTCTTTCTCTATCAAGGCCTGGAGAATTAATTCACAGAGAGAATAATAATTGATTCAGTCGTTTTCTGAAGATAAATCTCTTTAATGGCCTGCATTGGAATTCTCTGGGAACACTAGACTAATGTTCACATTGAGACTCTTACTGATTATTGGACAGAGCTCTGTGCATAAAACAGCATTAAATTATGTAAAACTTTACAGCACCAAAATAAGCCTGATTACTCCACTCTCCCATACCCCTCTATTCCTTTCTCCCTCAACTCACGTATGCATTAAGTTTCCTTTTAAATGTTGCAGCCTTAGCCAGGAGTTCCACATACTCACCATCTTCTACATGAAGAAGTTCCTTTTAAACTCCCTTTTAGATCTGCTCCTTGCTATTTTATATTTATGGTTCATTATTTTGGACTTACCAATAAATGGATACAGCCTATTATCAAATCCTTTCATACGTCCCCTCTCAATCATCTCATTGCCAGAGATAAAATCTCAAAAGTGTCTAATCTGTTTTGATAACTATATCACTATACTTGTAGAGTCCTGTAGCTCAGTGGTTAGAGCACTCCACTCGTAAGTGAGAGACCTGGTTTCAATTCCCAGCAGGGTAAAACATTAGGCAAGTTTCCTTACTCCATATGCCTCTGTTTACCTAGCAGTAAGTAGGAACCGGGTTAGTCGATTGTCGGATTGCTTTTCTGGGGGTAAAAATTCCTTCAAAAAAAAATTGATCACTCAATCAACGACTGCTTGTGGGACACTGCTATGCACAAATGGCTGCCACGTTTCGCCCACAAAATTTACAGTCAATTGACTTTGAGATATCTAGAAGATGTGATAAGGCGCTATATCAAATGCAAGGATTATATTGAAAAAGTTTTATTGGTAATTATCATGATTGGGTGAGTCTTGAAGGTCCTCTTCAAGAATTCTACCTCTTCAGGATTCCTGGCTAATAACCTCTCAGGTAAAAAAAAACTTTCAGTTCACAGCTGTTTGTGGGACATTATAGGGTACCTATTGGCAGCTGTGTGCACCTATAAATACACAATCACTGCATTTCATTGCAAAATCTTCTGAAGTGCTTTGAGACTTCTCATTGACGTGATAAAGCGCTATATCAAATACAAGGATTATATTATTCTACTCTTCATCTCGGCTGAAGGATATGTTTCAGCAATATGGCTTATCTAACATTTTTAGTTTTTCCTTGTATTCAGTATTTTTGCTCAGCATGTTACATCTGTCTGCCTTTATTTAATTGCTTTATCTTGTAAATAGGGCTACTTTGGTGAAATTGGTAATAGCCTGTGTTAGATTGTAATATTCCTATATTAACATTTTCAAAATACCATCCACTGAAAGAGACTAGGCACATATGAATTGTGCCTACACCTTAAGACAAGGAGAGTTCTGAAAGACCTCTTGAATTGCAATATATTGCACTCAGAAATCATTCTTCAAATCTTCAGATCAACAACAACAACAATTTGGATTTATATAGCGTCCTCCACGCCGGACGGTCACATAGTTTATAAGATTATAAATAGAAATATTCTGCCTTCCTGAATTTAAAATCCCATGGATCACAGAGCAGTAAAAATAAGTTATCAATGCTCATATTAGCTACATTATTGGAGAAATTATTTCCACAGGTTGGTGAGTCAGTAATAATAATAATAATATAATAATCCTTGCATTTGATACACGCCTTATCAGGTCATCGAGACGTCTCAAAGCTTTTAATAATAATCTTTCCATTTTATATAGCACTTTATGACCTTTTTGAGATGTCTCAAAGTGCTTCACAGAATATACTGTAAAGTGAGTTGACTGCATATTTTGTGGGCGAAATGCTGCAGCCAATTGAGCACAGCATTTTCTCATAGACAGTTGTGGATTGAGTGACCAGTATTATTATTCCAGTATTATTTTTAAAAAATGTTTTAAAGTAAACTTGCCTAAGGTTTCCCCCTGCCCAGGAATCAAATCCGGGTCCTCTAGCTTGTGAGGCGAGTGCTCTAACCAATGCACTACAGAATCCATATTTAATAAATGAGCACACACAGGGTAGTTAGTTAAGATATGGACTAGCCTGTTGGGAGTGGTTTGGCAGAATCCATAGTAGCCTTCAAGAGAGAAGTAGAATAGCTTTTTTCTGTGCTGTAAATTTCTATGGTTCCACAGTTCTACATGCTGATAATAACAACAACAACAACATGATTACATTAATATAGCGCCTTTCACGTCGGGGGGACGTCCCAAGGCGCTGGACAGTGTACAGCATTTCATACCCGAGCTGGGGTCAGTGGGGAGAAGGGAGGGGAGGGGAAAGGGGGTAAACAATGGCATGGTTGAAGAGGAGGGTTTTGAGCCGGGACTTGAAGGAGGCTAAGGAGGGGGCGAGGCAGAGTGATTGGGGGATGGAGTTCCAGAGGTTGTGGGCAGAGTGGCTGAAGGCTCTCCCGCCAATGGTGGGGTGGGTGGGTTGGGGGATGTGGAGCAGGCCGGAGCCGGCTGAGCGGAGGGAGTGGGCGGTAGGAGATTAGGAGGTCACAGAGGTAGGGTGGGGCGAGACCATGGAACTCTTTGTAGGTGAGGACCAGGATCTTGAACTGGATCCTCTGAAGGATAGGGAGCCAATGGAGTCGGATGAGAGTGGGGGAGATGGGGTCACGGAGTTTGGTGAGGGAGAGGACACGGGCTGCAGATTATCTGCAGCCTGTGGAGGGAGGAGTTGGGAAGGCCGACAAGCAGGGCGTTTTCATAGTCGAGCCTGGAGGTGATGAAGGCATGAACAAGAGTTTCAGTGGCCTAAGGGGTGAGGTAGAGTTGGGCGATGTTACGGAGGTGAGGGAAGGCAGAGTGGGTCATGGCTTGGATGTGGGGAAGAAAAGACAGTTGAGGGTCGAAAAAGACACCCAGGTTCCTGACTGGCGGTGAGTTGTAATGAGCAACCATGGAGGTTGATGCTGCCAGAGCCTGAGGTGCTGAGACACTGGTGCGAGCCAATCGGGAGGGCCTCAGTCTTGTTCACATTCAACTGTAGGAAGTGTACCCTCATCCAGGACTTGATACCTGACAGACAGTCTGTCAGGACAGCAGTGGTCCTGGAGTTGAGGGTGGAGGCAGAAAGATAGAGTTGGGTGTCATCCGCGTACATATGGAAGTTGACCCCATGTCTACGGTTGATGTCACCAAGGAGGAGCATGTAGATATTAAAGAGGAGAGGGCCAAGGACAGAGCCCTGGGGGAAACCGTTAGAGGCAACAATGTGGAGATGGTGAGAGAGATAGGAATCGAACCAGGCAAGGGCAGGTCCGCAAAGATTAAGTAAAGAGGAGGCGGTGTATGAGATGGAGTGGTCGACAGTGTCGAAGGTGGCAGAGAGGTTGAGGAGGACAAGGAGACAGAGGGAGCCCTGATCACAGATGTTCAGAATGTCATTAGTGACTTTGACCAGGGCTGTTTCCATGCTGTGGGCAGTGCGGAAGCCGGATTGGAGGGGTTCAAAGAGGGAATGGCGACAGAGAAAAGAACTGAGCTGGGAAACGACAACTTGTTCCAGGACCTTGGAGAGGAATGGGAGGTAACTGGAGAGTAGGAATGGGTCCAGGGAAGATTTTTTTCAGGATAGGGGTGATGACGGCTGTTTTTAGGGGGCTGGGAACTGAACCGGTTGACAAGGAGAGGTTGATGACGTCGGACAGGAGAAGGGCCAGAAGGTGGAGCTGGGAGATGAGGAGAGAGGTGGGGATGGAATATAATTATGTAACTATGCATTCAAGATAGTTACTGTACATAAGTAGTTACTGGGGAAAAAATAGATCACACGTTTAAAAAAGAAACTAGTTTGTTTCATTATTTTGCATTTGTAAATTCTGCTTTCTAAAGAAAAAAATAACTTTCATACCCAAACGAAAATGGCTTCTTTAATTTCATCCACACTCCGAGTCTTGTTTTCTTCAGCTTCTTGCAAATATTTTTCGTGAAACTTTTCTCCCATTTCTTCCGTTAAAGAAAATGGCATTTTAATTTAGTTCATGAGCCTTTCTTTTCTACAGTAGTGTCATTGTTTTTCTCTATTTCTGTACCCCCACCACCCCCCAATCTATTCAACTGTAGTTTGTATTGTTTGATAATATTCTTGCGCCTTTCAAATGTAAATGTGCCATAAAGCTAATTAAAATAATTGTGAAATCCTTGTCTTATTTTGTAGTTATTATTCTTGTCTCAGGTACCTCTAATAGGTGGATTAATAGGCTGTTCAATTTATAGTTATCAGTTTATTAGATCAAGACAGATCTTTTAATCCCATTTCTCACCTTTTCTTAATACCCCTTATTGCCCTTAATTTCACTGTGTGTTTGCATATGTTTGTGCACCAAATCATTCACTATACAGATTGTCAATTCCCTTCATAATTTTAAACATCTCAATTAGATCACTCTTAACCTCCATTGTTTAAGGAATTTAACCTTAAACCTACCATCATAGATGAGACTTCAGATTTTGAGAAAATATGAGTTAAGAGGAGGAGTGAGATGAGTCTTGGTTTCAACACAGTGAGGAAGAACATATTGAAAATGAATTTGGAACTTAGGAGAAAAGTCTGGAGACCATAGCAAAATGAATAAAACATAGACAGTATCAGTAAACATGAGGACAGAGGGTAGAGATGAGAGGGTGTGGGGTTCCCCAAGGGCTCCATCCTTGGCTCTCTTCCTTTCCTCATCTATATGCTCCCTCTGGGCGATGTCATCCTCAGCCACGGGGTAAACTTCCACACGTATGCAGATGACACACAAATGTACTGTGCCTCCTCCACTATCGACTCCAGTTCCATCGATGTTCTATCAGCTTGTCTGGCAGACACCAGGGCCTGGATGAGTGTAAACTTCCTGCAGCTGAATACGGACAAGACGGAAGTCATATTCTTTGGCTCTTGTCAACGTCTTGACTCTTGCGGATCTGAACTCCTCAACCTCCCTGGGCTCTCCCTCAGACTCACTGAACCAGTGTGCAATCTAAGCATTCGGTTCGACCCCCAGCTGTTCTTCCTTCCCCACATCTGATCCCTGCCCAGGACCACTTTCCTCCACCTCCGCCACATTACTGCCTCCGACCGTATCTTACCCCAAATGCAACCGAACCCTTGTGCATGCATTTGTCACCTCCCTCCTGGATTATTCCAACGCACTGCTCGCCGGTTTCCCTGGCTCCACTATTTAAAAGATCCAACTCATTCAGAACTCTGCCGCTCGCATGTTGACCTGGACCAAACTCTGTACCCACATCTGATCAGTTCTGGCCAAGTTCCACTGGCTCCCCATCACCGAAATGCTTTCATAGCGATGTCACTATTTGATCCTTTGATGTCAGCTCTTCCTATCATTGTGAAGTTGGTTTAGATGTTGTGTGACAGGTTAGTGGCAATAATAGTCCTGCTCACTATAAAAACGCCGAAACTTGAGATTTTCAAATGTAAAAACAACATCTGTACTTAAGAGTGACACATGTTCAGTTGTCAGCATTTTCACTTGAATATCAGTTTGGCACGGTAATTTAAACAGTACAAATGTCATCAATGTATCTGACCATGTTGATTCAACATAAAATCTCTCCAGCAGGGTCCAAGCAGATAGGTCCCCAGTTTAATGTCTTGTCTAAAGATGTCAACTCCAACAATGTAACACTCCATCAACACTGCATTGTAATGTCAGCCTATGACTATGAGCTCAAAGTCCCTACATGGGGCTTAAACCCACATTCTTTTGACCCAAAGCACGAGTCCCTAACCAAGTGAGCCAGGAAGATATCGAACTCCTGGACAGTGACTTCAAACTGCTTGAAAATACAAAAATGTATTTGAGAATCCTTTCATAAACACAAAAGGTGAAAGAGATTAGTACTGTACACATATCTTAAAATAATGCATTCTATTTAAAATACAATGATGATGATTATTATTATTATCCCCTGAGAGGGGAATAAAAAAGGGGTATAAGAGAGGGGAAAAGAAATCTCCAAACTAGTTAGACCCAAATGACCTGTTTCCCTGCCCTATCATTCTATCTATCTATGTATGTAGTTTCTATGTATGTAACAGGTATCCAATCTGGTTTTATTCTATTCTGAACACAAGGACAGTAACTCACTCACTATTTTGAATCACTAATTGAATGGAAGCAGTGGTTTGGGGGAACATACACACAGTTCTTACCGATGATACACTGGTGCACTTGTTGCTTGACTGCAGCGTGTGTTGGCTCCGAGAACCACCTGGGCAGCCCCAAGATCCCTCCCGTGGAGGGTGGGAGCAGAGTGGGTCTGGAGTTCAGGTTGTAACACCAAGTATCCATCCTGGGTCAGGGTGTCGAAAGGCAAAGCTCCTCTTTCGTTGCAGATGGTAACCGATGGAGCGAACCAAAGCAAAGCAAAGAGTGTCAGCCTCCGGGAGGGTTTGTAATGTGAGGTATTAAAGCTTGGTCAGGTTACCAAGGTGACGGTGCAGGTAAAGGCCACTGTGTGTCACAGGCTCTGGTGCTTTGATGGTCAGAGGGTTATCAGGCAGTGGGGGAGACCGCACTCACTCTACACCCTGAGAAGCTCTCCCCTGAGCCAGTCAGCCTGACCCACACCCACCACTCACTGCCTCATCATGTTCACGGCTCAACACTGATCATTCACCTTCACCCTCACCTTCACTACAGGCAGCCAACACTCTCAGCAACGTATCTTCACCACTCTCACACACACTCTCACGCTCACTCTCTCACACACACACACTCTCACTCACACGCTCACACACACTCTCACTCACTCACACTCACTCTCTCACTCACACGCTCACACACTCACTCTCACACACACACCCACACTCACTCTCTCACTCACACACTCTCAATCACACTCTCTCACACTCACTCACTCTCACACATTCTCACTCACACTCTCACACTCACTCTCACACACGCTCACACTCACTCTCTCACTCACACACACTCACTGACTCACACACACTCACTCACTCTCACACTCACACTCACACTCACTCTCACACTCACACTCACTCACGCTCACACTCACTCTCTCACTCACACACACACACTCACTGACTCACACACACTCACTCACTCTCACACTCACTCTCACACACTCACACTCACTCACTCTCACACTCACACTCACTCTCACACACTCTCACATTCACTCTCACACACTCTCACTCACACTCACTCTCTCTCTCACACTCACTCACTCTCACAATCACTCTCATTCACACTCTCACACTCACTCATTCTCACACACACTCTCACACACTCACTCACTCACACTCTCAATCAAACTCACACTCTCACTCACACACTCACTCACTCTCACACACTCACTCACTCTCAGTCTCACTCACACACACTTACTCACACAATCGCTCTCACTCTCTCACACACTCTCACTCAAACTCATAAACACACACTCTCACTCACACTCACTCACTCATACACTCTCACTCACACTCTCACTCACACTCTCATGCACACTCTCACACTCACTCACTCACTCACTCTCACTTACTCTTTCACACTCTCACACTCACTAACACTCTCTCAAACACTCACTCTCAAACACTCACACGCTCACTCACGCTCACTCACACACATATAAACTCACACTTTCGCTCACACTCACTCACTCTCACACTCACATACTCACTCTCGCTCACTCTCACACTCACATACTCACTCTCGCTCACTCTCACACTCACTCTCACACACACATTCACTCACACACAAATTTGTCTACATTCAAAATGCCGATACAGAAAACTTTATTTTATTAGCCATCAGCTGCCTGAAATAAATGGTTATTGAAATATTCTGCTGCCCCGTGTTAAAATAAATCACATTTATGGTTCACTCTGATCTGAACAAAGATTCAAGCTATTCAAGTGATAAGAATGCAGTGTACATGTGCTATAGATCAGTTATGGTGATTATGGTCAGACGAGGAATAAAATATCCAGACTGGATGCACATTGAATAGACTATTTTCAAAAATGTTCTAAATATTTGTATTCACCTCTTCCACCTGCCTTCTCGCCTGATACCATACTCCAGTGCAGTGCAGGAGAGGGCCATATTGTAGAATTAGCTTCCTTCAGATGAGGTGTTAAACTGAGATTTTGTCTGCTCATTCAAGTAGATTTTGAAGATCTTGTGCACGATTTGGGGCAAAAATAAGAGAAGCAGTTTCTCCCGGTTTCCTGACCAACAGATACAATTGTTCATTCACTTTATTATTATTATTATTATTTATGGCCGATTGTTGGACAGTGGAATATGTAGAGAAACTCCCTTTTTGTTGTGAATAATGTCATTGTCTGTGTGCAATTGGGCTGTCGCGTGTACTTACAAAAACAGCCACTCTTCAGAGTAAATGCTGTGAAGCACTTTGAGACATCCTCCTAATGTGGAAGGTACTATTCCAAATGCAAGGATTATATTTTTACTTCTGGGATGATTAATATCCACCTAAATAAGGTGACCAGACCTCAGTTAAACTTCTCATCAAAAGGATGGCAACAACAACAACTTGGATTTATATAGCGCCGTCCACGCTGGATGGCGTCTCAGAGCGCTTTACAGTAATGGATCCCGGGACCGAGCCAGGGGGAGGGGAGGGAAGGTGACCAAAGGCGTGGTCGAAAAGAAAGGTCTTCAGCCGAAGGGAGTGAGGAAGGCAGTTCCAGAGCCTCGGGGCATAGTGGCTGAAGGCACGGCCGCCGAGGGTGGAGCGGAGGACTCGGGGGACGAGGAGGAGGCCAGACCCGGAGGAATGAAGTCAAAGGGTACTGTTTTGAAGAGAGAGGAGGTCAGAGAGGTAGGAGGGGGTGCAGAGGAGTGCAGGGACTTGAATACAAGGGTGAGGCATCTCTAACAATGCAATGCCAACCTCGACTATGAACTCAAAGTTCCAATGTGGACTTGAACCCACAACCTTCTGACTCAGAGGTGTGAATGCAATGAATGACCCATGTTTTATGGGGGAAGTAAGTTATTGGACAAAACACAAGGAGAAACTTTTCAAACAGTGTCGTGCAATTCTTCAGGCTATTTCAGTCTGACAGGTCCCATCTCAGCAAGGCTGGTTCTTCCTCTGTGCACTGTGCTCCCCACCATTGTGAAGGCTAATTCCAGCATCAGCTCTACTAGTAACTTAAGATATATATTTGTAAAATATAAGATATGAGAATAAAGGTGCTATAGCACCTGATCTCAAAGTGCTTCCATTTTTTCTGCGAAGTATAGTAAACTGTACTCGAATGAAAAAGCAGCAGCCAAATTGTGCACACCAATGTCCCACAAAGAGCCACTCGCCTCGCAAGCGAGAGACCTGGATTCTATTCCCAGCAGGGCAAAATGTTGCGCAAGTTTCCTTACTCCACACGCCACTGTTTACCCAGCAGAAAGTAGGAACCCGGATGTTAGTCGATTGGTGGATCGCTTTTCCAGGGATAACAATAAAAAAAAATTTGGTCACTCAACCCACAACTGTGGATATGTGCAATTGGCTGCCGTGTTTCACCCACAAATATACAGTCAATTGACTTCACTGTATATTCTGTGAAGCGCTTTGAGGCAACAACTAAATTAAATTTAGAGCGCCTTTCATGTCGGGAGGACGTCCCAAAGCGCTGAACAGTCAGGTGTCGGGGCCCGAGCATGGAGGAGGGGTGGTGTAGGGGTGAGAGAAGGCAGAGAGGTGGGAGGGAGACCAAAGGCACAGTCGAAGAGATGGGTTTTGAGACCGGCCTTGAAGGAGGCAAGGGAGGAAGTGAGGCGAAGGGACCGTGGGATGGAGTTCCAGAGCGTGGGGGCAGAGAGGCTGAAAGCCCGGCCACTGATGGTAGAGTGGGTCGGGCGGGAGACATGGAGCAGGCCGGAGCCCGCTGAACGGAGAGATCGGGTAGGTTGGTAGGGAGTCAGCAGGTCAGAGGTAGGAGGGGGCAAGGCCATGGATGGCCTTAAAGGTGAGGATGAGGATCTTGAACTCGATCCTCTGGGGGACGGGGAGCCAGTGGAGTCGGGAGAGGGTGGGAGTGATGGGATCACGGAGCCTGGTGCTTGAGAGTACACGAGCTGCAGAATTTTGGATCATGTGCAGCTTGTGAAGGGAAGAGTTGGGAAGGCCGGTGAGGAGGGAGTTCCTTGATGTGACGAATGCGTGGGTGAGGGTTTTGGCAGCCTGAGGGGTGAGGCAGTGGCGGAGTCTGGCAATGTTGCGGAGACGTCTAGAAGACATGAATATCAAATGTAAGGATTATTATTATTAAGTAGCCAATATTTAACTAGGGAATTGTTGACCAGGACACCTGGAGAACTCCCTTCTCTTTTCAACCATGGGATCTTTAACATCCACCTGAACAGGCAGATGTTTCATGTTTCAGTTTAATGCTTCATGTGAAAGATTTCACCACTGCTAATGAAGTGTTCCCCCAGCCTGGTCAACGAGCTCAAAGTCAATAGGGCTGAAAAGTGTGAAAGTTAGAATATGGAGGGCACTACAGACCATAGTCATTGATGGCCATATGTGAATATTTTTAAAACCACAATTTAAAAATGCACGCTAAATTAGCAGTTAGTGACTGTTGTACGTAAAATAATTTAACTTAAAAAAAATGTAGTCACTCAATCCACGACTGTTTGTGGGACACTGCTGTGCGCAATTGGCTGCCGTGTTTTGCCCACAAAATATACAGTCAATTCACTTTACAGTATATCCTGTGAAACACTTTGAGACGTCTCGAAGACGTGATAAGGTGCTATATCAGATGCACAGATTATTATTATTAATTTAGCTATTGTGACATGTCAGATGATGCCATAAATGTTCTTTCTGCAGCCCACACCTCACATGTAGACAATTTCACATTTCATCATCATACACTGCTGAATTACATTGGTTAATGTTGGGGAATGAATTACTAAGGTATAACTCCACTTCCTACCTACTTTACAATTAGGAGACAGCAGGTAGTACAATTGTGTGACAAAGGAGCTTTTTCCATTCTAACAACTGGAAAAGTATTGGTATTGTATATTGTGCTTTTGGTATATACAAAAATATTCTGATTTGCATTAATCTTTGTACATAAGCACTTGCAACAGCAAACATTCTTAAGAAATACAAGAACTCAGGCAAAGCTTGAAATAAATTATAAACTTTATTTTACATGGTTCTGAATATAGCCAAATGTACAGTCACTAAAAAGGCATGTGTCTAATTAATTCCTACTTATTGTAGTACACTGATCAGAGGAGTAGGGATTTAGAAATAAATATTAAATAAGAAAAGATACTGGAAATCCAAAGACAAATCACATATTGCAAGAGACAAATTTGTTGATATTTCTAATAGGAGCTTTTGTTACGTTTGAAGAAATGCAACCCATTTTCTCTTGTAGATACTGATTTGACTCGCTATGTGTCTTTAAGTGTGTTTATTTTATTTCAGATTTCCAGTTTTTTATTTTAAAGGAAAATGTTGCTGAGAAAACAATAGGAATTGGGGTAGGTTTGAGTTCCAGGGGTACCTACCAGTCCACTGTTTGGGAACAACAACCAGCTCACTGGTCAGTGATTGTGGAGTGGCTGAGATTACAATCAGCATGGTCTCAGAACATCTCTTGTGAGAAACACACAAAACATGAAAAAATAAGTATAATGAAAAGGAGATGTTATCCCTAGCATCTTTACACCAACACCACCATATAAAGATGTACATTTTGCATACTTCATGTAGAGAGCTCAGCATTTGCAAGGTACAATAAAGCCAAACAATCAATCCCAATACTGTATATAATAAGAGTTATTGCTGCCCCAGACGATTGGTGTGTATGTGTTAGTGCCACATATTTTATATAGTGGTCCATTGTGAGAGCCAAGAAACCTTAAACTTAATGAGAAAAAAGGAAAGGCATGATTTAAGTACTCTGAGATCCTGTGGGTGAAAGGTGCATTAGAAATGTCATTTGTTGTTGTTGTTGTTGATTACTGTCCATCCATTGTTAACTTGGGCAGATAAGAATTCAATGGTTTGAGTCAAGTACTCAAAGAGTTAATACTAAGTCAGAAACAGATTACATTTTATTGCTCATTATGGGTTTACCAAAAAGTCAATTAATTCTACATCATCATTCTAGAATCCAAACATCCTCAACTTACCCTACAAGTACACTGTACCAATAAAAAGCTTGTTGGAAACAACCATCAAGCTTCCTAGCTGGAAGTCTTTACTTCTCTTGAAGTCAATCCCACTTTGATGTCTTTCGTCTCATGGATCTTGTTCCTTCGCTATCTATTGCTTCATATAACTCCCTTTTATTTTCAGAGGTGGCATTCAGATAGGCAATGTAGCCAACACACACAGTTATGCTCAAGAGTCCAAGGGCCATTACTGTTTTATTCTGTTAAGAAACACAAACATGAAATTGTTACAACAAATTCTGAAGTTAAATCTCCTTCATGTATCTGAATGAAACATTATGATATTGTGTGTCATCTTCTATGAATGACTCATTTCAACATACCAAACCGATGATATTTTTGTGTTACTTTTTTGTTGCAAACATGATGAATCTTTGTGCTCATTAAAATAAAAGGATGTTAGTGGTGGTAAATGCAATTTTTGTCCATGCATATACCCAGTGTCAGCATCAAAATCTCCCATGTCAGTTTTAGCATTGATTGGGTGTAAGAGTAAAGCTCCCCCTACGCTACCCCATCAATTTATTTGAACCCCAACTTCCTCTCGCTCTACAACATGTTTATACTTGCAATACCATTATCAACCTCATCTACTCTAATAATTTATTGGAATCTAGGGGCTCACCAGAACCAGAATGGTAATGCCTAAAGTCTTATCAGCTTACAAGCTTGTAAGAAGAAATATTTATGCCAAATGTCTAGGCTAGATTTAAAGCCAGGACCCATCATGATCTGACATTGAAACACTGAATCATATCGTCCTCTATATATGCATAGCACTGATCCCTTTTAATAAGTAAATATTCTGTGCTCCTTTTTCTTTTAGATTTCCTTCATTAAGAAGCAGCACCAATGGACCATGCAAGTTAAGATGGGGGGAAGAGAAATATCGCATGAAAGGATGCAAAATCATAAGGGCATAAATGAAACATGAATCAGAAGCCATTTATCTCCTCATGCCCAATCTCCACAGCCATACAAAATCTGCTCTATCATGGACTTCACCCCACACTCTTACATTTGATACAGTACCTTTGATGTAGATCGGGTGTTTCAAAGCGCTTCAAAGAATAATACATTTTTTGAAGGAATTACTACCCCCGGAAAAGCGATCCACCAATCGACTAACAACCGGGTTCCTACTTACTGCTAGGTAAACAAAGGTTTGTGGAGTAACGAAACTTGCCCAACATTTTAACACTGCAAAGTGGAATGACTGTGTATCTGTAGATGATTATGGCAATTGCGCACAGCAATGTCCCACAAACAGCCATGAAATGAGTGACCAATTTTATTTGGGGGATTGTCAGGATACCAGGAGAAACTCTCACTTTTAAAAAGTGCCATGAGATCTTTAATATCCACCTGAACAGGCCAATGAGACCACGGTTAATATCTAATTCGAAGGATGGGAATATAGAGTAAAGATATTCCTCAATTCCAAAGATAATCAAGTAAAAAAAATCCACAATATTCACTATCCTGTATCTTCACTAATGAACCCTAGCCCCTTCTCTCCATCTATCCAATACTGTTCTCACACAGATGCTGTTTACGAGCCTCATTCTACACACCCACTACTCTGTGGGAAAGGGATTTTCTCGTGGTCAATGAAACATTTTTTTTAAGGTAATCTGATTTCTGTTTGCTCTAATGTCATGAGATTTGGGAAAGATTGAATTGTCAATATCCATAATATCATTCCTGGTCAAATCTAAATAATCTAAGAAGTCTGTCACATAGCAAACATAAGATCTAAAAAGCAAAACTTGGATATCCATTCAAATAAAATTACAGTTCTGCAGTGTGTTTATTTTCCTTCTCCTTCAGCTCAGTGCTATGCCATGGTTGGTGATCCATGGCGAAAATCTGCTTGACATATTGCCACCTGTTGGTGGGATTCTGGTGTTGACCGCTATAGTGAGGAATAGGACTGGGAGATACAATGGAAGCAACTACCTCTACCTAAAGCTTGAACATGCAAACTGGTAGACATTGCTTTAGATCAGCTAGGTGTTATACAAAGGGAAACCCATCGTCATACTTAAGGTAATCTAAACCAGTCAAGAGTTTCACATATGCATAGAAATGTAATACTTATCATTCTTACTTTTGAAATACTACAGCACCTTTCATGTCAGGAGGACATCTCAGAGCACTTCACAGGATATTCTGTGAAGTGGAGTGACCGAATTTCGTGCTGCAGACAATTTCCCTGAGCCTAGAATGGAGTGTACATTCCCTCCCCAGTTGCAACATGACGATCAGGACGCATCTGAGGAAAGAATATTAGGTGAAGGTTGGCAATAGCCAAGGCTTGTGAACCCTAGAGTATGCGCTGGGGTAATTCTGGAGTTTAACTAACTAAACCTATGAACGCTATCTGGTAAGCCTCACTGCTTGTGCAGTTCAGACCACATTCCATTTTGGGTTGGAGTTTAACAGGAGATATGTAGGAAGAATCCCAGCCCCAGTGACTGGCTGTCTCATCTTGCTGACAAGTCAGACTATGGTCTATCATCAACAATACCTTGGAGCCAGATTGCTTAAAACACTCTTGTTCAAATTTAAAAATCTCTCACCGGCTTAATGAAGAGCTCTGGATTAACAGCTCGGAAAAGATTGGTGGTACGGATTCCCCTCAGTCCTGGGGTCTTGTAGTCTGAGCTCTTAGACGGCTTAGCCTGGGTATCAGCAGAATCCGATGAGGATGCCATAGCTGATAATCAGCACTTTGTGAACCTGTACGTAACAGGGTAAACATAGTTTATCAAAAAAAAAATTTTTTATATAACTTCTGGACACATTTAAAGCAGCTTACGAATGCGTTACTTTGAATTTTATCAACTTGTATGAATGATGGATATTAGCAAAAGTACTGCTGAAATAATATGACAGTTAACATCAACCTAAACAGTCATATAGGATCTCTGGTTTAACATGTTACATGAAGATTGGCACCTCCAAGGCCCCAGTATTTCAGTGCTTCTGGATTGAGAATCCAGAGGTCATGGGTTTGAATCACACATGACAGTTATGCAATTTGAATTAAAAATTTTCTTTGGTAATTTGGGTTAGCATGAGAAAAATAGGCATGAAGTTAAAAAAAATTGTTTATTCATGTCTTCAGCGAAAGGCAGTGATTCCCAGGGCAATCATTCAGGAGCTGAACAGCATTGGACGCATAATTCTTTGAGAGAGATGTAAACCCACCTTAAGGCCCATCTCTTCAATCACACTTTTGGCCACTTCCCCCCTTCCCAATACCCCTCCATCCTCCAGTTCGGGCTCCCAGTCAGCTGTGAGAACTGCCTCCTAACATGAAACTATGTAAATGTAAATAGTTGTAAGAAAGCTACCCAAACTGGTACTTGTTAACGAGGGAGACATTTACACTATTATGCTGAGTAATTTAGATCTGCTTTCTCTCTCCAAATCAGTAAACAACAACAACAAAATTACATTTATACAGCGCCTTTCACGTCAGGAGGACGTACCAAGGCGCTGGACTGACAGAATTTTGGAGCCGAGCTGGGGGTCGGGGTTGTGGAGGGTGGAAGGCAGGGGGGGAAGCAGGGAGATCAACAGCACGATCAAAGAGGAGGGTCTTGAGATGGGTCTTGAAGGAGGCAGGGAAGTGGGCGAGGCGGAGGGACTGCGAGATGGAGTGTGGGGGCAGAGTGGCAGAAGGCCGGCCTGCCATTAGTGAGGCGAGCGAGGCAGGGGACGTGAAGCAGGCCACAGCCCACTGAGCGGAGGGAGCAGGCAAGATGGTAGGGGGTTAGGAGGTCCCAGAGGTAGTAAGGAGCAAGACCATGGAGGACTTGAAGGTGAGGACCAGCATCTTGAAATGTATGCTCTGTGTGATGGGAAGCCAGTGGTGTCGGGTGAGGATGGGGGTAATAGGGTCACGGAGCCTGGTGCAGAAGAGGATATGGGCTGCAGAGTTCTGGATGATCTGCAGCCTATGGAGGGAGGAGTTGGGGAGGCCGACAAGCAATGAGTTTGCATAGTCAAGCCTTGATTTAATGAATGCGTGTATGAGGGTTTCGGTGGCCTGTGGTGTGAGACAGTGGCATAGCCGGGTGATGTTGCGGAGGTGGGGGAAGGCAAAGCGGGTCATGGCACGGATGTGGGGTAGGAAGGAAAGTTGAGGGTCAAACAAGACGCCAAGGTTCCAGACTGGCTCAGTGAGGTGGCGTGTGCAATCATGGATGGTGATGCTGTCAGCACTTGTGGGTGTAAACAGGGTATACTTACACCGAAAGTAATCCATGATTTAGTAACACTAAATTTAATAATACTAAAGAATTTAAATGGTTTTAAATAATTTTCTTAGACTGAAAAGAATACTCTGACCATCAATTCTACAGACTAATTGGCTGTTCATGGGACTTTTCCTTTACTTGGCTGCCACTTGCCAAAACAAAGTCACTAAACCTGACACCAGTTTGTGTTGGTTCAATAAAATGTAAGCATTAAATCTCTGTAATCCCAGTTTCAATTCAGAGCTCCAAGACCCTACTGTGTTCAGGGCCGTACATAACTGCAAGTTGTTGTTGTTCAGGTGTCTTGACCACAGTCGTGCCTTGTAGCTCAGTGGTTAAAGGACTCGCCTCACAAGCGAGAGACTCGAGTTCGATTCCCAGCAGAGTGAGTGAAATATTGGGCAAGTTTCCTTCCTCCACACGCCTGTTTACCAGACAGTAAGTAGGTACACGGTTGTTAGTCGATTGGGGGGGTAATAATTCCTTCAAAAAATAATTGGGTCTCTTCAATCCACGACTGTTTGTGGGGACACTGCTGCGCGCAGTCGGCTGCCGCGTTTCACCCACAAATAGCCTATCCTGTGAGGCGCTTTGAGATGTCTCGAAAACGTGATGAGGCGCTGCGCCCAATGCAATGATGATTATTAGTATCATTATTATTGGCTTTGGCCGCGTGACCGTACAGGTAGCATCAGAGAAGCTTTCGCGGTGGTGCACTTGCAGACCCCCCCGCCCCTCCCCTCCCCAGGGGGCAGGTGACATTGTGACCAGGGTGTTTTTTTTTGCCAGAAAAACATTTTTGTAGCCAAAATGACCACAAACACGAGCCCCATCATGACAACGTGTGGCCTCCCTCCGCTGGGGGGCAGCAGAGGCGGTGCGGCCTGATTCAGGGTCAGTGATTTCGAAACCGTGTGAGAAAAGATCCTCAGTGAGGAGGGGAGTGGGGAGTGGGGGATTGGGAGGGAGGGAGGGAGGGAGGAAACCCCCTTTTTTTTTCAAAAATGAATAATATTCAAAATGAGGCACCCGTCCAAAGCCGTTTTTTTTTTTCACGCTCGAGAAGCCGCCCAACCTGGTCACCCCGACCCTCAGAGCAGAGAGCCGCCGCCGCCACCGCCACCAGCCCGACCCGCCATCACCATCACTCCTCACAGCCTCAGCCCGAGCCGAACCGAACCCGCCCCGCACACGACCGACCAGCCCGCACTCGGGCGCCACCGCTCAGCTCAGCGGCACCAGCCTGCCATCACACCCACCCACTCAGCGTAGCTCAACACAGCGCCCCCCTCTGCCCGGAGGAGCGAAGTGTCTCTTTTCAAAGACGGAGCACAAAAGGGACCAACTTCTTGTCACGGCTGAAAGAGCGCAGTGCTTTCAGGGTTGACATTCGCAATGATAATCTTTGCCTCCGGTGATATAGCGCTTTGTCAGGTCATCGGGGATGTTTTCAAACGCTTCAGAGGATAGACCGTAACATGGATTCATTGTGGGTTTCGTGTGCAAACGTCAAGTGGAACTGGAAGATGACACTCGTACGTTTGTTTTAAGTTAGTCCCGAATGGTGAAGGAACCATGTAACAACAACAACAACAACAACTTGCATTTATATAGCGCCTTTCTTGCCGGGGTCGGGTCCCGGAGACACAGGACCATTTATACAGCAGCATGAGGGTCAGGCAGCATCACATAACTAGTTCAAGAAAGCAGGTCCGAAATATAAATATTGTTAAAATATGTGTTTTGGTATTGGTTCTTCTCCAATGGAAATGCTTGTCAGAAGCCATCAGGATTCTGCAAAGTCCATTTTGAGTAATGCTGAGTTACGAGCAAAACCGCTTACTCCTCATATTCTATTTTTAATATCCACATGCTCCCCCTCGGTGACCTCATCCGCAGACATGGGGTCAACTTCCATATGTATACAGATGACACCCAACTATATCTTTCTGCCTTCACCCTCAACTCCAGGACCACTGCTGTCCTGACAGACTGTCTGTCAGACATCAAATCCTGGATGAGGGCAACTTTCCTACAGTTGAATGTGAACAAGACTGAGGCCCTCCTGAGTGGCTCACGCCAGCACCTCAGCACCTCAGACTCTGGCAGCATCAACCTCCATGGTTGCTCACTACAACTCACCGCCAGTCAGGAACCAAGGTGTCTTGTTTGACCCTCAACTGTCTTTTATTCCCCACATCCAAGCCATGACCCGCTCTGCCTTCCCTCACCTCCGTACCATCTCCCGACTCCGCCACTACCTCACCCCTCAGGCCGCTGAAACTCTTGTTCATGCCTTCATCACCTCCAGGCTCGACTATGCAAACTCCCTGCTTGTCGGCCTTCCCAACTCCTCCCTCCACAGGCTGCAGATAATCCAGAACTCTGCAGCCCGTGTCCTCTCCCGCACCAAACTCCGTGACCCCATCTCCCCCACTCTCGCCTGACTCCACTGGCTCCCTATCCCTCAGAGGATCCAGTTCAAGATCCTGGTTCTCACCTACAAAGCCCTCCATGGCCTCGCCCCATCCTACCTCTGCGACCTCCTAACCCCCTACCAACCTGCCCGCTCCCTCCACTCCGGCCTGCTCCATGTCCCTCGACCCATCCGCCCCACCATTGGCAGGAGAGCCTTCAGCCTCTCTGCCCCCAACCTCAGGAATTCCATCCCCAATCACTCTGCCTCGCCCCTTCATGTCCCACCTCAAAACCCTCCTCTTTGACCATGCCATCGGTCACCCTCCCTTTTCCCCCACTGACCCCAGCTCAGGTCTGAAATGCTGTACACTGTCCAACACCTTAGGACGTCCTCCCGACATGAAAGGCACTATACACATGTAATCTTCTTCTTCTTGTATCACTGCATTCATTTAATTTGGTTTTAGTTATCGTGAAACATTTCATTCCCAACACCTTCAGACTAAATCTGAGAAGGAGGCTTAGATAAAATAAAATAAGCACAAAGGGCAGTACATTGTTTCTGTTCACATAACAAAACTGCTCACTGGGAAGCAATCACAAATAGCATATTTACTGTATAAATAAAATGCCATTGTTGCCTCTGGAGGCTGTTACCATCATATCATTGGGTGGATCTTTACCCTTCCAATGCAGCTGTGAGATAAACAATCCCTTTTGCTCCCTATGAGTTTCTCTGCCGAGATGAGCAGCCTGAATCTTTGTATTGTCACCTGTACACTCTTTCCGTAAAGAAGGTCTCATTTATACAATTGTGAGTTCACACTTGCACAGTTGTTTTGATGTTGCTGCCAGAGCTTTGAACTCCACCTTGTGAGGTTCACCGAGTAGGATCCCAGCACCAGCGGCCTCAGCACACTCCATATCTGGATCCATGGGAAATGAATGTGAAACAACCTAGAAGATAAACACAATAATTTGGGTGCTTTCTTTCCCCTCTGATTTTCTCCCTTTTCTCCTAAAAGCACTGACTCATGGTTTTGTAAGATAAATTGTGATATAATAATAATAATTTGGTCACTTAATCCACAACTATTTGTGGGACAATACTGTGCCAGGTTTCGCCGACAAAATAAACAGTCAATCCATTTTATAGTATATCCTGTGAAGCACTTTGCAATGCCTCAACAACATGATAAGGCACTATGTCAAATGCAAGAGTTATTATTATAATCAGTAGATAGTGATACAAAGTATTGCTACTAACTGTGAATATCTCTATTTAGGGTTCAGGGAAGCTGATGGATGTGAGTAGCACAGTGACTTTTCCAGCGCTCTAAGATGCTATCCTGAGTGAAAGGCACTATAATAAATGCAAGTTTATAATCCCTCCAAAACCCAAAACAATAATAAATTGGTCATTTTCAATCTACGACTGTTTGTGGGACATTGCTGTGCACAATTGGCTGCCGCGTTCGCCCACAAATATACAGTCAATTCACTTTACAGTGTGTTCTGTGAAGCGCTTTGGGACGTCCTCCTGACGTGAAAAGCGCTATATCAAATGCAAGGATTATTATTATTATTATTAAGTTATTGTTGTTTTCAAAACTAGCAAACGGTGAGAAGATTTTTAACCCAGAATCCATGTTTAAACATAGATACTGAGCCAAGAGGAATGGGAATAAGTGGTGCTGGCTTGAGATACAACAACAACAACTGGATTTATATAGTGCTCCTCATGCAGGGTAGCGTCCCAGATACACTTGTTGTGTACCTGCTGATGGTGACCCCCGGACGACCACAACTCCCCCAGTACTTGCGGTGCACGGGCTGGGCTGGTGCTCGGGTGCAGTGAGCAGGGATTGGGGAGTGAAGTCAACCAGGCCATCAACCCCTCCTCCCCCTTGTATTTTTTAATGACCTGGATTTGCAGACTTGATGCAAGACAGTTAAAACTGCAGATGACATCAAGGATTGGAGGAACAAAGGCAGTAGCAATGGACTTAGAGACCTTGACGGGGTATGTACATGGGCTGAAACCTGGAACATTAAGTTAAAAAACGATAAATGCAAGTTACTGTAGCAGGACCCATGCTGCTTACCTAATTCGGGAGAGTATTAGGCATAGGCTGGCAAGAACAAAGAGTGTGTGTTGCAGCGATACTGGAGTCTAGCCAGCCAAAAGCGGAGAGCTTGCCATTGAGTGTACTGTCTGAGAAACTGCTTGTCCCGGTAGGAGTACCTACCCGTTAGGGCCTTGGCTTGCAGGGAGCTGAGTGTTTTTTGATGTTCTCGAAGTCCAAGTCCTAAGGTCTTGTACCAGGCAAAGACAGTTTGATACTGTGACGGGAGGTGTGTAGGGTGGGTAATCTGGAAGAATGTAATCAAAAAGTCTGAAGTGCCTTTTTCATCAAAACCTCTCTTATAATCCTCTTCATATGATAAGGGACTTGTAATGTTTAGCTGTAACTAACACCTACAGCTTTTGTTACATCAGTAGTTGAAGTGTTGCATTTTGAAAGAGGAAATTAACTTGTTTCACAATCTTGCAGCTATTTGCAGCATTTAAACACAATGTCACACAAAAGGAGGGTTGTGATTTAGAATCTGAAATATGCAATTCAAATGATAAAGGCTCCTATCAAATACCTTTCGAATAGTGAAACCATTTCACAAAGCATTAGTTCCGTTTTTGCTTCCCTGATTTGTCAATTAGAAAGTATTTGCGTGAGAAAATTATACACAAAACCAAACACATAATGTTTCTCAACTTTAGATGTCTATTCCCATAACAAAGATGTTCACTTGGAAGCAGTCACAAATAGCATGTTTATAGCGTAAAGAAAGTGCCATTGTTGCCTCTGGAGATTGTTATCATCTATCCTGAGTGGATCTTCATCCCTCTACTGAGGCTGGAAGATAAATGGTCCCTCTTGATAGTTAGAAGTGCCAGAGTGTAGGGCAGCCTTGGTGGTCTAGTGGACTAAGCCACAGCTAATGCAGCAGGAACTTGTTGGTTTGAATTCCAATCTGTGCTGAGTTTGCCAGTCTCAACTGAGGCTGCATGAGGAGGCTAAATTGTACCCAGTCTCGTGGTTAAGGAGGATAAAACAATAATGCTTTTGATATAGCACCTTATTATGTCTTCGAGACATCACAAAACGCTTTACAGAATATACTATAAAGTGAATTGACTGTATATTTTGTGGGCGAAACACATCAGCCAATTGCAGACAGCAGTGTCCCACAAACAGTCGTGGATTGAATGACGAATTTATTCTTAATATTTTTTGAAGGAATTATTACCCCGGAAAAGCAATCCACCAATCAACTAACAAGCGAGTTCCTACTTACTACTTGGTAAACAGACACGTGTGGAGTAAGGAAACCGGCTCAACATTTCACCCTGTTGGGAATTGAACCCACATGTTCCTTGTCACTACGTTCTACTGGTAGCGTTTGCACGGATGTTTGCACGAATGATGGGAGAATGCAGAGTAGATGGCAACCTTAAAACTACCCCAGCATGAGTAGTTAAAGGAGGAACATGAGAGAGAAAACACAATTGCACAAATTCCAGCTAATTTAGATTCATGACATGGGTTTGCTTCTGTTTTTTTTTACTTATAACAGTGGAGCACAGATTTTGAAGTTTACACAGCAAGGCATAAGGTTGCACTGTATTTGGATCTGGATGATTAAGGAAACCAAATTTGGTAACATTAAAACTGAGAATTCCAAGTATATGCCAGGAACGGGAGAGCAACACCTCTGCTTACTGTGTGTGAGTCATACATTCTGCAAGCATTGCCTGTATCAAACCGTCACACATTGCTTCTCCTGCCTGTGGAATGCTCTCCCCCAGACAGGGCTGTTGCCTAGAATTGTGTCCTTTGTAAACAAACGTTTAAATGCATGGTTAGCCATCAGCAGCTTACTTTGCTGAAATATACATTAGATTAGGGGAAAACCAGGTGTCCACTTCTCCAAGTGCTTTCTGTTCAGAAAATTATTAGACTCAGTTCTGTGAAACAACTGACCTTGTTACAATTGTTTTGGGGAACCATAAATAGAAATGTGCCTCTTTAGCCTATACCTGCTTTGTTCCACTGAAGCATTAGGCACAGTTTAGTACAAAAAAGCTTCATAAAAAGCTTTTGTCAGTAAGCAAAAATCAAAGTGACATTAAAATGTACAGGATCAGAATTAACTATTATAGTCCACCCTGTTGATCTTAAGATAAAAATAAATATATAATCCTACTCTATCGATCATACACAGTCCAATTTACCTTCTGGGATTGGAGAGGGACAGGTTTGGTATTATACTGGTATTTTATTTCTGGGACTTGGGTTCAAGTATGATGGGCTAAACGTCTCTTCTGTGAGCTGGTTCCAAATGTCCATTATAAACTGGACACTTTAGTGTAAGATGCTCTCTGAGCCATGCCACTGTGTGACAGAGTGTCTTGAAAGCTTTTCTCATAAAGCCTCTTTCCAGGACTTGGAAGGAATCAACTCCAAGATTTCTCAGTTCAACATAATCTTCTAAACAAATTCCCCATTCAATGGCTACATGATTGTAGCACAGAGCATTGTCCAATGATATTGACGGGTGTATTGAAACACTTTCCCTGAGTGATGTGGGCAACAGAATCTTTGTTTGGGAACACCTGATGTGCCTTCAGTGGGCAAGAAATAGGAAGAGACCTGGTACTCGAGGAAGAGCCATCACCTTCAGGAATATAGAGGAAACAAAAAGCCGAAAATTGAAGAGAAAAATAAATCTTTTTAAACCAGAGCGCCCGGGTGTTCATAGAGTTAATAGTTTCAGAGAACTGAAACCATTTGAGTACTGGGTGGTTCGAATTTGAATTATTGAGGTAGTTACCCAGGAGAACTAGAGGAACACAAGCTCAGGTTACACCTGTTTCGGTGACAGGATGGGAAGGGCGTTTGCAACTGTGTACACTTTCAATGCAGAATGAAACAGATAGCACTGTAAAGAATTGCATTTCTTTCCACTTGTTCAATATACTCATTGATGAGTTTAACACCTTATCGTGTAAATGAGCTGGAGTGCTGGTCTGGAGCCTATTTGTATCATCAACACAGGTAAGGTAAATTATTACACATGTGCACTGTAATTAGAAATAATATTTGTGGTAGGGCGGAAGGTCTGGTCACATTTGTGTTGTGGATTATTTCAAATGTTCATGTCACATGCTTGAATTGTTTGACGAGCAACATTTCCTCCTTCTTCTCCGATTTTCTCTCCCCCTCCTCCTCTCTGAAAGCCCTTTTGCTTTATCTGGGATATGGCTTCATAGACCAGCTGGTCACCCCCGTATCTCACCCAACTGGCCATTTTCTTGACAGTGAGCGTGAGTTGGTTATTGGACTTTTGGAATTTTGGACTCTGAGGAGGCATCATAGTAATTGAAGCCTTATCCTTTGCTCACATATGCACTTTGTGACAAGGTTCTCTGGATGCCTATTCTGGCCAACATCAGTTAAATCAGCACACAAAATATACAGTCAATTCACTTTTTTTTAGGGGGAGAGCATTCCACAGGCAGGAGAAGCAATGTGTGATGGTTTGATACAGGCAATGCTTGCAGAATGTATGATTCACACAGTAAGCAGAGATGCTGCTCTCCTGTTCCCTGGCATATACTTGGAATTTATATCAAATGCAAGGATTATTATTATGTTATTATTTTCAAACTTGTGATTTTCTGGACAGTATTGACTATTGGGCAGTGCATTTATCCACTGTACCATATTCATTTGGCAACTCATATTGTTTATTGGACACTGTTAGTACAGACTAGCTGCTAGCAGCAGGTGCCTATATAAAAATTACTTTCATTTCTAATGAATTTCATTTATCAAATACTCCGAGGCAGTCATTTTATGTAAAAAACACTATATAAATGCATGTTATTATTAAAGTACTCCAGTTTATTTTATGTTTCTAACATAAAATACATTTTTAGTTGTTGTTAGAGATTGTCCAAAATTGCGCTGAACAGGTACACTCTCAACAGGAAAAGGGCTTTCCAAAATCCGATAACTTAAAAACTATATCCATCTGAATAAAGTTTGGTTCTTTTGAACGCTTCCAGGGCATGATGTTTATATCGACAATAACAACAAGCGCATGCACATAGGAAGAACATCTCAAAGCACTTTACAAACACTGAGTGAGAGCCTGAGCTGGGAGAGAAATAATAATAATAATAATCCTTGTATTTGATATAGCCCCTTATCACATCTTCAAGACGTCTCAAAGCGCTTCACAGAATAGATTGTAAAGTGATTTGACTGTATATTTTGTGGGCGAAACAGGGGATAGGGGGAATCAGGGAGAGGTGGCCGGAGGTATAATTAAAGAGACACACGATAAGGACAGAAAGAATGGATATAAGCCCAAAAATAAACTAGGGAGCAGATGAACAGAGGCAAATGTCAGAAAAGGGTTAGTGAAGCAGATCGGGCTCAAATTCTGTACAAGTTATTTTTCTCCCTATCACATCAGTTTGCTATTGATCCATTATACAACTTCTAACTCAGTTAAAAAAAGGTTTTTCCGTGTTTCAGGAGAGAAAATATTGCTACTCAGAGAATGGAATGGATTAATAAGAAAGGTGGTAGGTACCAGGACATCAGATTTATTGAAGAAGTAGCTTTATTCTGCATTAAGAAAATTGTAGGGCTGATATTCTGGAACAATGAGATCAAATGGGCTGAAGGGCATTTTTCATCTCAACCTCTTTTGTGACGTGCGATCCAAACAGAAATAGAATTCTATTGAAAGATAAGAAAAAAAACTGCAGACAGCTTTACTCATTCTGGCAATGGGCTATTGTGGGTGTTGGAGGAAGCAGCTGCTAGAACCACTGCTGCAGGCACTTCATGCCAGAGGTTGTGTCAAATAGGATTCTTATAATAATTATAAGATTTCTACCATTTGCTATAGCAGGCTTTCACGTCGGAGAATTTTTCAAAGAGCTTCGCAGGATGTGCTTGGAAAGTGGAGTGACTGTACGTTTTGTGGGTAAAGGCAACAGCGAATTTGCACACAGAAATGTCCCACAAACAGCCATAAAGTGAATGATAACAATAATAATCCTTGTGTTTGATATAGTGCCTTATCACATCTTTGAGAGTTGTCTCAAAGCACTTCACAGAATATACTGTGAGTGGAGTGACTGTGTGTTGTGTGGGCCAAACGCGGCAGCCAATTGCGCACAGCAGTATCCCACAAACACACTCATGGATTGAGTGACCAAATTATTACTATTATTTGGTTTGAAGAGATCATTACCCCCGGAAAAGTGATCCGCGAATCGACTAACAACCGGGTCCTCTCACTTGTGAGGCGAGCACGCTAACCACTATGCTATGGGACTCCGGGATGTTTTGCACTTTCCTCACCTCCACAACTCTATGATGAATTTTATACTGTTCAGGGTAAAGCCTATTTTTTGTGGTGTACAGTAAAACTCACATAAGTCATACCAGTCGGGACCATAACATTTAATATGACTTACGCAAAGTTACAAACAAACTTCCGGAGCTGTATGAAATCCAATTTAATCAATAATCTACACTGTTAATGCAGCCGATAAGTGCGCTTGCGCCGATGGGTCAGAACTTAATTTCACACAATTCAATGCAGAATGTAAGTGTTACGAGTTAGGAGATGATTTGTTTTGTAAAATACGACTAGTTCAAAGAAATCTACTCGGTTTTTGGTAGGAAAGTGAATGGGACTTGGGCGCATGTACAATTTAGGTGATTATATGATTTATCAAGATAAGAGTTATGCTAGTTTTATTGTATTAAGTATTCTGCAAGATCTTATTATGACGTGTTCTCGCCTCAATGTATTATTCAGCTTTCTACCACGATCAATGTTGTAACTATTCAGTTTAGCTGCGTTACTGTTGTCTGGGCAGCAAAGCCCTTGAATAAACACAAAGCATGGCTTAGAACTGACGCATTTCAATTAGTGGATCATCCTGAATATGAGCCACTTAAACTCATAGTTATTGTGTGTGCCTAACTGCCGATGACTTATTTTCCATTGTAAGGTGATACTATCTTTCATAGTTGTGAACAATTTCCTTCATTTATTGTAAGGCTTAAAGTTCTGATTGCTTTTTCCTGGCTTTTTTTAAAACAAAAAAATATAATGTTTGTATACTTACAAGCACATCTTAGGGAGAATATTTTGTCTACAAATTGAAGTGCTTTGAGATGTCTTCCCAACATGAAAGATGCTATATCTAATGTAAGGATTATTTTTATTATAATAAATATGGACTTATTTCCCTCTTTCAATCAGTTATCCTAACCAGGTTTTGTAAAATGTGACAAGATCTCACCACTGCAACCTCTCTTCTGTCAACTCCTGTGAATTGTCACTCTTAGTATGGTCTTCATATCACAGTCCTAATTTCTTAGCTCTGGCCTTCCATACATTTTGTTCCCAAGTGAAACCCCTCTTCAAGGTATCAAATGACACATTCACATTTTTCAAATATTTTTTAAAATGAGACCAACATGCTGACCTCAAAGACCCTTCCTGGAAACCTCTTCCAAGAATCACTCACTTGGTAAAGAAATACTTCCTGGTGTTTGTGTTAAAATTGCCCTTTGTGAACCTAAGCCTGTATTTTTGTCTCTGTCATGGAAAGCAATGAAAAATCAAATTAGCTGAATAAGTGCAGCAGGTGCCAACAGGAATGCATGTTGTCTGTAACATTGCTCACCTCTGCCACTCACTCTCCTTGCGGGCCACCACGACCCTTCTCCATGCATTTGTCAAGTCCAGGCTTGACTATGACAACCCTCTACTTGCCAGATTATCCGGCTCTTCCCCATACAAGCTGGAGACTATCCAGAACTCTGCAACTGTGTCCTCTCTTCTCCAATAGTACTGTGGGATCTTCAAAGTCTACCTGACAGCAGACAGGTCCTTGGTTTAAGATTTTATCCAAAGGATGGCAACTAGGATTGGCAGCCTAAGAGCTGGACCAGAAGACGACAAGAAAAGGCATGATAATGTTTTTGGTGGGATTCTTCTTTAGAATAGTTGACAACTAAAGCATTAATTTGCCTTTCATGTTCATATGCTCATTTATCTCCGGTGCATTTCCAGTATTGCATGGTTTCATTTTGTTTGGATTTGCATTACTGAGGGGAAGAGAGAAAGCAAAGGTTGAAAACAAAAGAGCAGCTGGTTTTGTAAAGGGAACTGTAGCCCACTTTGGAAAACCACTTGAGCAAAACAAATGTCAGACCAGTCAACCTTTATTCACATGGTTTGTGTGTACATTTCTCATCTATTGGAAAATAAATGCTGATCTTCACATTTGAATAATTTGCAAATCCATCATTACTTCACCCCACCATCCACCGATGCAATGATATCTTGTTCCACTGGTATTGTTTGATTCCACTTGAGACAAATAGCCTGGAGTAATGGTGGTGGGAAACGCCTTCAGCACGCTAACATCAGACAGCCCAGGTAAGTCCTGAGATCCTTATCTCTGAATTTTGGCACTGGTGCAGAAATGAAGTTACCATGTTTACAATCAAACATCTCTGCAAAAAATGTTCGCCCCCAACACTACCTCACCCCAATGCAGAGGAAACCCATCATCTCAAGATTAATTCTCCACTGCCCCTGTTGCTGATCTCCCCAGCTCCAGCCTCCATATTATTCAGAACTAGGCACCTTACCTTCTCTCTTGTACAAAGCTCCATAAGCACATCTCCCTCATTGTCAGACTCCAACGGCTCCTTCTCATTCAATAGATTGATTTTAAGATCCTTATCCTTACTTACAAAAACCGTCATGGTTTTTTCACTCATTCTCTGTGATCTGCTGTGATCCAATTCCCCTCCACTCCACCAACTCTGGTCTGCTTACTTGCCCCCACCCCCCTCCCCCAGTTATTTTTCTCCTGGAACGCTCTCCCTGAATCTCATTCACTTTAGCTCTGCTTTGAAAACCTGTCTAAAAAACCTCGGTCATCTCCCATCTTACTCAAGGTTCACGCTGCAAAGAACTTTGAGATGTTCTCTTATATGAAAGACGCTATATAAATACAAGTTGTGGTTGAGTCCGGGGCAAGTGAGGGACCAGATCACAGCTTGAGTTCTGAAGTTTGCTTTCCTGATGATCAACAAATATTTAAGGCTTGAACAACCTTAATATCTCAGTCCTTAAGAAGGAAATCAAAAAGATGGATTCTTTTAAAATTCAAACATTTGATGTTCATTGTTCATGTTAGAAATTTCCGCATAGCTCACATGTTGTCCATTCCAAATCCTGACCAGTGGCAACCTGAGTTAGCAGCCAGGTTCCACATGATTCCACATGAACCAATCTGCCAATGTATCCTGATCCGCTCCACATCCAATCAATGTAAGAACAAAATCTTGCATGCTGCTAAATAGCCATTCTTTCTCTCTATTTAGCATGTGCAACTAATAATAATCCTTTCATTTGATATATGCCTTTCATGTCAGGAGGATGTCTCAAGGTGCTTCACAGGATTTATTATTAATAATAATCCCTCCAAAACAAAAAACAATAATAAATTGGTCATTTTCAATCTACGACTGTTTGTTGGGACACTGCTGTGTGCAATTGGCTGCCGCGTTCGCCCACAAATATACAGTCAATTCACTTTACAGTATATTCTGTGAAGTGCTTTGGGACGTCTAGAAGACGTGAAAAGCGCTATATCAAATGCAAGGATTATTATTATTATTATGAATCCTGCATTTACTGTTTCTTTTGTAGGCAAAATGTGGCAGCCAAAGTGTTCCCAGCAATGTCCCACAAACAGCCATGAAATGAATGCCCCATTTTATCTGGGGGATTGTTGAACAGAACATTCGAAGAAACTTGCTTTTTTTTAAAATCATGGATGTTTGATGTCCACCTGAACAGGCAGATAAAGCCTCAGTTTAATATCTCATCTGGAGGATGGCACCTCCAAAAATGGAGTACTACCCCAGAACTCCATTGGAGTGTCAGCATAGACTGTAAGTTCACAGTCAAGACATGGACTTGAATCCAGAGCCTTCTGATTCAGAGGCGTGAGTGTTACGAACTGAGTCAAGCTGACAAAACCCTATCAAGGTATTATAAAAGGCTACACAATAAAAAGGTATAAGACAAGATCAATTACCAGGGAAAGAGGAAGCCTGAGGGAGAAACTTCAAAGAAACATGAATCATTTTGTCTACAGAAACAATAGTAGCGGGAAGGGAGATACTTATCGCTATAGTACTATAGTTCACAATGGATTAAAGGTGACTAGCTCAGACACAAGCAGTTGACAAATGTGATGAAGGAATATGGATAGCTTTCCTGAAGAAAAATAAATAAATCCCACATTGATAAATGGATTTCAAATAGGAAAAAACAACTCAAATCAACAAAATAGAAGAAATCCTCCTTGTGAAAACCAAGACAAGGAAAATCCATCTTATCTGACATTACATCTGTTAACACAGTGGCACAGTGTTGTCAGAACACCAGCACAAGGTGAAAAGACCATACATGCTTGACCATACTGCAGAGTCCCAGATCTTAGAATTGTGTCACTGTGGAAAGATGGGTTTGCCTGTCCAGATGGCCAACAGGTAAATTCATTATTCACTTAATTGGCTGCCGTATTTGCTTACAAAATATGCAGGGAGTTTTTGAAAGGAGTTTGTCCTGACTAACAATCTCCCAAATAAAATTGGTCTTTCATTTCATGGCTGTTTGTGAGACATTACTTTGCTAAAATTGGCTGCCACATTCGCCTAAAGTTAGATTTTATCCTGTGAAGCATCTTGAGACATCCTCCTGATATGAAAGGCATTATACCAAATACAGTATCAAAAATATAAGGATTATTATTGATTTCATTTATAGTACTTCGACATTGTAGGTGCTATATCAAAGGCAAGGATTATTAAATTATAAATAGTTTTACGTTATAAACATAAAATTAGATTGTAGGTCTAAAATTGCATTGCAGTTATTCATAAATGCTATTTATCAATTCATTAAATGTAGTAAACTATGCAAAAAGTTGCAATATGGAATAATTGAATAAGCTCCCAAAAAGTCAGACTTTAAAACATCAGCTCATATTTTTTCTATAACATATAATGTGAAATTTGAGCAGCAAAGCAGCCTCAAACTTAAGGGAGGACCTACCTCAGACTTTGTTCCTATTACACTTTCGCCTGGTTTCAAGCTAGCAAAAAATAAGTTTACTCTCCACTTTAACAGGCAGAGCTATTGGGTAGCCTGAGATGACCAGAGGAATCACGGTGGGGGGAGAAAGAAGAAACAATTAATGCAATGCATCACAGCGGTGATTGTAAATGAAAACACAACAGGAATTTATAGGACACATAATTCTATGTACAGTATTTGATTTATAAAACAACAATTTGCATTTATACGGTGCTCTGAGACCTTCCACATGTGAAGGACACTATATAAATGCAAATTATTATTATTGTATAAATCAAATACTGTATAAATAAAAGAAGTATTTCAGATTTTGAAAGTGAAAATCTCATTGGAAATTTACCAAGCACAAAAGGCTGTGAAATATATTTTGTGTTAAAGTGCTATAAAATCTATAGGCACATAAGAAAGCGCGGAACAAGTAATAGCCATTCAGTGAATGGCTGTACTGCTACTTCCATAGACAATGCACAACTTTGTAAACTCTACCCAACCCACTCTCTGTCAAAGGGAAGTTCTACTTGGACACACCCTGATTGCAAAGGTAACAAAATTAAAAAAAAACTGTGAAATATTTATTCACCACACACATTGTCCACTATTCAAAGAGCTCCCACCCTCCATAAACATTAACTGTTCTCCAGGCCCATTTGCACAGCAACCATCATATTTAATGAGGTATTTGCTCATATCAAACCAGAGATAAATGAAATAATCTAGCAGAGATTAAAGAGCATCTAGAAATGATTTTTCATTCATTTTCTTAGTTGACTGGTAACTTTCGATTGAGGGATTCTGAATCTACTCCGGGGTTCTTGTAAATTAGTCATATTCACTGCTTCAATTTCATTTCATTGTCATGTTTTCGATTACGTGTATATTTCCTTTCAAAGACTCTTTTTTAATTATCTCAGTTAGAAATGTTTGTGTTTGCTCATGAGCAGGAGTCAATGAATGCTGTTTGACACTCGATATTGCTTCCCATTGTAATTGAAACAATGAAAGAAGCTGTGCACATTAATTACTGATAGATGATGAATTTAATAACACACTCACCTTCTGTTCTCCCACTGACTATAATGGGGAGTGAGTGCTGGCTGGGCTGGCTGCTGACATACGCTTGTAGGCATTTTCCTTCCCACCTGCTTAGCTGACCTGATCTTTTGCTGCTCTCCATGATAGATAAAGCAGAAGAATGAGTGCCCAAACTATTCAATTGATATGAGATGAGCTGTCAGTGAAAATAGTTTTCATTAGGATTTATTTTGGACTCTTTCATGGAATCTAAATTGTCAGCCTGGCTCAGTAGCAGCACTCTCGAGTCAGAGGATTGTGGGTTCAAGTTGGGTCCTGGAATTCATATAGTGTTAGCCAATGATCCAGTTCAGTGCTGGGCTTCTGCAGTATTGATGGAGGTGCTGACCTTCGGATGAAACGTTAAACTGAGACCCCAACTGTCTGTTCGAGTGGACATTAAAGATTCCATGGCACTATTTAAAAAGAGTGGGGAATTTCTCCTGGTGTCCTGGACAACAATCCCCCAAATATAATTGGTCATTCACCCTATGGCTTTTGTGAGACATTACTGTGTACAACTTGGCTGCCACATTCGCCCACAAAACATCTCGTCTTTCACATCAGAATGACATCCCAAAATGCTTCACAAGATAATCACTTTACTGTATATACTGAACACCAAATGCAAGAATTATTATTATTGCTATTAATCATTTTGATTTGTTAATTTACAATTTACCAAAATATTGACTTAGTGCCATGAATTGCAAATTAATTAAATTAAATTAAAATAAATTAATTAACAACAAATCATATTGTTCCTGGAAACAAAATAACAACAAATTACATTTGTATAGCACCTTTCACGTCGGCAGAACATCCCAAGGTGCTGGACAGTCAGTGATTTGGACCTGGGAATTGGGATCAGGAGAGGTGGAGGGCAGGGAGGGTAGGGGTAGGAGGGTGTCCAAAGGCACAGTCAAAGAGCAGGGTCTTGAGACGGGTCTTGAAGGAGGCAAAGGAGGGAGTGAGGTGAAGGGATTGTGCAACGGAGTTCCAAAGGGTGGGGCAGAGAGGCTGAAACCTGACCGCCTATGGTGGGGTGGGCCAGGCAGGGGACTTGGAGTACGCCAATGAATGGAGGGAGTGGACAGGTTAATATGGGGTTAGCAGGTTACAGAGGTAAGGAGAAGTAAGGCCGTAGCAGGCTTTGAAGTTGAGGATGACAATTTTGAGTTCTATTCTCTGGCGGTGGAGAGTTGTCAATCAAAAAATAAATTGATAGCAATTGTTTGTAGATTACATTTTGCCATTGTACATAGTATTAAGTCTCTGAGATGCCACCCTACATGAATGTAAATTATTATTAATGTTGTTGCACATAAGGATACCTAGGGAATAGAAAGGTATGGGTAGGAGTAATGAGTGAGTGTGAGTAATGAGAGAGTATGAACACCAGCGCAAACAAATTGGGCCAAATGTTTTGTTTCTGTGCTACATAATCTATGTACATTTTGTAAATCTATGTAAATAAGGCTCACATGCCATGTAAATAAATGTTATTAATCCAACTAGCTCAGGGGCAGGGAGTGATCTGATTCTGTCAGTCAAAGCTCCACTTTTGCACACGCATGTAATATATAGTATGACTCACTGGTTTAGATGAAAAATTTGTGATGAACTGGAAAATATGTGTCGAAGTGTATAGTGCAAAGGATGTGTGGTCCCCTTCTCCATCCCAGCACTATTGCTATCCTTGGTGTTAATTCAATGAACTATACAGTACATTCTTTCTGAAATGCTAATTTTTATCTTTGCAGACTCTTCTCCGGATTATTAAGGAACAATGAGTTGGAGTTTACTGCGTGATGTTTTGAGTGGAGTGAATAAATACTCCACAGCACTGGGCCGAATCTGGCTGACTGTTATGTTCATATTCCGAGTCCTTATCTACGTGGTGGCAGCTGAGCGTGTCTGGAATGATGAGCAGAAGGAATTCACGTGTAACTCAAAACAGCCTGGTTGTGAAAATGTGTGTTTTGACCACTTCTTTCCCGTGTCTCAAGCAAGACTTTGGGCACTGCAACTTATTATGGTTTCCACCCCTTCCCTTTTGGTTGTCATGCATGTGGCTTACAGGGAGAACAGGGAGAAGAAATATCACAAGAAATTGTATGTAGACAAAGGGAACATAGATGGGGGCCTGTGGTGGACTTATGTTTTTAGTCTACTGTTCAAATCCGGAGTCGAGGTTGGCTTTTTGATTATGTTTAACTGGATTTATGAAGGATTTTCTCTTCCTCACATTGTGAAATGTGAGGTCAAACCCTGCCCCAATGTGGTAGATTGTTTTATTGGTCGGCCAACAGAGAAGACTATCTTTCTCTATTTCATGGCTATCTCCTCGGGACTTTGTATTGTGCTGAATATTTGCGAGCTGAGCTACCTTTTGACAAAACGCTGTGAACTATTCTGGGCCAAGCGATATGGTCAGCAAGGTCAAAGATTCAATCAAGTTAATGTCAAAAGTGATCTGTTGAGAAGAAAATCTGAATTGAAAGATCTAAAAGCACTTAAAAATGGCTCTTTGACTTCTTCCACTAATTTTCACACAATGTGAAATCAGTTCTACCGATTCATTCACCAGAGGTACCCCCACTTGTAAATCCACCAACACTGACATTGTGCAGCCAGCATTACAACATCCAGGATCACTACAATAATGATGTTATTGCCTGGAATTTCTTATTGGTATTGTTTGAAGAAGTTTCTCAAATGCTTGTGAATGGGATGGTGATGCATAGAACTGAGAATTTATCATGCCACGTTTAGCATTTTACCATTAGAGAAAAGATACCTGGCAGAGTGACATGTAAATAATACCCCAATTTGTTCATCAGTCCTGATCCCACGTAGAAATAAATGAGGAATCCCTGCACCCATATATGACTGTTTTAAAGAACCATTTGTTCCTTTTGTACATCATAAACAGAAGATACTTCCCTCTCACGTAACTTGCATGTTCTGACATAAAAGGGTAAAATGTACTGTGATCCAGAGATCTTGTTCAAAAGTCCTGAAGGGCTATTTGTAAGATTTATCTTTTCTCAAATTGGTATCTGCAAGAGTTGATATTCCCAACTCTTCCCTCCACAAGCTGCAGATTATTCAGAACTTTGCAGCTCATGTCCTCTCCCGTACCAGGCTCTGTGAACCCATCACCCACATCCTCACGCGGTTCCACTGGCTGCTAATCCCCCAGAGGATAGAATTCACAATCCTCATTCTTGCTTTCAAAGCCCTCCGCAGCGTTGCTGCTCCCTACCTCTGTGACCTGCTAACTCTAGTCTGCTCCACATCCCCTGCCCTGCCAGCCGCACCATCAGCAGTCGGGCCTTCAGTCTCTCTGCCCCCACCCTTTGGAAATCAATCCCAAAGTCCCTTCGCCTTGCTCCCTCCCTTGCCTTCTTTAAGGCCTGACTCAAGAACTTGCTCTTCAACCGCGCCTTCTGTCACCCTCCCACCCTTCAGCCCTCCTGATCCCAACCTCTAGCTTGGGTATACATTCTTGTCCAGCCCTTTGGGATGTCCTCCATAGGTGAAAGGTACTATACAAATGTAACTGTTAGTGTGGTTGCAGATTATATTGAACTGTTTGGCTACATTGCTAAAGCACTAGTAAAATTCTGCATCGCTCCGAGACCTATCCTGCATGAAGGGCACTTTATAAGCTGTTATTGTTTTTGCTGAATTAAAAACTGTATAGTGATTTAAGTCTTGTCACATTATGTTGAATTTGTTCAGGTCTTATGGCACAATCAGTAGATAGATATACCTGTACAGTGTATTTTTTATTTTTTGAACCAGTTAGTTAATATTGTTAGATATGCAATACAAAATATTCCATACAATTTTTTGGAAAGAGAAGTGTAATACAATGATAATAAACTTTACATTTAGATCTAGTGTGAGTAAAGTCAAAATATCTCAAAATACCTCATATATATGAGCTCAGTGGTTAGAGCACTCACCTCACAAGCGAGAGACCTGGGTTCGATTCCCAGCAGCGAAATGTTGGGCAAGTTTCCTTACTCCACACGCCTCTGTTTAACTCGCAGTAAGTAGAAACCTGGTTGTTAATCAATTGGCAGATTGTTTTTCCTGGGATAATAATCTGTAAAAAAAAATAATAATAATTTAGTCACTCAATCCATGACTGTTTGTGGGACACTGCTGTGTGCAATTGGCTGCCATGCTCCGCCTACAAATATACAGTCAATTGGCTTTACAATATATTCTGTGAAGCACTTTGAAACATCTAGAAGATGAGAAAAGCTCTATATGAAATACAAAGATTATTATTATAGGTAACCTCTGTTCAGTGTAGTGAATGTGTTTTTCCAGTAAACACGGCAACTAATTTGTGTACAACAAACATTCTTGAAGAGAATAATCAGGTTATCTAAAGGATAATAATAATCCTTTCATTTGTTATAATGCCTTATCACATCATCAAAATGTCTGAAAGCACTTCACAGAATTTACTATAGAGTGTGTTGACTGTACATTTGTGAACATGACCGAAGCCCTCCTGATTGGCTCAACTGTTTTTTTCCCAACATCCAAGCCATGACCCGCTCTGCCTTCCCTCATCTCTGTAACATCTCCCGACTCCGCCACTACCTCACCCCTCAGGCCGCTGGAACTCTGCAGCCCGTGTCCTCTCCCGCACCAAACTCCGTGACCCCATCTCCCCCACTCTCGCCCGACTCCATTGGCTCCCTATCCTTCAGAGGATCCAGTTCAAAATCCTGGTGCTCACCTACAAAGCCCTCCATGGCCTCGCCCCACCCTACCTCTGCGACCTCCTAACCCCCTACCAACCCGCCCGTTCCCTCCGCTCAATCGGTTCCGGCCTGCTCCACGTCCCCCGACCCACCCGCCCCACCATTGGGGGGAGAACCTTCAGCCACTCTGCCCCCAACCTTCTGGAATTCCATCTCCCAGTCACTCCAACTCGCCCCCTCCTTAGCCTCCTTCAAGTCCCGCCTCAAGACCCTCCTCTTCGACCACGCCATCGGTCACCTCCTTCCCCTCCCCTCCCTTCTCCCCCCCTGACCCCAGCTCGGGTCTGAAATGCTGTACACTGTCCAGCGTCTTGGGACGGCCTCCCGACGTGAAAGGCGCTATACAAATGTAATGTTTTGTAGTTGGTAAACATGTTAGTGAACTTACATGTGGATATGTAAGATTGTTGACTAAGACACTGTTTTGGTCAAAGAAGATCTCTTTTCAAAAATGATCATGAGATCTTTAACATCCACCTGAAAAGGCAGATTGGACCTTAGTTTAATATCTCATCTAAAATATTGCACCTCCACTAATGCAGTGCCCAGGCAGAAATCCACCAAAACTGTATATTAGACTGGATTGTGAACTCAAAGTCCTGATGTGGTGCTTGCATCCACAACCTTCTGAGCCAGATATTGTAAAATAGTTTTTTTAATAGTTCATTGATATAAATCAATAATAATTTATTAATTTAATCCGGGGACCTTCCAAGGACACTGGTTGAAAAAATAGGATTCAGAAGCCGTATTAAAATAGTCATTCATTTGGTTGTTGGTGGGACATTGCTATGTCTGCAAATTGGCTGCAGCATTCGGCCACAAATACAGTCACTACACTTCAGAGCAAGATAGGGTGACCGTACATCAGGGACAGTCCCTGGATGAGGTATTGAGTCCCTGTCCGAATTTCCCCTTTCTTGAGTTCAGCAACAAACTGAGCAAGAACAATAACGTTCTAAACCACATCCACTCATCAGAGAAATATAGCCATTAATCCAACAAGCTTGTCCAATAACTGCCAGCATCAGGAAATGTGGCGAGTTAAAATTTTTTGTGTGTCCCCAGAGTTGGTTTACGAAATATGGTCACCCAGGTTGCAAGTTTGAATCCCATTCTGAGCTGCGTTAACTTATCTCAGCAGTTGTCCTATCCCTGCCCTGTACAATTTTCTTAAATATTGTGTGCCCGGATTTGGTTTCCAAAATATGGTGACCCTGCTTGAGGTAAGATCAAATGCAAATTGCGGGTCAGTAACCAGAGCACACAGAATATTAAGATAATTAGCAAAAGACCCAGAGAGGGAAGGAGACATTTGTTTTCGCACAGCGAGTCAGTACGGTGTGGAATGCAGTGCCCGAGCAGCTTCTGGGCAATTGTATACGCAGCATATTTGCAAAGAAAAACACTGCAAGGCCATGCGGGGAAAAGGGTGGGGGAGGGGGACTGATCGGGTCAGACCGATCGGGCAGCCCTTCTGAAGTCCTGGCACGGGCACGCTGGTCCGAATGGCCTCCTTCTGTGCCGGAGGATCCTCTGATCATCCTCTGGTCAGCGCTGTATGATTGTACGCGCCCCCCCCTTCGGAACGCCATCCCGTACTCCCTTCGCCAGGCTCCCTCCTTCAAGGCACGTCTCAAGACCCTCCTCTTCCACCCATCTCCTACCCTCCCCCCCACCCCCTCCCTCCCCCCCTCAGTCCCCACCCCCTCCCTCCCCCCCTCAGTCCCACCGTGAGAGGCGCTGACCCAATGTGATGCCATTTGGATGGTGTCGCAGGGTGTGGGCTCCGGACCTGCAGGTGGCGCTCGCTCTGGGAGTGGCTGCGGGGACGGGGCTGCCATCCTGTGAGCTGCGGCGGCCCCGCGCCTGTCCCCGGCTCTGACGGGGCGGCCTCACCTGATCCTATGGCGCCCACTCCCCCACAGCTCCACCTGGAGATCAGAAACAACACACACAGCGGACACCTGGTGCTCCGGTAACACACACTGCACCACTGCTGCTAAAGCTTTCTTTCCCGTGTGGGGGTGTGGGGGGTCTGTGTGTGGGGGGGTGTTGGGGGGGAGTTAGGGTGTGGGGGGGGGGTGTGGGGTGTGTGTGGGGGGGAGTGGGATGTCTGTGTGGGGTGTCTCTGTGTTGGAGGGGTGTCTGTGTGTGTGGGGGGGGGATGGGGTGTCTGTGTGTGGGGGCGGGTATAGGGTGGGGGGGGGATGGGGTGTCTGTGTGGGGGTGGGGACGGGGTGTGGGTAGGGTGTGTGTGGGAGGTGGGGTATGTGTGTGTGTGGGGGGGTAGGTGTCTGTGTGTGTGTGGGGGTGGGTATAGGGTGTGGGTAGTGTGTGTGGGAGGTGGGGTATGTGTGTGTGTGGGGGGGGGTGTCGGTGTGTGGGGGTGGGTATAGGGTGTGGGTAGGGTGTGTGTGGGAGGTGGGGTATGTGTGTGGGTGGGTTGGGGGGGTGGGTGTGTGGGGGGGGTGTCTGTGTGTGTGGGTGTGGGTAGGGTGTGTGTGGAAGGTGGGGTATGTGTGTGGGTGGGTTGGGGGGGGGTGGGTGTGTGGGGGGGGGTGTCTGTGTGTGTGGGTGTGGGTAGGGTGTGTGTGGGAGGTGGGGTATGTGTGTGTGGGGGGGGGAGTGTCTGTGTGTGTGTGTGTGGGGGCGGGTATAGGGTGTGGGTAGGGTGTGTGTGGGAGGTGGGGTATGTGTGTGGGTGGGTGGGGGGGGGGTGGGTGTGTGTGGGGGGGTGTCTGTGTGTGCGGGTGTGGGTAGGGTGTGTGGGAGGTGGGGTATGTGTGTGGGTGGGTTGGGGGGGGTGTGTGTGGGGGGGGGTGTCTGTGTGCGGGTGTGGGTAGGGTGTGTGTGGGAGGTGGGGTATGTGTGTGGGTGGGTGGGGGGGGGTGGGTGTGTGTGGGGGGGGTGTCTGTGTGTGTGGGTGTGGGTAGGGTGTGTGTGGAAGGTGGGGTATGTGTGTGGGTGGGTTGGGGGGGGGGGGGTGGGTGCTGGTTAACTAATGACTGGAGGGATACAATTCTCTGAAAATTCTACCTGCAAGTATTGCAGTCCCACTGTAATAAAGCAACGTTTCGAGTACAGTTTCGGCCTTGCTTATTTTATTTTGCAGTAAATGCTCGGAGCTAATCATAGCTCTTTGTAAAGCAATTTTTATTTTATGTTGAGTAGTATTTAATAGTGAAAATGTTGTAATGTATAGTGTATCCAGTGTGTTTAATAAATCCCAGAGCAAATCCTGAGTTGGTGTCTGCTTCACGCTGCACACTGATTTATTTACTAAAAACATTGCTGACCGTTTGATGAAAGCAACAGACTGGACTCCCTTTCTATTGTGATTTATTTCACTTTGTAGTGCTGCGGATGTCACAGCTCCTGTAGATTTTGCTGTGTCAATACTGCAGTGAGTAAATTGGGCGGTATCTGAAACCAGCTTGAACTTGGTGGTCTGTGGAGCAAGACTGCAAGTGCAAATCGAGGCTGCCCAACACAGACTCATACCAAATAATCACAGCAAAATTGTGGAGTTTGAAGCCAGCATAAGTCAGACTCAAGCCTTGTAAGATAAACCCATGGAGCGCTTGTTCCGTGGTCTTCTAAGAGATCAGAAATCAGTTCATTGAACAGGTACAATATAGTCAAATGGACAGAAAGCTCTTCTGATTGTATTCCTTGAAAAAATGGTTAGTTTTTGTTTTGCAGAATGTGCAACGAAACAACATGCGCTTTACATTACTGCAATTATATCAGTGTAATTCAAGAACTATTCAGACTCTTGAGTGTTTGTAAATTCACTGTACTGTATAATAAATCTAAGTAGTCTTATATAAAGAGGCCATTGGAGTTGCTGTAAAAAAAATGCAATAAATGACCTTTTTCTGTTTGTTAATGAGCAGTGTCACTGTTTCCAGTACTGGTGTATTCTGTTTTTGATGCAAAAACTACAACATTTTTTGAATGTATGTATTTACTTTCAATTAAAAAAAACAATTAGTAGAGAAAGTGGGATAATAATCCTTGCATTTGATATAGCGCTTTTCACGTCTTCTAGACGTCTCAAAGCGCTTCACAGAATATAAGTGAAGTGAATTGACTGTATATTTGTGGGCGAAATGTGGCAGCCAATTGCACACAGCAGTGTCCCGCAAACAGTTGTGGATTGAATGACTAAGTTACTGTGTTTTTTTCTTGAGGGTTTATTATCAGGCATCTGAAGCAAGGAAACTTGCCCAAGGTTTCGCCCTGCTAGGAATCTAACCCAAGTCTCTCGCTTGAGAGGCGAGTGGTCTAACCACTGAGCTACAGGACTCCACAGATATCTTGGGTGTAGATTTCTGTATACTCTCTCCGCACCCACAGCTCACTCAATAGATGAAACGTTGTTTATAAATAATGTTTTGTTTGTAAACAATGTTTATAAACGAATATCAGAAGTCTTCCTGAGGTGAAAGGCACTATACGAAGGTAATTTGTTGTTGTTATTTAGGAGATATTTAGAGTAGAGGTGAATGGGAGAACAGTTACAACAAATGTGGGGAGGGATATGCCTGATGGCTGAGTAGTGGGAAGTATTGATGTGAGAAAACCTTCAACACTAAGTGTTACATTCCTGATCATATAGATTTTCAAAAACCATGGCAAGAAAAATCTCTTGTATTACACTCCAGTGTTGAATACTCACTGCTTTATTCATTACTCTCTAGTGCTAAGATTCATTGCGAAAAAGGTATGGAGGAAATGATGGCATTGTCCATTCTCATTTTCACACGAGGAATGGCTGGTAACAAGGGGGTTCTTTACTAGTGGACTAACATGGGTGTTTCACTCTTCCACTATGATGTGTTTTCATTAATGTATTACTAGCTGTACCCGTTGCAAAGCGCTTCACTGAATATACTGTGAAGTGAATTGACTATATTTTGTGAGTGAAACATGGCAGCCAATTTCGCACAGCAGTGTCTCACAAACAGTAGTGGATTGAGTGACCAAATTATTTTTTTTAAAAGCTATCATTACCCCTGGAAAAGTGATCAGCTGATTGACTAACAACCGGGTTCCCACTTACTGCCAGGTAAACAGAGGCGTGTGGAGTAACTTGCTCATGTTTCGCTCTGCCTGGGAATTGGACCCTGGTCTCTCGCTTGCGAAGCGAGTGCTCAAACCACTAAGCTACAGGACTCCATATAGGATTCCACACAGGATGCTTTAATAGGAGGTGAATAGGAGGGGTGGGGACTTGTGTGGAATATAAGCACTGTATGGACTGATTGGGCCTAATGGACTAATTCCTTGCCGTATGGCTATGCAAATCTACGTGATGCACTCCCGTTGTGTCAGGCAAACTGTCACACAGCTCTCAAATGATGTTTGCCCACCTTCTTAAAATCAGATTGTGATAATTTGTTGGTAGTGTGACACACTACTTGTCACATCATTTTCATGCAATGTGCAGAACTGGAGATTAAAGTAGTAGAAGAACTGGTCTGTAGGCCACAATCTAAACCAAAAATATTGCCATAATAGCAGCTGGGTGGCTGACACATGCGGAAAATCGAGAGGAACTGGGTTTGATTCCCAGGCAGGGCGAAACGTTGGGCAAGTTTTCTTACTCCTCTTGCGCTCTGTTTCTCCAGCAGTAAGTAGGAACCCGGTTAGTCGATTGGTGGATCGCTTTTCTGGGGGTAATAACGCCTTGAAACCCCAAAAATAATAATTTGGTCACTCAATCCACGACTGTTTGTGCGACACTGCTGTGCGTGATTGGTTGCTGTGTTTCCCTCACAAAATATACAATCAATTGACTTTACAGTGTATTCTGTGAAACGCTTTGAGATGTCTTGAAGATGTGAAAAGGCACTCATCAAATACAAGTATCATTAATAAACCCATCACCATGCTTAAGAGTAGCCAAACCAGACAGAGTTCTACATATGTATGCCGCCTACGCATGAAGATTTCCCTGTGTCTGGAATGGAATGTGCACTCCCTGGAGCGCATGCTGCTTATCTAATTTCAGAGAGTATTTGGCACAGGTTGGTAATCGCCAAGTATTATTACTGTATGAGTGATCTTGGAGCTTATTGTGTTCCAAATATGATCAATATCAATATTGTGCAATATCACATCTACAAATAAACTGTGCTGATTTAATGGTGGTTTGTTATTCCATGTGAAATTTAATTTGGTCATTAATTATTTTAGTTTGCCACTACGGGTCCTTAGACTTTGTGGGATAACATTGCAATGCTGGACAGGAGTTAGTGATGTGCAGCCTAACATCAGACTTGACAGTGGTCAGGTCCATTGATGTTCTGTCCACTTGCCTGTCAGACCTTGATGAAGTACAATTTCCTGCAATTCTACATGAAGAAGATGGAAACCATCCTCCCTGGCTCCCACCAATGTCTCCTCACTTTCGGTTCTGACCTCCTCGAATTCCCTCAATCACACCAAACAGATGTGTAATATCGGTGTCTGGTTCGATCCTTAGCCCTTTCACTCCTCGCATCCGGTCCCTAACTAAGACCCCTTATTTTCACCTCCACTACATCACCAGCCTACGTCCTATCCAAATGCCGCCAAATTCCTTACCCGTGACTTTGTTACTTCCTGCCTGGATGTTTCAAAAGCACTCCTTGCTGTTCCTAGTGCCAACATCAATAAACTCAGACTTATCCAAAATTCCCTTACGTTCATCCTCATCAACACCAAAGTCTACAGGCCCATCACCCCTGTCCTTGCCATGCTTCCCTGTCTCCTTGTCTCAGTGGATTGTTACCCTCACCAATAAATCACTCCACACCCAAGAACTTTATCTCTGACTTTCTCTTACCCCACTCCACTATTTGCCTTCTTGGTTCGACTAGCTCAGGCTTGCTGTGTGTCTAACCCTCGGTCTTCACCCCTCTCTGTCTGTAAGTACCACCTTAAAACCGACCACTTTGTCTGTCTCTGATCACCTCCCTGTTCCCCAAGTACCACTTGGATTATGAGTTCTGAGTAAATTGAACTCCAGATGCATATTCCTGTCCTGGGGTGGGGGTGTTGGTAAGGAGCGATCTCCTTGAAGCTGAACTAATTCCAAGGTGACCTGTTTGGCTGAATGGAGTCAACCCTCCCTGCTGGTCTTGATATTTGCTTCCTGAACGAGCTGGATCTGCAGGACTCCAGGGCACTGCTGATGACGGCTCAGCCTACCTTATTGGCAGGATTAGGAGTGACCAATCTCTGGGAGTGAGGATTCTTCCTACACAGCTCCTGTAAATCTGGAAGTCAAAGCCCTAACAGATAGGTTGTCCTTATTGGACAAGCAGCGGGAGGATTGCCAGACAGTGCTCTCAATGCGATTTTAGTTGGTTGAAATCTAGCAATACTGCAATGTACACTGTCGGGTCCCTAAGCCTTGCCTCTCACCAACCTGTGTAATATTTTCTGGACTTAAGTAAGCAGGGTGAGTCCCTCTAGTCACAGTGTGCATTCCATTTTCAGACATAGATTAATTTCCACGTGTAAGCAGCAGACAGACTTGTGTCTGATTGGGATACTCATAATCATGGTAATGGGTTTCTGCATGTGGAAACAATATGTGTATTCCTTCAGGATTCAGCACAAAGTTGCCTCAACACGGTTGGGAAAACCTTCCTTGAGAATTAGCAGAATAATGTTTTGTGCTTCTCTTTCTGCAGGTGCTTCCCAACAAAGTGTTCAGAGTTCCAGGTTTCTCTCAGCTCGTCATCCCTACACGTTCAAACTGATGAGAAGTGTGTGTACCTGCGTTTGCCACCAGAGGTCAGGACCGCACCTTCCTCCTGTCGCAGTCTCCAATATGTTGCAGCAGATGGATTACACATGAGGTTGCAAGTTGAGACAGACAGCCTTGCAGGTTGCTCATGCTTTTCAAACATAGTCATACTAGATCTAAACCAGAGCTGAATTTTATGAGATAATTCAATTCGTAATTTAAACATATCTGTCATCAGACAAGGTTATTATAATTATCTGCTTGTCCAGTACACAATGTATTCACTGGTTGAACATTTATAAGTGTTCCTACAATCTAATGGAAGATCCCATGTTTCAGCCCCTTGCATTTATTTAAATAGCTGATCATTTCTGCATGATAGGGAAGGATGCAATTGATATTCTGCCAGCATTTTTTCAGAGGGTGGGGGTGGGGAACATGTGGAGTCCTGTAGCTCAGTGGTTAGAGCACTCGCTTTGCAAGTGAGAGACCTGAGTTCAATCCCAGGCAGAGGGCGAAACCTTGGGCAAGTTTCCTTACTCCACACAGAGCCTAATAATAATCCCTCCAAAAACCCAAACCAATAATAAATTGGTAATTTTCAATTCACGACTGTTTGTGGGACAATGCTGTGCGCAATTGGCTGCAGCGTTCGCCCACAAATATACAGTCAATTCACTTTACAGTATATTCTGTGAAGAGCTTTGGGACGTCCTCCCGACGTGAAAAGTGCTATATCAAATGCAAGAATTATTATTATTAATTGAGCTCAGAGTTTAGGGAATTGAGAGAAAATTTCTGTTCTAGATTACAATGGCTGCTTCTACAGATTGTGATCAATTTACCCAATTGTGGATTTATCCTGACTTATTCAGTCTCCTAAAGGGAAATAATATATACTGTTTATTCTTCCAAGCATTCCAAAGTTACCAACCAAATTCCACAGTGGCAACCTTAATCAACTGCTCCTGTCGCCATCCTACAGTATTTCCCTGCTTTTCCTCCTTTGGACATTTCCCTGCCCAACCCCAGTATTACAGAAATCATCATAGCCTGTGGAGTGCTTGATATCATCTCATTCTGTTTCCCTTTCCCAATGAACTCCAATCACTTCCACTTTAACTATTTATTAACTTTTTTAGAGTTAAGTAATTTAGCCTTAACTGCTTTCCTGGCGGTCTGTTCTCAAGTGCAATCACCGCACTCGATAGCAAATCCCCGTGCAGCACTTTGAGATGCTTTGCCCCATATCAAATGCAAGGATTATTATTTATTAGGTACTCGTTGTGGATCAGAGGAGGAAAGAGACCATAGACTCATTTGAGACTTATTCATTTTAAAGCCACACCTTCTGATCTGTGTGCACAGTCCAACTTAGATCACCCATTGTCATCTACATTAACTCTGCCTCTCAGCATTTCATTGTCTTTCTCAATCTGTTTTTCTGATGAAAACCTCATTAATTCTGTAAGTCATGAATAGGAAACTCACATAACCTAGAGTCTCATCTACTGATGTGGAAGCCGTTTGCTTGCAGGACAGTTCCCAGCCAGGGTTGTGAGCTGAGCATTGTATTTAGAAACCATGTCAGCACAGTAATAGGAACTGAGCTCCAGGGACCATACTGATGTTGCAATGGTAAACTTAAAAAATTAATTACATTCAAGATTATCTAAATTTGAAGAAGATTTTCCTTTGAATACTCCCAACATGAAAATATGTTAAATGTAATGGATATGGAATGCTTAAATGTAAATTATAGCATTGATCTTTCAGTGCTGTGAACATACTGAGTCAAAATGGTTTATGTCTTTAAAACGAAACTATTATTGACATCCCAGCATGACTCAAACTCTAAAGTATTGGGATTTTCTGGGAATTAATTAAACTCATGTTCAAAAATCTGAAAATGTTTATTTTGCATATTGAAATAATATTGTAATGATTAAGTCTCAATTTAAAATCAAAGTTGATTTGGAAGATTTCTGCATCTATATCCATACTTCTGTGTCAATAATACTTCCCCTTTTATGCTTATACAGAACTGGTTCCAACTGCGATGAAGAGCTTAGCGGCCCAGATGAGCTTCATCTTTCAGTGCCAGACGTGTGGACAGTCTTTACTTAAAAAGCAGTGAGGCAACCAATTTTGATACTTTCATATTGCTCTCTAGAATAATTCAAAGAGAGGGAAAAGAGGCTGTAACAAAAATAACACGCGGAACAGAAGTAGCAAACGTTGAGTACTGAAAGGTTGTAGACAGTTTTTGATGGAGCAGTCTGGTTTGGGGAAGGATTATTTGCATCAGAATTCCTACTGATATGGTAAATTAAACCTTTTTCTTTAAACCGAGTGTTCTCATCTATAGGTTTTAATAAAAGCTGAAACACTTTTGCAGGCTGTATTCAGAAATTACCTTGTGCTGCTGCTTTCTTTTAGAGCTTCAAGCCCTTAGCTTTCTCCCTACTGAGTGACTCAGTCTAAGTCTGAGATTCATGGAAGGATGGGTTGACGACAAGATACTCAGAAAAGTGTTAAAAGATTGTACTTCTTAAAATGAGCCATTACTTTTCAACAAACACTATTACATTTTGGTACCAATAAATCTATTGCGTCATTTCAAGCACAGAGAGAAGAAGAGATGGCTCAGTTAACTACTTTACACAACGGAGGGGAGAGCATACAGAATATTCTGAGCAGAAGGATGATGGTCATCGATTGTTTCAGCAGATTGAAGAGGGAATTACATTGGTATTTGATTGAGGAAGGGTGACATACAGTGTAGGATTATATAGGAAAGGTTAGATGGACAGCAGTGATCTTCTGACGTCCAGTACAATCCTGTAGTACCGTGATGTCTTGCAGTCAGCCAGGCTTATAGGATAATTGTAGTGAGGAGCATTCAGACTTCAACTGGAAATGCCTTGTTGTTATTTATTTGAAATATTGCTACTGAAAGTGCTGAGAAAAGATGACGACATGAGGTTTTTCTGCAGGATCTTTCGGAGAGTTCTCCCTTTACCAAATGGGAACTGGAGTGATTTGGTGGAACACTGGTGCTGTCATCCTGATCCCTTTGCCAAGAAGTTGGAGCCAAAGGAGGATGACTGCTTGTTGGGTGACACATTTATGTTGGTCAATGTGGCCGACGTTGATGAAACTGCGGTACAGGAAGTGAAAACTGGCCAATCAGAGGTCTCGCAGCTCGCGGGTGAAATCCATTCAGTACAGGTGTGTTTTCTGCTTAGGCCATCTTCAAAACAGCTCACCTCAAGTTCCAGCCTACACTATTGCTGTCCATATTAAATAGATGTACAGAAAAGAATTCGAACCAAGATTAAAATTACGATTGTATTCATGAGGGGAACAGAGAAGGAAAGAAGGCTTTTTGACCCTTTTTAACTTATTTATCCAGAATATCCAAGCCTGACTTTCTCATCCAGCTTTCGTGGAGTCCTGTAGCTCAGTTGCAAGCACTCGCCTTGCAAGTGATACAGCTGGGTTTGATTCCCTGGAGGGCAAAATGTTGGGCAAGTTTTGTTACTCCACATGCTACTGTTTACCTGGTAGTAAGTAGGGAACCCGCTTGTTAGTTGATTGGCAGATCGTTTTTCTGGGGGTAATAATTCCTTCAATAATAATAATAAATTGATCACTTTAATCCACAACTGTTTGTGGGACACTGCTGTGTGCAATTAGCTGCTGCGTTTCACCTACAAAATATACAGTCAATTCACTTCACAGTATATTTTGTGAAGTGCTTTGAGATGTCTCGAAGACGTGTTAAGGTGCTGTATCAAATGCAAGGATTGTTATTATTACAGTGTTGCATACTTAACGTTTGGAAATCACTGTCTCAATCATGCTGCCAGGCTTCCTCTGCATTTATGTTTAAATTCACCTTAAGACTTATCTCTTCAAATGCGCCTATGGTCACCTCCCCCTTTCCCTTGTTCAACCTACTATACAGTGCTATGAGTCGATGCCCTGGGTGAAGATCGCTATATAGGGAATGGGAATGTGGAAGTTTGACTTGACAGTGAACTAATGAAGAATTTTGGAGAAGGTTGATGTGTTGGGGAAAAATATCTGCACCCTGTTCTTTTCTGATTAGTTCTTTGACTGGTGCATTGTGTTCAGGAAATTTAGATCCTTTGCCCTAGATACGCATCTGCCATGTATGCTATGAAGGTCACTGGGATGTTCCTGTGCATTGAGCTGCATATTAGTCATATCTCATAAATTTTAAATGGATGCTTTTACTGACTGAAATCCTTCCCTTGGGGAATTGTTTTATATTTTTATTTTTAAACCCAATTGTGAATGCAGTTTAAGCTGCTGTGAAGGATAAACGAATCGTTTACAACGCCCTTGCAATTGTAACCATTTGAAGCCTGTGCTTGGATTTCTGCCCCTAAATCAACACATATTACCCAACTGTGGATGTTTTATTTAAGGCATGGAAATATTGTGAGGAAAGAAATATTCCTTTCTTACTCTCCATCCTCTTATAGGCTAATGGGTATCCTTGTTAGAATAATGTTATTAATATTCCTTACACTTGATATGCCTCATCATGTTATCGAGATGTCTCAAAGCACTTCACAGGATTTTACTGTGAAGTGTAGTAACTGTGTATTTGTAAGAGAAAATTAATGATTATTATTATTATATCCACTTCCACTCCAAAACCTTTTGGTGCCTCCATGTCAGGCACCATGTCCCAGCTAAGAAAGCAGGAGTGTGCGCTGGACAAGAAGTGTGGGCTGGACTCAAAGTGCCTGTCTGAAGACATTAAATGATATTTCATTTAATAATTTTTTCAAAATCTACTTTCATTATCCCTTTGTCTGCCTGACTTTGACGATGCTTGGGCGATGTGTGGAGAAAGAGATGATTCTTCAGTATCCGATATCTCTTGTCACTGTCCCTTAAGATCACCTAACTAAAATTAGCAAGTCTCAAACTTGTGCCTCTCTGGTGTGGGATATTATGGGATTAAATGCTAACGTATTCTGTGGCAGCTCTAAGCAAGGTCCTCATGTTGCTTCCTGCAAGCACTGAAGAAAATACTCTCGTTCATTTTTCTTTTTTTGTTTTGCAGAAACCAAAAGGAAGTCACGCCGTTGTCTGCACACGCTGCAGGAAGATGTTGGGAGAGTTCACGGCATCAGGTACTTTTTGATGCATGTCTTGTATGACTGTTTCTAAATTTTCAATTTTCGCGTTGTTACCCCATTGCCAAGCACATCATCTAAGATTTGATCTGCAGAAATTTGGAGTTATTAGTGAGTCTAGCAAGACAGATGGTTCTTACTCTCTCCAGTACAGCACGTTGACATAACTGCAGTTGATACACTGAGGTCTTTTTTCAAAACTTTGTTTTTTAACAAGAACATATCACTTTAGCGCTGTTTCGACCGTTCAATTTTTAATGAATACTATTTTAGGTGTTGCAGAAAGTTAATCTGCGATTGATTTGAGCCCAATTTGATGGGGATGAAGGTTTCCTCTCTCTTCTGGCTGTTTTTGGTCCAGTATAAAATGAGTGAGAATTATACTTGACAAGGGCACAAAACTGCCCCCAATTTTTTCCACTGCCTTACATTACTCTGTTAGTACATTTTGATTCAGCTCACACTCTGCTCTACTAGCTATGGTTTACTGAGGGTTCCCCATTGCTGCCCCTCTAGCATTGGAAGCTGAGCCTTAAGTGAACACATGCCTGTCCTTTTGATTGCTCTTTCCTCAATCATTTTGCTTTGCTTGCTTTCAGAAATCTTCTAACAAGCTGCCTCTTTCTCCTTGCCTTCAGCCACATCTAAATTTCAATCACTTTTTGCTCGTGAAGGACTTTGAGATGTTCTTTTGCATGAATGGTGCTATATAATTGTAAATTGTTGAAGTTGCTAATTTGGTACCAATTGACACTACCTTCACTGATGTAAGGTGACTGATGTGAGAAATAGAATTGTTATTCGTACAGTGAGGAGTGTTCGACGGAGGTTAGGGTAGAGAATAGGGATCTTTATTGTGATGGACTTGAATCCAGAAGACTGAATGCTCACATTGGATATTTAAAAAAAAACAAGTCTGGTTTTGCAAAATATTTAAAAACCATAGGGATAAAATTCCACCTGTGTCTAGATTTACTTTATTAAAGTAACATTTCAGAACTTCCAGAATTAATTTTACAGCCAGTGTTCTGTGAGTTCTTTTAAGAAAAAAACAGCTGCAAAAGTGAGACTGAATTCAGCTGAATTCATATTTTGAATTCAGATTAACTAGCATACTGGACGTATAATACCAGTAACTAGGACACTGTAGTCCAATATCAATAACTAGAACACTAGAGTGTACAATATCAATAATTAGAATACTGTAGTTTAATACCAATAACTAAAATACTGTAGTATATACTATCCAATAACTAGGACACGAGTGTATGATGTCAGTAGCTAGGACACTGTGTATGATATCAATAATATGAGATTTTTAATGTCCATCAGGCAGACAGGATTTTGCTTTAATGGCCCAAGGATGGCACCTCTAACAATGCCACACACACCAGTACTGCATTGGAGCATATATTTGGCGAGAGTGTCACTAGATGAATCAGTCTGACACCTAGTAACCTCATTAAAAGGCACCTTCCCCATAAAATGTAGGTTCATTTATAACTGGGTGCCCTGGGGACATACTGTTTACCTGAGTGCACAGGCAGCCCAGTTACCCAAAGTAATTATCAAGTGTAGTGACTGTTTGTAGATAAACATGTCAGTCATTTTTGTGGCAGCAAGTTCTTACAAATGGCCAAGAAGTGAATGACCAATTAATCTTGATTAGAACAGCAAGAGAAACTCCCTTGTTTTCGAATAGTGTCATTGGACGTCTGCCAGCAAACAAGCAGATGGGATTTTGACTTAATGTCTTGTCTGAGAGATGGCATCTCTGACAATGATGCGCTGCTTTACTACTGCCGGCGTACACTTACGTGCTTAAGTCGCAACTTGAGGCATGAACACACAACCTTCTGACCCAGAGGCAGGAGTGCTAGCAACTGAGTTGAATTGACGTCTGCAATTTTAAGAAATGCCACATTTTGTTTTCTATCTGAGGATGACATTTCACTTATGAAAGCATCTGTGACTGTTTTTACTATATATAGAACAAGGTTTCCCCATGTGGATTAACTGCCGGTATCATCAGATTGTTTGTAGTTGGCTTGACCTGGTTGAGCTGTACAATTTTGAAAGGTTAAACTGCACTGAAATGTTGCTTAATGTTTAGCAGCTTCCTGTATCTTCTCCGGCGAGGTTTCTATTCTCTTGGGTTGGAGACTCCTTTTACTTAGATGTTTGTGTACTTTGGCATAAATTGAGTTTTATTGTAATATTGAAATTCCAAGCAATGCTTCTTTTGAGGCTGTTTCAGTTTTTGTGAAGTCAACAGTGTTCTGGCGAGTCCCTTTCGAATGAATGGAAACGCAAAATTGACACTGAAAAATGGCATTGTTTCTCCAGTGTGCACTGGCTTAATTTGATTACGTTTAAAGATTTAGACCAGCTATTAGACTGAGATGACGCTGCCTTTGGAATCTATTGACAGGGACTGGTTACTCTAAATGGGAAAATTAATTTGCATGTTGAGTGTACAGTGATTGATGGGTTATGCACTACTACATCCTGGTTACAGACACAAGTACAGATACTTACCTTTTAAGCATGTTAAGCATGTTTAAGCATGGTGAAATGAACTTGTATGTGCTAAGGGCCATTAAGGTTCATTTTCAAATACCTTTGAACAAATCTGATTCTCTGATCTTAACATAAGGTACTTTTTTCTTTTTCTAAAATGTTTTTTTATTTATTCAAGTTTGTTTCTTGCAGGTCAATTTCCTGTTGAAGAAAAGTTTAAAAAGCTGCTCAGATATACTTAGCAAAACATAGTTTTAGGCTCATTTGACTTTGGTGCCAGGGGAGAGGAGATGAGGCGAGATTATGTGGTAAAGAACACATTTAAGACACCTAACGTTTCTAATTTATTTACTTTATAGAGACAATGAAGTTTTATGTGACCGAGGTCCTGGTTCAACCAGTCACTGACCAGGGTTTGAAGAGGAACATGCTTAAAAGGTAAGTATCTGTACTTGTGTCTGTAACCAGGATGTAGTAGTGCAAATAAAACCCGGCATTGGCCAAATTCCAATTCCATCCTTCACTTTTTGGCCACTTCTCAAAAAAAAGTACAGCAAATATAAACTAAAAATCCATTGATTCTTGGCTTTCAAACCAGTGGATTCATATGAAATTGATATTGTTTTGCATCCATGATTTTCTCAATCGTTTCCTTTGTACACAGTCCTGTTTTAAATATACACATACAAGAAAAAGAATAATCTCTGAATCACAGACAGCAGTACTGTGATTATTAACTGTGGGTGCTGGGTTTTGGCAGTAGTTTTGATTTCAGTAAAGAAGCAAAACCTTCATAAATAGCCTCCCAGCCACTAAAGTCAATATTGATGCTGTTGTTGGAGGCAAGTCCCAGCATTAAATCAGCAGCGGTGTTAACCATTCCGGCAAAGGAGAAACTCCTGCTCCTCATCGGTTTTCCATGTATTTTGGGCATATGCAGGATCACTGTGTAAAAACACAAAGCAAAAAAAAACTACAAGAAGCTTGGGGGCATATGACATACCATTGACTGGAAGTATCACAGAACTCTTAACAAAAAAAAGTGTGACACACCAGATATGGATGCTGTGGGACAATTGCAGCAGAATACCTGTGAACAATTGCAAGGGATGTGCAGGACCAAAATAAACCATTGTGTTGCATCTAATTGGTACCAAAGTTTGAAAAATACCATCTGACACTATTATATTCCTGAACCACACCTTTTGACCACATTTATTAAGTTTCTCATGAACCTTCTCAGGCAGTTAGATTAAGATGCAGCCTAAACTGTGGGTAGAAGGGATCTTTTTTCTGAGAGTTGTAAGGGGGCCTTGGTAAAATATGTTCTCACTCAGGAAGATAAGGATAGGTGTGGAAATGGAAACATTTGCAGTTGGGAGCTTTTCTCAGGTTCAAGTCAATGTGCATTGTTGAGAGAGTGAAGAGGGGTGCTATATTTGTCCAGGAAGGGTTGTGTGGTGAGACTGAAAGTCTAATATTGAAGCAAATCTTCCCAACCAGTCATCTGTTGCCTTGTCAAGCAAGAATGCACTTCCTCCTAAACGTTCTGTGACTGCTCCTTATGATTTTAGTCTTTATTTCATCAATATTTGAAAGATTTTTTTCTCCAGCCTTACTCTTTGTTCTTTCTCTTACTCTCTCTTCATTTACTCCCTCAAACACACAAGCACATGGACATAATATATTAGAAGATTTTTTCCTTATTACCACAATCAATTAATGTTGCATTATACATGATCTATTGTAATCTGGAGCTATTAGGGCTTATCTTTCATTAGCTACATTAGATGTGTGAAAATGAAGGTAATTGATTACAGTAAAGTATTAATGCATCAAGGAATGAGGCTTGCGTTCATATTTCTGGACAGTTTTATGGAAGTAGCCCATTATATTCTTTGATGAATTATGTTTTTGCCAGATTTTAATTTTAATGTTAAAAAGTTTTATAGCATTTTTTTCAAGGCAATGAAATTGTTCCATGTTCTCCCAGATGATCTGTTCTTCTCTGCCTTTTATTCGCCATGGCTGTCTTGCTTCCACACGACTCGTCAACAGAAGGCATGTTAGACTAGTCCATGATCTCTCTTCCCACTATTACTGAATCTTCATCCTCACTTCTATGGTGTTGCATGTTATTGCTGGCCTCTAAAATTGCATATTTTCAAAATGTTTTAACTTTAGTAATATTGAGGTATTATTATTCATGCGCTTGGACATTCTCCCTGTGTGAAAGGCACATATATATAATATATGTAGATTTGTATTGTATTTGTAACAGAGTGTAGTGCACTGTTTAAAACTTGCATCTTTTATCAAATATTTTAGATCTGTGTTTGTGGAGAGTGTGGTTGCCGGTCGACTGATGGAGTTGTCCTCTGCTCAGAGCACATTCCGATTCTGCATTCAAGGACATGATGGGAAGACATACATTTTAGTAAGGATGAACTTATTTGTATGTTGGGCATTTGTGGTCATGTAGGGCCCAGTGCTGAGGTATGCGAGTGGCTGTGAAATCCCAGAATGTGAACAACAAAAATTCCAGGGAAAGAGAATCCTTCCACTGAGTCCATATAGTTCATTTACAAAAGAAAATAATATCTACAAATACAAAATAATGTATGTGGAAAAAAAAGAAGCTTGACATTAGAGCTGCTGATAATACACGTCATGTGTATGACTGTAGGATTAGAGTGGTTACATACAGGGGTTGTGGAACACATGATAGCACCAATTAGGATTTCCCAGTGCCTCATTACTGAACGATTCTCAATGTTCCTGTTCCAACCATAGAATTTTTCAACACAGAATAAGGCCATTCCACTCTTCATGTCTGGCTCTTTTAAAGAGCAGTACTTATAATCCTGTTTTCCTATCCTTGCTCCATTCACCTGTATACTGTTTTACTAATAATCTTAATACTGACTCGCTGATGAATGGATATACAGTGAAACTTGCACAAGTCTTATCTTTATAAATCATATAAATGCCTAAGTTGTACATTTACCTAAGTCTCATTTAGTTTCCTATCAAAACAAGTTGTTGCTTTGCTCCTTCCTCTCCCGCCATTCCCTTCATGAACCCCTCTAAACAGAAACAGCACAGAAATAGCTTTGATCAAAGTGACAAATGACATTTATCCATATGTGACCAGGACTCCCTCTGCCTCCTCATCCTCCTTGACCTCTCTGCTGTAGTCGATATCGTTCGACCACTCTATCCTCCTCCAAAGTCTATCCTCTCACCTCAACCTTCATGGTTCTGTCCTTGAATGGTTCAGATCCTACCTCTTGCAATGTCTCCACTTCATCTCCACAAATGGCTTCTTCTCCAGCGGAGTTCCTCAGGGCTCTGTCCTTGGTTCCCTCCTGTTCAATATCTATATGCTCCCTCTTGGTGACATCATCTGCAGACATGGGGTCAACTTCCACATGTATGCAGATGACACTCAACTCTACCTCTCTGCCTCCACCCTTGACTTCAGGACCACTGTCTGTCAGACATCAAGTCCTGGATGAGAGCTAACTTTCTTCAGTTGAACGTCAACAAGCCCGAGGCTCTCCTGATTGGCTCCCGTCAGCGCCTCCTCACCTCAGGCGCTGACAGCATCACCATCCATGGTTGCACACTCCACCTTGCTAAGCCAGTCCTTTCCAGCCCACATCTGTGCCATGACCTACTCTGCCTTCTCCCACTTCCACAATGTTGCCCGGCTCTGCCACTGCTTCACCACTCAGGCTGCCAAAACTCTCATCCACGCATTCATCACATCTAGGCTTGACTACGCCTACTCCCTGTTTGTCGGCCTTCCCAACCCGTCCTCACATGCAAACTTACTGGCTGGAGTGATGAACTACCAAATGCGCCTGCATTGAATTACACGTATGCAGTGAAGATTATTGATTAAATCGGATTTTACACGACCCATACAGTTTGCTTGCAACTCGAACTTTGCGTCATATTAAATGTTACAATCCCAACTTATTCAGCTTATGTGAGTTTTACTGTAACGTCTCCCTACAGTATATCAAATCCACTGAATAATTTTAAAGAACTTTAGCAGGTCACCCATCAACCTTCTTTATTCTAGCGAAAAAAGCCTTAGTTCCTCCAATCCCTGCTCATAGGACAAACCGCACATCCCAATTATCATTCTAGTAAATCACCTCTGCACTCCCTGTGTTGCCTTCCTAAGGTTGGGTGATCAAAACTGGACACAGTATTCTAACTGCAGTCTAACTAATGATTTATGTAAGTTTCACTTTACATTTCAACTTTATGTTCTATGCCCCTAATTATAAAATTTGAGTACACTAGTTTTAAATTCATGTACACTAACCCCTAAGTTCCTCGCTATTCCATTCCTTTCAAAATTTTACCACCTCACATATACTTGTTCTCTTTATTCTGTATGTATAGGTGCAAGTTTGTTTGTGGTGCAATTAATTCTCTTAAATGTAGTTACTTAACAAACTATTTAAGTTTATAAATGATATTGTATGAAAAAAGATTTCTCCTGGTTCAAATTCTGCAACATAATGATTTGTCTGAAGCTCCATCACAGCCTGAAGCAAGTTTTGCACACACAGTACTTTTCCTGTGTAGATTAACTTTTTAGCATATGTAAAATCATGACATATTTCAACTTCTGTGTATTAAATCAGAGGATTGAATAAGTTTATGTTCTTATAGAGTCCATTTCATCTCTCTAAATTCTTTGAAATGATCAAACTTCTCATGATAGCACTGGGACTGTTTTCACTGGAGCAGGGAAACTTAAGAGGAATCTTATAGGGATTTTCTGAATGGGTTTGTTAAGGTAAATAGAGAGAAACTATTTCATTGTTCGATAACTCGGTAACCAGGATGTAAATTGATATCACTGGAAGAAAAAAGGGTGAGGTTAAATATATTTTTTCATACAGAGATTTATTAGAATATAGATTTTCCCCACAAAATGACTTGAAGCCAAGTCCTTAATATAATCCTTGCATTTGATGTAGCATCTTATCATGTCTTTGAGACGTCTCAAAGCGCTTCACAGAATATACTGTAAAATGAATTGACTGTATATTTTGTGGGCGAAATGTACAGCCAATTACGCACAGCAGCGTCCCATAAACAGTCATGGATTAAGTGACCAATTTTTTTGAGGAATTATTACCCCCAGAAAAGTGATCCGCTAATCAACTAACAACCAGGTTCCTACTTACTACTAGGTAAACAGAGGCGTGTGGAGTAAGGAAACTTGCCCAACGTTTCGCCCTGCCGAGAATCGAACCCAGGTCTCGCTTGCGAGGCATGCGCTCTAACCGCTGTGCTACAGGACTCCAAAGAACTTTAAAAGGAATTGATAAATATTAGAGGAAAAATAATATTAAAGGATATTAAAGAAAGACCCGAGAATAGGATTATTACCTTGTCCACTCGCCTGGTTTTATTCAGCTAGCAAACGCATTCAGCTGGGTAAAGATTACCTTTAGGTTTAAAGTTGAATCAGAATTGAATTTTCAGAAAATACGTTTTCCCTGAGGTTCACCTCTAGATGGCAGGATTTAAACAGGATTTTGAGTGTTTTCATTGCACACTGCTTTGCCTCCTATTTGTCATATCCTGAGAGAATGTTGCCTTCAACTGCGGTTAGCGGGATAGTTTTTCAGTAAGCACGAAGCTAGCGTTTCGTTTTTAGTTATCAAAATCTCAAAAAGCCACTATCCTGCTTAAGTCCACTTTAATTATTACTCTGGAATTCTGAATTTTCATGGGCATGAAAAGAGTGAGAGGAAATAATCAAACAGGAAACTACATGCCACTCTGATTCCTGTCTTGAACAGAATGTGTCATCTGTTCAGGTCTCATTATTACTGAGATGGATACATTCCAGCCTCTGAGGTTAGCAAAGATGTGCACCACTGGGTTAGATAAATTGACGCCAACATTAATTCACAGCATCAGTCTGCCCTTTGCAAAGTTTAGTGGAATAAATTGAGTAAATTTAGCTTCTAAACTCATTGATATTTCATCTATCAATTTATACACAAGCATGCACTGTGGGAAGGGTTCAGTTTGCACTGCCATGCCTATAATTTGTCTTAACGAAGCAAGTTTCATGCACTATCACATTTGTTTAGTTTTTTTTCTTTTCCCAACGACAAAGCCTATCAATTTAATGTCATTATTTTGTGAAATGCTATAAATAAATCTCACTATTTCAGCATACATGTTCTTTGTTTTTTTCCTGCGTGTGCTATTATGTCACAGCAATGTTGAATAGAAAATTGAGAGTGGTTTAAAGAGCAAAAGCGTTGGGGAATGTTTGAATTTGAGTAGTTAGGTTTTGGAATAAAACTGCATCTTTGTTGTGTTGGTGCCTCAGAGATTATTGTTTAGATGTTTTCTAAACGTGAAATTTAGTCTTAGTCTGGCTCAGTTAGTAGCATTTTTGCCTTTGAGTCTGAAGTTAGTGGGTTCAAGCCCGACATTAGGACTTTAAACACAGTCTTGGCTGACACTCCAATGCAGTGCTGGAGGAGTACTGAATTGTTGGAGGCGCCGTCCTTTGAATGAGACATTAAACCGAGGTCCTGTCTGACTGCGTGCTAAAGATTACATGGTACTAATTGATAAAGAGAAGCGAGTTTCCCCTGGTGTCTTGCCAACAAACCCACAGATAAAATTGGTCATTCACTCCACGCCAATTTGTGGGACATTGTTGTGTGAAAATTGGTTGCTGCGTTCACCTATAGCTACACCTTACAATAAATACTGTGAAGTGTTTTGTGATATTCTTATGTGAAAGGTGAGGTATCAAATGCAAGGATTATTATGCCATTATTATAAAAAAAATTCTCTCACCTCCTTCCTTGCAATTTGTCTTGTGTAAATTTCAATTGTTATTTGATCCAGTAGTTTGAATTAAATTCCTGCCTCATTCAGTGCCCAGTGTTCTCTCATTTGTTCCCATTCCTGTTTATCTTTGATTTCTACTCATTTTCACCCAGTGACACCTGGCAGGGCTGGTTGTAGCTGGCTTCCCAGTGTCTATAATGCCTGTTATAAGCCAGTAACTTTGCCCCCAGTAACTACTGCTTTTCCTTTGGGGACCATCTGTCTTCTACACTATATCAGCCCACAATCCCACAGCTATACCTTGAAATTCCTCTTGTAGATACAACACAAAATTACATTTGTAAAGCGCCTTTCACCTTAGGAGGACGTCCCAAGGCACTGAAATGGGCCCAACGCCCCAAGATGACCATTTGTGTCACTTGTATCCTGCCAGTATCTGACAATGTGGTTTGCAGCACTGACCATCATAGTGATGCCCCAACTCAGTAAATAACAGTATGTTAAAGAGGATTTAGCTGTTATTATTTGGGATTAAAATTTAAATCAATAAATCTGTAAACAGGATGTTTTATTTGCCACAGTGAATACAAGAATCCCTATACAATTATTTTTTTAGCATTCATAAGGATTTATTCCACGCTTAAGTGAACCTTTCTTTTGAATGGCTGCTCCTAGTAATGGGATGCCTGTCAACTCACATGTGTCTTGCAGTGCAGGGGAGCAAAGCTGCTGATGTATGAAGCTGCAACCAGCTTGTTTCCATGTACCTTTCTACTTCGGAGCTTTTGAATCTTGCATCACTTCAGTTTGGGAACCAAACATTACAATACAAAATTACATTTGTAAAGCGCCTTTCACGTTGGGAGGACATCCCAAGGCATTGAACAGTTAGGGGTTAGGACCCGAGTGGATTGGAATCCATGCTGCTGGTATATATAATAATAATAATCCTTGCATTTGATATAATAACTTATCATGTCTTCGAGACGTCTCAAAGTGCATCACAGAATATACTGTAAAGTGAATTGGACCTCATCCTCGGACCTTCTCTCCCTCTGGCTTTCCACCCACAGTGATCTAGACGCAGATGTCAAGCTCCTAAACAATCACCTTTCCTCAACCTTCAATTCTCTTGTCTCACTGAAAACCAGGTCCGTCTCAAAGGATACCCACTTCTTTTAAAATGTTTCCTTATTCCACATGCCTAATAATAATCCCTAAAAAGAACCCCAATAATAAATTGGTCTATTCAATCCATGACTGTTTGTGGGACACTGCTGTGCGCAATTGGCTGCCGTGTTTCGCCTACATAGTATGCAGTCAATTCACTTTACAGTATATTCTATGAAGCGCTTTGAGACGTCTAGAAGACGTGAAAAGCGCTATACCAAAATGCAAGGATTATACCCTCTATGGGGAAGAAGTAAAAAAAAATCAGCCTGAGTTTGTTATCTGCTCACAGACCATTGACGCTTCCTTGAAGATGGGTGCGCACGGACCTTCAGGGAAGCAGGCAATCAAGCTTCACTGTGGTACAACATAAGGTTGAATAGCTTTGTTACTTAGGTCACACATGAAGCAGGCACCAGATGGCTATTAACTGCCATGAGTCGCTACTTGCATTAGAGGCAAAGATAATTTGCAAAGGGGAAGGGAAAGGAAGAATAACTTATTATTTTAATCGTAAATTTATTTGCTTGTTGTCTATCGCTGCATTTGTCAGTTTTTTTTTTAGATGTTCCTTTACGTTCACCCACAAAATGCACAATCACTTCACTTTACAGTATCCCCTGTGAAGCACTTTGAGGTGTCCTCCCAACCTGAAAGGCACTATACTACAATACAAATTATTGTATTATTATTTGGGATACTAAATGTAAGGATTATTATTATTGAAAGGTGGGTTATGTAAATGAAAGTTTGCCGGCAAAAAAAGTCTACACTTAATAGTAATTGCTGTAAAATGTTTTGACTCATTTCAGTATGGCAAAGCACTGTAAAAATATAAATTCTATTTTTCCTTCAGTTCAGGCATATTGTTCCCAAAATAAGTTGAAGCTGATATTGCAGGGAGGGAGGGGCATTAATGTTGGGATTGGCTATTCTGTGCCATTCTTGTACAGGAACAAAGCCTGAAACTCAAAAATAATTTGCGTGTGTACAACTTTAAACAGTGGTTCCGTGTTTCCTGATATGTTCTTTGTTCACTTCTTTATATTAAGCTGCAGAATGCCTGGTGATGCAGAGCGACTTGTGGTTGCCTTTGTATAGGCAGGATTTTGAAAACAATGCATTTTATTTATGTTCAGATTTGTTTAGATAATATATTCAGATATATTACTTTTCTTTTCTCTCCTCTTATCCTTTCAGCTGTGGCTCTTGAATTCTGATACCTTGTTAGTGAGATCCCATGTAAAGCCAGATGTCTGTGATTTTTGTGAGCCCAACAAGAGAATAGCGAAGCCTGGGCTGTCATTCAAATCGTATGGAGCAAACAACGCCATCAAAGTACTCTATCACTCATGTTTAAAAGGAAGAAACAAAGAGTAAGTGGAATTGTTTGTGAAATTATTCTTGTTCATTTAGTTTGATAGATATGGAAATTAAACAGCTGTTGTGCTTACAAAAATAATCTTGTTTGTTTCGAGCTGTGTTCATTTGTAATGAACAAAACTTGAGCACACAAAATGTTTTTTTTCTGCAAAATTGTAAGTGTTGGGTTTAACCTGTAAAAGGCTCACAATGATTATGTCATGGAATATAGGAAAAGGCAGGTAAATGGACCAAATGGATTGCTCTTTCTAAGATCCAGCACAGACACGATGGTCTGAATGATCTTCAGTGCTGTACATTTCTGTGGTTCTATGTGCATTCTTGCTGACACTGAATTTGTTGAATTCAATCTGTAGTGGAACAAGAACGGGATGTAGCGTGAGCGACTATCAGAGTGGCCAGGAATTTGTCAAGTTATTTTTAGACTGAAGTATAGAAGGGAGGATAGAATTGGAAGGTAGCTAATGATTGTATTAAGTGGTGTACTGGCTACACATAGCTTGAGCCAATACAACATAATTTAAATTTATATAGCGCCATTTCATGTCAGGAGGATGTCTCCAAAGTGATTCACATGGTTGGCTGGGCACCCGAGCTGAGAGTGGGGGAAAGGGAAAGATTTCCGAAAGAACAGTCGAAACGGGGTAAGTCTTGAGGCAGGCTTTAAAATTGGGTAGGGAGGGGTCGAGGCAGATGGATTCCAGGAAGAAATTCCAGCTATCAGGGGCAGAATGGCTGAAAACTTGCTCACTGATGGTAGGATGGATCAGGCAGGGACATGAAGGAGGCTGAACAGAGGGAACAGCCAGATTTGTAGGTTTGCAGTACATCGAGCAAGGCCATGATTAGATTTGAATACGAGGCTGAAGTTAAATTCAACGTTTGTCGCCTTCACATTGTATGTGTAGTACTCTCTGCTGAAGACCTTTCTTTTCGACCGCACCTTTGGTCACTTTCCCACCCCTCCCCCTGGCTCGGTCCCGGGATCCTAAACTGTAAAGCGCTCTGAGACGCCGTCTGGCGTGGAGGGTGCTATATAAATCCAAGTTGTTGTTGTACTTGGGTCTTCATTAAAAAGATGTCAACCAGTTCCCCTGATAGCTCAATGAAATTTCCTTATTGAGTAGTTGAGTCATACAGACTCAAAAGATTTGACCTGATCATAATCTCTGCTGAGACAATTGGCCACGGTGGATTTTACTAGGAAGCGGTAAAAAAAAATTAGGTTTTATTAAAAAAAAGGGTAAAAAAACAAACTGGGTTTGTTGACTAGATGAGCAGACGATCGGACTTGGTTGTGATGTTCCCTGCAGTGTGAGTCATGTACAGTGTTGATATCCAAAGGAAGTCAATGGATAGCCTAATCCTGTAATTAGCCTCTCTTTATTGTGAAAAAATGGCTGGATTTAGAGGCAAATTCAGAATATGTGGACCTCTTTTATGTGAAATATATAGAAAGCTTTTAAAAATGAAGGGATGCCATTGTTTGAAAAGAGAGAGGAATTTTTCCTGGTTTCCTGGTCATGAAATTGGATATATACTTTGCGTGTATGCATGCTAGTCCTTCTCTGTCTTCAGTTGTTGCCCACCTGACTCCTGTATCCTGTTCTAGCGAACAACACTAACATTTGTTTATTTTATATAAAAAATAGTTTCTGCTTTGTTTCGTTCATCCAGCATCTTGCTCCTCTTCAGTCTGGTGAATAATAAGCTCTTCCAAGATTTAGGTTGAGAATAAGGCTGGGTTTGAATGCCAGCAGACTTGTTTGAGTCAACCAATCCTTTAAAATCAACAGTATCTGATTATTGTGATTATTAGTGTTGCATGTATTTGGAAGTTCATTATATAATAGACTACAATACTAAGCATAATATTGATGTAGCCATGCATGATGTGTCAACATCCTGGACACTATTCTGGCAGTTTTTATATCACAGTAGCATTTCCACCATGGGAAACGTGTTGAACTGTTGATTCTTGCATAGAAATTCCTTTATTTGTAATCTTGGTGGTTTGTGTGGGTCATTTATCACACGGTAGCATATGCTGATGGTGGATTTATTGCAACAAATGGTATTAATGTGTCTGCATGAAAATACTTCTTCAAAATCTGGTTTTGTTGATTTTTCCTTCAAGATCTGCTTAACGTAACTGTATATTTGCAATGGAATAGTGCAAGCTCCATATCAGGACCAGAGCTGGGGCCAGGCTGTGTTGCTAGACATGCCACCCTTTTGTTGAGATATTAAACCGATAACCCTTCTGCCTGTTTCAGGTGGGCATTAAAATTTCCATGACAATATTCCAAAAAAGAAATCTCTTTCAATTGCCTGGCCAGCCGTCCTCTAAATAAGTTGATCATTCATTTCTTGGCTGTTTGCTGTGCACAAATTGGCTGCCGTGTTGCCTAGAAATATACAGTCCCTACACTCTACAGTGATTGTCTTCGAATAATTTTGCGATGGTTTGACGTCATAGGCAGGCACTTCATCAAATGCAAGCATTAATATTACATTAAATGTATTCCTGTTAGCCTTGCTGTATGGGATGATGTAATAATTAGATTTTTTTTTGCTGGAGCAGAGAAGGCTAGCGGCAAATCTAATAAGGTTTTAAAATTTATGAATGGTTCTGATTACTAGAGAGAGACTATTACCACTGATTGGTGAACCGGTAAAAAGAGTGACTATTATCACCAGTAAAAAAAAAAGAGATTTTTACAGTTCTTTTTGGTGGGGGAGGGGCAGGGGCAGCCAGGTGACACATGTGGAAACCCATCAGCAGTGTCCTGAGGAGCTGTCTGGCTCTGGAATACCAAGACTGCCACAGAGGGCTTAATTCTGACATTCCGTTGCCAAACGTGTCACCTCGGAGCCAGTTCATCTCCAAGGAGGCCCTGCTTACCTTGCCTCCCTCCTGAGAGGGGTGGATAGATTGTTAAAATAAGGACTGGCCTAATACATTTGGCTGTTGAAGCCGAGCTCATAACAGCATTTAAAAGGTATAATGTTAAAAAATATGGGGGATGAAAGGGAAATTTTATTGTAGAAGATGGCTCCAGTGACAGAACTTGCACCGTTAAGATGGGTTGAATTGTCTCCTTTTGGACTGTAACGTTCAGCACCTTGGGATGTCCTCCCGACATAAAAGGTGCTATGTATTGTAAGCTTAACTTATCCTAACTAAAAAGGATTAAGCACAGTGCAGGTTGACTTTATTAGCCAGGCGAGATGGTGGGTTTGGCTGCACGTGCATGTAACCAGCTGGCGTGCAAAGAGCGTGCCTGCTGGCACCTGCGCTAAATGAAAACATGGCCAACTTCCAGACCATTGGAAACTTACTTTGAGTTTTCTGCACTCACTCAAAGTGGAGAGTGACCTTGGCAGTGACCTATGACCCAGAGGTCAGTCATTTGTTTCAGCGTGGGAATATAAAATAGCCTCCCGCCGATGACATCCCATCCTCTTTACACATGCACAACAAAGCAGGAAATGATGTAAACAACAATCTCAATGCGAAAGTCGATCGTTTTAGTACATAACGCTGACTGGCCTGCGGGAAGTGAGCGGGTTGACATGCACAATGAATAGGAAATTTGCACGGGCTCCCCATCGCCCAGAGGATCGAGTTCAAAATCCTCGTCCTCACCTTTAAGGCCATCCATGGCTTTGCCCCTCCTACTTCTCTGACCTGCTGACGCCCTACCAACCTGCCCGCTCCCTCCGTTCATCGGGCTCCGGCCTGCTCCATGTCTCCTGCTCGACCCGCCCTACCATCGGTGGCCGGGCTTTCAGCCTCTCTGCCCCCACACTCTGGAACTCCATCCCACGGTCCCTTCGCCTCACTTTCTCCCTTGTCTCCTTCAAGGCCGGTCTCAACACCCTTCTCTTCGACCGTGTCTTTGGTCTCTCTCCCACCTCTCTGCCTTCCTCATCCCTCCCCCATGCTCGGACCCCGACACCTGACTGTTCAGCATTTTGGGACGTCCTCCCGACGTGAAAGGCGCTCTATAAATGTTATTTTGTTGTTGTTATAGCAGGGCTGTTATGTGAATAAAGTAATAATAATAATAATCCTTGCATTTGATATAGCGCTTTTCACGTCGGGAGGACATCCCAAAGCGCTTCACAGAACACACTGTAAAGTGAATTGACTTTATATTTGTGGGCGAACGCGACTGTTTGTGGGACATTGCGCACAGCAATGTCCCACAAACAGTCGTAGATTGAAAATGACCAATTTATTATTGTTTTTGGTTTTGGAGGGATTATTATTAGGCTCTGTGTGGAGTAAGGAAACTTGCCCAAGGTTTCGCCCTCTGCCTGGAATTGAACTCCGGTCTCTCGCTTGCAAAGCGAGTGCTCTAACCACTGAGCTACAGGACTCCACAGTAGGGAACTGTTTAGTGGAAATTTCCTTTTCCTTCACCATCCTGAGAATAGAAAATGTAAACATTTAAAAAAAAGGGTAGACTTTGGGTCACAGAAGCTCTATTGGATTCTGTTTCTCTGGCTGACATTTATGTGACTTTTTTGTTTTTGATGTGGTGAAATGTGCTGGAGTTGCTGAAAGCTGGCGTCCAATGTGCAGGGGAACAGATGAGACGTGTCCCCCTGTGCTGACCTGCTGAACCGAGACTTTATTGAAAATCTGTCAAGTCCCATTTGTACAGTATACTTCGCCCATTTGTAAAAAATCTTGCGCAATGTTTCTGCAAATGATTCAATGTAAATGCTATGAACTGTCTTAAGTTCTAAGCTGGGCACAATACTTCACAGTGCCTGTTAAATAAAGGACCATTTCAGCTATATTAATTTTAAGCATTGCTTCGCTTATTTATTAATCAACTTTTTGTTCCCTTGAAGGCTATAGAGTGAAAATATCGATAATTCTGCTCCTTTTATTGCTAATGTATTGAACTGTTTGATCCACACTGACACCTGCCTGTTTTATATTTACCCAGCTTACTGAATTCCAGCGAATATTAAGCACAGGTTGGTAAGAGCCAAGGCTAAGGGACCCCGAGAGTGCATTGGGGTACTGTTGAAGTTTAACTAGCTAAACCACATAGCTTGACATTGAGAAGATTATCCAGTAAGCTTCCTTAATAATAATAATACTAATTATAGTAATAATCCTTGCATTTCATGTAGCACCTTAACATATCTTTAAGACGTCTCAAAGCGCTTCACAGAATATACTGTAAAGTGAATTGACTGTATATTTTGTGCTGCTTTTCCTGCTAGGACCACCCTACCCACTAGGGTTTTTGCTTGCAGAGTTAATGGGAGCTGAGAGGGAAGAATCCCTGCTCCTAGTGACTGGCTCCAAGTGACCTTGAGGTACTGCGGACACGCCTGGCTCAGGAACTGGACTACAGAGATTGCCATAGAGGACCGACTGGAACCTGACATTCCTTTGCCAAACATATCACTTTGGAGACGGTCCAGCTCAAAGGAAAGCGTATTTATCTCCTCTCCCACACCCCCACCCCCCAAGAAAATGTAGACAGTATGATTAAGAAGAGCAGGTAGTTTTCCTGGCCAATATTTCTCCCTCTTCTGAAAATTCACCAAAATTAGGGGTAAATGTAGTCATTCATCCAGTTTCAGGTCATGAGACATTGCTGATATAAATAAGCTGCTAATTTTGCCTGCATAACAGCAATCGCCATGCTTTTCAGCACCTTGAGACATCCTCCCGACGTGGAAGGCTAGTCAAATGTAATTTTTGTGGTTATTGTTGTTGAAGAGCCTTGTGATAGCAAATGTAACTATTTTAATATTTTAGGTTATAACCTGAAGGTTTTAAGGACCCACCAATTCAAGACAAATTATGGAATTTAATTTTATTTTGCGTGTTTCAGTTAATATAAATAATTAAACCCCAAGGCTCCAGCCGAGCTTCTGAAGTTTTACGACTGTGATCTGCAGGGAGAAATTCAATACAAATGTGCAATTTGTTGTCAAGAGGTCAAAAGGTGAGTTATAATCTGCTCACACAATATTAAATTATTCTTTAACAGACTGTGTAATGAAACTTGCTGTATCCTAATATGTGTCACACAGTGACAATACAAAATTGCCATACTGTACAGGCAGACTGTTTCTGCAGTGCTTGCCATCTGTCGTCACTTTGTTGGAAGTTCAGCATAAAGGAACGTCATGACATTGTTACATTTCAAATCTATCAAATAAAGTTCTCAATGTTATAGGGATAGATATAGCCTGGGATAAACAAACACTTTAACTTTCAATCATCACTTTCCACCAGTTAAAGCACTCAGGTGCACCTCCCCGCAACAAATACTATGTCAAAATGTTTTATTTTTAAAAAAATAAATATTTTTCTCCCATTTTCTTCTCCCGTTAATAGCAGTCCATTTTGGTGCACAATTCAGCCTCTCCCAGCTGGTCATTCTTCATGTGTGAGAACTGGCTGAATATTTAATCCTGGGAGGTACCACAGCTGAGCCCATAACTGACCTCACTTTCTGGCCGTGCAGACACTGTCTAATGGGGTCCCTGGATAACGATCTCCCTCTTGTTAACCCTGCAAGGCAAAGGCTTAATAGGTAGCTGAAATTTATTCTACAAGAGTGTATTAAAGCATAGGAATAAGAGAAGGCCATTCAGACATTCAAACGTGCTCCTTTTACAAAGTGCAATGTACCCGATCTTGAACTCCATCCCCCCATCCCCCCACTCATTTGGACAGATGATTGTAGTGGAGATGCTTCATGCAAGTCATCCTTTCACATTGCTGTTGAGGTTTGGTTTCCAGGTGGTCATGAGTTATGGTGATTTTAGTTGGGGCATCACCAGAGTCTCAACAATTGGAGCCAGCTCCCCAGTTCAGGGAAGGGAAAGACATCCAAAGTTGTCATTCTTGGTTGCTCTCCTGGCAATCCCCGCTGCAGGTGCACATGTATGGATGCTCATTGAAGACACATTCTGGCTCAACTACAACAGTCCCTGATGGTCAGATAGACTTGATATTTGCCATCAAGGATGATCCTGTATAAATAATGGCCACTTTAGTGAGTTACTGGACTGGCATCTTAACTCAGTAGAAGGAACAAAGACAGTGGTCCCTTCTGTGTTACATTGGGTGTAACAAGCATTTTTTCCTTAATAAATCCTGTTGTGAGAATAATGGCAGCTGAGAGAGCAGCACACAACAGAAAGTAGGTAGGGTGCAAGCAATTGTTCAAACGCTAGAGTTTTTTAAAAAAATGTGTAGGCATCAGTTCCAAATCTAATTATTTGCCATTTATACTTTTGATACATTGAACCCAGATCCTTCACCAGGTAATTGTGTAATTTATGTGAAAAGTTTTTCATCTCTGAAAAAGTACATCAGTCAGCTAATTTGTGAGCCCTGTTTATATTCTTGGAGGATAATTTTTCAAAGCCTTGCTCTGAGTTGAGTCAATATCTAATGACTGACTGCTCATTTGCTGCACTGGTGTACCATACTCCTTGTGCACATTCTGTGGACCATATCGACCATCTCTTCACATTAAGGAGAGAGCATGAAACATATTAATTACCGTTGATGTTCTGATGTATTGCATTCTCAGGAAGGTCTAGCGAGCCGCCCACTATTGCAATTACTATAGGACGTGCTAAACCTGAAATAATTACTTGCCCATTAGATTTGAGGTGTCATCTATCTTAATGTAAGCACTCTTAATTTTTCAGACATACCCAGTTAATGTCTGCTGTTGTCACTGAATAACCCAAGTGGGAGTGAAAGTCTGGAAAAGGCTACAGATATGACCTCATAACAGAACTATGGCACCTTTGGTAAGATGGGTTTTAATAATAATAATAATAATAATAATAATCCTTGCATTCGATATAGCGCTTTTCACGTCGGGAGGACGTCCCAAAGCGCTTCACAGAACACACTGTAAAGTGAATTGACTGTATATTTGTGGGCGAACGCGGCAGCCAATTGTGCACAGCAATGTCCCACAAACAGTCGTAGATTGAATATGACCAATTTATTATTGTTTTTGGTTTTGGAGGGATTATTATTAGGCTCTGTGTGGAGTAAGGAAACTTGCCCAAGGTTTCGCCCTGCCTGGAATTGAACTCAGGTCTCTCACTTGCAAAGCGAGTGCTCTAACCACTGAGCTACAGGACTCCACATGCTTAATGCTTAATGGAAAGCATTAAATAATTACTGAGGAGGGGAGTGTGGAGAGTGCTTTTAGTGTAAGCCGCTAACCCAATCCCCCCGCCATGGGGTCAGAGAATTGTTAAATATTTCTCTTACCCATCATTGAGAGGTTCGGAGTGCAGTAACATGGAGCTTGTGGCATGTTTCTCATACCAGGAACTGTTTGTTGGTCATGTACAATTCAATAGTGCAACAGCTATTGTTGTGCAACCCACTACTACTGAACACTGCTGTGCGCAATTGGCTGCCGCATTTCGCCCACAAATATACAGACAGTTCACTTTACAGTCTATTCTGTGAAGCGCTTTGAGATGTCTAGAAGATGTGAAAAGAGCTATATCAAATACAAGGATTATTATTATTATAAAACAGCAGCAATTTAGATTATCTCCCCACTGGACCCACTGCTAACATCAGTGAAGTTCTTACCCTTATTTTTCAAAGCGTGCACAAGAGATCTTCAGCAGGGTATGGAGGGAAGCAAAACAAGAGAAATTTCTCATCGGGGTAGGAGAGAATGTTTTAGCAATATTTGTCCTTTATTTTCTTTGATTTGAAAAATCCTGCAGTAGTTGCACTGTGGGTTTCAAGGAGTTAAAGGAGCCAGACTTGGTACCTCCAGCCCTCCTCTGTGTCGATCTGTCTTTGTGCCCTTGGCTTTTTGTTGAAGGATGGTTTTCTCTCCTCCTGCCTGAGGTGGTGATGATAATAATGATGGAGGGCCTTTCACATCTGGAGGACGTATCAATGGCCTTTACAGGATTTACTGTAAATGTTCACGAATTGTAACGTTTTCAGCAGAATCGGGGGCTGAAATATTTTTTTTAAAATTCCCCATCTAAAATGCACCATCCAAAAATTATTTTGCTCACAAATTCACCAAGTCGAAGTTGCGACTTGTGTAAATAGGTATATTGACCACCCATTGGATATAAGTGCTCTGATTTTAACTCCTCTTTTCCTCCCTCTGAATTCTCCTGCCTTCCACTCCCCCCTCCTGCACAACCTCTGCTCAGCACCTCTCTACCAAATTGGGAACCGAGAAGAGTAGGGCTTTAGCTTGTGCCCATAATTGCTATGAAGCACTGGCATGCTAATCTATATTTCCTCCCCCACCCCCTAATGTAACCTCAATACGCTTATTCAGTGAGAAGCTGAAACAGGAAGGTTCCAGGTTTGATTGTTGCTCTGTGCTCTGTTCTGAATTAACTCCTATCGAGCAGGGTATTACTTGAGGTACTGCAATTGCTCTTAGCGCTCATGAGATAGGGAATCAGGGGGTCATAGAAATGTACACTGCAGAAATGTACACTGCTCTCAGAGCGAGCAGTCCTTTTAATCTCACTGCCCCTTTAATCTCACTGCACTATCTCCATCCCTATCCTTCAAGCCCTTTTCTTTTATTATATATGCCTATGCTCTCTTCAAACCAACAACGGATCCTACCTCTACAACCTTACTTGGCAGGATATTTAACATCCAACAACTCTCTGAAAAAAATCTCTTAAGATTTCCTTAGGGAGGGGGAAAAAATAAGCTTAGATTCCTGCTTTTGATCACTCTCTGTGACCTTTGCTGGAAAGATCTGTGTGGATGTCAGATGAGCATTATAAAGAGGTTTAAACTTTTTAAAGCACTTTTTAAATGAACTTGTTTTCATTGGAGGAAAAAAAGATAATGGGAAGAGATTGATATCATATGAAGGTAGGTGGTATAAAGTAGCTTTTTGATGTGGATTATGGAATTAATGAATGCTGTGGACCAGGAAACTTAGAGCTGGGGCCTCAGATTTTACATTGTTAACTTTCCAGGAAGAGTAGAGACTGGAAGAAAACTTCCTCCCACAGAGTACTTGAATGCATAGTACAACAGAAGCAGTTCATTCTTCATTACATTTTGTTAACAAAATGAGATTGAAACTTACTGGGATGTTAGACTGAGAATGATCAAATAATGTATTGGAGAACAGTGGCTCTTGTGCTGCTGAAATAATTGGTGGTGGGGGCAGGTGGCCAGTTCAGAGACGTAGGGATTGGTAGATATCCCAGAGCTTTGCTTTTATTATCAGTTGGATCATAGTATTTGAAAAGAATTGATCCTTGGATCAAACTGGTGGGGGAAAATCTGTGATTGATCTTTGGAAATTTGGGCCGAAGGCTCCTGTCTAGTTCCATGTTTTTCAATGCCTTTTCCCAGGCTTCGCCAAACAAATAAGTTCTGCTCTAAGAATATTTGATCTGTAGACTTTGTTCGAGCTATGAGCAAGCAGTTTGCTCCTGTATGAGGTAAGTTGGGTGATGGTTACATCGTTTGGTCCTGTTTGCCAAGGACATAGCTCAGCTGTATAATAACCGTTTGTTGACTTATAGAACAGTTACAGCAGTAGGCCCATTGTATATCTGCTACTGCTTTGTTTTTGGTTTATGAATCCTGCTTGCACTTAAAATGCCTGTTGTTATGTCCCACGATTGTTTTTTTCCTTTTGTTCTCCTTCTATTGGGGTATATTTCCACAGGCTCCCGGTCCTCTCATCCGATTTATGCTTGAGCTTTGGCAGGGAGTCACAGGTAATTTGGCTATGAGAAGGAGAGGGAGACTCAAAGCCAAGCATAATGCAGACCTCACACTTGCTTCGACCAGCATGAGTCTCTGATTATCAGGAGAGGGAGGCCTAATTGATCTTTCCCTAAGCTTGGGAGATTGTAGCCAATTTTAATGCCCCATCTGGTGCTCCAACTGTGATCGTATACCAGCTTGACTCAGTGGTAATACACTTGCCTTTGAGTCGGAAGATTGTCGGTTCAAGCCCTGCATCAGAATTTTGAACTCATAATCCAAGCTGACATTGCAATGTAGTGGTGTGGATGCACTGCATTGTTGAAGGTGCCATCCTTTGGTTGAAACATTAAACCAAGGTCCAGTCTACCTGTTCAAGTGGAGGTTAAAAACCACATGGCACTAATTGAAAAGAGAAGGGAGTTTTTTCTTGTGCCCTGTCCCAACAATCTTCCAAATAAAATTGGTCACTCACTTTTGGCTGTTTGTGGGACATTGTGTGCAAATTCGCCCACACATATGCAGATTTACTTTACAGTAAATCCTGTGAAGCCCTTTGAGATGTCATCCTATGGTGAAAGCCTCCAATAAATGCAAAGATTATTATCAGCAACAACTAATTCTGCACAGATTGGTATTTGGACCTACAGTCTGGTACCTTCACCCACTACACCATTGAGGGGAGCTATAACAAAGAGCTGCATGGGAAAGAGTCTTGAAATAAATAACCATCAGTGATTCCTGTTCAATAAAATCTGAGAGCTGGTATTCCATTAATTGTTTACATTAAAACACCTCCAGTGAGAAGCACCTGGATGTTTACAATGAGCTGGCTTAATGTGCATCTGTGCTGACTGTCAGTCAGTGCCTATAACTGAATTTTTGTAGGTGCCACAGTACCAGAACACTTGACTCATCTGGATTTATGGTTTAGCCAAATAAAATTTTCCTTGGGGTATCATGTGTTTAATGATTTTTTTGTGTTGACTACATGAGTTTTAAAAAGAAATTGCATTAATTGTGCGTGTGAATCAATAATGTGCAGAGCAGAGCAGGTCAGTTTGTGTTTGCATTGAGTACAATATATCCACAGAAAGTAGTGAAGCTTGCAGCTGATGTTGCAGTTTCATGCAACAGCTGCTAATTCATATAAATATAGTAATGATAATGCTTGCATAGATATAGTGCTCTTCATGTTGGGAGAATTTCTCAAAGGATTTATTGTGAAATGCGGTGAATGCGTATTTTGTAGATGAAGGTGGCAACCAATTTGTACACAGCAGTGTTTCACGCAATGTCTAAACTGCAATGAAGTGAATGACAAGTTTCATATGGGAGGTTGTTGGCCAGGACACCGGGAGAAACTCTGCTCTTTTTTGAATTGTGACATGGGATCTTTAACCTTAGCATCAACAACAACTTGCGTTTATGTAGCTTCCTTCACACAGAGTATATAAATGTAATTTTGTTGTTGTAGCGTCTCGCTAATTTCTACCAGAATAGACAGACGGGACCGCAATTTAAACTCACGTGTGAAGAACCGTATCTCTGATAAATCAGAACTCCCTCAGCACCGCAATGGAGTGTTATTTGAAGGGGGAAGAAAAGGAAGGAGTAAAGTTTATAAATGAGTAAACTGAAGCTTAGGGTCTTTTTTTAAAAAAAAACTTGTCATGCAGTTGTCTATTTTAAGTTACTTCAATAAAGCCATACGCTAACAGATGCACGTTCTGTTAAATATTCAAACATGTTGATCTAATGTGCTTGCTGTTGTCTGCAAAAGAAAGTTGCCCCATAACATGACACTTGCAATACAATTTCTGTCACATTCTAGCATTTCATTTAACGAGACGATATACAGAATCTGATTGGAACATGCTATCATTTCCGTTTTCTGAACAAACACTGGTTTGAGGTTCAGCATTTATGAATATTTCTCAATAGCTCTTTTTGTAAATTCAGAAGCGTTAGAGGTGGGACAGGACAGTACCTGTTTTGAAAGGAGCGCCAGGATAAACAGATGTGGAAAGAAGCAGTGGTTAGATGGCACTAAGGATTGGATTTAACAGCTGATTGTATGAGGAAAGGAAGACTGAGGGAAGTAAGGAGTTCACTCTTGAATTTCTGGAAAAGAATGGTTTCGCTAAGGTGTTTTGATTCAGTGAGGATGTAGGGGAGGAAAGATAGGTCAGATAATTTTTTTGAAATTGGGAGGAACAGGTGAGGAACTTTTGAAGGAACATGTTAGTGTTGACAATAAGATTGCATTCTTAAAAAAACAGAAACGAAATGAGAGAAGAGGAAGATGGGGATAGTCTTCATAAGTCTCAGATTATTAATTGTTTGCAAGTAATTCTTTTAACAACAAAAAACATTCAGATAGTGCTTTTCACGCGAGTAGTGTCTCGGAGTGCTTAACAGTGGTGGTTTGACAACAGTTTGGTTTTTAAAACATGTCTTAGGTATTCTGCTTTGTGAATCAGCATCAATACTGCAGGAATGGTGAAGTATGTTGAATATTGCCCCTTGGGATTCCCTAGGTGATTAGTTCCTGTTTTCCCAATCATACCATTGAAAGGAACAGAAAAGCAGATCTGCTACTCTCAGATGCCTCTAGAAGGCTGGCGATGGCTACTGTTGGTTGAGGTCTGGGAGCAGGACAAGCACTCTCAAAAGGTGTAAAGCGTTTATCTAACCAAGCTGAAATCCTCAATAATTTTTATTTTTACAGGAGTTCCGTGGCCGCAATGAGTTTTATAGAATTAATTGTGGATCCTCCCAACTGATCAATTAATAAAACAGGTCAAAATATGCTGGAGCATGCTGTGGGAATGGAGCAAACCTGCAGCAATGCTCTTTGCCTGTGGTTACCAATGTGTTAATTCAATAACTTTATTCATTCTGATTTTGTTGTCCGCCTTGGTAGTTTATTGAAATTAAGGGACAAACAGTTCAGCGTGAACATAAGCCAGCAGAATTAAATAAACAGCTGAACCCGTGAGTTGTTAACACACACTGAACTAAGTGAATTAATGAAATTTACTCAGCCGCCCAATAGTTTTCATGTCAAACAGAATTATTCCCCTTCTACCCCACCCAATTTATGGGGGACACATACAGGGTCTAAAAATGTGACTTTGCAAAGAGGATGAGATGGCATTAGAGGGATTTGGAGAGGGAATTCCAGAGAGTAAGGGCAAAGGGCTGCAAATGGTGGGGCAGTTAATGTGCAGACGAGCGGTCAGTGGGAATAGAGTAGAAACCCTCCTAATCCTGCTAAAGACTGTTGATCTTTATATGTCTAGTAACATTTCCAGGGTGGGTGGGTGGAGAATTGCTGAAGAGTTCATTGGTTAAGTAGATAAATCACTGTTATACAGTATTGCATTTCTTTGTAATTCACTTTTAATAACAGCCATTCAATAGTGTCCTGTTTTATAATCTTAACAGCAGTACCAGGTTTTTGATAGTTGTTATTCATGTCCCCAATCTCCAGTTGAGTGTGGTGGCTGCTGCCTCACCTGATAATCAAGATTCAGAGCATAAAATTGGTCAGATTCATGGAGCAGTGCTTATTATTCAGGACGAGATGCTTCCAAATAAGTTACATTATTAAACAACTATTGAGTCAGTTGCTCTCTGTGGAAGTGACACGATAGGTGACAAGAGCTCTCAGCCCCCTTTGTCAGTTTAGTCTCTTGTGTCCATCCATGAAGCCTTTTTAAAAGACTGTTTGTCCTTATGGCCCTTCTTCAAATAGGAACAGTATACAATAATAATTCTTGAATTTGATATAGCACCTTATCACTTCATTGAGACATCTCAAAACACTTCACAGAATATACTGTAAAGTGAATTGAATATTTTGGGAGTGAAAATATACCTGTAGCTTTGAAGATGCTTGAGTTACAAAGATTTGTGAAGGAAGATTGATGAGAGTAAGTGTTCCCAAGTCTCCTCCCCTGTATTTCTGGAAAAAACTTTGAACTGCATTAGCACTTTCTGTATTTATGTATGTCAATTTTGAGGTGTGATGTTTTTCTGCTTGCAATGAACCGCGCAGAGTCGATACATTCGTGTGCTGCACTCGATCATTCTGCTTGATTCAAGCTTTGTGAAGGTTTTGCTGTGTGGTGGCACTCTGCATTACGGAGCTTACTTTCTTCCATTTCCATGCCTTTCTTGGAAGGCTTGGCTCTTGCCAACTTATGTCTAAAACGACAAGGATTAGTTAGGAGGATACATCCCTCTGGGCAATGGATGCGTACTCCATACCAGACAAACAGAAACTATGCATATGTGAAACTCTCAATAATTTGGATTGAAGACTCTTAAGTATAGTGTTGAGTTTCCACAGGTGTCGACCAACAAAAAATTGAAGGGAGCAACATACAAGTCTTGAGAAGCAAGCTGGACCTTATTTCAATCTGAAGTGAGGACCTCATCTGTCCTGAAACTATTTGCGTTCAGATTAACATTTTGCCATTGAATTTGCAGTTTATCAATGCGATTCCATAATTAAAATTCCCATCAACCTGTGAGAGCTCTACTCTGAACGTTGATGTTGGCAGAGCGGAGTTCCCATGGGGACTGTGCAACAAACCTACATTTGCTTGAAGGTATCCCGATTTCTGTGACTTGGGATTCTTTATTAATGAATTCCATTATGAAAAACTACAACTAAGTCCTTATTAGAAATATCTGTTGCAGGCAAATGCATGTGAGGTTGTTGGAGAAGTGAGTTTAAGTTGAAGTGCCGATTATTTTTACGTATCCCTGAAACCACCAGGAAACCAGTTATCACTTTCTGGTTGCCCTTTGTGTTTTGTAGAGAAATTTGCTGGTAGAAAACTGCCATCGTTGACTGTAGGTAAGAATAGCAATGTGATCAAATCCAATAATTTATGCCATTGTTGCCTTAAATCTTTAGTGTCTAGTTAACAACAGGAATTCTATGATTGCCGGTACGGTGCCAATTAATCAGCAATTCCGTCGGGACCCAATGTTTCTTCTCAGCCTTGTGTATTGTTACAAGATGGAGTCTTCTGGTTCATCAGCATTAACAGTGCAGGATTGTTTTCAGCAGTGCAAGAAAGCTTTGAGAGCCCATTCTTTTTGTTAATGATTTGGACCATGCCTTTAGCAAAACAATATTGCCACTGTATTTGTGTAATTCAGCAGTGATCAGTGTAACTGTACTGACATAGGCACCATTTGAATTGAGCACAAATATGTACCGTTAGTTCAGAGTAAGTAGCAATTTTTTCCAATAGCTCCAGCAATTATATCACCTGTGCTGCCAGATTTGACTTTATTATTCTAATTAATGTGAGAAACACTGAATTGTATTTTTTTTGTACACGTTCAACATTTTTTATATATTGGTGAATTCTGAAATCGCTGCTGTTTCTTCAGAAGTGTTGGTAATTGTTTAGGAAATAGTTTTAAGTAAGGGAGAGCTTCAGACTGCCCCTTGTCTATCTGGAGTTGAGATGAAGCAGAGATAAGGAGTGCAATTAGTTAGGTTTTGAAATGATGTTTGTGTAGAAGGAGAGAGAGAGAGAGGAGGTGAGGTGGGGTTGCGCAGGCGGTGAATGCACTGATAGCACCATCATGCAACTAGTCTGGAGTCCTAAGCCTTAAATAAAATGAAAATTTATTTCTGACCCTATCCTGGGAGTTTTTTTTCTTTTTCCTTTACCAGGGTGATAATACATCCTCACCTAGTTTCTTTTCAGGAACCATTGCTTTAGATGGTAACAGCAACATGAGTGCACGTATAGTAGATAGAGATGCCACTATCTGATCACTCATCTCTTTCACTGCTGAAGGCAAACTGACTTGTGTTGGAGTGCAATTTTGAGATGACTGACACCTTGTGCATCTTTGTTCAAGCGGCCAGTTGTCAGGTCTGAGCCCAGACAGTGAATGGTGGCAGGTTGCTTAAACTAAATCCAGTTGCTTGTTGTCAGCTGAATGTCTGACCCGCACAGAAGCCAACCAGCATGCCTAAGAGTTTGTAAACCACACTCCTGAGATTTCCTCATATGTATGATTTCCATTTATCCATCCCTGCCATGCATGTTGTTCTAGTGGAGATTACTGGGTGGTGATCAGGTCAGGATTTCTGATTGATTTCCACCCCTTCTCTGCCCCCTCCCCTAACCCTAGCTCTCATATCAGGTAGCTTAGCCAAAACTAGAGATTGGACCTGAGATTTCCTGGCCTCTGTCCTGTATATTTTAATTTTACACTGTGAAACATGTTTAAATGAGCTATCACAGGAGTTTGTTGCAGAAAATGGTGCAGATCCACAGCTGGAGGATATGTAAAAGAAAAATGTAAGATAATGTCTTGGTTTTGATCCTTTATTAGAACTGAACCGGTGAGATGGGGGAGTGAAGATGTTCAGATCAATGTTCAGATTTAAGGTTGATGGTGCCTAACAAAATTATATACTTCTTCAGGAGTTTGCATTAAGCTCGTTGGAACACTGTGGGAGGCTGAGGATAGAAAGGTCAAAGTGGGGGTGGGGGAGTTGAAGTGAGGAGTCGCAAGGAACTCAGGCTTTTGGTCACAGACAAACACAGCTTGTTTCAAGTCCTGTTCAGAAGGTCGTGAATAAAAAAAAATGGGTTTGCACTTTGCAATTTTTTAAAAATTGCGCAAATTTGTTTTCTTGCCGTCGGATCAAATCCACTGTGATTTCAGCCTCGGGACTCGTACAGCTCCCCCTGCGTCAGCTTGTCTGCCTGTGAAGCCACTTCTCATCGTTTGGACAGGGAATTTCCAGTGCTGAGTCACATAAACAGTCACATTCAGAAACCTGCAATTATTTGCTTGGATTGTCAAAATGAGGTTATGTAATTAACCTTGCAGATCATTTCCATTTATGTGAATTCATATCACCCATGGAGAGCTCACAATCTCCTCTGGCTCTGCTTTTTGAGGTGGACCTGTTTCTACTTAGGTTCAAAGCATAGAATCAGTCTTTCATGTTTTGTTCCATAACCTCATTAATAGGCTGATCGTGTGTCCTTTAAATGGTACAATCTGTCTGAGGATTCCACCTGCCCGTATTTCATATCCTGTCAGATATGTGTGGCGTCCCATCCACTTTCAGATTTGTTCTCAGAACAGATGTCTTCCCTTGTGCCAATGAGTCCTTTTTTGTATTAAACACCAATCTAAGGGAATATCTTCCAATCTGATTGTTTTGAAGATGGTTAGGCCTCAACAACAAATTAATTCTCTTATCTTTTGACATGTGAGTTTTATTGGCTGCTGATATATTGGATACTTTTAAGCAGTAGTTATAAGAGGAGCTTACCTCCAAATTGCAGTCACTACACTTTAGGGCATATGAGACATCCTCCTGACATGAAAGGAGTGATATCAAATACAGGAATTATTGCAATATTATAATAATTGTATTCACAATAAGCTGCATGTAATTTTAAAGCTTTTCTGAACATTCTACATTTTACTCAAAGCAATGTATAGCCACAATTAAGGACGATGGAATTGGAGGCAATCTAGTGATGTCGATTGGAGGTAGAGAATTGAGAAAAAGAAGATATTTCCGGATTAGAAATCGGTCCTGGTCCCCAAGCTTCTCATTCTATATATAAATGACCTGGACATATAAATAGAGACGTATTATCTGAATTTGACATTAAGCTAGGAAGTGTAGTAAATGTTGAACAATAGTGGTAGAAAATGCAAATGATGATTAAGTAATTGGGCACAGTCATAGTAGATGCACCTCAGTGTGACAATTGTGAGATAATGCACTCTAAATGTAAGAATTGCAGATAGCATTACAGTAGAAACTCACTCAATGTCATCCCATTAATGTGTTCAGATTTTTTTTTGCAGTCTTTTTCATTTTAACATACAGCAATACTAATGTGGTCACAATTCTCCAGTCTGCTCACTGACCTTATAAGTTTGTTTCCACTGGAAACGTTAGATTGAGGCACTTGGCCAGGCAGATGATCAAAGGAATAATAATAATAATCCTTTCATTTCATATAGCACCTTATCATGTCTTCAAGACGTCTCAAAGCGCTTCACAGAATATATTGTAAAGTGAATTGACGGTATATTTTGTGGGCGAAGCAAATCTTGAGATTCAGGCGTATGTCATGAAAAGCAGGTTCACTGGTGTGGAAAGCAAAAAAGCTAATGGGATGTTGGACTTTATCACAAGAGCTATAAACTCTTAAGTGCAAAGATGTATCTTTGCTTTATAGAGTGCTGGTCAACTCTTATTTGAAGTAGTTGTGTTCAGTTTTGGGTGTGCCACCTTTGATATAAGTCCAGTAACAATTATCCAATCTGAAGATTGAAGATTCTTTACATACTAAACTGGGGTTATATTCATTGAAATTTAGGAGCTAAAGGAAAAAGGAGTGCAGGAAAAAACCTTCACCTAAAGAGTTAAAGGTCAATGAAACAGATTGCCTCAGATGACCATAGATACAGATTTGACTGTGGCGTCAAACAAGAGAAAATGTACCAAACAAAGGTAATAAAGGATATGGATAAAAGACAATAAAAGCATTCATACAGCGTCTCGGAGCACTGAGAAGACAGGAATGGAATTACATGAATTAATTTCATGAATGTAACAGTCCCCTGGTTAAAATGGTCATCTCCGCTTCTCCCTGCTCGGTGTTGAACCCAGCCACTGTGAAACATTCCAAGACTTTATCCTACATTATATAAATGCAAGTTCTTGTTGAAATAATTGATATTATGGTTCACCCTCTTGAAGTGGGTGATTCTGATTCTGAAGAAGACTAAAGCTGGTAAAAGTTGCAAAGATGAAAACCCGAGTTCCAGGTGTAAGTATTGACAGACTGGATCGATATCTCACTGTTTGTTCTGTGGTGTTTAATGGCTTGTTTCTCTCCTGAGGTGTCTGGATCTGCTTCCCTTTTAATTAAGAAATATCAACTTTGACAGCAGATGATTCAGAAAAGATACATTGCTCAATTTAGAACAATTTTTTGTTGTGCAGGGCAAACTGTGAAATGTACGGTCTACTCTGTCCATTTCTATTACCGTCTTAAACTTTTTCTTTGAAAATGCTGTTATGTATTCTGTGGGTCCATCCATCCAAATCCTAATGCGTTCATTATAGATTTTAAAAAAAAATAATATTTTCAACAGACCTTTTTAGTTTTGCATCAATAACTGGAACATTAATATTGATTACTTTTTGTTTGCAGTCTAGCTTGCTGGAGTTAATGAATAGTGAGGCTTGTTTGCTGTAAAGTTATTGATGTTAATGGCCTACAAAAGCGGACAATTTTATAGCAGGATAAGGCCATTACTGACGGTTCTCAACCCTTTTTTCTCACCATATCCTCAATCCCTAGAATTACATTCAGTTAACTTTTGAAACCAAGTACACTGCCTGTTGGAACACCTCACCCTCTACGATCCCTCCTCTCTCTCCCTCAAAATTCTCCTAGTTTACCAACACCCCCCCCCCCCCCCCCGCCCACCAAACACCTCCTGGCTCATTCCTCACTAATATCTCCTCTCTCCTCTTATCCCTATCCCTCTACACTGAACACCTGCTCATAATGTGTGATTTCAACCTCCACCTAAATTCCGCTTGCACAACCTCCTCAGATTTCACTGCCCTCCTCTCCTCCCTAACCCTCACCCTCCACATCAACTCACCGACCCACAACCGTGGCCACAACCTCGACCCCATCATCACACATGGCCTTGACATTTCCAACCTGTCCCATCACGGACAAGGCCATCGCGGACCACTTCCTCATCCCCCTCTCCTCTTCCAAGCCCTCCACCATTTTTTTCTGCTATTGGAAAAAGCTTCCCCAAATCTCTCACAAATGCTCTGTCTTCGTCAGACCTCCTCTTCCTCTGGCCCTCCACCCGCAGCGATCCTGATGCAGCCGTCAAACTGCTGAATGACCGTCTCTCCACAACCTTCAATTCCCTGGTTCCCCTGAAATCCAGGGTTATTTCCAAACCCACCCACTCCCCCTGGAACAATAGTCATCTTGCTCAAAACATAAACCCAAACAATCGAGCACACATGGCAGAAATCCGGCCTCACGGTTCACCGCCAGCTGTGGCTCGAGCACCTCCGCACCTACCATCTCTCCCTTTCACAGGCCACAACTAACTTTTACTCCAAAGTCATCCTGGAACCCAAAAACAATCCAAAGGCAGTTTACCACCGTCCATTACCTCCGTGCACCTCCTCAAGCTCCCTCTATCCTCACATCAAACGCCAAGTGCGAAGAGGTCCTAGACTTCTTCGCTTCAAAGATTGAAAACATCCGCTTGGCCCCCATCCCACACCCCGTCCCCTTCCACTCCACCCAGACCATCCACACCACCTTCTCCCTCTGCCACGGCTCCTGCCACTCCCCCATCCTTACACTCCTTTGCCCCCATTTCTCCCTCCCTCTCAATCACAATCACCCAGATGAAGTTCATCAACTGCTGCCCCGATCCCCTCCCCACTCAGCTGCCGGTCACTCAACTCCCCCTTCTCTCCCCACTGCTGGCCGACACGGTCAACCAGTCTCTCTCCTCAGGCTCCAATTCACTCCCCTGAAAACCGCTGTTATCACACCCCTCCTCAAAAAACCCACCCTCGATCCCTCTAATCTCTCATACTACCATCCCATCCCCAACCTACCCCTCCTTGCCAAAATCCTAGAACACATTGTTGCAGGTCAACTTCGGTCACACCTCCCCCTCCACTCCCTCCTCGAGCTCCTGCAGTCTGGTTATCGCCCTGCCCACAGCACAGAGACAGCGCTTGTCAAAGTCACAAATGAAGTCCTCTCTATCTGTGACCAAGACTCACTCTGCCTCCTCGTCCTCCTGGATCTCTCTGCCACGTTCGACACAATGAACCATGCCATCCTCCTCCACTGCCTCTCCTCCCTCATCCACCTTAGTGGGCTGCACTCGCATGGTTCGACTCCTACTTAACCAACCGCCTCCATTGCATCTCAGCAAATGGTTTCCCCTCCCACCCCTGCCTGGGCCCCTGTCCTCCAGTACCAACTCCAGGTCCACCAATGTTCTATCAGCTTGTCTGGCAGACATCAGGGCCTGGATGAGTGTAAGCTTCCTGCAGCTGAATACGGACAAGACGTAAGTCATATTCTTTGGCTTTTGTCAACGTCTTGACTCTTGCGGATCTGAACTCCTCAACCTCCCTGGGCTCTCCCTCAGACTCACCGAACCAGTGTGCAATCTCGGTGTCCTGTTCAACCCCCAGCTGTCTGTCCTCCCCCCCCTATATCCAGTCCCTGACCAGGTCCTCCTTCTTCCACCTCCACCACATTGCCCACCTCCGACTGTACCTTACATCAAATGCAGCCGAAACCCTCGTGCATGTGTTTGTCACTTCCTGCCTGGATTAATCAAACGCCAGTCTCCCTATATTCAAAAGATCCAGCTCATCTGCTGCCCACATACTGACCCTGACCAAACTCCGTACCCACATCTCACCAGTTCTGGCCAGGCTCCACTGGCTCCCCATCACCGAACGGATTGACTTCAAGATCCTCACACTCGTGTTCAAATCCCTTCACTCTCTGGCACCTTCCTACCTCTCCGACTTCCTCACTCCCCAATCCACCACCCGGCAACTCCACTTGACTGGTACCGGCCTCCTACTCGTCCCTCGCACCCTTTGCCTCACCATCAGAGGTCGGGCTATCAGCCACTATGCCCCGAAACTCTGGAACACTCTTCCTCAATCCCTCCGCCTTGCCCTCTCTCTCTTTTTTCAAGTCCCGCCTGAAAACCTTCCTGTTCGACCGTGCTTACGGCCACTTCCCTGCATGAAGGGTGCTATATAAGTGCAAGTTGTTGTTGTTTCAATGGGTTTTCCTGGTAACTTCTTCATGTCTGATGTACTTTTAGTAATTAGGGCACTGATGATGACGGCACAGCACAGCCTGGCTCATCAGCAGGACCTGGAAGGGCAGACCAGTCACTAGGGGCAAGGCCCCTTTGCACTCAGCTCCTGTTAACCATGCAAGCCAAAGTCCTAACAGGTTGGGTGGTCCTAGCTGGACAAGCAGCGGGAAAGCTTGCAGCAGTACCCCAAAGTACACTCTAGGGTCCCCAAGCCTTGGCTCTTACCAACCTGCGCCTATTACTTTCCAGAATTAGATAAGCAGAATGCGTCCCTCCAGGAAGAGAGTGTGCATACCATTCCAACAATGTATCTCTGAAATTTCCATGGGTAGGTGGGATGCATGGAAATTTCAGCTTGGTTTGGATACTGTTAACCATGATAATGGGTTTCTTTATATGTCAGATACCTGCTGAACCCCCGCAAAAGTAAATAGTTCCTCCTAACTTTCCTTCTTATTCCTAATTTTCTCATTTTTAACATGTCCTCTAATATGAGATCGCTTTGAGATGTTACCCTGTGTGAAGGGTGTTATATATGTGCAAATTATTATTTTTGAAATGTTCACCATATTGAACCTTTTTCGTGCATAAAATGTTTTCATAATCTTGAAAACATCTATTAGATAAGTATCTCAAAGGTAATAAATATCCTTTCAGTAGCCAATTTGCGCAGAGCAACGTCCCACAAATAGCTGTGAGGGAAATAACCAATTTATTTGATATGGCACTTATAGATACAGTGCTGTAAACGTTTAAAAATCTTATACTTTTTTTAATCTGTAGCAGTAGATGACAGGCAATGTTATTTTTTTAAAAGGAAATTGCAACTTCTCTGTGTTTCCCTGTATTTATTTGATTTTACTTAGGAATAGTTTGCATCAGAAGAGCATGTTGTGTGGGTTTCTGTGTTTTGGTGCATTTTCAAAGATGACTTGGAATGTGTGAACTACAATATTACTCAACGTATGAGTGTTAATTGTGCTTAAGTAGGTAATGGTGTTTTGTACTTATTGCTGTTGATATTGATGTGAATCCATGTATATCTGCAATCATTCTTTCAATTGAAATGACTTAGTTGGAGGTGTACAGTACACAGCTTATGAATGAAGGATTTTCAGAATTATGAAGGTTTTTTGCTCAGTTTAGCTATTGAATTCTGCATTTGCTTGCGTACACATCTGCCTTTTCGGTTGGATGTTAAAGATTCCATGACATTATTTGAAGCGAAAAGGTAGTTTCTTCTGACCAATAAGAGATGATAAGGCAGGTCTGAAAAAGAGGATGGTGGAGAATTGAGGCTGGCACTGTGAAAGCAGCTAGATTTACATCCATGACACATCGTGGATTCTTTGCAGATGAAATGGTGGAACTATTGGAAAAAGGTACCGGCAGCCAAGAGAGAGAACGTGTAATTACATGGGACATTTAATTACATTTCAAATATTGGCAGTATTTCCAAGGTTTTAAATAAAGAGAGGGAAAGAATTGAAAAGACTTTGGAAAATAATCACACTTTTAAAAACTGGAGCGAGACCACATTTATCATGCTAATAGAAGTAGTGACATTGACGTAGGAGGGGACCCAGGCACTAGAATAGATTTCAGTAAAGGCTTTGCTGAATTCAGGTTTTTTTTCCAAAGTTGGTCTCTTCAGATAAATGAAAGATTCCACCTCAGAAACAAGGTGAACACTCGAAAAGTCAGCATGAACAATCAGGCGTGAAAGAAGTCTTTAAATTTTAAAAAAAAGATTTAATCGTTTCCATAAAAAAATGAAACTGCATTCTTCAGAATCGTTCTCATTATTTTAACACTCACAGATAGTATTGCTGCTTGTCTTGATTCTGTCAAAAGCTCTGGAGTGACTTTGGAGCTGAAGAAAGGACATGTTCCTCTGACAACTGTCTTGATGCTTCATACCAGAGTACTGGGTTGATTAGTCCAAATATTGCTGATGGTGATAAAATGTTAATGATAACCTGAACAGTGACAATGGGTCACGTATATCAATAGTCAAAAATGTAATTCCCAGAAATTTGGGAAGAATTGGGCAATTGCGAGAAATTGTCAGCTGCTTTATTTTTTGAACTGTGCTTTAAATTAGATTATTGCATGGGGACTGCTATTTCCCAGTAATAACATCTGGATTATCACTGCTATCAATCTGTGGTGACTGGATCACAATTCTTAACCCTTTAGCTTAGACATTATGATGCATCAGCCACCAAGAGCACAGTGGTCCCTGCTGCTAAACAAATCATCCCGATTTGAACTGAAATAAAACTAGCCCTCAAGCACCGCACTATACATTACAACTGATAAATGGGAGTATCTCCAAAATATATTCTCATTTTAGGAGTTCAGTTGATTGTTTAATCTAAACGACTTCACATTACAGAATCATAGAAACCTTACAGCACGGAAGGATGCCATTTGGCCCATCGAGTTTGTGCTGGCGCTAACTCCCTTATTGGACCTATCTAATCCTATATCCCTGCTCTTTCCCTGTAGCTTTTAATATTATTTTTCTGATTTATCCAATTCCCTGTTAAATCAATAGACTCAACAATGATTTGTGGAACGGCATTGAATATTCAAACACCCCACTTCATATTGAAAAAAAACTTTTTTTTCTGGTACTAATCCTGAATTATGAGGTACATGTAACTTTCCTTCATGATCTGAGACTTGGGTTCTGAGGGCCAGGACAGAGTGGTGCAAAGCTCCCTCAGATCACTTGCTCATTTGGGTGTGAAAATAAATTTGTAATAGGTGTGAACAAACAAAGTGAGAATATGGATTAATAAATACAACAAGTCTGACTTTTTTAGTTAGATTATTTGGTGTTTCCTTTACTTGACAAGGTGTTAAATGTCTGGTGAAGAGAAAATGTTTCCAAAGGTGCTCCTCTAATGCCAGCATTGATTGTATGAAAGCTCTTGAAGTTGTTTTTATGTGCATAGGCTATACAAAAAACTTACTTTCTTCTAAAAGTTCTACACAGGATCTTAGCCTCCAGCAGATGCAATATTTAACAATTTATCCTTCTCTAGTCAATACTATTCTATTACTGCTGCACTATTATTAATGCTGCTGATCTGACCGATTGCCTGTTGCACATCAAGTCCTGGATGAGAGCTAACATTCTCCAGTTGAATGTTGACAAGACTTGTTTGGCTCCCATCAGCCCCTCTCAACTCAGGCGCTGGCAGAATCAATCTACAAGGATGCACACTCCAATTTGCGGAGCCAGTGCAAAACCTTGTTCGACTCCTTTCCATTAAACCTCCCATCCAGATCTGTTCAGCCTTTCCCACATCCGCAGCATTGCCTGACTCTGCCATTGCCTCTCAGGCTGCCAAGACCCTAATCCACGCACTTGTCATATCCAGGCTTGCTGGACTTCCCAACTGTCCCTTTCACAAGCTGAAGCTTGTGGCCATTCCTGTACTAGGCTTCGGAAGGCTATCATCCCGATCCTCTACTGGCTCACCATTCCACCGTGGGTCAAGTTCAGAATCCCCATCCTAACCTTAGTACCTCTCCCAATTTGCCCCACCCTAGCTCTCACATCCCTTGTGTTATCCGCCTCATCATCAGTGATTGGAACTCCATCCCTCAGACCCTTTGGCTTGGCCTCCCTTCTCTCACCTCGTTTAAAGCCCGCCTCGAGAACTTCCTCTTTGACTTTGCCTTCGGTCACCTTTTTCCCCCATTCCCTCAGCCTCAACCCCAGTTTGAGTGCCTTGGGACATCCTCCTGACATGATAGTTGCTATATAAATGTAAATTAGTGTTGTTGTTGTTGATGTTGTACTATACTTCCAACATTTCTGTTCTGTTTCGACCCCAATAAAGATGGTCCATTTCATATGGATTTCTGTTCATCAGATAATGGTGGGGAAGAAATTGCTGAACTTCCGGCAGGAATGTGACCTGAGAACATGCACACACTTGGAATTAATTTTTTGAAAGATGCAATAAAGAATCTCACAAATCTTTTTAAATTGACATTATTCTACCTTGGTTCAAAGTACAAAAAAACTACATTCATTAATTTTGTTTCTCAAAATAGCGTTTCTTACATCAGGTTTCCTGCCCTCCTACAGGGGGTTGAAAGAACATGAACGTTGCGCTGTATGAACTACCCATTGCCACCTAGGCATTGGTTGTATTCATTTGTTGAAACCAATTATAATTTTATGATTTAAGCAGAGCACAGAGGGGTAAGAGTAATCTTATCCACATTCTTGCACTGTAAGCGTTTCAAAGGTGCTAGTACTAGGGTGTTGCTTTCATTTCTCTTAATGCTGGGGATTAATCTTTTACTTGTACGGTTCGGTAATTAGAAGTGTTGTGCTTATTTTCTAAATTGTTGTTTCACACAGTATGGAGACTAATATTTTTACTTGCGGTTCCTTGCTTGTCAGATCCAGTGCTTTAGTTTATTCATTTGTGAAATGCTACAGCTTGGAGCAGCTCGATTGATAGTCGATTGGCGGATCCCTTTTCGGGGGTAATAATTCCTTCAAAAAAATAATAATAATAAATTGGTCCCTTCAATCCACAAGTGTTTGTGGGACACTGCTGTGCTCAATCGGCTGCTGCGTTTTGCCCACAAAATATACAGTCAATTCACTTTACAGTATATTCTGTGAAGCGCTTTGAGACGTGATAAGACGCTATATCAAAAGCAAGGATTATTATTAATTCTTTGCCAGTCAGTTAGGGCAGCAACCATATGCACGTTCAAAATAGACTGGACAACATGGTTGAGGGAGAATAAAGTTGAGTAATATGGGGAAAGGGCTGAAAGTAGGGACTAGGGATAGGATCCAGGATGGGCAATTGTGTGGAGTATTAACACAGGCTGGAGTGGATGGGCTGTTTCTAAGTGGTACCTTCTATGAATCTATGAAAAAGATAAAATGCTGTTTTTTGGATGAAACATTTTATGTGGTTGGCATCTCTAAATGTCTGTTTGATGAGAACAAATTAGATAGAATTCTGTGAAGTAGGGGAATGAATACAAGATTGATTGTCTCTTCCTTGTTCTTTGACACAATCTTGCACTAACCAATCTCTTTTCCTCTATTTAGTTGCAGTCTTTTTAGTCTTTCTGCTTTTCTTTTTGGAAAAAATTGGTCACTCAATCCACGACTGTTTGTGGGACACTGCTGCGCCCAATTGCCACAAAATACACAGTCAATCCACTTTACAGTATATTCTGTGAGGCGCTTTGAGACGTCTTAAAGACATGATAAGGTGCTATAATCAAGTGCTATTGTTATTATTGTGGAGTGTTTGGCCACATGAGCATGATATAAGCATCTTAATGGGACACTGTAATTTTCCAAATTCTACAGTTTAATCCATGCTCTGTGGAGGACCACCTAATTAAAAGAATAAGGGAGTTGATTCAACTTTTTGCTGAGCGTATAAAATTGTCAGCTTCTGTGCTTAAGTACCCAGAAAGACAAGACTTTGAATGCAATCATTAGTCAAATGTCATTTATTAAGATTATTTGATTTTATCAAATTAGTAGTTGTGAAGTCCCCTGACATTACAGCTATTACTAAAATGAGTTCTTGTGTTAATGAAGAATGGTAACCTTGCTTTGCATTCAGTTGGTGTACCACAGAATTGTTCCTGCAACCCTCAGATAGTTATTAATTAGTTATACTTCTGCTCGGAATAGTGCATCTGTGGAATTGGTTTTGTTGTTGAGGCCCTGAAAGATATTTAAAGCACAAAATAAACAATGCTATTTCTCATTCTAAAAAACTGTAATTGAACATTTTTTTCATTAATAAAAGGGAATTTTGAATTGTGGGTATTCATGTGGCGGTTGTTCTGTGGTAAATTTAAAGACCATAATCCAGAGTTGTGGTGGAAAATCCTTTTTGTTTTACAAGTTTACTTAATTGAATGCAATCTTAAGAAGTTAGATTGTCAACTTTGCTCAGTTGGTAGCACTCTCGTCTCTGAGTCAGAATGTGTGGGTTTAAGCCCCACATCAGGACATTGAAATGTCTAGGTTGACATTCCAATAAGTAATTTCAGACACTGAAGATGGAGGCGTGTTTCGTTTACTATGCTCCACTTAGTGAGGGCTCAGACTTGTGCTTGTCAGATGTCTAATGACTACCCACTGATCATCCTCCTTGGGAGGAGGTAGGTGGAGTCTCTTTGTGGCTAAGATGGCTACAAGTTGACAAGCCTGTCAATAGAATATTGGAATTGAGTTGGACCTCTGGCTTTTTCTAACCCCCAGTGTGCAATACTCTACAAGGCACTGTTGATGACAGACCAGCTGGTCTAGATCATCATCAGGATTTGAAGGAGCAGTCAGAGGGAGCTGGGATTTTTTGTACTCGGCTCCTGTTAGCCCCACAAGTCTTGATGGATATGGTGGTCCTAGTGGACCAGCAATGAGAAGCTTGTCATACAGTGTTTGGAATGACAAGCCATGTAGGTTTAAATTATTATATATATAAATGACACTGACTTATGAATTGAGGGAACAAAGTCAAAAATTGCTAATGATATCAGATTGGAGGTGTAAAAAATTATGGCAAGAATTGTGGCAGAAGTGCATAGATAGACATGTAAGGTGGGCATTTAGGTGGCAGATGCAGTTCTATGTAGAAAAATGGGATGTCTTACATATTAGTAAGAGTAAGGAAAGAAAATAAATCTTAAAATGGTAAGATTTTAAACAGAGTATAGGAGCAGAGGTTCCTTGGTGTGTACATACATGGGTCATTAAAAGAAACTATGGAATCATAAAATAAAAGCAAACTAAAACCTGTACAGTTTTGGGAAAACTATTTTAACAAGGATATAAAAACAATGGAACGGTATGTCATACATTCACTAAAATACAATACAAATTTACATTTTTATAGTGCCTTCCATGTCAGGAGGACGGCCCAAGGTGGATGGTATAATGGTTGAACAGTTTCAGTTATGGCGAGATTTGCAAAGTTACCGCATTTTTCACTGTAACTGAGAAGGTTAAGGGGAGACCTGATAGAGGACGTTAAGATTATAAAGGATTTTGATTGGTAAAATAGCAGTAGATTATTTCCACTGGTAGATGAGTCAGTAATGAGAGGGATCTATTTAAGGTAATCATGAAAATAAACAAAGGGAATATTGGAAAAAGACCAGCAAGTGACCTGGTGCCAGTTTTCAACAAATAGGAGCGTTGGACCTACAAACTGTAGACGGGGTGTGCCTCTGAGTGAAATCTCTCCGACAGCATTGTGACAGTTTTCCATCTGGGGAAATGTTGTCTTTAAATTTCATTTTATTACTTATACGGTACAGTATATCAATGCATTGAGTTGGTATCACATTGCCTATGACTTCTTTTTGTTTTGTGTCTGTGGTTTGACACAAAAGCTGTAATAATCCTCTATAAACTACATTAAAATGACCAATTTGCAACACAATATTATTAATATAATCATTATATAATGCATGGCATAGTAATAAAAGAGCTCAAAGTAGTTTCATAATTCAAATTGTTCAACTTCGGAATTTCTGAATTCATCCTGTTCGATTATGTCTGGGTTTATGTATCACATGTGGTTTATTGTGCATAAGAGGCACTGAAGAGCAATATAATAAGGCTAGTCCACGAGGAATATAATAAGGCTAGTCCCCAAGTGTTTTAGGGATGAATTGACTAGGTCAGGCACTGTTGATGACAGCACAGCCAGCCTGCCTTGGAAGGACAGACCAGTCATTGGGGGCAGGGACTCTGCCCACTCAGCTCCTGTTAGCCACGCAAGCCAAAGTCCTAACTGGTAGGGTGGTCCTAGCTGGACAAGCAGCGGGAAAGCTTTCCAAACAGTGCTTGCAATGGCAAACTGTGGTTTTAGTTTTTTAAACTCCAGCAGTGTCCTAACGAACACTCTGAGGTCCTCAAGCCTTGGCTCTTGCCAGGCTACGCCTAATACTTTCCAGAATTAGGTAAGCAGGATGTGTCTCTCTAGGGAAAGAGTGAGCATTCCAATAAACACCTCTGGAATTTCCATATATAGTGGGATGCATAGAACTCAGTTTGGTTTGGATACTCTTAAGCATGGTGCTCGCCATTAATCTGGCGGATTGTCAGCCCAGGACACTGCATCAATCTGATGTTTCTACCTCTCACGTTGGTCTGCGTGCTTTTGTTTTCAATTCTTACAACTGATGGAAACTTTCCCCACATAAATCGTGTCTGGTTTCAAAGACAGCCCCCAGACTGATGAGAATATTCGGACCATTGCAAGGAAACCATTCAAGTGATAAGTAGTACCTTAGGCTTCCTGAATTAATGACTCTGTACTAGGCTCATTTTTAGCCTTTACATTTGGTGTATAAAAGGCCAATATTAACATGGTTCTATAATAAGAATGTAATTAGGCCTAAAATGTAACAAGTGAAATTAGTCTTGCTAGGTTTGTTACTATATGTGACTTCGCACAATATTGATGACAGAACTCAGCCTTAGATTTACCACCCTAGGTTGTCATAGTTGTCAAAGCGCTCCGGGACACTACCCTGCGTGAAGGGCGCTATATAAATGCAAGTTGTTGTTGCTGCTGTTGTTGTCAAACAGCTTAGCTCTATGTTGTGACTATGTGCATTGGGAACATTGGTGCCACTCAATTTGGAAGAATGAAATGGCAAAACAAATGTGTTTATTTAATTATATATTGCGATGATTTCTTTGCAAAATCTAAACTATTGCTGTTTGCCACACAAATCACACTTACCACACAAATCCAATGGAACCCCATGTAATGCACTTCATTATAATGCAGGATGGTTTATAGCATGATTGAAGTGTAGACCCCAACATTTACTTACCAAAGAAGGTCAGCAATGCACACTGAAAACTGTCTGGCATATTTCAAAATGCCAGTGAATGACCAATTTTATCTTGGGAATTTTTGGTTAGGACATTGGGAGAAACTCCCTTCTCTTTTCGAATACAGCCATGTGATCTTTAAAGTCCAACTTTAAAGTTGGTTGAATGTTTCATCCGAAGGACAAACCAGCAATTCTTTCCTGCTTTCTTTTTATTCTTCTTCAACTGTCTCCAGCTATATAAAAAAATAATCACCAGCACTTGGGTTATTTCATCTTCTTCCACCCTTTTCAATCTTGTGGTATGGGACTTGGCCCTTCACCTAGTTTGCTCAATAAAGAAAATCGAAACTTTATCTTAAGTTAAACAACCCTTTCTAAATGAAATTAGAAAATAGTCTTGCCTTAGATTCCATTCTTTTAATCTGAATTTAATTAACTTTAGATTTAAATTAAGATAGGAAATTGCCTTGGTTGTCATTGAGTTTTCTGGCATGTTTGATTTAAGACCATGCTTTAAGGTTCCACCTCTACCCTCGGCCTCCATCTAAACTGCACAATAGTAATTCCATTGTGTAGATGGGCCAGGGAATGTTTCATTAAGCCAAGTCTAATTTAATGATCCTCATTAGGTGAGGAAAGGACACGCTTGTGGAAAAAAATATCTAATCATTCTAATGTTCTGCAAAAGGGTTCTATTACTGTTTTAATCAAGTGCAAAGCAGCTCTAACCAATTCCTTACATGTTGCAAATTTAAGTTGTGTTAAGAGATGTTAATTGGAATTGAATTTAAACAGCCCAATCCTTCAAATTGTAAATTGTTCGTGCAACAAAGTTACAGCAAATACGTTATTGTGTGGTGGTTTTTAAATTTCCAACAGCAATTTATAATGTTATAGACATCAAGACTTTTGTTCAGTGAAAACCTTAAATATTGCTATTACTGTGAAAGATTTTATCTGCGTGGTTGTGCTTCACACCCGATTAATACAAATGAAGTCATTTAGCAGACAGTGCCTTGCGTCTCTTCATATGCCTCTATCAGGCTTTTTAATGATCAGGCAGTGAGGGGCTGAATTGTGTAAAAGTATTCAACTGATAGGCTACTGACCCAATGGATTTTTTTTATGCGGAGGTCTTTGGATTTTAGGAAAATAGTGCGGGTTCTGGAATCTATCTGTCTTGCAGATTCGCCCCATTTCTAATTAAAGATCTTGCATGCATTTTGTCACCTTGATACTTCATTAGTATAATCAGACTTTAAAGCTAACAATTTGTGTTTGTGTTCCAGTTGTATGGAGCCAATTCCACTTTTCCAAGACTGCTCTCTGAGATGGACTTTGCTGTGTGTGTGTGTGTGTGAGGGGATTTGAGGTAGCTCCTATATTTCTTCAAGTTATCTGATTGTACACTGACTTGAGGAGTTTATATCAAGAAAGCAGAATTAGCTACAGATTTGTGTGTTAGCGTCATCAATCTTGCAACCTGGGACGAACTGGAATCGTTATTGAGAAGGCATTATTTCTGATGCATACTGACTCTATATAAAAATGAATATGCAGTGCTAAATAGAGTAAATCACAGGATATTGCCTCTTAAGGGGTTTTCATCCTCGCAGTACTCATGTCAGCTATCGACATCCCAAGCCTGAAGCTAAATTTGTACCTTGTTTCTTTCACTTTTGTTTATCTTGCAAATGGTTTTGTAATGTTTCTAGCGTTTGGATGGAAAGCAATATTTTAATTCAAACATTCCTGGCCTTTGTTTTTAATAAATTAATAAATTACTTTTTTTTCAGTATTCGAGACACATGGGAAAAGAATATTGGTGTGCACTCTCTAATTCTGCCAGTAAACACCTGTCTAGAGCTGTTACTCATACTAGCTGCCAGCACTGCCTCTCTCCCTTCATCGCTGCGGAGTATGAACTCATTCAAGGTATGGCTTTCTATTTATCACTTTCATATATGGCCACTTCCACTTTTCATACGGAGAAACTATTTCCACTAGCGGGTGAGTCGGTAACCCGAGGACACTGACCTAAAATAGTTGTTAAAAGACACAGGGGTGGTGAGGAGAATATTTTTCACACAGTGAGTTGTTCAGATCTGGAAAGTCTTGCCTGAAAGGGTGGTGGAAGCCGATTCAATAACAACTTTTAAGAGAGAACTGGATAATTATTTGGGGAGAACAGGTTTGCAGGGCTACGGGGAGAGAGCGAGGGAGTGGGATTGATTTGAATAGCTCTTTTCAAAGAACCGGCACAAACACGATGGGCCAAATGGCCTCCTTCTGTGCTGTATAATTCTATGATTCTACAGTCAATTCACTTTACAGTATATTCTTTGAAGCGCTTTGAGACGTCTAGAAGACATGAAAAAGCTATATCAAATGCATGGATTATTGTGTTATATTCTATGATATATCGCCAGAAGTAGAAATGCTTTCTAAACCGGATGCTGATTCATCAATAGCTTAGCAAGCCCAGTACAAGCTGGTGTTTCTTTCGATACACACATTCTCCTACTGTGCACAGAGAGAAAAGACACTCTGATGGCATTATAATGGTGCAGAGTGTTTAATGTACTAACAGTTTGTGCCTTCGATTAACAGAAATTGACTTTCAGTCTGTGGTTCCTAGTGAGTTCATGTTCTGCGTTGTTGATGTGTTTCTGCACAGGGAGAGGGGAAGATTAATGACAGGGTAAATTGTCCCATGCTGCTTGTGCTGCCCTAGCGACTGCCTAGAGAATTGCATTGGCACAAGCTGGGAAGGAATCTCTGCCCTTCTGGCTTCGTGGTAGTGTATTGGATGGAGAGACGACCTAAAGAGGGCAAAAAGAAAGAAAATTAGGGTTTGGGAATTAGGGAATGCCTGGTTCTTGGTCTTTATGGACAGTTAAAAATAAATGCACTGGATTCCAAGTAATAGTCCAAAAATTCAAATACAAACAATAAACACAAAACCTCAATCCTTCAAAATAAATTCCTATACATAGACTGAACATTTTAGATCTATTTTTGATCTCAGAGTGCATAAGTATGTTTTTTTTGTATTGTTATGCAACACTACTCAAAATACACAACACTTTCCACTCCGAACTTGAAAAGGTTTCAAATTTATTTTCAGTTGACAGCCTCCTCTCTCCCTGTCCGCAATGCTCTCTCGGCTTTCAACCTTGCAGGTATTTTCCATTGGATCTTGATCACACGATTTACCTCTTTCCATCCTAACTTATACAACATCAATTCTATTTGGTATGAAGATCGGAGTGCCCTTTGTTAAAGTAAAAAATGTACAGCTCATCAAAATCACAGCCTTGGGCTTCATCAGTGTTTTTCAAACAACTGTGTTGGGGACCTTGAGCTCATAGTCTAGGCGGAAACTCCCAGTTCAGCGTTGGGGGAGCACATTGTGAGAGTTGCCATCCATCAAAATGAAAATATTTTTATTATATCTATTTTCACAAACAAGTAAAAGTTTATCATTTAACAAAGACCATTCAAAATAAAGAAAGAGATCTTATTCATTTGGTTGTCTTTTGTTGTAAAATAAAACCAAGTATCCATGTCAAACATTTTGTATATAGCCATAATTAGTCTTGAACCTCCTCTGTTTTGCTTGAAGTGGGAAAGGTGATTTATGTGTGGCATTGTCTGTCTGTGAACACTATGTCATTACATAAATTCAAAAGGCTCATTTATGCTTTAGCTAAACTTTGAGTGGCTTTTATCAAACACTGGCTGTGTTTTCAAGATGCTTGTCCTTGTATTCAAACCCCTCCACTGCCTCACCCGACATTACCTCTGTGATCTCCTGCCACTCTCCCCCTGTGTCCCAGAGTTCATCTGACTTGCCCTCGCCACCTGTAAAGTCTGCTTTAAGACCTTCCTTTTCGACTGCGTGTAGGTCATCTTCCCTCCCCCAACCCCCCTAGCTCGGGTTCCTCGTCAGCTGTGTAAAGCTCTTTGAGACATCCTCCCAACATAAAAGGTGCCATATAAATTTAAGTTGTCAGTGTTTTGAACATATGTATGTAAATCGACTGCCAAATTAGCCTGCAGAATACACAGTCACTACACTTTACAGTACATCATAAGTGGTTTGAGATGCCTTTCTGACACAAAAGGTGCTATATCTTATGTACGGTTTATTATTATTAATAAGTCGGGATTCCAAAGTGAACCCGTTTGGTCCATGTCTTGGTCTCACATTCACAAATGTAAAACTAAATGCTGGGTCTTTGCTTTCTTTTGATGTCAGGATGATCTGAAAATATGAGCCATGTTTATTTACTCTGCTTTCATTTACATTCACTGGTAACCCAGATTGCAATGGATTTGATTGTCTTTCGAGTTGTTTTTCTTCAGGAGATGCTGAACATGTACTAAAGTTAACTTGATACAGTAGTAGTTGCTTACGGTTAATCTTTGCTGAATTAATCTGAAATCCTCCTTGTTGACCATGCTCACAATACCTATGTATTTACATGAAAATCATGTTCGAAATAATGCACTTAAGTTGCAGTTTTGATATATAATAAAAAGTATTTCAGATTACAATACTGTCCTTATCCCTCTGGAAATCTCATGACTGTTTAATTGCTGTTTAGAATGGTTTCTGCAGGCAACTCAGGAGAATTACTTAGTTTAAATATTTTATCATGTTGCCTTTAAATTCAGTGGCAGGTATTCCATGGCCCTGGACATGATGACTGAAGATTATTTGCATTTGGAAATTGGGCTTCATTAAATTTGAATTTTAGAAAGTTTGCAATGTTGGGCCATTGTATCAAGATGAAGGCTGAGCCCTGTTTTTGGAGTTAATGAAATTCAAGCAACTCAGAGAGAGAACTTGCTGAGAGCTTCATCTTACGTGTAGTCTTTAAATTGTTAATTGCCATTTATTGACATAATTGTTCACTTCTTGGTTGTTTGTGGGATAGTATTGTGCGTAAATCAGCTTCTGCGATCAAATACAAAATACAGCCACTCCATGCTTTGCGATGGATCTCATAAACTAGGAAGGACCCAGGTTTCTTCCTGATGTGATCTGCTGATTTGAACTGTTGTCCTCAGTGTTCCTGGACTTAATCGAGGAAATTTAAGTCTAATTTCCTGCTCTGGATCACTATCTACAGTGGTAACCTTTGGTAGACCTTGACTAAAGACAGGATCAAACTGTTTTGATAGCCGATCATTCGTTCTGCCTCTCAAATGAAGAATAACTATTGTGCAGCAGTACCGCATCAGCATTTAGCATGTTTGAAAGAGAAAGGCAAAGGGGAGAAAATAAATAATAGAGCTCTGAGAAATTGGCATTATGAAATTACGGTATATTCCGTCTACTTACCTAGCAGAAAGTAGGAACCCGGTTGTTTTTCGGTTGCCAGATCGCTTTTCCTGGGGATAATAATCCCTTCCAAAAAAAATTTTAAAAAAAATTGATTTCGCCCATAAAGATATACAGTCAATTCACTTTACAGTATATTCTGTGAAGCGCTTTGAGATGTCTTGAAGACGTGATAACTTGCTACATCAAATGCAAAGATTATTATTTTAAAAATACACCTTTATGTACTGCTATTGTTGCAGAGTGCCACTGGAGATAGATGTCACAATTGCTCACATAACAATGTTCACTTTATTTTCAATTGATCTCATTCTGTGAATGAGACATTTATGTGACTGGAACTATATCAAATGTCATTTGTTTATAGCATCTTCAAAATGTCTCAAAGTACTTCATAGGATTTGCTGCAGAGTATATGTATGTGTTGTAGTGACAGTATTTTCTAGGCAAATGCAACAGCCAATTAGCACACAGTAACTGCTCAAAGAGCAATGAAATGAGTTACCAATTTTATTTGGTAGATTGTTGGCGAGAACACAGAGATTCGCTTCTCTATCGAACAGTGCCATGGGAACATTAATGTCCACCTAAACAGGAGAAAGGGACCTCAGTTTAATGTCTCATCTGATAAACAGCGTCTGTCACAGTGCAGTGCACCCCAGGAATACACTGGAGAGTCAGCCTCGACTGCGAGCTCAGTCTCCACATGGGCTTCTAACTCGCCTTCTAACTCAGAGGCTGACCTGAGCAAGGCTGACAATCAAATGTTCTTCTTGACTGTCTCTATAGATTATACTGAGGCTTATGATATGAAGCTATTAATGTGGCATTTATCCCTCAGTGAAGGTTAATGTCCACTTTGCTATACTCAAATTCATAATTTCATTGAACTAAAGTTAAGCATTGATTAATTTAGAGATAAGTACTCTTTTCATTTCCAGTAACAGCATAATTTCTCTAGAAATGTCATCTTTCTCTGTTGTACTTTCCTCTCTGTTAAATGGATGCGCTATTAAAATAACTCAATTGAGTTATGTATTTTGGTGTGTAATTGTAAGTGTTATATAACCACCTTATGTAAGCTTCAGATGTTTTCAGTAATTAGAAATTTAGGGTCTAAAGTCATCATTCTCAGCGGGTTTCAATTATCTCGTACTTTTCTATCCGTCCTATAGAGTTCTGTAGCTCAGTGGTTAGAGCATTCGCCTTGCAAGCGAGAGTTCTGGGTTTGATTCCCGGCTAGTCGAAACCTTGGGCAAGTTTCCTTACTCCACACTCCTGATAATAATCCCTCAAGAAAAAAAATTATAATTTGGTCACTCACTCCACAACTGTTTGTGGGACACTGCTGTGCGCAATTGGCTGCTACGTTTCGCCGACAAATATACAATCGATACACTTTGTGGAGTCCTGTAGCTCAGTGGTTAGAGCACTCGCTTTGCAAGTGAGAGACCTGAGTTCAATTCCAGACAGGGCGAAACCTTGGGCAAGTTTCCTTATTCCACACGCCTAATAATAATCCCTCCAAAAAAACAAAAAAAAACAATAATAAATTGGTCATTTTCAATCTACGACTATTTGTGGGACATTGCTGTATGCAATTGGCTGCCGCGTTTGCCCACAAATATACAATCAATTCACTTTACAGTGTGTTCTGTGAAGCGCTTTGGGACGTCCTCCCGACGTGAAAAGTGCTATATCAAATGCAAGGATTATTATTATTATTTACAGTATATTTTGTGAAGCGCTTTGAGACGTTTAGAAGAAATGAAAAGCACTATATCTAATGCAAGGATTATTATCATTGAGTTGACATGTGGTTGAGTTTCAGTAAAGCTCATTGTTGCTCAACAGCCTGTGTTTTTTATTGTATTTGTGCATGAATGTAACATAATCTTTGTGATATTTGTGACCGAAATGATCAAAATGGGAGTAATGGAATGGGGAGTTTAATAATAATCCTTGAATTTGATATGGCATCTTATTAATTGGTCGAACTGGCTCAAAGTGGTTTATGGGATTTACTATAGAGTGCAGTGACTGTGCATTTGTAGGCAAATTTATAAGTGTATTTGTAGTTTATCAAAAGCTTTGATATTGACCCTAATGATGCTATGGGGAAGTGGAGTTTTGTGCTTATCATGCAAGCGAGTGAATTATTTAAAATATATAAGTTAGTGGAAATTGAAGTTGCTGTATTCGTTGCAAACTTGCATGCACTGACACTGTCCAATACACGAATCAGGACTCCCTGCAGACCATAAACTGCAATGTTTCTGTGTAGACATTTTATATGGCAACAGGAATTAGACTATACAGCCATCAAGAAACCTGGACAGGTTAGTGCTTTATTTCTCTGGAGATGAAGTGTTTGCGAGAGGATCTGAAAGAGGTGTTTAAGTTATGAAGGGATTCGATAATAATACTTACATTTGATATAGTGCCTCCACATCGCGAGGTCATCTTAGTATGCTGAAGAGGATACACTGTAAAGTGTAATGACTGCATTTTGTAGGCAAATGTTGTAGCCAGTTTGCACACAGCAATTCCCCACAAATTGCCCTTGAAGTCAATGGACAATTTTTATATGAGGGATTGTTGGCCCAGACACCAGGAGAAACTTCCTTTTCTTTTCAAATAGTGCCATGGAATCCACCTGATCCAGGCAGAATCTCAATTTCACGTCAACCAAAGGACAACACCTTCAACAATGTAACACCCCCGCCACTGCATTGGAGTGTCCACGTAGACGATGAGTGCAAAGTCCATGTGGGGCTTGAACCCACAACTTTCTGACTCAGAGGTGAGAGTTCTACTAACTGGGCCAGGCAGACACCACAGCTAGAGGTAATTTCTCTCTCCTTCTGGGAGCGAGCAAGAGAGGTATATAAAGCAGTTTCTACTTGTTGGTAAGTCCAACCACCACAACAACAAGATTACATTTGTATAGCGCCTTTAATTAATTAATTAATTAATCCTTGCATTTGATATAGCGCTTTTCACGTCGGAAGGACGTCCCAAAGCGCTTCACAGAACACACTGTAAAGTGAATTGACTGTAAATTTGTGGGCGAACGCGGCAGCCAATTGCGCACAGCAATGTCTCACAAACAGTCGTAGATTGAAAATGCCAATTTTATTATTGTTTTTGGTTTTGGAGGGATTATTATTAGGCGTGTGGAGTAAGGAAACTTGCCCAAGGTTTCGCCCTGCCTGAAATTGAACTCAGGTCTCTCACTTGCAAAGCGAGTGCTCTAACCACTGAGCTACAGGACTCCACGTTGGGAGGATGTCCCAAGGCGCTGGGACCTTGGGATGAGCCCATAACAAGGGGCACAAATTCAAGATAGCCAGTAACAGATCAAAAAAGTAGTTTTGGAGGAATGTCTTTCACAGAGGGTGGTGAAAATATGGAACTCACTAATAGAAGATGTGGTTGAAGGAGAAAGAAACAACACATTTAAGAGGAAACTAGATGTATACATGAGGGAGAGGGGAATAGAGGGGTATGGGAGGAAGATAGGGACTAGGAGCCTTATGTGAAGCATAAACACCAGGACAGTCTAGTTGGGCTTGTTTCTATGCTGTACAATCTGTTTAATTCTGTGTAACTCTATGATCTAAGTTCTGGCCTGAAAACAGGAAATTCACTCTAAATAAATAATAATAAATAATCCTTGCATTTGATATAGCCCCTTATCACGACATGTTCAAGATGTCTCAAAGTGCTTCACAAAATATGCTGGAAAGTGAATTGACTGTATATTTTGCGGGCGAAACGTGGCAACCAATTGCGCACAAATAGTTGTGGACTGAAGTGACCAATTCATTATTATTATTTGTTTGAAGAAATTATTGCCTCCAGAAAAGCGATCCGCCAATCAACTAAAAACTGGGTTCCTACTTACTGCTGGGTAAACAGGCGAGTAGAGTAAGGAAACTTGCCCAACATTTTGCCCTGTGGGAATTGAACCCAGGTCTCTAATTTGCGAGGCGAGTGCTACAGGACTCCAAGGTATATTTTTGCAATGATTACCATGAGAATTGATTATTATTTTGACACAGATACTTCTAGTGATTATATTGGAGAGTTGGATATCTCTCTTGCTTGCTCCCAGAAGGAGAGAGAAATTACCTCCAGCTCTGTGTTAGGAGAAATGGAAACAATAACCAACAAAAGGCTATCTGGACTGTAAGGATAGGCATGCTTCATGGGAACTGGGTACAGGAGGGAAATGTTGCATTCTACAAAATGTACTTGCCCTTGTATAGCAATATCACTGCCTAATAATTTACAAAAGCAATAATTCATCTGTACAATATCAAACTTCAGGATAATCAGTAGAAAAGATGTTATGAAAAGTATTGCTTCGTGCAAGTTCAGTACTCATTTTGCTTCCTATGACTTGTGCTACATTCCTACTCCCCAAGCTACCTTTTCACTTGCTTGTATACCAGTCTCATATCTGTAATGCACTTATCTATCACTCATCCAGTTTGCCATCACACACTGCGGTCTCTGGTTTTAGTGATCTATCCACCAACAACCCCAGTTCCCTCTTTTGTTATGTCCTGAGGTCTGATACCATTTAGTTTATATTCCCACTGATTATTGTCTATCCTCAATCTAATTACTATGCAATTATCCACTTAATTGTAAACAGACGTATTAAAATTAATGGAGGCAGTGAAAACTGTCAAATGTACTGGCATTGTCTATTCATAAACATAAATTTATGGTAATAATTTCAACACAAATTGTCCAGTAAGCAAAATATTTATGTACATATTTCAGAGGTAATTTTTCTTCAATGTGACATCTGTGACAGCATGTTCATTAAATTGATTATGACTCTTATTGTTCCCTCTTGCTGTATCCTGGTGTCATGCTTTTACTTTTTGTGGGGAAGAGGTAGAAGCTTTGGAATGGCTATGGCGGTCACAGATAAAATTGATCATTCACTTCAAGGTTGTTTGTGGGGCATTGATGTGCACAAATTGACTGCCGCACTTGCCTCCAAAATGCAGTCACTACACTTACCAGTAAAATTCTGAAGTGCTTTGAGACATCTCGATGACATGATAAAGTACTATATCAAATACCAGGATTATTATTGTACGCACAGTAGTTGGGGAGTAATTCTTCAACAACAACAACAACTTGGATTTATATAGCGCGCTCTACGTCAGACGGTGTCTCAGAGCGCTTTACAGTAACGGATTCCGGGGCCGAGCCAGGGGGAGGAAGGTGACCAAAAGCCCGGTCGAAAAGAAAGGTCTTCATCAGAGATCTGAAAATAATAATAATAATCCTTGCGTTTGATATAGTGCTTTTCACGTCAGGAGGACGTCCCAAAGCGCTTCACAGAATACACTGTAAAGTGAATTGACTCTATATTTGTGAGCGAACGCGGCAGCCAATTGCGCACAGCAATGTCCCACAAACAGTCGTAGATTGAAAATGACCAATTTATTATTGTTTTTGGTTTTGGAGGGATTATTATTAGGCGTGTGGAGTAAGGAAACTTGCCCAAGGTTTCGCCCTGCCTGGAATTGAACTTGCAAAGCTCTAACCACTGAGCTACAGGAAAATGGGAAGGGAGGGAGCAAGACGAAGGGAGTGAGGAAGGCAGTTCCAGAGCCTCGGGGCATAGTGGCAGAAGGCACGGCCGCCGAAGATGGAGCGGAGGACTCGGGGGACGAGGAGAAGGCCAGACCCGGAGGAACAAAGTCAACGGGTACTGTTATGAGGAGAGAGGAGGTCAGAGAAGTAGGGGGGTGCAGAGGAGTGCAGGGACTTGAATACGAGGGTGAGGATCTTGAAATCGATCCTCACTGGGATAGGCAGCCAGTGCAGTCTGGCAAGGTGATCGGGGAGCCGAGTTTCGTGTGGGTGAGAATGCGGGCGGCAGAGTTTTGAAGGATTTAAGTTTTATGGATGGTAGTGGATGGGAGACCGGCGAGGAAGGCGATAGAATAGTCCAGCCAAGAGGTGACAAAGGAATGGGCCAGAGTTTCAACGGCTTTTGGGGAGAGGTACTGACAGAGACGGGCGATGCGACGGAGGTGGAAGAAAGCGGTGCTGGTGAGGGACCGGACGTAGGGGAAGAAGGATAATTGGGGCACCGAACCTGACGCCTAGGTTGTGTGTAGATTCGGAGAGTTTTAGGGGGAGATCGGGTAGGTGGAGGAGGTGAGAGCTGTGAGATTTTAGACATTGACGAGTGCCAAAGAGTATGGCTTCCGTCTTGTCAACGTTCAGCTGAATGAAATTTGGCTCATCCAGCCCCTGAGATCTGACAGGCAGGCTGACAGAACATCAGGGGACTGGGGGTCGCAAAGAGAGGTGGAGAAATAGAGTTGGGTGTCGTCTGCATACATGTGGAAATGTACCCCATGTGACCGGGTGAGAGCGGGAGGAGAAGCCGTTTGTGCAGATGTACTGCTGGCGGTTTGTGAGGTAGGATTCAAACCAGGCGAGTGCGGTCCCACTGAGGTGGATGACCGCTTCGAAGAGGGAGTGGGAAGAGGTGTGCGCGAAGTTGGTTGAACATCAGCTATTTTCCTCTTCTCTATCAAAGTGATTCACAGTGAAGTAAACAAAACTTTCCTGTTTTGCATATCAGCAAAAGCTGCTGTTCAAATGTGCGCAAAGCTGGAAATGAAATTGGTGGCGACCTGATGACATGGGATTCGGACTTTGTTTTAGTGGGAAGCTGAAATGACTGACATCCAGGGCATTACGATATTGTCGCTGCCATTTCCTGCTTTGCACATGTAAGAACAAGAAATTGTGTGTAAGTTATATATAATTTATATAATTGTATATATAAGGCCCTTCATGCAGGTTAGTGTCTTGAGCAAACTTGCTGCCTGCGTGGCAGTTAAACGCTCTGCGACACTGCCCTACGAGATTGAGTGCTATTTAAATTCAAGATATTGTTGAATGAGGTCAGGAGTTCAACCGCGTTATAATGAAATTGGCAATATAGTAAAACGGGTCTGCACTGTACTCTGAAAACCCCTTTTGTCTTGCTCCTCTCTCTGCCATCAATGGCAGAAACCTGACTTTTCAACCATGTCTTTGGTCGACTCTATTCCATAGTGTCTTCATGTTTTGAGTTGTTTTTCTAAATGAAAAGTGCTATATAATTGGAAGTCATTCTTATATCTCCTCTCTTGAGGTTTTCTGGGCATAACATGTGTCCTTTGATCCTTTCTAAATGAGTCTAGCCAGTGTCTGTAGGTTATTGCACTCTCGCCTAACCCTAATGTGTATTTCCTGAATGGATCACTGAATATTAATACAATAAATACAAATTTACTTATATATAGTGCCTTTCATGTTGGGAGGACAAACCCAATGTGCTTAATAGTCCTGGCTTGGTATCTGAGCTGGGGATGGGAGCTGAGCAGGGGTGAAGAGGGGTCACCGAAGGCATGATCAAGGGTCTTGAGATGAACCTTGAAAGACGTGAGGATGGAGGTGAATTGGAGGGATGGATAATCAGGCTCAAGAGCCCTGACTAATCTTAATCTATCCTTTAGTCCAATCATTGTCATCCTCGCTGCCTCTCAGCTGAGATCAGCTAACTCAGCACAGCCCATGGAAGAGGTGTGGAGAGGGAGATATAGTAACTTCATGATATGAATGTGCAATGTCACACAGTACATGGTGGATTGAGGAGCCCAGGTCTGTTTTCATAATTTTACTCAAGTTTGTCAAGAATGTTATTACCAAAAGTATCAATTGTTCATTTCAACTGTATAAATGCAATCACAGCAATTGAAAGAAGCACATTTTCATAAAACAAAGTAAGATCAGAAGGATGAATTATTTTGTGGTTCAGAATTCAATCTAATTACACTATGTTATTTGATGCTCTCATCAAATGAATGCCCCATACCCAGCTTCTCACGTCTAACATAAATCTATAATTTCACAGCAAAATTGTTTTTAAATTTTGTTTCCCCACTGCCCTCAAAATGTAATATTATGAATGTTTAAATTGAGTTTCATTGTACAACTGAGTAAAATATGCATCACTGCCTAAATCTATTTTGTTCAGAGCTGCAGGAGCATAAAAAATAATTTACTTTCTTGCAGCTCATGTTCTTAAATAACAAGATTTTAAAGAAGTTAAGGGAATATTTAAAGGAATAAGATCTCATCAGCTTTTGTTTCTTTGGGTACCTGTAACTCAATATGTGTTACAGAAACCTGTCATACAAGTCTGGGAAGAAGAATCATAACACCATAAAGACCTAACCACCAAGAGTAAAATATCACAACGCTGACTTTGGTGGCTATAATTTTTTTTTGTGAATCTATCATTTAATATAATTAGCCACGTATGAATGATGACCTTTTCATATATGTCATTAGCAGGTCCAGTAAATCATTCAGATGGCTCTTGTTATAGGTGGTGATGGTGCTGCAGGAGAGGGAGAGACAGAGAGCTGTCCTTTTGTTACACCCGCTGCTGTGATAACTCTTTGGTTGCTGTATTGGTGTTCAAACCTGTGATTTTTTTGCAATTGGAAGTTAAAAGAATCATGAAAGGGATTTCAAATGTATAGAATACATCTTGACTGATTCCCTCTCCTCCACCCCCTTCCTCCATCCCATATTAATCAAAAATATGGATCATCTGTTCAAGAACATAAGGGAAGCAGGGAACAAAGAAAGTCCAGCCAGCCTTTCAAACCTCCACAGGCTAATTTACTCTAACTCCTGGTGAAGTCTGCTTTGAGATTCTCTGAACCCTAAAGTCATTCAAGCTTATTATTCTTCCATCCTTATTTCTAACACTCAAACCCAAGTCTCTAAGTTATCTTAAGACTTCATAAGATCACAAAATTTATTTGGTTGAAGAAGACCCTTCGGCCCATCTGATCTCATCCCTCCAGAACACTCACCCTATTGTCGCCCCATTACAGGATCAAGTACTTTATAAATAATTCCAGTTATCCAGGTCTCAACCACGCTTCCTGACAACATGTTCCAGTTGTTAATTACCCTCCGGGTAAAGGAACAACTTCCTGGTGTATCTCCGAAATCGCTCTTCTCTCAAGAAGTCAACAAGAATCGTCTTCTTTCAAGACTAAAGAGCCCTTAAGACAGGTTCTTTTAGAAATGTACTTCCACGGTTCTTTTAACCTTGTCATAAAACAAATCATGAGCTTGAACACCAGTGCAGCAACAAAAATATAGAAGTTGTGAAAAATTCTTAATTTTTGGCTTAACTTGTGAGCTGGTTTCCTATAGTACTCAAAAAGAACCTTAGGAATCTGTTTCCAAATTAAGACTGAATTTATGAATTTTCCAAAATTATGTACAATCTTAAATATTAAGACAGTGGTCTTCAAGTTAAGACCATGTAGAATTTGAGGCCGCTCATCTCACTCCCTTCGCAATAATTTCCTCCTCCCATTCCCTTACTCATTTTGGGCTCAGTAGCTTCAACATCCAGGAAATGTGTTCTGTGCTGTATTTGTTTACCTGTTTGCACCAATAATAAATAATCTCTGAATTTAATATAGCGCTTATCACGTCATTGAGACATCTCAAAGCACTTAGTGGAATATATTCTAAAGTGGATTAACTGTGTATTTTGTGGTCGAAATATTTACTCTATCCTCCAAAACTGTTCTCGAGCAGATTCTTTATTCTCCCTATTGTCTATGAGCTGACTTTTCTCTCTCTACTTGTTCCTGGTGCAGCCTTCTCCTTGATTTAAGTGAAGTCCCTAATGTCAGTCCATTAGTTCTACTAATCTGTCAAAGCTGTGAAAGAAAATTTACAGATCTTGACGGAGAGAACAGTGACCTTGGCAGAAGTAATAAGTAAAAAGAAGCAGAACCCATGTACGCACAGACACACTTTAGTGACCTCAAACAGAATTATTCAATTATCTGGATACTTGCGATTCTGATTAAAATGGTCCCCGTTGAAATGTTTAAATTGGATGGTTATGTGAATCCATATTGTATCTGTTACCTTGCGGATTCTAAAATAATTTTGGAGTCACTTTGATGAATTGTGTTCCTGTAAAGTTCTCAGTGTATCATTTGCTGTTCTGAGTGGCTGAGCAATGAACGACCACACTTATACCCAGGGCCTTGGGACATCCTCCCGACGTGAAAGGCGCTATACAAATGTAATCTTGTTGTTGTTGTACACGAGTTGCACCCTGCTTTTGCTGATCATAAAAAGCTAATTTGAAGGTGCAACCTACTCATCAGATTGAAAATGCATTTTGATGCAAACTGAGACGAGTGCAATCCCATTGATGTATCTCTGCCAGGTTAGTGGAAACATTAATCTGCCTGGTCGCCACTGTGCTATTAGTTCGCCCAGTCCTCAACATCTCTCCAAGGGCACAGTGCCTCTGGACCCTATGATGAATCTGTGCCGAGGAGCCTTCAAGCCCTTGCTCTGGGTTTTGAGCTACCTTTGCACTATAAAAATGAATATAGCGATGAAAGATGCACATCCTGGCTGTTGGATTCCCTCCATGCCACCATCAGTAGCTGAGCCTTCAGTCACAATGCTCCTAAATTGAAACTCACTCCCTCTAACCCTCTGTCTCACTCCACCTCTCGGTATCTGTCATTAAATACCACTTTACAACCTACCCACCTGTTTGCTGCAATTACGGTTGCCTCCCCCTTGTTCTGTGGCAGATCACGATTGTGTAAAGTACTTCAAGATTTTATGCTATGTGAAGAGCGTTATGTAAATACAAGTTGTTGTTTCTGACTTAAGATAAGCTCCATTGCACGTGATGTGAACTATAAACCCAGGAGGTTTGGGGTAGTTCGCAGAAAAAAATTATATGGATATGATACAACAGCAGCAACAACTTGCATGAAAAGCTTCAACTATAAAAATAAACCTGAATGAACTGAAGAATTGACAATGGAATGTTTTTCCATGTAAGCTCTTGGATACCAGATGGAATTTGGTTTAGATTTAAATGTAACAGTGTCTAATGCCAATTCATTCAACGTCCTTTAAGAAACATTCAGGGTGACCACTGCTGATCAGTGAGCATATGCTTAGAAAGTACAAAGCGTGTGAGAGTCAGGATCAGTCTCTACTGCAATGGTCGCATAAGCTGCTGATTCTCACTCCAAGCTCACAAGTGAAGAATGGCCATTCGCTCAAATACCAGTGAGCTGCTGGTGTTCATTGAACAGTACCACAGCATGAGTCAGCACCCTGAGAAGGTAGAGGGCGGAAAGAAAGAGAAATAATAAATGGCAATTCAGGGATGTTTTTTTCCTTGTGTGGGAGATAACAAATCTGCTGTCAGTGAGGGGAATAAAAGGACCGAGGGCACAGCCCAGAACGAGGCGGTGCGTACTACAGTGGGGGGGGAGAAGATCAGCGGACTGAAATGTTATGAGAGGAACAGAGTCTCTGGTGATTTCACCCCATTGGATAGCAGCCCTTTCTGTTTGCACATGAAAGCTGAACTCCTGTCAAAGCACAAAGAAGGCAGCACCCCGGGTTAACCTTAACATTTCATACTTTAAAAGCCTGATTAGGTTTTGAGATTAGGTTTCAGATTTTCTTTTTTTTACAAAAATCACCAGCTGTTAAACCGGTCAAAATAGCAATCGCATGTCAAGTGGTAGCAGTTAAAATAAATAAAACCAGATAACTAACAAACAATTTTGCACTGAACATTTTAGTTCTCTGTATTGAGCTTACATCTATTGTGTGACTCAAAACTCATCTTTATAATGAAAACGACTTCTCCAGCTGTCATCCCACATAAATTATGCAGTGCTCATTATCTGTGTTTGAAGTCTGATTGTGAACCATCATTGGTCTGTACACGATGCACAACTGTAAAGACTTTGGAGAAGTTCTTCCCATTGTTTGGGACATCGTAACCACCTTGATGCTTGAGCTTCAACCAACAGCAGTGCACAAAGTGACACACTCTCCCTTTTCTAAGACACATTATGCTCTTAATGATACTTAAATAGGATCTTAAATTTCAGAAGTTACTGCATATATATTATAAATCCCATTAAACTATGCAAATTGCTTCATTTTTGAACAATGAGTAACTTGCATTGAAAGCAGGTACATTTAAACCTATAATATGTCATCCTACTCACAACGGTTGAAATTAGCTTTTGTTGTTCACTTTTACAGGCGTATTATTGTCATTACATTTGTCAGTAATACAGTCGAGATGTGTCAGATTCAATAAGCGCTTAATAACCTGACCCAATTTGACTTAAATAAATAATAATCCATACATTTGGTATAGCGCCTTCATGTCAGGCATAAGTCCCAAAGTAACAATGCAGGATATACTGTAAGGTGGAGTGACTGTGTTTTTGTGTGTGAACACACCAGCCAATTTACACACAGCAATTTGCTACAAACAGCCATAATGTGAATGACCAATGTTACTTCTGGATTATTGGCCAGGATATCAGAAGAAACTCCTTTCTTTTTTTTAATATTGCCATGGCATCTTTAACATCCACCTGACCAGGCAGGCAGGAGCTCAGTTTAACGTCTTATCCGAAGGGCAGCACCTCCATCAAGACAACAGCACTGCACTGAAGTGTCAGCCTTGACTATAAGAGTTTCAAGTCCTGACTTGGGGCTTGAACTATAACCTTCTGACTTAAGCAGGAGTGCTACCAACTGAGCCAGTCTGACTTATGTAACAGCTGCCTTCTTTCATCTCAAGAGTGCCTAGACTCCAGTGATTCTTAAAAATACTATGTCAAAAGTTACAGAGAAAAGGGACATGGACACACAGTGTTCACAAATAATATTACGAGAAGATAACCCCTTCTAGCAACCACTCTGCAACCCTTGTCAACTTACAGATCAATAGAATGTCAATTAGGTTACAGCTGCTGGACTCCCAACACATTGGGGCTGACTTGAAAGAAAAGGCAACAACTGCTCAAATGATTCTTTCTATCATGCACTGATTAAGTACAAAACCATTTTTCTGACTGGGAGTGTTGTTACTGCTGGTAGGAAACTGAATACAGACCGAGATAGCTATGAAAAAGCTTGATGGTTAGCAGGAGTTGAGGTTTCACCTCATTTTAAACACCATCTATGAATAGTTGGGAAAGATGCCAACCCAACACCAGATGACCTGAGCTGTGCAGACTGACAAGGCCAGATCCGGCATTGTGTGAGCTGCTTAATGTTATGTGTTGCTTTTCCGGATAATGTGTACTGTGAAGCTGGTCACCCCAAATTTCCTTTTCTTTGTGTCTGCCTATATTACTTTAAAACAAAACACCCACTGGGTAAAATAAAATAGCTTTCTTTATCTCCTTCAGTAACTGCAACAAAATTATGGGAAACAAAAGGTTAAAGAGTACATTGAAATGAAAATTTTGTTCCCCGGTGGTAGTCAAATCAAAGGTACCAATAAGACCATGCAAGTAGGAAGGGTTGCCAGACAATCACGGCTTATCATGGAAAAGACCGTATGTCGATGTTGTTTGGAAAGGCTGCAGTGTAGTTTACCACAGAATAAGGGAACTGGGAAGTGGTGATGCCTTGTGCTGCAGCTCTCAGATTCCACTCCACCACCTCTTATGTTCATTTGTGTGTTAGCAAACTCCTTCCTAAACTGTCACACAAGAAAAGCACCTTATGTTGTCAAGTTATCTCGTAGCGCTGCACAGTATTTACTATAACATGTGGTGATTGTGTATTTTGTAGGCGAATGTGGTATTCAGTTTGCCACAGAAATGTCCTGCAAACAGCTATGGAGTGAGTGACCAATTTTATTTGCAGGATGTTTGGCCAAGACACCAGGAAAAGCTCCCTTGATGGTCTTTTCTCTACCTATATTTTTTTTATTTCCCTACACATGGCCAGCTCAGACGTGTTTCACTAAACAACAACAACAACAAGATTCCATTTATAAAGCGCCTTTCACGTCAGGAGGACGTCCCAAGGCGCTGGGAAAAAAAGACTGTTAATATCATCCAATACTCTGCAGCTCGTGTACTCTCATGGACCAGGCTCCGTGATCCCATCACTCGCACCCTCCCCCGACTCCACTGGCTCCTCATCCCCCAGAGGTTCGAGTTCAAGATCCTCGTCCTCACCTTTAAGGCCATCCATGGCCTTGCCCCCTCCTACCTCTCTGACCTGCTGACTCCCTACCGACTTGCCCGCTCCCTCCGTTCATCAGGCTCCTGCCTGCTCCATGTCTCCTGCCCGACCCGCCCTACCATCGGTGGCCGGGCTTTCAGCCTCTCTGACTCCGCACTCTAGAACTCCATCCCACGGTCCCTTCACCTCACTTACTCCCTTGTCTCCTTCAAGGCCGGTCTCAAGACCCTTCTCTTCGACCGTGCCTTTGGTTGCCCTCCCACCCCTCTACCCTCCCTCACCCCTACACCCCCCTCCCCCATGCTCGGGCCCCGACACCTGACTGTTCAGCGCTTTGGGACGTCCTCCTGACGTGAAAGGCGCTCTTAATGTAATTTTGTTGTTGTTGATGTAGGAACAGATGTACACGGCCATTCAGCCCAACTAGTCCAGGTCAGCGTTTATACTCCACATGAGCCCCACTCCTCTGATACGACATCTGTTAAAGCAGCCACCACAGCATTAAGCTGGCTTTTGGCAATGGATTGTGGGCAAGTGGATGGAGCAAATCAAAGCTATAATCATTTACTCTGTCAAGTCTGCTCTGCTTTTTTTATATAAGATCTTTGCAGCTCCTATAAAATATTCCTTAATCACATTCTCTTGCTTCCATTATTATTACTACTTTGCAATTGCCTATCTGTTTCCATTTTAATTGTTTGAATTCATTGAGCATCTGTAGCATTACACGTTTTTGTAACCGTTTGTGTAAAGAAATGCTTCCTGGATCTACTTTTAACTGGTGAGGCTCATTTTAATATGGTGTCCCCTATGTCCTTGTTCTGGATTTGTCTTTTGAAGAGAAGAGTTGTTTCCTGTCTGCTTTGTCAATTCCTCTCATTATTTTAAACACCTCAGTCAGATCACCCCTTAATCTTAGTTTAACTCTGGGGAATATAACCCAATTTAATTCAGCCTTTCATTATGAAGAGGTAACCGCTTCCTCAGTCCTTTTGAAAGAGGATAGAGAACAGACATATTGTGATGTCCTTGTATTCCTGAATCTTAGAAATTATATTAATAATAATAAGCTTTTTGATATAGTGTCTATTCATGTTTCAAGGTGCTTCACAGGATTTTAATGTAAAACTTAGTGATTGTATTTTGTCAGCGAATTACAGCACAGGGGGAGACTTGTATTCGGTCTCAAATCAGTAGCTGTTTATTAAGGACTTTAACGCAATGGAATATAGATCTCTTTGCAAATCTAGGTCAGATGAGTTTCCCTTCCCTCTTCCTGCCTTCAAAGTAGCATCTGAGTTGTTGCCTTACGTTACCTTTTGTTGAAGAAGTTCAAGGCTGAGATTAAATCACATATGTTTATTAATTGGACTCTGATAAATAAGAATCCAAGATGCTTCCAGCTGTTTTATGGTTTGTTCCCAGACCCCACAATAACATTCTGAGTGTCGGCTCCATCGCCTCAACATTTTCTTGCTGTATGTGAAACTATTGTTGTGGTTCTAGGTGACACACACATGGAAACTGATCGCCATAAGAGTCTCCAAACACTTTTTTACACTGTGTGACAGTTTATCTGTTTTTTCCTAGTTTCCCCCTTCATCTCATTTTGGCAAAGGGGAATTTCCATCTGCAGGTGGCATTACATATGTGGAAGCCTCAGTCCATAGGTTGGAATATTTTTAAGCATGGTTACGGGTTTCTACCTGAATCCCCAAAAATCATTTTGACAATGGGTGTTATTATCCATTATCATTATTAACATTATTTATGTTAATGATATTAATGTTAATGTGATTACCATTAATTCTAATGTTATTAACATTATCCCATCCCAGCTGAATATCTGTTACTTTCTCTCCCCACACTGCGCTGTAAATAAGTGGTCTGGAAGACAGTATGTGGAAAGAGCGTGTAGAAATTTCAGACTAGAAGGTCATGAAAATGAACTTGCTGCTTTGCCATAAGATTTGAGAGTAGTCTAACTTCTGACGTTAGTGAATGTGTGATCAACCAATCCCCGCACAGAAACCTAGCTGTAAGCCTCTAATAAAGAATCCTTTGCACACACAGGGATTGAGATTTTTCATTGGAGATTTATTGCAGTCAGACCAAGGAGATATTATTTTATTACTTTCTTCCTCGGAGTGATAAGGGAAAAGGTTTTGACACAAAAATTATTTTCTATTCTCGCTGCAACGATAATCAGAGTAAAAGTACGTTATTTTGAAGTAATCTTCCACATATAAGATCTATGAATTGAAAAGAAATCAAATATAACAGCAATTGTAATAGCTAATGGTTTTTTTCAACTAGGTACATGTACTCTATATAGTTACAAGCTTCAAATACAAAAGACTGATAATGTTGTAATGATTGAGACTGCACTCTAACCAGAATTTGTGTGCAGTAGTGCTTCACCCTTTCACAGATTAACTCCTTCACTATACTCAATGGACACAATGAATCTGTTATTTTGTCTGTGAACAAAGTTACATGTGATTGCTTGAGATGGATGCCATCTTTGACCAGGAACTTTTAATTTCTCTGATAAATGTTCTGAGATCGATATTTTCGTGGCATTCTAATCGCACTTATAACAAAAATAAGTGCAAGATTTGATAAATTCTTATTTAGCAAAATAAAAACAAATGCTCCCTAAGTAGCTGGTTAGGGATTAAACATGCTTTTTAAGTTATTCATGCTGACTCTCAGATCTAGCGTAAGTAAAAAGAGTGGAGTCCTGTAGTGTCACGAGAGGACCCGGGTTCAATTCCCTGGCGGGGCAATACATTAGGCAAGTTTCCTTACTCCTCATTCTTCATCTTACCTAGCGGTAAGTAGGAATCCAATTTTAGTTGATTGGCAGATAGCTTTCCAGAAGTAATAATCTCTCAAAAAAAAATGGTCACTTGATCTATGACTATTTGTGGGACATTGCTGTGTGCAATTGGCTACAGCATTTCACCCACAAAATACAGTCAATCCACTTCAAGTGCCTCATATATATATATATATATATATATATATTCTGTGAAGTGCTTTGAGTCGTCTTAATGACGCGATAATAATAATAATCCTTGCATTTGATATAGCGCTTTTCACTTCGGGAGGACGTCCCAAAGCGCTTCACAGAACACACTGTATAGTGAATTGACTGTATATTTGTGGGCGAACGCGGCAGCCAATTGCGCACAGCAATGTCCCACAAACAGTCGTGGATTGAAAATGACCAATTTTATTACTGTTTTTTTGGTTTTGGAGGGATTATTATTAGGCTCTGTGTGGAGTAAGGAAACTTGCCCAAGGTTTCACCCTCTGCCTGGAATTGAACTCAGGTCTCTCGCTTGCAAAGCGAGTGCTCTAACCACTGAGCTACAGGACTCCACGATAAAATGCAAGCATCATTATTATAAAAGATTGGCATTTCAGCTCACAGGGTTTACATTATGGATAAGTTTCAAACAAATAAGTCTGCATGTTAGTATACAAACTATCTTCAGAATTTCATTTCAGCCCCTCTGCATACTGTTCAGCAGCTGTGGGGCTTCTGATAATTGTCTTGTTTAGCAGTTCCTCCCACTAACTTTATATCTTCTAGATTTTATCTTGTAAACCCTTATGGATTAAATTAGTGAGTGAATTTTGTACCATTGCACTGTTGTTAAACTATGTTAGTGCCAATGCATTAGAACCTAATGCAATTTAACATCTGCCCTGTATTGTCATTCTTCTCCTTTATCAGTGGTTAGGATTTATGCACCCATTAAAAGGATAAGGATTAATGTTATAAACGTATTGATTTCCCAGTGCCCTGACCTTGCCTCCTTGTTGCTGGGGTCACCAGCACAGAGGAGATTGACGTAATGGTAGTATCGTACTGTTTTCAACCTAGTTTTTAAGAATATCAGCTTCTGTGATGGCTCAGTAAAGTCCAATGAGAACATGATCACATAGACATAGAAGGTCCCAGATTTGATTTCAACCATGGTGGGAGTTTGGGAGGTGGGGTGGGGGTGGGAAGAGGATAACAATTGGTCTCAGCCCCTTATAGTTGTGGAGTGAAAAATCAACTTCTTGAAAAAAAATAGGTGTATCTGTTCAGCCCCGGAAAGGTAGCACAGAGCTCTACGAGTTGGGAGTGTGGACTGGATACTGTGAGCTGAAGCTACCTTTAAACTGATGTCTTAGAATGGCCCACCAGATAATGAGACGTTATTAGCAGTGCTGTACCAGTGCTAAACATTTAAAGTTCTGTTACCAGATATAAAATTACATAAGTATCACACTCTGTGTTTTGTTAATAGCTTTTTGTTGGATCAGCTGGGTACCTGGCACATGCAGAACCATGCAGAACTAAAGAGTATCCAAACCAGACAGAGTTCCACTTGTGCAAGAAATGGAGCCATTTGCCTGGAATGGAGGAAGCACACTCTCCCCAGAAGGGTAACAGGCAGCTCACTTAATCCAGGAATATTCATCCACCCTTTCATCATGTCCAGGCTTGATTATCCGAACTTGGCTTGATTAATCACCTCACTTCCCAGCTTCTCTTACACAAGCTGCAGACCATCCCAAACTCTGCAGCTTGTGTCCTGTCCTGCAGCAGAGTCTTTCAGCTTATCGCTTCCTTGCTCGGCTCCACTAGCTCTTTGTCCCCCCAGGCGATCAAATTCAAGTTCTTCGTCATCATATTCAGATTATTTCATGTCCTCGCCCCACACAACATTGGGTGGGCAATGTCATGAAAGGATTTGAAAAGAAATTTGCTCACTCAATCCACGACTGCTTGTGGGACGCTGCTGTGCGCAATTGGCTGCCGCATTTCGCCCACAAAATACACAGTCAATCCAACAACAACAACAAAATTACATTTGTAAAGCCCCTTTCCCGTCGGGAGGATGCCCCAAGGTGCTGAACAGACAGAGTTTCGGACCCGAGCTGGGGGTTAGGATCAGGGAGGGTGGAGGGCAGAGGGGGAAGAAGGGTGATCAAAAACACGGTCTAAGAGGAGGGTCTTGAGATAGATCTTGAAGGAGGCAAAGGAGGCGGTGAGGCGGAGGGACTGCGGGATGGAGTTCCAGAGGGTGGGGGCAGAGTGGGAGAAGGCCCGCCCGCCAATGATAGGGCGAGTGAGGCAGGGGAAGTGAAGCATGCCAGAGCCAGCTGAGCAGAGGGAGCAAGCAGGATGGTAGGGGTTTAGGAGGTCGCAGAGGTAGTGGGGGGCAAGACCATAGAGGATTTTGAAAGTGAGGACCAGAATCGTGAATTGTGTCCTCTGTGTGATGGGAAGTCAGGGTCACAGAGTCTGGTGTGGGAGAGCACACGGGCTGCAGAGTTCTGGATGAGAGAAGAGTTGGGAAGGCCGACAAGCAAGGAGTTTGGATAGTCAAGCCTCGATGTAATGAAAGCGTGTATGAGGGTTTCGGCGACCTGCTGTGTGAGACAGTGGCGGAGCTGGGCGATTTTGCGGAGTAGGGGGAAGGCAGAGTGGGTCATGGCACAGATATGGGGTAGAAAGGAAAATTGAGGGTCAAACAAAGGTTCGATCTGATTCAGTGAGGTGGAGTGAGCATCCAAGTGCATCCCCTTTACAATACATTCTGTGAAGCGATTTGAGATGACTCAACGATGTGATAAGGTGCTAGGATTATTATTATTTCCTGTGTGACCTGCTGCAGCCACACCTACTTGGCCGCTCCCTCCACTCGACAAACACCTTTTCATCAGCTTAATTTCTGCTATATTATTATTATCTTTCTCTATGTGCTTAAAGACTGGTGTTCAAGATCATGAATATAAGTAGCTCCAGCACCACTCTTGAATGATTGTGATGTGATCTGAAGTACTGAATGGATTATTGTTTCATAATTCAGTGAGACAGCAACAACAAGTTACATTTATATAGCACCTTTCACAGAGACATACCCTTTGTCTTGCATGTAATTAGCAGAAGCAGAAGCTCCATCAATTGCAAAAGCCAATGCCTAGTATGAAACTGAGCTGCACAGATTGGTGAAGTTCCCAGTTTACTTTGTCAACATCCGCTGTCCAGATTCACACATAGGAATGGTCACGTGGGCGAGGTACAGGAAAACAGCTTGTGGAACCACTATCCAGAAACACTCAGCACCTCCAGGAGGGGAAGAGACAAAAATAGAAGATACCGGTGACATTTAGTTTATTAATTCCCGCCGCCACCCCAAGAATGACGTCAAACGTTATACATATCTTTGTTGTTGCTTGTTAATTTCAGTTTAATACACTTGCCTGGTTAAAAAAATCAGTAACTGGCATCTACATTGCATTCATCAAAAACTCCTTGCATGGATATGTTGAAAGAATGTTTGAGGCAGCCTTCATCAAAATGGGAACATGTTGGAGTGAATTCAGGTTTTAAGTACTTGGTGAATCAGTTTTTTTCCGTAACTATATATTGATTATCTAAACCATTCCGTGTCACATTTTAATGATCACTGGACGATATCCAATATGGACTAAAGATCACAAGTACCCACTAAAGAATAGTAATTCACATTATTATTCAATTAATAATCTTTTCAACCTTATTTAACAGCACAATACATAAGTCATGAAAGGTAGGCAAAGAAGAAAAGAAATTGCACTTTTACAGTTAAGCATCTCAAAGCATTTTGCGGCAATTGCTGTCAGGTGTATTGACTGTTTTTGCAGGCAGCCAATTTATGTAGCGCCGATCCCACTCTCACTGACCTGCCCATTATCTGGGAAGCTGTCTGTGAGGAATCCTCACTGATGTTTTGTTTTCATTCCCCAGGGAGTACTGAGGCCAGTGGTAGCATCCTAGTTAAAATCAGTTAACAGCACAGACTGGGTGTTGAATCGGATTTAGATGGGGTGCCCCACCTTTCCACCACAGCTGAATAGTCGAGGCAGGTTCACTGTCTGGGCTCACGTGTGGAGGATGTGGACCGAGGTACCAGAGGGTGACTGACACCTGTGGAACCGTACATCAGCAAATAGTTGATGCACAGAGAGAGAAACAGTTACAGAAACTGCCCCAAGGCAAATTTGATACATTTCTGATGTTGGATACCCTTATTTTCTGTATGTTTTCTCTGGACCGCAGAGGCACTTGAAGAACAGAGTGAACAGATGCGGCTGTCGCAAGCCGGTGATTCTTTAGAAATGAATGAAGCTTTCCCCAGATGAAAGATTTCCTGGCGGACAAATCCCGATGTGTAATCCTGGCTCATTCAAAATGTTAAACTCATTTTGTGAAAAAAATGTTTTACCTCATCTCCTGATAATTATTGATTAGCTGCCGTTCAGTTGCTGCTTTAATAACTGTTTTTAAGTACAAACTTTTTCCCTCTGCTAATTTCTGATATATAGTGTGTCCTACTACATTTTTCTAATTTTGTCCCAAATGGCCTCTCTGCTCCTGCTCAACTTCCTCTCGGGCTGTAATGCCATGGAAGCTGGTTGCTCCCCAGTACCTGCCAAGTAACCAATATTCATGTGTTAGCAAGCCACTTGATCATTGAAGGTGTCAGAGCTGAGCCTGACCCCATCAGCTGCCAATCACACATACATCCAGTAGAGGATGCTAAAGCGGGTCCAAGAACAGGAACCCTGGCTGCTTTCCCCCTCCCTTAACCTGGGAAAGTTGTGGCCAATTTAGTCTTCCCATGTAATCCTGGCTGAGATCAGGTGTTAGCGGGACTGATATTGGAACCAGTGAGGTCATAGTACGTACGCTACAGCTGTACCCACTACAGTGGTGGTTAACCTGTCAAAAAGTGGTCCCCCGAACATTCGCACCAGTCTAGGTAAGTCCATGTTTGATTGGCAGTGAGTTTTCATTTTTTCTTTATTGAATATTTCTTGATTTACAGCATGAATCAAGAAATATTCAATCAAGAACATTTATTTTAATGGCCAGCCATGGTTGGCCACCACTGCACTACACCACTGGGGCTGTCTGTTCATTTTTCGTCTCCATGTTTCTCCCCTGCTCGGTTTATGGAGAAGTTTGCATTTTTTGGCTTCGAGAGGGTTATGGCAGGGGAGCTACTCTTGTGTGAGCTGGACAATGGACCTTGCAGCCTTGTCTAACTGAGCCTCTCCTCACCCCAAATTCATACAATAACTTGCATTTATACAGCACGCTTCGCACAGGATAGTGTCTTGGAATGCTGAGGAGCCTTACAGCAGGCAGCTCTGGATAGTGATCACGAATGGGGACATTGGATCATTCTTTCCCTCTCAGACTTGGGACACTGAGGCAAATTGCGACCCCAATGGCTGACGCAGCTAAGATGAGCTAATACAGCACATACTGGGATTCAAAGCTGTGACTAGTGCTCACTCAGCAGTGCCTTTACTCATGAGTCCATCAGGTCATTAGTAACTTCTAAGCACTTCTACATTTTAATTAAACTTGGCAAATGCTTCTGATTCCCCTGAGCCCCTATTGCCAAAATTAGATCCTAGTACAATGGGTAAACTTCATAGACAGGGGATACCCCCTAGGGACATTAGGGAAGTGATTTCCTTTCATGAGTTCCTTAGAAGAACAGGCACAGTAATAACGTAGTACAGCATCTATGTGAACTTTCTGTGCTTGAACATGAAGCTGCCATCTCATTTAGAAGGAAGCATCACTTTGTGAGTTTATATATGCTTGTACATGGCCTGTGATCTTGTAGTGTTTGTGCGTTGGATCTGTGTGGCATATCTGCTTTGATGCTCCTTTTACTCCCCCCACACACACCTAGACAAAGATCCCCAGTTGTTTTAAAAGGATTGTTTTATATTTGCCCATGTGGAGTTAGGAATCCACAGAGGCCTGTAGGTACCTCAGGAGAGCTGTTAAGTTGGACGTTGCGAAGTAGAAAACACCTGCTCAGGTGACGTATCTGGCAGCTAAGCCCAAGCTGCTTGCTGCCTATGAGGTTTGTGTTCCTATCTGTACAGAACTGTTACCTTAGCTTCCCTGAGGCCTGGGAGAGATTGCTAAACCCACCTGGAGAAGAGCCTGTGGGATTTATAATGTGTTTAAAAGTATTATTAACCCTTTCTGCGGGGAGTAGTTTGCGCTGATATATCCCTAAAGATTTTAACCAAACATTAATAGCTCATTGTAGAATAAGTTAGTTTTTGATGGTGAATGAGCAAATGTACCCGCAAATGTTTATAACTGCTGACTTGTGACTAAGGAATTGACAATATGATGGTGATGAAATTCATAAATTGAGGCAGTAGAGCGAACCTATGGAGAATTGTGGCCAATTCTACTGAGATTGTTTGAAGCTTTAATGGAAAATAGAGGGATGAAATGCCTCCTAAATGTGTTTTCTCATCAGTGAAACTGATGCGTCATAGGTTTATCATGATAAAAGGCACATGAAACATTTAAAGAAATACAGGACTTGGCAATCACGCAGTAAATTTAATGAACAATCAAATTGATATCTACTGCCTCATTCAACTCAGTTATTATGTTTATTATATTCACAGTCATCAGCAGTTTAGCACTGTCTTTTGTATTCTTGAGCATGGTTGGACAATTACTTTGCCACAGGGGGTGAAGACTCGTCATCCCATGCCACTATCGTAAAAAAAGTACAACATGAACAAAGACCATTAAAGCTCATCAAGTCTGACCCTTCCAATGGATCATGTGTAATTTCACTGTCAATATTTCTTCCTAGTTTATCCAAAGGGAAATAGGCATCTGGCCATTGGATGTCAGCAGTGATAGCATTCTTGCCTCTGAGACAGAAGGTTGTGAATTTGGAACCCACGTAGTATAAGCCAACATGGTCCAACCGGCAGCACTCGGCCTCCAGCGACCTGGTGGGTGATTTTATGCAGCCTGCAAACTATTTCAGACTTCAGTTTTATCTCCCAGCTGCACCTCTCTTGTGATCGGTCTGCATGCTGTGACAGCACCGTCAGGATCCATGTTACTCGTGCCTTGTGTAACCTGGGGAGTTGCAGGGAGAATCTAGGCCCAGCAGGACTATAAGTCTCTGCAGGAAACGGAAGATAGAATTAGAAAATAGAGCATTTCAGTGTAAGTGGGAAATTGATTATTTGTGTATTGAAAATAATAATAACAATCCTTGCATTTGATATAGCGCCTTATATTGTCGAGATGTTTCAAAGCGCTTCACAGAATATACTGTAAAGTGAATTGGCTGCTTATTTTGTGGGTGAAATACAGCAGCCAATTGCGCACAGCAGTGTCCCATAAACAGTCGTGGATTGAGTGACCAAATTATTTTTTGAGGGAATTTTACCCCCAAAAAAGCGATCTGCCAATACGTCTAACAACTGGGTTCCTCCTTACTGCTAGGTGAACAGAGGTATGTGGAGTAAGGAAATTTGCCCAATGTTTCACTCAGCCTGGAATTGAGCCCAGATCCTCTAGCTTGCGAGACGAGTGCTCAACCACTAAGCTACAAAAAGGTTTGGTAGGTTTGCTGAAACAAAATGGAATTGCATGTACTACCTCCCACTGCATCATACACTAATAGTCCCTTTGCTGAAAACTAGTGAAACTGAATTATTTTATATTTTATATATTTTATATTCAAAATAATCTTTATTCAAAATTATCTTTGTTAGTTTTGCAATGATGGATTAATCTGATAGGGTTTTGTTGAGCATTCTCTGTTGGGGCCTCCATGTGCTCAGTTGATATCTTGTATTTTGACTTTAATACATTACAAAATTTGTTGCATTTATTTTCATTTGAGATGATCATTATTAAGTAATACAGTCACACAATTTTAAACAGGATTTCTATATGATTCTTTATGTTTCTGGAAGAGAAAAACAAAAATATTGCTTATGCGGCCCGCAGACTTCTCTCACGTGAAATCCAGCCTTTGACACCAAAAAAGGTTGGACCACCCAGGTCTAAGCTGACACTCCAATGCAGCACTGGAGTGCGTTACATTGTTGGAGGTGTTGTTCTTTCTGATGAGACATTATAGCAAGGCCCTATCTGCCTGTTCAGGTGGATGTTAAAGATCCCATGGCATTATTCGAAAAGCTAACAATCCAACAATCCCCCAAATAAAATTGGTCATTCACTTTATGGCTGTCTGTGTGACATTGCTGTGTGCAAATTGACTGCCAAGTTTGCCCACAAAACACATATATACACAAACATTGCACTTTACAAAATAAAGTGAAGCTCTTTGGGACATCCTCCCAGGATGCAAAATGTGCTATATCAAATATAAGGATTATTATTATTTCCGTGTGCATCTCGCCTGCTGCATTCGCCTGCAAAATTCTCAGCCTTTATGGTAAATCCTGTGAAACTCTTTGAAACCAGTTAAGGTAGAAGCATCGGGACGGACATTTTGTCCGACTTAATGTGGAATTGGAGCCAGGATACGAGATGTAATTTAGTCGCACAATGCAGGGAAATTGTAGGCCTAGTAACCTTGTGTGGGTGTGAGAATTTTTTTTTGCCAGCAGTGCAAAGGTTTTCTAAAACCCTTTCAGCATTCAATGTACACCAGGGTTTTTCTGGTACACTTTCCAATGTAAATGGTGCATGTTATAAGTGAAGCAGTATGGCTCGTATCAAACGTCCCGACGTGAAAGATCCTATACAAATGTAATTTTTAATTGTTATTTAACTTGTGTTTCGCATGTGCAATATACGATTTGGAATTGTAAATCCACATAGCTTACAGTCTGCTTGTTAGTTATTAATTTGGAAATCTGTTGGGGGTGGGGAGAAAGACAGGTTAGGAATTGCACAATCTTCTGCAGTTAAATCTTTATAAGTGCATAATTCATTTCTATCAAAATATAATTGAATCACGACTGACATGATGAGAAAGAATATGAATAAAGATTTGGGATTCTATAATGCCATCTTATGTGTATTTATCCAGATTCTGTTACATGGTCAAGCAGTACAGAACCAAGCTTGTAGAGTTTTGTTCTCATAAAGCAGGCATTCATGCAGAGAATCATACCGCACAGGTAGTTTATTTGAGTCACCTGAGCCTACATTAGATATTTATGTTATGCTTTACATCAATTCTCTAGAATAAAAGGAGAATTTAGAAAAGAGCTTGCCAGTCTTTTAATATACACTTTACTTAAGGGATTACAAAGATAACATCTGTTTGACTTATAAAGAAACACTATTATTTTTTCCATTCTACGCCAATGATGTAGCAGCTCATCGATACAACTGGCAAGCTGCAGAACCCTTTCCACAAAATTAATTATCTTGTCTGTGTCACGATTAAAGATATCTAAAGATTGCGTGCATGTGGGATTTCGTCTCCCACCTTTCCCAGGTCTAAAATGATGCACACAGGGTAGCCTTTTTGTCCGTTGAATTAAGCTCTTCAAAGCAGTGCTTTGAACATGCCCGTGTTGTTTAAGGTTATATTTGGATGGCTGCAAATGTCAGTCACTCAGCCATTAGTAAGCCTGGTGTGAGCACTGCTTACACTGGCTGAGAAGAAAGCAGTTGAATTGATCAAAGAGGATAAAGCTCAACTTACCTTTCCTGACAAAGGTCAGCAAGTTAAAAGACCAGTTACAGTTGTGTGAAAGCAGGTTATTTCTGTTCTATGAAATACTTTTGAACCGTAACAGTTTAACTGGTTTCTTCAAAAATTGCAATGTTTGGTAAAACCAAAATCAGTATGAACACGCTTTTTAAAAAAATCAATTTATAAAGTGTTACAATCTTGAATTATTAAGTCAGTTTGCACACGGTTGTCCTGCTGCATACACTGATCAAAGATAGTGTTTCCATTTAGAAACCTGACTTGTCTGACATTTGGACTCTGGCTTTTCCTGGAGGATGCACTTTAGCCTGGTCATTCAAAAACAGTTTAGCATAAATTAGTCCTGTTGAAATACACATTACATCGTTTACACAGTTGCGTATTGAAACTGACACACGTCTGATTTGGCTGTTCGCTCACCTGACATAATTATTTTTTGAAAACATTTTCATGGAAATAGTACCCTTCTGAGAAAATTAACAAAACCAGTTGTGCCTACCTCTGTCGTTACAGCTGAACTGTGTTTGTTATTATAATAAGAAGTTATATTTGATGGAGCGCCTTTCAAGTAGGGAAGATGTCGCAGAATACATTGCGAAGTGGAGTGATTGTGTGTATTGTTATCTCAGGATTTCACAAGGCGATAGTTAAGCAGATGTCTTAGGATCCCTGTCTATCCCGCTTTGTTGTTGATAATAATAATAATCTTTGCATTTGATATAGCGTCTTATCACATCGTCGAGACATCTCAAAGCTCTTCACAAGATATGTGGAAAGTGGATTGACTGTAATTTGTGGGCGAAACGTGGCAGCCAATTTGTGCACAGCGGTGTCCCACAGACAGCCATGGAGTGAAAGCCAATTTTATTTGGGAATTTGTTGGCCAGGAACCAGAAGAAACTTCCTCTCTTCTCAAATAGTGTCATGGGATCTTTAACATCCACTTGAACAGCCAGATGGGGATCTTTGACAACACAACCACAGCGCCGCATTGGAGCGTCAACTTTAGACTATGTGATTCCAACTGCTGTGCGCAATTTGCTGCCGTGTTTTGCCCACAAAATGTACAGTCAATTCACTTTACAGTATATTCTGTGAAGCGCGTTGAGACGTCTCGAAGACATGATCAAGCGTTATGTCAAACGCAAGGATTGTTATTATGGGATTAGAACCCATAGCCTTTTGACTCAGAGATAAGAGTGCTACCACTGCGCCAGGCTGACATATCAAGATGAGAGCAACTATAATTATGTATACCTGGCTTAGTTTTAGCACTCTCATCTCTGAGTCAGAAGGTTTCGGACACAAGCCCCTTGGTGGGATATGAATTCATAGTCTAGACTGACAGTCCATTGCAATTTTCATTGAAATTTTCAGCTGGATCCATTCAAATTTTCAATACTGAGATGGATAGATTTCGTGTGAGGTGAGGGTATCAAGGGATATGGGGCAAGGGCGGGTAATTGTGGTTGAGGTACAGATCAACCATGATCTAATAGAATTGCGGAACAGACTCAACGGACTGAATGGCCTACTCCTGTTCCTATGTTCCCAGTATTGGGGGAGCACTGCCATACCCTAGCAATGGGAGTCTTCTACTTTATCTGGCACTGTTATAACATCGTCTTGGATTCTCTTAAGCATGGTGATGGTTTTCCGCATGTTCAGACACCCAACTGACCAAAAAAATTGAAGATTGCAGTGGTCCTGTATTGATTTATCTGCCCTTTACAACAAAGTCACAGATTTATGTGTATTTGGGGACACTGAAGTCAGGATTGGGAAGTCAATGGACTTTAATTAACAGTGGAAGATCGTGATGTTTTCAGCACCCTCAGCAGTACGCTCGAGCGCTGTTGATGTGCACTGGCATTTTAAATCCTAATAAAATGAAGACGAGTTGCTGGTAAATTACATTTTGTATATTTTATTTCCTGTGGGAACAAACTGATTAACTTGTAACCAAGAAAAAAAAACAACCGCCATTTCATTTCACTAATGTTCACATTAAGATCACAGCTCACACAGATGTCACAAAATATCAGGGCAACTGTTCAGAGATTCAATGCTCTCTATGGAATTTACCCAGCTAAATTGTTTATTGTGTGTAACAGCATTGTGGTTTCCTTTGTGTTTGAGTTTAAATAATTTGTTTTGCTAGAAAGGTTTGGAAAGAGTGTAGAAACTACTGTTATAAAATACTACAGTGTAAACAAACCCATCATGTTTTGATGTTTAAGTTTCCTACTCTCCACATTCTATCTATCGGATCTCTTGCGACAAATGCATTGACTTCTTTGACTCATTTATACTGGTCTCCTTCAGTAATTTTCGCTGGAAATATATTCCACAGGTCTATTTCCATTTGATGTTTTAAAAAAACAAGTTCCATCTGATTTCCCTTCTTACTCCTGATTTGTGACTTGTGCGCCCAAGAATACTTCACCTCGGAGAACAATTTGCTTGGATCAAGACAATGGTTTTTCCGGGTATCCAAAGATAATTAGTGACTATTTTCCTTGGGGTCTTCAAGCTTTGGCTCTTGCCAACTTGTGCCTAATACTCTCCGGAATTAGATAAACAGGGTGCAGCCCTCCAAGGAGAGTCTGGTGTTCCATTCCAGACACAGGAATATCTGTGTGTCGGTGGCATCCATGGAAAACTGTTGGGTTTGGATACTCTTAAGCATGATGATGGGTTTCTGTATGTGTCAGACACCCATCTGACAAAAAAATCTTTTATGATCGTCGTTTTAAGGAGCTTGCCCAATCTTTTCTATTTTATTTAGGTTCCTTTTGATACCTCATCCCTTGTAAATGTGACCTTCACAGCATGTTTGGATCAAATCACCCAGGAGTCTTAAGTTATTTATATTAAGCTTTGAATTCAATGAGAATTTTAATATGTTACTGTATACAACACATGTTCATACTCTTGCTTAACTGACTCTTGCGTTTAGATTAGTGTGTGTAATTATTTTTTTCTTTTACAGGTAGCCTTTTTGAATCTGGATTAATGACTGTCATTTTCTGATGGGAATGACATTTGGATTAGGAGAAAAAGTGAATTAATTCAGAAAATCACAGGAAAGAAAATCATCTCAGAAGAAAAAATAGTGGATTGACAGAAGTGATTGAATACGCTTGCTGTGCAAGATAGTAATTTCATCACAGTAGTGACTCACCAAGGAAAAGACTACATTAAAGCATTGCATCTAGATTACCAAAAATGAAGTCACTGACTGGTATAAATCATTTATCAGGTTTGATATCTCCAGGGAAAATACATTATCACATGCAGAAATATGGTCAAGTTGGATATATTACCATGTAGGAATTATTTGGGAAGTGTTACAACTATCTTACATACTATTTCTCCTTACATCTCCAACCCTATTAGCTCTGAGTCTTCTTTAAAAAAATCAAATTGAACAGATTATAAATATTTACTGCTTTTCCTTTGTTTGCTACAATAATAATAATCCTTGCATTTGATAGAGCGCCTTATCACGTCTTTTAGACGTCTCAAAGCGCTTTACATAATACACTGTAAAGTGAATCGACTACTTTGTGGGCGAAATATTGCAGCTCATTGTGCATAGCAGTGTCCCACAAACAGTCGTGGATTGAAGTGATCAATTTTTTTTGAAGGAATTATTACCCCTGGAAAAGCGATCTGCCAATCGACTAACAACTGGTTCCTACATACTGCTAGGTAAACAGAGGCGTGTGGAGTAAGGAAACTTGCCCTACATTTCATCCTGCCCTGGAATTGAGCCACATGCTCTAAACACTGAGCTACAGCTATTTCCCTTCTTTACACCTGAGTGGCATTTATTCACTTTGCTCACTCACATGAACTAATGCATGAATAATGGTGAATGTCAGGGGGCTCCTTGATGGCGGGAGGGTGTCTTATCCTCTCCAGCACCACATTCCTTTCCAACAGGAGTTGCTAGACAGTGATCAGGAGAGGGACCTTGTTATTTCTCTCCTCAGATCACTAAATTGCCCTCAATGCCCTTAATCTGAAGAGAGAGGAAGTGGCTGGTGATCACTCTCCTGATCATTGTACTGAAGAGGACAAAATTTACTTAAGTGGCAATTTCTTCTCTCTTCTCCCCCCCAACCCTCCCCATCCTCCCTTTGGGTTAACATGCCTCTGCAGCTCTGTGTAGCTCAGTTTCACACAAGCAATGGTTTTGCCAGTGGAAAGCCACAATGTATATTAGTGCAGAGCAGCAGTTTTAGCAGAGGGCTGGTTAGTATGGGGCAATAATATTAATATCAGTGCCTTAGCCACATCTGCTTGGTGTTTCCTCTCTGTAGGAACGTATCCTGATTACCCAATTCAAGAGAGTATTGGTCCTGGGTTGGTGAGACCCAAGGCTTGGGGACTCCAGGAGTGTACTTTGGAATGCTGCAAGAGTATAATCAGCTAAAACCGCATAGCTTACCATTGATAGCACTGTCTGTTAGGCAAACTTCCCGCTGCTTGTGCAGCGAGGATCACCCTACTCGCTAGGGCTTCCAGGAATTGAGTGGGAGGAGTCCCTACTCTCATTGACCGATCTTCCCCTCCAAGCCCTACTGATGACCTGGGCCAATGGAAAAGTGCGGCCACATTTTTCCCATGGAATCCGCTATAAACAGTGCCCTCCACTATAAAACGGCTACAAAATGAAGTTTCTGGTTCCAGACCTCTCATGCTGTTTATCTGATACAACTGAGGGTGGAGTGGCTCCGGCTGCCCAGTACGGTGCAGTGCAAGCGGGAAATGGGCTTCACGATACTCAGAGGCCCCACTGCTGAAATTGGCTGTGTGTGTCTCTCTGTTTGTGAGTGTCTGCGTGTCTGTTTCTGTGTGTGTGTGTTTGTGGGTGTCTATGTGAGTGTCTCTCTTCTGCCTGTGTGTCTGTTTGTGTGTCTGTGTGAATGTATCTCTCTCCTCTGTGTGTTTGTGAGTGTCTCTGTGTGAATGTGTATATGTGTCTATGAGTGTGTCTCTGTCTCTCTCTGAGAATGTGTGTCTGTAAGTGTGTGTCTCTCTGTGTCTGTGAGTGTGTGTTTCTCTCTCTGTGTCTCTGAGTGTGTATCTCTCTGTGTGTCTAAGCATGTTGTGTCTCTCATCCGGAACATCTGTTTTTTGGTGGACCTCGAGGTCCTTCGGGCTTGCGCTAGTGTTCCCCCCGCGCCCCACCCAGTTTTGTTTTGCAACAATCTAGTATTTTATTTATAATAGTAATCATCCTTGCATTTGATATAGCAAGCCTTATCATGTCTTCGAGACGTCTCAAAGCTCTTCACAGAATATACTGTGAAGAGAATGGACTGTATATTTGCTAATTGCTCACAGCAGTGTCCCACAAATAGTCATGGAATTAAGTGACGTTTATTTCCTCATGTTTAGTTTTTATGAATACAATGGAAAATTGTAGGTTGGCAGTAACATAGCACCAATCAACTCCCCGCAAATTTCCAAATTTTTCCACAATTTTCGGCAAATACTTCCATACTTTTCTATTGGCCCAGCAGATGAGCTACACTAGCTGTTCTGCCATCAGCAGTGCCTGGACTACTGTGGACCACCTTGGCTCAGGAACCAGATGACAGAGATAAACACAGAGGGTTGACCTGATTTCAACATTCCAATGTCCTCCCCCCATCCCCCGGCCAAGATAGTCACAAGTTGAATATAAGAACATAAGAATTAGGAGCAGGAGTAAGCCATTCGGCCCCTCGAGCCTGCCCTGTCATTCAATAAGATCATGGCTGATCTATTCTAACTCCACCTACCTGCCTTATCCCCATATCCCTTAATCCCTTTATCCACAAGAAATTTATCAATCTCAGTCTTGAATATGTTCAAGGACTGAGCATCTGTAGCCCTTTGGGATAGAGAATTCCATAAATTCACTACCCACTGAGTGAAGAAATTTTTCCTCAACTCAGTGCGAAAGGGCTTACCCTGAATTTTAAGACTGTGACCCCTGGTTATAGTTTCTCCAATCAGGGGAAAAAGTCTCCCATTATCTATTCTGTTGTGCCCCTTAATAATCTTATAGGTTTCTATAAGATCACCTCTCATTCTTCTATATTCTAGAGAATATAGGCCTAAATTGCTCAACCTATCCTCATAACTCATCCCCCTTATCCCAGGTACCATCCTAGTAAATCTTTGTTGTACCCACTCCAAGGCGAGTACATCCTTTCTTAAATAAGGAGACCAAAACTGCACACAATACTCTGGTGCGGTCTCACCAGGGCCCTATACATTTGCCGCAAGACTTCCCTACTCTTATATTCTAACCCTTTTGTAACAAATGCCAACATACTGTTAACCTTCCTAATTGCTTGCTGTACCTGCAAACTAACGTTTTGCGACTAGTGTACAAGGACACCCAAGTCCCTCTGAACGCTAACACTATCTAGTCTCTCCCCTTCTAAAAAATAATCTGCTCTACTGTTTTTGCCACCTAGGTGGATGACTTCACACTTGCCTACATTATACTTCATCTGCCACATATTTGCCCACTCACCTAGCCTATCTATATCTTATTACATTTTTTTAATGTCATCCTCGGTGTTTACTCTCCCTCCTAGTTTAGTGTCATCCACGAATTTGGATATATTAAGTTCGATGTCTTCATCTAGATCGTTGATGTAGATTGTAAATAGTTGAGGCCCAAGCACTGATCCTTGTGGCACTCCACTAGTCACATCCCGCCAATACTGAGAAGGACCCGTTTATCCCTACTCTTTGTTTTCTTCCCGTTAGCCATTCTTCAATCCATGCTAATATATTCCCCTTAATTCCATGGGCCCTAATCTTGTGCACCTTATCGAATGCCTTTTGGAAATCTAAATACACTACATCCACTGATTCCCCCCTATCTAATCTTGATACGTCCTCAAAAAAATCTAAAAGATTTGTTAAGCAAGACTTCCCTTTTATAAAGCTATGTTGACTCTATCTAATCATATTGTGATTCTCTAAGTATCCCACTACGACATCCTTAATTATGGATTCTAGAATTTTCCCTACCACCCATGTCAGACTAACTGGTCTATAATTCCCCATCTTTTCTCTCCCACCCTTCTTAAATAGTGGTGTGATGTTTGCGATCTTCCAATCAATGGGAACCGTTCCAGAAACCAAAGAATTTTGAAAGATCAGACACAAGGCCTCCACTATCTCATGAGCTACCTCTTTTAAAACCCTAGGATGCAAACCGTCAGGTCCAGGAGACTTGTCACTTTTTAATGCCAACAATTTTCCTAGCACCAATTCTTTGCTAATGTAAATTTCCCTAAGTTGCTCCCTATCATTAGCCCCTTGGTTCATCTCTATTTATGGTAAACTTCTTGTGTCTTCTAACATGAAGACAGAAGCAAAGTATTTATTTAGTGACTTTGCCATATCCTTATCTCCCATTATAATTCCTCCTGTCTCTGCCTGTAATGGACCCACAATTACTTTTGCTAGCCTATTCCTCTTAATGTATTTATAAAACTCTTACAATCTGTCTTAATGTTCCTAACTAGCTTGCCCTCATAATCAATTTTCTCATCTTAATGATCTTTTTGGTTTTCCTTTGTTGGACACCATCAGCATCCAAGGCTGCACTCTCCACCTCTCAAAGCCAGTCAGGAACCTCGGCGCTTTGTTCGACCCTGAGCTGTCCTTTCTCCCTCACATCCGCACCACAACTGGCACCGCCTTCCATCACCTCCGGAACATCGCCAGACTACGGCACTACCTCACCCCTCACGCTGCTGAAACCCTGGTCCACGCCTTTGTCACCTCAAGGCTGGACTATGGGAACTCTCTCCTCGCCGGCCTTCCTGCCACCTCCCTCCACAAGCTGCAGGTCATTCAGAACTCTGCAGCTCGTGTACTGTCCCGCACCAGGGACCACATCACTCCCACCCTCGCTCGCCTCCACTGGCTCCCCATCCCCCAGAGGATTGATTTCAAGATCCTCATCCTCACCTACAAGGCCATTCACGGCCTTGCTCCCTCCTACCTCTCCAACCTACTATCCCCCACCTACCTGCCCGTACCCTCCGTTCCTCTGGCTCTGGTCTGCTCCACATCCCCCGCCCCAACCGCCCTACCATCGGTGGTCGGGCCTTCAGCCTCTCAGCCCCCAGGATCTGGAACTCCATCCCCCAGTGCCTTCGCCTTGCTTCCTCCCTTTCCTCCTTCAAGGCCGGTCTCAAAACCTTTCTCTTTGACTGAGCCTTCAGCTCCCCTCTCGACTCTCTTCCCCCTCCTCGCTCCCTCCCTTCCCTCCCCTCACCCTGACCATTTCCCCCCTCCTCGCTCCCTCCCTTCCCTCCCCTCACCCTGACCATTTCCCCCCTGCTCGGGTCATGACCCAACTGTGCAGCGCCTTGGGACGTCCTCCTGACGTGAAAGGCGCTTTATAAATGGAATCTTGTTGTTGTTGTTGTTGTTGGTTCCTAAAACACTCCCAGTCCTCAGGTTTACTACTCTTTTTGGCAGTTTTATAGGCCTTTTCTTTTAGTTTTATACTTTCTCTAACTGCTCTAGTTAGCCACGGATGAGCTGCTTTCCCTTTGGTACTCTTATTCCTCAAGTGAATATGTGACCGCTGAGAATTATGCACTACATCCTTAAACGTTTGCCATTGTTGGTCTATTGTCATATCCATTAATCTAATTCCCCAGTCTATTTTAGCTAATTCTTCCCTCATATCTGCAAATTTAGTTTTATTTAAATTTAAGACCCTTGCTTCGGATTTGACTACATTGCTCTCTAACTTAATACTAAATTCTATCATGCTATGATCACTTTGCCCTGGAGGAGCCTTAATATCTATATTACCGACTAGCCCTGTTTCATTACACAAAACAAGGTCTAGGATGGCCTGTCCCCTAGTTGTTTCCTCAGCATACTGCTCCAGAAAGCTATCTCTCATACACTCTATAAACTCCTCCTCTACTACTACTTTTGCCGATTTGGTTTTCCCAATCTATGTGAAGATTGAAATCACCCACTATTACTGTATTACTTTGCTACATGCTCCACTAATTTCATGATTAATACCCTGTGCTTTGCTGTGATCACTGTTTAGGCATCTATAAACTACTTCCACTAATGTTTTCTGCCCCTTGTTATTTCGTAATTCTACCCATACCATCTCTACATCCTGGTTATCTGATTTGAAATCCTTCCTCTCTACTGATTTTATTCCATCCTTTATTAACAAGACTATCCCCCCACCTTGTTTTCCACATTGTCTATCTTTCCTATAAGCTGAAAACCCAGGAATATTTAACTCCCACCCTAAATCTCCCTGTAACCATGTCTCAGTAATGGCTACTAGATCATACCTGTTTGTATCTATCTGTGCCTTTAATTCATCTATCTTATTCCGAATGCTTCGTGCATTCAGATATAGCGATTTTAATTTCTTACCATTTCCCCTACTCTCTGATGCCCTATCTTCTTTACTGAGCTTCTTACCCCTCTTTGACCTATTCTGTTTATCTCTCCCGCTATTCTGTTCTGCCACCTTTAGTTTTCTTAATATTGCTGGCTTGCGATTATTTCTAATTGTAACCCCCCCCCCCACCCACCCTTTGCTAGTTTAAAGCTTTATTTACCTCCTTATGTATTCGGTTTGCTAGGACATTTGTCCCAGCCTGATTTAAGTGGAGCCCATCTTTTTGAAATAGACCTCTTTTCCCCCAATACTGGTGCCAGTGGCCCAAAAAATGAAACCCCTGCTTTCCGCACCACTCCCTCAGCCATGCATTTAACTCTCTAATTTGCTTAATCCTGTACCAATTTGCACATGTCAAAGGCAGCAATCCTGATATCACTACCTTTGATGTTTTTTGTTTTAATTTAGTTTCCAGCTCCTTGAACTCCTTCCTCAAATCATCACAACTAATCCTACCTATATACCACCAATGGATCCTCGCCCTCATGTTTTAGATTCTCCTCCAGCCCCGCCTAGATGTCCTTCACCCCGGTCCCAGGAAGGCAACTGAGCCTTCAGGTCTCCTGGTTGCGGCTGCAGATAAGTGTATCTGTCCGCCTGATAGTCTCGTCCCCAATTACTACAACTTTCTGTTTGTTTCCCCTAATATTGGAATCACATTTTCCTTCCTCCTCACAGGCTTCCTTGTCCACACAGGTTGCAAGGATCTCGTACCCGTTGGCCAAGGTTAAAGCCTGAGGCTTCACTACCACTCTCTCTGGTATTCCCTTAAACCCCTGCCTGTCAGACACCTTATCCTGTCCTTGACTGATACTATTATCCATACATTCCCTGAGCCTCAGGGGAGTGATTGGCTCCAGGATGAAACTATCCAGAAAGCACTCACTGTCCCTGATGCTGCGCAATGTCTGTAACTCGGATTCCAGCTCAGACACTCTGAGCTGGAGCTGCCTCAGTTGCAGACATTTGCTGCAGGTGTGCCCCCCCCCCCCCCCCCCCCCCCCCCCCCCCCCGCCCCCCCCCCCCCCCCCCGGCTCAGACTGCTCTCCAGCAGCTCCCACATGTTACAGTCCTCACACATCACCTGCCACGCCATTGTCACCTCTCCCACCCCCCACTGTGAATTAAAGTTTTATTTAATTAATTATTATTTTTTAAAAGTTAAATTCTTAATTTTTTTTTAAAATTATTTTATATTTAGTATTGTTAATTAGTAGTTAGTGTTAGTTTACTGTTAGTTAGTAGTTAGTTTTAGCCCTGTTAGTTTACTCTTTCAGAAATGTCATTTGACAACACGGATTATAACCCTCACTGGGTGGATGGCAGGTACCAGGAACTCCTTAAGAGCTTCCTAGCAAACAGCACCTCTCAACATGAAATATGTAAGAGTATTGCCACTATCTTGCTACCACAGCTCAGACATTCATCTCAATCCATTAAGCAATAGTTCCACCAGTTGGAGGTGTGGAACTTGTGCAACAGCTGCTTACCTCTCTGCACATCAATCAAGGTGGATTCCAAGCCCTGGATATATCAACTGAAAAAATCTTGGAGGACCATACTGTAACATTTAGGTTAATTATTACTATTAGTTACAATCTTTACATGTTAATTCACTTCATCATCACAAAGATACCATGTATGCAGGATATTAAAAACTATGTATGCGGGATATTAGAACTATTTGTTTAATAAAATAATGGCAAGTGAGAAAGTTTAACTCTTCTGTGAGTTCAGGTGATGGAGTATCCGTAAAAACTGCAGTGAAGGAGGCCATTCGGCCCATTGTGTCTGTGTCACTTCTACTTCAGTTTTTTAAGTTCGCCTTTTTATTAATTTCAGTGTCCAGCTCTTTTCCAATATCCTTAATGTTTTTACTTCTCAGGTGCTTATTCAGTTCCCTTTTGAATGACTCTATTGATGCAGCTTCAATAGCTACAGGCGGTCATGAATTCCTTAATCTAACAACACTCTGAGTAAAGAAATTTCTCAACTGAGATCTTCATCTGGTTTCCAGCTTTGTTACTTCATCATATCTACGATGTATAGAATAAGACATGCACTGTTTACAGATCTGTGGAGTTACTTAACTCTACAAGGCTAAACTTGTTTTAGAGCACAAAATCTAATAACACAAACTTGGCTTTTGAGTTTTCAGACACCAGGATTGTGACTCATGCAGATTAAAGTGACTTCAGTCATCCGTGGTCAGTAATCCTGTAAGAATGGAATGGTAGTCAGATTTGTTCATGCATACCACTAAATGTCATTCATACACTGTCTGCAGAAAAGAATATCTCCTCAAAATAATGGTTTGATTTTGGGGATTAAAAGACAGACTTTGTTTCATTGTGCGTTTTTTTAAATCAAACTGTTATTAGGTTTAACTCTTAAATATTTGTGTTGATTCCATTCATATATTTATTTGTATTAATTTACTGTACATATAAATGCCAGCGATTTCATTGGGAGTATTGGATTGGCGGAGTTGCAAAATGACAGTGTGAGCGATTGGAATTAGCATGAATAAAGATACAGTGGTTAATTCAGCAATCATGCTGTTTCTAATTTAATTCATTTCTCTTGTACTACTTTGAATGGTATTTGCTCTAATCCACTAGCATCAGCTGTTATCAGGAACTATCAATTTGAACAATTTTCAAAAATGGATGTTAAAACTTAGTTATAATAGTTTGTTTTCTAAAAGAGATTCAGATGATGACTTTCTTTAATGTACACTGAAAGTACGTAGTCCAAAAATCTTGGGTGTGGAAACTGCATGCTGGAGTAATGAAACTGAAATATTTTTTCACGCACAATGTTTTAAACTAGCCTATGTATCTTAAAACATTCCTGCATTAAAGAAACTGCTTACTAAACCAAATTAGTTGAACGAACAAAATAAGAATTTTCAATAATTACTAATATTAACCCAGCTTCTCAGTGTTGAAAGAATATTTGTGCAAAGTATGTAGAACATTTTAAAAATGTGATTTACATATAAATTAAATTTACAGTATGTCATGAAGATTTGGGAATTCATAAAACACTAGTAATTGTGCCAATTAAATTGTTGTTGCAAATTTCAATGCAATACAAGTGCAGTTTACTCCTTTGTCATGCTCTGTCATGTACACACTTCTCTTCCTGAATCCTGTTAGAAATGGGGGAGATGGAGGAGGTTATTGGTTAGTTTAATTTATTGACATACTGTATTTTAGTCCTTAATCTGTTTTAAAATAACCCTCCCAGACCGTAAGGTATAAAATAAATTCTGCTGTTATTTTTTCTCTCCACAACTATTTTTCTACTTTACGTTGTAGCGCTGTGAGCCTCTACCCCGCGGGAGGGGCGCTATATAAATGTTAGTTGTCATTATTGTGAAATATGCAGCAAGATTGCTCCATCTGTGGTACACTGTTGATCAAATAGCTGCTGACACAGACTCTATGTGTGAAGATTGGTTACGTGGGCCAGACTAACCCAAGAACGTGGAGATAAGCTGGCTCTAGAAGGTCAGAATCGAGTCACAACCCTCTATGGCAGTGGCGGTGGTCTGATTCCTGAACCAGGTGGGTCCGCTGTACTTCTGGGTACCGCTGATGACAGCACAGCCAGCCTGGCTGATCGGCAGGACATAGATGAGTAGACTGGAAGCAGGGTTTCTTCCCACTTAACTTCTGTTAAAGCATTATGGGTAGTGGGGACCAAGCTATGTGATATTAGCTGGTTGAACTCCAGCAGTTCCCCAATACAAATTATGGGGTCCCGAAGCCTCAGCTCTTGACCACCTGTGCCTAATATTAAGTCAGTGGGATGCATCCCTCCAGGAAGAGAGTGCATTCCATTCATTCCAGGCATAGAAATCACCATGTGAAGGTGGCATACAAATACTCTGGATTGGATACTCTTATGGTGATCTGCATGTGTCAGACACCCAGCTGACTCTTGTGAAGGGGACAGGTGCATTATCACAAATGGTTATGGTTAAGGCTACAGTTGCTCGTATACTTTTCCATTGTACTGGAGGCTCATGGCTAATTTGATTTATAACACACAATGTATAAAGCAAAATGTACTTAAAGCCAAAGGAGTATTGATTCATAATCAAGATGGCTTATTGGGTAAAGGCACCGCTCAATGTGGAAGTCACATAGAGCAGGAAAATCCTAGGTCTTATACATGTACAGGGTCAATAACCTGTAACACATATGGCACAGGAAACTCCAACATCTGATCCCGGTACTGAGCTAGCTGATCTCAATTCAGTTGCAGTAAGTGGCCTGTGATTGACCTTAGTGACCTTGGCTGGTAAGGAAAGAAATCTGTCCGTGTTTGTGCATGTAGAAGTTGGAGAGTGCTGAATGGAGCTCGACTGATGCTCCCACGATTGCATAGACTGATGACCCCACGATTGCATAGCCTGATGACATGAACAGTCCAGGGTCAAGCATTAAGAGTGGTCACTTAGGCAAGGTTGATCTGTACCTGTGGAACCATATTACCATAACCGTTTGAGTCAGCCCCCTTTAGGAGAGCTGGAGGCTGAAACAAATATCTTTCCTGCCAAAAAGTGTTACAATACAAATTTACATTTATATAGCAATGTTCATGGACGTCCCAAAGCGCAAACCAGTACTGGCTGGGCACCTGAGCTGGGGTGGGAGATGAGGGTAGTAGCGAGGAGAAAAATGACTGGAAGTGCACCAAAGGGCTAGGTCTTGGGATGGACGAGATGAGAGAGGGAGTCAAGAGTGACTCTGGATGGAGTTCCAGGAAGTTGGGGCAGAAATGCTGAAACCCACCTGCCAATGGTGTGGATAGGGCATGAGGCAGCCTGTGTCTGCTGAGTGAAGGGAGTGCCAGGTCAATAGGGTTTGAGGCGGTCACAGAGATAGGGTGAGGCAAGATCGTTGAGGGATTTAAAATTTAGAACGAGTATCTTGAATTTGAGAGCCAATGGAGCTAAGCAGGAATGGGGTTGATGTAAACAGCTTATTGTCAAAATGCAGTATATATTTTAAAATTATGAACACTTGGGCTGTTCTCTGGCATCTTGCCAAATGTGCTAGGGTTGCTTTTGAAGGTCAGTGGTATTGTGTAGCTCACCTCTCTATATCTGTAGGTAAATTGATTAGAAACGCACAAAATCCTCCTGTAACAAGCTTGTCTTCCACTTCCTGAGGTTATGGGTAAACTGTTCCATTGAGTAGCACTTTAGAGGAGACGAATTAAAGATCCGTTGAGAACACAGAATTTAAGGGATCAAACCAGGTGAAAATGTTAATAAACCTTACATTTGATGTGACACGTTTCACATTGGGAGGAAGTCTCAAAGTGCTTCACAGAATTTACTGTGCAATGTAGTGGAAGCAGAGCTGGAGAAGCATGCTCAGCCTTATATGAGAGCATCCAGAAAGATTTTGTGTGCAGTCTCCAAGTGTTATTTTTGAAACGGACATTAAAGCAGTGATGCTTCCATCGAAACTAACCTCATGTTCACTTTTGGATTCAGTACATTTCATTGTAATGTGGTTTGATGTTAGTTTTTCAGAAGTGTTTTTTCCATTAAGTTAATGTGGCGTGTTTAAAGAGTGAATTAATTTTGTTTTCATCTAGAGGTAATTATTTTATGATATCTTGTCATGGTCTCATTTGCTTTAGTTGATGAGGTAATTATTTTTCATCCTGAGATTATTATTCTGTAATATTTGTGTCATGGGACCATTCTTTCTTTCCTTTCGTCTTTGTCAACATTCAATGATAGAATCAGCATATTAGTGGGCCAAAACACATAAGAACATAAGAATTTGCTAGGCAAATAAGACCGAAGTCCAACCAGTTCACTTTCCACCATCCTGGTTGCAGTCGCTTGATATGTCGTGTCCCAAAATACATATTGTATCTGGAGATGTTACTAAATGATAAGTTATAATAATTTATCATTTAGTAACATCTTGGAATACAATATATAGTTTGGGATGTTACAACAATACCTACCCCTTTATTGTCCAGGCTCACACATGCAGCATAGCACTTGGGTGAAACATTGGAGTGACCCTTGTCGAAGCTGAGCAAAAAATTGGTGGAAAAATTGGAGGACCAATCTCGTGTCAGTTTTACTCCCAGGTGTGATTTATGGGAAGGTGATTAAAACCAGTGGTGGCCAACCTTTTGATCAGCCAACAAAATAAATTTTCTTGATTAAATATTGCTTGATTTATGCCATAAATCGAGAAATATTCAATCAAGAGAAAACTGGAAATAAAACATTAATTTAAAACAGACTCATCTAGATTAATGCAAATGTTTGCAGGCCACTTATTGACAAGGTTGCCATGGGTTGGCACCACTGAATTAAACATTCACTCCTCATAACTCACTTACCCTAAACTATTGAATTCTGGTTTAATAACCAATGACAATTTTGCCTCTATACTGATTTACAGCTGCTTGGATTGAGGAAGTACAATTACTCTTTCAAACAAATATGTGAATTTCAAACCCAGAATATGTGGCAGCCAAAATCAAAGGTTTGTTTGACAGGTTTAGGAAACACAGTGCAGTGCCTTCACTTGACAATTGTCAAACTTTTAGGATATCGTGTTTCTTTTAACAAACGCTTGGAGCTATTGTAGCTTGTGGTGTAAACATTGAATGCCAGCTGAGACAGCTCTGCTTTGTGGCTTTGCTCATCAGTTGAACCTTACTGCACATAAATCTTTTGGGTTTCAGGAGCGAGGGGGCTGGAGAGGGAGGGGATGGTGCCCTATCAACCAGGAAACAGCAATTAAACTGTACCAAAGTTATTTCACCACATTAAAGCTTTAGTGGGCACTGATAATATTGACATTAGCAACGTCATCCCTCCATCACCCTCACTTTCCCCATAATTTTCTCTCCTTGCCTAAAGGTGTCATTCTGTGGGCCCCCGAGAGCTCTTCGTTGCCTCACTCACTCAAGTGGACATTCTTCACGTAATCAAGATCAGGAGGTGAACAGACAGTTCAGATTAAATTACTCTGCACAGAGAGTGATGATCCATGTGGATGAGACCACCCAAGAAGGTGGTGAAGGCAGATGGTGTCAGCAAGTTCAAGAAGCAATCAAATGACTATTTGACAAAGAAATCAATTCTCGCATTAATCCTTGCATTTGATATATTGCCTATAATGTTAAAACGTCTCAAAGCACTTTGCTTCACACAGATCTTCTGTAGAGTGTAGTGCCTGCGTATTTGAAAGTGAACACAGCAGCCAATTTGCACACTGCGATGTCCCACAAACATCCACAATGTGAATGTCCAATTTATTTGGGGATTGTTGGCCAAGTCACCAGGGAAACTTCTCTTTTTGAATATTCACATGGGATCTTTAATGTCCACCTGAATAAGCAAACGGGAACTTGGTTTAAGATCTCATCCAAAGGATGGTACCTGCAACAATGCAGCACTGAAGTGTCAGCCTAGACTGTGAGCTCAAAGTTGAGAAATGTAAAAGTAGAATACTATAAGTTTATCTTTTCCTCCTGATGTTATACTCTCCTCTGCTCCTGTTGTTGAGCTTAGGCAGTGAGTATTTGTAGGCTACTAAGATCATGTGTCTGTAACAGCTGAGCATGATCCTGTCCTTGTTCATCACCTCCCCAAGCACACTTTCCATCAGTCAGTGGACAGTGACAAGGATGGATAATGCTGGATGATGTTTCCATGCCTGGCATGAAGATGCTGAGGCTTGTGGCAGTAGCCTAGCTGAGAACAAGTAACCAGTATTCAACACTAGGTCCATTCAGTTCTGTACGACTCAGGTTCATCCCAAAAGTAATGGCTTTCCTAATCGAATTGCTGATTTTCGTGTATGCATGTGCAATGCTTGCACTTTGTAAAGTTATAGGGAAAAACTCTCTTCCTTTGTATCTTGAAGGTAGAAAACAGAGGCTACAAAAATATTTGTTGCACTGAACAGAGAGGGTTAATGCATGAAAACAACTGGAACAGAGGTGAAAAACTGGAAGTTATCAATGTGAATAGATATTGTACAAGAGCAGCCATTTAATGCATAGAATTCTAAAAGGTTTAGGTCACTATTAGCACAGCCATTGTTCAGACAGCACAGGAGGCTGACATGCTGCCATTTATCAGCCCTTCTCATGTAGCAATGGGAGTAATAAAGCATGAAACAATTCTTTCCTGTTTGCTTAGCGAAAGCTGGTTTGTACGATTACCACTAGTGCTCATTACAATGCCTTGATTTGCGTAGGACGGGACATAACTAATAGGAGCAGAGCAAGCAGAGGCTTTTGTGATGAGTGTCAAAGAAACCAGTGTAGAGGTTGATTTACTTAACAGGAGGTTTTATGCTGGAAGAAAAGAATAGCTGTCAGCTGCGCCTGGTAGATGTAAATATAGTATTTAGTCAAAAGAAACGGAAAAAGAATGATTTGCAATAAGGAGATTGACAGATACTGAAGGTGAGAATAGGAACATGAAGAGGCACATGCTGGCACAAGGCTTCTGTTGTGATTCTGTGTTACATATTCAGAGCGATTACAGTCAGCCCACCCCATAGTTTGTTAGGAGGAAGCAATAAAAAAAACTTGCACGTTTTTATGGCCAACAAATGTGGGGACCTGGCATTCGCATTGTTTTGCAGCCCATCAATTGTTCTTACATTTGATAGAGCACCTTTTATGCTGGGAGTAAGTCTCAAAGTGCTTCACACAATTTACTGTAAGATGAAGTGACTGAGTGTTTTGTGGGCAGATGTCGATGTCAGAAAGGGACTAATCGGGGCGTCAGATTGTATAGGACTGGAAAGAATCCCCTGTGGTCCATCTAGCCAGACAAATTAAGTGTGACGTACAATTGTTTGTTTTTGATGTGTATGATTTGATCTTCTTCAGATTTTCTTAACTTATAAAGCATCAACCTGTGGAGACAGTTGTAAAGATCTTGCTTTGTACTTGCCTTGATCCACTTGTGATTTATCTCCCTTTATAAAGCATCAGATTGTGCAGTCCACAGTTGCTTTCATAGCCTGTTGGATAAGCACTGGCCTTTGAACCAATAAGTGATGAACTGTAACAGTGTAACTGTAGCATATACAGAATATTAATTAATCACGGAAAATATTCAAAGAATTGTTTTCGTGACCCGTTTGGTGATGCTGACGTACAGCGGTGGCCAAACAAATTTCATTTCTACTTGGCCTTTGTTCCTTTTATTTGATGAGCGCACCTTAGATAGTTACAACTCCACATAGGGAGTTTGAAAGTTTATTCCACGCAATGCTTTTCTTTCTAGGGCAGATCAAGGTCAAATTCTTGAGTTGATGTATTGCAAAAACACTGAACACAGACACACGTAACCAGAATGGGCCTCATTCTTTTCTTCTGACTTCATATTTTTGGTTTATGTAAACTACTTTAGAGAGAGGCCATTCTCGATATATTCTGACTGAAGTCTCCTCGCCCTACATTCTAATGCCATCGCTAACACTCGATTGACTTTCACATGAAAAAGGCCAGTTGTGTGAAGTATCAGAAGCACATTGTCACCCATTGGTGACAGGGTTGGAACTGGACCTTCCAACCCTGTTCCACACACTAGCCCCACCCCCCCACATCATGAATCAGGGCTTCAAAGAGAGGAAACGATCAGAGGGAATTTAGATCATCCAGATGTGACCCATTATATACTGTTATATGTCATTGGAGGATATCTGAGATCATTGCAAATGGCTCTTTGAACCCAAATGCAAAGCATATTGACAGATTGGGTTAACACCAAATGTCTGGCCTTGAATACTTAGCTGAACGTGTAATAGATCAAGTTATCTTGTGTTTATGCATGAATAAATGGACAGTGCTAAAATGCCAAAACAGAGGATAACTTGATCTTTTGTATACTCAGTTTAAACGTTTTAGACTAAGGCATTTACTTTTAGCCCAATCTGTCAACACACATTCTTATTTATTTGCATAAATTGTTGATGTAGGAAAGTGAGACTTGAGCCATAAATGTGGCCTGTAGGGAGTGAGTACAACACCTAACCTTGGAGTTGAAGTTTCAGGGTTTGTGGTTATGACTATGTGGGTGAGTGGCTACTCTGAATACAGTGTATCCTATTTGTACCAAATGTTCAAGCTCTGTAAATGTATATTGAAGGCAGTGTAAATACTGTCTCGTCACCGTGTGTTTATGTTCCAGAGATTGCAGATATTGCAAAGATTGTTCAAATAGCTCTGCAAAACTTTGAGCCTGATAGTCTTGTGGATTCATTCCATTTACAATGGGCAATTGATTCATTGCTGGCAAGTTCATAAAATCAGAAGAGGTTTGGATGTAGGAAGAATTTCATCTTATTTGATCTCATCCTTATTTGAACACCCACCCTGCCATTTTCCTCTTACACCATCAAATTGCTTCCTAAACGGATCCAGTGTCCTGGCCTCAACCAGGTTGTGGTTAATTTAGTTGTTAATTATGCTCTGAGTGAAGGAATACTCCAGGTAACTGTCATGCAATTGCCTTTCACCACTAGACTCTGAACCTATGCTCTCTGACAGGTAATCAACTCTGCGGTTTCCGTCGACCCAGGGGAACGCTGATCAGAACTATCAAGAAATTCCATTAAAAAATAATTCAAATTGGATCCCAGTGTCAGCGTGTGTGAGAGACAAAGTATTGGAAGAGGAACAATAATAATAATCATTCTTGCATTTAAAATTGCACCTTTCATGTCAAGTGGGCATTTCCAAGCACTTCACAGGAATTACTGTGACTATATTTGAAACAAACAGCCAAAAATTAATTAGCAATTTTATCTGGAGGATTGTTGGCCAGGACACTGGGAAAAACTCCCTTCTCTTCTTCAAAGAGTGTTGAAAACTTCAGAATTACACTGCATGATTATTAAATGTGGGAAGATTGGGAACTTTTATCTCCTCTGATTCTTATCAGAAATAGATACATTTGTGATACGCCAGAGTGATTTTTGAGGTGTGAAAGGCCAAAATTCCAGTCGGCATTCCATGTAGCGCCTTTGGCGAGGCTCAATTATAAATAGGGGAAATCCCATCAGCGGTCAACATCACTGAAGGCCATACACTGAAACCTAGCAGAATCGTTTGTGTTTCAGGAATCAAAAGCGGTTCTGTGGCGTGCTTATTTTTGTCCTTTAATGGAGTTTCCCCTACCCCTTCCAGATTTCCTATCAACAATGAAATCCTGATTCATGCTGCCTTTGGTTCTACAGACGCTAACTGCCCTCTACTACCTTGCCCGAATGCTCATTCTTCATGTTGAACCAAGGCAGTGAGTTTTGTCAGGCTATTCAATTGTAGCGGGATCTTGCTCTAAACCGATGGCCACTTAAAACTTTAGTTATGTCGTAAGACAGCTTCTTATTTACCAACAGCTCTATGATAGATTTGTGTTCAAGCATTGCTCCAGCTTGACTTTGAATTTACTATTTAGTATATGGAATCCATCAACTGCCGTTAGTTACAGTCAGGTTCACTCCTGAGTAGAGATTAAAAGGGAAAATGCCGCAAATTGAAAGAGAAAGCTAGGTTAACGTTTCAGGTGTGATCCTTCATCTAAAGTGTTGCCCACAAAATACAATCAATCCACTTTTCAGGAATATCCTGTAAAGTGCTTGAGACATCTCGATGACATGATAAGGCACTATATCAAATGCAAGGATTATTATTAGTATTGTTCAAATGGTGATCAAGGTGCTGTGTATTTTCAACATTTCTGTTTTCATTTCACTTCCCATGAATGGCTCAATTCGTCTTTCAGTTGAAATCTGTTAAATAGCTGTAATTCAATGTGAAAAATACAGATGCAATTAAAATAAACATTGATACACACAGTGCAAAAGCAAGAGCCGTATTAGCGCCAGGAGAAAATGTAGTGCACACATGTGTGTGTGTGCGTGCAATTCCATTACATGAGATAGAACAACTCTGCAAACTGTGTATCAGACTCTTTGGAGTCAGATTCCTCCAGGATGTGATATCGGAGAAATAGGAACACTGACACACTGGGAGAAAAGGACTTTTGAGTGACTGAATAATAGAGAAGCATGGTGCAGGCTCGTGTCTGGGAAGTATCATTGTGAGAAATTGTTCATATAAACAATAAATCTTGGTGGGACGCCTGCAACATACAATTGAATGGTAGGTCACAAGAGGGACTCCTTTCTTCTTGAATATTCTCTAGGGTACTGCTCTTTATTGCTATTTTGTTACATTTGAAACATATTTGGACAATAATGCAGAATTAATGGATTTCCTGGAAAATTGACAAGATCTACTGCTGAATTGCCGAGAGAAGGCATGAATAGTCCATAATGCAATACAGACTGAAATATGATATTAAAATGATGGTCTCAGTCCAGACAGGGCCAGGTACACTGAGGTACACTGCACTGTGGCAAGGAGGGAATTGGGACAGGTGGGAGAAAGCATTCCAGCTATAAACTTTCAGCTCCTCTGGAATGCATTGCCTGAAAGGATGGTGAAAGCCGATTCGATAAAAACTTTTAAGAGAGAAATAGATAATTATTTGAGGAGGACAAGTTTGCAGGGCTATGGGGAGAAAGCGGGGAGTGGGATCGATTTGGATAGCTCTTTTCAAAGAGCCGGCACAGACACGATGGGCCGAATGGCCTCCTTCTGTGCTGTATAATTCTATGATTCTATGATCCTTCGTAACGTAGGGAATCAGATTGGAATGAATCACATGGGCACAGACACAATGTGCCAGAATATAATAATCAATAATCCTTGCATTTGATATAGCGCTTTTCATGTCTTCTTGATGTCTCAAAGCGCTTCACAGAATAGACTGTAAAGTGAATTGACTGTATATTTGTGGGTGAAACGCAGCAGTCAATTGCGGACAAACAGTCGTGAATTGAAAATGACCAATTTATTATTGTTTTGTTTTGGAGGGATTATTATTAGGTGTGTGGAGTAAGGAAACTTGCCCAAGGTTTCACCCTGCCTGGAATTGAACCCAGGTGTCTCGCTTGCAAGGCGAATGCTCTAACCACTGAGCTACAGGACTCCACATGGTTGCCTCCTGTGATGAAAGTTTCTCTCTAAGACAGAGCAAACAAATGATGAAGACAGATGAAAAACAAGCCAGCAAATAACATTATGGGATATAGTACATCAACACCAACAACAAAATTACATTTCTATAGCATCTTTCACGTCGGGAGGACGTCCCAAGGTGCTGAACAGTCAGTGTTTTGGACCCGAGCTGGGGGTCAGGATTGGGGAGGACAGTGGGGGAAGCAGGGTGATTGAAAGCACGGTCGAAGAGGAGGGTCTTGAGATGGTTCTTGAAGAGGCAAGGGAGGGGGCAAGATGGAGGGGCTGTGGGATGGAGGTCCAGAGGGTAGGGGTAAAATGGCAGAAGGCCGACCCGCCAATGGCGGGAGATGTGAAGCAGGCAGGAGCCCGCTGAGTGGAGGGAGTGGGCAGGATGGTAGGGGGTTAGGAGGTCACAGAGGTAGAGGGGAGCAAGGCCATGGTAGGGCTTTGAAGGTGAAGACCAGGATCTTGAACTGTATCCTTTGAGTGATGGGAAGCCAGTGGAGTTGGGCAAGTATGGGGTGATAAACTCATGGAGGCCGGTGCTGGAGAGCACATGGGCTGCAGAGTTCTCGATGATCTGCAGCCTGTGGAGTGCGGAGTTGGGGAGGCCGACGCGCAAGGAGTTTGCATAGTCAAGCCTTGATGTTATGAATGCGTGTATGAGGGTTTCAGTGGCCTGCGGGTTGAGACAATGACAGAGCCGGGCGATATTGCGGAGGGGGGGGAAGGCAGAGCGGGTCATGGCGCAGATGTGGGGTAGAAAGGATAGTTGAGGGTCGAACAATCCGCCAAGGTTCCGGACTGGCTTAGCAATGTGGAGTGTGCAACCATGGATGGTGATGCTGTCAGTGCCTGAAGTATGGAGGCGCTGATGGGAGCTGATCAGGAGAGCCTTGGTCTTGTTGGCGTTCAACTCAAGAGAGTTAGCTCTCATCCAGGATTGACGTCTTACAGACATCCTGTCAGGACAGCAGTGGTCCTGGAGTCAAGGGTGGAGATAGAGAGGTACAGTTGGGTGACATCCACATACATGTGGAAGTTGACCCCATGTCTGCGGATAATGTCGCCAAGAGGGAGCATATAGATGTTGAAGAGGAGGGGACCAAAGACAGAGCCCTGAGGAACACCGCACAAGATGGTCCGGGGACTAGAGAAGAAACTGTTTGTGGAGATGAAGTGAAGGCGGTGTGAGAGGAATGATCTGAACCATTTAAGGACAGAACTGTCAGAAGGTTGAGGTGAGAGGAGAGGCGGTGGATGATGATAGAGTGGTCAACGGTGTCGAAGACAGCAGAGAGTTCAGAGGGAGCCCTGGTCGCAGATGGACAGAATATCATTTGTCACTTTGACCAAAGCTGTTTCTGTGTGGTGGGAGAGGAAGGAGCGAAGCTGGGAAGCAACGATTCATTGCAAGATGTTGGAGAGGAAAGGGAGGTTGGAGATGCGATGGTAGTTTAAGAGTAGGATTGGGTCCAGGGAGGGCTTTTTAAGGATAGGAGTTTTTAATGGGGTGGAATGGTACCAGTGGACAGGGAGAGGTTTATGATGTCTGTGAGTAGAGGGGCAAGGCGGTGGAGCTGCGAGGTAAAGAGAGGGTTAGGGATGGGGTCGAGGGAGCAGATGGTTAGTTTCATGCAGGTTATAGTGGTGATCGGAGCGGAGTGGGAGACAGATTTAAAGGTGTGGAGGGATGGGTAGTCATATCCGCGCCACAACTGGCACCGCCTTCCATCACCTCCGAAACATCGCCAGACTACGGCACTACCTCACCCCTCACGCTGCTGAAACTCTGGTCCACACCTTTATCACCTCAAGGCTGGACTATGGGAACTCTCTCTTTGCCGGCCTTCCCGGCACCTCCCTCCACAAGCTGCAGGTCATTCAGAGCTCTGCAGCTCGTGTACTGTCCCGCACCAGGCTTCGGGACCACATCACTCCCACCCTCGCTCACCTCCACTGGCTTCCCATCCCCCAGAGGATCGAATTCAAGATCCTTATCCTCACCTACAAGGCCATTCACGGCCTTGCTCCCTCCTACTTCTCAGACCTACTATCCCCCTACTTACCTGCCCGTACCCTCTGTTCCTCTGGCTCTAGTCTGCTCCACATCCCCCACCCCAACCGCCCTACCATTGGTGGCCGGGCCTTTAGCCTCTCAGCCGCTAGGCTCTGGAACTCCATCCCCCAGTGCCTTCACCTTGCTTCCTCCCTTTCCTCCTTCAAGGCCGGTCTCAAGACCTTTCTCTTTGACCATGTCTTCAGCTCCCCTCTCGACTCCCTACCTCCTCCTCGCTCCCCCCCTTCCCTCCCCTCACCCTGACCATTTCCCCCCTGCTCAAGTCCTGACCCAACTGTCCAGCGCCTTGGGACGTCATCCCGACGTGAAAGGCGCTCTATAAATGGAATCTTGTTGTTGTTGTAGTGGCCAGGGTGAGAGGGGGAGATGGGGTGTGGGTAGTAGATGAAGGGCAGAAGCAGCTGAGCAGATCCCCTTGACTTTGGATTCAAGGAAGTCCAGTAAGTTGGCACTGGAGGAGAGGATGGACGAGGCATGAGAAGGTGGGCGAGGAGCTGGTTGGTGATGGAGTAGAGGAGCCTGGGGTTGTTCTTGGCCTCAAAGATTGTCTTGGAGTAGAACGACAATTTAGCGGAACCGAGGGCAGAATGGTAAGATTTGATAAGGTCCAGCCAGATCTGTCGATTTAAGTTTGATTTAAGCCAGGTGTGCTCAGCAGCACATACCTGTGCTTTAAGGGAGCAGAGGTGGCTGGTGAACCATGGTGATTTTCATGAGTAGGAGACAGTTCCAGAAGTGAGGGGAGCAAGGGAATCAAGTGTGGAGGAGAGGGAGCTATGGAGAAGAGTGACCGAGGAGGATAGGTCATTGTGGGAAGCCCAGAGGGGAAGGAGTTCAGATGATTTCAAGGCAGCCGATAGGGAGGGGGGGAGATTTTTTTCCAGGGTAGTAGGAGATGGAGGTGGGTTGGGTGACAGTGAGGAGAGGGATTGGAGGAGTTCAAGTGATGGTCTGAGATCTCTTTGTCGATGATGGTGACGTCCGAGAAGGTGAGGCCCCAAGTGATCACCAGATCGAGGGTGTGACCGCGGACATGGGTGGCGGAGTGGATGTGGAGGGAGAAGTTTAGGGAGGAGATAAGGGAGGAGAAGTCAGCAGAAGTAGAGCATAGGGGTGTGAAGTGAAGGTTGAAGTCGCTTAGGATGAGGAGGCGTTCGGAGCAGAGGGCGAGGGAAGATAGGAGGAGATTTGGGAAGGAAGGTGGAGGAGGGCTTGGGTGGACAAGAGATAAAGAGAGTTTTGAGGGAAGGTTGGAATGGTGATAAAGGGTAAGGAGCTCGAAGGAGGGGAAGTTTCCTGAGGAGTAAGGGGATAGGCTGAGCGGGAACCGGGAGACGAGAGCCACACTGCCACCATGGCAGTTATGTCATGGGGTATGATGGAAGGTGTAGCCGGGTGGTGTGGCCTCTGTCAGGGGAAAGGTGTCACCTGGAGTGTTCTAAGTTTCAGTGAGGGTGAGAATGTCGATGTTTTCATCAACAATGAGGTCTTGGATGGTGAGTGTTTTATTGGAGAGGGAGTGGACATTTTGTAGGTCAGTGCGGAGGGGACAGTTGGTGGCAGAGTGTGGGGGAGCTCGAGTGGGGGGAGGGGGAGGACTGACATGGAGGGTGGGGATGTGGATGAGGGAGGAGAGGTCCATAGGTAGCATTGGACCGCCAGGAAGGTGGACCTGATGGACCTTGGTTTTTTTTTGTCTAGCATTTCTTATGTTCTTAAATTAGATGAGTGGAAATCTCAAAGAGGTTCATTCCTACTGAGCCACATCGGCAGCTCTAATATATCGGCAGCTCTAATCGGCTACTTACATAGCCTTGTCCTCTCAGTGATGGAATAGTTCAGTCTTGTTTATCAGCTGCAAAGAAATCCTGATTCCATTCAGGGTTAATTCATGCCTTCTCTATGAATTCACTCTCTGCAACACTGGAGAATATTTGACCTGGCTATCAGTTATATGCATGGTTCTCATTGTCACCTCCATTCTTGCCATACTCCACTGGTTCCTAATTTGCCAAAGAATTGACTTTAACATTCCTGTCTTTTACCTGCAAATACTTCCACAGCTTTGCCCCCACCCTCTCTCACTAGTCCTACTGTCCCGCCCACTCCCTACGCTGCTTCACCTGCTTCATGTCCCCTATCCTATCTACCCTACAATTGGTCGGTGAGATTTCAGCTAATTTGGCCCCAATTTCTGGAACTCTCTGCCTAAATCTCTCCATCACGTTTCTTTCTTTTCTGCTTTCAAAACCTGTCTTAGAACTTATCTTGTTAACTGGCCTTGGCCAGTTCCTGCCTACTCCATTGTTCGGGTCCTCACTCTGTCTCTGTAAAGTGCTTTAAGACGTTCTCCTATCTGAAAGGCATTGTATCAGTTGTTGTTGTTGCAGCACCATGAGAGTTGGTAACAGTTGATTCACACCGCCACAGTGATGCCAGGATCACAGGAGTTGGCACAAAAGCACTTCAACATTTGCCATTGATCCGATAAAGCCTGTACCGGTTACCAGCAACCAAATGTCACACACCACTTCTCCTGCTTATGGATCTCTTTGTCATATGTGGAGGTTTAAACACATAATTAACAATCACTAGCAACAGCAGGCATGAGAAATCGGGACTTGTTTCCTTATCCTGTGCTTGCAGCAACCAATACAGTAATGTGAGGAGATCTCGCCATTGTTCCAGTTGTCTCTAGCTTCACCTTGTGACACCCAACATAAAAAAAACCTCGGCCAGGTATATGGGTGTATTGGTCTACTGTACACAGTAAACAAATTTTAATCCTGGTCATTGACAGTACATGTGACCTCACAGAAAATTGTACTGAAAGGCCTGTTACCACTAAGTGTTCTGAAATGCTGAGAACCATAGGGCAGCAGGTATGAAGGCACGGGTGAATGTGTTTATGAGGAGGGGCCTCAATATCAGCCATAGGTCAGGGATGTTCAGCCAATTATCGACTGGGACTTGGCGGGGGCAATGTGATCATTTACACATTGAATATCACTTTTCTTGCCTCATTTTTTTCAAGGCACAAAATTATTTATATAATTTACACAGAATTAGTAATGTTTCCAGCGCAATATGTTACAGTATCAAATTGGAAGTATGTAACAGATAATTTACAGGTTAGAAAAGTCGAGTCACTTACGGAGATGTTGTTGAACCATCCTTTTCATAATGCAAAAATTGTTTGCTAAAAGTGTTCCCCTTTAAGTGTTTCCGTTATCACAATTCACATCACTGCATCAATTGGATGATATACAGTAATTATAATAATCCCTCCAAAAAAACAAAAACAAAAAAAATTGGTCATTTCAATCCATGACTGTTTGTGGGACACTGCTGTGCGCAATTGGCTGCCGCGTTTCGCCCACAAATGTACAGTCAATTCACTTTACAGTCTATTCTGTGAAGCGCTTTGAGACGTCGAGAAGGCGTGAAAAGCGCTATATCAGATGTAAGGATTATATTATTATTATTATAATTATATACAGCAATCGAGTCCTGCAGCATGTGAGCCATTGCCCCTTTATCTTGGGACCTGTGTCTGAATCCAGCCCAGATGTATGCATGAAGGTCTCATCTCTTTGCTGTTGATAAGGTCCTTCCATGAAATGTGTTTGAGAATCCATTGAAAACTGAATAACTTAGTTCCTCTGCAAATCACACGACCCATTGAATTTGACACCTGGATTACATTTTTAGAAATTTCCTTTAAAAAAATAGACTGTTCTCTTTCTATTACAGGTGGCTGAGCCTCCTATAAAATGAGGTGTGACTCAGGTAACAAAGCAGCACGTGAAACAGGAAATGATTCACTTGATTAAAATGCCTTGTGTAAATGTACACCAATGCGTGACAATAGCCCTGAGAGTGTATAATGTAGATAGATGCCTCATGCAACAATGTGCATGTATGAATGGCTAGCAGCACACCATGCAGTCTGTTCTGCAAACCAAATGAGGAAGCTGCTTCCCCTTTCAATAAAGTACTTCTGTTTGTGCTGCGCCAATGGCCTGCACTCCATTTGAACCTGGTGAGCCAAGCAGATTATGAGCAGTGTGGCAAGTAGATACCTTATATTAAAAATACTCACAGAAACCAAGACATGTTCATCACAGAAGGAGGCCATTTGGTGCATCCTGTTTGTGTTACTGTTACCTCTGTTATTTTAAGTTGCCTATTTACTGATTCCACTTTGCAGCTCTTTCCCTATAACCCTTAATGTTCATAGAAAAGAGTTTCTCCTAGCCAACAAACCCCCAGTAAAATTGTTCATTCACTTCATGGCTGTTTGTGGAATATTGACTGTTACATTCACCTGCAAAATACACAGTCGCGCTCCACTGTATAGTATAACCAGTGATGCACTTTGAGACATCCACCCGATGTGAAAGGTACTATATCAAAGGTAAGGATTATTATATATTGTATATTATTGTAATAAAGGTTATGTCCTATACCTTTAATTTTGTTCTAATGTAGTACTGTATTGGGACAGTTACAGAATAGGAGCTGATGCCTCACGCACATTGAAAGGGGTAATGGCCATCCTGGAGGACCAGAACAGAGATTTCCAGAAATCAGAAGACCCTGTTTCTATGTTGTAATTGTCCTGTGATTCCACCATGTGTCGTTTTCATTGAACAAACTGCTAAATAAATCATTCACCCAGCTTATATCACACTCCTTCATAGAAACCCTAAGCAGCTTGGCAGTTTCTCCAGGGAGATGTGTATCACTGAACTTGTCTGTAGAACACTTCATCACATTTGTAGCCAAGTGGAAATACAGTACGTTTATCTGCATAATGGTAGTACAAGGTGATTTCTCACCTTAGACGATGACCACAATGACCTGTACAGATGCTCATGCAACCTCAAGGGCCCAGTGCAGAACCTCAGTGTCATGTGCAACCACTGAATATCCTTCAAACCCCAGATCAATGCCCCTACCTCTTCCCCAGGGAAGCCGTGACCCTTATCCACACCTTTGTCAGGTCCAGGGATGATTATTCCAGCTCCCTGCTCGACAAACCCTGAGCCCCTGGAGACTATCCAGAATTCTGCAGCCTATGTTCTCTCTTGTACCAGGCTTCACAATACTCCATCCTTGCTCAACTCAACAGATTCCCCAAACCCCAGCAGATTGTATTCAAGATCCACATTTCAAATGAGCCTTGCTCGTCTCTATCCCTGTGACCTAATACGAGCCTACTGCCCCATCTGCTCCCTCTGCTCAGCAAACAGCGGTCTTTTTCATGATGGAAGGATGTCTCATAGAACTTCACAGAATTTGCTGTAAAGTGGTGCACGCAGCAGACAATTTGCACACAGCATGTCTCAAAAACAGCTATGAAGTGAATGACCAATTTTATCTGGGGAATTATTATCCAGGACACCAGGAGTAACTCCCTTTTCCTTTGTATAATGTCGTGGGATTTTTAACATCCAAATGATCAGACAGACAGGATCTTGACTAAACATTTCATCTGAAGGATGGTACCTCCAATAACGCAGAGCTCCTCCAGGATTGCACTGAAGTCTCAATAAATTGCAAGTTCAAAATCCCGTTGTAGGTCTTGAACCCACAACCTCTGACTTACACGTGAGAGTGCTACCAACTGAGCCAGGCTGACACCTTGAATAACAACATTGCCTACGACTCATCCAAACTATCAAAATGAATCCTTTTGCCTTATTACTTTTCTGGGTTGAACACTTGAATTACAAAGGCTGACATTCACAACTCCTATCCCATTTGAATGTTTGGGTATTTTAGTCTTGAATGTTATTTGATAAAAATAGTAGGTACACTGTCACGATTTCTACCAAAGTCATTTGTTTTATGAATTCTGAAGTGTTATGGAAGCCTGCAGAAGTTTTCAAAGCAGCTGTTTTATGTGAATCAAGGCAGTCTTGTGAGACACCGTCTGTTCACACAGGGGTTTCATCTGTAGTGAGCTGGCTGCAAACTAATTCCACAACTATGGGATGTTGGCATGAAAAATGGGCTGCATCAGTGGAAATGATCGGTAATCATTAAAAGTGTGGAATTTGTCATGAGTTACAGCAGAAAGTGATCTCTGTCCGCTGTTCTCTCTATGTGTGGCACAGCTGTTCTCTTGAAGGGGTACACACCTGCCACAAATATATCAAAAAGGAGCAGCCTCAAATTCCTCAATGTATTTTTGTCACCTTTTGATATCTGACTTCGTGCTACCTCAACTGTTTTCCCAACTGGCTGAAAGTGGTCTTTGCACATCGTTGTTTAATGGCTTTAGTAAAGTGTTGTGCTGTGCTAGTCATTGTGGCCCAACAGAGAAATGGTTTGCTTGTGAAACTGAAAGGTGAGTGACCCTTGCTTCTACTGTTTTAATGTACCATTGGTCTTGTCACTTATTCTTCCTTTAGATTTTCACTTCTCCTCACTGGAGAAGCTAATTAATGTGGGGTCTGGTTTTCTGCCGGTAGCTGTCCTCTGCACAACTTCACTCAAGAGGCCGTTCCACAGTGTGAAGCTAGACAGTGATTGTTGGCAACTTATTCAACTGCAAAAAACCATCCTGCCCTCACTTGACACCCACATACATGTACTTTCCAACAGAGGCCACCAGAGAACAATTGTGAGTCTGATGCTTTCTGCCTCTCCCAGCGCATGAGTTCTGAGGTCAATTGCTGGTCTATGATTGATACCTCGGCTGAGATCAGCTCACTCAGCACAGAGTAGGTATCACACCAAAGATTTACAGCATATTCTATGAACTACTTTGAGACAACTCAATGATATGATAAGGCGCTATATCAAATGTAAGGATTATTATTATTATTACTTTGACCTTCCTAGTCTGAATGGCTCAGTTTCAGACTGGGTAATAGTGCTGCCAACAGCATCTTTACCCTGTCACTATCTCAGCATTGGCTGGAGTACTCCTCACTGCTGGCTAGACAGCTCAATTAAGATTCAAAGAAATCCTTCACCTCTCTCATAACAACAGGAGCCCCCAAAATATTTGTCTCTAGGGCAAGATATCAAATCCACTGAAAGAAAGAATTTGAATTTTTTCCTTATTTATCATGTCTTGAAGTGCTTCACAAGCAATAAAAAGATTTCTGTCTCTCGGAAATCTATAAGGCTATTACATGAAATGAGTTTTAGCAGCCTCAATCCAGTTCATTGTGAATTCAACCTCACAGGCAAAACTTGGAGATGCTGTAAAATGAAGGTGGGACTACTAGCCTAGGATTCTGTTACACTAGCTCAGGATTGTTGCACTGGCCCAAGATTGTGTTACTCTAGCCCAGGATTGTGTTACTCCAGCCCAGGATTCTGTTACTCTAGCCCAGAATTCTGTTATTCGAGCCACAACGGTTTGTGGGACACTACAATTGGCTGTCGCATTTCACCTACAAAATACACAGTCAATTCACTTTACAGTATATTCTATGAACTGCTTTGAGACAACTCAATGATGTGATAAGGCACTATATAAAATATAAGGATTATTATTATTATTACATTAAGGAGATATTTAGAACCCATCTGCATAAGTCACAAGCTTGAATGCAAGCACAAACTTGATTACAAAGTAAAGATAACTCCAATCAAGATAGCCTCCAAACATGGTGAGTTTAGAGTAGCCACAATAATTATGAAGAAAAATGTGTGTTGTGTCTGATGCGCTGACTTTTGAAACCATCTTATCGAGCAATAAATGTAAAGCATAAGTGCTCAGCCGTAGTGGATAAATGTTAGCAAAACTGAAATGAACTTGTTCGCTTTTGCCAGCATTTCATCTCTGACTCCAACAACCTTACTGGCTGCTTATTCAGTGCTATTAACTACCAGGGTGCAAATGTAGTGTTTTTCTCAACCCCCAGCTGTGCTTTAATCTCCACATCTGGTCCATTACTAAAATCGCCTTTTTCTATCTCAGGAAATTCACCTATTTAATCACATCCCTTCGCCCTCTGCCTCTGAATTCCTCATTGATGGACCTGGAATGAGTCGTTGCTTCCCAAGCTCCAAATCATATCTGCCAACAGCTTCTCCTCCTGTCCCCATACTGTTATGTGTGGAATTCTCTAGAGATCTATCCTCAGGCCTCTCCTCTTTAATACTTCCACTTGGCGATGTCATTGGCAGGCATGGGGGTAACTTCCATACGTATGCATATATGCGGGACACACAACTCTATCACTTTGCCTCCACCCTCGATTCCAGGACCAGGGCTGTTCTGACCGATTGACTGTCGGACATCAAGTCCTGAATGAGAGCTAACTTTCTCCAGTTCAATGTCAACAAGACAGAGGTCTCCTGCATGGCTGCTATCAGTACCTTCCCTCCTCAGGCTCTGACAGCATCAAACTACATGGATGTACACTTCACCTCACAGAGTCAGTGCGGAACCTCGGTACCTCGTTCAATTCTCAACTGTCTTTAAACGCCATTTCAATATCCTGACCCATTTAGCTTTCCCTCACATCCGCAACATTGTCCGCCTCTGCCACTATCTCTCCTCTCAAGCCTCTCACCGATACTCTTATCCATGCTTTATCACTTCCAGACTTGACTATGCCAACTCTCTGCTTGTTTGACTTGCCAATTTGCAAACAGCAATGTTGCACAAACAGCTATGAAATGAGTAATTAATTTTATCTGGAACATTGTTATTCAGGACACCAAATAGGATCATGGGATCTTTAACATTTACGGGCAGATAGAATCTTGGTTTAATGTCTCATTCAAAAGATGGCACTTCTAACAATGTAGGGCTTCCCTTCCAACTGCACTGGAGTGTCATCCTAGACTTTGAGTTCAAAACCTAATTGAGACTCGAACCCACAACCTTCTGATTGAGAAATGAGAATGCTACCAAATGAGCCATACTGACACCAAATTTAGCCAGATTGATACCAAACATCAGTAAGGTTGATCATAGAATAAGTCATTAGTGTGCACCATAGTGTTTAACCCAACTTCCTTTTTTTTTGAATGTTGAAGTTCAGATTACCTAATGACCAGACCAGACTTGGAGATCCAAACCTGAATTTGAAATCCAGACATTAACTTTAATGTAGGGTCAGAAACCATTCAGAAACAGAATGTAAAACTCACATTTCTTGCAATGTTATTTAAAGACCATGGGGTAAAGTTGGTGGCATTTGATAAAACAACTCAAGGAACATATTATAAAATGCCTCAAACTTTTTCCCCCCCATGTTTTTAACAGAAGTGGATGAAGTGTACTTGTCCTGCATAATACAAAACTAGGTCATGGGTTATGAACTGCTCAATTATGGGAATCTAACCGATTAAACATACTTTGGTTTGGTAAGCTGTGGAACACTTTTGTTTTCTTATTGTGAGGCACATTGGAGGTAATTGTAGTGGGGGCAAATTCCTGATGAAATTAACCATTAGCATTACTGTCTCTTTACTATGACCATTAGACCTCTAGGCTCATTCGTCTTGGGCTCACTGAGGGTTCAAATCCCTCTGAGTACAAAGAGAGCTTTGAATATTAGTTTGCTTTGCGTTGATAAACACATTTCTTTTACTTGAGTTTTTTTTCCCCTTTGAGTCCTGTGCATAACAACTGAAAGAGACACGTTTAATCTTCCAATTAGTTCCTTCCAATGGCAGAGATGCCAACGGTGAAGTGTCTTATAAGGGTCATCCAAGACTGAATACTCAGCAAATGGACTGTAACGAATTGCAGGAAAATGTAAAATTAGATAATTCGATTTGCTCTACGGAATTTTGTTTCAAGCCACAATTCTGCAAGAAATTGTAAAGGCTGTTTTAGTGGACTCTGGTTTGCTCGATGTCCCCTACCCACCCCACCATCAGTGGTCTAGCCTTCAGCCTCTCCGCCTCCACGCTTTAGAACTCCATCTCAGAGTCCCTTTGCCTCGCCCCCTTCCTTGCATCTCCCATGAATCCTAATCTCAATTGTGCTATGCTCATGATCTCGGCTAACAATCCAGTTTAGGAGATACCGGTGTATGCGCTCTGGGACGCTACCTCACATGAAGGGCGCTATATAAATGTAAGTTGTTGTTGTTATTGTGGGAAGTGCAACCTTTCAGATGAGATATGAAACTGAGGTTCTGTCTGCATGCTTTCAGGTGGACTTTAAAGATCCCATTAAATTGTTCAAAGAGAAAGAGGGTGTTTCTCCCTCCAGATTAATTGATCATTCACCGTATGATTGTTTTGTGGGTCCTTGCTGATACAAATAGCTCTGTCCTTATCTGCAAAAAACAATCAATGCAGTTAGCATGAATTACCTGTGAAGCATTAGTGGACACTTTGGTGCACTAGGAAACTAGATAAATACCCAAAATGGAGTAAACTACAGGGGTATGAGGAAAGGGCAGGTACATGGGACTATTTATATTTGCTCTGAAAAGAGCAAATATAAACACAATGGCCCGAATAGCCTTTGTACTGTAAATTTCTATGGTTTCAACGCTCTAAGTAGGCACAGAATTATGTTATTTCTATTGTAGTGAGGGCAGGTGCTGCTTATGAGTGGGTGACATGAGAAGGGTATAAATCAGAAAGAAAAATAGGACAGATTGCCCTTTTGGAGTTCTTAGCATCTAGTTATGGGGCATTAGTGACAGAAGCCTGTCCTGCTTGGCTAGTGAGGGGCAGATTCAAGGAAGAAACCGGCTTGGAGCATTCACAAGTAACCATATAGGCTTGCCTGATGTATCAGTTAGTAAAGACACGGCCCAATGTGAAATTGAAACATTCAGAACAGTAAATCCCTAGGTTTGATCCCCGGCCTATATTCCAATAGGAATCCCAACTGGTATGGCAGGTGGGACTTTACAATTGAGGTGTATATCCTCACGGTCCCTGAGTGACTCTAATCAGCCAGAGTTCCTGGTCCTCAGTGACTCCCTGCTCAAATGCGGTGTCAAGTAAGGATCAGGGTCAGGTTTAGCTGATAAGGTACTATAAAAATGCAGGTACTTTCATTATCTTGGTGTCTGGTTAACCTGGTCTGTTGTCCTCACAAATGCAGCATTCCATTCTTCACAAATGGCTGTAAATCGAATCTGTTTAACCAATGACCTCAGGAGCAGCAGGCTTGATGGGCTGAATGGCCTTTTTCAGTCACATTCTTATTGATAAATTCCCTTAAGAAATGACAGGGAGCGGCGCCAGGACAGCGCGGGGAGGAGCCTGGGCCTACCTTCTCAGGTACTTAAGCTCGACGCTGCAGGGAGACCAGCCAGACAGGGAGCGGCGCCAGGACAGCGCGGGGAGGAGCTGGTCTGTGGGGCTGAGGAGGGAACGGGTGGGGGCGGAGCGGGGGAACCGCTGACGTCATAGTTGTAGTTTTCAGGAGTGTGCGCGCGCAACAAAAAACAAAACAAAAAAAAAAACCTCTGCGCCCCCCTCCCCAGGGCTCACATCAGAGCCCACCATGGTCCTGGTGGGTTGGCTGCCCCAGCCCCAGCCTATACGATAATGTTTCCATCCACCTGACCGCTCGCTCCCGGTCCCTGCGTGCGCACTATGGCTGCCGCTATGACCCTCACCCCTTCACCCCCTCCCTCCCTCCTCCCTCCTCTCTACCCCAAACCCTCCCCCCTCTGCATCTCTCCCACTCTCTCCTCCTCTCTCTCCGTCCCTCTCACCTTCTATCCCCACTTGACCCTCCCACAACCTCCCTCTGCTCCAGCCTGGGAATCCTCCGCCGGGCTCACCGTGGCACTCGGCGTTGGCTGTCCAGCAGCAGCCACACCGACTGCCCCATTCCCCACCACACTCGCCAGCCACCCCGGACACAGACCCGGGGAGCCAACCTCTCCTCCCTCATCCCCATTTCCCCCACCCCTGCCTCACAACCTGGACCCCCCTCCCCTCCCACACACCCTTCTGTCAACCGCTCCCTCCACATCGGACTACAAAACGTCCGCTCCCTCTGTAACAAGGCCCTGGTCATCAACGATCTCATCCTTGATGAGAACGTTGATATCATGGCCTTAACGGAAACCTGGCTCACCCCAGGCGACACCTTCCCCCTCACGGAGGCCACACCACCCGGCTACACCTCCCACCACATCCCTCGCCCCAACCGCCGTGGCGGTGGTGTAGCCCTTATCTCAAGGACACCACTTGCCCTATCCCCCTACTCCTCTGGCTCTTTCCCCTCTTTTGAGCACCTCACCCTCTCCCACCCCTCCTTCCTCTCACTTAAAATCCTCCTCCTCTACCGGCCCCCTAAAACCTCTCCCACCTTCATCTCTGATATTTCCACCCTACTTACATCTCTCTGCCTCTGCTCTGATCGCCTCATCATCCTGGGCGACTTTAACCTACACTTCACCCCCTCCTGCTCCATCTCCTCAGATTTCTCTTCCCTGCTCTCCTCGCTCAACCTCTCCCTCCACATCAACTCCCCCACTCACAGTCACGGCCACCCACTCGACTTGGTGATCACCCGGGGCCTCAGTGTCTCGGATGTCACTATCACCGACAAGGCCGTCTCCGACCACCACTTCATCTCCTTCACCACCTCCACCCCCTCCCCACCTCCACCAGACCCACCACCATCTTCTACCGCCCCTGGAAGAAGTTACCCCCACAATCCCTAACCGCTGCCTTGGAGTCCTCTGAACTCCTCTCCCTCTGGCCTTCAACCCTCACTGACCCCTCTTCTGCTCTCACCCTCCTCCACAACACCCTCTCCTCCACACTTGACACTCTTGCCCCCATCACCTCCCGTACTGTCTCCTACTCTCGCTCCTCCCCCTGGTTCACCACCCACCTCCGCTCACTGAAGAGCCAGGTGCGGGCCGCTGAACGCACCTGGTCAAATCTGGCCTAACGGTCCACCGACAAATCTGGCTGGACCTCCTCAAAATCTACCGCTCCACTCTAGCCTCGGCCAAGTCGTCCTTCTACTCCAGGATAATCCTGGAGGCGAAGAACAACCCCAGGCTACTGTTCTCCACCACATCCCGACTCCTCCGTCCCCCCCGCCACCCCGCGCAGGTCATCTCCTCCAACCTTCACTGCGAGGAGATGCTGGATTTCCTTGAATCCAAAATCAAGGGAATCCGCTCCGCGGTCACTTCCCCTCCAACATCCACCCACCCCCCACCCCTTCCCTCCCACACTCCGACTCCTACCCATCCTCCCCTACACACTTTCGTACCCGTTTCCCCACCCTCTGTCACCAAACTCATCCTATCCCTGAAACCCACCACCTGCTCCCTTGACCCCATCCCCACTCCACTCCTTATCTCCCAGCTCCACCTCCTTGCCCCACATATCACAGACATCGTCAACCTGTCCCTCTCCTCTGGCTCTGTTCCCATTCCCTTAAAAACTGCCACCATCACTCCCACCTTGAAAAAACCCTCCCTTGATGCGTCGCAGCTATCAAGCTACCGGCCCATCTCCAACCTCCCCTTCCTGTCCAAGGTCCTGGAACGAGTTGTCGCCTCCCAGCTGCGCTCTTTCCTCTCCACCCATTCACTATTCGAACCCCTTCAGTCGGGTTTCCGTGCTGCCCATAGCACAGAAACTGCCCTGGTCAAGGTCACCAATGATATCCTGACCATCTGTGACCAGGGCTCCCTCTGCCTCCTCGTCCTCCTCGACCTATCGGCAGCATTCGATACGGTCGACCACGCTATCCTCCTCCACCGCTTGTCCTCCCACCTCAACCTTCAAGGCCCTGTCCTTGAGTGGTTTAGGTCGTACCTCTCCCACCGTCTTCATTTTGTTTCTACGAACGGCTTTTCCTCCAGCCCCCGCACTGTCTCGTGCGGTGTCCCTCAGGGCTCTGTCCTCGGTCCCCTCCTCTTCACCCTCTATATGCTCCCCCTTGGTGACATCATCCGCAGACATGGGGTTAACTTCCACATGTATGCGGATGACACCCAACTCTACCTTTCCTCCTCTACCCTCAACTCCACGACCACCGATGTCCTGACAGCTGCCTGTCCGACATCGAGTCCTGGACGAGAGACAACTTTCTTCAGCTCAACGTGCACAAAACTGAGGCCCTCCTGATTGGCTCACGTCAGCGCCTCCGCACCTCAGGCGCTGACAGCATCAGCATCCAAGGCTGCACTCTCCACCTCTCAAAGCCAGTCAGGAACCTCGGTGCTCTGTTCGACCCTGAGCTGTCCTTTCTCCCTCATATCCGCGCCACAACTGGCACCGCCTTCCATCACCTCCGGAATGTCGCCAGACTACGGCACTACCTCACCCCTCACGCTGCTGAAACTCTGGTCCACGCCTTTATCACCTCAAGGCTGGACTATGGGAACTCTCTCCTCGCCGGCCTTCCCGCCACCTCCCTCCACAAGCTGCAGGTCATTCAGAACTCTGCAGCTCGTGTACTGTCCCGCACCAGGCTTCGGGACCACATCACTCCCACCCTCGCTCGCCTCCACTGGCTCCCCATCCCCCAGAGGATCGAATTCAAGATCCTCATCCTCACCTACAAGGCCATTCACGGCCTTGCTCCCTCCTACCTCTCCAACCTACTATCCCCCTACCTACCTGCCCGTACCCTCCGTTCCTCTGGCTCCGGTCTGCTCCACATCCCCCGCCCCAACCGCCCTACCATCGGTGGCCGGGCCTTCAGCCTCTCAGCCCCGAGGCTCTGGAACTCTATCCCCCAGTGCCTTCGCCGCCTCCTCCCTTTCCTCCTTCAAGGCCGGTCTCAAGACCTTTCTCTTTGACCGTGCCTTCAGCTCCCCTCTCGACTCTCTACCCCCTCCTCGCTCCCTCCCTTCCCTCCCCTCACCATTTCCCCCCTGCTCGGGTCCTGACCCAACTGTACACCGCCTTGGGACGTCCTCCCGACGTGAAAGGCGCTCAATAAATGGAACCTTGTTGTTGTTGTTGTTGTTTTCCACACAAAGCAGCTGTGTACTATTTTAATTCACAGTGGCTATAAAAAACAAAACCATGTGGACTAAGGGAGAAAAAGATACCTTTTGATATGTTTCAGATCATTAGGAGTGAATGGAACAATTATTCACCATTACTATTAATGATCTCAAATCATGTTACCACTTTGTCAGTGCTGTATTTTTAGAGATGCCGTCTGTCCGATGAGATATTAAACCAAACTCCTGTCTGCCTGTTCTTCTGGAGGATGTCAAAGATCCCATCATACGATTTCAAAAAGAGAACAGTTTCTCAGAGTGTCCTGGCCAACATTCCTCCAGATCAGTTGGTCACTCTCCTCATGGCAGTTTGTGTGACCTTGGCTAGCACAAAATGGTTTGCCTACAAAAACTACATGTGACACTAATTAGTGTGAAGGGCTTTGAGGTGTTTCACCATGATAAGCAATGGGAAAATGTAGGTTCCTTCTTTCTTTACTCTCTGCCTGGTAATTCTGGTTTACTCCTAAATTTCTGGTTTATCCTAAAAGCCTTTTCGGTCCATTCCCAATGGCTGCCTGTGCACCCCAATGCTCATATCTCCCCAGCTGCTACCCTTGCGGTATCTACCCCTCTGATTGTTCATCGCACTGCTTGCCGGAGAGATAGAATGCAGACAGCGAGGTGCAGAGAAAGGTATTCTCGTATGAACCATTTATGGTCAGATGAAGTTATCTCATTTTTTCTAGTTAAGGATATGAATGTAATACTGTTCACAGATCCACTGAAACGGTACACCTATCATTGCGATTACAGCCCAGGTGTATAATACTGTAATTCTGGCTGTCAGCTGATCAAGTGAAATGTCAAAATGGTATCTCTGTGTAACTGGCTATTGTTGGTGTGATACTCCAATGCAGAGTTTCCTTTCACATGCTTAACTTTCAGAATCACATACAAAGCAGTCAGTAACATCTGGGTCTAATATCCATTGATTTTTTAACATAATTTCTTAAAAGGGAATCGGAATGGGGACTCCAGATAACCAGAGGACATCACAGTTGTGAGACTCCTCGCCCCCGCTCTGAATATAAATCACATCAGAGTGGAGTTTCCAGAGCTAGACAAGACTTGCTCCTGGTTTCCTTATTGAGGCTTCCTATTAGAAATCATCGCATATTAGACCCACACTGACCCTTGTCACATTTGCTAATGGAGGTGTTAGTTTTGTAGACGGATGATGGATTTATATTATGCTGCACTTAGTCTGTGTCTGTGATGGTCTAATGAGTAATGTTCAAGGGGAGGTGTTGACAGGGGTCAGTGATGTTAATGCCAGAGCCTGTTTAATTTAGAGAAAAAACTTCCCTTCCACTTTCTGCCTCAAGGGTCCTGCTTCTTGTCCCCTGCCTACTCTGAACCACTCTTTCAGCCCCTATATCCCCACTCTCTGGAACACTATCTCTAAATCCCTCCACTTCGAACCCTCCTGCTTTCAAATCCTGTCTAAAGAAAGCTCTCCGCCACTTCCCTCCCCCCCATAGATCCCACAGGTGCTCACTCCATCTCATGGTGCCAGTGTAGAATCTCAATTTTTTTAACCCCTGACTATCCTTTACACATTCAGGATCTCTCACTAGCTTGTCCCTCACCTCTGAAAAATCACCTCCCCCCCAGCTGCCATGACCCTCTTCTACACTTTCATCATGTCCAGTCTCAAGTATTCCAAGACCCTGCTCGCCAGCTCCCCTCTACACAAGCTGCAAAACATCCAGAAATCTGCAGCCCTTCTTCTCAACTACACCAGGCTCCATCAGCCCAACACCCTCATCCTCACTCGACTCAGTTGAATCCCCATATCCCGGTGGATCTAATTAAAGAATTTATTGTAAGTAACAAATCCCTTTACAGATTCACCCCACCATATTTCTGCAGCCTTCTTCAACTCCACTGCCTTTGCTGTCCCTCTCCTAAGTAAACGCTATTTTGCCCCTGCTCTCTGGAACTCCATCCTGGCATCCCTCCACCTTATCCCCTTCCTCCACGCCTTTAAAGTCCACCTTCTCTTGTCTACCTCAATTGCAATCATATTCCCCTCCCCCCACACTGTCCTCAGTTTTCTCGACCCTTAGCTCAGGCTCTCAGTCAGCTGTGTAAAGTACTTTGAGACATTGTTCCGATGTGAAAGGCACTATATATATACCTGTGAATTGTTGTCCCTGCAACTGGTGCAAAACTGGAAATGATTATGAAAATACGATGATGAACATGTAACTAAGTGACTAGAATTTAGCAGTTGGTGCGTGATAGATCCCATGGTCTGATGCACTGGCACAGACATCTCCCATTATCATAAACACAAATTCTACCAAAATGTAAAAATATGTAAAACATTTCAAACAAGGGTAAAAGCTCAGATAGTTTAAATCTGGCTTTGTTCCATGACTTATCCTCATGACCTTGGCTGTAAGCTTTTTGCTGCCTAACATATTCTCATTTTTGCTCCAGTAATATTGTTGGTTGCGTTGATGAAATGCTCATTGTATACTTTGTACAAGTTTGAAAAAAAGCGGTGTGTCAAATTTAGTCCATCCAGGTCAACTGCAACACTCAAAATAAGACAATCAGGTGACCTGACCATGTGCTAAATGTGGCTCTGTTCATGGTGACCTAACCGAAAACAAAGGAAAACTAAATACTGCAGTGCTAAAGCTGACATCAGCTCTGCCTTTAGTATAAACATACCAGTGCTTTTTCTGAAAGCACAGAACCAACAGAAATTTACAGCTCCCTGCTTACCTTAGGCCCAGGATGACAAGAGCCAAGGCTTCGGGATCCTAGAGTGGATATTGGAGGCATTGGTGGAGATTAACCAGCTGAAACCGCATAGGTTGGATGACTCAAAGCATTTCACAGGATTTTACTGTAACGTGAAATGATTTCGTATCTGTAGGCAAATGCAGCAGCCAATTTATGCACAGCAACGTCCCACAAAAACACGGGCTCAGCTTACCTTCTCAGCTTACTGTCCTTACCTGAAGGACAGAACCTCCAACGATACAGCGCACCCTACCTTTGCACTGGAGTGTCAGTCTGGATTCAGTGGTTAACGCACGCGCCTTACAAGCGAGAGACCTGGGTTCGATTCCCTGCAGGGTGAAATGTTGGGCAAGTTTCCTTACTCCACACGCCTCTGTTTACCTAGCAGTAAGTAAGAACCCGGTTGTTAGTCGCTTGGCAGATCTCTTTTCCGGGGGTAATAATTCCCTAAAAAAGGAAAAAATTGGTCACTTCAATCCATGACTGTTTGTGGGACACTGCTGTGCACAATTGGCTGCCGCACTTCGCCCACAAAATATACAGTCAATTCATTTTACAGTATATTTTGTGAAGCACTTTGAGATGTCTCGAAGATGTGGTAAGGCGCTAATCAAATGCAAGGATTATCATTATTATAACCGGTTGGTTTCTTAGCCATTGGATTCTGCATGAGGAATGGCCATATCTATTGAAGGTGCAGTCAAAGAGCTAGCTTTTTGGATTTGAAAACAGAAAGGGAGGGTGTGAGTTGGAAGGATTTAAGGAGAGAGTTCCAGGGAATGGGGCAAACTGACACAAAAGAGCTAAGACTAGTCAAACTGATCATTTGCTCAGTTGCTCTGCATTGACTCCAGTAAGGAGTCTTGTGACTAAATGTGAAATGACAGATGGCTCCCGCACTGTGCTTCAGCCTATTTCTAGATATTTTTATCCAGAGAGATTGGGACTGATTTAATATATTTGAATAACTTACTGTCGAGTTGAGTACAAATCTGGGACGAAAGCCCAAATTCATCAGAAATTGGTGAATTATGTTTCAAAGTTATTTTGTTACCTGAAAACTCATTTTACAACCTAAAAATAGGAACCTTTGGCAAGCTATTAACAAGATTCCTTGCATTTGTTATAGCTTCTTTCCTGTTGGGGGACATCTCAAAGAGTATCACAGGATTTACTGTGAAGTGTACAGACTGTATTTTGTAGATGAATGTGACAGGCTATTTGTACATAGAAATGTTTCACAAAGACTTAGAAAGGGATTGACTATTTTGGACCTCCCTCCTAAAATAATGGAATGGGATGTTTAAAGTCCAATTGAACAGGTAGTCAGGACCTTGGTTTAATGTTTCATCTGAAGGATGGCATCTCCAACAATGGAGTGCTCCACCAGCTTAAACATTGAGTTCAAAGTCCTGATGTTGTCCTGACTCCAAGGCAAGAGTGCGGCCAACTGAGCCAGACTGACACTCACATAGTTGAATTTATATATTCCTTCTTTCAGTTTATACCAATTGTGTTAATGGCAAGAAATGTAATATTTCAATTTCATCGGGGGCAAGTTTCCAGTCATTCTGTTCTTGAACTCCATCCCTCCACCTCCTCCTCCTTCCTCACCTTTAAAGCCAGTCATAAGTACTTTCTTTTCAACCATGCTTTCAGTTTCCTTCTCCCCAACCCTCCTCAACTCCACCCCCAGCTCAGCTTCTCAGCTAGCTGTGTGAACAGTGTATGCAAGATGTGCTCTCAGTATGAAAGTTGCTTTATAAATGTATGTTCTTCTTGTTAATTTAGTGCCGTGTACTATCAGTGTCATATTCCGCTCAACATAATGAGAAGCAGGTGACATAATCCAGCTGTTAGGGTTAGGGTTTAAGTGGGTTTTGTCCTGGACAGGTGATTGAAGGTAACGAAAAATCGGAATTCTCTTCTCAGTTCGGAGAATTTTTAACCAGTTGTTTTGATAGTTTATTCAGCTTGCAGTATTTCCTCTAATGGCAGCCCCAAGTTCACAGGCTGAGGTATTGATTTAGTAAGAATCAGCACCATCAGAACAGGACGGCAGCTGATTGTGGGCGTGCAAGAAAATAGACACCCAGGTAAAGCAGGCATTGTTAAATAAATGCTGCCTCACCCCTCAGTAAATATCTACTAACTCTAGACAAAGGATGATTCACAGCTGTGATGGTCTACAAGTGCAATTGCAGCCTCTAATGCAATCATCATCTGTCCTGAGGATAAAATGTTTTTCCGAAAGTAAAATTAATTTCACTGACATTGCTGCCGTGAACAACATCTTAGTGAAATTCTAAATATGTGTATAAAGTGTAAACCTGAGTCTCAGACGTTGTGATCAACTTTATTTCATTTCAACAACAACAACAGCAACTTGCATTAATATAGCACCCCTCACACAGGATAGCATCCTTAAAGTGCTTGACAGTGGCGGAACATAGCACCGAGCCAAGGGGAGGGGGAGCTGACCGTAGACACGGTCGAAGAGGAAGGTCTGAAGGTGGGACCTGAAGGTGGGGAAGGAAGGGGCAAGATGGAGGGATAGAGGAAGAGTATTCCGTAGTTTTGGGGCGTAGTGGCTGAAAGTGCGGCCGCCAATGGTTGAACATAGGGCATGGAGGACATGCAGTAGGCTGGAGCCAGTCGAGTGGAGGCAGCGAGTAGTGGGTTGGGGGATAAGAGGTCGGAGAGGTAGGGAGGTGGCAGGGGATGAAGGAATTTCAAAAAGAGTGCGAGGATCTTGAAATTGATCTGTTCAGTGATAGGGAGCCAGTGAAGCCTGGATAGAACTAATGTGATGAGGAAACAGAGTTTAGTGTGCGTGAGTATGCGGGCGACGGAGATGGGATCAGCTAGATCCTATGCATGGTGAAGCTGGGGAGACCGGTTTGAGAAGTCGAATCGGAACGTGGCAAACTCATGGACGAGTGTTTCGGCCGCGTATGGGTGGTCCCACTGAGGTGGATGAGGGAGGAGAGGCGGTGGATGAGGATGGCGTGGTTACTGTGCCAAATGCAGCGGAGAGGTTCAGGAGGACGAGGAGGTACTTTAACACATTTATGTGTTAATCCAGGAAAGATACATTTTATTTAATTATTTCACAGGATGTATATTTGGGACATTGCTACATTTTGTTCTAGAAATAGTCAATACATCCTGTAGTAAATCCTATGAAATGCTTTGAGAAGTTTTGATGATGTGATAAGGCTCTGTATCATATGCAAAGGCTATTATTTTATTCAGGCAAGGCACATATTTATTTTGATTCTGATTTTGCTGCCATAAATTTCACCTCATGGGGAACTACAGGCACAAATTCATCTTTTTCAGTGTTATGGAACAGTGCATATCCTTTGACCTTAGGAGACCCAGGGCAGAGATAGACTAAATTCCAAATACAGTAAGACTTGTGTAAGTCTTATTCTTTATAAGTCATATAATCGTCAAAGTGGTACATGCACCTGAGTCCCATTTAGTTTCCTATGAAAAACTACTTAGATTTATTTGCACTAATAGTGTTTTATAAAGCAAATCATCTCCTAACTCGTAACGCTGCTACCTCACTTACCGGCTGCATTCAATTGCAAGAAATGAAGTCCTGACCGTATGCACATTTACCGACTTCACTGGAGAATGCATGCGCAGTGTTCCGTTTGAAACAAGCGCGGGAATCAAAATCTTGACTCATCACCGCATACATTGAAGTATGCATGCGCATTGTAGATTATTGATTCAGTTGGATTTTATATGACTTACCCAAGTTTGCCTGTAACTCATACTTCGTGCAAGTCATCTTAAATGTTATGGTCATGACTGATGTCACTTATGTGATTTTTACTGTAATCACCGTGCTGTAATTTTCTTTCCATTCAGAGTCAAAAACCGGTGGAAATTGCATCCATAAGCTTCCCTCTTGTATTTCTCCAATTCCCTTCCCTTCTCTCCTGAAGCACTCTGATTAATGCTCACATATAGGTCCAATTTTCAGCAGTGAGTCACTGGATAGTGACCTGGAACATGAATGCTAGCTAATTGTTTCCCTTTACCCTGATCCAGGAGGCTCAGAGCCTATTTCAGCGCCCCTATTGCTGACCTGTCTAAGATTAGCTAACTCAGCACAGACCATGAATTGATCCTCGGACCTTTCTGCTCAACAATGGCTCAGTTTCAAACAAGATTTTACTAACTCTGGCCCAAAGGGAGCCTTTTAATGGAATGATTTAAATCGTAGAAAACTGTGCTGGAATATTATTGGTCACGGTGCAAAAAATGGGGCAGGGGATTTACATTCATCAGAGCGTTCAGGTACACAAAACCATCTTTAGAGGAACTGTGGAAAACCCCATTTAATCACTGTAAAACAGACATTCTTAGATGAATTTTTTAAATATATATTTATATACACATAGCCAGCTGCTTCTCTGCTTTTGCAAATTACATGCAAGTAGGTGCTGGGTAAAACAAGGTATGATTGATTGGGATTGTCAGGTTATGATTAAAGTTATGCTGAAATAAATATCAGAATATGAAATATATGAAGAATATGAAGTATAACTGATTGTCACCGGTGGAAAGTGATTTCATCATTAAAAACTATTCAATATTTTCTGTGCCTTTATTAGATAAAGTTAGATGGTTAAACAAATGCCTAGAATTGTATCAAACTGTGCTGATAAACAATTTTAAAATAATTTATTTTAACCAGTTGAGTGTTAGCATACACATTAGCACTAAATTCTCAAATATTGAAAGGATTAGTTTGCAGGTGAGATTCCCAGTTTGTGCTTATTTCAGTCAGGCAGCAACTATGGGATGCAATTAACTTGGGTGCCACTGTGGGCAGGGGAGAGCTAAACCAGCCAGGAGTTTCCCTCGATCTCTATCTAGTGAATCCTGCTGAAAAGTATATATTTGCGTGCATCACATATGTGTGTGCGTTTGATGTATATGTGTGTGTACATGCACATGTGAGCGAGAATGTGTTTGTGTGTGTGCACATGTGAGGTAGGTGCACATTTGGTTTTGTACTTTTGGGAAGTAAATTTCAATCCCAAATCCCAAACCCCCGATCAACAACAAATTGCATTTATATAGTGCTTTTCATGTTGAGAGGTCATCCCAAGGCGCTGGTCAATCGAGATTTTGCACCCGAGCTGGGTGTTGGATTTGGGAAGTGGGAGATGAAGGAGGTGGAGGCCCTCCCTTCCTTGATCCCATCCCCTGGCGTGACTATGTATTTTATAGACCAATTCAACAGACAATTTGTGTAAAAGCAATATATCACAAACAATCATTTGCAAATGACCAATTTTTATCTGGAGGATCACTGACCAGGACTGTGAGAAAACTCGCTTCTCTATTTGAATAACATCTTGTCTGAAGGATGATACCTTCAACAGTGCAGTGTCTACATTGGAGTGTCAGCTTAGATTATGAGTTCAAAGTCCTGAATTAGGGCTTTCACAACGTTCTGTCTGTGAGGCAAGAATGCTACCAACTAAGCCAGGCTGTAAAGTAATGTGACTGCATATTTTGTGAGCGAACGCAGCCAGTGTCCCACAAACAGCCGTGAAGTGAATGACAAATGGTATTTATCTACAGAGGTGGGCCTTTGACTGAGAATGCTTGCAATGGAACACAAAGGTAAATATAATCTTTTGAATGTTGTAGGTCTAAAGTTGAGAACAGTAAAATTATTGATACCAAATGCACACCCTTAGCAGCACAACAATTATTATGATTAGTTCTGTTTACATATCATTTAATTGTGAGTGAAGAATTAAAAATGATTATGTACAAAGTATAAAACAAATATCAACCTCTTTATTATTTATGTAGTTTATGTAAACATCTATGTAATGAAATAGTTGAAGAAGTGGAGACTTGTTTGGTTTATAAACACTGGTGCGGGCTAGTTGGGCTGAATGGCCTGTTTCCGTGCTGCACAATCCTTATAACTTTTTTTAATAACTCGTGATGTCTGTCCTAAAATTGCCCTTCACAACTCTGAACCTGTGCCTGTCCTCCTGCCTTGTTGTATTTACAAGTATTATTATGGTTTTCTTAATCCGATTTAGCAATTTATAAATCTCGGTAAGATCCACTCTGAGATGTCTCCAACCCTGAGATTGTCCCCCTTTGGAACTTCATCCTATGGTCCCGTTGTCTAGCCCCCTCCCTTGCCTCTTTCAAGGCCCATCTCAAGTCCTTCCTCTATGACTGTGACTTTGATCACCCTCCTACCCCCACTCCTGATCCCAATCCCCAGCTCGGGTGCAAATCCTTGATTGTTCAGCATCTTGGTACGTCCTCCCGATGCGAAAGGTGCAATACAAATGCAATTTGTTCTTGTTATTCCTGTTGTCTATTTCCAAAGATGACAAATACTGTACTAGTTTATCTCATTTTCTTTCACCTTTCTTTCTTGAATATGGGAATTGCATTTCTTTGCTTTTAGTCTGTTAAATCTCCTCATAGCTCTCTTTCATGCTTGGATCATCCTTGTTGCTCTCTTCTGCTTCTTTTGTCTGCATATATTTTGCGTAGCTTCCCTGATTCCACAGTTCCCTCTAACATTGTGTCACCTGCAAATGTAACTACAGTCTAGTCTGCTTAATGTTTATTCTGTTGGCCGGACAAAATTATAACATTATGTGTACTATCACAGTAGGGGGCTTCCACAATAGGGGGCTTCCTTCATAAACACTAGCAAACACTTGCAAGATTGTTCTGAAGGCATTTACAATTTCAAGGACCAGAAAAAAACATTTAAGAATTTTTTTATATACAATTAAAATCAATTATTCTTTACTGTTTTATCTTCGAAATTGAATCAGAAAAATAACAACCATTTGGACGCTAAATTATATTACTGTAACAGCCTCTTGTGAACATTTCCTTCCATCAGCTCGCCCCGCCTCCTGTTGCTATCCACATTTCTGTCAAGCCATCCTGCGCTCTCATTAGACCATCCACCCATCATTTGGCTCTGGATTTCAGGTGCCGGAGCAAAGCTTCAGACATGTCTAACAGCACTACACTCTGGGTATAACATTACTTGATCTTTTGTTAATTGGGACCGCAAATTTACATAACATTAGACGAAAAACAACATTATACGGCTATTTTTCACGCAAAGGGTAATGGAAAGCTGGAACTCTCTGCCCCAAAAGTCTGTGGATCCAGGATCCATTTAAATTTTCAAGACTGAAGTGGATAGATTTTTGTCGGAGAAGGGTATCAAGGGATATGGGGCCAAGGCAGGTAATTGGAGTTTAGGTACAGATCAGGCTTGAGGGGCTGAATGGCCTTCTCCTGTTTCTATGTTCCTAACAATAAGCAAACTTAAATAAGTACAAAACATATCAAGCACGGCTGCCAGTATAATATTATGCCAATTATAACAAAAGGCGACTTAACATTATGCAAACTTGACTAACTGATATTGAGTCTGTGAATCCAGATCATTAATTTATACAACAAACAATAGGGGTTCCAACATAGACTCCGGAGGAATCTCAGTCAATCCGCCCTATTTCAACCTCGCTGTCTTAGTGATTACCAACTGCTTCCTTATCTCTAGCTAATTACTAACCTGTGTTCATGTCTTACTCATAGTACCCTATCATTAGTTTCCAAAGGATTCTTTTGTGTGTTAATTGTCAAAGGCCACTTGAAAGTCAAAGTATAATACAGTGTAAGTCTTTTCACAGTTAAACTGGGATGTCACCTTAAAAATATCTAGCAAGCTGGTCAGGCAAATTGTACTCTGAAGTGCTAGCTGCCATTTATTGGATTAGTTTCATACAAGTAATCTTCCATTTTGCTTCTAGTGATTGATTCCATTCATTTGCAAATGATTAAATTCAGCCTAATTCATTTTTAGCTCCAGTCACCTTTCTTGGATACGGAAAGCACATTTGTTTGCTTTTCATCTGCTGGAACCTCCCCAGTGGTGACAGATTCCATCAAAGTGTCTGAAATATCCATTCTTTTTTCTCCAGGTATCCTGGAGTACAATTCATCTGTCCACAGGGGAGTGATTATTTTTCATACCTTTGAACCTCTCTTGAACTCTTGTTCCAGGGGTCACTGCCCAGAGATCAGAAGTGAGAACCCTGGGTGATTTGGGTTTTCTCCTGCCACAGGTCACTCAGGCACAGCCAAATCACTTTACAGTATATTCTGTGAAGCACTTTGAGACCTCTCAAAGACACGATAAGGCGCTATATCAAATGCAAGGATTATTATTATTGTTGTTGTAATATTATTATAGAGCAGATCGACTTCTAGATTCTCACTCCAATGTTTAAATCTCTCCATTCCTTGGCAGCCCCACATCTCTCCAACCGCCTCTCCTCACAGCGCTACCTGCTACCTCTACTCTACTGGCTCCGGCCTCCTCCTTGTCCCCTTGAATCCTCTGCTCCACCATCAGTGGCCATGGCCTTCAGCCACTGTGCCCTGAAGTTATGGAACTTCCTCCCTTAATCCCTTTGTCTCACCTCCTCCTTCCCCATTTTCAGGTTGTACCTGAAGTCCTTCCTCTTTGACCATGCTTATGGTCACCTTTCCCCTTCCCCTGACTTGGTATCGGGCTCCGCCATTGTTAAGTGCTCTGAGATGCCACCCGGCATGGAGAGCGCTATATAATAATAATAATAATCCTTGCATTTGATATAGCGCTTTTCACGTCTTCTAGACGTCCCAAAGCGCTTCACAGAATATACTGTAAAGTGAATTGACTGTATATTTGTGGGCGAACACGGCAGCCAATTGCGCACAGCAATGTCCCACAAGCAGTCATGGATTGAAAATGACCAATTTATTATTGGTTTTTTTTGAGGGATTATTATTAAGCGCGTGGAGTAAGGAAACTTGCTCAAGGTTTCGTCCTGCCTGGAATTGAACTCAGGTCTCTCACTTGCAAAGTGAGTGCGCTAACCACTGAGCTACAGGACTCCACAAATATAAATGCAAGTTGTTGTTATTGTAGAACCTCCCTTTCCCCCTCCTCCCATCCACTGCCTGAGATCACCCAGCTCCACCAGCCCAGCCTGGGACTTGAATCTTAGACCTTCCCAATGGTGGTGGATTTAGTAATTGAGCCATCAGAGGGTTGTCTCCATGAGTTCAGGGAAACAATGACCTACTTGTGAAATACTTTAATTTGGCATTTCAGATTAACTTGAATACTTTGTCATTTACTCAGAAAGTAGAAGAGATTTTCCACATGCAAGTCTGAGACTCGAAGTTACTGACTTCCTTAGCAAATATTGCAGACGTCACCGAACTGTCACCTCACTTTAAGTAACACATTGAATGAATGATTCACATTGACTGGCTTTTCACACACGGTTTAAGTGTTGATGTTCGGCTTCACAGCTCTTTCTTATCAGTATTACATAAGTGCAAAACTGATTGCCAAGAGAACTCCTTTGCAGGGGGATTGCAGGAAGGGGGTGATGTGTGCAGCTTTTGTTTGTTGTAATTCTATCTTCAGGAATATATCGACAGATGCCAGCTTGAAAAAAGAGACATTCTACTTTGAGCTTTCAACAGTTTAAACAATTCTGCTGTCAGATACCCCTTCCTCACCGTGAACATTTAGTTAGCTCTTTTCCTGATCAACCACTTCCTAAATAAGGCTGATGGAATGGGAAAAAAGAGTGTGATCAAAATTACCAGGTATTCTAGTCCAGCTCCACTATTGTTTTATATAGCGGATTACCTGGACAACATTTCACCAAGCTTCTTAACCTCCTCCCGCACTCCAATCTCAACTGTCCTCATCCCATTTGCTAATAAGATTAAGAGAAACTCAATCTCAAAACAAATAAAAGTTTCTTATATATGCAGACATATGATGGGAACACAGCTTACTCACTCAGTTTACTCACGTCTCTCCACCCCCATAACACACACACACACACTCCACTCAGTCTCCATTTTCTGATGACCAGTTCAAAATGGCATCAGCAAAGACCTGAGAAGAGGTCCTCAGTCTATTTTGTCACTGCCATATAAAGAAAATAAGAAAAATGAAAATGAGAAAATATCTATAAATATTAATAATCCTTCCATTTGACATAGCGCCCTTCACTTTGGCAGGATGTCTCCAAGCGCTTCACAGGATCTACTGTATTCTGTAGCTGAATGCTCCAGCCAATTTGTGCACAGATATGTCCCCAAACAGCCGTGAAGTGAATGTGCAGAAATGCTAACGTTTGCTTGGATATTTATTTTTCATTTTCCTTTCATTTTAATCATGTGTGCTCTTGGAACAAAGCTTTTATGAGTACAAGGATGTGATTTTTTTTCCATGCAGTTTTGTGACATTACTGTTGTATAAGCAGCCTGATTTCCCGAATCAGGAGACACCAATCCCCAATACTGCACAACGATTAACTTCCAGGAGAAACAGAGACAGTCTGAAGGGCATTTACATCCCCAGCCCAGTATGGAGTTTCAGCAGCCTTTCAGAGGTCATAGGTCCCACTTAACAGCACATAACCATAGCAAAACATAAACCTCTCAGGCTCAGTACACCTCGCCTGTTACAGCACTGTGATTATGTTAAAGGAGCACAGCCTTCAAGAAAGTAAAACATTTGGCAAATTGTTCATGGAGGCTGTGCTTCATTTTTTATATTTTGACTCAAATAACGTCACTGTACACAAAAAAAGTTTTCCAGAAGATTCTTCATGAAAACAAGCACCCCTTTAATAAGGTAATGAATCGCGGTGTGGTTTATCCTTGTAGTTTCACTCTCAAATAAGAAGACTCCCACCAGTGAACAATTTATTTAAAGGAACATTGCTGTCTCTTTCTTGTGAGTTTCGACAGTCACCTGTCACTTACTATGGGTTTCACTTGACTAGGCAGCTACCTCCTGAATGTGGGCCATCTGCCATGTATCCCCCATTACAGCTGTTCCCTTTCAATCTCTTGTCTTAAGACTTTGAAATGTTTTGTTTAATTGGTTTCTTCTTATAAAGGTCTAATGAAGCAATAGCTATTTTCAACCTATGATAATCATAGCAGATTATCTCATTACTTTGCCAGTTTATTGGATTGTGGCAGATCTTTTAATACAATTTCCTTGATTTCTGTTTTTATCCTTCAATATCCTGATTTCCTAAATATCTAACTCCCTTTTAAAAATGTCAATTTCATGCCGAGCTGCGTTGCTCAACAAAAGGCTTTCAGAATGTACCTGGTACCTGTCATCCACCTTGTGAGGGCTCAAACCTGCGTTTGTTGGATGTCAAGTGATCAAATAGTGTCAACCGGGGGGCGGGGGATGGGGAATCTTCTAGCATCAAGGTAACAAGCTTGGAATTTCAGAATCGCAGTCAACCTATTGACAGCCCAGCCTGTCTTGTTATCAGAAACCCCACTGGGGCAGGGATTCTTTCCACTCAGCTCCTGTTATCCCTGTCAGACTAGCTCTTAGTGTTTAGGGTGGTTCTAGCTAGCCAAGGAGCAGGAAGTTTGCCAGACTCTCAGTGAGGAGTTACGTGGTCTCAGCTGGTTAAACTCCAGCTCTAACCCAACACACACCCGAACATTCCTTGAAGCTTGGCACTTGCCAATCTGCACCTCATACTCTTACAAATTAGGTAAGTAGTGGGCATCTCTCCAGGAAAAGAGTTTGTTTGTATGTGTAGGTAGCACGTATATATGGAATTCTAAGTCTGGTTTGGATATCCTTAAGTGTGATAATGGTTTTCTGCATGTGTCAAACACCAGCTGACTGAAAATTTTTTTTCATTATGGCCTTCATCCCAGGTATTAATCTTGTAGTGAATTGTTGCTGGATGCCCTACTAGACTGGTAAATCCTTCTTATTATAGAATCACTAGATGCAGCATGAGCTTTGGAGGATAGGTTAATATCCAAGTAGATCAAATGTAATATCTTTAACATTGATGAAAGCAAAAATGGAAAATATCTACTATATGTGCTTGAGGTAACAGCTTGTGCCTTCATTTGTTTGGGGTGTTTAAGCACGTTTTTAATTAAGTTGCCGCTTTTCAGCAGAGCTTTGCAGCACCTGCCAATGTTTCCATTATCTGTCATCAAATTCATTTGTGTATGCCTTTTGTTATAATAATATTAATAACCCTTGCAATTAATATATCATTGTTATCATGTTGCTGAGCCACCTTAAAGCGCTTCAATGAAATGTAATGAGCCTATTTGTATGGAACGAATTTGACAGCCGATTTGTACACAGCAATGCCCCACAAACAACCACAAAGTGAATGACCAATTTTTTTTGACAGATTGTTGGCTACAAAACTGGAAGAAACTCCCTTCTCTTTTTGATTAGTGGAATGGCATCTTTAATGTCCAACTAAACAGACTTTGGTTTAGCATCTCATCCGAAGGACAGCACCTCCAACAATGTTACATGCACCTAGCACTATGTTGAGTTCAAAGCCCCGAAGTGGGGCTTGAAACCCAACCTTTTGACTCCAAGGTGAGAATGCTACCAATTGAGCCCAACTGACACTGTTCACCACAAACTATAATCTAATTGATGGGGTCCTTGGGTGTCCAGTATAAAGTGTTGTGCCAATGGTGAATACAATGTGAAGATTGTAACAAGGGAAGGTAGGTGACTGGATGATAAGACTTTGCAGGAGAAAGCAATGTTCGATATCATACCTAACTTGGGAATATAAAAGTGTGCCAATGCATAATAATAATAATAATAGTCCTTACATTTGATATAGCTCCTTTTCACATCAGGAGGACTACTGAAAACTCTTCACAGGATTCACTATAAAATGTAGTGACTGTGGTTTTGTCAGCAAAATGATGTGCATGTCATTGAAAAGGAGTCTTCTTCAGTAATATCAGCCTATAGTAACATTATAGCCAAGCAGACTGAGGATTGCTTTGTTCAACTATAGTTAAGGTCCTTGCCTTGAGATAGGATAAAACATAGTTTTGTTTCCTCTCCAGTTTTAATATTTTTTTAATTTCACCAAATTTCTTGGTATCCTGACCAATATTTATCCCTCATTGAAATTTACTACAAAATAGGTGAATTGATCATTCCCAACAACAACAACAACAACAACCACTTGGATTTATATAGCGCCCTCCACGCCGGACGGTATCTCAGAGCGTATCATGTTTGTGAGATGTTATTAGTGCACTTCAAGTGTAACCGATTATGTAATTTATTGTCTCTCAGAGATGTTCTGATGTGATAATAATAATCCTTGCATTTGATATAGCGCTTTTCACGTCGGGAGGACGTCCCAAAGCGCTTTACAGAATAGACTGTAAAGTGAATTGACTGTATATTTGTGGGCGAACGCGGCAGCCAATTGCGCACAGCAATGTCCCACAAACAATCGTAGATTGAAAATGACCAATTTATTATTGTTTTATTTTGGAGGGATTATTATTAGGCTGTGTGGAGTAAGGAAACTTGCCCAAGGTTTCGCCCTCTGCCTGGAATTGAACCCAGGTCTCTCGCTTGCAAAGCGAGTGCTCTAACCACTGAGCTACAGATCTATCAATTGAAATATAATTATTATTATTGCATTAATGTTGTTACTGGAAAAATATTGATATCTCAGTTAAGAATTAGAATTCTCCACTGTTAAGACATACAATTATTGCATGAATGCATCAAAAGCGATAAAAGTATTTCCTTTATGACACAAGGCGTCTCAGTGGGGCATAAGTAATAAAAGACTCTCCATGTAGCTCATGTGAAACAGATGTGATGCATTGGTATGCTTGGCATATTGAAATTAACAAAACCAGATGAAACTCTGGATATGAGCTCAAGTGAAGTACAGTCCAAAACGTGCTGCTGTGATCAATGAAAGAGGCTTGATGGGTGTGGTTCGACAACATGCAAATTTAAAACCATTGTACGTGATGGACTTATACAGTATGGAGACTGTGGCTGAACATCAATAACACCACAATGAAGAGTTGTAGGGAAACGAAAGCTGAAAGAAGATGAAGCAGCCTTTTAACCCAACATCTGAATATGTGTCATTAATTTTGTGTAGCATGGGAAGAGGGAATAATTAGCTATAAATACATTAGATACTCCTTTGTTCTTACGAGTATCATTTGTATATTTGAGCTTTTAATACTTTTAGCTAGGTAAGTTACACATTCATTGAAGGGAAATAGAAAGATAATGGTCCATTTAGTCCTGTTAAGGGTATTCAACATTTAGCACATTGATGCCAAATTCTGTACAGTCTTTACACTTATACCTGACTGAGGAATTACACGTGTTCATACAGCAAGGGTACAGGAAATGTTGTACATGGTTGTTACCCATTTGCAGAAAACTGTTTGCCTACAAAATACAGTCACTACACTTTACAGTAATATCTCATGAAGCAACAAGGGGGGAATATAACTGAAGGTGCAAAGAGGAAGGTTTTCACATGGATCTTGAAGGAGGTGAAGGAAAGGACAAGTCATAGGTACAACAACAACAACTTGCACGTATATAGCGCCCTCCACACAGGGTAGTGTCTCAGAGTGCTTAACAATGGTGGAGTCTGACTCTGAGCCGGGGGTTGGTGGAAGGTGACCGTAAGCACGATTGAAAAGGAAGGTTTTCAGACAGGACTTGAAAAAGGGGAGAGAGGGGGCAAGGCAGAGGGATTGCGGGAGAGTGTTCCAGAGTTTCGGGACATAGTGGCTGAAAGCGCGACCTCCAATGGAGCAGAAGGTGTGAGGTATGAGCAGGAGGCTGGTGCCAGTTGATTGGAGGTGCTGGGTGGTGGATTGGGAAGTGAGGAGGTGGGAGAGGTAGGGAGTGAATGGATTTGAACACGAGTGTGAGGATCTTGAAGTCAATCCATTTAGTGATGGGGAGCCAGTGGAGCTTGGCCAGAACTGGTGAGATGTGGTACGGAGTTTGGTCTGGGTAAGTATGTAGGCGGCAGAGTTCTGAATGAGCTGGATCTTTTGAATAGTGGAGCTGGAGAGACCAGTGAGGAGTGTGTTTGAGTAATCTCGGTGGGAGGTGACAAATACATGCACAAGGATTTCAGCTGCATTTGGGGTAAAATACGGTCAGAGGCGGGCAAAGTGGTAGAAGTGAAGGAAGGCGGTCCTGGCCGAGGACCAGATGTGGGGGAGGAAGGACAGTTGGAGGTCAAACCAGACTCCTAGATTGCGCACTGGTTCAGTGAGTCTGAGGGAGAGCCGGAGAGCCCAGGGAGGTTCAGTTCAGATCCGCAGGAGTTGACGGGAGCCAAGGAGTATGGCTTCCATCTTGTCCACATTCAGCTGCAGGGAGTTTGCATTCATCCAGGTCCTGATGGTGGGGAAAAGCAGAACAGGTCGGAGAATGGATGTGAGATTTAAAGGGCAGTTGGAAGTCCAACAAAACGCTGAGATTTTACACCAACTCTGTGAAGTGGAGTGTGCATCCATATAGACTGATATTGTCAGCACTTTCCCATTCATCATCAGAGGTTTTCATTGAAAAAGAGTATTAAGAGGTTTGGGAAATTAGATTAAAAAAGTCGCCGATATGGTGATCCGATAAAATGATATTTGTTGTTGGGTTGAATGGCATCCTCCTGTTCCTTTCTCCCTACCAGTATGAGTTGTGTTTGATAAAGAGGAACACAGAGTCTGCAGTGTTAATGTCATCATTTGCTCATGGCAATAGGAGGTTGACGAGTTGCAGTGAGACTCCAAACTCTGGGTGGTCTAATGGTGCAAATTTGTTTTCTGCTTCTCCAGCTAGTGTTTACATGTCTGACAACAGTTCATGTTTAGCATAAGTCATGAACATAGAAATGATTGACAAACAATTGCTATACGTGGCAATGTGCACTCACAAGTCATATCCTTAAGCAAACTCCTGCTTTCCTTTGTTTGGGGTAGAACAGGTATCCTTCTTTGTTTGACACAATGAGACCATAGGTAAGTGACACGATGATGTGTTTCAGTTGAGATTATGCAGTTGTATTGTGTATTTGAAATGAGAGGAAGGTCTGCCAAATAGTTCCTGAAAAAGATATTCCCCTTGAAGATGACAGGATATATTACAATGAGCTCAACCCCAACTAATCCCAGATGCACTGCCATGTCGATAAATATTGTACAGTACTTGAGATTCTAGTCTGCAGCCTTTCATAGAATGTCACATTGCCTCTGAGACACATTAGATATATATAAAAGTTAGCAGGCTCCATTGTGAGGATCCCAATGTTGAATCAAATATCCTATCAATGCAGCTCTTCACTTTTTGATTGCTTTATCGTGATATCTTCAATTTTCCAATTGCCATTTACCGCAATAAACAAAGTATACATTTTACCAATGTAAAAGGCATAACTGTATCTTTAACCTGGACTAAAGGTCATTTGCACTGGGGTCTCTCGATCCTATTTGTACTCTGCACAGCGACTCTGAAGAATATGTTTCTGCTTCAACTTGTTCTTAGGCAAGTTCTGTGCCAGTGTAGCTCATCTCAGAGCTAACCATCAATTGCTAGCTCAAATGCTAACCACTAACACATAACAGCTTATTTAATCTTATCAAAAAGCTATCAGGCAACTTGAGAACCTTTAAGGTAAGATTTATTTGCAGACTATATAATAGTCCTGTAGCTCAGTGGTTAGAGCACTCGCCTCTCAAGTGAGAGAACTGGGTTCAATTCCTGGCAGGGCAAAATCTTGGGCAAGTTTTCTTGCTCCACACGCCTAATAATAATTTTATTATTTTTAATAATAAAAAAACAATAATAAATTGGTCACTTCAATCCACGACTGTTTGTGGGACACTGCTGTGCGCAATTGGCTGCCGCGTTTCATCCACAAATATACAGTCAATTGACTTTACAGTATATTCTGTGAAGCGTTTTGAGACATCTAGAAGACGTGATAAGGCACTATATCAAATTCAAGGATTATTATTATTATATTATTATAAGAGATTTTATTTCCAGAATAGATACAACAAATAAATTACTTCCATGTGAAGGTTTGACGTAATTACAGTATTGCGTGGTCGCTGGCAAGCAAGCTGTTTACATATTTTATCTGTGATTTTCTTTGGTTGGCTGATTGTCTGATACACGGGGAAAGTCGTCACCAATGCTTAAGAGACCTCAAACTAAACTACTAAGCGTTCCACTTATGTATGCTTTCTGTTTGTTTGCTACAGAGTGTTTGCTCTCTCCCTGGAGGGATGCACCCCAGTTACCTGAACCCAGAGCAATCCAGGAGAATGTAGATGCATTTTGGCAAGAGTTAAGGGTTGGGACACAAAAGTGTGTACTGGGGGTAATCTTGGAGTCGAACTAATTAAAACCACAAAACGCAAAATACTGTAGATGCTGGAAATCTGAAACAAAAACAGAAATCGCTGGGAACACTGAGCAGGTCAGGAAGCATCTATGGAGAAAGAAAGTGAGTCAACATTTTGGGTCCACGACCCTTCGTCAGAGCTGGGGCATGTTGGGAGGGAAAGGCTTTTAAGGGCTAACAGAGAGGGAGGCAGGGCAAGGAAGACAAAAGAGAAAATGGGGTAGAGGACAGGGGATGATGGGTTAAAGAGATGTTAATGATGCAAAACAAAGGAGGGGAAAATTGCAACAAAACAGGCAGACCAGAGAGAGAAAAGATGTATCTGGGACCAAGGATGTAGTAATGTTCACAGAAGATGGGGAGGGGGGAAGGTGAGTTGTTATGGTCTGAAATTATTGAAATCAATATTGAGGCCAGGCTGTAAGGTCCCTAGCAGATAGCAGATAGATGAGGTGCTGTTCCTCGAGCTTGTGCTGTGGTTCATTGGAACAGTGTAGGAGACCATGGATGGAGAGGTCAGAGAGCAAGTGGACTTGTGGACAGAACTGAGGTGTTTGGCAAATCGGTCATCCAATCCACGTTTGGTCTCCCTGATGTAGCCAAGTGAGACTCCTGAATCTGCAGTGAATCTGTCGAGATTGACGTATTGAATCTCACTTCACACTGACTGGTTTGCTCCTCCAAGTCATGTGTAGAGCAAGTATAAGCCTGGTCTGTCATACCATTTCCCTGAAGTATTGTGGATCTGCCAGGCTCAGGGCCCGGACTGCACAGACCACCTCAGAGAGTCAACTTAATTCCGATTATCTGTGATTTTGTAAAAGTCGTGTATTAATATGATAGCATTTGATTTGAGCTCAGAAAAAATTAATGTGAAATGACTAGATATAATAATAACCTTTCATTTGATACAGCACCTTACCATGTCTTCGAGACGTCTCAAAGCGCTTCACAGAATATACTGTAAAGTGAATTGACTGTGTATTTTGTGAGAGAAACACAGCAACCAATTGCGCACAGCAGTGTCCCACAAACAGTCATGGATTGAGTAAGCATATCACATTATCACGATCATCTCTGTCATCTAAAAAATGCAAGGATTATTATTATATTATTATTATTGTCCACATTACTATATGTACTTTGTTCAGTGAGAAGATCCCTAAATTTACTGAGGTCCAGAGAATTACTCATTTGCCCTCATACTGGAATTATAGAAATTTACAGCACAAAAGGAGGCCATTCAGCCCATTGAGTCTGCACCAGCTCTCAGAGGTCAGGCTCAGTTGCGACGCCCATACAATTTAATGGCCTTTTGACACTCATGGTAAAGGCTCACATATGAACAATGGTCCCTTGGGTAGAGGACCTGAGAGCAACCAGTGTCTGGGAAACCAGAAGGAGGCCAGAGCAGGCGCAGAGAGGCGTATGCCATTTGGGAGGAAATTAGTATAATAGCTAATTATGATTAGTATAATAACTAATTATAATAACTAACCCACCAAAAGAAACAATAGATTTTTAAAAATTGCTGTAGGACAGGTAATGTTGAGGAGTACAGTAAGAAGCAGACATAGCCTTCTCTGGATGAACCATTGCTGTAGGTATAAAACAAAATTTAGACCTTCATTTATCATGATTCAATGTTTATTTCATCCATTATTATTCAAAATAACATCATGCTGGAGACTCCCAGGAGGCTACTATCTAATGATGCTGGGATACCTTTACACAGAATAATGTAGCTCTGACGTCATACTGAGGATACTGTGCGATCCAAAACATCTCTCAAGCCCGTTCCCTGACAATAATTCATGAAGGCAGATAAAATTATTATTTTTTATTCATTTATTTTCTTGAGGGATTATTATCAGGAATAAGGAAACTTGCCCAAGGTTTCGCACTGCTGGGAATCGAACCCAGATCTCTCCGAGTGCTCTAACCACTGAGCTACAGGACTCCACGTGTAGTAGTTTTTTGTCACTTCCTACCTCTGGAACTCCATCTCCCAATCACTCCGCCTCGCCCCCTCCTTAGCCTCTTTCAAGTCCACCTCCCTTCTCCCTCCCTGACCCCAGTTCGGGTCTGAAATGCTGTACTTTGTCCAGCACCTTGGAACGTCCTCCCGACGTGAAAGGCGCTATACAAATGTAACCTTATTGTTGTTGTTGGTTCTCTGTCTGAAATGTGACAGCCAGTGTTAAATATTAAATACTGTACACTGATTCCAGCCCTGTGTGGTTCATTTGTTGAATTCTTCGAAATCTACCTTTCCTTTCATTGTATTTTTCCCCCTCACTCGCTGTGTCACAATGGGGTCCTATTTCATGATTATCAGCAGCATTTTGTGTTGAGGCTAGACATTATTTGTCAACCGGCTGTTTGTCTGAGGAGAACATCATTGTTGTGTTTGGTCCAATCTCCTTCATGTGCACATTTTCCAGCAGGGGGCTTTGAACTGTACACAAGAGTAGCAATCCCAGGTAATTTTTCTCTTCCCTGTGATCTCTTCACTCTGCAATGATCAGGATTAAACTAGAATTGTATCTCGGGACTCACACATTGTCATTGGGAGAACCTTTAATCCTTGGGTTTGTATCAATACAAATGGAAAAAAAACATGTCCTTGTAATAATTATCTCCTGAAACTCCATGGTTAATGACAGAATGTGGTTAAGAGCCTAACCACAACTATTAAACAGTAAGTACATTTTACATTTTGTGTTTATTATAAAAAATAACATATTTGAAGGTGCATTGAAGGCTATAACTCACTCTCTGGGCTTGGGGTGACATTGTGACATACTCAAGGTTCACTCCAGTTTGTGATCAAATTTGAATCCTTAAAGTGAGCTGCTCCAAATCATCTGATATATGAAGACAATTTAAAAGAACAATATTTCATCAAATCACAGTTTGCAAGTAGCGGTGTTGCCAAAAATGTTTGCATTGCAACACAATATAATTTATATTTATATGGTGCCTCCCACATCAGGAAGATGACTCAAAGTGCGAACCAGTTTCTTAACCAAGGAAATTATTCTAGGAATGTGTTTTTTTTTACAGATCCACATCAATTTGGGGAATAGGACTTTCATACAAGAATAATCTGTGAATGTTAAGGATTTATTATTATCAAGAATGAACCAGGAATGGGTTGGTGGATTTACATACAAATGGATTTGACTCTAGTTTAAAGATGCATTCAAAGTCTTTTTTTTATTTGACATATTGAGTTGATTTGTGACTCAATGCATTTTAAATGGGGTAATGATGCAACTACTGCTTCAATCAGTGCTTCATAAATTCCCTGAATTAGAATTACATGCAAGCTTCATGCAGCTCAAGCAAAGGCTAAATTAATCATTTTGACAGCGACACACCTACAAAGAATTGGAATCTCTTGTCCAAGAAGGGTACTGTTGCTTTTTTTAAAGTAAAATAAGTTTTCCCTGCAGTTTAACAAAACAAGCAGGTGATTTATGAGGCCTGAAAAGGAACTCAAACGAAGAGGCATGTATTTTTACTCCAATTTTGTCAGCTTTGCAAGCAAATGTGCTTATAGACAGGGCATTAATTAAACACTTCTCTCTATTATAGTACTTTTAGCACACTCGAGTAAGAGACATTTAATTAACTAAATGCCAATCTAATGTCCTTTGCTTTCATTTCAACTGTTCTGATCAATGTAAAATCAGATGAGTAACGGTGAAGAAATGGAGCATGCTTCTCCTCTGAATTGGTTTTGTTTCCAGCTAGATCTTCCCTGTGATAAGGGTATTTAAAAATAGCTACAGAGACAAAAAGTAGCTTTTGTCTCATCAACTAGGGAGCAACAGTTGTAACTGTGGAGGCACGATTGAATAATGCTGGCTACTCTAACTATCAGACAGATTCCATGGACCTGTCGGGAAGAAGAAAATTGACAGAATTATTGTATTACTGCATATTATTATATACTTGGAACTGGACTTTAAACGCATTGTCTAGACTAAAACTCTAGTGCCTGAGCTGGGGGTGTGCTGCATTGTTGGATGTGCCATCTTTCGGATGAAATGTTAAACCAAGGTCTTGTCTGCCAGTTCAGGTGAATGTTAAAGATCCCAAGGAACTATTCAAAAAAAGAAGCGAGTTTCACTTGGTGTTCTGGCCAACAATCCTGCAAGTAAAATTAATCATTCACTTTATAGCCTTACATGGAACAACCACAACAACAACAACAAGATTGCATTTATAGAGCGCCTTTCACGTCGGGAGGACGTCCCAAGGCGCTGGACAGTTGGGTCGGGACCCGAGCAGGGGATCAGGGTGAGGGGAGGGAAGGGAGCGGGCGAGGAGGGGGTAGAGAGTCGAGAGGGGAGCTGAAGGCACAGTTGAACACTGCTGTGTGCAAATTGGCTGCTGAATTCACCTACAGCATATACAGTCAGTCACATTACTTTACCGTATATCATGTGAAGTGTTTTGAAACATCATCCGGCATGAAAGATGTTATCCCAAACGTATGGATTATTATAAGGATTATTACATTATATTATATTATTTATAGCTCTAACCAGATTGGATGTGGAGTGAGCACACAGCTCAGAAAATACATTACTATATCTGTTTCCTAATAAGGAAATTAATGGTGGAAGAACAAGGATTAGTCAACTGCCACAATCGTAATAAAATTTTGCAGAGTTTATGACTATTGGCTAATTTGTGGTATTACTTAACAGGATTGGTCTAAAAGTACACAGTAGCTACACGTTACAGTAATTACCTATGAAGCACTCTGAGATACTTCAACATGTATGGAGACTCCTTTGGATATCAAGGTGCTGAAATTCTGCTCCGAGACAATTTACCTACAGAGCGAAGTTCAAACAGGTCAAAGGGAATGAGGAATCCAGTTGGAAAATAACACAAACAAAACCCATATGTTTTTAAAGTATAGACAAATTGGCAATCAGAGAGCAGAAGCTCACTGACTGAAAGCTCACTCGCCAATGGTGAAGTAGACCGTTGTTTGCTGAGTAGTGGAGGCCTTTACTACTTTTAGGCTTTTACTACTTAGAGGACATTTTATTACATCCTTTTCTCTATATGCCCTCGCAACAACAATAACAACAACTTTATATAACCCCCTTCACATGGGGTAGTGTCTCGGAGCACTGACCAGCCTTACTCCTCACATATCTATCTACAGATATCTGCCAGAATAGTCCCAAGCAATTCTGCATCAGCAGACTTCTGGGGCAATGTATTGAACCCTCATAAGCCTTTGTGCAAAGCAATATTTGTTTGAATGATGTGGCTTCACTCTCAACAGGACGAATGTAGGGGAGCACAGTATGTTCAGATTGGCTACTGGGGCTCAGGTTAGTTAGGGAGAACAATCTTAAAATTAAAAACAAGACTTGTTCCAGTTATATCTCAGCAAGTAGCAAAAATATAAAAAGCATTTTGAAGAATGAGCAGGAATGAGCTATATGCCCTGCTAGCATTGTTTACATGGGGGCAAGGTATGTCAGAGGAACAGGGGCATGAAATGTAGGGAAGGGGAGGACAAGTTTGCAGGGCTATGGGGAGAGAGCAGGGGAGTGAGGTTGATTTGAATAGCTCTTTTCAAAGAGCAGGCACAGACATGATGGGCCGAATGGCCTTCCTCTTGTGCTGTATAATTCTATGAAATAAGCACATTGTAACTTTACTGATCTCTGATGAGCAGCCAAAGCTTGTGAGGCCCACCGCTGTTATACTGCAGTTGGGATACAGCACCAAGAGGGAAAGATAATTTTTTCTGCTATTCTTGTGACTGATGTCTTGTATAACACACAGGTGAAGAATGGCCATCTAGGAGGATGGACAACTTCCTTCCACCATACCTTACCACATCATGAGGCAACACCTTCAATAAAGGAAGAGAGAAAATTACCAAAAAAATCAAACCTTAAGTTTAGTGCAGAAACTGGGAGTTTAACGCAGATTAGGAAATTAGTCTCACATTAAAATTCCTGAGTAGAAAAGTTATGTTTCTATATTTGATACGTTATGGCCAACAGTGAGTATGTGCAGAGATCTGCTTCCTCCTGAGTGGAGAACAGGCAACATAGAACCTGACACAGTCTGTAAGCTGGTTTTGGATGCACCAAGCAGTAGAGGACACAGGTTTAGAGATGTAAATGGCAATTTCAGGACAGACACCAGGAAATGTTTCTTCATCCAGAGAGCAATTGATGTCTGGATCAGGTTTCCAAGAGAGGTATTTAAAAACATCTTTATTCTGTGAAAGGAAGATGGTTGGGTGGGTATTCTGGAAGATTGAGATCAAATAGACTGAAAGGCCTTCTTAACTGATACTTTGTTTTGATCTAAAAGAAGCATTAATCCTCAACCACAACATTTGGCTTCTACACTGTAACTGACCCTGGTTTAGAGCACAGAGCATGGCACAAGTTTTGAAATGGAAAGGTTGTGGATTTTAAAATAGTTGCTTTTGAGTTGCTAATGCAAATGTTTCATTCAGTTGCCCAACCAGCTGTAAACTATTTTGTGGTTCAAGCCGTAAGCATCTGAACCATGAATGGATTTCTGATTTCCACCATTGAGTTAATTTGTGTTGTTTTTAAGTTATATAGATCTATTTCTACTTGCAAATTGGATTAGGTCAGTCCTTCCAATATCTAATTGTGCCAGATTTTATAAAAATAATCGTCCTTGCACATAAATAAATCCTTGCATTTGATAGAGCTCCTTATCACGTCATCAAGGCGTCTAAAAACACTTCACAGTGTTTACTGTAAAGTGTAGTTACTGACTGTGTATTTTTAGGTGAATGCAGCAGCTAATTTGCACACAAACAGCGATGAAATGATGGACAACAACAATAATTACCTGGAGATTGGTAGCCAGTACACCAGGAGAAACTCCCTTCTCTTTCTGTCTTGTGCCATCAGATGTTTAACATCCACTTGAACAGGCCGGCAACATGTCAGCTGTTCATCTCATCTGAAGGATGGCATCTCCAACAACGCAGAGCTCCCCCAGCACTGCAGTGGGAATGTCAACCTAGACTGTGAGTTCAAATTCATGACGTGAGGCTTGAACCCACAACCTTCTGACTCAGAAGCGAGAGTGAAACCAACTATGCCAGGCTGAACCTAGCTGATAGTCATAGCTGAATCCTACTAGTGTCCACACTCATGCACTTTCCAGCAGGGACCACTTGATAGGAAATAATGTGCAGGAATCCTGAATTATTGCTCGTCTTCTGCTCAGGGACCCTAAAGTTAACTGTAACACCTGCCTGCTGCCCTGACTGAGACCAGCTACCTCAGCATAAATCAGGAATTCGACTTGCAAGTTTTAAGTTTGTATGGCTCAGTTTCACTCCAGACAGTGGCTTTGCCAACTAAGCTATAGTGGCAGCTTAAAAGCTTAAAATGCTGTTCAGTTTGACAGTGATACTGCTGCTGAGTGAAATTCTGTAAATAGAAAAAAAATGTTATGCTGCTGTTCTCTGACTGACCAGATGTGTCACTGTGGAGCAATGGTACTACAGTTGCTAAATTATTCAGACTATTTACATCGAGTTCACATGAAAATCACTGACAATAAACTATTGGGCTGTCTCATTTTCTTCTGTTTGCATATAGTCAAACAGTTCAGCAATCTACAGAAGTTGCTGAACTAATAGCCCATATATATATATATAATACATTTGTATAGCGCCTTTCACGTCGGGAGGACTTCCCAAGGCGCTGGACAGTCAGGGATTTGGACCCGAGCCAGGGGTTGGGATCTGGGAGGGTGGAGGGTAGGGAGGGTAGGAGGGTGGCCGAAGGCGCAGTTAAAGAGAAGGGTTTTGAGACGCGTCTTGAAAGAGGCTGCTGAAACCCTGGTTCACGCCTTTGTCACTTCAAGGCTGGACTATGGGAACTCTCTCCTCGTCGGCCTTCCCGCCACCTCCCTCCACAAGCTGCAGGTCATCCAGAACTCTGCAGCTCGTGTACTGTCCCGCACCAGGCTTCGGGACCACATCACTCCCACCCTCGCTCGCCTCCACTGGCTCCCCATCCCCCAGAGGATTGATTTCAAGATCCTCATCCTCACCTACAAGGCCATTCACGGCCTTGCTCCCTCCTACCTCTCCAACCTACTATCCCCTACCTACCTGCCCGTACCCTCCGTTCCTCCGGCTCCGGTCTGCTCCACGTCCCCCGCCCCAACCGCCCCACCATCGGTGGTCGGGCCTTCAGCCTCTCAGCCCCGAGGCTCTGGAACTCTATCCCCCAGTGCCTTCGCCTTGCTTCCTCCCTCTCCTCCTTCAAGGCCGGTCTCAAAACCTTTCTCTTTGACCGAGCCTTCAGCTCCCCTCTCGACTCTCTTCCCCCTTCTCGCTCCCTCCCATCCTTCCCCTCACCCTGACCATTTCCCCCTCCTCGCTCCCTCCCCTCACCCTGACCATTTCCCCCCTGCTCGGGTCATGAGCCAACTGTGCAGCGCCCTGGGACGTCCTCCTGACGTGAAAGGCGCTTTATAAATGGAATCTTGTTGTTGTTGTTGTTGAGGCAAGGGAGGGAGTGAGACAAAGGGAACATGGGATGGAGTTCCAAAGGGTGGGAGCAGAAAGGCTGAAGGCCCGACCGCTAATGGTGGGGTGGGACAGCGGGGGACATGGAGCAGGCCACAGCCTGCTGAACGGAGGGAGTGGACAGGTTGATATGGGGTCAGGAGGTTCTAGAGGCAAGAAGGAGCAAGACTGCGGAGGGCCTTGAAGGCAAATTCATACTTTAGCAACAGTAGTGCTGGGCCATTCACTCAATGTACATTGTGTTGCACATTCTACATCACCAGGAACAACCGGTCCCTTCTTGGTATAGAGTTTTGCCAGATCTGTGGAGAAGGTGCATAAAAGCAGGAACACAATTTTTTGCTGCCAGTTTGGGTGGGCCAAGAACTCACATGTCCCAGGTGGATGGCATTTACAGGTGAGAGCCTAATATTCACACAAATTAGGACTGTCCCATTGGTGATGTGAAAATATAATCTATAGTACTAACAAAAAACTTCTTCCATCATCTGACTGTGCTGGTGTGGGCCTCTCTCTCTCTCTCTGCCTCTCTGATTCTGAGTGCCTTTCATGCTTTATGCCTCCCTCTTCGATACTGTGTGTGTCTCTCTCTCTCTGTCTTTTCTCTTTCCCTGACTCTCTGTGCCTCTCTGACTCTACACCTCTCTCCCTGACAGAACATCCTCGCTGTCTCTGTTTCAGTCTTTCTCCGACACTATCCTTTTACAGTATCTGTATCATCTCTTTCTACATACTTCAAGCTCCCAGTTTCATTGTGCACTGGACAACAACTTGCTTTTATATAGCATCCTTTAGGTAAGATAGTGACCCGGAGTGCTGCACAATGGCTTCTAAATGCACGTTGTTGTAAATGTGCATGCAGCAAAAAAAATACTGCTGTTGATTACAATGTGCTAAAAATATGAATATGCACAATTGAAGATTTTGGAGGGACATTTCTGCAGTTGCAGAATCCCGGTACTTTAACAGAGAAGTGGACACACAATTACAGGATGTGTGACTGTGCCTTGCTCTGCTCCATACAGTTCTAGAAAGCAAGGGTAAAGTAACTGATAACTCATCCATTGATGATGAGGTGGATCGAGGCAGGGAAATGTGATATCTGTATTTTCTGAGAAGAGAGTGGCTGAGGCAGGGGATTGTAGGAGATTGCAATGATAGGTTGGGCCGAGACTGTGGAGAGATTTGAAAGTGACATTTTTTAACGTTGTTTAATACTGGGTTTAGGCTGTGGCTCTGACAGCAATCTTTCATCTCTGGTAGAATCTAAAGAGTAGAATCATAAATATCTTTGTTTAGCTGAGGAACAAAGTTCCATCTACAAATACAATCACTATAATTAAATAAAAATACACTTGATGTTATGCGCAATTGGCTGCCGTGTTTCACCCACAAAATACACAGTCTACACTTTACAGTATATTCTCTGAAGCACTTTGAGATGTCTTGAAGACGTGATCAGGTGCTTAATCAAATGCAAAGATTATTATTGTTATAAATGTATTGAAGCATTTCAAAACGTTTAATGATATAAGGGGCTATTTCAAATACAAGGATTACTATTATTATTAACTATTTTGCCATTGTGTTTTCCCAATGAGGACATTTTCTTTGAGAAAAGAGATATTTATCCAGTTACTTAACAGCCAAGGAATAACCCTACATTTTGACATACAGTGGGCACTTTATAAAATTGGAGGCAGATGGTGGGTGGAGAATTCAGCAATTCAAAAGGCAAATACAGTCCTGACAAGAAATTAGTTGTGGCATCCTGAGCCATTAGTGAGAACAGTGTTGAAACCATAATTAGACATGAAAACAAATGATCATTCCAACTGGGAATCGTCGCTAAGCGTTTATAAAGAGCAGCTCGGGCAAGGCAAGTTGCTTCTAACACCACCCTCAGGGGAAAATGGGTTCAGGAACAATGAGGTTCACATCTGTGCAGTCTAAATGCAGAGAGTGCAAGTCTCACTGGGCTTCCTCTGCTATACTCTAATCTTCACAGCTGTCCATGGGCAAACTGCCAAACCGAGATTTTTATTTTTTTTGTCCTGATTCATAAATATATAGAGCAGAAAGTACGGGCTGGGCTTTCCCACTTCCCATACTGCAAAGAGATCTCTCGCAGCTACATGAATGCAGGATTAATGGCTGTATGTTATTTATTCACTCAGCTAACACAGCCTTGTTGTGTGTCCCCCGACACCACAATGCCCTTAACCTCTGAACTCCCTGCCTCAATTCCTCTACGTCGCCCTCTCTTTAAATCTCGCCTGAAGACCTACCTCATTAACCGTGTCTATGGTAACCTCCCCACCCCCTTCTCCCTTGCTTGGTGTCCAACCCCATCACTGTGCAGTGCTCTGAGATGCTAACCTGTCTGAAGGGCGCTAGAAATTGTTAACAGTTAGTTAAGCAGAGTGGCTCAGGGGCTTGTACTGACCCCCTTCAGTTCCTTTTATATATCAACTAGCTGTACCCATTGCCGTTTGCAACCAAAGGATCCAATTTGGAATATAGATTGACACACAAACAGACACACAGACAGACATTCATATTTATACTCATCTATGAGGACTCCTATGAGAGGATTCCTATTGGGGGGACTCAGTGGGAGGACTTGGCGCTTTAAAAATGTAATTTTGTTGTTGTTTCCATGGTTTAGCTTCGTCTGGGTTCTTTATTTTGTTCCCATTGCTTGGTTACGTGCATGCTCTGTGATGCATGATGCCACAGCGCCACGGTCAGCCCGCATGACCACCAGGTGTAACTGCAGTGCGTGTGTAGGCATGTAGGTGCTCTGTGACGCATGATGCCACAGCACCACTTTAACTCGGCGGCCACCAGGTGTAACTGCAGTGAAAAACACAAAACTGAAAATAACTCATGAACGATATGAGATACCGGAAAACAAATATGCCCATGTCACTCTCAGATGCAAGACCTTTCCGATGAGGTATATATCATGTTTCTACGCCAATCGGTTATTGAGATCCTTTTTGAAGCACAGACAGACATTGTCCTTTTATTAGTATATAAGATAGATAGAAGAAGAAGAAGATGACCTGGATTTACAGGTCTAGTGTAAGATAGTTACATTTGCAGATGACACCAGGTTGGGGTGAGCTATGAAAGGAGAACAAGCGGCAAATGTCTGGCTAAGAATGGGGGATGCATGCACTCCATGGATGGGATGGGTTTGCCAAGGGGAAAGATGAAAGAGATCTTGGGGTGTTAGTTGACTCATCGATCACCATATCAAAACAGCAAGGCAGCAATGAATAAACAGGATGCTGGATGCTTATTTGAGTTTAGATCCCCAGAGTTTAGATACTCAAACTATATAGTGCTGTGGTCAGATCACACCTAGAGCACTGAACACAGTTCTGGTCACCGCAACACAAGGTCCCTAGGTACATTGCAGAGGATATTCCCAAGTGTTAGAAGAATGAGTTGTGAACAATTAGACGAGCTAGGGCTCTTCATTCTTGAAAGGTAGTCTCAGAGATATTATAGAGGTATGCAAGATTTTAAACGGGATTGATAAAGTAAATCCAGAACTATACTTTACCATGCACCGAGACAGCAGAGGTTTAGGGTTTAGAGTTCTTTACTCTTTGAGATGTTAACAACTATAACAAGTTAATGTGAAGGGTAGCTGAGGTCAGGATAATGTGCTGCTTTGTTAAAGGAGCTGTCCTTCGGATGAGATGTTAAACTGAATTTCTGAAAAGTAAGTTCTTAAGAGCTGTGGAAAACAAGCTTTCAAATGAAGGAAGCTACATTCCTTGGATTCCTTACCAGTCCCGCACTTCATCCCGCAGTAAGTTTGTAATGATCTACATTACCACCATTGGTATTTTGAATTGCTGCGGATTTATCTCCCGAGGGAACAATACTGGAACTTTCACTTCATTTTAAACACTTCTTGATCCTGCTTTAAATTAACACTTGCCTATTATCACTGAGTATTACTGTGCTGCCACTTTTAATGGAAGGATTTACTATGTTAGTAACACAGACTTTCTGCTTCTGGCAAATTTTGAGTCACAAAGCCAGCCTCATCCATGATGATTTGCAGTATATCACAGGGGTGGGGTGGGGGCGGGTAGGGGTTGTGGAATGGTTGCAGACACCCTGGGGTCCTGCATGATTAACCTTCAAAATTCCAAATCTGTTTCTGGTTGTTTGCACCTGTAAGAGTGTCTGTTACTGATTCTGAAAAAACATAGACTTTCTTGAAGAAATGTCCTGCATACCCTTCATTCATCTCTTTCTACAACCTGATCCATCCCATCCTGTCCCACCCTGCTCATGCTCTCACTCCTTCTCTGTAAAGCACTTTGAGACAGTCATGTGAAAGATATATGTGAGTGAGATGAGTGCAAGTTGTTGTTTGTATGTTGTAAGACAGTATCAATTGAAGCTTACAAAGTAACTAATAAACCATGCATTTGATAGTCCTTGCATTTGATATAGCACCTTATCAGATGGTTGTGACATCTCAAAGCGCTTCACAGGATATAATGTAAAATGCACCGACTGCTTCTTTTATGAGCAAAATGTGGCAGCCAGTTGCACCATTAATGTCCCATGAACAGCCATTTAACCAATTTTATTTTCCCTTTCTCTAGTTTTGTCCCCTCCCACCTGAAAGCGCTGACTTGCCGGGGTACATTTCTGTAAGCGCCATTCATTTTTCCCAAGTGATCATTCTTCACGTGTGAGTCCAAACAGTGAGTGATGCTTGACTAGTTCACCGTGGGCATCACAGCTGAGCCTGATCTTGTCCTTACTTGATGTCCTCACAAAAACTTTCCAGCAGAGTTTACTGGCTAACAATCAGGAGTAGACATTCTTAACTCTCTCTCACTCAGGTATGCAGAAACCAATTATAGCATCCCCACTGCCATCCTGACTGCGATTAAGTACCTCTGCACAGAGCAATGTGCAATCTATGACCTTGCTGGTCTTTATAGCTCAGTTTCCCACTAAACATAAATGTTTGCAGCACAGAAGGAGGCCACACAGCCCATTGTGTCTATCCCACTGCTACCTCAATGTTAAATCAATTTTCCAGCTGTTTCTTCATATCCCTTAATATTTTTAATGCTCACATGCTTATCCAGTTCCCCTTTGAATAATGAACCCTCATCATTCCTGGAGTCCTGTAGCTCAGTGGTTAGAGCCCTCGCCTTGCAAGTCTGAAATGCTGTATTCTGTCCAGAGACTTGCGACGTCCTCCCGACGTGAAAGGCGCGATACAAATGTAATCTTGTTGTTGTTGTTGTTGTTGTTGTTGCAAGTGAGACACCTGGGTTCAATTCCAGGCAGGGTGAAACCTTGGGCAAGTTTTCTTACTACACATGCCTAATAATAATCCCTCCAAAACAAAACAATAATAAGTTGATCATTTTCAATCCACGACTATTTGTGAGACTGTTTGGCTGCCGCATTTTGCCCACAAATATACGGTCAATTCACTTTACAGCATATTCTGTGAAGCGCTTTGAGAAGTCTAGAAGACATGAAAAGCACTATATCAAATGCAAGGATTATTATTATTAGGGTTGTGGGTCATGGGGGTGTTGGAAAATTGTTTGAAGTCTGATTTCTAATATCTAATACCGTCCATCTCCTCCCTACCCTCGGTTTCCACTCCCAGCTTGAATGTCCATCCAGCACTGTGAAGGTGCTATGGGACATCCTCCACTCAAATAAAAGACACAGCATTGCAGGTCAAAACAGCTGGGAGTGCAGTGAGAGAAAGGCTTTCCATTCGGTTTATCTCTCTTCTTCAGATATTCAGTACGCGTGGAGGAGGAGAAGTGAACAGGCTGCATATTTCTCATCTAACCAAGAATGTCAGAGCACCTGGGCTTAAATGACAGGAGAAACATGAACTACTAAACGCAGAGAATATGGGACAGTCAACAACCCCTGCAAGGCATCTCTCAATACACTGACTGAAGAGAATGCTGTAAAAATCCTGCTTATGCTTTGCGGATTTTAGTATCAACTGCCAAGATACATCATCATGTGAACAGAAAAGAATGAAAAGAGCACCTCAGTCACATTTCAATTTACATCTACAGATCTTTTCTGTTTCTTTCTCTTCACTGAATTTAAAGACTGTAGATGGTGATGAAGTGCTACAGACCTGGTTTGTGCTGTGCTCCTGTCCTATTATGTTATTAACAAGCTAGCAATATGCAGCACTGGAAATGCTGAATCAAGTGTATGGCTAACACTGGGCCAAAACCAGTGGGAATGCCTTACCACCCGGGATGCAGTACAGAAGCGAGCAGGCAGGACTGACCTTTAAAAGCTTTGTCTTTGCTTAATATTAACTGTACAGTCATTCGCACAGCTAGAGTCATGTCCTCATTGGGCAAAGATCCAGACATGATTCATCAAATAGGGCAGAGGGTGGCCTTTTTCAAAGTATTTGGAGTCTTTTCACCAGTTCAGAGCTGCTCATTTGGATCTGATGGATACCCCTTCCTCTCAATGAGTGTCATTTATCATTTGAGGTTTTAAATATAACCAGTATATTACTAGTATAAACATTTTAGTGGAACAGTAACACAATCGCAACAGGATACTTATTGTTTTATATTGGTGATGAACCCATACCTCCTGCATTTACTTTGTCTCGTGTGCCACACAAAATATTTTTTGCTTGCAAGACTGAATGTTTAGTTGGATTATTTACAAATAGCAGACACGTAAAAGTGCAGCAAAACACACTATCACACCACAGACATGTAATGTCATCACAAGAAAGTGTCAGCCTCGCTCAGTTGATAGCACTCTCACCTCCAAGTCAAAAGTTGTGGGTTCAAGCCCCATATTTAGACCAAGAAAACATAGCCTGACACTCCAATGTACTGGTAGGGGAGCACTTCTTTGTCAAAGGAGCCGTCCTTTGGATGAGACATTAAATTGAGGTCCTGTCTGCCTGCTCATGTGGAAGTTAAAAAATACATAGACAGACTGGTAAAATGGGCAGACACATGGCAGATGAAGTTTAATATGGAGAAATGCGAAGTGATGTATTTTGGTGGGAAGAATGAGGAGAGGCATTATAAGCTGATGGTACAATCTTAAAAGGGGTGAAGGAACAGAGAGCCCTGGGTGTACGTATAAGTAAATCTTTGAAGGTGGCAGGACAGCTAGATAAAGCTGTTAAAAAAGCATACAGGATACTAGGCTTTATAAATAGGGGCATGGAGTACAAAAGTCAGGAAGTTATGATGAACTTTTATAAAACACTGGTTAGAAGTCAGCTAGAGTACTGTGTTCAGTTCTGGGCATCACACTTTAGGAAAGGATGTCAAGGCATTGGAGAGGATGCAAAGGAGATTTACCAGGATGGTACCAGGAATGAGGGATTTCAGTTATTAGGAGAGGCTGGAGAAGCGAGGATTATTCTCTTTGGAGCAGAGAAGGTTAAGAGGAGATTTAATAAAAGTTTACAAAATTATGAAGGGATTCGATAGGGTGAACAAGGAGAAACTATTTCCACTGGCGGGTGGGTCGGTAACCCAAGGACACCAATTTAAAATAGTTGTTAAAAGAAACAGAAGGGAGGTGAGGAGAAATTTTTTCACACAGCGAGTTGTTCCAATCTGGAATGCATTGCCTGAAAGTCAATTCGATAATAACTTTTAAGAGGGAAGTAGATCATTATTTGGGGAGAACAAGTTTGCAGGGCTATGAGGAGAGAGCGGGGTAGTGGGATTAATTTGGACAGCTCTTTTCAAAGAGCCGGTACAGACACGATGAGCCAAACGGCCTCCTTCTGTGCTGTTTAATTCTATGATTCTATGATTCTTTTAGAATAAAATGACTGACAACTTCTCTGGCTCTTCCCTCTCCGCAATCCAAACACTAGAACACACCATGAAAACAACGTTTCTCTACTTTTGACAATTGTCAAACCTAGATTTCCCAAGAACAGCTATTTAATGTCAGATCATAATAACATTTAAAAGGAAATTTGATAAGTGTTTGAAATGAGTACCAGAAAAAGAGCATGGAATTGGAAATAGAATATACAGTGCTAAGATAGGCTGAATGGCCTCCTCCTGTGCTGAAATTTGTGTCACGCTCTCTGATCTGCTTTTTGACAGATTTGGATGAGGGAGGAATATTGGTCCGAATAACTCTGTTCCTGTTTGGAATAGTGCCATGGGATCTTTGATATCTACCTGGAACACCAGATGGAACCTCATATATGAATAACAAAGGCAGTGCTATTGAGTCAATGCCTGGAGCCTGATGGATACATTCTTTGACCTTATTTCTGACCTTAGTGCAGTCCCATTACTCAATCCTCTGCAGAAACACTTAACACAGCAACTCAGTTGAGAGGGCTTTACATTTCAACCGCAAAACAAGCATCACTACTGGAGGCTTACCCCTGCTAAGATTCATCACAGATATATGCCGAGAAATGACATTAAGTGAAGTCTAACTTTATTACTGCAGTCCCTGTTATTACAAAGCACCCGTTATAATAAGCTTTCTCCCCTGCTCCCAGCTGAAACTCCATTGAAGTTCATAAGGAGCTGGAACCTCAATGAGATGAGTCTGTGATATGAAAAACAACACTGCCAGTGTCTTTGCGATTCTAATAATAAGACTTGACGGTAATAGCACTGCTGAGCTCTGCACCTACCCACTTTCTGATGTAATGGACAAGTCAGAGACCTTTATGTCAGTGCAGTCAATCAGGGTATGAAAGAATTGGCTGTGTGTATTACAGTATCAATTTTGTATGAAGGTCCAGGTGGAGCTTTTCACGGATCACTGATGGACTTTTCAAATAACGTTTGGCATCAAATTTCCCAAATCTTTCTCTTTAGATCTATTAGAAAATCTGAACTCTTAACCGTTTGTAAAGCAAGTGACACTTTTTTTTTGCTTTCATTTTGATGCAACAAATGAAAGATTTTCTGCTCCCTATGCAACTCCTGGGGAACAAAAAGGAGCTGCCTGTAGCACAATGATCACGTTTCCAGATCCTTTTGTAGGAGATATACAAGATATAGCTTTAATCTGGTGGTTAAGTGGTATCCTTGTGAATATTCTTTATTCCTTTAAACACGTGCCACTTAAGCTCCAATACCATTTATACTATCTCGATAGTAAAAAATAATATACTTTACATTTGGTATAATGGCTTTCATGTCAAGAGGATGTTCCAACGTGCTTCACAGAATCCATTTACTCCCTGGCACATCCTTACCTTTACAACCTCCTCATTTCCCAATCCACCACCTGGAGCTTCCGCTTGACTGGCACTGGCCTCCTACTTGACCCTCGCACTCTCTGCTTCACCTTTGGAGATCGCGCTTTCAGCTGCTATGCCCCCAAACTGTGGAGCACTCTCCCTCAATCCCTCCGCCTTGCCCCCTCTCTCCCCTTTTTCAAGTCCCACCTGAAAACCTTCCTTTTCGACTGTGCTTACAGTCACCTCTCCATCCGCGCCCCCCCATCCCCACCGGCTCGGAGTCAAAGTCTACTACTGTTAAGCGCTCTGATGCACTACCCTGCGTGGAGGGTGCTATATAAGTACAAGTTGTTGTTGTATTCAAAGGTGCAATGACTTGTCAATTTTGTGGTCAAACATGACATTGAATTTGTATACAGCAGTGTTCCACAGTCATCCATGAAGTGAATGACCAATTTTATTTGGGGGATTGTTGGCCAGGACACCGAGAGAAACTACCTTCTCTTTTTGAATAGTGCCGTGGAATCTTTAAAATCCACCTAAGCAGACAAATGGGGTCTTGGTTTAACATTTCATCCGAAGGACATCACCTCCAACAATGCAGCATACCCCCAGCACTGCATTGGAGTGTCAGCTTAGACTATATGATCCAAGTCCCAACTCAGAGGAAAGAGTGCTATAAAACAGAGACAGTCTGATACACAGTTACCAACCTTGTAGGTGCTTATTATGGGGAAATTCCATTAAAACTCCACACCACCAGCCTTGGTAACTGTACGGACACAATCAATGGAATTTCACCTCAATCGGAGTTTTACTGAAATGGCTTCTCTAAAATAGATATGAATTGTATCTAATACACTTGACACAGTTTCTACTTTGAATTGTTGCTAAAATGCAGTATAAATTTACATTTAGGAGCATCAATTCAATTCTGACAATGCCATCAGTAAGGTGGCCAGAAAGTGTTGTGGGTTGAATGCTGTAGCCAGAATATGAAATCTGAAACACAGTACAACAAACACATTTCATTCAGTGACTTTGGAAAACCCTACTCCACTTAATCTCCCCCACTGTGATGGAGTTGGACATAATGCAGATGGAGACAAATACACTGTAACTATGAAAGCTTGTGAAGTGTTTTCAGATGTTTCAATGATTTGATAAAAGTGCTACATCAAATGCAAAGATGTTTATTATTTATTTAAACATAATTTTGCACCAACCATCTTGAGTTTGTGGCTGTTGGAGCACATTAGGAGCTCTGTGCTCCTGGAGCTTCTCCGTCCCCCGCCCTTAAGACCATAAGGTTGGTTCAGATGAAAAATGTACTTTGGCTCATTTGATTTCATACCTCCAGAACGATAACCTCCCATCCTCCCATCACAGTATCAAACCATTTTGTAAACGAGTCCGGTATCCTAGCCTCAAGAACCCTTCCTGGTAACCTGTTACAGTTGTTAATTACCCACTGAGTAAAAAAAAAACTTCCTGGTTTCTGTCCTGAAATTGCCCTTCACAACTTTAAATCTATCTTCTTGTTCTACTGTCTTTGTGCATCCAAACATATTGTTCTGGGTTTACTTTTTCAATCATATTTAAAATGTTATACCTCTCTATAAAATTCCCCCTTTTAGTCTCCATTCAAGACTGGAAAGCCCTAACTTGTCTAATCTTTGTTCATCAGTCAAGTAGTGTTGAATGATGGTGTCATAGTGAATGTGAGTGTTATAGTGAGCATTGAAAGTTGGTGTCATGGTGGTGTCATGGTGGTGTCATAGTGAGCAATGAAAGCTTTCATAATGAACATCAACAGAGCTCTTTCCAACTCACAGGAATAATAATAATAATAATAATAATAATCCTTGCATTTGATATAGCGCTTTTCACGTCGGGAGGACGTCCCAAAGCGCTTCACAGAATATACTGTAAAGTGAATTGACTGTATATTTGTGGGCGAACGCGGCAGCCAATTGCGCACAGCAATGTCCCACAAACAGTCGTAGATTGAAAATGACCAATTTATTATTGTTTTGGGTTTTTTTTTTGGAGGGATTATTATTAGGCGTGTGGAGTAAGGAAACTTGCCCAAGGTTTCGCCCTCTGCCTGGAATTGAACTCAGGTCTCTCAGGTCTCTCACTTGCAAAGCGAGTGCTCTAACCACTGAGCTACAGGAATTACCAAACGATTGATTCAGAAGAACTTGCTGCACTTCATAGGATCAGAGAATTATACACCACAGAAGGAGGCCATTTGGCCCATCGTGTCTGTGCTGGCTCTTTGAAAAGAGCTATTCAAATCACTCCCACTCCCCCACTCTCTCCCCATAGCCCTGCAAACTTGTCCTCCCCAAATAATTATCTACTTAATGTAATGTTGATTCAAAAACAACAGAGAAGTTGCAGAAAGACTTAAGCAAGAAACTGCTGAAAAGAGCTTTTTCTTAGTGCTCCTAACAACTTTAGCAGTGCTCCAAGCTCCAATTTGTCAATGTCTCCAGCCAATGGGCCATACTCCATGGGGAAATAAAAGAGCACTAAACATGGATATCTTCTATGGATTGGGAGNTTTTTTTGACAACAAAAAACATTAATCCCTGTTCTGAGATACTAGGGGCAATAGTCACTGGGCTATGTCATAATGATCACTATTCTATTGCATTAATCTGTACCCTACTAAACCATAGGAATAACACAGTGCTTGTCATTTAAACAGAGAAACATTCTAATAAGGTAGGGTTTGTCAGATTTGAAAATAGATATCTCAGAGGAGACCTTATAAGAGATATATAAGATGCTAAACAGAATAGAGAAAATAAAGCCAGAAGAATCACCAGGACAAGTAGTCAAGCTTCTTTATACAGATGGCAATCAATAGCCGGAAATGATTTCTGTGAAGGATGAGATCAATTAGGCTGAAAGGGGCTGCTTTATCTGTACCTATCTCAGATATAATTTTTTGTTACATAAAAATCTGTATGAAATTTGCTAACTGTTATTTCCACTATCTATAAGAGTTTCATTAAAGATAGTTCAATTGAATTAAAGGATAAGAGAATACTTTTAATTAAAAATACACCCCTTTCAAGTAAATAGAACAACAGCCATTTATATTGTGCCCTTCATACAGGGCAGCATCTCCAAGTACTTGAATGTGAGAACATGCTAAAGCATCTCCTTCCATTTTGGAGATCTTTACATTTTTAATACATTTTGCTATCTTTGAAGTGCTGCAGATTTGTCTATACTCTGACAGCAAACAGCTACACAGGTGAAATCAGTGATTCTAAAAATTCCACAAAAATCAGCTTCTTTTTTGGAGGGGGCTTAGCTTCAACAGCTATTAGCTTTTAGCACCTTGGAACTTCCACTTAGCATCATACATGAGAATAGGGTGCTTATTTGCAGGATTTAGCTAATCTTAGCCAAGACAGTATTCCAGTGCTTTTGGATGAGGAAGAGACAAGTTAACTAGGATTTGCACTCCTACTCCTAGTTGTCCCCCCGGAGATCCCTGCTAGAAAGTGAGTGTGAGTAGATTGAGAGGCTGAGAAGGAAGATCTGAAGTGGCAGGTCTCCATGGGTTGCACTCGATTGTTGATCTCCATAATCAGTGCAGCTTTAGTGCAGAGAAATCCTGAAAAATATATCCACCTCTCCTCTCCATCCTGGTACAGTAGATATTGATCAGAAATTGGAGTGAGGGAGGACAAGCCAAAGAAATTCATTGATCTTATCTGGAGATCATGATCTCGATCTAACCAACAACACAAATGATTTGGATTCAGAAAAAGGAATTCTCTTGTGACTGCTGAAACAGGAAACCAATGTGATTCTATCAAAAATGAAGCAATTCTTAAATGATATTTCCTGGATCTAAGTTCAAATAGTGGCTCAGGCATTCCCAATCCAAGATGACGGAGTCTTTTTTTAAACAAGGAGCAACTGAATCATGGATACTCCTGATCACTATCCAGTGATCAGTCATCTCTGCTGGAAAGTGCATTCTTTTGAGGGCATATGCAAGACAAGATCCTGTGGAATCATCCACTAGCAGGAGGCAACTCCCAAGGTAGGGCAGACAATGACTAATGGACATAATAATGATAATAATAATCCTTGCATTTGATATAGCGCCTTATCACGTCTTTGAGACATCTCAAAGCACTTCACACAATATACTGTAAAGTGAATTGACTGTATATTATTGTGGGCGAAACGCAGCAACCAATCGCACACAGTAGTGTCACACAAACAGTCGTGGATTGAAGTGACCTAATTATTATAATTTTCTTAAAGGAATTATTACCCCCGGAAAAGCGATCCGGCAATTGGCTGATGATTGGTTTCCTACTCACTGCTAGGTAAACAGAGCGTGTGGAATAAGGAAACTTGCCCAACATTTCGCCCTGCCGGGGATCGAACCTAGGTCTCTTGCTTGCGAAGCGAGTGCTATTACCATTGAGCGACAGAACTCCAAATCATTACGTTGAAACAACAGAAACGTACAACAACAACAACAACAACAACTTGGATTTATATAGTGCCCTCCACGCCGGACGGTGTCTCAGAGCGCTTTACAGTAACGGATTCATTTAATCTTGACAACATAATACCTGACTGATTCTGAGCCAGTGCTATTTGATGATAATAATACATACATTTGATAACAGTATATTTCATGTCAGAGGACATCTCAAAGCATTGTTCAGGATTTACTGTATAGAATAGTGACTGTGTATTTGTAGACCAATGCAGCAGCCAATTTGTGTACAACAAATTCCCACAAACATCATGTGAATGATCAATTTTATCTGTGGGCAAACTCAATAGTGTTGACCAGAAGTCCTCTACAAAATGAAGTGGTGTCATTATTCTTGAGCACAAATAATTTGCCCACAAAATAATAAGCCTTACATTTGGTATAGCACCTTTCACATTGGGAGGACATCCTGCTTCACAGGTTATACTTTAAAATGTGAAGACCTTGTGGTTTTTGTGCAAACACAGCAGCCAATATTGGGCATGGTAGTGTCCCACAAAGAGCCATAAACTGAATGACCAATTTAATTTATAATAATACTAATAATCCTTGCATTGGGGAAATTGTTGGCAGGACACCAGGATAAATATACAATGTACAATAATAATAATAATTCTTGCATTTGATATAGTGCCACATCGCTTCTTCAAAACGTCTAAAGCGCTTCACAGAATATACTATAGAGTGAATTGACTATATATTTTGTGGGAAAAATGCGGCAACCAATTGTGCACAGCAGTGTCCCACAAACAGTCTTGGATTAAGTGAACAAATTATTATCATTTTTTTTAAAGGAATTATTACCCCGGAAAAGGAATCTGCCAATCGACTAACAACTCGGTTCCTACTTACTACTAGGTAAACAGAGGCGTGTGGAGTAAGGAAACCAGTCCAACATTTCACCCTGCTGGGAATCAAACCCAGGTCTCTCAATTGTGATGTGAATGCTCTAACCACTGAGCTACAAGACTCCGATAGTCACAAAATAGTCACAAGATGAGCAAAAGGAGAGCATAGGAGATTTTTTTCACCCATAGATTTGTAGGGATGTGGACTGCTCTGCCCAGGAAGATGATAGAGCCAAAGGCCATTGTGGATTTCAAGATGGATGTAGTTGTGTATATGAAAGTTACAAGCTTGAATGGTATGGGTATAGGGCTGGGTTGTGAGATTGAAAGAATAGTTTGCGCTGCAAATGTGTATGATTCTATGCAGGAATGAAAGGGTGAAATTTGAATATGAAGAAAAAAGTTGGATTGTTTTGTGTTTAAAAACAATTCTCTGCTGCAGCATTATTCGTACTTTCTAACAATGCCCCAAAGCTTTCTATGCAATATTTATGCACTTTTAAGGTGTTGTATTCTGTAGGAGCATAGGTTGGTGGAAGTAACAGCACCTTTATACAAATTAATGTTTAGGATTGCAAACGAAAGTAGCTATAGCTCACTATTATTCTGTTCAATAATTCTCTGATATGGTGTAAGCAAAACATATGAATAATTGCTGTTTCCTGAAATAGTCTCAGGAAATAATTGGCCACCTGGATTATGTGTAGCTGTGCTAGTTCAGTACTTAGAGATTTTTATCATTGTATTATCTTTTAAAAGTCCAAATTAGAACTGAGATTATCTGAAATAATAATAATAATCCTTGTACTTGATATAGTGCTTTATTGGGTCTCAAAGACATCTCAAAGTGCTTCACAGGATACACTGTAAAATGGATTGACTATGTATTTTATGGGTGAAACACAGCTGCCAGTTTGCACACAGCAATATCCCACAAACAGCCATGTAGTGAATGAGCAATTTTATTTGGGGGATTGTCGACTAGGACACCGGGAGAAACTCCCTACTCTTTTTGTGTCATGGGATGTTTAATGTACATCTGAACTGGTAGACAGGAGCTTGGTTTAACATCTTAGCTGAAGGATAGCACCTTCAACAATGCAATCCCCCCGCAAACCCCCCACCCCCCCAGCTCTAAACTGGAGTATTAAAAACAACAACTGCCATTTATATAGTACCCTCCAGATAGGGTTGCATCCCAGAACGCTTCACAGTGGCGGAGTCTGACAATGAGCCAGGGGGAGAGAGAAAGGGGAGTGGTAACCATAAGCATGAACAAAAAGGAAGGCAGGATGTAAAGGTGGGGAGGGAGGGTGCAAGGTGGAGGGACTGAAGGAGAGAGTTTCAGAGTTTCAGGGCATATTGGCTGAAGGCACAGCCACTGATGGTGGAACAAAGGGCACGAGGGTCAAACAGGATGTCTGTTTGTCACATAATCCACATCAGCTTGAACTATGTGATTTCAAGTTTTGAAGTGGGGCTTCTGAGTCAGAAACAAGAGGGCTACACTTCACCAGGCTGACAGACAATTATTGCTGTTATTATTATGCAAATGCGCATTGTTTTTGTAATTACATTTATTGCAATGGGGTTTAATTTAATTACAACAACAATATGAATTTACATAATAATATTAATTCTTGCATTTGGTATAGCGCCTTTCACTTCGGGAGAATGTCCCAAACCTCTTCACAGGAGTTTACTGTGAAGTTGAGTGACCATATATTTGTAGGTGAACCCGGCAGCCCAGTTGAGCACAGTGCCTTTCACATAGAATAATGTCTCTGTGCACTTAGTTATTGTGTCAGATAAACTAAACCCAGTTTTGGTTTTATGCTGGTTCTAATTTGGACATGTTACCATACAAAATCAATATGTGCTTCGACTTGTACCATTCAGCAGTCTACTAATTCAGTATACCTCTGAATTTACTTACTTTTGCTTAAAAAAAGAAAGGATTATTATTTTTCCAGACACTACTACACAATAAGCAAACTCTGTATCTAAGTATTGTTTGGTGAGGCTGCAATGCAAATGATAGATTATGAATGAGGCCAGATTAGCCAATAGAACATGAAATGATAATTATAATGCTGAATTAAATCTGCTGGGGGTGTCTCAAATGAGCCCTACGTGCAATGGTCTATGGAGGATTCCAGACGACAGCTTTCTTACAGAAATAGCATAATCCTGCAAATTGCCTCGGAGGGACAAGAAATAGCGCTTAAGTGGAAATATAATTGGATTTTTGGGTCCCATCATGATGTCTATGCAGCAAACAGTAGGACATTGTTGATCAACTGCTTGAAAACAGAAATGAGACACTCAAATGTATGGCATTTGAAGGAATGAGCATCATGGATTCAAGTTCAAACCTCTACTGAGCGTGTGTTGTGGAGCCAGATCTCAGAATATTCATTGAGCTGCAGGACCAAATCTCAACAAGGACAAGCCAGAGGAATCCTACATAACAGCAGTTACTGATGACCCAAAATGTTTTGTTTAGCTTCAAAAAAGCAAACAATTTCATATTTTTTATTGTCAATGGTTTTTTCTCCAGTTTTCCCCTCTCTCCTGAAGCTATTTGCCACCTTTTTCAGTATAATAGTGCATCCATTGTTACTGGTTGTTCTCTTGGACCTTGCCCAAGTGGCCATTATTCATTTGTGTGCCTTAACAGTGAGTCTCATCAGGCCTCAGAGCTGAGGTTGATTTTGTCCTCGTTCAATGTCCACACACGCACAACGTCCAGTAGGGTTTATATACTGATAGATTCATAGAAGATACAGCTCAGAAATAGGCCATTCAGCCCCTCCATCTACCTGATACTCTACACGAGTGCCTATCCTAGATCCTATCCCTAGTCTTATAACTTGGCTTTCCCCCCATTTCCTCTTAACCATCTGTCCAGTATATTTTGGAAAGTGCACAAAGCTGACACCCCAACAACCAGCAACCATGCCAGTGGCAGAGAATTCTACACTCCTGCCACTCTCTGTGTCAAAAAGCTTTTTCTAACCTCTGTTCTGGACCTCCCAGTTCTGGTTTTGAAACCATGCCCTCCAGTTCTAGGCCCCCTGATCATTGAAAATAATCTTTTCCTATCAGCCTAGATACTCAATAGCGGTCTAGTGGAGGAAAACTGATATTCTCCTCTTTAGCCCAGGGGAGCTGAAATATTGCAGAGCCCAATTATTAGAATACAATTTACCATTATATAGCACCGTTCCCGACTGGAGGATATCTCAAATTGTTTATTGCCTGAATTGAGCTCATCGAATTCCACAGAGATGAGGATTTAAACCTGTGAGCCGCAGCTCTGTATGGGTAATGTAGCACTGGGTGGTGCCTTTAGCCACAGGACCATTGGGAACATATTATGGAACACGTTATGAAATGCTGCAAACTTTTCCTCTATGGTTTTACATAAACAGCTTGACAGTTTGAGCAAGCAAATAGGAAATACTCCAAATTGAGCTACCACAAGTTACAGTGGCTATACAGTGGTAAAATGTATTGAGCCTGGGATCACTTGAACAAATTTATCTGGATGGATGACTAATTTCACCTGAAAGAGACAACCAGAAGAGGCTTCAACTTATTTTTAATAATCAGTCTGTCGGTCTATTTTCAAGAAATTATATTGCTTTTTGCCTGAATCGTGCACTTGGCAAAACCTGATTTAAGATCAGACTCTTTAAGTGCTCTGCTGGGAGAGCCTGGGAGAGCAATTATTGAGATATATTTGGAACTGGCTCTGATTATACAGAGAGCCAGACTGCCTTCATCCACTTGTTCTCTATTCTTGCTTCTGATTCATTGGTAACTAATGATTCAAGGGCTGTCGTACCATGTACTTGCCCAGAGGCTCATATTAGTAGCAATCGAGGAACTCATTTCCCTTGATTGGAAATAGAAAAATAATCAATACTTTATTAAACTGGTATAAATATGATAGTTAGCTTGTAATTCCATAGCCTGGTGAAAATGAGCTGAGCAGACCTGGAAACTCCCAACTTTAATCCTCAATCTATACTGAATCACTTTATCTTAGATGGGAGGTAGTTGGGACACAAGAATTTGGCCTTGGTTGCTCCAGGCTACGGGAAGAGGGAAGGAGAAGAGGATGGGGGTGACATGATTTGGGGGACAGGGACACAAAATCAGTAAGGGTTCTCATTCCCCATCACTATCTAGTGATTGAAAGTGCATGACCTTGGATGTCAGTAGAGATAGGATAGGCTACACTGTGAGTGCACTGCCTCCCATGATCAAATATCCTGCAATACTTACTTTCTGGGCTTATACTAGTTGGCAAGGATCAGCCAAAAGCAGGTACCACGGAGCATGCTCAAACTTCTAACCAAAGGCTTCTAAACAAGTTCAACACCCTGTCTCTGCTTACTTGTACTCATAATCCCATCAAACGTATAGTAAAGTTTTCAACTTAAACTTGACCATAACCTAAGATGTACCTGTACTGGTCAGTCATGACCTCCCAACAACATTTTTTAATCAGCCAGGTGTCTGGCTCAAGTGGACATCCATCACCATGCTGATGAATATCCAAAACGGCAATGTATGCCACCTAAACATACCATTTTTTTTATGTCTGATAAGTAATATGCATTCTTCCTATTGAGGAGTGCACTCCACTTACCTTATACCTAATTCAAGTTTTAGGTACAAGTTGACAAGACCCAAGGCATGGAAACCCCAGTGTGTGTTGGGGTACTGCTGGAGCCTAACCAATTAAAACCATATAGCTTGCCAATGAGACACCGTCTGGCAAGCTTCCCTCTGCTTGTCCAGCTAGGAACATTCTACAAGTTAGGGCTTTGGCTTGGAGGGTTAAGAAGAGTTGAGTGTCCCGTTGGCTCAGAAACTGGACTACCAAGACCATCACAGAGGATTGACTCCATTCCATCTTTCTGTTGCCAATTATAACATCTTGGGGCCATCTTAGCAAGTAGAAGAAGCTCCTTATGGGCTTCCTGGTAAGCAGCACAAGTGAGCATGAAATCCATGAGAACATTGGCAGCAACCTCCTGTCCACAGCTTGGACACATTCCTATCGATTGAGTGATGGTTCCATCGGTAGGAGGTGCGGAACTTCAGCAGCAGCTACTTACCTCTCTGTAAACCATTCAAAGTGGGTACCATGCCCTGGAAATACAAACATCACCAATGGGTTATTTTCAACTAATTCATGATTGTATATTTGACCTTAAAAAGACCCAAGCACTTATAATGTGATACGGAAGTTTCAAACTTTCAGTTTTTAGATTGATCATTGTATGGTTTTAATGTGATGGTGCTATTATTAACACAAGCCAATAAAAGGCAATATTCACTAGCTACAACTGTGCGTGCTAGTGGCTGAAGTCTATTGAAAGCTGCCTAAGTAAAAGAGCTAAAAGTTTATATAAAGGATTAGATTAATCATTAATTGGAGTATCTATTGGCAATGTTTGCGTGTTGTACTTATCAAAAATGTGGCTTGGTCATGTAATTTAAAAAAAATACTTTTATGTGTATTTACCCCCATTTCTTCCTTTATATCCCTTAGGTTCCAATACAGTATAGCAACCCTCCTCTGGGGACATACATCCTCGCTCTGCAAATTGCACTTCAAGGCCAGCAGATAAGGGGTTAAGGTATGCATTTGATGGATTTTCTGCCATATCTTCATTCAACTAGGCATTGCCCTTCCTTGGATTCTGTGGTTTCAGATCTGGACAAGTACTGTGTCAACTAAGGGAACCTGCCTAAATGACATTAGCTATACATAGTTATACAGAATGATACAATATGGAAACTTGCATATGGGCCAACTAGACTGTGCTGGGGATTATACTCCACACAAAATCCACTCCTCCTATTTTCCCCAGCTACTCCCGTCTTACATCAGGGAGTCCAGAAATAAGGTTGTGAGAATGTGGAATGCACTGCACTTGAAGGCCATAAATACAGAATCCATTGTGGTCTTTTAGAGGGAGATGAGAGCTCTCAGGAAGAAAGAGTGCAGAGGGATATAGGGAAAGAGAGAGTAAATGGAATTCAAATATAAAGAGTTGCTATGATCCAATTCAATGGCAGAGCAGATTATGTTGGAGAGGCTCAATGCCTATTCTTGTTCCTATTTTCATACAAGCAGAAATTTTAGCACAGCATGATGCTATTCAATTCATTGAGTCTGGGCAACTGCTACCTGTGTAAACAAATTACGCCATCCTACCTGTATTTTTAAATTAGCCCATCCTACCTGTATTTTTAAATAACACCATCCTATCCGTACTATTAAATTGCCCCATCCTACCTGACAAATGCAAGGATTATTATTATACTCCTTCCTACCTGTATCACTAAATTACCCCCAATTTCCAAAACACAGTCATTGCACTTCATAATAAAAGCCTGTGAAACAAATTTGGGACATGTTGATGAAGAGACAAGGCAGCAATCAAAATGCAAGGATTATTTATCATTATTTACTGCCCTTGTTTAGATCATCTTTCTTCGGGAATATTTTATCTACTTTGAAAAAAAATTGGAAAACAATAAAATCAAGACAGAACAAATGGTATATACATAATAAGCTCAGAAACACAAAAAAAGTAGAATTATTTTCTTATTTGCTGAGGAATTATTAAAACAAACGTCACACAAACTAAAAACCGCAGAGGCTATCCTAGTAGAATAGGATGTGTCAGCACATTGGCAATTAGTAAGTAAGAGTTGGGGATTGTAACATTGTTAAGAAGGAAAAATAATGTCAGTGTTGTGTCAAAAAGCCTAAGTGCACATTCACACACAAGTAGGTTCCCTCGGATATGGAAAAGGGTAGTCACAATTAGAGGTAATGTGGAATTGTCATTTCATCTCTGCCTAGAGTTTCGTATTTGGTTCCGAGTAGAATTTAATGAAGCAATATACTTCTGGTAAGATTAAATAGGGCACAATGGATATATTTGTTTTGCTTCCATTTTATCACTGTGCCAGTTTTATGTACTCTAATAAGATGCATTCAGACAGGAAAGCAACACACTTGGGGTTAAAGATTTAAAATTCATCTCTTTCTTATATTTTAAGCTGCTCTTTTATGTTTTATCCAATTTCGTTATTTTTAAAATCTATTAATGAAGGGTTCGAAAATAATAATAATATAATAATATAAAATAAACCTTCTATTTAACCTAATTTCTATAACGTGAAAGCATCTCAAAATACTTCAAGGTAATTGCTATTGAGTGTAGTGACGTTGTATTTATAGGTAATACTCAGTTGAAAACTGAAGTCTTTCTAGATAGGAATACATGGGGGGATGGGATTTATGATGTGATAATTATCACTGGTGATTCATTTTTAGCCATTATGGGGGGAGCGGTTAGCAGGGTTGAAATACTGCTCCAGTGGCCAGCTAACTTAAAAAGGGTGAAACCTAATGTAGATGTGGAGTCAGGGAAGCTTCTGCAACATGTCTGCATCGAATCACTGAACCCAGTGTGTTTGGTTTTGCTGTCTCTGGTAAATATTTGTTCATCCTCAGTGGTGCCAGCAGTATAAAAGAAGTGCCGGTCCGGGACTGATCTCAAAAGAGAACAAAAGAGAGATGTGTTCAAAAGAAGCCAGGTTTAAATTTCCTCTCAGTTTTTCAAATGTTATACACTAAGTGTAGAGACCAAGCTGATTGTATGAATTCCATTGTAAGGGTCAGGCGTAGATGTGATGGTCGAACTGCAGCAATCCCTCTCTTTCAAATTCCTACTTAGGTCATTTTAGGTTCTGGTTCACAGTGTTCATCTGCACAGTGATCTGTATACAGCTGGTTCATTTTAAAGCACAGAGCTTACATCCTCAATTTGTTGGAAGTCCAGTTCATTTGATTTGGTGATTGCATGACTAACTATTAACTTATATGTACAATGCTGCATGAAGAATGTGCAGATGTTGAAGGGACAGTGGCTTCATTGGGAACACAAGAATATAAGAAAACAAGAATATCGAGCTTCTTCCATCAGTTTATTAGATCTTGGCAGATCTTTTAATTCCAATGCCCTGGCCTATTGTCATACTTCTTAGTATCTTTAACACCAATAACGTTACTTGCCTATCTCACGTTTATACATCCCTATTGATTCTGCTTCCAGTTTCTGAGGCAGAGTATTCCACCTCTTCACAGCCCTCAGTGTAAAGAAAAGTTTCCTGAACTCAGTTCTAACCATCCTGGTTCTGATTTTCAAGTCATGCTCCCTTGTAACTGATCTCTCCACCAGAGGGGTCATTCACCCACTTTCTAACTGATTAATTCTTTCCATTATTTTAAATCCCTCAATCAAATCACTCTCAACCTGCTCTGCACTAATAATAGTAATAATAATAATCCTTACATTTGATATAGCGCTTTTCACGACTTCTAGATGTCTCAAAGCACTTCACAGAATATACTGTAAAGTGAATATAACATAATATAATATAATATAATATAATATAATATAATATAATATAATATAATATAATATACCCCAGTCTTCCCAGCTTCACATCAAAGCTATGCCTCTTCAACCCAGGTGTTAATTTAGTGAACCATCCTTGAGCACTGTCAAAGGCTAGTATATCCCCATTGGGGTTTGGAATCGCATAGTTAAAGCTGACACTCTAATGCAATGCTGGGGGAGGGTGTTGCATTGTCGGAGGTGCCGTCCTTTAGATGAGATGATACACTGAGAACCCATCTGCCTGTTCAGGTGGATGTTAAAGATCCCATGGCACTATTCGAAAAGAGAAGGGAAGTTTCTCCCAGTGTCCTGGCCAACAATCCCCCAAATAGAATTGTTCACTCGTGGATCAGAGAAGAGAGAGGGAGTAAAGGAGAGGAGAGACGGAGAGAGGAGAGACTCAATACCTGGTGATGCAGGTGTAAAAATATTTTTTTCTCTTAGTTTACACAAAGTTATTAATTGTATTTGGAAATGTGCTATGTGGATTTATATTTGATAGATGAATGAATAAAATCCTGGCTTAATTAATTTCAATTTGATGACAGAAATTGAGGAACCACTGGGACCACATACTCACAGCTACATACAGCACTTTCCAGATATTGCACCTTTCAAAGATCAGATTTAAGAGAAAATTCCTCAAACCGTTAGTGATTTCCACATTTAAGCATGCTAACTGCAAGCCACCATATCAGACTAAGATTTTCTAGCTTCCAGTCTTCTTTCACCTATAATGTAACTTGACATCTGCCTTTGTTACATGAACTTCAGTATCAGTGCTCTGTTATCCAGCACTGATTTCTTCACAGCCTGAAACTAAACCCTTATACAGTGCACAGCCATCAATTCCTACTTCTAGGCCATGAAATCAAGAGGACTCAGTTGCTATGGTAACCCAGATCATTAAATCTGGACAGAACATGTTCAGGAAAAGGCAACATATCTCCATTGGTCACAAGAGGTTATCAGGGACCACTTAACGTCATTGTGTCTCTAAAAATAATCTGATGATTGCTAATCTAGTCAAAGCTATCTGGAAATTAAACTAACTTTCAATGACATCAAACTGAGCAATGGCTCATACTGTTACATGTCTGAGAAGTTGGAAAAATCCTCCCACCATGCTGAGGGCAGATGATGAAAAAACTCTGAAGTTTGGGGCAACAGCTGCTAGAACGTGTTATTTGGAGTCCGAGTTCATGAACACAAGCGGGATCTTCTTGGAGCTGAACTGGCACCAAAGTTTGGAATGGAATGTCAGAATCAAGCCGGCCCTCCGTGGTGGTCTTGGTAGTTCAGTTTCTGAGCCAGGCAGATCCACAGTATACCAGGGCACTGCTGATGACAGCACAGCCAGCACAGTTCAACCATAAGCCACGCAAGGCAGACTAGTAACTGGAGACAGGGATTCTTACCACTCAGTTCCTAGAAGCACAGAAAAGTACTGAACAGAAGAAGGCCATTTGACCCACCGTGTGTGTGGCAGCTCCCTCAAGAGCAATCCTTTTAGTTCCAACTTACCAGCACTTTGCTCGTATCCCTGTAGCTGACTCTTTTTAAGGTATCTGTCTAGTTTCCTCATGAAGGCCAATATGGAGGGAGTACGGAGTAGATTGAGGCTCAGGTTGAGTATAAACGTTGACACGGACTGGTTGAGCCAAATGGTCAGTTTCCATCCTCTACAGTCTGTGTAAATCTCTAAAACTTTATCTCATTAATGATTCCTTTGGTCAACAACCTTAAATTTCCATTCCTTCCCTCTGAACTCCGAATTCCCTTTTCTTGTACAGTGCTTTGAGATTTTTATCCTATATAAGAGTATATTTTTGTTGTGGAGTCCTGTAGCATAGTGGTTAGTGCATTCGCCTCACAAGCGCGAGGACCCGGGTATGATTCCCGAGCGGGGTGAAATCTTAGGCAAGTTTCCTTACTTCACACGGCTCTTTTTACATAGCAGTAAGTAGGAACCCAGTTGTTAGATGATTGGTGGATCACTTTCCAGGGGTAATAATCCCTCAAAAAATATTGGTCACTGCTGTGCGCAATTGGCTCCGTGTTTCGCCCATAAAATACACAGTCAATTCACTTCATAGTATATTCTGTGAAGCGCTTTGAGATGTATCAATGACATGATAATAATAATAATAATAATCCTTGCATTTGATATAGCACCTTATCACATCTTCTAGATGTCTGAAAGTGCTTCACAGAATATACTGTAAAGTGAATTGACTGTATATTTTGTGGGCAATATATCAAATGCAACAATTATTATATTATTATTGCTATTTCCTGATCTATCAATTTTAATGTCGTCCTTTATATATTTTCACGGCTTCCTCTATTCTTTAGATGGTCTCTTTTAACTGAGTGAAGCTTAGCGACCTATTGTGAATTTACCAGTGGTTTGGTTTCAGATTTATTTGGGGAGGTCAAGTTTGCAGGGCTATGGGGAGAAAGCGGGGGAGTGGGATTGAATTGGATAGCTATTTTCAAAGAGCCGGCACAGACACCATGGGCCGAATGCCCTCTTTATAAATCTGTATAAATCTATGATTCTATGATTTCCAACATCCGTTATTTATTTTTATTTCCGGACTTGTTCTTGTCGAGGACAAAAGGAGGTCTTGAGCAATCTAATTAAAGTTATGAACAGGAATGACAAGCTGTTGTATCTCTTTTGGCTCAGTTGGCAGCACTCTCATCTGTGGGTCAGAAAGTTGTGGGTTCAAGTCTCACCAAGACGAATCCACTTCACCTAGCCTGACTCTGCTGTGCTGAACCAAGGAAGAGCTGAATTGTTGTTGGAGATGGTATCATTCAAAAAAAAAATTAAATCCTAAATCTCTGTCTGCTTGGTCAGGTGGACACTTAGATATCAGGACACTATTCTGGAGAGGAGCAGGGAGCTCCCACTATCTCGCCTTATTGAAACTCCCTAAAATCAAATTACCCATTCAGTTTGTTTGCTTATTTGTTTGACATGGATGATATCAATTAGCTGCTGCTTTTGGCATTGTTTAACAGTTACTACTATGTAAAGTAATTGGTTTTGTGTGATTTTGAGATGGTTTGATTGGATGAAGCATTATCAAATTATTCATTTGTGGAGAAGAATTCAACTACTGGTGACAGAAGTTAAAAATTAGAGAGTAAGGAGGGAAGTCAGGCAGAACATTTTTACACAGCAAGTGAGAGATTTGTGAAATATGTTACCAGGGAAAGTTATTGAAGCAAATACTACAAATCGGTTCAAAAAGGCAATTAGCTGTGTTTCTGGGGAGAGAAGGGATCGAGGGATAAAGCCAAGGGATAAAGGGATAAAGTCAAGACTTTCTGTGTCATCCATATCCTTAGAATAATCACTATCACAAGTCTGCAATAAAATTGAGCTTCTCACCATCTATCCTCTTTAAGGAGGAAGTAACCGGGGGCCCCTTGGAGCTCAGTTGGTTCCAATGTGATATGCTCAGCAACAAAATGTCAGAATCAAGTCAAACCTCTATAGCAAATTTAGTAGTCTGACTCCTGAGCCAGGTTGGTCCCAGTCTCCAGGGTACTGCGGATAAGAAACCAGCCAGCTTAGCTCATTGGCAGGGCTTGAGCAACAGTGATTCTTCCCACTCAGCTTCTGTTAAGCCTACAAGCTAAAACCTTGGCAAGTAGGGTGGTCTTAGCTGGATATGCATCATGAGGTTTGCCAAATAGTGCTTTAAATGACAAGTTATGATGTTTTAGTTGGTTAAACTCCAGCAGTACCCCCAATGCACACTTTAGGGTTTTCAAGCCTTGGTTCTTGCCAACCTACACCTACTATTCTCTGGAATTAGGTAAACAAAGTCTATCCCTCAGTCCAGACATAGTGACATTTCTATATGTAAATGCCATACATATGTGGGTCTCTCAGTTTGGTTTGGATACTCTTAAGCACAGTAATAAGTTTTCACATGTGTCAAAAAAAAAAAAAAAAACCCTCTGCGCCCGCCCCCCCCCCCCAGGGCTCACATCAGACCCCACTATGGTCCTGTTGGGTTCGCTGCCCCGATCTACGGGATAATGCCATCCACCTGACCGCTCGCTCCCGGTCCCCGCGTGCGCACTATGGCTGCCGCTTTGACCCGAGCCCCCTCACCCCCTCCCTCCCGCCCCCTCCTTTCTCCCCCCAAACCCTCCCCCCTCTGTGTGGAGTCCTGTAGCCCAGTGGTTAGAGCACTCGCTTTGCAAGTGAGAGACCTGAGTTCAATTCCAGGCAGGACGAAACCTTGGGCAAGTTTCCTTACTCCACACGCCTAATAATAATCCCTCCAAAACTAAAAACAATAATTAAATTGGTCATTTTCAATCTACGACTGTTTGTGGGACATTGCTGTGCGCAATTGGCTGCCGCGTTCGCCCACAAATATACAGTCAATTCACTTTACAGTGTGTTCTGTGAAGCGCTTTGGGACGTCCTCCCGACGTGAAAAGCGCTATATCAAATGCAAGGATTATTATTATTATTATTATTATTATTCTGCATCTCTCCCGCTCTCTCCTCCTCTCTCTCCGTCCCTCTCGTCTTCTATCCCCACTTGACCCTCCCACAACCTCCCTCTGCTCCAGCCTGGGAATCCTCCGCCGGGCTCACCGCGGCACTCGGCGTTGGCTGTCCAGCAGCAGCCACACCGACTGCCCCATTCCCCACCACACTCGCCAGCCACCCCGGACACAGACCCGGGGAGTCAACCTCTCCTCCCTCATCCCCATTCCCCCACCCCTGCCTCACAACCTGGACCCCCCTCCCTCCCCACACACCCTTCTGTCAACCGCTCCCTCCACATCGGACTGCAAAATGTCCGCTCCCTCTGCAACAAGGCCCTGGTCATCAACGATCTCATCCTTGATGAGAACGTTGATATCATGGCCTTGACAGAAACGTGGCTCACCCCAGGCGACACCTTCCCCCTCACGGAGGCCACGCCACCCGGCTACACCTCCCACCACATCCCCCGCCCCAACCGCCGTGGCGGTGGTGTTGCCCTTATCTCAAGGACACCACTTGCCCTATCCCCCTACTCCACTGGCTCTTTCCCCTCCTTTGAGCACCTCACCCTCTCCCACCCCTCATTCCTCTCCCTTAAAATCCTCCTCCTCTACCGGCCCCCTAAAACCTCTCCCACCTTCATCTCTGACATTTCAACACTCCTCACATCTCTTTGCCTCTGCTCCGATCGCCTCATCATCCTGGGCGACTTTAACCTACACTTCACCCCCTCCTGCTCCATCTCCACAGACTTCTCTTCCCTGCTCTCCTCACTCAACCTCTCCTTACACATAAACTCCCCCACTCACAGTCACGGCCACCCACTCGATTTGGTGATCACCCGGGGCCTCAGTGTCTCGGATGTCACTATTACCGACAAGGCCATCTCTGACCACTACTTCATCTCCTTCACCACCTCCACCCCCCTCCCCACCTCCACCAGACCCACCACCATCTTCTACCGCCCTTGGAAGAAGTTACCCCCACAATCCCTAACCGATGCCTTGGAGTCCTCTGAACTCCTCTCCCTCTGGCCTTCAACCCTCACCGACCCCTCTTCTCCTCTCTCCCTCCTCCACAATACCCTCTCCTCCACACTCGATACTCTTGCCCCCATCACTTCCCGCACTGTCTCCTACTCCCGCTCCTCCCCCTGGTACACCACCCACCTCCGCTCACTGAAAAGCCAGGTGCGGGCTGCTGAACGCACCTGTGTCAAATCTGGCCTAACGGTCCACCGACAAATCTGGCTGGACCTCCTCAAAATTTACCGCTCCACTCTAGCCTCGGCCAAGTCGTCCTTCTACTCCAGGATAATCCTGGAGGCGAAGAACAACCCCAGGCTACTGTTTTCCACCACAACCCGACTCCTCCGTCCCCCCCGCCACCCCGCGCAGGTCATCTCCTCCAACCTTCACTGCGAGGAGATGCTGGATTTCCTTGAATCCAAGATCAAGGGAATCCGCTCCGCGGTCACTTCCCCTCCAACTTCCACCCACCACCCACCCCTTCCCTCCCACACTCCGACTCCTACCCATCCTCCCCTACACACCTTCGTACCCGTTTCCCCACCCTCTGTCACTGAACTCATCCTATCCCTAAAACCAACCACCTGCTCCCTTGACCCCATCCCCACTCCACTCCTTATCTCCCAGCTCCACTTTCTTGCCCCACATATCACTGACATCATCAACCTGTCCCTCTCCTCTGGCTCTGTCCCCATTCCATTAAAAACTGCCATCATCACGCCCACCCTGAAAAAACCCTCCCTTGATGCGTCGCAGCTATCAAGCTACCGGCCCATCTCCAACCTCCCCTTTCTCTCCAAGGTCTTGGAAAGAGTTGTCGCCTCCCAACTGCGCTCTTTCCTTTCCACCCATTCTCTTTTCGAACCCCTTCAGTCAGGTTTCCGTGCTGCCCATAGCACAGAAACTGCCCTGGTCAAGGTCACCAATGATATCCTGACCATCTGTGACCAGGGCTCCCTCTGTCTCCTCGTCCTCCTCGACCTATCGGCAGCATTCGATACGGTCGACCACGCTATCCTACTCCACCGCTTGTCCTCCCACCTCAACCTTCAAGGCACTGTCCTTGAATGGTTTAGGTCGTACCTTTCTCACCGTCTTCATTTCGTCTCGACGAATGGCTTCTCCTCCACCCCCCGTACTGTCTCATGTGGTGTCCCTCAGGGCTCTGTCCTCGGTCCCCTCCTCTTCACCCTCTATATGCTCCCCCTTGGTGACATCATCCGCAGACATGGAGTTAACTTCCACATGTATGCGGATGACACCCAACTCTACCTTTCCTCCTCTACTCTCAACTCCACGACCACCGATGTCCTGACAGCCTGCCTGTCCGACATCGAGTCCTGGACGAGAGACAACTTTCTTCAGCTCAACGTGCGAAAAACCGAGGCCCTCCTGATTGGCTCACGTCAGCGCCTCCGCACCTCAGGCGCTGACACCATCAGCATCCAAGGCTGCACTCTCCACCTCTCAAAGCCAGTCAGGAACCTCGGCGTTTTGTTCGACCCTGAGCTGTCCTTTCTCCCTCACATCCGCACCACAACTGGCACCGCCTTCCATCACCTCCGGAACATCGCCAGACTACGGCATTACCTCACCCCTCACGCTGCTGAAACCCTGGTCCACGCCTTTGTCACCTCAAGGCTGGACTATGGGAACTCTCTCCTCGCCGGCCTTCCCGCCACCTCCCTCCACAAGCTGCAGGTCATTCAGAACTCTGCAGCTCGTGTACTGTCCCGCACCAGGCTTCGGGACCACATCACTCCCACCCTCGCTCGCCTCCACTGGCTCCCCATCCCCCAGAGGATTGATTTCAAGATCCTCATCCTCACCTACAAGGCCATTCACGGCCTTGCTCCCTCCTACCTCTCCAACCTACTATCCCCCTACCTACCTGCCCGTACCCTCCGTTCCTCTGGCTCCGGTCTGCTCCACGTCCCCCGCCCCAACCGCCCTACCATCGGTGGTCGGGCCTTCAGCCTCTCAGCCCCAGGCTCTGGAACTCCATCCCCCAGTGCCTTCGCCGCTTCCTCCCTTTCCTCCTTCAAGGCCGGTCTCAAAACCTTTCTCTTTGACCGAGCCTTCAGCCCCCCTCTCGACTCTCTTCCCCTCCTCGCTCCCTCCCTTCCCTCCCCTCACCCTGACCATTTCCCCCTCCTTGCTCCCTCCCTTCCCTCACCCTGACCATTTCCCTCCTCCTCGCTCCCTCCCTCCCCTCCCCTCACCCTGACCATTTCCCCCCTGCTTGGGTCATGACCCAACTGTGCAGCGCCTTGGGACGTCCTCCTGACGTGAAAGGCGCTTTATAAATGGAATCTTGTTGTTGTTGTTGTTGTTGTTGACCAAAAATGCATTTCACAAGAGAGTCAATGTTGAAGAAGATTTTTAGCCCATTGGGTTTCATTCTTACAGAAAATCTATTCTACTATCTTCCCAATACAATGACAAGCTGTGTCTTAAATGTGTTCAGAGTCATGCTCATAATTAATCAACTGCAGCAGTTAATTACCCTCTGAATAAAGAAATAATTCTTGGTATCTGTCCTTTGCATATCTGAAAGTACTTCAATAGACTTGAGTCTCCCACCTCTTTATCACAACAATAATCTCCTAGTCAGCCATCCACACGGTATTGGTAGGTGATTGCTGATCTAGTTATTGGCTTCCTTGTTAATGTGTATATGTGTGTGTGGTGTGTTGTATGTTTGTAGGAGCAGGAGGGAAGAGCTGCTTTCTGATTAATGCGAGACTGGACCAATGATCAGTATCAGCTGAGGCATCTGCTACTCTCATTGATGAAATGCCATTCAAATAAATTTAGTCTGTTTACTAAGTTGATGATAAGAATGCGAGTAAACCAGAATTTTAACTATTAAGCCCACAATTCAATAAATTTAATCAGTGAAACAAAATCAATTGAAGCAGAAATTATTTGAACATTATTACCATAATTCAAATTACTGCAATAAGACGCTAGTGAAAATTAATCATGCTGATGGTAATCTTTAAGGTTTGGGGTCATTTATTTTGGAAATTGGTTTGTTATCTTCAGATCAATTTGATTTTGTTAAAGGAAGTACCACTATTTGTAATAAGGACATTGGGAATTGAAATCAATTTTAAGTAATTGGCACAGCTGAATAGTGGGTCTTTTTTTTAACAAATCCCCTACCAGTTTTCGTCCGTGGAAAATGTAATTTGACACTTATCATCAGAGAACATCACTTTTATCCCAACTCTACCTCCAACCTGCAATATGCGAACTTGGCTCTGAGCTGGTAGTACTATAACTCTAGATAAGAAGGTTTTGGATTCCAGCCCCATGGTGGGCCTTTAGCTCATGGTTTAGGCTGACAGGCCAGTGGTAGTATTGGAGCATTGCTACATTGCTCAAGATGCCATCCTTTGGACTAGTCTTTAAAACTGATATCTCATCCACCCATTTAGGCTGGATTTTAAAGATCCCATGACACTACTCAAACATTGTGGAGTTTCTCCTAGAGTTCTGGCCACAGTCACCCAGATAAATTGATAATTCGCTTCATGGCATTTTGTGGCATCTTGCTATATGCAATTTGGTTGCTGTGTTTGCTTTATAAATACACAATAACTACAGTTGATTGCAATTCCCTATGAATCGCTTAAGATGTTTTGAATGCTATTTCAAAAAACAATAATTTTTAATATTGCCACCATGCAAACAATTTCCTATTCAAGCTACTGGGTTGTTTTGAATTCCATGCACTTTAATAATAACTACTAATCTCTTCTGCAGAGCTTATCAAATGCCCTTTGAAAATCGATGCAGATGACATCTATTGATTCTCTTCTATATACACCTATTGATCCTCCCTATTCGCAAACACTTATTTCAGTGAGTGAATAGTGAACCTGTGGAACAGGCTCCCTAGGGAGACGGTTGAAGCAGGAAGTGTTGATTCTTTCAAACACAGATTAGATAGTTTTCTTTCAGGAAATAACATCATGGGATATAGTACATAGATAGTTTGGGCAATATGTGCAAGCGATCACCAGGAAGGTGGAAGGCGAACTAGATGGACCTTGGTCTTTTTCCGTTTAGCATTTCTTATGTTCTTATATTCATTCTGTCAAAAAACACTGTTAGGGTAGTTAGACAGACTACCTTTCCCCAAACCATGCAGAAACTCTTTCATTGTTAATGGATTCTAGAAACTTCTCACTGTTGTACTTATAGTCTATAGCTACTTATTTTGTCATGTACCCGCTTCTTGTGTAATGTTGTAATGTTTGCTGGCTCTAATGCTTGCAAAGCTCTAGTATTATCTTTGAATCCAGAGAGATTTGGAAGATTAGAACTAATGCATCACCTCTTCCTTTCAATGGGTCTGGAGATTTGTCTGGCTTCAGTCCCTTGGTTTATCCATTGCAATTTTCTATTTGCACTGATCCCTGGAAAGTGTCACCACTCTGTTCTTGATGATTGTATACAATGCTATTATTCCTATTCTTGATGTCACCATGTAATTTTTTCATACCTCCTCTTTGCTCTCATTATTTGTTTTTAATATAACATAATATTATTATTATTTTTGTTTTTCCTTTGTTTATTGCTCTGAGTTCTAGGGATATGGGGAAAACTGGTTGGGTTGGCTAAAGATTTTCTACTGTTTACCAGGTCCACAACTCATATTTCCCAATTTCCAATGAGCTGGATGATGTGTGAACCTGGTGCATTGCCCTTGCTATAACAATAGTTTCTGGTCAATGTCTCTGATCAGTTAGTTTGCTGAATCAGACAGACAGACAGACAGACAGACAGACAGACAGACAGAGAGAGAGAGAGAGAGAGAGAGAGATAGATAGATAGATAGATAGATAGATAGATAGATAGATAGATAGATAGATAGATAGATAGATAGATAGATAGATAGATAGATAGATAGATAGATAGATAGATAGATAGATAGATAGATAGATAGATAGATAGATCAGAAGGCTCGAAGCTTTGAACTCTGTAGTGCACCATTAGGCTGATGAAGAGAAGCAATCTAAAATCAACAATCAGGGTGCCTTTTAAAATGTTCAGTGTTCTTACTTATCTTTACTGAAGGGATAATTAAACTTGAACTTGAAGAGGATAAGTACTGTGTACCTAATTTTCTCCAATGTTTCAAAGATTTTCCGTAATGGGAATAACAGCACGAAGAGAAGAATTGAGATGAGTTTAAACGCTATGGCCTGCAGCATATCAGACATCACAATTTCAGCTGTTTCTTTGACTTTGTGCTATCTCCTAGTTTTTCTAGTAAATCCATTCAGATTTGAAAATCTTGCGGTGAGAATCAGTTAATGTAAAGAAATGATCGAGTGACAAATTCTGTGTTGAAAAGACTAATCTTTCTACAATGTAGCATCTTTGTGCTGTTTTGATGTGGTTTTAGAAGAATTTACAAAAGGACAGCTTCAAAATTAATACTGGATTTAAGTATTTGCCCACATTCTGAATGCTCTGAAATGCAAAGAAAATAGAGTAAATCTCGATCTGAGTGGATCTGTTGTTGCATGATGAGTAAAGTGTGAGTTATAAGCAAATGGAAATCTTGCACCGTGAAATCTTATTCCATGATTAAATTACATGTAATTTGTTGTTGTTGTTGGAAAGTCCAAAGGACAGGAGTCAATCTTCTCAAAATTAAATAGTTGATTCTCCTCTATGAGAAATATTTCTCACACCATGTGCACTTTAATGGGATATTTTCGATTTACAATTGTATGCATGCCAAATTTCCCCAGGGTGCTGAGTGGTTTGTATCCCAGCATTGATCTGTGAAAATGACCCATCTTTCATTGGGAGAGAAAAGCGATACCTTGTTTTATGCTTTCGTCCAAGCATCTGTTTGCGATTGGGGGAGGGAGGCAACTCCACCCGAGTCTAGATTTACTCTGTTTATATAGCACTTCAATGCATGCAGAATTTGGCAAATTGTTAAATTCAGTCTTAATTTTTTGTAGTTCTTAAAAGAAACTTACAGAAAAACAAATTAAAAAAATAAAGCTGCATTTAAGAATGTTCCAAATCCTGGATACGCTGAAATGCTACATTAATAGTGTAATTCTAGACCCAGGTGGAATTTCTTTCCCTGTTAATCTTAGAAAATCAGTTGATGGCTCACAAGCTAACATAGGTATTCAGTGTACTAGAAATAGTGTGCCTAATGTCTCAAAGTTAAAACACATGTTACATTTGCTTGTTACACACATGTCCTTTCCTTTCCACTGTATACAGCAGTGATGGTGGATGTGATTAATAGTTTTTCCACTGAGCATGGACGAGCATTTGATTACACTTTTACAAGTGGACCTGTGGATCTTCTCCAGCAGTTTAGCAGCTGATGTGGTAATAAGTGTGTGATGCCTCATTGCTTCTTTGTAGACATGAGCATTTGAATCAGTGCCACCATAAACAATCTAAGCAGTGGATATAAAATACTAGCCTAAAAAAACTGAGCCACTGCAGTGGACTCTGTTTCAGATGATTCATGGGAACATCCCTTCCCCCTTCCCCTCTCATTCCTCTCCTCCCCCTCCTTCCCCGCCTCCCTCCTCTCCTTCCCCACCTCCCCATCCCCTCTTCTCTCCTCCCTCCCCACTCCTCTCCCTTTCGGTTGGCCTCTTGGAAATTGTACAGATATTCAAATGATTTTCATCTTGTCCCACCTCTGAATATTTTTAAATTCACATCAAGTTTCATTTAATGTGAATAATTTAGTGTATGGAGAGCATAGGATATAACAGCATATCACCACATTATGAGATTTTCTTGACAAAATTTCAAAGACACATAAGTCATCTGGCAGAAATTAATGGTCATTTTCACAGCAGCGTAACAGTGTCAGATGTGCAATTCTCTGTTTATACAGTGGTCTCGTTTTAAAAACATTTTCTGAGGTTAATCGTCTGATGTGGACCATTAAGTGACAATTAACTGGGCGTCATTATTGTTTTCCGTGTCAATGTCGTTAATTATTACATTCCTGGGTTATAGATTTATCACAAGCATAATAAACATATTTGTGTTCCCATCTTTTCATTTTTGGCCCTGTTTGTGTTTAAGAATAAGCAGAGTGGTAGGGAGTTGTCTTGTGGGAGTCAGTTTAGGAAAAGCCAGATAAGGGTTTGTGGAAGCTGACTATAGGAGTCTGCACTTAGTAACACTGCAGACAGACATAGTCTACTGTTAGTGAAAGCTTACTATAGGAGGCTGCACTCAGTAACATTGGGAAAGCTACCTGTTAGTATAGGAGTGACAGTAGCACTGGAGAGTAAGGCTGCTATCAGTGTGGGAGAGTTTGTCACAAGTGGGAGATTTTGCAATGTCTATGGATGGCTTGATGGACTGAATCTTTCCTTCCATGCTTTCTTTTCTTTTCATGGCTTTGCCTGAGGTGAGGAACTTTCTTGTTGAGGAAATCATAAGGTGAGGAAACCTGCAGCAGTAAACCATGATCATCTTGCAGAAAGCAGCAGCACAATCCCAATGGCAGAGTCCTGGCATGAGGTACCTGCTCACTCTTTGCTCAGAATGGAAGGGAGGTAGTGCAAAAATCTATTTATTTAAAAAATAAATAAAAACAACCATAATTTTAACCGACATTAACCTTGCAGCACCTTGGAGACGTCCTCCCGATGTGAAAGAAGCTATAAATGCATTTGTTGTTGTTGTTGTTCCACATCAGGAGGACATCTCAAAGCACTTCACAGAGCAGAAAGGAAGCAAGTGAGGAGGTGTATTTAATAACCCATTCATTCATTTAAGAGAGATTTCCAGAATATGGGGACAAAGTGACTGAAAGCTTGCCCACTGATGGTAGGGTTAAGGGGAAGGGGATGTGAAGCAGGCCAGAGTGAGCAGAATGGAAGACAAAATAACCCTGATTCCTGAGGACAGCTACTGGCCCCAACTGCGGCTCTAGCTGAGATCATCTAACTGAACACAGACAAGGATTTGAACCTGTGATCTTCTCTCTATCACATAGAGCTGCATTGAGAGTTGATGCGTTTACACTCCCATCACCTGGATAATCAGGGAAACGAGTGTCCAATTTTCTGTAGGTTGTGCCAAGATAAAGAATAATACAGTAGCAATATCATAAATAAATAAAACGATAAATGTTATCAGCAAGAAAATGCTTTGTTATGCTTCCTAATGAGATACAGTGTGTGAAATAAATAAAGAAATTCTAACACAAAATATGGAGCCTTGACGCACAACAAAATAATTAAGTGTAAAAAATAACCACTAGAAGATTTGAGCATGCAATCTTGTTTGCTGAGATGATGTGTGTATATGCAAATCCAGGATCATAAGGAGATGCCGACATTTAGTTGGAGCTTTTTTGGGAATGTTTCTTGCATTAGTTTGTCTAGTGAGCAATAAATGTCACAGTGCCTTGAAAAACGTTGTTTAAGACGCTGTAAAATGGCATGTAAATGACTGCTTGGCAGCTTCAGAGCTCAGCTTAATGACGTCACCTAGCCGTGGAAAGTGCTGCAGAATGTGATTATACTGCCTACCTCCATCGCAACAACTATTATAGCATAATGTTACATAAGCTCAAAGGTTCGTAAGTACTTTGTACATAAGTACTTTGTACATAAGTACTTTGTAGCTTCAAGTTTCAGGATGTTGGCAATTGCACTCCCCTCTCTCCTGTACTGAGGCAACCTCAGACTGAACAATTTTTGATTCTAATTTTTATTCAATTCAATAGGGCAGCACTAATAGAGATGCCATCTTTTGAATGAGATGTTAATTATAATAATAATAATAATAATGTTAATAATCCCTGCATTTGTCTGCTGTAAAAGATCCCATGGCATCTCTTCAAAAAGAGAAAGAAGTTTTCCCTGATGTCCTGGCAAGCAATACTCAAGGTAAAATTGGCCATTCACTTTAGGGCTATTTATGGAATAATGTTGTGCACAAATTGGCTGCTGGGCTTGCCTACAAAATACACAGTCACTACACTTGTATATCCTGTGAAGCACTTTGAGATGTCCTTCAGATGTGAAAGGTGCTGTATTAAGTGCAAGGTTTTTTTTATCATATCTCTGAATTTTTAAATGTTGTCATACAAGAGCGGGTTATTTTTGATATGAATGTTCACAATTTGAATTTCTTCTCATTAATACCCAAATACTGGGCAATGTGTTTTGTATGTTGTACCAGCATCAAGGGAGGGATGGAAAGTAGGAAGTTTCAATCATGTCCTATTGTCTACAAGCCAACATGATTCCCTTGCACAAGGTGGAGAATATTTTGTGGTGGTAATAATGGCATTTGTACTAATGTCTTTTGCTTGGAGGTTCAGCGCTCTGGGACAATATCCTGCATGAGGGGTGCTATATGCTTCTTTTTGTTAGATGTGGAAGTGCTGGGAAGGAACCTACAGTTGACTTCAGCATTTACTGAAGTGGTACAGGCCCACCTCATGCTAATGCAATGCTTTACAATCAGATTTCACATTATAACACAAGGCCAGCAGTCCAAGCTTCTGGGTCACGAGATAGCCACTGATGTCACTTCCTACATGTTCAGGACACCAGCAGGTGTTTCTGTGAGCATTTTCAGTGATTGCTTGGATACCTCTAGTTGCCGAGAGACCTTATGTGCCAGTTAGCTATGCACAGGATGTTGCGGAGTCTGGAAGTTGGACGATTACAGTATATCTTTGCTATAAATGTATCTGTGATAATACTGAGGGTGTTACAATGGGGTCAGGCTATTCTTATAATAGAAGCCACTTTTGTCTCACACCCCTCCTTCACCTCTGGCATCAGAAGACTTCCTGTTCTCTCTCTGGTGGGTAAAAAAAACTTTCTGTTTAGCATTAAGCACAGTGCTTTGGTGATGTAGGAGTAGAATAGAAAATAATAATATTGCTTGCATTTAATATAGTGCCTTATTACATCTTCGAGACATCTCAAAGCACTTCACAGAATATACAGTAAAGTGAATTGACTTGCTTACTGCTAGGCGTGTGGAGTAAGAAAACTTGCCTAACTTTTCACCTTGCATGGGAATCGAACCCAGGTGAGTGCTCTAAGCTATTGAACTCCACTGAAGGTCAATGTCAGCAAAAGTGATAAAATAATAATGATATTAAACCTAGCATTTGATACAGCGCCTTATCACGTCATGGAAACGCCTCAAAGCACTTCACAGAATATACTGTAAAGTGATTTGCCTGTATATTTTGTGGGCGAAACACGTCAGCCAATTGTGTACAGCAGTGTCCCACAAACAGTCGTGGATTGAATGATCAATTTTTATTTTTTGGAAGTGCAGAATGGAATTTTTACCCCTGGGCCTGCAATCATGGAATGTCGCCAGAGCTGGGATTCAACACTATTCTTCACCTTTCTGCTTTCCAGTTAGAGAAAATAAGAGTGCTATCAAAGAGACAGGATTATCCTAGCATCCACAAAGGAAATCAAAGGGCATTATTGAAACCATCAATACTATACTTTTCCTCTTTCTGCGGGGAAGAGCCTGGGCACTTTCTTCTTAGCAGTTGCCCAAGTTAACACAATTAAAAACAGTTTCCCTGGTAGTAAACTGTGGGCACAGTTCCCAACTCATCAAAATGTGGTGTAGAATGATGGAGCGCTTCCAGGAATAGCCTTCAAGACACTGGGTACATTTTTGGCCCTATGTGAAAAATTAATAGGTAACACAGCTCCAGTACAACAAGAACCCCTTTCAATCATTAATTGTATGAACGGTGTGTGATTTCAGAAATGTCACTAATGATGTGTGCAGCAATTAGCACAACCCAACGTAATTCATCAATCCTCTGAGATTTCGGCCTAGCCACGAGGTTTCAGTGAAGACAGCACTAACTCCTGCCTGGCTGCTTGCTAAGTAATTACCCAGGGGATTTGTGTGCTGTATTTATGATCCGTGTACTTAATGCCATTCTCTTTCTTAAATGACAGATGCTGCTGTCTACAGCCATGGCTCATAATTGCAGCAGACAAGGACACAGTTTCACTTAAGTAACGATAGAGCACAGATCCAGAAAATGCACTTCTGTTTGTGAAGAGTTTGCCGGAGTCCCAGCCTAAGAAGGATCATGAATACATTATTGTCTCACAATGCATGGCGTTCTATGGGGTTCAATGCAAGAGCTCTCAGGGGCCAGCAATAATATACCAGCAAGCAGAGACTCAGGGGAAGAGATGGACAGGCTTATCTAGATGTCCATGCCACCACAATAGGCAGGCAATCAGAACTTATAAAGAGTCAATGGGTTCAACTGCCTCAATACACTGCCATGGAAAAAGGTAAGGGTTTATGTACACAGTAGTCGACTAGTTTCTAAGATGGCAATGGCAACTCATTATGCGCTCCCTTTAACAATAATAATCCTTGCATTTGATATAGCGCCTTATCACGTCGTTGAATGCAATCATGTGCCAGAAAGTACTTGATTACAAACTTAATATCAAAGGAAAGAGCACAATTCAGTCATGACCTGGGCCAATAGAAAAGTGCGGATTTATTTGCAAAAACTTGTGGAGCCCTTTGCTGAACTTTACGAGTAATTTGCGGGGGTTGTTTGGTGCTATTTAGGTACATTCTGCTGCTATATTTTTTCACTTATTTATAAAAACTAAACATAAGGAAATAACACATATAAGATTGTTGCAAAAAAAATTATTCATTGCTTGTTTAACAGAAACTGGGTTGCCATTTTTGGGGGGATGGTAGGGACGGGACACCAGCGAGGCCACAGGAGCTCACCACCTCCCGCCTCTCAGGGGCCAGCACTGCCCACAGACACAGAGACCCAGAGAAAGAGAGAGACACACACTCAGCGACCCAGAGAGAAACACACACACTCACAGACGCATGCGTGTCTGGAGCTGCTCTGCCCACAGTGACGTCAGGTAAACAGAGCGAGCGGCTCACAGGCCAGAAACTACATTTATGGCGGGTTTGTTGCGACAAGGGCCGTCATAGCGGAAAATGCGGGAAAAGTTCCCCCCCACACCCTGAGTGTTAAAATCATGTAAAAGCCCATTTTAGCCATTAATGTGCTAGCATGTTTAGAACCATATACATTTCAGCACAGAGAATGGCCATTCAGCCCATCGTGTCTGTGCTGGCTCTTTTAAAGAACAATCTTTTCCAGCCCATTTACCTGCCTTGCCCCCATAATCCATGACATAAGCATTGAGAGCACCTTTTACTGCTTAAATCCAACACTTACAATTCTGGAGAAAAAAACATTTTGTGTGCTGAAGTTTTGTGCAATATAAATTAAAAGCGACTCGAAACAAGCTCAATTATTTTTGAGCATCTGAATTGTTTTCAAACACCTGCAACAACAACAACAAAATTACATTTGTATAGCACCTTTTACGTCAGGAGGACGTCCCAAGGCGCTGGACTGTCAGTGTTTCGAACCCGAGCTGGGGGTCAGGATCGGGGAGGGTGAAGGAGAGGGGGGAAGGAAGGTCAAAGAGGAGGGTTTTGAGACAGGTCTTGAAAGAGGCAAGGGAGGGGAGCGAGGTGGAGGGACTTCAGGATGAAGTTCTAGAGGGTGGGGACAGAGTGGCTGAAGGTCCGCTCGCCAATGGTGGGCCAGGCGAGGCGGGGGACGTGAAACAGGCAAGAGTCCACTGAATGGAGGGAGTGTCAGGTTGGTAGGGGGTTAGGATGTCACAGAGGTAGTGGGAAGCGAGACCATGGAGGGCTTTGAAGGTGAGGATCAGGATTTTGAACTGTGTCCTCTGTGTGATGGGAAGCCAGTGGAGTTGGACGAGGATGGGGATGATAGGGTCGCGGAGCCTGGCGCGGGTAGGACATGGGCTGCAGAGTTCTGGATGTTCTGCAGCCTATGCAGGGAGTAGTTGGGGAGGTCGACAAGCAGGGAGTTTGCGTAGTCAAGCCTGGATGTTATGAATACTGCAACATCGCAATAGAGCCTGAAATTCCTCAGTGTGAAGATGCCCTATTTTGTGATGGGCTAGTTTATATTTGAGTACCAGTCAGTCTAACTAGAGGCTTTTCAATGAAATAATAAACTTGCATTTTTATTGCACCTTATCTGCAGAAAAGTCTCACGCAGTTTAAATAATTAAGTCAAGTGTAGTGACTGTTTTTTGCAGGGAAATACGGCAGCCAATTTATGCACAGCACGACCCAATAAACAGCCATGAAGTAAATGCCTAATTAATCTGCACAACCGCTGGCTTGGACAACGGAGCATTTTTAAAGCAAATAAATTACCGTAGTAAGGCAATAAAACCCTCTAATTGGTCCAAGGAGGTTAGCTGATCTGTGGAGTGCTGAACTTCGTTGCAAAATATACTTATTTTGTGGCAAAGCTATTGAAATTTCTGGTGTTATTGTAATTAATCTCGGACCGCATACTAACTTTCAAATTACCCATCGAATGCAAAAACAATTTATTTGAAACTCAAATTTTCATTTAACGCAATAGGGAAGGAGCAACTTTGTGGACCTGTAATGTATAACCGTCCACACGAAGTTTCAACCGCCAGACTCCACCACAAAGCACATTCTTGATTCACTGTTAAAAGCGAAATCTAAACTGGGCATTAAAAAAGAATTAGAACTGAAAACAAAGTAAGTTGATAATGAATTTAATGGCTGAAGGATTACTGACTTGATAGCTACAGAGATTGGACTCCTCCAGATGTCACAAGTGATAAATTGGTCATTCACTTCATGGCTGCTTATGAGACATCGCTATGCGCAAAGCGGCTGTCGCATTTGCCTACAGAGACACTAACTTCATAGTAAAATCCTGTGAAGCGCTTTAAAAATAATAATAATAATCCTTGTATTTGATATAGTTCCTTATCACTTCTTTGAGACTTCTCAAAGCACTTCACACAATATACTGTAGAGTGAATTGACTGTATATTTTATGGACGAAACGTTCTGAACTTTGAGATGTTTTGTCAATGTAATAAGGAGGTATATCAAATACAAGGATTATAAGTGCATTTACAAAACATTTACTGATTTTTTTTTCTGGGGAAGTGCAGGCAGTTTGCTCACTCATATGTGTATCCCCATGAGGATCCCATTCAGTGTCCTGCCTGATCAACATTCATCCACGAAGCAAGCAAAATGTCCGGCAGGGTGAAATGTTGGGCAAGTTTCCTTACACCATGCGCCTCTGTTTACCTAGCAGTAGGTAGGAACCCAGTTGTTAGTCGATTGGTGGATCGCTTTTCCGGGAATAATAATTCCTCAAAATAATAATAAGAAGAATTTGATCACTCAATTTGATCACGACTGTTTGTGGGACACTGCTGTGTGCAATTGGCTGCTGCGATACGACCCACAAATTTACAGCCAATTCACTTTACAGTATATTCTGTGAAGTGCTTTGAGTCGTCTAGAAGACGTGAAAAGCGCTATATGAAATGCAAGGATTATTATTATTATTCAAACTGTACGATCAAGCATTATGGTTGGTGTCAAACAAAAGCTGACAGCTTTTGTTTGACACAAACGTATCACATCGACAATTGTCTCAAAGCTCAGACCATTTCATCCACAAAACATGATAAGGCGTTATATCAAATGCAAGGTTTAATATCATTATTATTTTATCACTTTTGCTGACATTGACCTTTAGTGGAGTCCGGTAGCTTAGGGGTTCAAGCACTCACCTGGGTTTCCCTTGCAGGGTGAAATGTTAGACACGTTTTCGTACTCCACACACCTCTGTTTACCGAGCAATAAGCAAATCAATTCAATCTACAGTATATTCTGTGAAGCACTTTGAGAGGTCTCGAAGATGTGATAAGGTGCTGTATCAAATGCAAGGATTATTAGTATTAAAGCTCTTCACAGGATTCAAGACACTCATCAGGATAGAACTCGCAGTCTTAGTTGATTGCATTAAATTTTCATGGCGGTTTGTGGGATATTGCTGTACGCAATTGGCTGCTGCTTTTTCCAACAAATACACAGTCACTCACTTTACAATAATTCCTTTGAAGATCTTTACGACATCTTACTGACGTGAAAGGCGCAATATCAAACACAAGGTTTATTATTACTGAATCGGCACAACTGGTTTGCATAAACCGCTATTGGCTCCGTGAAATTCAGGTCATAGATTTCATGTGTGAGAGATTGAACATCACTAGATCTGGTGTGTGAGAGGGAGCATCACCCGGTCTGATGTTGTCAAACATTATGTCCTTGCCTTTGGAGCTCTCTTCTAAAACCATTTTGCCTCACTTCTATCCCTACCATCAAAACCCTCCTGAAAACATATCTTTTCAACCATACTTTTGGTCAGCATACTTAACTCTTCCTTCCTTCTCCTTGCTCCCTATTATATTAGTTATGTAGTTCAAGATGTTCACTCTACTTGAGTGCAATTTGATGTTGTACCCAAAAAACACCTTCATTGCACTTAGTAATTATTGCCATTTACAGTTTCTCTTTAGGGAGTTTCATTGTATAAATAACTAAAGAGAAACACATTATTGCTCCTGCATGATTTTTGCAGCTAAGGAAAATAACAATACGTAAACTCTTCATTTGATGGAAAATAACTTGGGGATTAACTGGCAATGGTTGGTGCCTTGTGCTCAGTAAAGGACTCACCCTCAATTTCTCAGTGCTCGCCACCCTGACAAAACCGTCTCTGACAACTTCCTTATCTCCTTCTGTTCCCACATTCCACATCCTCTGCCAAACCCTGCATTATCTCATTCCTCCCATGGAAGAAAAACTCCCCCCTCAGTCCCTCTCAAATGATCTCTCTTCCTGCAACCTTCTCTTTCTCTTTTCTTTAGCTACAGTGACCTGAATGCCACCGTCCAGCTGCTCAGTGACTGCCATTCTTCCTTGTTTTACACAACTGCCCCCCCACCAAAATCCCACTCTACCCACTTGCCCTGGTACAACAGCCATCTCTTCTCCATCAAATCCCAATTTCATACAGTTGAATGCAGATGACACACAACTTGTATCACCTAGGCTATACGAAAATTGTTGCCAGAACCTGCAACGTTTTTGCAACTTTTAATGACCACGATGACTATATGCTCCCACTGGACATTCCATCAACCTGCCCTGTGCTCCCATTGGACCATCCACCTGTCCAACAACCCATCCCACACTCTCATTGAGCCATCCTACCTACAGGTAACAGAGAAGAGAGATTTGACAAATGTTAGAAAGGCTTTGGAAACTAGAGCAATGATAATGTGTTTTCATTGATTTTATGTTTCTTTTATTTGCCTTCAGTTTTTTACCTCTCCACTCCTGAAAGCAGTGATCCATGCAAGAGTGCAGCTCTACAGCCACTAATATCCTTCTCGTGCTTTACTGTGGTGAATAAAGCCAGACACCAGGTAGCCTATTTGATAGTGTGTCTATCACAACTGAGCTTCATCCTGTCCTCATCTAATTCCACATGTATCAGATTTCCAGCAGAGGTCAGTAGATAATGATGAGACACCTAAAGATTCACCTCGTCTGAGCTTTAAAGCAACAACAACTTGAATTTCTATAACGCCCCTCATGCAGGGTAGCATCCCAGAGCACTTGGCAATGGCAGAACATAACGCCAAGCCAGGGTAGTGGGAGGTGACAGTAGGCACGGTTGAAAAGAAAGTTCTTCAGGCCTGAACATGGGGAACAAAGAGGCAAAACGGAGGGATGGATGAAGAGTGTTACAGAGTTTCCAGGCATAGTGGCTAAAAGCGCGTTCACCAATGGTGGAATGGAGGGCACGAGGGAAATGCAGTAGGCTGGAGCCAGTCAAGCAGAGACAGAGGTTGTGGGGTAAGCAGGTGGGAGAGGTATGAAGGTGATGAAGGGATTTGAAAACGAGTGTGAGGATCTTGAAATCGATCTGTTCAGTGATAGGAAGTCAGTGAAGCCTGGCTAGAACTGGTGTGATGGGGTTACAGAATTTAGGGAGGGTGAGAATGCGGGCAGCAGAGTTTTGGATCACCTGGATCTTGGTGCATGGTGGAACTGGGGAGACTGACGAGCAGTGCGTTGGAGTAATCGAAGCAGGAGGTGACAAACGCATGTATGAGTGTTTCGGCTGTGTCTGGTGTAATAATAATAATAATAATAATCCTTGCATTTGATATAGCGCTTTTCACGTCGAGAGGTTGTCCCAAAGCACTTCACAGAACACACTGTAAAGTGCATTGACTGTATATTTGTGGGCGAACGCGGCAGCCAATTGCGCACAGCAATGTCCCACAAACAGTCGTAGATTGAAAATGACCAATTTGTTATTGTTTTGTTTTGGAGAGATTATTATAGGCGTGTGGAGTAAGGAAACTTGCCCAAGGTTTTGCCCTGCCTGGAATTGAACTCAGGTCTCTCACTTGCAAAGCGTGTGCTCTAACCACTGAGCTACAGGACTCCACTGTAAGTCACTTACACTGTGTGTAAGGTATGGTCGGAGGCAGGCATTGTGATGGGGAAGGTGATCCTGGTCAGGGACCAGATGTGGGGAAGGAAGGACAGCTCTGGGTTGAACCTGACACTTAGGTTGTGTACCGGTTTAGTGAGTCTGAGGGATAGGCCGAGGAGATCAGAGCTGCAGAACACAAGATGTTCCCGGGAGCCAATGAGTATGGCTTCCATCTGGTCAACATTTAATTGTAAGAAGTTTGCACTTGCGAAATTTTGGGTTCAAGCGTTTGTCAGAAACCACACCAAGGATATTATTAAAACGTTTTATTAGCAATTATAAAACCACACAAGAATAAGCATCACATTACACTCGACACATTATCATTACTCGTCGTGCTTACATGACTACTAAAGCAGTATCTTAACAAGATACACTCAATACTAAAATTCTAAACATACATTAAAAAACATTATGTGATATACGAAATGTGCCTAAATCATCTCAAACTGTTTTGTATGTATGTTGGGTGCGTGTTTTAGTAAGTAGGAGAGATACTACCTAGCAGGCAGGAAGTCATGACGAAGTCCTAAGGCTGGCGCAAAACTTAAACACTGTCTCTGTTGAGCTGTTGGCTGCAAATGTCTCTGACTTGCTTCTAGCTGCAAACATCTAAGGCTGAACTTGTCCTCTATGTGGTCAACTCCGGCGAGAGCTGGACTTATCCTCTTTCCGGTCCACTCCGGCAAGAGCTGGACTTGTCTCTTTCCTTCTACCTGCTTCTCTTCTCTTTCTCCTTTTCTCCTCTTTCTACCTTTCTCCTCAGAGGCTCAACAGAGGCTCTCCAGAGACACTTCAGAGGTCCTTCATGAGGCTCTTCCAAGTCTCGTCCAGCAGCTCTTCCCGCAGCTTCTTTCTAGTTTTGGCTATCGATTTTTATACCCTTTTTCATACCCCTTTTTCTGCGTTCTAACTCTTTCCCAAGACTTCTTTCTCACACTCCCTGCACTTTCCCGGATATTCTTTCCCTATCTTCAAATTGTTTCTCCTTGTACCAGCTAGTGGTATCTTCTACAAGAGAACAATACTCCTCTCATTTCATCTTATCTAGATTTCCCTCAGTTTTAATTGCTAGTTTGTATCCCATCCATTCTCCTGGCCCAGTTGTCCCAGGTTCCTATCTCTCCTGCCCATAAGTCACATGCCCTTGTAAGCGCAGATAGCCTACCATCCATTCTCTAGATCCAGCTATCCTTATCTTCCCTGGCCATGGGTCACATTCCAGTGTACTTCTCCTAGCTTGGTGACTCTTTACTAGGACTGTATTGTGTGTGTGTGTCACATGGCAGTTTTTATTTCTTTACTTCATTCTACTTAATTCATCTATTCACAACATGATCAATACTAATGATTTTTATACTATAATCCCAACTATTTACACATTCATCCAGGCCCTGCTGTCTGCCAGACAAGCTTACAGAACATCGGCGGATCTGGAGTCACAACTGGAGGAGGAGAAGTAGATTTGTGTGTGATCTGCATACATGTGGAAGTTTACCGTGTGTCTGTAGATGACATCGCCAAGCGTGAGCATGCAGATGAGGAAGAGGAGGGGGCCAAGAATGGAGCCCTGGTGTACCCCACAGGTGACCGGGCGTGGGCGGGAGTTGAAATCGTTTGAAGAGACAAAGAGAAGGCAGTTCTCTTGGTGATGGCAGTTCTCTTGATGTCTCTTGGTGACATCATTTGCAGACACGGGGTCAACTTCCATGTGTACGTGGATGACACCCAACTTTATGTCTCTGCCTCCACCCTTGACCCCAGGACCACTGTTGTCCTGACAGACTGTCTGTCAGACCTCAAGTCCTGCATGAGAGCCAACTTTCTACAGTTGAACAGCAGTGCCATGAAGTTGTTGATATCCATAACTGTGCCATATCTAACTGTCATCTGGATTAAACTGGAAATGAAGCCAAGCTACTGACATCTCTTCTCTTAAGATGTATTGCATGTTGCGGTATGTTGCCATACTGCAACATGCCATACCCTTGAGTCTTGTTGATTAACTTCTTTCCATACGAAGCCTGGCCCAGTTTCACAACCTATTACGAATGTTCAACATCTGGATGAAATACAAAGAAGCTTTATTCCACTTAGGCTGAGATGAGAAGTTTAACTGAGGTCCCATCTACTTCTTTTCAGGTGGATATTAAAGACCCTATAACACTCTTTGAAAAGAGAAGGAATTTTTTCCAGCATCCTGGCCAACAACCCTCCAGATTGATCAGTTATTTTCCTCACTCTTATTCATGGGATATTGTTGGTGCAAATGGCTGTCAAGTTTCTCGACAAAATCACTTACTACAGTCAATAATATTTATCTATGAAAAATATTGAGATGTTTTGATAAGGCCTTTGAGATAAAAGTTCTTTCTTTTAGACAATTTTAAAACAATATATTTGATTTATATAACATAACATTTATATAACAGGTGCCCATCCAGCACTGTCAATGGACTTAAGACGTTCTCCCATCGTGAAAAGCTTACCAAGTGGGAAAAGAATGGGAAATATAGCTGTTTTTATCGAAATCTTTTTCCATTGATCTAGGATTCTAAATAAAGGACCACTGAATTTTTGTTTTCTTTAAAATTAATGAAAACATATTTTAAAAATGCCCTTGATGATTCCATAATTAAATCTACCACTTTATGTCCCACAAACAGCCATGAAGTGAGTGATCAATTTTATGTGGGGGATAATTGCCTGGAATACCTGGAGAAACTCCCTGCTCTTTTTGAACAGTGTAATGGGATGTTTAATGTCTAGTTGAACAGGCAGACTGGACCTTGGTTTAACATTTCATCTGAAGAATGGCACCTCAAAATATGCAGCACTGCATTTGGAGTGTCAGGCTAGACTATATTCAATATTCAAGTATTGAAGTGGGACTTGAACCTGACTCAGAGGGCAAGCATGGTAAAAATTGAACCAGGCTGAGGGTGGACAACACAGAAGGAGTTCCAGACATTCGAGGCATAATGTTTGAAGGCCTGGTCAGCAATAGTGGTGAAGAGAGGCTGAGGGCCACACAGAAAGCAGAAATTAGCCAAGCGATGATACAAACAGTAAGGTGGGGTAGGAGAGATAGGTATGTGGTAGTGCATGAAAGGATTTATAGGTGAGATTGAATACCCTGAAATTGATCCGTTGGGAGACATGGAGACAGTGAAGCCTGGCAACATCTGGGGTGATGAATGGTGTCCTACAAGGGGCAATAAAGGGCACAATTGAGAGTAAAAGGTATAAAAGTAAAAGTTACAGAATACACTGTGCCATCTGACATGAAACACGGTGGTGCTATGCGTACTGTTTCTTCAGCAGATTGGATTAAGATGTTGCTCAGGGAATTCAATGTTTTAGACTGAAGACTTTTAACAGCTATTGACTTTTAAGATACTGCACAAGTCATTACTGCAATTGTTTTTTTTATCTCAATGATCAATGATTACAGTCCTGAAACATCAGTGTCCTGAGCTGGTGCTCAACATTGACTGTTAAATTGCAGATTAGTGCTCCCTCAATGGTTCATTCAGTAAATGTACAACACAGAGTGGTATTGATTTGCTCCCAGCTCTGCCCTGAATTTGCTGATCTGGGCCAGTAGTCAGAACACGACACTTGGTCTGAGCTCCTTTTTGTCTAAGAGTGAAAAAATAGCCAATAGTTCCTACTTCTGGTCACTGTCTAACACTCTGGTCGAAAGTACATGCGAGTGGATGTCAGGTGAGGAAGGCATTGGATTCATATTATGGCCAAACCACTTACAGCCAAACAACCTACTGACAGTCACTGTTCAGAGCTGCGAGGAATGGCCACTCGGATAAGACACTGTGGGCTGCTGGTGTCAGTGAAACTGTACCCCCAAGTGAGTTAGCACTCTCAGGAGAGAAAGCACAAATGCAGAAGAAGAAATGTAGATTAATTAGATACATCTATTTTGGATTGAGTCTTATTCTTGCCATTGTGTCTTAATTAGGGTAGTTGATGGTAATTGCTATCTGCTAACCATTTTCCACTATTGGAACTGGAGCAGAGATATAGGGATACAGGCACTAACTCCTCACAGGAATGTAAAATTAACACATTTATTTTGCTTAACATCCCAAATTACAGCAGGCATCTTAATTTAGATCACTAATATTTAATATATAATATTGCACCCTTGTGCTTGTTAAGACTCATACCACGCCATATGAAATACAATTTAAATACCTGTAGCAGGATAGTGGGGCGCACCCAAAAACATGCAATATGTTAGTTTTTGCACCACTGACAATACCTGTAATCATTTTATTGTAAGTGTTAAAATTATGCAGCAGATGTGTAATCAGCTTTATTTGATCTGGAGCTGTTTATTCTTAATGTAACTTTTTTTGTGTTTGGGTAAAGCTGTATTTTTTTCCTTTTGAAAAAGATGACTTAGGAATCCTGGTGCCATACAGTGTCCTTGCCTGAGAGGGCAGTGTGGGGTTGGGCTTGGTGCCAGCCCATTGGCCAGTGCCAGTGTCACCCTGAAACCAGCAGAAGTTGGAGCCTGGTGGCAGTCCAGGGAAAACCTCAATCCTCTCTTCTCTCCCACAATTTTAATGAAGAGTCTATTATTATGCATGTTTAAAATCTCCAGCCTCTTTGGGGCTTTGATCTGATCATCCATCAAATGGTTTTCTAAGTCTGAGACTTCAACAAATAAATTGCATTGGGGTGTAAATGACAGTAATTTCTAATCATGGAAAACAAAGAAATAGGTCGAATAATAGGGGGAGGAAGATAACTTGACTGCACATAACCCGAAGCTGAGATAAAATGTAAATGGTTAGTGTGCACTGAACTGCGCAATGGTTTGAAATTTTAGACAAGAGCAGAATAGGGAAATGTAAAGAACTGCACAGATGGGTTGTGTACAGATTATCACTCAACATCTTAAAGCTACCAAAGTATCTGCCAATTCACTAATTGCATGAATAATTAAAGCCAGATTTTACAACCAAGCTCCGAGGAATATTTTCTTCAGTATTGAAGCCAATAAATAATTGACGCTCCGGTCTGAATCCTGTCCTGCCTAAGGAGTTTGATGCATTGCGAATAGAGAGGCACAGGCACAAACAGCAACTTTATTTCATACCTCCTAAGGCTTATGCTAAACTCTGATGTTGTTAATACATCTCTATTATCATTTTCACTTCCATCACTTTTAATTCTCCATAGTTAACAGTAACATGTCTGAAGCAGCAATAGATGAATATGTTGACAAGGAATGAACAGCTTACAAAAGAATGCATTACATTTATTTGGCAGTAGATATGCCTATTGAAGAAAAAGACAAAACTGCAATGTTTGAAGTAATTGTTAAAGTACTTTAAAGGGATTGTCTAAAACTAATAGTTTGTACCTGTATTCTGTTTTTGAAAACATTATGTCTTAACATACAGCACTTGTGAGTTGTGTTCCCCAAACCTCAGCATTTTCTTTATTGTTTGTGTTTTCATCGTATTTGAGTGTCAGCCTGGCTCAGTTGATAACACTTTTGCCACTGAGTAAGAAGATTATGGATTCCAACCCACGTTGGGACTTGGAACCCATCTAGTCCATGGGAACTTGGGACTCTAATGAGTGTGCTGGATGCGTGCTGCATTGCCGGAGGTACCGTAAATTGGATGAGATGTTAAACTGAGGTCCCTTCTGCCTGGCCAGGTGGAGGTTAAGATCCCATGGCACTATTTAAAAAGAGAAGGGAGTTTCTCCTAATGTCTTCCTCCAAATAAAATTAATCTTTCACCCCATAGTTGTTTGTGGGACATTTCTGCGCCCATATTGGCTTTCACATTTGCCCATAAAATAAACAGTCATACCACTTCACAGTATATCATGTGAAACTTTGAGACATCTTGATGTGTAAAGACACAATATCAAATGTAAGGATTATTATTATAAATAGGAGCATATTATTTAACAATACACCTACAGTTGAAAAATAATCCATCCACCTATGTGACCTGGGTTCAAGTTAGTTCAAACTGATTGGGATGAAAGCACAAGGTTTCCCAAGGGAAGAAAATATATATTCTCAATCCAGCTCTTAATGAACAATTCAATTTAACTTTCGTCAGGCTGGTGATTTGGGGTTGAATCATTTAAAAATTTTAGACATTCCGATTTACCATATTCAATTCAAAATGCTGCTGGTGCTGACCTGAGTCTGTTAAAAGATTTTCACTCGAGTTAAGGAATGTGAGTGATAACTTTTCACCTATATGGATATTGGGTGAGCACAGGGTGAGCTCAAGCTCATCCCATCTCATGGTGAGACAGCCTCTGCTGACCTTCACTAACTGGGATCAATCATGAACCAGATAACTTTTCTTAAGTTACAAGGATTTACATGGGAGTGATGCAACATGGAATCAGGCCATTTGGGCCAACTATATATTCCACACAAGTTCCCACCGATCTTATTCCCCTCACCCGTACTTCACTATTCCTCACTATTCCCCTTTCCCTCACTCAGTATCACATGGAAATACACCACTATTTGTTTCCACCACAATGGTAGGCAATGCTCAGCAACTATGGGGCAGGCTAAGTCAGCCCCTGTGTGAAAAAACAGCAAAAAATTGGAGTAAAATTGTTATTACTGGGCAGGAAAGCTCTTACCTTTTTCAACAATAAATCTTTTGTTTTTGACACAGAATAACTGATTGATATAAATCACATTCTTTTCCCATTCTGCAGCCTAGACATTGTTATTTTACAGTAATCTTGTCTTCGAAGTTGAGCTTCACCCCATCAGTTTGATTTTACAAGAGATGGGTAGGCAGAACATACCCCTTCAGGAGCAACTAGCTTGAGTGAGAGCATGTACATGTGTGCCTACCACAGAAATGCATTACAATATATTACTTGCAAGTGTCTGCTAGTGGTGCCCAATCACCCATGGAAAAAGTGATTAAGGAGAACAGCATCACAAAGAACCCTGTTTGCAGTGCAATCTGCTTCATGCACACACCACTTGGTCACCTGCCTCCACCATCCATCTGTCATTATTGCCCTCTGACAGGTTGACCGTAATATCATGCAGTGTTGCCATGTGGCATTGGATGCAACAGACAGCAACATTTTGAAACTTTCAGGCTTTGTTCACGATGTATCATGGTCTGTCTGCACTGAAATTTACACCTCAGGCTGAATAAATACAAAACAAAAGATTATATATTAAAGTAAGTTTCATTATTTCGAGGGGGAGAAAGGAAATACACCATGTGATATTACCAGCGGTTATCATTATCACATGGTTCATGTGGAAATTCATAATTGGAGTCCTGAACTAAAGAAAGACAGACCCTATAATTTTATAGTGCATTATCATGCCGAGTGTAGTGACTGATAACTCATGGGTTCCAACTACCCACTCAATCACCAGTGAAAAATAAACTGTCATCCATTAAAAATAAATCTGAAAGATAAAGCAAACTTTTATAGAGCCACAGGTTAATGCTTTGCTTAAAGGTCACTGACGGTCAATTGTCCTTGCAGGGGCTTCTTCTTTATAGTGCTGAATTGACAAGGATACATAACTCATGGGTGCTTCCAGCATACATATGTTCAGGCTATTGGCATTGCATATCACCTGCACTCTCACTGACTGAGAGCCATTCTTCTATCAATAGATACAAGCAATCACCACAGGTGCACAGATGGTACATGGATATTTGATAGGATGTAAGATATTGGGGAGGTCAGCAACCACACAAGGTAACAAGCGTCTCTGGTTCCCTGCTCTAAAAGAAAGCTTATTTCAACAAAATAAATTATTCCTTTGTGGTTATTAGACCTCCTGAGTTATCAAATACACATAGAATATTGAAGATAAATTGCTAAGTAGAAAACCATAATTTAATAAACTAGTCAGGATGGATTCGTAAAAAACAATACTTAACTTATTGTCCAACTAGAGTAGATGATGGCTAATAATTATTTTGTATCATATGTTTTCTCGTGCACCAAAATGTAACAAGTCTGCTTATATACCTTAACCCCACAGCTTACCATACCTGTTAATGGGGAATGTAGGGTTGGAACCTCTGCTGGATGCTATTACATGCATTCTTGTCATTAGTTGCCATAATGTTGGAACAGCAATGAACACCTCCTGAAGTCTGGGTGATGCTCCATATATATCCTGCAGTGTATTTTTGCTGAGCAAATAAACAGTTCTGCTCATAGAATGGCCCCAGTAATTTATAGGCAATCAACCCCCTTTCAGCAACTGAATAAGCTTGGTTGCACCATTAAAATGTTTGAACAGAATTGTGGCGGCGGGGAAGGGAGGGGAATTATTGTAAAAACTACAGGTAAATTCAGTGAAGATCGGAAAAATCTTCCACAAATCAATAATTTCTACCCATGTTAAAGGCAGTCAGAGAACAACATTGCTCACAGAATAACTCCAAACACTTTGAGTAACGCCAAGGGTGCTAGGATCTAGCCCTGAAGTATGTTGTATACCTGCAGTACTGTTCTGAGCTCACTTGTGCATTATCCCAGGTTTCAGATGTCATCTGCAGACCCATGATTTGCAGGTCCATTGGCAGAACTACAATTCATCCCATCCCAGAAACCGAACAACTGCTTTTTCAGAGAAAAAGATTTTTTTTACCGATTCAATGTGACAAAAAAATTCAGCTTCTTATAGTAAATCAGTAAAAAACTGAGCTGAAAGATTTCTTCTCACAGGACACCCTGGGAGGAGAGGTCAGAAACAATTCAATATGTGTGTATCAGCCTGCCACAGTTAGTAACACACTTGCTTCTGATCAGAAGGTTGTGGGTTCAAGACCCATGTTGGGACTTTGAACTCAAAGTTTAGACTGACACTCCAATACAGTGCTAGGGCTGTACTGCATTGTCAGCAGTGTCATCCTTTTGATGAGCCGTTAAATCGAGGTTCAGGTCGATTCAAGATCCTCACCCTCGTATTCGACTTCAAGATCCTCACCCTTGTATTCAAGTCCCTGCACTCCTCTGCACCCCTCTAACTCTCTGACCTCCTCTCTCCTCAAAACAGCACTCATTATCTTTGTTCCTCCGGGTCTGGCCTCCTCCTTGTCCCCGAGTCCTCCGCTCCACCCTCAGCGGCCTGGCCTTCAGCCACTATGCCCCAAGGCTCTGGAACTGCCTTCCTCACTCCCTTTGTCTCGCTCCCTCCCTTCCCATTTTCAGGTCTCTGCTGAAAACCTTTTTGACCGTGCTTTGGTCACTTTCTTCCCCCTCCCCCTGGCTCGGTCCTGGGATCCGTTACTGTGAAGCGCTCTGAGACACCGTCCAGCGTGGAGGGCACTATATAAATCCAAGTTGTTGTTGTTGTTATGTTGAAGATCCCATAGCACTTTTTTTGAGAAGAGTGTTTCTCCAATGTCCAGGCCAACAATCACCCTAATAAAATTGTTCATTACCTTAATGGGAAATTGCTGAGCAAGTTGGCTGCTGTGTTTGCCTATAAAATATACACTAACTTTGCATAAATCTTGTGAAGCGCTATGGGATGTCATTCTGACATGAATGGTGTTATAAGAAATGTAATGATTTTTAGTAATTATAAGAGCCCAAAGGTAGATGCCATTCCTCTTCACATCTGCATGCATAGACATCTTTCCAGTTTTGCACAGCAAGGGCTAAATGAACATGTAAAAACGTGTACACATTGCATGACGTTGAAATATTGAGCAGTGGGAATCTAGATGCAAATTTTGCAGTAACCAATTCAGCAATGAAAGATTTCAGGCACAATTAGCCAAAGGCTTTACAGGATGCACACATTGCTAACTATTGCCTTGTTTTTTATTTTTCAAATCAAAAGGGTTTTCAGAAAAAAACAGTGGTTGTGGATTGAAGATTGTTTCCCTATTCAGGAAATAACAGAAATAACTGCCGCAAGGAGCCAGTTATATAATTGATAACCAAGGGAGGTATGGAAGGTGCAGGGAACCTAGAAAATGGAAGGGTTTCCAGCCTGTTGCACAGAATTCATGTGTGACTTTGAATTCCAGAACAGTGCTGAGCCCCATTGTGAGAAGGCGGCAAAACAACAGTCAATGCAAAAAGGTATGAATTAGCGTGCTGCACTGCATGTACCTTGATGTAATATTGTATGGTACTAAATAGACACTTGTTTCACTTATGGTCACTCTACATCATATGACTTGGTGGCAGAGATTGGATAGGTGGTGAAGTGAGGCAACACATTCCCCTGATACCAGTCACCACAGCAGCAGATCACCAATGTAGGCCCCACCCTACCTCAGATAATAGCTCTGCGAAAAGTCCTGAGAATACTGAGGTAACACTGGACGGTGAGAGCACTGCCAAGGGGAGGAAGAGGAGAATGGAAGATGGCAAGGCAGTAGATGCAGATCTCAGTGAACCCGTGTTTAAATAGAGGCTGTGAACTATGAGCAGCAGTTGAGACAACTTTGAATGGTATTGAGGAACTTGTACAGAATGTATATTATAATGTGCAGGTTCCAATATGACAACCTGAATATGTTCTTACAGGACTGATTTACTGCAGGGATCTATGGATCAGTGCACAGATTGTGCATGATTCTCTCAGGATGTTATGCTTGCCCTACAATAGATTGGTACATCTTCTGCTGGTAGTTATGGATGTAGGGACAATGGATGCTAACTCAGGTCCCTGTCAGATCTCAGTCATCAGATAGATTTTCTTCTGTCAGTTCCAGTGATAGCTCCATTATTTGTTGTCGCACAGAGGCTTCTCACGCATCCACAGGAGTATGGACGAGCTCCACATTTGATGTTTCAATGCACTCTTTTCAAGAACCTTTTCACTGAAGGTGCTATACAAATGTAATCGTGCTGTTGTTGTTCCACTGATGGCCCCAGCATTATGATAATCACAGGGCAATCGTACAGTTACACTCTCAAGCAGAAGTGGTTACTTACATTCCTTAATTCATCAAATACTGCAGCACATTGTCACAAAATTATTTATTCTTTATCACTACAATAGCTCGTTCGTATAAAACAGGAACAGGCATCTGTTGTAGGAAAGAAGCAGAACAATCAGAATGCTAGGTCACTGTATGAAGAAGGACTGGGAATAAACAACTAACAACTTACTTTCTGAAGAAATGTTCCACTTGTGCCCTATAACCATATTTTCTGCATTTATTCATCTTTGGATGTAATTCATCATTCATTCCTCCTGATATAAAAGTTCTATATAAATACAAGTTGTATCTTGCACTCCAGCCTGTTTAGTTTCCAGAAACTCCTGCATGTCTGGTAAAGGGTAAGCCATTGCTAGCCCACGTTCAATAGCACGTTAGGGCAGCATTTAACATCCTACTATTCGTTTGACTGTTTTGCCAATGTGGTTTCGCAAAAGACCAATTGATCCATCCATCGCTGCTCCTGCATACACAACTTTGCATTTCCTCAGTTCTTGCTGAGTTCAGCAAAGCCTTCATTCTAGGTCACCTTAGAATTGGTGTACAGAAGTGAATCATTTCATTTGTGTGCCACCAATCCCATGAAAATTCAGTTAAAAAGCCACCATACATTAACTGTACTACTTCAACAAGCTCAAACTCAAATAGGGCACATGGGCAGCTGTTCTCTTGAAACACTTAAGGACCTTCCCCCCAAAAATTACCAATTCTGAGATTCAGAGCTACATTTATAAAACTATTGACTCAATTTCTGCCACATTTACACTCTCCATCAATAGCACAGTTTTGCACCCAATGGAGAATCATCCCATATCCAAACAGATGGATTTTTATAGATAATTTGGAATGACATACAAATATAAATCATCCAGAACCAGGGTAGCAGGATTTTCCAAAACAATACTTATAATAAGATACAAATCATGGCCTTTAATTCAATGAAGGTAATCAGATAAATGAAACCATTGAATTTTCACCTCAGTGTCATAATGATTTAGTAGCTTGCCATATGATTTATTCAAATGTTAAATACGAGTTAGATTGTAATGCAAATCTAGGTTTAGTATTATGAGTGGTGGGCACGCCATTTGAATTTTCTCCACACTTCATAGATATTAATCCATGGTGGAATATGCTTTTGTAGGTACTGATTGGCCACTGGTACTTTGTCCAAATGGCCATTCTTTCTATGTGATCCTGGACAGTTAACTGAACTCTGCCCTTAAACCAATGCATGCATACTTTTCAGCAATAATAATACTACTAATAATACTGATACTAATATTACTACTAGTAATAATAATAATAAACAAGAATATTATATCCATCAAAATAGAAAGTAGCTCACCTGAACCAACAGAAATGGCAAATGGAATGAAATTTGTCGTTAAAAAGAAAATGATTTCTTGTAGAAAAGATGAATGGGAGAAAAAATCATGCATGGTCAATTTCCAAATGAAATGAAAGAACAAGGCCTAGATATGAATCAAAGCTACAACTGGTTGACTAACAGGGATCTGAGAGCTGAAACAGAAGCTCTCATAATATCAGCACAAGACCAAACTATTACTAACCGTTATTATAAAAATAAGATCTTAAAGAGAAACATTGATCCAAAATGCCAAATATGTCATCAGGCCTAGAAACAGTGGACCACATATTGTCATCATATCCAGCCCTAGCACATTCAAAGTATCTTATTTGATATAACAATTTAGCTAAATATATTCCCTGGACAATTTGTAAACACTTTGATATTGGTGTAAAGACCAACTGGTGTGAACATCAACCAGCAAATGTGACATTGAAAAATAACATTAATCTAAAATTCACAAGTACATATAGATAGAACAGTAATCTGTAACAAACCAGATATTATCATAAAAAAACTAGATTCACAGTGGGAGGATGTCTCAAAACACTTTACAGGATTTACTGTAAAGTGGAGTGTTTTAGAGGCAATCAGCAGCAGGAACTTTGTCTTATTTTCGCTTCCCTAGCCTGCCCAGGGTCATTAGGGTCAAATGCTGTTGCTGGTAGTATATGTGATTGGGGTGCTTAAGCAATTGCCTCACGATTTTCTTCTGAGGTGTGTGATATAAGTGATATAACTCTATTGATCGTCTCACAGCAAGAGGACTTTGGTTTGATTTGCAGCGGGGGAAACGTTCAGCAAGTTTCCTTAATCCACACACCTCTGTTTACCTAGCATTGGCAGATCACTTTTCTGGGGATAATAATCCTCCAAAAAACAAAAAAAGAGCTTCTCCTCTAGTCCCTGCACCGTCTCAAGCGGCATTCCTCAGGGCTCAGTCCTTGGTCCCCTCCTCTTCACCCACTACATGCTCCCCCTTGGTGACGTCATTCGCAGACATGGGGTAAATTTCCACATGTTTGCGGATGACACCCAACTCTATCTCTCTGCCTCCAGCCTCAACGCCAGGACTACTGGCGTCCTGACCGACTGCCTGTCCGACATCAAGTCCTGGACGAGGGACAACTTTCTCCAACTGAACGTCAACAAGACCGATTGGCTTGTGCCAGCACCTCCGCACCTCAGGCGCTGGCAGCATCAGCCTCCATGGTTGCACACTCAACCTCACTAAGCCAGTCAGGAACCTAGGTATCTTGTTTGACCCTGAATTGTCCTTTCTTCCCAACACCCCCGCCACTGTCTCACCCCTCAGGCTGCCGAAACCCTCACCCACGCATTCGTCATTCGTCATCTCAAGGCTCGATTAAGGAAATTCCCTCCTCATCGCCCTTCCCAACTCTTCCCTTCGCAAGCTGCAGATCATCCAAAACTCTGCAGCTCGTGTACTCTCACGCACCAGGCTCCGTGACCCCATCACTCCCACCCTCGCCCGACTCCACTGGCTCCCCATCCCCCAGAGGGTCAAATTCAAGAACCCCGTCCTCACTTTCAAGACCATCCATGGCCTTGCCCCCTCTACCTCTCTGACCTGCTGACTCCCTACCAACCTGCCTGCTCCCTCTGTTCAGCGGGCTCTGGCCTGCTCCATGTCTCCCACCCGACCCGCCCTATCATCGGTGGCTGAGCTTTCAACCTCTCTGCCCCCACACTCTGGAACTCCATCCCACGGTCCCTTTGCCTCACTTCCTCCCTTGCCTCCTTCAAGGCCGGTCTCAAGACCCTCCTCTTCGAGCGTACCTTCGGTCACCCTCCTACCTCTCTGCCTTCCCTCACCCCTACCCCACCCCTCCACCATACTCGGGTCCTGACCCCTGACTGTCCAGTGCCTTGGGACGTCCTCCCAACCTGAAAGGCGCTCTATAAACATAATTTTGTTGTTGTTGTTCACCTCCTTAACTTATTTAACTTATTTTCTCAGTACAAGTTCTCGGGACAGCTAAAGTCAAAATCCATCAGCACAATTTTTTAGTTTAACTTTTCGAAAGAGTAACAATCTCCTTGTGAGTTTTGTGCTCCATAATATAACTTGACCACATCGGGCCTTTGAGTTCACAGCCTAGACTGACACCCCAGTGGAGTGGTGGAGAAGAGAGCTGCATTGTCAGTGGACCGTCCTTCAGATGAACCATTAAACCAAGGTCTTGTCTGCTTATTCATGTGGCAGCTAAAGATCCTATGGCACTATTCGAAAAGAGAAGGTGTCCTGGCCGACAATCTGCTAGATAAAATCAATCATTCACTTCATTGCTCTTTGTGGGACATTGCTGGGGTAAATTGGCCGCCACGTTCACCTACAAAATACACAGTCACTACACCTTACGGTAAATCCTGTAAAGCAACTTGAGATGTTTTAACAACATGCTAGATTACTATATTAAATGTAAGGATTATTATTATTTTCAGCAGCTTCACTTCCACCAACAGAAGCAGAATAGCCTTCACAGTCCCCTATAGTCCGACATGGCATACTTTGGATATTTATTTTTCTGTCATCTTTGTGTTGTAATCTCATTTTCAAGAATAAATTCTCTCTTCGTGTGTCACTTATACTTTTCTTTGTACACATTACATTTCTTTGTACTGGTGGCATTTGAGCTTTTGTAAACCAAGAATCTGCCACCTAAATATTCTTTCCATATCAGAAACGTTCAGCCTGTGTTTGCTTTCACTACTGTCTGGCTCTGTGTAAACTCTTTTGCTTCTTTATCAGCAGTCTCCATGCTCACCACAATTTTTATTGCTCTATCAAGGTCAGAGGCATTTTTGTTAAATACCATTTAAACAGAGGTTATAAACCATTATGTCTCTCAATGCTTATAGGAATTAACAAAACTGAAAGCTTTATCTCTCGGACAAATGTCATGTTACTTGTGCATGTGATGGTGTTGGGGGTGGGTGGTGGGTGGGGGGGCGGGATATTCACGCATGGGTGTGATGTCCTCCACAGACTAAACTACAGGTACTCAAGGAACTATACTATTATCAATAATACTTGTTTCAGAAAATGTCAACTTATCTGCATGTAGTTAGCTCTTTCAGGGAGGAGGGAGAAAATTGTGAGAAGGAGATGCTTATGTTGTCAATTAGCCTATTCACTTTGTATTTTTCTGCTCGTTTTGCATATGCTCCAGTCTATTATCAATAATACTTTTTTCAGAAAATGTTAACTCATCTGCACTTGCAGTCAATTCATATATTTCCAATATACAGCATTTGTATGAATTAGGGATTAGTAGCAACGGATGGGAAGGAAAACAAGTCAGTGTGCCATTATCACCATATTGTTCTCTTGAACACCTACACTATGTCAATAGGAATGGGGTATTTTAGATGGTTAAACCTCACACTCAGTGCTTTTCTTATGAACTCCTTTGCTTTTTTATCGGGAGCCCTTCATGTTGTTCACAACATTTTTTTTACTGCTTCTTACAGGTTAAACAACCATTTAAATATTTATAGACATAATCCTTTCTTAATATTGCTAGTACTGCAATGGGTCTCATGGTCTAACAAAAAAAAAAATTATATTTGTATAGTGTCTTTCATGTTGGGAAGATTTCCCAAGGCGCTGGACAGTCAGTGTTTTTGACCCGAGCTGGGGGTCGGGATTGGGGAGGATGGAGGGCAGTGGGGGGAAGGAGGGTGATCGAAGACGTGGTTGAAGAGAAGGGTCTTGAGATGGGTCTTGAAAGGAGGCAAGAGAGGGGGAGGGACTGTGGGATGGAGTTCCAGAGGGTGGGGGCAGAGTGGCTGAAGGCCTACCTGCCAATGGTGGGGCGGGCGAGGCGGGGGACATGAAGCAGACCAGATGTGAGATGTTTTTAGCTTTAGGACCACTCTGTTAAAGTGTAAGATTGTGCTTAATGTAGAAATTGATTTGGTTCAGACATAATTTGGATGTGGATTTTCCTCTTTACCCAAAAAGAACTGCAAACAAGTGGTTTCTAAAGTCAGACTAATTTTTAAAAAATTTCTAAAAATTCTGACCATCTGAAACTTTAAGGCAATGGTCTCCAGGCTAACACCATTGCTCATTCCTCAAACATTGAGAATTATCCTGGCTGCTCTTCTTTGAATTGCCTCTAAGGCTTGGGCCCTAAGAATCATAGAAATTTACAGCGCAGAAGGAGGCCTTCAATCCACTAAATCTTGCACTGGCTCTCAAAGCAAGCCATTATTTCAATTCTGCTGCTCTGCCCTATCCCCATAACTCTTGAAGCCTCTAACTATCTTATATTTGTATACTTCCTTCTTAAAATCCACAATGGACTCTGCATATACTCCCTTTATATCATAGTGACTAGAATTGCGTGCAGTACTCCAGATGCAGCCTGACCAGAGCACTATACAGCTTTCACAACGCTACCACAAAGCCCTGTACCTCACCGTTCTCCCAACAACATTCCAAAACCTTCCCAGCAATCATTGTGTCTTGTAGAAAATATATTAATTTACACATCCTGTTAGATATGAATGAAAAGCAGGGTATAAAGTACCATTTTTCTGGTCCTGTGTATAAAGTATCATTTTTCTATCATCCATACAGCAATGCTAAATGTTTTCTCTAATTTCTTAAATGTTCTCCTGAATCCTGGAAATGTCTGCTAACCCTCTCCTCTCTCAGTACATACCCTCCCAAGGAAGCACCAGTTCAAAAATGTGGTATGTGACACTTTGAACATAATCAATTCTGTGTCGAGGAAGATATGATAACAAATAGACATTCAAACACAGGACTCACTTTTGACTAACCTAAGTACATTTATGGTTGAAACAATAATTAGATGGAAGGAAAGAATATTTAAATTGAAGAAAAACCTTCCCCATTGTACCTGCTGTCCAATCCGTCATGTTCTACAGCAGCCTGTAGCATACTTGGGCCAAAACTTCACAGCTATAAATCAGCAGTGGGCTTAGAGTAGTCTAAACTGACAAAATTCATGGAATAAAATAATAATAAATAATGCCGGTCAATAGCTTATCCATTAATGTGATCTATTTAAGGTGTTTACATTGCCATTTTTTAACACTGGAGAAAAACACCTATGGATTTTCGCCAAGTTTATAGCACTGGTTATAGTATTTTACTCTCCAAATACCATCAACAACAACAACAACAACAACAAGATTCCATTTATAAAGCGCCTTTCACGTCAGGAGGACGTCCCAAGGCGCTGCACAGTTGGGTCATGACCCGAGCAGGGGGGAAATGGTCAGGGGGAGGGAAGGGAGGGAGCGAGGACGGGGGAAATGGTCAGGGTGAGGGGAGGGAAGGGAGGGAGCGAGGAGGGGGAAGAGAGTCGAGAGGGGAGCTGAAGGCTCGGTCAAAGAGAAAGGTTTTGAGACCGGCCTTGAAGGAGGAGAGGGAGGAAGCAAGGCGAAGGCACTGGGGGATAGAGTTCCAGAGCCTCGGGGCTGAGAGGCTGAAGGCCCGACCACCTATGGTAGGGCGGTTGGGGCGGGGGACGTGGAGCAGACCGGAGCCGGAGGAACGGAGGGTACGGGCAGGTAGGTAGGGGGATAGTAGGTTGGAGAGGTAGGAGGGAGCAAGGCCGTGAATGGCCTTGTAGGTGAGGATGAGGATCTTGAAATCAATCCTCTGGGGGATGGGGAGCCAGTGGAGGCGAGCGAGGGTGGGAGTGATGTGGTCCCGAAGCCTGGTGCGGGACAGTACACGAGCTGCAGAGTTCTGAATGACCTGCAGCTTGTGGAGGGAGGTGGCGGGAAGGCCGGCGAGGAGAGAGTTCCCATAGTCCAGCCTTGAGGTGACAAAGGCGTGAACCAGGGTTTCAGCAGCGTGAGGGGTGAGGTAGTGCCGTAGTCTGGCGATGTTCCGGAGGTGATGGAAGGCGGTGCCAGTTGTGGTGCGGATGTGAGGGAGAAAGGACAGCTCAGGGTCGAACAAAACGCCGAGGTTCCTGACTGGCTTTGAGAGGTGGAGAGTGCAGCCTTGGATGCTGATGGTGTCAGCGCCTGAGGTGCGGAGGCGCTGACGTGAGCCAATCAGGAGGGCCTCGGTTTTTCGCACGTTGAGCTGAAGAAAGTTGTCTCTCGTCCAGGACTCGATGTCGGACAGGCAGGCTGTCAGGACATCGGTGGTCGTGGAGTTGAGAGTAGAGGAGGAAAGGTAGAGTTGGGTGTCATCCGCATACATGTGGAAGTTAACTCCATGTCTGCGGATGATGTCACCAAGGGGGAGCATATAGAGGGTGAAGAGGAGGGGACCGAGGACAGAGCCCTGAGGGACACCACATGAGACAGTACGGGGGGTGGAGGAGAAGCCATTCGTCGAGACAAAGTGAAGACGGTGAGAAAGGTACGACCTAAACCATTCAAGGACAGTGCCTTGAAGGTTGAGGTGGGAGGACAAGCGGTGGAGTAGGATAGCGTGGTCGACCGTATCGAATGCTGCCGATAGGTCGAGGAGGACGAGGAGACAGAGGGAGCCCTGGTCACAGATGGTCAGGATATCATTGGTGACCTTGACCAGGGCAGTTTCTGTGCTATGGGCAGCACGGAAACCTGACTGAAGGGATTCAAAAAGTGAATGGGTGGAAAGAAAAGAGCGCAGTTGGGAGGCGACAACTCTTTCCAGGACCTTGGAGAGAAAGGGGAGGTTGGAGATGGGCCGGTAGCTTGATAGCTGCGACGCATCAAGGGAGGGTTTTTTCAGGGTGGGCGTGATGATGGCAGTTTTTAAGGGATTGGGGACAGAGCCAGAGGAGAGGGACAGGTTGATGATGTCAGTGATATGTGGGGCAAGAAAGTGGAGCTGGGAGATAAGGAGTGGAGTGGGGATGGGGTCAAGGGAGCAGGTGGTTGGTTTTAGGGATAGGATGAGTTTGGTGACAGAGGGTGGGGAAACGGGTACGAAGGTGAGTAGGGGAGGATGGGTAGGAGTCGGAGTGTGGGAGTGAGGGGGTGGGGGTGGTGGAAGTTGGAGGGGAAGTGACCGCGGAGCGAATTCCCTTGATCTTGGATTCAAGGAAATCCAGCATCTCCTCGCAGTGAAGGTTGGAGGAGATGACCTGCGCGGGGTGGCGGGGGGGACGGAGGAGTCGGGTTGTGGTGGAAAACAGTAGCCTGGGGTTGTTCTTCGCCTCCAGGATTATCCTGGAGTAGAAGGACGACTTGGCCGAGGCTAGAGTGGAGCGGTAAATTTTGAGGAGGTCCAGCCAGATTTGTCGGTGGACCGTTAGGCCAGATTTGACACAGGTGCGTTCAGCAGCCCGCACCTGGCTTTTCAGTGAGCGGAGGTGGGTGGTGTACCAGGGGGAGGAGCGGGAGTAGGAGACAGTGCGGGAAGTGATGGGGGCAAGAGTATCGAGTGTGGAGGAGAGGGTATTGTGGAGGAGGGAGAGAGGAGAAGAGGGGTCGGTGAGGGTTGAAGGCCAGAGGGAGAGGAGTTCAGAGGACTCCAAGGCATCGGTTAGGGATTGTGGGGGTAACTTCTTCCAAGGGCGGTAGAAGATGGTGGTGGGTCTGGTGGAGGTGGGGAGGGGGGTGGAGGTGGTGAAGGAGATGAAGTAGTGGTCAGAGATGGCCTTGTCGGTAATAGTGACATCCGAGACACTGAGGCCCCGGGTGATCACCAAATCGAGTGGGTGGCCGTGACTGTGAGTGGGGGAGTTTATGTGTAAGGAGAGGTTGAGTGAGGAGAGCAGGGAAGAGAAGTCTGTGGAGATGGAGCAGGAGGGGGTGAAGTGTAGGTTAAAGTCGCCCAGGATGATGAGGCGATCAGAGCAGAGGCAAAGAGATGTGAGGAGTGTTGAAATGTCAGAGATGAAGGTGGGAGAGGTTTTAGGGGGCCGGTAGAGGAGGAGGATTTTAAGGGAGAGGAATGAGGGGTGGGAGAGGGTGAGGTGCTCAAAGGAGGGGAAAGAGCCAGTGGAGTAGGGGATAGGGCAAGTGGTGTCCTTGAGATAAGGGCAACACCACCGCCACGGCGGTTGGGGCGGGGGATGTGGTGGGAGGTGTAGCCGGGTGGTGTGGCCTCCGTGAGGGGGAAGGTGTCGCCTGGGGTGAGCCAGGTTTCGGTTAAGGCCATGATATCAACGTTCTCATCAAGGATGAGATCGTTGATGACCAGGGCCTTGTTGCAGAGGGAGCGGACATTTTGCAGTCCGATGTGGAGGGAGCGGTTGACAGAAGGGTGTGTGGGAGGGGAGGGGGTCCAGGTTGTGAGGCAGGGGTGGGGGGGATGGGGATGAGGGAGGAGAGGTTGACTCCCCGGGTCTGTGTCCGGGGTGGGTGGCGAGTGTGGTGGGGAATGGGGCAGTCGGTGTGGCTGCTGCTGGACAGCCAACGCCGAGTGCCGCGGTGAGCCCGGCGGAGGATTCCCAGGCTGGAGCAGAGGGAGGTTGTGGGAGGGTCAAGTGGGGATAGAAGACGAGAGGGACGGAGAGAGAGGAGGAGAGAGCGGGAGAGATGCAGAGGGGGGAGGGTTTGGGGGGAGAGAGGAGGGGGGCAGGAGGGAGGGGGTGAGGGGGCTCGGGTCAAAGCGGCAGCCATAGTGCGCACGCGGGGACCGGGAGCGAGCGGTCAGGTGGATGGCATTATCCCGTAGATTGGGGCAGCGAACCCAACAGGACCATAGTGGGCTCTGATGTGAGCCCTGGGGGGGGGGGGGGGGGGCAGAGGTTTTTTTTTGTTGCGCGCGCACGCACCTGAAAACTAATCTATGACGTCAGCAGTTCCCCCGCTTCGCCCGACACCTCCCCCTCCCCCTCCCTAGCTGATCTCGCTCCGGCGTCGAGTTTAAATACCTGGGTCAGTAGGCCCAGGCTCCTCCCCGCGCTGTCCTGCCGCCGCTCCCCGACTGGCCATCATTAACCATCATTAACTCTATAAATATTTGGCTGGAGGTTTTCCTCATAAATGTTACCTTTATATTCTTTAAGCCACCAACATTGCTTGGCTATTGAGTCAAACCGCTTTTATCCAAACACTAGTGTGTTTATAAATAGAATTACAAAGACTGAGCAGCACTGAAACTGGCTATTCAGCCCCACTAGTCTGTGCCATTGTTCTCCCCATGAGTTTCCATACCTCCTAATCCACTCTCCCTGTCCCCTTCCTCTATTCCCTTCTACCTCATGTATGCAACAGTTTGTACAACAGTGTGCATGGGTTATATTAACCCACAAAATACAGTGAATCCACTTTACAGTATAACCTGTGAAGTGCTTTAAGACGTCTTAACAACCTGATAAGGCGCTATTCCAAAAAAAAGCAAGGATTACTAATTACTTGTTTGAAGCTTCAACTCCCAAATAAGTATGTTAGGCTTTGCGAATAGTTGCACACAGGGATTTTAGCTTTATATATTGATGACAACAGTTAGGCAAGATTTGCAATTTTTTTCCTGCCACTTTTCTCTCTTACAATTTTGTTCCCTCCTATCTTAAAGGTGTTTCACACCTTTAGGCCTCCTTCTCTGGCATACAGTTCCATGCATGAAAGTTGCCTTCCAATATGTGTCACCCTGGCTCAGTTGGTAGCACTCTTATCTCTGAGTCAGATGGTTGTGGGTTCAATCCCCATGTTTGGATTTGGAACCCATGTAGTATTGAGTCTAGGCACACAATCTGCTGCAGTGCTGTGTGTGTGCTGCATTGCTAGAGGTGTCATCCTTCGAACAAAATGTTAAAATGAGATCATGTCTGTTTTAGGTGGACGAAGATCCCATTGCACTATTAGGAAAAAGAGAAGCGAGTTTCTCCTGGTTTCCTGGCCAAAACTCCCCTAAATAAAATTGGTCATTCATTTCATGGCGGTTTGTTGGACATTATTATATGCAAATTGACTATTTTATTAGCCCACAAAATATTCAGTTACTTCACTTTACAGTAGGTTCTGTTAAATGCTTTGAGATGTCCTACACCCATGAAAGGTGCTATATCAAATGTAAGGATTATTATTATTCTTGTATCATGCTCAAATAATTATTCTTGATGTATGACCCTTGACCATAAATATCAATGGGTTGTTCACCACAGTATTATTTTAACTGAATCTAGTCATCCAGTGTCCATTAACCCACACCCCTCCACTGAATAGTGAGCAAATGTGGGGAAACCCAACTGATTTTCTGGTCTCTAACCTAAAGTGTTGAGGCCAACTGTAGTGCTCTAGTTTGTGTCCTAACAGAGATCAGCATGAACCAGCATCAGACCTGAGACATTCCACTCTGAATTGCTCAGCCGCTGACTAAACAGATTTGTTAAACAAGCTGAAAAGCTGACAATGCTCCTTGGAAAGTTGTTGTGCTGATTTGGAGCTTGCTTGACCTTGCACTATAGTAATATTTAAACAAATCAGTAATAATGTGATTGCCACAGAGGTTCACTATTTTCCTTAATCTCCAACACATTGGCAATATTACAGAATAATATACAGCTTTCAGACTTGACAATCTGCAATAAATAGAAACATTTTTCCAGAGTAGCTTAAGTAACAAGGTTAGTGCTGCTGGAGTCAAATCAAGAAACGGATTTGATGCATTTGNAAAAAAATGCATCAAATCTATTTCCATTTATTTAGAAAGCATTAAATAATGCATGAATATTCACTTCCTGTTTCTGGAAATGCTTAAGTGTAACTAAAACTGGAAGTGACATCTACTTAATCATGGAGTTAGATTGAACACTGTGAGAACAATAGTGAAAAATGGCCAATGAGATAAACCTGAGCAATCTCATGACACTATACGTGATGGAAACTATCCAAAAAAGAGGAAAGTAAAGGAGAGAAAGGAATAACATTTGTTGATGATGGGGAATAACTATTACATGAAAAGTTCATGATCAATTAAACAGAGCAATTTCAGGACAGATACAAGGAAGTTTTTTTTTACTCAGAGGGTAATTACTGATTGGGACAGGTGACCAGGAAGGCTGGTAAAGGCCAGGACACTGGACTCATTTAAAAAGCAGCTCAATGCTGTGATAGTAGAATGGCAGGGTGGGTAGAAAAAATGTAAAATTATGCATAATTCAGTATGTTCATTTAGCTGATGTGATAATGGAAATTAATCGAATGTGATTATTGATCACTGACTGAAGATTTCTATACAATGTGACGCTGCTGCCAATAAAGCTTATCCAATACCGGGTTGCACTCCATGGCATTTGACTGCAAGTTCATAGAAGTGAAAAAGTTATTCTAACCTTGCTTAGATCACTGGTGAGGGCACATTGAATGTTTGCAAAAAGGACTTTGACGTATGGCAGCGGTGGTACGAGAAGAGCAACAAAATGATTCTGAAATCTAGAAATTTACGTCGCAAGAAGCTCCCAAAGACATATTTATAATAATACTAATCGTACATTTGATAGAGCTCCTTATTAGATTATTGAAATGTCTCAAAGTGCTTGACAGGATTTACTCTAAAGTAAAGTGACTATATTTTTAGGCAAAAATGGTGTGATAATGAGTATTCTTTCATATTCTGAGGTCAATCAGTAAGTAGGAACTCGGTTGTTAGCCGATTGGCGGATCGCTTTTCTGGGGTTAATAATTCATTCATTCAAAAAAAAGTTGTTCACTCAATCCATGACTGTTATGGGAACAGTCAAATGCAAGGATTATTATTAATATTATAAGAATTATTATAATCAGTAGTAAAAAAAAGTAACTCAATCCTTAAAACCAATAAGCCCCAACCAATATTCTAATTGTGAACTGCCCACCATTATTTCTATAAGTAAATTGTACCTCTTACCAATTTTCTATCCTCCTCTCCTGAACGTATTGTGTTGAGATATGGTTTTGCAAACCCTAGCAACAACTGTATAGGACCTCTACTAAGTAGCATTTTTCATGTGTAAGCCAGGAAGAGAGCGTGAATAGCTGATTTATTCTATTTTGGGAACTGTATTAAAGCTTTTAAAAGTGTTTTTTTTCTCTCATGGCATTTTTACAGTAGTTGGAAAATGTACTGTGGTCATTTTTTGCCCTCAACCAACATTTTGCTGCTAAATATGTACTTGGCAGCCAGACAGTTAAGTAGTTTCTTTTTTTAAAAAAAAGCTAGTATTTACATAGCACAAACTATTTTTGTACTAAAAATAGGCAGTATGCATGTTTGCTACTTTACCTTTTCAACTTCAAATAAACTAAGGGATCTACTGCCTCGATCAAAGCTATCTATTTGTGTAATAATTGAAAAGAAAAGTCAAGTCCTCTTTTCAGTTCTGTCATTGAGTAGTGATTTCAGTGACCGGACTGTGAGAAAACTTGCTCAAGAAGTTTTAATGTCTTTGGTAGTTTTCAAGGTGTTTTCCAAAGGTGTTTTCAAGGCTTCTATCATTGGAGGGCACCTTCAAATATCCGCAGTGCAGTGCAAGCCACAGATCACTTTGAAAAGAGCATTACAAGACTTTGAGGGGTCTAAATTCTATACTGAACGTTAAGAAAAAAATAAAATTAAGATGGTTGATGTAAATTTGGGGAGTTCGTGGGAAACCTGGCAATTTATGGTATGTCCTAAATTCCTGCAAGTTGTCAGCATTTGTTTAGTGGAGATGTGATGTTACCATTTCTCATGCAAACCCCTAAAACAGTCTTAGTTTTGCATGAGGTTTTGGGGGTTCTTTATGCACCAGAAATCATGTCGTTTTCCAAACAAAAGCAAATATGAGTATATATAGCTCTTTGGAACCCTGTAGACTAGATGTTTGTGTGCTAGGGAACTCAAAAGAATTCAGAAACATTATATATGTGCCAGAAATGCAACAACACAGAAATACAAATAGACTGAACAAACAAATGCTAAGAATAATATCAAAGTGTCAAAAATATTTATATTATAGAATATTCAAAAATTGCAGAAGACAGTATTTACAATATTGAAATCCCTAACAATGTACCTGCCATCAGTGTGCTATGTGATATTTAGTGGGTTTCCATTTCCTACCTTCCAACTGCTAGCTTCTCCACCATATGTACTCACTACCCTGTCTCAAGGTACATTCCCATCCAGTGTGAAAGAGAAAGAGAGCGGGAACCATCACGGATGTTTCCTGAGAATAGTGGGGGATGAAGATAGGTGGAAGTCACTGTCCTTGCTAACTCACAACTTCATTCACCCCAGAAACACGGGGCAGCAGCACCCTAAGATGTGCCCTTTCCTCCTCACCTCTCAGTTGCTAATTGCTCCACCACATGTTGTTCCATCATCTACCTTCCCCTCTGAGGTGCCTTGTTCTGAGTAGTGCTGTGAACTTTGTACTGCTTTACTGCAACATGGGACTGTCATGCAGGGCTTAGGGCTTGTGGAAGGAGGAGGAGGATGACCGCCAGCCATTGCTTCCCTAGGTTGCTGGCTCTCTTCACCTTCCTCTATAGCATCTTCCTTCTCCTTCGTTCTTCATCTCCTGGGGAATAAGGCCACGGATACGCTTCTTGAAGATGTCACTTGCTTATGCTGAGGTGCAGGTGGAAGGAAGGTCTCCTTGTAAACTGGTGACAACAGGATGACCCCATTCTTGTGCTGGAGTCTATGTTTGCACATCCATTTCACATTGAACCCAATGCTTATATACCGCTGCACATCTCGGCTCCAATAATCAACTTGTTGTGCTTGTTGAACCAGTGTCAGAGTTTCTTTCTGGCTCCTGGCTGGTCACAGACCCAGCACCATATTTTGACTCTTGACAGACACACTGAAAAAAACACAGTTAACATTTTGGCACAAAAATATATGTGGGACCATCAACAAAACTACGTTACACAAGTACTGTATAGGTAATGGAATTTCAACCTCAGAGGGAGGGAGAATCTATGCATTCAAAAAATGCATTCCCAACTAGCTTAGGCTATGTGGATGAAATACTTAAAATCGATTCATGTCATCTCGATGTTTAAATTTAATATCGCTGGTCAGAGCTTCCTGTAATTTATCTCCTACTGTGTAAAGCTGTAGCGGTCGTTGAAATTGGGTAAAATGTTCAATTCAATTTTTCCTGACTAGTGCTGACTCGGATAGATTTGGTTTCAGTGAAACAGATACTATTGAATTATTTTCACATGGCCATTCCAGGTAGCAAATATCTTGATTTGGGCTAAATTCTGGAAGGTTTGATCCAGTTGAGGCTGTAGTTACAAATAAATGCAATACAATTTTAAATGATACTTAGCCATATCATAAACAGAGTTAAATTTCACATTTAAAATCCATTACAGATACTGTATTTATAAATATATAGTAATTTGTTTAGCAAATGGAGCAAAATATCACTTAGCCTACAATGTTAAGTACATTTAGAACAAAATAACATCCTCCCCAATTTCCACCACACCCTACACCCTCGATCATCTCAAACATTTTGGGGACTGACACTGTTGCTTCTTGTTACACCTTCATCTTATTAGTGTTTGAGTCCATGCACTGATTGCTTTAAAGCTACAGTAAGGACCCAACAAATCAATTATATGGTTAGCAGATTATAATGAGAATTCACAGCAGTGATTGTTTATTAAAAATGACTTTTTAAAAACAATCTTTTTTTGCATTCTCATTTTAAGAAGCCAGCAGCTCAGATTGTACAATGTTTATTTTGGATTGATTTTAATTGTTAGTCATCTTTACTTCTAAATGCTCAGAGCACAAATATATAATTAAAGTGGTGGATAATTTTATTTTTTGCCTTAACTCTGTTCTCTATACTGAACTTATGCAGTATGTCTGTTACGCCCTTAGATCGCCATAGGCCTCTCACCCTCCAACTATCAACAACAGCTGAGCCTTCATTCACTGTATCCCCACTTTCTGGAACTCCTTCCGTAAATACATTTGTCTCATACCCTCTCTTACTATAATCCAAAGTCTTGTAAAAACCCATCTCTTTGGCCATGTCCTCAGTTACCTCCCTCTCACCTCTTCCTTCCAATCCTGCTCCCAAATTATCCATGTAAAGAGCTTTGGGACGTTCTCTGACATGAACGGCACTATATAAATGGAACTTGCTATTCTACATTTTATTATGAATGGAAGCATCAGTGGAATTTAATATCTGTAAACTTTCAATTCAAGTAAATGTACTTTCCTTACAGCATTACCACATTGTTGTTGATTTAATTGCCTAAACATTTAAGGCTTCAAAGTGGCTCCGTGCTGAGCATGGCACATTCCTGTACTTAACAACTGTCTTAATGGTTTTTGCATGAAGTTTGAACATGAACAAATTAACATAATGGGGATCTTTAATTTGAACATGAGCAAATTAACATAATATGCACTGCTGGGGGTCTTTATTTTGCACTGTGCAGATGAATGAACCCAATTTACTAACACTAGCAGCAGAATAACAATCCAACAACAACAGAATTACATTTGTATAGCACTTTTCACGTCAGAGGATGTCCCAAGCTGCTGCTGGAGAATCAGTGTTTCGGATCCGAGCTGTGGGTCGGGATCGGGGAGGGGGAGAGAAGAGGGAGGAAGGAGGGTGACCGAAGACACAGTCGAAGAGGTAGGTCTTGAGACGGGTCTTGAAGGAGGTAAGGGAGGGGACGAGGTGGAGGGACTGAGAGTTGGAGTTCCAGAGGGTGGGGTCAGAGTGGCCAAAGTCCCATCTGCCAATGGCGGGGCGGGTAAGGGGGGACGTGAAGCAGGCCGGAGCCCGCTGAGTGTAGGGAGTGGGCAGGTTGGTAGGGGATTAGGAAGTCACAGAAGTAGGGGGAAGCAAGGCCATGGAGAGCTTTGAAGGTGAGGACCAGGATCTTGAACTGTATCCTCTATGTGATGGGAAGCCAATGGAGTCGGGCGAGGATGGGTTTGATAGGGTTGCGGAGAGGACACAAGCTGCAGAGTTCTGGATGATCTGCAGCCCATGGAGGGAGTTGTTGGGGAGGCTGAGTAGCAGGGAGTATGCATAGTCAAACCTGGATGTTATGAATGCGTGCGTGTATGAGGGTCTTGGCTGCCTGCAGTGTGAGACAGTGGTGGAGCCAGGTGATGCTGCGGAGATGGGGCAAGGCAGAGGTGGTCATGGCACAGATGTGGGGTAGAAAGGATAGTTGAGGGTCAAACAAGATGCCAAGGTTCCCGACTGCTCAGTGAGGTGGAGTGTGCATCCTTGGATGGTGATGGGCCTCTGTCTTGTTGACATTCAGCTGGAGGAAGTTTACTGTCATCCAGGACAACAGTGGTCCTGGGGTCAAGGGTGGAGGCAGAGAGATAGAGTTGGGTGTCATCCGCATATATGTGGAAGTTGACCCCATGTCTGTGGATGATGTCACCAAGAGGGAGCATATAGATATTGAAGCAGAGGGGACCAAGGACAGAGCCCTGAGGAACGCCGCACGAGACAGTGTGGGGGCTAGAGGAGAAGCTGTTTGTCGAGATCAAGTGGAGGCGGTGTGACAGGTAGGATCTGAACTATTCAAGGACAGAATCATGAAGGTATTGTTGGCAGCAGAGAGGTCAAGGAAGACAAGGAGTCAGAGGGAGCCCTGGTCGCAGATAGACAAAATGTCATTTGTCACTTTGACCAAAGCTGTTTCTGTGCTGTGGGCAGCATGGAAACCCAATTGGAGGGGCTCGTGAAGGGAACGGTAGGAGAGGAAGGTGTGAAGCTGGGAAACAATGACTCGTTCCAAGACCTTGGAAAGGAACATCCTGAATATGCATAAACTGGAACCATAAGGAGCTGATATGTGAAGATTGTGCCATGGAGGGGGAAGAAAATCATCTAGGATTTACACTCGACCCCAGCTGGAAAGTGCTCCTTTGTGTATGTTGGATAGGGACAAGATTGAACACAACCTGCTAACAGGATGCTAACACTCAACTTAACATCCTGGATGAAGAATGACCACTGGTCCTGAAGTCCTGGAGGATATCTAGTGGAACCATCACCTAACATGAATCAGCATTGTCAGGAGAGGAGGGGGTCAAAATTATCCTGGTTATTATACAATGAACAGAATATGTGGGGTCTAATTTACAGTATTTGTTAGCAGAAATATGGCACATCAACTCATGGAAATTCTCCTCAAATGTGATCTATTCCCAGAGTGGAGTTTGGATGGGTAAATTATCTTATGAAGAAATTTCTTCATAAGGAATCTCATTGGGAAATGTTGCAATTTAGACCCCAATAATGTGCACAGTTGATTTTTATGATTTCACAGGACTTCCCTTATAACTCAATGCACCTAAATTCCCTAAACTCCGATCCTGTTAACTTATTGTTTGCAATGTATGCAGTCTCAATGGGATCCGTTTTGTGCTGGCAGCATTTGTAAGAACAAAGCGTTGTTCACACTGAAAGCTTGACAATTGTGGAATTATTGCATCTGGTTTTATGAGATATAATCTGCAGTTGATTGCCTGGAATTTATATTCCCAGTATATATATTACAACAGCAAATCGGTTCAACAAGCGTTCAGTTAATGGAGCAGACTGACAATAGATGATACATGATTTGACTGTATTAAGTACTGTATGTGCTGCACATATATTTACCATTCTTCCAGTTTATAAACAATAGGCTGTGAGTATTTAATCTTTTGAGGGCTATATGTCCTCTGCAGCTTTGAAAATACAGTATACGCAGCTCCCATCTTATATAACAAAAAAACAGGATTGCCCAGATTCAATGACTATTCAAAATGAATGTTGATATATACATAAAACAGTATGTGTTCTCTTGGTTCATCTGGTTGGAAAGTGAGAAGAGTCTGACAATTCATCTGTATCTTCTACACATCCATGGTAATAATTCCTTTTGCTGATAGAGGGGAAAAGATCAAAATGTAGTTACCCTTGGATGTTGCACTGGTCCATGACACAAATAGCATCAGATTCTCTTTCTTCATCAGCAAATTAGGCCTTTTTTTCTCTCTAGAAATGGATCAGTCATTGAGTTCAGTAAAAAAAAAGCAGTCAGCTGATGCAAATCTGCATGTAATGTGCATATTGTCCCTTCTCTAAATACATGACGGGGGGATGATTCTATATTCAGTGACTCCCTCCAGTACATTGTCTGTGACCCTACTCTTATTGTAATAAACTATACTAATACAGTAAGATGTCTGAAGTGGAGGCCATTATAAAAGACCTGATTTGGACCTTACGTAGCGCCCATATGCGCACACTTTCCAGCAAGGAGTCACTGGCTAGTTATCAGGAACGTGAACCCTGGCTGATTTTTCCAACTCCTAGTAAGGAACTTTGAGACTATTGGAGTAACACCTCCCCCAAACCACCACCATCACCACCACCCAAGCTGAGATCAGATAACTGAGCAGCAAAATAAGTTATATTACTGGGTTTGACGCTCACATCAAATTTGGCTTCAGCCTGTGAATATGCAGCTTGATTCTATCACTTGACTATGCATGATTTCTGGCCAATGATTTTTGTTATGTTCTGGAGCAGAATCAAACAAATGGACAAACAGTTGTGGGGATGATGTAGAAGAGTTTATATATATCATATATATATATTAATATAAAAATGCTACTGTAGTCTGCAAAGGATTAAGGGATTCTCTATCATAAACTAAGCAAAAAATTCTCCAAGGTCCTCCTGATAAGTGAGAACTCTAAGTCCGAGAGTTATCCCTGACGCACTTTTCTAAATCCTCTCCAACGCATCAATATCCTTTTCATAATAGGGTGGCCAAAACCATATGCGATATGCCAAATGTTGCTTCATCAATGATAAACTGCATTCAAGATTAGAACTTTGTTTGACTTTTGTAGAATGCCTTTGAGAATAAAGGCCAAAAATCTGGGAGATGATGCAAACTCTTTTTTCCTCACAGTCTCACACACCAGACACCCAATAACAATGCCTCTTCCTTGTCAGTAATCAGGAGAATAAATGTACTTTTCTTCATCACCACACCTCACAATCACCTTATATTTGACAAGTTAGTGCAGCTCTGTTAGTGTTAGGATTTGTACTGTGCGGTTCTGTTTGTTTTCTTTGCTGAAGTCTTTCAACTACAGAGACATAAGGTTGAATTATCTTACATGATTTCAAAGTGGTTTTGATTTACTGGGCAAACGGCCATTCCAAGTTACCCATTTGTTACACTAGTTAAAAGGATTTAGCACTTGAGATCACACCTGCCAAAACTTGTGTTTGTCCTACGAATACAGATAGTTCCAAAAGTAATCCTTTCACTGGTTGAATAGTGTAATGAAGAAAGCCTCAACTGGGATCTCTTGCCTGGTGAGGTGAGAGGGAATCATTACTGGAAGTTGTCTTCCCCAATGAGTTAGTAAGTGTAAGTGATGAGCCATACAGATGGGGTAAAATACAAATCTGATTCCTCGATCTGTGCTGTGTTAACTAATCTCAGGCTAGGCAACTGTAGGGGCAACAGAATTGACTTCAGCGCTCCATATTTGCAATAGAAAAATAAGCCATGCATTTTGCTCCTTATTCTTGTTTCAAATTGCTTTAAGGCTAAATTGGCAACTGGACATTAACCAATGAGAAGCAAGCAGGAAGCATAAAAGGATTCTGAGACAGGGACTGGGCAGAGTGTTGAAGAGAGTGTAAGGTTGAAATAAAGGAGCTATTGAGTCTAAATTGTGTTGTGGATTGACAAATAGTACAATTCTGCCCAGTTCCCCTTCTGGAGGTAAGGACAGGATTGGACTTGGTTACTATGTGACCCAAAGAACCCCTGCATTCATTTCTGTTTGACATTTGACATTTATTCAACAACAACGACAACATTACATTTGTATAGTACCTTTCATGTCAGGAGGATGTCCCAAGCCGCTGGACAATCAGTGTTTCGGACCTGAGTTGGGGGTCGGGATCAAGGAGGGTGGAGAGCAGGGAGGAAAGGAGGATGACTGAAGGCATGGTCGAAGAGGAGGGTCTTGAGAGGGGTCTTGAAGGAGGCAAGGGAGGGGCGAGGCGGAGGTACTGCGGGATGGAGTTCCATAGGGTGGGGGAAGAGTGGCAGATGGCCTGCCCGACAATGGTGGGGTGGGTGAGGCGGGGGCTGTGAAGCAGACCAGAGCCCGCTGAGTGGAAGGAGCAGGCAGGTTGGCAGAGGGTTAGAAGGTTGCAGAGGTAGGAGGGAGTAAGGCAATGGAGGGCTTTGAAAGTGAGGACCAGGATCTTGAAATGTATCATTTGTGTGATGGGAAGCCAATGGAGTCGGGCGGGGATGGGGGTGATAGGGTCGCGGAACCTGGTGAGGGAGAGGACACGGGCTGCAGAGTTCTGGATTATCTGCAGCCTATGGAGGGAGAAGTTGGGGAGGCCAACAAGCAGGGAGTTTGCTAGTTTAGCCTCGATGTTATGAATGTGTGTGTGAGCTACTAGGTGGCCTGCAGTCTGAGACATTGGCAGACCCAGGCAATGTTGCAGAGGTGGGGGAAGCAGAGTGGGACATGGCACGGATGTGGGGTAGAAAGGATAGTTGAGGGTGAAACAAGACGCCAAGATTCTGGACTACCTCAGTGAAGTGGTGTGTGCATCCATGTATGATGATGCTGAGAGTGCCTGAGGTTTGGAGGCGCTGACGGGAGCCAATCGGGAGGTCATCGGTCTTGTTGACATTCAACTGTAGAAAGTTAGCTCTCATCCAGGACTTGATGTCTGACAGATATTCTGCCAGGACAACAACAACAACTTGCACATATATATAGTGCCCTCCATACAGTGTAGCATCTCAGAGCCATAAGCACAATCAAAGAGGAAAGATTTCAGACGGGATTTGAAAGAGGGGAGAGAGGGGGCAAGGCGGAGGGATTGAGGGAGAGTTTCGGGGTGTAGTGGCTGTAAGTACGCCCTCTGATGGTGGGGCGGAGGGTGTGAGGGTTGAACAGGAAGCTGGTGCCAGTAGAGTGGAGGCGCCGGGTGGTGAATTGGGGAGTGAGAGGTTGGAGAGGTAGGGAGGTGCCAGGGAGTGAAGGGATTTGAATACAAGAGTGAGGATCTTGAAGTTGATCTGTTCAGTGATGGGGAGCCAGCGGGGCCTGGACAGAACTGGTGAGATGTGGGTACGGATTTTGGCCCGGGTACGTATGTGCGCGGAAGAGTTTTGAATGAACGAGATCTTTTGAATTGTGGAGCTGGGGAGACTGACGAGAAGTGTGTTGGGAGAGGAAGGAGCGAAGCTGGAAAGTAACAACTTCAGATATTTAATGAGATACATTCAAGTCTTCAAAGTGGGTGAATTGGGAGAATTAACATTGTTGCTGCAGAGTCACAGCTTGTGAAGTGTTAGTTCAATTGGCGCTGATTCCCACAATCTACAGACTTGGAACGTCCTCCCGACGTGAAAGGCTCTCTACAAATGTAATTGTTGTTGTTGTATACTTCAACAAAACACATAATTCAGGATTTAAATTTCTGCTGGAGGAATGTAGATGTCCCCTAAACTGATCATATTTCAAATATAAGCTTTAGTGACTAATACTTCAGTTGCAAAATTCAAGGCCAGAAGCATTTTGTTTACAGCAGTTTTGACATCCAAATAGTGAAATTCTTTTCATTGGTAATCCTACTTTTAGCTTAATTATCACAAGTTTATATTTCCACATGGTTTTAAATAAGCTTAAATAATCGCTGTTCAAACTACTTGCATTTGTATAAAATCTTTCACACAAAAGAACATCTCAAAATACTTGACAATATAATGGTGGGTATTGAGCAGGCAAATAAGAGATTTAAAGATGTTGTCTGAAGGCTCGGTTGAAGAGATATGTGTTCATGAGATTTCAGAGGCAAGGAGAAAGGTAGCAACGTGAGCTGGTTTTGGGAGAGAGTTGCAAAAGACAAGGCAATGTGACTGAAGGTTTGGCCAGCAATAGTGTAATGAAAGGAACAAGCAGAGTTAGAAGAGCAAAGAATGTAGGGCCGGAAAAGATTACATAGGTAGAGTGAAGTGAGACATTGGAAGGATTTGAAGACTGTGACAAAATTCTTAAAATCAATGCTCAGAGGTACTGGGAACCAATAGTGCTCCGCCCTACCTCTGTAACCTTCTAAAATCCTACAAACCTGTCTGCTCTCTATGCTCAGCAGGTACTGGCCTGCTCCATGGCCCCCGCTCCACCATCGGAGGTCGGGCCTTTAGCCTTTATGCACCCACCCTCTGAGCCACTCCACCTTGTCCCCTTCCTGACCTCCTTCAAGGCCTGTCATAAGTCCTTCCAACCAAGGCTTTGGTCATGTTCCCTGCAGCAACCCACTTGCCGTCCATCCCTCTTTACTCCAGCACACAGCTCGGGTGCGAACCCTTGACTCTTCTGTACTTGGGATGTCCTCCCAACGTTAAAAGCACTTTATAAATCCAATTTGTTGTTGTTGAGAAGCTGGGAATAATTGATGTGTGGAGTCTTGTGCATGAGAGAACGTTGACTGTAGATTTCTGTTCTGTTCTGTGGATTATTTGAAGCTTCTAGAGAGTACAGCTTGGGTGGCTATCGGAGAAACAAATGGAAAGATCTATCCTCGAGGTGACGAAAGAATGGATATGAGTTTTGGCGGAGTAAGTCGGAGTAAGATTTTGTTGATGGATTCGATTAAACAACAAATAACAATAAAGAGTAAACCACTTTTAAAAACAGGATCAGGATGTACTAACTCAAACGGTCATTAATGCAGACCTTGAGACACATAGCAGATTGTAATAAGGGCATCTAAAGATAACATATTTTATATGGTTCTCCTATTACTGAAGCAAACCTGCTCAATGCGTATTATCTCAATGTATTGTGATGGTTGGAGTGATTAGAATCATTCTCGGATTGAATTTCACTCTTATAACTTATACTAGACCCTTGGGCTTTGAAGCCTTTGTGAGTTTCAATGTTTCAGAGCCCAGATGTTTCACAGAATTCATGTGTCTTTTAAAGTTAGTAGATGAGACCTTCAGATGAGACGTTAAACCGACGTCCCATCTGCCTGTTTAGGTGGATGTTAAAGATCCCATGGCACTATTCGAAAAGAGAAGGGAACTTCTCCCGGTATCTTGGCCAACACATCCTCCAAATAAAAATTGGTCAATCGCTCCATGATTTGTTCTCCCACAAAATACAGTCACTCCACTTTATAGCATATCCAGTGAAGCAAAATGTCTCAACGACACGATTCAGCGCTATATCAAATTCAAGGAGTATAATTAAGCAGCACTGAAGGCTGACAAGATTAAATTTTGTTTCTGATAAATTTTAGCAGTGATACTAGTTTTTTTTCACTCATTTTGTTCAACCAGACTTTAAAAGTTCCCATTGTCACTATTTGAACTATCCTTAAGTATTTCACCTATGTATGAGCCTAGATAGTGAGAATCAGTCAGCAGACTATTTGACCTGTTTTTAAGGGGGGTTGGGAGGGAAACATTTTGCACTTACCCTAAATTCACACCAAAGCACCCGTTCATCTCACTGACCTGCTCATACTCCACTCCTCTGTTTGGCCCTTTTGCTCAGCTAGCACAAGCTTGCTGGATGTCCCCCGACCCCTCCACATTATCATTTATGGCTATGCCAATTTTGCCACTCTCCACATAATCTCTGGAATTTCTTGCATCAATCCCTCTGCCTCGCCTCCTCTTTACGTACCTTTAAATTCCACTTGTTTTTGCGTGTCCCTTATACTCTATAACGCACTGAGACATTATCCTACATGAAGGGCGCTATATAAATACAAGTTGTTGTTGTTGCAGGTAAGCAATCAAGAACAGACTGCTTTTCTCCCTTTCTATCCCAGGGGTACTGAGGCCAATATTGGCACTATGTAGCTTGTCCTGACTGAGGTCTTCTATCTCAGCACAGACTGTGATTTGAACTTGCACATTTCTGTTCAGTTCACTAGGAAGCAGAGAAAAAATGCATTCACTTCATGGTTTTGATTGCCATTGTTTTTTGTATTTTTATTATTTTTGTTAAAAGTATTCTGAAAATAAAAAGAGTAAGACAAGCCTAGTGGTATGGGTCTTTCTACTGTTGAAATGAAGTTCAGCTGTCAGACATGTCTATTTTCCACTGTAAGAGCAAATAAACCATTTTTAAAAATTAGGAGCTCTGTGATTTTCAGTCACTTTAACAGCTGCTTTTACATTTCTGAGAGGGCACGAATGGATGTCTATCCTTTTGATGAGGTGTGGGTCAGGTAGAGAGAACTTTAAATACTGTACTTGTTATGAAGAATTCACCTATAAAGATATAGTCACTAAATTTTACAGAAGCCTCAATGTATTAGGTATTTTGATGTGGTAAGTCACTATATCAATTCCAATGTTTATTATTAAGACTTCCCCCATACTCTTCCCTCTACTGACTGGTTTTAATCCAATGTGGAGCTGGAAATTCTCTCTGCTGAGGACAAAACTCCAGCTTTTCTTTCCAAAAAGAAGTGCTGAGTATAATTGTTATCGTTGCTGACTCGAAATGCTGGAAAAACAGGCAATTCCAACACCTCCAATTACTTGATAATGCCATGCAGAAAATAAACCGTTATTGTTTGCAAAATAGTTTTCCCTGCCAGTTGATTTTAATGTCAGTTGAAAGTTAAAACCATTGGAAAAGAAAGCAGTGCAATTACTCACCACTGGAAAAATCCTTAAATGTGTCTGCTGGCTCAAAATGATTGTGGCTTTGCTTTGATTGAACTAAGAACATAGGAAAGCATTGAATAGAAAAAGGACATTCAGCCTATAAAAGAATACCTTACATGCATTGATCTTCTTATAGATACTTTCTATGCTCAACAGACATATAAATAGCTCGAAACGTAATGCTATTATAGAAGTACATTTAATGCTGCAGTGCCCATGATTTTTAAATGCTTAAAATAATCTGATTTTAAACTATATGACAACTTTTGGCTAAGTGCCTATAATCACAAAATCTCTGCTGTACAGGTCCAAAGACGTTAAGGGTAGGCCCTTACCAGAAGTGTGATTTTATAAGCAAAATGAGTGAGATAGATTGCAAACCCATTTAGATACATAGTGCTGTAATTATTTGCGAAGAGGAGGATGCAGAGAAATGGGTTGTGTTGCTCACTTGTAGTGAATGATTTGATGGGCCTGTGACTTTCGCAGAATTTAAAATAATACAGAAATTTACCTCATCCACATAATGTAAGTGACTGGATTGTTCTTTAATTCTAAATACATGCAGTGCAGTAGATTAAGTCAAACCTTTGCTCAAAAGAACATTAACCTCTAGGAGAAAATGAGCAACATTGAAAATGAGAGAACTCTTGTCTACAAAGACATGGTCACTACATTTAATGGGAAGTACTGTGAAACCCTTTGAGACATTTTGACATGATAAAGGGTCACGTAAAATGCAAGGATTATTATTATTATGTGTATTTTATTCATGTTATTTTATCCAGGAGGTGCTGTGCCTATGAACAAGTTATTTTTCATGTTTTTTTGTTCCCTTTACATCTCTCTTTTTTTACTGTAATTCTTCTCCTGACAGTGGTCAACCTTGGATTTTATCTACTGCACTAGTATGTAGAATCCCAAAACTACCCAGTCAGTATCAGAGTATAATACTTCCTGTGTCAGTTTGGCTCTACTAATAACATTCTCGCCTTCCTTTTCTTCAACTAAGATGCGGTTCCATGGCCACCAGTCACTCTTCCTCCAAGTACCTTGCCCAGAAGTCCTTTATTCTTCTATGAGCCTCAAGAATTTGCCATGTCCATCACAAACTGGCCCAATTCTCTTCTCACTTGACACCCACACACATGAACCATCCAGCAAACTTCACTGAATAATGATCAGAATTGGTAATCTTTGCTGATTTTCACCTCTAACCCAGGGCACTGAGACCAATTGTAGCAGATGAATGGCTGTCCTGGCTGACATCAATTAACTCAGTACAGCTTCAAACCTGCAGCCTATTGATCTGTATGTCTTATGGTCTGCTGAGCATTATGGTAATATTGATATGATATGATCAAATAATCTGCATATATATACACTGCATATGTATACACTAAGCTTTGAGGCATAGTGGCTGAAAACGCGACCTCCAATGGTGAAGCGGAGGGTGCGAGGGACGAGCAGGAGGCCGGTGCCAATCGAGCAGAGGTGCTGGGTGGTGAACTGGGGAGTGAGGAGGTTGGAGAGGTAGGGAGATGCCAGGGAGTGAATGGATTTGAACACGAGTGTGAGGATCTTGAAGTCGATCCGTCCGGTGATGGGGAGCCATTGGGGCCCGGCCAGAACTGGTGAGATGTGGTTACGGGGTTTGATCAAGGTCAGTATGCACTTGCCTCACAAGAGAGAGACCTGGGTCTGATTCTTGGCAGGGTGAAACATTGGGCAAGTTTCCTTCCTCCACACGCCTTAGTTTACCTAGCAGAAAGTAGGAACCCGCTGTTAGTTGATTGGTGGATCGCTTTTCCGGAGGTAATAATTCCTTCAAAAAAAAATAATAATTTGGTCACTTAATCCACAACTGTTTGTGGGACACTGCCGTGCATAATTGGCTGCTGCGACTCACCCACAAAATACAGTCAATTCACTTTACAGGATATTCTGTGAAGCGCTATGAGACGTCGAGAAGACGTGATAAAGCTCTATATCAAATGCAAGGATTATTATTATATGTGACACCATTTAAATTGTAAACTAGATTCAACAATTTTGCATCCAGCTTACCTATTTGTTTAAACATTATATCCATAATGAAAAATATGCCATGCATTTAATTTTTTAAGTTATTAAATAATTTCTAAACATGATCAAAAGTGTTAAGAAACGCAAATGTTACTTCTTTGTGTTACAACACTGCTTATTTCTGAATCATTGGCTATTCAAGTTATTTTTGCAGTGTACAAATCTGGATATGAATAAACGGAGGAAAGTAAGTAGTGATCACATAAAAGAGATTCGTTTTCCAGGCACAACTTAGCAGAAATATACATTTTTTGGTTTTTTTTGTTGCATTGAAAAATATGCTTGCACTAAATTCATGCTATTTAAAACAAAATAAATAGCAGATACTCTGTCATATGAAGTGTAGCAATATTATTAGCAGGTGTGAAACAAGTATCAATGGAATTGTTTGCAATTACTGATTCTGACATTTATTGTATTGTTTCATCTATATGTCATCTCCCATGTACGTTTATTTTTTCAAAGTTGCCATGCAGTGAAGTCCTGAATTCAATATACTGTACCAAAACACGAACAGATGCTCTAATCCACGCAAAATTCATTCTTTATCACTAACATTCCTCATCTCCAAGTATACACTTGAATACAGTATGCTTACATGCCCTGAAACAAGATGGTGAAAACATCCAATGAGTTTTGGATACAACAGGAGCTAAATGGCTTCTTTAATCAAAGATCTGTTTGAGAAATGAATGAACTTATCCTCTTCAGATAAAATATTGGTTATAGATGCTGATTACCACTATTAACAACCATTGCAATATTAGTTCATTTTGTGGCTTATAACAAACCCGAAATTCTAACAAGAAAGTCACCTGAAACATCGATAAATTGTATTAAAACATATTATAAATTGAAGCATTTGAATTAATCAAACTTATGGGGAAAATTATGATTATCTTGAAAGATTCTCAAAATCCATCATCTTGCGTCTCTATACTCATCTTCAAAACCTTTTTAAAACTTTTTTTTCACCATGTCTTTGGTCAATACTCTCAAATCCTGCATCCCTTCCTCCCTGTTCATTGATCTCGATTGTTGTTGTGATATTCATGCCAAGTGAAAGGTGGTTTATGAGTGTAAGTGGCTTTTAATTTATATTTCTTGAATTAAAAATTATTCAGCGACTTTTATCTGAAGTGTTATTATCTTACAAACATTGCCTTATAATATATAACTGTTATACAGTGCCTTATAATACATTACACATTCTGTATACAGCTGGGCATTTATATAAGTAAATTACCAAGTTCCATTGCATTTAGTATACTTGTATATCCGTTACATAACAGTCTGGTCATTGGCAATGGTCCCATACCTCAGGGTAAGGCTGGGAATCTGGGAGACTGTAGATAACAGGAATTCATGCTGTGTACTTCAAGTGTTTTCCTGCTCACGCAAAGGATATCAATGAAGAAATTCACTCTTTTGTGTTGCCTCAGTCTCATTCTAAGGCTTGTTCCAATGATAGCTCTTGAGGGATGAAGGATTCAGGGTCACAAAACTGGCTATTGACCTCCTATTAAGAACACCCAAGAGGTACAAGGAGATGGATGAACTATTGGAAGGGGAGGGAACAAAGTGCCCCCTGTACATGAATCAGGCTAAGATTGAGAATTGCTGCATGGTGCTCATCTCAAAACCCTGTATTGCAGCACCAACATGTTGTGTCGTCCTTTAATTTTTTTTGTTTACAATCTCTTTTATCATCTTTGTAACTCAGAATATTCACAGAGGGAGACTGGCAAGAGCTCGAGTAAACCAAATTTATGCTACAGTTGTACAAAAAAAACTCTCCCCTCTATACATGGGCTCCCTCTTACTCCTGTGATTCTATTTCTGGGCTCCTCCTTTACTTCTTTGACTCTGTCCGGGGCGCAATCTTATCTCTGTGACTGTCCTGTGCTCCCCCTTACATCTGATACTCTGCTGTGGCTTCCAGTTCATCTCTACAATTCTACCCTTAGGTCTGGCTTCCCTCCCAGTGTCTAAATGCTTACATCCTTAGTGGCCTTCTCTAAGGAAAGCTTTTACCAAATTTGGACTTAAGGACACATAAATGCACCATACGGTTAAACTCAAGCTCTCTGATGGCTTTATTGAGAATGTTTCCAGCACTTACTTTAGCTCACTAATATTATATTAGAGAAATCTTGTGTTGTACCAGGCTTTTGCCAATAGTGCTCTTAAAGAAAAAAAGATGTCATCTTGACTCTGGAAAAACACTTGGTTTAGGCTCAGTCCGAGCTCTGTGTTCAGCCCCTCCACCTGTAGCATGGAAGAAATTAAGAAATTAATGATTATGAGATTGGTTCAGATGTTTTAACCCATTTGATCTCATCCTTCTAGAATATCCAACAACCATCTTCGCAACACAGCACTCAGCTGTTTATTAAATGTCCTCACCTCAAGCACCTTACTTGGTGGTCTGTTGAAGATGCTAATTATTCTCTGTGTAAAGAAATACTTCCAGGTGTCTGTCCCTAAATTGTTCTTCACAACCCTGAATTTGTGCATCTACTTCTGCTATTTTGGCATACCTAAAGGTATTCTGGGCTTGTTTATCTATCCCATTTAACATCTTACATACCTCTATAAATTCTCTTCTGATTGAACAGGAATAGGAAATAAGGGTTGCGAAGCAATACCCCTCATCTCTGAGAAACCCTGTTTTGCAAACTTTTTTTTCTTTACAGGAGCATAATCTCTTATATCCCCTTTGTAACTCAGAATTTTTGCAGAGGGAGACTTGCAAAAGAGAAAGTCAGAGGAACACAATTTATTGAAATGCTGAATAAAGTGGGTCTTGTGGAGCTCAAGTAAACCAAATATATGTTACAGCGTCCCAAAAAAATTACGAGTGGAAATAAGCTCTATTGCAGTTTCAAATCACTTTTTATTTTATTTTAATGATTATAGGGCAAAGCAGTTTTGCACATAATAAAATTCCAATTATAAATCTGCTGTGTAGCTAAATTTAATTATTGTGTTAAAAGTATAATAACAAATTCTTTTTTTATTTAAAATAGAAGTGTTTTAGCAAAGCAAAGTGACAAACATTTTCTTATTCCTATTGCTCCTTACTCCTTTCTGGCCAAGCTACTCAATGATCATAACTTTTTTGCAGTTGCAACCTCTCAATCTTTCATTGTGGTGCTTACACTTTTTCAAGGCTACAACATATCAAATAAGCAGGTCAACAGATTAGCAAACTGTCCACCTCATATCTTTTCATTTTTCATCTCTGTTATTCTCCCATTTCTCTGCTCCTCTCCTGAAGGAGGAGACTGACACATGCTGGATGTGACACATGCAATTTCACAGGTTTTGGCTAACTTTTGGATTCTCACAACTCTTGAGACTCGACCCTGTGTGGTTTCAGGCGATTTGAAGTTACAAACAAGCCCAATCCTGCCCTCACAGATGTCCAATTGCAGGCACTGCAAACCTGCCCTTTCATCTCCTCCCATACCACTGTCCAAGGCCCCAAACAGATTTCAAGTAGACAGTGATTTACGTGTACTACCACCAATGTAGTTTACTGCATTCGCTGCTCACGATGTGGTCTCCTCTACATTGGGGAGACGAAACGTAGATTGGGTGACCAATTTACCGAACATCTCCATTCTGTCTGCAAATACAACCCTGAGCTTCTGGTTTCTTGCCATTTCAAACTCCCACTCACACTCTGACCTCTCCATCCATGGTCTTCTATGCTGTTCCAATGAGCCACAGCACAAGCTTGAGAAATAGCACCTCATTTATCTGTTAGGGACCTTACAGCCCTCTGGCCTCAATATTGATTTCAACAATTTCAGATCAAAGGAGCTCACCCTCCCCCTCTTCTGTGAACATTACCATATCATCTTGGTCCCAAACACACCTTTTCTCTCTCTGGTCTTCCTATCTTGTTGCAATTTTTCCCTCCTTTGTTCTGCAGTATTAACACCTTTATTCCCCTGCTTTGTTGCAATCCCCCCCCTTTGTTTTGCATCATTAACACCTCTTTAACCCATCATCCCCTGTCCTCTACCCCATTTTCTCCTTTGTCTTCCTTGCCCTGTCTCCCCCTTCTCTGTTAGCCCTTAAAAGCCTCTCCCTCCCAACATAATAATAATAATAATTCTTGCATTTGATATAGCGCTTTTCACGTCGGGAGGACGTCCCAAAGCGCTTCCCAGAACACACTGTAAAGTGAATTGACTGTATATTTGTGGGCGAACGCGGCAGCCAATTGCGCACAGCAATGTCCCACAAACAGTCGTAAATTGAAAATGACCAATTTATTATTGTTTTGTTTTTTTGGAGGGATTATTATTAGGCTCTGTGTGGAGTAAGGAAACTTGCCCAAGGTTTCACCCTGCCTGGAATTGAACTCAGGTCTCTCGTTTGCAAAGCGAGTGCTCTAACCACTGAGCTACAGGACTTCACGAACATGCCTCAGTTCTGACAAAGGGTCGTGGATCCGAAATGTTGACTCACTTTCTTTTCTTCATAGATGCTGCCTGACCTGCTGAGTGTTCCCAGCGATTTCTGTTTTTGTTTCAGTTTTCCAGCATCTGCAGTATTTTGCGTTTTGTGAGATAGTAAGTTCCACACCATGCAATATTTATACCCACTGCACCATCACTGGGTATTTTTTTTAAAAAAATTTCCACAATTACCAATACTGGAACTTTGCGGCTTTGTCCCCTAGACAACATGTTCTGTGTCACTGGGTGAACAGCGGACGGGCTCTCTGCATAATACAGCAGCTTTTCACAGAGAAAGAAGCACAGGTTGGAGAATCACCTTGGATAACTCTGAGGTGGCTGAATGAATAATAGTATTGGTAAGAGGTTATTGTCTCCTCCCTGATGACACATGCTGCTGAGAAAGGAGAGGAATTAAATGGTAAGAATGGCAAATGTCAAAGATAGAAATGTTTGCAACAGAAAGGTAACCTTTCCCTTATTTCTCTGATTTCAGGCAGTGTTTCAACGTTGTTCTCCTTCAATCAATCTAGCCATGGACTCGTATAGAACTTTTGCCAATAACCTTTCATAAGAGGAGGGATTATTTGCGGGTACAAGAAATGAAACTTGGATCAATATATCTATGTCCAACGCTGTCCCATATAAATCCTTCCTGCAAAGCAGAAGCTTTCCTTCTTGCTGACATATTACTGACTTCTTCAACAGATACATCTATTCAGCATTAAGACGAGCTGTATCAGTTCTTCATTACTGTATATCCGATATTTTGCAAGCATTGGCTCTTTTTCATTGCGGTGTTTGCAAGAAGAACTGGAATTCCTATCTCTTATGAATACATCCTATTGCTGTATTAATACATCCTATTATTGAAAGATGGCTATACTGACTGCATGTCAATTTTTTCTGGTATTGTGTTTTACATGTGCTTATACAGGAAATTTCCTCTTTAAAAGTGTGGCACTCTCAGGTAATTAATCCCTGTGAAGCTGTATGCCATCTTTTACTGCACTGATTGAAAATGACTTTGTAGCCTCAAAATCCCAAGCATTTTTTTCTGAAAAACCTGCTGAGAGCATTATAATGATAAATAATAATAATAATAATCCTTGCATTTGATATAGCGCTTTTCACGTCGGGAGGACGTCCCAAAGCGCTTCACAGAACACACTGTAAAGTGAATTGACTGTATATTTGTGGGCGAACGCGGCAGCCAATTGCGCACAGCAATGTCCCACAAACAGTCGTAGATTGAAAATGACCAATTTTTATTATTGTTTTTTGTTTTGGAGGGATTATTATTAGGCTCTGTGTGGAGTAAGGAAACTTGCCCAAGGTTTCGCCCTCTGCCTGGAATTGAACTCAGGTCTCTCACTTGCAAAGCGAGTGCTCTAACCACTGAGCTACAGGACTCCACAAGATAAATTTATCTTTAAAGGACTTTAAAGATAAATAATAATCACCTTTGCATTTGGTATAGTACCAGTAACATCGAGAACACCTTAATGTGCTTCACAAAGTTTCTACAAAAATAAATACGTTATTGTGTATTTGTAAGCGTATTATCTGAAATCATGCACATGAACTAAATCACACAGGTCAGTTTTTCTATAACCAATGATAATGATACCAATATGATGATGAGAATGATGATATTATAATAATACATGCAATTGGCTGCCGCTTTTCGCCAATAAAATATACAGTCAATTCACTTTATAGTATATTCTGTGAAGCGCTTTGGGAAGACATGTTAAGGCGCTATATCAAATACAAAGATTATTATTATTAACATTATTATTTGGTATAGTGCCTTTCACATAAGAGGACATCCCGAAGCACTTCACAGGATATATTGTAAAGTGGTGTGACTTCATTGTGTGGGCAAATGCAACAGCCAATTTGCGTGCAGCAATGTCCTGCAAACAGCTATGAAGTGAATGACCAATTTTATTTGGGGATTGTTAGCCAGGACACTACCTTCTCTTTTCAAATATTGCCATTAATATGTCCACCTGTACGAGTAAACGGAGCCTTGGTTTAATGTCTCATCCAAAGGACGGTACTTCTGGCAATGCAACACTCTCCCAGCACTGCATTGGAGTGTCATCTTAGATTATATGTGTTCCAAGTCCCATCGTGGGACTTGAACCAGGAGTCAGAGGAAGAATGCTACCAACTGAGCCAGACTGATGAACGTTTGATAGAGGGAAAGACAGTGTGTAATTTGGTCACCAACTGATATACCCTCTTACTCTTTCAGCTCTTTTAACAACATTTTCAGTTATAAATGCAAATATTTTAGCTGGAAAACAGGTTGCTTGGGTCCTGGCATGGCATTTGATGGCCTTCTGACTCAAAGGCCATCAACTGTTGCTAACTATACAAATATATGAGGCAGCAGTAAACAAGGCATACAGGATGCTGGGCTATTTTGCCAAAACAGTTGAATTCAGATCTCTAGTTGTACTCAAGCTCTGGTCAGGCCAGACCTAATGTATTACATACAGTTCTGGTCACCACAACATAAGAAAGCTGTCTAGGCTCTAGATGCAGCGCAGGAGAAAGCAATAAGGATGATCCCCAGTGTCAGAGGAATGAGTTATGAGCCACAGGTAGGCAAACAAGGTTCTTCAGTTGTGAAAGGAGAAGTCTCAAAGGGGACCCAAAGAGGTAAATAAGAATTTAAATAGGATTAAAAAAGTAAGTTTATAACAATACTTTTGGATGCACCGAGAGAACAGAACAAGAGGACACAAGCTTAGGGTTGCAAAAAACAATTTCAGGACAGACAGAGTATTTCTTTACCCAGAGTGTACTTAACAACTATAACAATTTATCAGGAAAGGTGGTTGAGGTCAGAACACTGGACTCATTGAAAAAATAGTTTGATGTGGTGATGGGAAGATGGTAGGATGGGTATTGTGGAAGGATGATATCAAGTGGACCAAAGGACCTTCTTCATCCCAACTTCTCTCTTGTAGTCTTACATGCAATAATACATTCCACCACTGACTAAGAATCTCTATCAATGACCACATGAATCGCGGTCTACAGGACATGTGCAAGAAACTACATCACCAAACAGCCTGGCTGAGCAAATTGTCCAGGGATATGACAAAGTAACTTTGTATCTGCAATTTCAGGTATACCACTCTCATGTTTGATTCAACAACTGCAGCAATATGAAAGAAGTTCCCAGTGTGGACAGATTTGCAGTTACATTTACTTTGTTTTTGCACAATCAATCAAATATTTTTTCTGTGTTTTATTATTAAAAGTTAGGCCCAGCAGGTACAATTCATTGCCATTGTTTGTTTTTAAAAACAGCAACCATTTTATAAAATGTAAGCTGAAAGGGTGCAAAATGGTAAATGTTAAAAATATACTTGCCCAGTAAAAAGAGGAGCTGCGCTTTATTTCCGTGGTTCATTCATCCATCATAATTATTTCAGGGATGTTGATGAAGATAACCTTCTCTTACTCCCCAGTGAAAATACCAACATTCTTCCACCTGCTCCAGATATAAGCCTCGCTGCACCTAATCTTTTTTTGAAAACATGTCAAAATGGGACCTTGCCATCATTCATTGCAGTGATGTTCTTTTGAATGGGAAATTAATACTATGCTGTGACTTCAGTGGGAAAACTGCCATTAACCTCCACAAAATATGAAGGTATCCATCACTAAGTTCATTCCTTATGACCACTACACATAAGCATTAAAAGCAAACATGCAAATAATCAAAGCAACATCCAATGGAGATCAAAAAGTAGCCACAATAGTCTTTATTTTTTAAAATAAAAGTTAACAGAGCCATTGTTAAGCAGCGGACATCCAACTTAAATATATTTAAACTTTCAGGGCAATGTAACAATGTGACTTTCACTCCTAAACAGTTTCTTCTGCAAGGGCTCTGTAACTGACATGGTTATTCTTTGAGGATAGAAAACTTGAGCTACATTATTAAGCCTTGAGGTGTATTGCCCCCATTCCCCTCCTTTCCTTTCCCCCTAATAGTCTTGCTGTATGACTCCGGTAGGCACAAGACCGATGGAACTAGTCAAGGATGTGACATGGCAAAAAGGCTGCATTCAGCACATTTCTTGCATTCCCCTTGACAGGCACAAACCTATATTTAGGGCTGAACAAAACGTATTCCAACTAGCATTAACCTAGATTTCTGTCTGGCTTTATTTCTTCCTACTATTTTTTATTGGCTTGTCAATAAAATGTTGTACCTGTGCACCATTCTTTGACGTAAACGAGGAAAAGGCCAATACATGTTAAGAGGAATTTTGGAAACATAAAATTACCATCAACATTGAAACTGAAAAAAAACTAAAATACACAATAACCAGAACTCGTGTTGGGCTTGTGTTGGTAAGCTCTGTACAATCACAAGTGGAGAGCAGGAGCATATTTCTGTGATGTACAAGACACAGACTACCTCTCCATGTTTTAAAATTTAAAACAGATAAATCATACCCAGTCCTTTAGCTATTTTTAATTCATCATTAACATTGCAGGTTTGCAGGTTAATTTTTTTGTGTATTTTTAAAGACATAATTTACAAAATGTGTTATGCAGAACTACATTGGTCTATGTTGGCCACAGTGCTTCAGGAATTTAAATGAAATGCCACTGGTTGGGAATGTTTTTGCAAGTTCTCTTTTTGTTATTTTGCCAAATATTGGTGTTCACAAACAACAGGAACAAGAAACGGCTGCTAATAACAGTATACTGCATCCTAATCCCCTACAAATTGAGGTGTAAATGAGACAAACAGATTTTGAGTTTATTTTTTTACAAATATCTGATTGCTGCATCATTAGCTAAGATTCTGTTAAGAGATGTATACATATTTCACTGGTTAGAACTGGACTGATGCCTTCCACCTCTAAGGTTACAACTGCAAGTCTAGGTTTTCGTATCTGGCTACCACGAACTTCTTTGAAGCATCAGGCTGTACAAATTCTAGACTGGAGTGTTATTACAGTCACAATATTTAAAACTCCCTGCTGTTTAAGACTGAGGACTGTTTGTCTGCGGTAATGCTGGGAAGCATTACATTTTGCCAAGTCAAGCAAATGGTATGCGTCTCCATGTCAATGCGTGCAAGCTTGTCACCAATTGATTTGCCAAATTGATAAACAAAATAAAAGAACTACACTGATACATAATTACAAATTTGCATGAGGCTCAAAACACCAACTGGTCACTGTTTGACTTGTTTTATTAAGCCATAATAGTAAGTCTGGGTTAAATGTTTTCTAAATGCCCAATTGAAGACAAATGAAGAATTAAAAATGTTTCACAGTTCATGCACAGAAATAAGATGATCTGAACTAAGAATGGGTTACGTGCATGACATATATTTCACATTGGTAAACTGCAGGAGCAACGACTTATTTTGTTCAGATTAAAATCACTGTACATGAAAGGTAGCCAGGTATTTGGACTTTGAAGTCCAATGTTGCTGTGAAGCTTCATTCATGCTGTAAAGCTCAACAAATATTAGCTTAATTCATTCTCGGACAGCTATTTTCTAGTATTACAACCCCATCGCAGCCCCTAAAAGGCCAAATTACAGCCATGCGCTATTGGTGCTAGACATTCAAAATCTAATAACATTTTACTATAATTCAGGAGTTAATTGGATGCTTTGTTACTATTTTGTAGATAGTGCAGGCTTGTCCATGCAATTACCTGGCGTTTACAGTGCTATTTTTCATGATTCATTTCCTCCCTGTGTTTCTGTGTGCTTTGTCTCAATTTGAAAGCAAATTCCCAAAAGCTGGTTTTGCCGGTCTGTCTACTTGAGGACCGTTGCTTTCATACAGCAACCGTCTTGCTGTTTATCTTAATCGGAAGTCTAAATCGATCGAAAGACCGTGCAGATTACGAATACCCGAAAACATTACAAAACAATGGACTTGCAATTATTATTGACAGTTTTTTTTAAAAAAATCCACAAACCGCTATACTCAGCATTAATTTGCTGCTGCTTTTCATCGCTTGGCCTGTGCAGTGGTTAGCTGTCACGCTGAATTTCACAGTTCTCTCTACTGTGACAATCCTAGAAAAGCCTGCAGGCAGCAGCAACATCAATGTTCATGCAGTCTTAACCATCTCTAAAGTAAAAAAAAAGTGGCAGCAGGAAACAGTCTTTCTGGATCCAGATGTTTCAAACTCGAGTTTCACATCAGTGAATAGATGGACGACCAGTTTTCAATCCAACTTTTAAAATCATCATTTTAAGATAGCAAAGTAGATAAAATCCATATTATTCAACATAATTCACGGAGAGAGAAAACAAGTTGCTGACTTTAATCGTAGCTGTCAGATTGGTGCCTCTCTCACTCTGTAACATACTATGGAAAACAGTCACATTAAGGTTTGGGTACAAGAGTGTGCTTTACTGTGCTATGTTGACTGAGAGTCCTGTTAGGCTTGCGCTGCAGTACAATTCAGGGGAAGGAAGATGCACCTCTTTCATTCATTCTGTGATTCAGGTCCGATTAAAAGTCTTACATCAGTGAAGAGGACAGATTGTATTGTGCTATTTATTGTACACCACAGCGCCTGTGTTGTGTCCCTGTGATGATAAGTTGCTGGAGCCATGTTCAAAACTGGTTCTACAGTATTGTGTTTTTATTGCTTATAGCGTCCCCCCCCCCCTTTTGCTCTCTGTAAATGATATCAAGGGTAGCACAGCTGTCCTGCTATAGTCTTACCCACTATAACACCGGGCAGTCTAACTCCTCACTACGTGCTTAATAATCCGACTGACTATTGTGAGGCTTGGAGAGCTCCAGTGGTTTCTGGAGCCCTCTTTTCGTTTGGCACAATCACACAGCATGTCATGAAAAGAGAATGAGAGAAAACATCACACACATTGCATCACATGGGGGGGTGGGGGGGGGGGGGGGGGCACTTCCCACCGGGAATCAAACCCTTGTCAATTTCGGGTTTCCATGGAGAGAGAGAGAGAGGGAGAGGGAGAGAGAGGGAGCAGCAGGCGAGCAGCAGGCGAGCAGCAGTGATCCTGTTGGACTTCATCATGCATAGCTGTTACAAATAATTATTAATAAAAAAAAATTCCAACTGGAGTCTCAAACAAGTCAACTTTCCCCCCCCCCAGCGTCGCGTTTGATTTACACGTCGGAATTAGAGCTTAGATTTGTCAATCTGGGATCAGTGTTGATCTCGTATCGGTAATGATAGCCTTCCATGTGGTCTCGACACGCATCCCTGAAGTTAAAAAGCCACTTCTTGATGCCCTTTCGGTTCAGGTACAGCACAAACACGAAGATGAGCCCGATCAGGGCTAACACTATCCCCAGGAAAACGTAGGAAGTTTGCAAAACGCTCTCCATGTCGCCCGCGTAGGAGCAGTCCAACTGCGAGGCTTTGATCTGCACCAGAGGTCTGTCCTTCATGCTGTCCGGGGAAGCGCAGAGCAGCGCGTCCTTCTCCTCCACTCTGTCCGCACTCGCCAACCACCGCAGGAACCCCTCGATGCCGCAATCGCAGGCGAACGGGTTTTCTTTGAGGTGAACGCGGAGCCGCGGCTGAGAGCCGAGCTCCACCAGCGTGGAGTTGCTCAGCGTCTTGAGGGCGTTGTGGCTGAGGTTCAGTCTGTCCAGGTCCAGGTGTCTGAAGGCGCGGGGTCTCAGCTCCACCAGAGAGTTGTTGCTCAGGTCCAGGGACTTGAGATTGGGCAGACGGGCGAAGATGCTGCCGGGCAGGTAGACCAGGTCGTTTCGGGACAGGTCCAGCGTGACCAGGTTGGTCAGGGAGCCGTTCTGGAGCAGGTCGGACACCTCCTCCACGCTGGAGGCGTTGTAGAGCGCTCTGCTCAGGTTGAGGTCCCGCAGTTGGCCGGGGTCCGCGCTGAAGGCTGCGGGGGAGAAGCTGCAGATGTGGTTATTGCTGAGATCCAGTTGTTTCAAGTTGGGCAAAGAGGCGAACGCCAGCGGCTCGATGGCCCCCATTTTGTTGCCGCTCAGGTTCAAAGTGGCGAGTTGGTCCAGGCGCCGGAAAGCCCCCGAGGGCAGTCTGGAGATGTTGTTGCCGGTGATGAAGAGGGTTCTGACGTTGGTCGGGATGTCCGCGGGGATCCGGCTCAGCTCCCTGTTCACACACTTGACGGTCCTGGCGGGATCCGAGCACTCGCAAAACTTGGGGCAAACGAGCGTGGACCTGACGCCCACCCACCCCAACACCTGCAGCACCAGCAGCGCCCTCACCGACCCCCGCAGCTCGGGGGCAGCCTTGGCCAAGCCGGAGCCGCAAAAAGTTTGCACCGGTCTGCACCGAGACATCCTAACTCGCGATCAGGTTGCACAACCGGCCGACTCCCAGATCCCCTCCTCCCTCCCTCCCTCTCTCCCTCTCTCCTCCCTCCCTCCCTCTCTCTCTCCCTCCTCTCCCTCCCTCCCGCCGGGAGCTGCCGGGGGAGAGGTGGGGAAACTGTGAGACAAAGGACGATGTCGGGATAACGCGCGCGGATCTGGGGCGAGTCGCGGTGGTCCCGGTTGGAGACCTCCCGTGACTCCAGGTTCAACCAAAGCCTTGAGCCCAGAGCAGAAAATCAAAGCAGAACACCTCCCGCTCCCCCCCCCACCACCCCCACCCACTCAGATTAGCCAAAAGCAACCAATCCCGAAAGCTTTCCTCTCTCTCTCTCTCTTACTTCTCTATCTCTCCCTCCCTCCTTCCCCCTCTCTCCCTCTCTCCTTCTCTCCCTCTCTCCCTCCCTCTCTCCTTCTCTCCCTCCCTCCCTCTCTCTCTCTCCCTCCCTCCCTCCCTCTCTCTCCGGTTGTAATCCTCTTTTGATCGCAAAGCCTTGTCTGCTCAAACGTCCAGCTTTCTCCCTCCCTCTCTCTCTCTCTCTCTCTTTCACACACTCCCTCCCTCCCTCCTTTTTTTTTACTTTGTGGATCTGCTCTTCACACTCCAGCGATCCCAGAGGAAATGAATAAACTCTCTCCCCCCCCACATTCGCCCCCTCCCTCCTCACACACACACACACACACACACACACACACACACCTCCTCCTCTTTCTTTCTTTCTCTCTCTCTCTCTCTCTCCTCTGATGTAAGTTTCACTCTCACTCACTTGTTCCGCGCAGCTCTTCCGGGTGATGTTGGTGGTGAGGATGAGGATGAGATGGACTTGGTGGGATCTCAGGTTACATTGCCCTCCCCCCCACCCCACCCCTGGCTTTTTTTTTCTCTCTCTCTCTCTCTCGTCTCGGGTGGTTGACCGCAGACCCCTCACTCAGCACATTTATTTACCCGAAGCAAATTAGGGGCTGAGCACCAGCAGCCGACGACAGACAGAGCTGGAAGGTGTATTTATTGGAAGCGATCTGCAGACAGCAGACAGCAGCAGCAGCTGTATGGAACTTTTCCCACTCACATCGCTCCCACTCCCCCAACTGCTGCAGGAGCTGAAAACCACTGACTTGTGTGACACAGGGAGGAGAAAGCCCAGGACTGTGTGTGTGGTGATGGGCAGGACCACTAGACTAGGGTAAGGGGTGTTGCACCTACAGTGTCTGTGTCTGGCTGTCTGTCTGTCTGGCTCCCAGGCTGTTAGTGGCTGTGAGAGCCCAGAGCAGCTCTTTTGCAACGCAGTGAAACACCCTTTTTACTCCATTTAGAGGTAAAAACACTTGTGTGTGTGTGTCCCCCCCCCCCCCCACACACACCACCACCCATCACCCACACTCCAGCTCCAAGCTGTGGGTTCAAAACATCTGGCAGCCACTGCCCCTCTTTAAATGATTCAAACCTAAGATATTTACAATCGCACAAAAAAAAACACAAAAAACTGTTTTTTTTGGAAAAAAAAACCTCCCCACAAAAGCCAATAAAAATATGACTTTTTTTTGGAAAAAAAATCTACTCATCAAACTGCAATTGAGGACGTCTGACGAGTTTGGCGAGGAATATTGTCATAAGAGTCGACAAGTGTCTCGTTCACACACACTGATGCAACGACTTGTTCGGTGTAAACAGTTTAATAATTTTGAGAGTGAGAGAGAGAAGAGAGTAGCTCAGGAGCAGAGTTGTTGCATGTAATACATGCTTTGTTGCTTAGTACATCCTTGCAGCATAAATCTCCAAATAGTTATGATCTGAGTGGACTATACAATCCCATTATATTATTTGCAGTGATTATTGACAATTGTATTAGGGTTTGTATTTGTACATAAAAAAGGTTGTCAGAAACATCTGGATGATTTGGGGATGAATTTACAAGGTAGCACTAATCCAGAAACGTTCATATACTGCAAATATTTATACTGTATTCTTTCTCCGAACTCCACAATAAAATCATTCTCATAAATTCACCACTTACTCTGTGAATTTATTTTCCCATAACTATTTTATTGTCCCTAGGATGACTTTGCGTTTTATGTGACAATGTAGTCAAAAAAAAGATACTGAAGGAATATACGTTTTATAATGTGCCACCAGAAAGGATACCTTTGCCTTATCTTACAACAGTTGGAAAATTAATATTAAACCTTTATAAAACAATTAAATACCAATCTTTTTAAAAGAATTTTTGGCTGGTTCATTTCGCATCATTACTATTTTCTTATTAAATTGAATACTAGGAAATGTGAAATCAACAAGCATCCAATTACAATAAGAAATAACTTGTATCTTTATAGCATTCTTCATTTTTAAACATCTCAAAGTGGTTCACAGGAAAATAAAAATGCAAGTTCACGTCAAGTGTAGTAACTGTTATTGTATATTCCATGAAATAATAAAAACTTTAAACAATAGATTCATTTATAATACCAAAAACATTTACAGCACAGAAAGTCGCCATTCAGACCATTGGTGCTTGCACTGGCTCCCTGAAAGTGCAATCCATTTAGTCCCACTCTCCTATCTTTCCTTTCCCCTCATCACCCTCCTTGGCTGCCACCTCCAGCTCAGGTGCCGAGCACTTTGTCGAGCACTTTGAGACGTCCTCCTGACACAAAATGTGCCATATAAATGTAAATTTTATTGTATTTTCCTGATACCCTTTTATAGTTCTTCTTGTTAGCTATTTATCTAATTTCTTCTTAAAACCTCATACAGGGCAGCCCCATTAGAATATACCAATTGAGCAAAGCTTACATTAAATCTGTATACTTCTGCTATACTGGACATGCAATACACACAGCTTCCAGCATGAACTAGCTGGTTTCCCAGGCTAAATAATAGCTGACTAATGGGCTGTTGTTGTCACTTTCTCCATGTTTCGTGCATAAGTGTTCATGAGCAGGAATGCCGCTGATGTTACTTTCCATGTGCTGTGCAACGAATGTTCCTAACAGTACTTTATAAAGGAAGTTGGCCATTTTTTCATGTTTATAATGTGGCGGCAGAGTTATCGGGCCCAGATGATCGAGTTATAACAATGTTATTTTATACAGGTTCCGCCTCAAACACCCTTTCAGTTAGGGCATTCTACATAATCCTTGCATTTGATATAGCGCTTTATCACGACTATATAAAGTTCTTCACAAAATATACTGTAAAGTGAATTGACTGGGTCGTCATCCACGCATTCATCACATCTAGGCTCGACTACGCCAACTCCCTGCTTATCGGCTTTCCCAATTCTTCCCTCCACAAGCTACAGATCATCCAGAACTCTGCAGCTCGTGTCCTCTCCCGCACCAGGATCCATTCTTTGAAACTCCCTCCCTCTATTTCTCTATCCTTCATCATCTCTGTTTGTCTTTAAATCCCATCTCTATTTGACTTTAAATGCCTCTAAAAAAAAATCTTTAACTGCGCCCCATCACTTCACCCTCACCCGGCTCCACTGGCTGCTCATCCCCAGAAGATAGAGTTCAAAATCTTTGTCTTCACCTTCAAGCCCCTCCACGGCCTTGCTCCTCCCTACCTCTGCACCTGTTGACCCCCTTGTCTGCTCTCGCCGCTCACAAGCCGTGGCTTGCTCCACGTCCCCCACTGGCCCACCCCACCAATGGCCGTCAGACCTTCAGCCTTTCTGCACCCATCCTTTGGGTTCCATCCCACATTCCCTCGCTCCCTTCCTTGCCTCCTTCAAGGTATGTCTCAAAACCCCCATCTTCTACTGCGCCTTCGGCCATCCTCCTACCCTCCCTGCCCTCCACCCTCCCTGATCCCGACCTCCAGCTCGGGTCCAATTCCTAACTGTCCAGCACCTTGGGATGTCCTGCTGATGTGAAAGGCACTGTACAAATGTAATTTTGTATTGTATATTTTGTGGGCGAACCCAGCAGCCAATTGTGCACAGCAGTGTCCCACAAAGAGTCGTGGATTTAGTGACCAAATTATTATTATTTTTGAAGGGATTAGTGATCGGAAAAGTGATCTGCCAATCGACTAACAACCGGGTTCCTATTACCGCTAGTTGAACAGAGGCATGTGGAGTAAAGAAACTTGTCCAACGTTTCGCCCTGCCGGGAATCAAATGCAAGTCTCTAGCTTGCGAGGGGAGTGCTCTAACCACATTCTAACACTGTGTAAAAATGTCTCCTAACCTTTCCCTTTGATCTTTTGGAAATCACCTTAAATCTTGATCTCTAATTAATAACTCACTGAGAAGTGAAAATAAATTTTCCGTGCTTTTCTCCTTAATTTCATAATTTGAATCCTTCATAATTTGCTCTATTAGTGTTTCTTTTTAAGCTTCTCTTTGTGCGTATTAACTCTCCAGGTTTTTCTTTCATTCCTTTATACTGTACAAGCTTAAATCTATCCAAATAGACATACCTCCTTGGTTCAAGACATGCAGGATTTCAGTCATTTTCTTAAATGAGCCATACATTCAGATATTTGAATGAAGATCAAATCTTCAGTGAAGTATGACAATCTCCCTTTATGAATTCCTTTAATTTATTTTCAGCTGAAAAGAATTTTAGACTTTACTAGCATGATTGATTCAGGAGTAGCATATTGCAGGGGGCAAGTCCAAGATTATGTTTTTTTTGTTCGCAACACACACCTCATTGCATTTTTTAACAATAGAAAGCTAAGACGTTCTTAAATTCTGACATATTGGGGACAAACTATTCTGACATACTAGTACACATTGATGTCTATCAGGATTCCTTAATAAGGGATTTGACTGGGTACATCATGTGCATCATGTCAATCTTCAGATCTCCACTCTGAAAATAGATTGAGTTGTAGTAGACTCCTGTAAGAGGGAAAAGAGGGAAGGGGAACATAAGTGTGGCCAAATAGATAGGTTTTTAGATGGGATTTAAAGATAGATAATGAGAGAGTGAGATGGAGAAGTAGAGGAAGGGAGTTCCAGATGTTAGGAGCATAGTAACTGCGGACACATGGGTGAATTATTGTTTGGAAAAGCTTTGTCGTATTCACTCCTGCAGACCTATCAAGACTCAGACACAAAGCCTCTAGGTACACAATATGAACTATTACGGAGGCATTTACACTTGTTAAGGGAAGGGCATTGTGCACAAGAGCTTAATTTGTGGTATTTCTTAAAGGGATTCTGTAAAAAGGAATTTCATTAGAATTCCCAATGACCTGTTTGAATTCTGCTGCAGAAGTAGATGGTGTTAGAGGGAAATTCCCACTCTATATGATGTACTTCAGATTCCAGGTGAAATCCCCATTTGCACATTTACACAACTCAGATTCCTTATTAAGAAATATCGCAAATTAGACCCCAAAAACTGCATTGGACCATACAATAAAATAAAATTAATTTTATACTATAACTATAACATTTGCAAACGCAGCTATAACTATATTATAACTACTGTTAATATTATGAAAAATAAAACAAATGATTAAAGACTGTAATGGTGAAGTTATGTTTTTATTAATAGTATTTTCAAATTTCAGAAAAATTCCAGTTTCTGATTCTTGTCTCATGTGCAGCTGCCACGGAAGTTCTACTTGTATCTTTCCTAATACGCAGGCATGCTCACTTGAAGGATTTACATTTAAAGTTGTTAAAACTGGATAAAGATGACAAGTAGATTATTTTGCTTCAGATGTTTTTAGATGACCAGCTGCATTCTCCTTCCTGATGTTCTGAAGTGTATAAAGGAAGTTACGATGAAGATATTTCAAACTGTTCTTGGGGCAGGTGGCAAACTGATTGTGTTTCAAAACAAGGCTTTTGCTTCATGTTTTTGCCTTTCAGAATTTTTCTCCTTTGCTCAGCTGACCCCTACAAACAAATACACCTGAGACTTGCTCCACCCTATCCTAAATTTAGTATGGTTATAAAGAATTGATAGGGTATAACAAAATCCTCGGGGAAGCTACAAATACAGGTATTGAATTTAATGTGGAGCAATGCGGAATAAGACAGAATTTTACATTCCAAACAGAATGTGAACATTTTCTAAATACGATAGGTTGAAATAACAGGTCGGACTGTTCTGTTCACCTGTAATACTCAGTCACTATACATCTTAGAAAATCCTGTGAAGCACTTTGAGACATTTCAATGATGTGATGAATGTGCTATATCAAATGCAAGGATTATTATTTCTATTATTATTTACTCCTTAAGCGGGGTCTCCTTGGAGTTGAACTGGCTCTAAGGTGACATGTTTGGCAACAGAATTTTGGAATCGAGCCATCCCTCCGTGGTGGGCTTGGTAGCCTGGTTCCTGACGAGCCAGGTGGATCCTCAGTACTTTAGGGCACTAATGATGGCTCATCAGCAGGACCCGAAAGGGCAAACCACTCACTGTGGACAGGGAGTCATCCCACTCAGCTTCTGTTAACCCTGCAAGCTAAAGCCCAAACGGGTAGCGTGGTCAAGCAGCAGGAAAGCTTGACATACAGCAATATCAATGGCAAGCTGTCTGGGTTTAGGTGGATAGACTCCAGCAGTACCCCAACATACACTCTAGGGTCCCCGAGGCTTGGCTCTTGCCAACCTGTGCCTAATACTTTCAGAATTGGCTAAACTCCTTCAGGATGTGGCTTACAGGACTCAGACGTGTCTACATCTTTAAGTTTGCCTTGGATTACTGTAGATTACTCTAGATCTGCCTGGCTTTGCCAGGTTGAGCTGGTTGAACAACTTTCATTTATAAAGATCCCTTTACACAGGTTAACATCTCAGAGTGCTTCACAGGGACTTTGTCAAATGTTGAGCAAGGGAGGCAGTTAAAAGGTCTTTGGGGGGATTTAAAGACAAATAGAGATGGGGAAAGACGGAGGAATAGAGGGAGGGTGGAGGTGTAGATGTGAACGATTGGCCACAGATGGTGGGGGTGGATAGGGATGTGTGCTTAGGTTCTTAGATGATCAATGTTCAGAGATACCAGAAGTGAAGACACCAAAGATATTAAAATGAACATTACAATTTTCTGTTTTCAAATGACATAAAGATGTTACACTCTTTCCTTTGAACCAGAAAATTGTGCGTTCAAGCTCCATGTCAGATACTTTGAGCTCATTGTCTAGGCTGACCCTCCAGCTCAGTTTTGGGTGGGTGCTGCATTGTCAGAAGTACCATCCTTTGGATGAGATGTTAGAGCGAGGTACTGTCTCCCTGTTCAGGTGGACATGTTGAAGCGCTGTGGGATGCTACCCCACATGAAGGGCGCTACATAAATGCAAGTTGTTGACATTAAAGAACCCTTGATTTAAGCCCAATGGAGCTTGGCAAGGACTAGGATGATGGGATGCACAGTTTAGTATGGGTGAGTATATGGGCGGCAAAGTATTGAATTTACAATATGGTAAATTTACAGTAAATTACAGTATAGTTTACAGTTAATTACTGTGAAGTATTTTAAAATATCTTGATATTATTGGCACAATATTGCTATTATAATTTTTTTTGAATATATTTGAACTGAGATTGGAATCCAAGACGAGTACCAGAGGTATGGCCTCAAACACACCTGGGCTCTTACAGATGTACTACAGTATTTACAAATCATTTTAATATTTACAAATCTTTATGTTGCAAATCAGTTCCCATTGTAAGTAACTAGCTGGAATGGCTACTTAGCACTACAATACGAAGAGCTTTTTTTTGTTACATTTTCCAAATTTCTATTGAAAAATTCAAACAAAAGTACATACAATAGAGAATATCAAAATATGTCAGAAAACGATAATGAATGTACAAAGAGGAGCTGTATTTATTTTATGTAATTGGTAACTTTGAGCTCATAGTCACAGTCTAGATCTCTGAATTGTCAGAGCTGTCACCCTTCAGATGAGACACTAAACTGAAGTCCATCTGCCTGTTCAAGTGGATGTTGAAAATCTCATGGTGCTGTTTGAAAGAATTTCTTTCTTTTAATTAAATTGAGTGTTGCCTTCACCTACAAAAGCACAGTCAATACACTTTATACAAAATGTTATAAGCTCTTTTAGGGTTCCAACATTATAGTTGCTATATCAAATGCAAGAATTATTATTGTTATTCCTAGGTGTTTCACTAAAATTTTTTAGCCTATCTTTTTAATGTTTCTACTGCACATGAAGCTTGTTCTATCCAGCCAGTTGGTGATGTTATTAATGCCCACTTTAAAAAGTTACAATTAATCATATGGTTCAAAAGTGATTTTTATATACTTTAATTTGTCACTTCTGTTGCTACAACTATAGGATTTCATTTAAAAGACAACACCTCTGAATATACAGCACTCCACCCACTCTTAATGCACTGGAGTGTCATTTTAGGTTATAAACTCAAATCCCAATTTGGGGCTTGAACCCAATCTACCCACCTGGAGGTGAGAGTGCTTCTAACTAAGGTAAGGGTGGACGGAATTGCAATTGATAATTTGAGAGTGCTTTATTAGAATGTCTGACACTTGGTGTCTGCAATGAAAAAATATATTCCTCAACATTAACACCTTTCTCAATTGTACAAGGTAAATTGCTATGTTGAAACAGGTGACAGCTTGTTTGAGATTTACTCCTAAAACAGCATCATCTCGTGTATACACTGAGTAACTACATGTATGAATACAGAACAGTATTTAACAACAGCCAAACCCACAGAAGCTGGGAAGTGGTAAAATGGTCTCAGAATCTATTGTTTTTTAACATGACATGTTCTTGTTCCAAAAATACAGCTTCTGACATCTGTTTGATAATACAACACAGAAAGTAAAGTACTACAAGTGAATTCTATAAGCGACAAAATCTATAAATGCATGTACTATCCAGTTACAATATGAATGCATGTATGGAGAGATTGATAACAACATATCACATACATTTTTAATTCTTAAAGATATGATCACGAGGAAGACAAATGGATTACAACAAACGCAGGTGTATATAGAGTTCATATTAGCAGGGATGCGTTAAATATATTAACAATATGCATTGCATTTTCTGCAATTGCAACAAAAAAAATCTTGCGATAAACTTTCTGGAATTTAAACTGAAAAAACACATTTTGTATTACATTTTCTGCAACTGAAACTGCAAGAAAACATTTTTAAGAAAATAACAACAACTTGTATACATATATAGCGCCCTTCACGAAGGGCAGTGCCTTGGAGGCTTTAACTGGCGGAGCCAGTGCCGAGCCAGGGGGGAAGTAAATGACTATAATCATGCTTGAAGAGAAAGCTCTTCAGTCATGATCTAGAAGAGAGGAAGGAAGGGGTAAGGCGGAGGGATTGAGGAGAGTTCAGGGCGTAGTTTCAGGGCGTAGTGGCTGAAAGTGCTGGCGCCGATGGTGGAGCGGAGGGGACGAGGGATAAACGTGAGGCCAGAGCCAGCTGAGTGGAGGCAGCAGGTGGTGGAGTGGGGAGAAAGCAGGTCAGAAAGATGGGAGAGGTGCCAGGGTGTGAAGGGATTTGTGTTGGAATTTCTCCCACAAAGTATAGTCAATTGACTTTACGGTATAATCTGTGAAGCGCTTTGAGACGTCTAGAAGACGTGATAAGGTGCAATATCAAATGCAAGGATTAGCATTTAGTGTGAGGAGCTTGAAAGCTTTGCAGTAATTTATTTATGCCCTACAATTGCAAGAAGGTGTTATTTAGCTGCTAATTAATAAGGCGGTGAAATGATCAAGAGAGTCCCATAGCTCAGTGGTTAGAGCACTCGCTTTGCAAGTGAGAGACCTGAGTTCAATCCCAGGCAGAGGGCGAAACCTTGGGCAAGTTTCCTTACTCCACACAGAGCCTAATAATAATCCCTCCAAAACCAAAAACAATAATAAATTGGTCATTTTCAATCTACGACTGTTTGTGGGACATTGCTGTGCGCAATTGGCTGCCGCGTTCGCCCACAAATATGCAGTCAATTCACTTTACAGTGTGTTGTGTGAAGCGCTTTGGGACGTCCTCCCGACGTGAAAAGTGCTATATCAAATACAAGGATTATTATTATTATTATTATTGTCCTCCCACTGTCGTGGCTGTGAAGTGCCAGCGGCGGCCGCGCGCGCCAGGGCTGAGTGACGTGTCAGCCACGAGCAGGGAACCTGAGCGCCGCGTGCCAGTGTCCAATGGGGAGCGGCAATGCTGAGGCCCGGAACCAATGGGAGCGGCTGTCAGAGCGGGGTGCGCGGCTGCGGTGGAGTGATCACCGAGGAGACACCCGTCACAGCAACGGTCATCCTAACAGTTAACATGGGCGCCGCTCCCTCAGCCTTCACCGCCGCCGCTTTCACCACCCGCGCCGTCCGTACCACCCGTTTCCACTAGCGAGAGGTAAGGACACGGGCCCTGGCCTGACCTGGATGGCCGCCCGCTGGGCCGGGCGGTGTGAGCTCAGGGCACAGCCCGCAGAGCGGACGCATATTACACGTTTGTAGTCCCGAGTGACCAGATACAAGCCCAAGAGTGGCCCAATGTTATGCGTCGCCTCCTATGGGTAGCAACGTGGCCCGATTTAGGCCAATGTGGTTGAGACTAAGAAAAGGTTGTCAAGGCCGGTGGGGGAGGGGGTGGGGACGATTTGTAGGTTTAAATTACAATTTTTAAGAGTTAGCCACCCGCCCAAACCCGTTTTTCACGCATAACAGCAACAACAAAAACACGCCCAAATGGGCGTTAACCTGCTCCTCTGTCATAGGTTTAACTCCTATAGATTTATGGGTGTCACTCCTATAGCTTTATTTGCTGTATGGATGTGTGTGTATGGATGGATGGATGGATGTATGCATGCATCTATGTATGTATGTATGTTCTGCTATAGGTTTACTCAATGGGATTGTCTCATATAAATGTATTTATTCACTGTATGCTAATCCGTATCTTGCCTAAATGGCTACTCTTGTGAGCCGAGATGGAGCAGGCAGTTTTATCATAGGGACCATCATGGCTAAGCCCTTTTCAACTTCCAGCTTTAGTACTCAATGACGATCAGGAGTGGGAAACTTCTGTGATTACCCGCCTTGCTTCAAACGTTTTGGACACTGGAGCTAGTAATAATAAAAATAACCCTTGTATTTGATATAGCGCCTTATCATGTCTTCTAGATGTCATGAAGCGCTTCACAGAATATACTGTATGTTTTGTGGATGAAACATACTACTGTACTACACTTCAGTGATGCTTTCTTGTTTGAAGTTTAACCTTTGGAAATTAGGGATCAAATTTCAAGTTTTTTTCCAATCTTTATAGCTCAGTGAAGCTAATTGGCAGTGAATTGATATCTAAACATTCATTGCTGGTCTGCGATTTTAAAACGTATTTAAGACTGTATTGAGTCGACTATTTTGTTTCAAAGTGTTTTTATGATTAATTTTGCAGTCCATCTTATTGCAAGGAGTAGATAGTATATGATTTTATAATAAGTAATTCTAATGAATGTTTTTTAGCAACAATACAAATCGTAGGCAGGATAATTTTCCTGGTGGAGAAAGCTGATCATTAAATTTTGCACTTGCTCTGTTTCGTTTGGTTCAGTACCCATTAAAGAACATCCTAACTGAATCATGATTTTTTTCATAAATTAGGTTAAATTTGAAACATCTGAACTTTGAGCTCAGTATAGACTGATGTTCCAGTCCGATAATGCAGGATTATTTTATTGTTGGAGGTGTTGTTCTTTGGGCAAGACATTAACTTGTTTGCCTGTTTAGAATGGGCACTTAAGAACCCAAGACACTTTGAAAAATTAAGGGGTTGTCTCATGGTGCTCAGGACACAAATCTCCAGATTAAAAGTAATTGGTAAATTCACTTCATCTATTTGTGAGATCTTGCAGTGTGAAAATTTGCTGTTTGCTTACAAATGCACAGTCACTAGACTTGACAGCAATAGCTTATGAACCTCTTTGATATGTTTCAAGATATGCACTATATCAAATGCAAGGCTCCACCGTTCACAAGATCCAGACCATCCAGAACTTCACAAATCGTAGTCCCGCATTATCCTTTGTGAGCTCATTTCACCCACCCCACTGGCTCCTTATTCCCAAGCTGATCAACTTTAAGATCTTCGTCCTTGACTTCAGTTGTCTCCAAGGCACAACCTCACCCTGTCTCCCTGATCTCTTGCCATCTTACTCCCCTGCCCAATCACTCTACACTCCCAACTCTGCCCTGATGAATGCCCCCTTTTGCTCCACCCTTCCATTGGTGAGTTTTCATCCATTCTGTGTTTTCAGCTCTTTACTCCCTACTCTTCCTATTTCCTTCCAACTCCAGCGTCCACTTTGTAAAGTCCTTTGAGACATTCTCCCTATGTGAAAAATGCTATACAAGTGGAAATTATTGTTGTTGAAGTGCATTGTAAAATATGCATTCAATATTGGTCTGCATTTACAATTGAGCTGTTACATTAGTGATTAGTCTTGTATGCCTGGAAGCTCATACTAAGCACATATCTCACTGAGTGGTGATGGAGGTCAATAATTCACAACCTTATGTATATTGCTCAACGTAAAATCATGTTCCATTCCATCCAATGACGTTTCTACACCCTTTCAACGAGAAACATGTCTTAAAAAGAAATCAAATTTCTCAGTATATTTTATTTATTGGCACATGTATAGTGTTGATTTATACTGTACTTTTATGCTTGTACTGGTTGTACCTTTTCATGGTAATTTAATGCCAGCTATTTACTTATAGTTTTAAATGTTTATTCTTTTTGGACAGTAGCCTTGTCAATTGTCATTTTTACTAGTGGAATTGGTTGACATCAAAATTTGGCAGTAGATAGATTCAACTTGCCTTTGTCTTTTTTGGCACACAAATTGGCTATTAAAGGACTATGTTTAAACTTTTAAATTCTGTAGTTTCATCATTATTCACTGTTTGTGGTTAGCCTGATTGACACACACCCAGTGTGCTAGGTTTCTACAAAGGTACACTATAGAATATTTGGTAATAGAGGAAACTATTTCACAAGATCACCAGAATGACTTGGATGACAAAGATGCTTCAGCTATTTGAAGTCATCCTTTCAGAAACGGATCCTTCTATCTTCCCATTACAATATCAAACTGGTTGTCAAATTATTTCATTCTCTGACATTGGTGACCCTTCTTGGTAACCTTTTCTAGTTGTTGATTACCTTCTGTGTGCTGCAATATGTGCAGCTGATCTAATTCAGATCAGCCATGATCTAATTAAATAGCAGAGCTTGCTTGAAGGGCTGAATGGCCTACTCCTGTTCCTATGTTTCTATGTTCCTATGACTTGCTATTCTGTTGACTTTGTGTCTGAAAGTATTTCATAGGAATTATTGTCAAGTGCTTTAATGTACTTTAATAATGTCATTTCTTTCTTATTCTGAATTTAGGTTATCTGTCTGGTTAAGCATTTGATACCATTATAAGGTCTGCTTAGCAATTTTAATTTTTACGGTTGAAGAGCTATTGTGGGAAAAGACCATAGGTAAAACCCATCCCTGAGCAGAGATTAGCAAACCAATAGTTAAATGCATCTGCATATATGGAGTGGATTGCAGAAGATATTACATGTTAAATTTCTCAGTGTTTGTCACAAATAGCTTGCTTTTGTCACAAATAAGTGCTCTGAGACGCTACTTTGCGAGGAGGGCCTGTATATATGGTGCATATATAAGTGCTTCTTGTAGTTGTTGTTGTTGGTTTGTGGGAAACAATAAACAAAAACTAATTACATTTGTATAGCGCCTTTCAGGTCGGAAGAATGTCACAAGGTGCTGGAAATAATTTTTCTTTATCACTTCTTTTACTTTCCAGCTTCCCTTGGTTTCTGGAATCTGGTTTACAAAGAGTTAATAACCTGTGTTCAAGAATCATAGTCATTAGCAATATCTTGTTCAGGGATCACACTTCCAGAGTTAGTTTAAAGTGTCTCCATGTGTTTATTTTAAAAAATAAGAAAGAAAGGATTTTTCATTGACTATTATAAGGTGTCTCTTAATCCTAACTGCAGTCATGCCATAGATCTGGCAGGCTATGAGTTCAAGCTTTACATGGAGTAGCAGGCCTGCTGAGAGCCAATTGTGACAGGGATGTGAGTGACAAGTGGCCCCATGGCTATATACTTAAGGACCTGTTGCGAACTGGAGTAGTTTATCCTTCGGGAACACTGGGGTTTCATGTTTCTTGAAGCATGATTGTCAATACTGAACCCTCAGCTCTGAAAAGTCACAACAATGATAGTTAATAATAACAATGAAAAATAATAATAATCATCCTTGCATTTGATATGCCTTTCATGTTGGGAGGATGTCTCAAACCACACCACAGGATTTAGTGTAAAGTGCACTGACTATATTTATAGATGTAGGTGGCAATCCAAGGTGCCAAAACTATGGTTTAAAAAAAATGGTCTTCAATGGGTTTTAAAGGCAGGAAGGGACAGGGTAAAGTGGAGGAGCTCTGACATGGAGCACAGCACATTTTCAAGTTTACTGTTGTACAGAAGTAACTAGCTCCAAAATATTTTACTTTAATTAGGATTATGCTTGGATTAGTATAGGAAACATCACACAAAAAGTTAGCTGTTAGTTCCGTAACCGATCATGACCAGAATAGAGTCCGCAAGCTGTCATTGTTTATGTCAGCTACACAAAAGCTGCTGCTGTTGTCCTTAATGTACTATATATGGAATACCAATATTGAATGCTAGTAGGAAATGGACTTCCTTGAGTCTAAATAATAATAATACTTGCATTTGATATAGCGCTTTTCACTTCAGGAGGACGTCCCAAAGCGCTTCACAGAACACACTGTAAAGTGAATTGACTGTATATTTGTGGGCGAACGCGGCAGCCAATTGCGCACAGCAATGTCCCACAAACAGTCAGAGATTGAAAATGACCAATTTATTATGGTTTTTGGTTTTGGAGGGATTATTATTAGGCTCTGTGTGGAGTAAGGAAACTTGCCCAAGGTTTTGTCCTGCCTGGAATTGAACTCAGGTCTCACTTGCAAAGCGAGTGCTCTAACCACTGAGCTACAGGACTCCACAAATCGAGATGATCTGCTCGATCCCTTGCCAGTGCCATCTGTTTCCTTCCCCTCCGGCCTCCACCTATCCCTCCCTCCACGTCTTCAACTCTGCCTCCCTCTTCCCCTCCCATCATGTCCCAAATGAAGCCCACTATGTGCTCCCTCGATCCCATCCACAGAAGTTGTTACTTCTGGGTCAGAAGATTATAGCACTCTCATTTGTAGGTCATATCATGATTTTTGTTTGATCGTCTTGGCTGATTGTGTACTGGATGAGTGCATTTGTCCTCAATTAGTCACTGCACTTGATGGTGATTATTTGTGCAGTTCTTTGAGACTCTTTAATGTGAATAAGTTGCAATGAAAATTTTAAGCTTTTTTCAAGCAATTTTTCAGTGCCAGTCTTGAGAGATCTGAACTTTGCAGCTCCCTTCAGTTGTATACAATAAAACTATATTTTACTAATGTCCATCAGCAGCTGAGCTGCCTTGTGCATGCAGGAAGTTTTAATTCTTTTCAGGTGCCGTCCATAATTGTCATTTTCACCAATGTCAGGGAAGGTTCTGGAGTTTGAAGAGGGGGGTTGAACCACGGAATTAATTATCTGTGAGATCCCGGTTTATGGATTACCTATTTTGGAAACATTTTGGAAAGTGTTAAGGAAAGACCGATTTACTCTACTCTTATAAAAAAGTTAAGTAGAGTGCTGCCCACTTATCTCACACCCACTTATCGACATCCTGTGTATGTTGATGGCCCTTCCTGTATAGGAACATGTTAAAATTACAGTGTATATCGATGTCAACAAATTTTTGTGTGCTTGTATCTCTAATTTTTCAAGTCACTAACAGCATTAAGTACATTGTGTTCTTACCGCTTATAAGGATAGACCCATCACCTCACATGTGATACGTGAATCAGTGAGCGAGTTAGTGAGTTATTGATTCAGTGAGTGTGGCTTGTGGATGCATTAGTGTTTGCACGTGAGTGAATGTTACATGTGGATGTTAGATCTATAAAGTAGCCGTGAGTGTTTGAGTAAGTGTTTCGTGTGTGCATGAGTGCTTGCACATGACTGTGTGCGACACACAGGTGTGTTGGGCGTATAAAGTAGCTACAACAATTTGTATTTAGCGCCCTTCATGCGGGGTAGCGTCCCGGGTAGCTGTGTTGCGAGTGCATACTGCCAAACCATGATGGATACCTTGACTGGAATCAAATGGAAGCTTGATTTGAAAATGCTGGAGGATTAATATTGCACAGTAATTGTAATTGAGAGTGGAAATTCTGGAAAAGAAGTTTGAAACTTTCCCAGTGAAGCACAACGCCATGGTTGATTGAAATATGAAGATGTTGAGGAAGGATTAGCTATGTTGTTTAATGAAAAAATCACCCCAAATCCCACCATCACAATTGATCTTGATCTGTCCATCAAGCAGGCCGAGACTTTTACCGATTAGGTAGGCGTGGAAAGTTCCACCATCAGCAACGGGCGGTTTGTCGCTTCAAGGCGTGGCATGGTTTTCTTACAAACAAATTAGTGGTGAGGGTAAGCCTGCTGATGTGTCTCGCTTTGAGGAGTGGAAGACCGGTCTCCAGGAAATTTTGCATGACTATAATTTGGACCGAATTTACAACACGGATGAGACTGTCGTTTTTTTCAAGTGCGTAGGTCAAAACTTACTACATTAAGGGACAACCAAGTATTGCAGATAAACATTCTAAACAACAAGTTTCAATGATGGTCACTGCCAATATGGCTGTACAGATAAGTTACAAGTTCTTGGAATAGGAAAGTCGAAAACCCCACTTCAAAAATGGTAAAATTTTGATTTTGAAGCCAACATCAAAGCCTGGATGACATCTCATATTTTTGCCAAATGGGTCCAAAAGCTTGAACGCAAGATGACCATGCCTGGTTGGAAATTAACTTTATTAGTCGATAACCGCTCTGCCAACCTTCTTGTCAAAGGTCTATGAGCCATTAAGTTGGTATTTCTTCCTCCAAACACCATATCCTTAATCCAGCCAATAGTTCAAGGGATTATTCAAAATCTGAAGTACAAATATCGAAAAGTTTTAGCTCATAAAAGTTGACAGCCATTGAGGTCAAGAAAGAGTTTACAGAAAACCATATTGGGGGTGATGCGCAATTTATAGAAAAAAGAGCCTAGTCATTGGTAAACAAGACAATTCAGAATTGCTTTATGCGTGCATTTTTCTGGGACTCACATAATGATGACATCCATGGATACACAGCTGATAATTACAAGAACAAATTATGTTTGTATAGCACCTCTCATGTAAGGGGAGATGTCCCAAGGCACAGAACAGTGAAAAATTCAAACCCGAGCTGGGGGTTGGGATCAGTAGGGAGGGTCGGAGTAGGAAGGTGACAGAAGGTACGGTCGAAGAGGAAGGTCTTGAGTCAGCCCTTGAAGGAGTCAAGGGAGGGGCCGAGGCAGAAGAAATGTGGGAAAGGTTCTAAAGGGTGAGGGCAGAGAGGTTGAAGCTCGGGCGGGCAAGTAGAGGGACAACAAGCAGTTCAGAGCCCGCTGAGCGGACGGGTCAGTATGGAGTTAGCAGTTCACAGAAATAGAATGGGGGGCTTTGAAAGTGAGGATGAGGATATTGAACTCTATCCTCTGGGGAATGAGGAGCCAGAAGGATGTGGGTGATAGGTTCACGGAGCTTGGTGCAGAAGAGGACATGAGCTGCAGCGTTCTGAATGACCTGCAGCTGAAGAATTGGAAAGACAGACAAGCAGGGAGTTAGCTTAATTGAGCCTGGATGCGATTAATGCATGGATGAGGGTCTCAGCGGCCTGAGGGGAGTAACTGTACCTTAGTACTGAAGAAGACTCCGATGATCAGATGCTGTATGAAGCTCTTGGTTTGCAAAAAGAAGATTCACAGATCTTGCTGTTAATGTGGGTGCAAATGAACTGCAGCACTATTAGATTAAGATATGATTGCCTCAGGAAAGAAGGGTCAAGAGGACAGTCTACAAGAAGCTGAGGAACCTGAAAACAATGACGATTCCAACAATGACAGTATTTGCCATGTGACGTGCAAAGAAGCATTTGGGATATGTGAAGGATTATAGACCTTTATTGCTTAATCCGAGCCATCAAAAGAAATAGATGAACCAGCTAAGTATTTGGACAAGCTGCAAGTGCTAATCCGAAAAGAACAAGTGTCACATATGAGACAGTGTGCTCTTAAATAAGCACTGTGGGACGCTACTCTGTGTGAAGGGCGCTATATAACTGCAAGTTGTTAAATAATTACATTATTTTATATGAACTGCATGTGAATAAATGCTTCCAATTAAAGCATTTTATAATGAAATACATATAAATTATTATTTTATTTATAGTTAGCAGTTCACAGAAATAGGGTGGAGGGCTTTGAAAGTGAGAGTAAGGAGCCAGATGGATGTGGGTGATAGGTTCACGGAGCTTGGTGCAGAAGAGGACATGACATGACCCCAGCTCGGGTCTGAATGCTGTGCACTGTCCAACACCTTGGGAAGTCCTCCCGATGTGAAAGGAGCTATACAAATGTAATCTTGTTGTTGTTGTTAAATGGTTTTAATGTATACTCCAGCATTTTCAAATCTATTTTCCGTTTCATTCCAGTCAATCAATGCTTTAACCACATTTGAATGTGCACGCGCAGCTCGTTTCTTTTATCTCGAACCCCACTTATGTCGATAAAACCCACTCGGTCCTGTGATGTCGGCATAGGACTACTGTATTATGCATTATTATACTGTTCTATTTACAAACTGAAGAAAGGGTGTGCACATAATTTACAAAATGAGTTTCACGTGTATGAGTAAGATTAGATGTAAATTAGTAATTTAGTCTGGTGGTTCTTCAGTTCTAATTTCAAAATCCAAGCTGTAATGTTGAAATGCACTAATTACTGTTTCATCAGAGAGTAAAGGATACAAACCTGCTGTGGTGGGAAACATTATGAAATTATCTACATGTATTATGAATTTCAAGATGGCTAGGGCTTGGTAGTACAATAGAGATCCTGGAAAGTCTTATTTACCTTAACCTCTTTTCATTCCTATGAAAGTGGGTCCAAGTTGATATGGTATGTATGATTTGACAAGGGAAAAGTGATATGCCAAAGAAAATTTTAGATTTTTGATTAAAAATTTAGAATAAGTGTTACTTCCCAAAAATGTAATCATCTTTGAAGTAAGAGGGTTTTATTATCATAAGTTTAATTACCCCATACGAACCACAACATTTTTGAACCAGACCATTGAACCAGGGATTGAACCAGTACATTTTTGATTTGCATATCTTAGTACTGTACTCACTAAGCCATCGGGAGAGCAATTATCAACAACAAACAACAACAAAATTACATTTGTAAAGCGCCTTTCACGTCGGGAGGACGTCCCAAGGTGCTGAACAGTCAGGGATCAGGACCTTGAGCAGGGTTGGAATGAGGGAGGGCAGAGGGGTTAGGAAGGCGCCTGAAGGCCCGATCAAAAAGGAGAGTCTTGAGTCGCGCCTTGAAGGAGGCAAGAGAAGGAGGAAGGCAAAGGGATTGTGGGATGGAGTTCCAAAGAGTGGGGGCAGAGAGGCTGAAAGCCTGGCCGCCAATGGTAGGGTGGGTCATGTGGGAGACATGGGCAGGCTGGAGCCTGCTGAGCGGAGGGAGTGGACAGGTTGATAGGATGTCAGCAGGTCAGAGATGTAGGAGCGGACAAGGCCGTGGAGGGCCTTGAAAGTGAGGCCGAGGATTTTGAATTTTATCCTTTGAGGGATGGGAAGCCAGTGGAGCTGGGCGAGGGTGGGGATGATGGGGTCACGGAGGCTGGTGCGGGAGAGGACACAACCTGCAGAGTTCTGGATGATCTGCAGCTTGTGGAGGGAAGCGTTGGGGAGGCCGACAAGGAGAGAGTTTCCGTAGTCGAGCCTTGAGGTGACGAATGTGTGTATGAGGGTTTCGGTGGCTTGAGGGGTAAGGCAGTGGGGAAATCAGGCAATATTGCGGAGGTGTGGGAAGTAGTGCAGATCATGGCATGGATACCATAGAATTATACAGCATAGAAGGAGGCCATTCGGCCCATCATGTCTGTGCCAGCTCTTTGAAAAGAGCTATCCAATTCATTCCCACTCCCCCGGTCTCTCCCCATAGCCCTGCAAATTTGTCCTCCCCAAATAATTATCTACTTTTGTCTTAAACGTTGTCATCGAATCGGCTTCCACCGTCCTTTTAGGCAATGCATTTCCAGATCCATCCAAATCGTTGTGTCAAACAATTTATCCTCACCTCCTCTCTGTACAGAGAACCGGTTTGTAAGTGCCCCACTCGGGATTTTGCACCGCCCACTTACCTTCCTTCTGAACCCTCTGTGGCTGTGGGGAGACCACCTCCTGAAACATTCAAATGAACTCTTCAGCCTCCTGTATGCTGTGTAGTGACACTGCCTCTCCTCGAGCTCAGAATCTTAGCTCAACCTCGAGCAGCCGGAGGCACTACCTACCTACATACATATTTGTCCAGGGTACACGAAACATCCTGGAGTTCTCAAATGACACACATTGTGCATGCAGCCGATCTCAGCTGCTCTGCCATATTCGCAGACATGTTTTATTATTTTAATATAACTTATATATTTTGTAATTATGCACTTCTTTCCCCCTCTGTACCGAATTCCCACTCTAACCAAATTCCTTATCAGAATTCTCACTCTGTTTCCACCTTACTTACTCTGTTCGCTCCTCACTCTGCTGGGCACTCTGCTCAAGGATATGGGGGAGAAAGGATAGTTAAGATGTGAACAAAACACCCAGGTTCCTATCTGGCTTGGGAGGTGGAGTCTGCAACCGTGGATGCTGATGCTGCCAGTGCCTGAGGTGCTGAGGCGCTGGCACAAGCCAATCAGGAGCCAATTATAACCGTAAATCTTAAGTGACTAAATTGCAATTATTATTGAGAGAAAATTGGGTTTTGTGATTCAGTTTGCACATTGTGGTGCATTGGGAAGATGGTATCATGTTTTCTCTAAAGAGTAATCCATTTAAAAAATGAATGTGATGTGTAAAACTTCCAGTTACTGATAGGTTTTATGTGCAGTGTCTCAAAGATGCAAGCTGCTTGAAGTACCTTGTTAATCATTACTCAATAACTGTAGAAGATGCATCTTTTTTATTTGGTTAACACTTTCCCTGCATCACCATTAGTTTGGAAGGAATAATGCTTGACATCAAATGACTTCTAAAGAAACAAATGACCTTTAAAACATACTTGTACCTGTGGTTATGTCATAATTTATGAACTGGAATAACTAAATATGGTAGCATGCAATTTTCGAATGAACCTCAAATGGCTTCATATAGGTTATTACTGAGTAGAATTGTATGAAAGTAAAACATTGTATATTACTGAATTTTGATAATTAGTTCTAATGGAATGTATTATATCACCAGCCAAAGCAAAGGAGTTTTTTTCTGGTCCTATACAGTCTTATTATTTTCCAAGGTTCTCCCCTTGAGTGATTTGGATTCTACCTCTCACACTGTCTCCACTTTGTCTCCAAAAACGGCTTCTCCTCCAGCCCCTACACTGTGTTGTGCGGCATTCCTCAGGGCTCTGTCCTTGATCCTCTCCTCTTCAACATGTACATGCTCCCTCTTGATGACATCATCGCAGACATGGGATCAACTTCCATATGTATGCGGATGACGCCTAACTCTATATCTCTGCCTCCACCCTCGACACCAAGACCACTCCTGTCCTGACAGAATGTGTGTTAGACATCAAGTCCTGGATGAGAGCTAACTTTCTACAATTGAACATCAACCAGACCGAAGCTCTCCTGATTGGCTCCTGCCATCGTCTCCATACATCAGGCACTGGCAGTATCATCTTGCATGAATGCACACTCCACCTCACTAAGCCAGTCAGGAACCTAAGTGTCTTGTTTCACCCTCAATTATACGTTCTACCCCACATCCATGCCATGACCCACCTCTTCCCCCACCTCTGCAACATTGCCCGGCTCTGCTCTCATGCATGCATTTATCACAACTAGGCTCGACTATGCCAACTCCCTGCTTGTTGGCCTTCCCAACTCTTCCCTCCACATGCTGCAGATTATCAAGAACTCTGCAGATGACTCTTTTTTGTTTTTGCCTACAAGAGATTGGGTTTTGGGGTTCAAAGTAAAGACAGTAAAAAGCATTCCATTAAAATATTATGAGGTAGTACTTTTTTAAAAAAATACTGTATTTGAGGCAGTTGTTATTGCTGCCTTTAATGAGTCTCTAGTTCATGTTGTATCTCACCTTTGAACTCTTTATCATTGCAAGGTATCGGGGTGGGGGGGCGGGGGGGGGTTAGGTTTCCAATAGGGAAAATAATAATAATAATCCTTGCATTTAATATAGCACCTTATCACTTTGTTGCAATGTCTCAAAGTGCTTCACAAAATATACCATACGGTGTAGTGACTGTGTATTCTGTGGGCGTATTGCAGCAACCAATTGCGCACAGCAGTGGACCAAAAACAGACGTGGTGAAAATGGTGAACATCCATGAGAAATAAACAAAAGGAACATTTTTAAGCAGAAAATTATTCATCATTTGTCTTGAAAATAAATCGAAGTGTAGAATGTTAAGGCTCAGTTTTGTTTACTATGGTGTAATTTGATCACTGCATTGAAATGGAAACTGTTTTACATAGAAACATAGTAATGGATTCAGGCAGGAGAATGTCATCTAGTCCACCCATCCAATTCCACACAAAATCTAAAATTTAGTGTGATCATGATTGGACAATAGTGTAAAACAATCTTCTGACATGTTTGTTTTTAAAAATGGTTGGGGTTACAATTAGTTGATAAGTGCAAGTCATCAACTTCATTGTTTCCGGAGCAGAGTTCTATATGGAACTAAAAAAAGAAAATTATCTTTGGTATGTATTTTTCTTTGCCCGTACTTCTCCCCGTTTAGGGAGGGTAACTCCTGAAGAAATATGATTAAACTGGTGATGGTAGCCAAGTTATTACAGTAATTGTTACAAGTGACCTTTGACAGTTAACATCAACAGGCTGTTTGTTCAACTACAGGGTCCATTAAAGCTGAATCTGACTGTCTCATAGTTCCCTTACACAGCAAGGTTTGTTGGTTTGCAATTGGGAGCAGAAATTCTGGCTGATGTTCTCTCTCAACTCTTCAGCAGAAACTAATTGTTAAACTCTTGCTACCACCGTAATTGAAAACAACTAACTCAGCATATGGTTTAACCATGGACCGTCCTGCATTGCATGGCTCAGTGCCACACATGGCACATTTACTCCCAGAGATATGAAAAAGTGGGCAGCAAATAGGATTTATGTGCAGAATATAATTGGGCTGATGCCTAGTTCCTCCATGGTTACTCTTTCCATTTACAGAACAGGCCTGATTGTGAAGGCTGGAATTTCAATAAGGATCAAATTGGTTGGCAATGAGTACTCTGTGTACTGTATGATTGCATTCACATAATAGTGAACTTGAGAATAGTTGTTTTCTGCAGTGATAATTCAGAACGATGGTTTGCTTTATCTGAGGAAATGGTTGGTTATGAATGTCAGATTCCCTTATATGGCACACAAACTCCCATCAATTCAAAACAACTGGAAAATATTACTGCCGGGATAGTGTAAATACAAATCCTGAAACGTTGGCTCAGTTAAAGGAAAAAATTGGCTGAATTTCTGAATGGTGCAAAAGAAATGGTGATACCTAGTGCAGAAACACTAAATCTACTTTATTATCATCCTTATACATGGATAAAACAGTACATGATATTAAGTTAGTACATAGATGTTGACAATGAAATGGAGTTTGATGCTGAATGAAGTGATTTCCGTTCCAATTTTTCCATCTTTACTTCAGAAACAGCTGCTGCTATATTCCTTGAAAGTGGTGGTTAATGTTTGTCTTATTTATACCTTGAATTACCTTTATGTGCAGCTACATTCTGTGTTCTTTGATTGTAGTTGGTCAGTAGTCTCTGTTTTGTATCTATTGGCCTGCCAAAGTGAAAATAATGTATTCATAGCAATGTTTTAGTAGATGCTATTTTAATTTATAACATGAATAATCCTGGAGTGTGGGTTATAGTTTAGTTGGAAACGCTCAGAATAAACTCCGAAAAGAAAGTTTCAATGGTTTATGGCTGTCAACTTAATCTGAAATTAAATTTACAGTCATTAATTCACTTTATAAAATGTTTATACTGTATAAGAAGTTTTATATACACTTTTGCACAAAATTTCTGAAAGTTTGTGTCATGCCAAATGAGCACAGCAGGACATTCCAGACTTTTGTGATGCATTGTAGTAGATGTAAGAGCAGTAAACATTGCAGTAAGAACAGTTTTAAGATTACAAAGAAATTGTAATACCATAACATAAATACCATGATTTGTGCTTTACACTTTTTAGATGATTTAAGCTATTACAACAACAACAACCTGCAGTTATATAACGCCCTCCATGCTGGGTGGCGTCTCAGAGCGCTGAACAATGGTGGAGCCTGAGGCCAAGCCAGGAGGAGGGGGAAGGTGACCGTAGGCGAGGGAGAATGATTATTTACATGTGGTTAAATGGATTCTTGCCATACAGTAATATAGGGTAACATTTGTAGTATTCTGCTTGTGGTCACACTTAAGGATATTTTTTGATTTCAAGCGAGGGTTGCTAAGCCAGGATCTTTTCTGTACATAAATATGGTTAATTCAATGGCCCAATAGGTAAATATGTTGCTTGGTGAGCACCAAGCTATATGGATCAGAATATTGCAGGTTTGATTCCTGATCTTAGTTAGCTGTTGTTGATAATACTACTACTAATAATAATAATAATCTTTCCATTTGATATAGCACCTTATCAGGTCTTCGAGACATCTCAAAACGCTTCATGTAATATATTGTAAAGTGAATTGACTGTATATTTTGCGCTCAGCAATTGGGGAAATACTATTGTCCTCAATACTGCCAAGTTAGAGGTGGGAAATCAGTCAGGGTTTCTGCTGTGGATGAATGTTTAAAGATGAGATCATGCTTGCCTGTGATGCCGCATGTGGTTGAATAGGCTGCTATTATGTTGAGACTCACCACTCAGTGATGTACTGGAGGGTACACAGAACTCTTGGAAACATACTCCATTATAAGGTTTGAAATATTTGCTAGTTGGGGGGAAATGGGTATCTGATACATGTAGAAAATACCATACTTGATGGTATTTCTGCTATCCAGTGCAACTTCAATTGAAACTTCTCAGATACATTTTCTTCAAGAAACTGGACAAGGCAGAATGCGTTTGCTGCCGTTGGGCTTGCAAAGTTAACAGGAACTGAGTGGGAAGGAACCCTGCCTCCAGTGACATTCAAAGTCCTGCCGATGAGCCACACTGGCTGGTTTATCATGAGCAGTGCCCACCTGGCTTAGGAATCGGACTACCGAGACTGCCACAGGCAATTGGCTTGATTCCGATATTCTGTTGGCAAACATGTCAACTTGGAGCCAAGTTTACCTCTAGGGAGACTCAGCTTACTTCTCATCCCTTCCCTGCCTTCTCCCCCCGATGGATAATAACTGACTAGTCATTTAACATCTAAGAAGCGTAGGTTTAAAACTTCAGCAATTTGATTACAAGTATTTGGTATGTATTGAGCTGATTATAATATTCTTTTATTGCTTTACAGGTACCGCTGACAATTATGGAGGCATAAACAAGAAAGAAGAGTTGCTGGGGCGGAGGGGAGTTTCCCCATGGAGGTTGGCTGCCAAAGAATGGTTATCTGGAGAGTGTGATGGTTAAACATTGACTGGAAATTTACAAAACAAAGTTTGTTTTTATATAGACTTATTATAATAAATGATTTTCTATTTTTGTCTATTTAATGCAACAGAAAGTGCCATATATGTTTTATAACTTGAAGGAGCAATTTCTTGAACTAAGAAATGCTTCTAATTACTGAATTGATGTAACTAAGACTGGGGGATTGCTAGAGTGCAGTGTTTTTACAGCACATGCACAATTCTAGCGCTTGGTGGCATTTCTGCCAGCCAACACAACTCCGATAGAAACTTCTCAGAGACTTTTTCTTCAAGAGTACAGAGACTGGACCAGCAGAATGAGTTTGCTGACCGCTGACTGCACTCCAAAATGCCGTTCCCTGCAGCATGCCCTCGATATGATTTCAGTACTAACTAAGGGAACTGAAGGCCAGAATAAGGCCTTCCTTTCATCTTATTGCTACAATGCAGCTTCTCTGAAGGATAGTTTTGGCAGAACAACTCTGCACATGGCTGCATCATGTGGTAAGAAAGCTGTTGTAGATTGGCTCCTAGAAAAGAGAGGGGCTGATCCTTCGGTGAAGGATAAGGAATCTGGATGGACCGCTCTTCATAGAAGTATATTCTATGGGCATATTGATTGTGCTGTGTCTCTTCTAAAGGTACTGTATACTCTTTTTTTTGTTCACATTTTGAACAGTCAACTTAATTCAAAATTCAGATATGGCTAATGTGTGCTCCAAGAAATAAAGCTACCATCAAAACAGGGAAATGCAAGGGAAAGCCTGTAGGAAATAAGAATAGGAGATGCATGTATTTTATGGATGGGACAGAATTTATAATAATAATAATTTGCACCAATGGGGAAGCTGAAAGTGATCTAGGGATGTTAGTTGACTCATCCACTGCTCACCCTGTCAAAACTGTGTAAGGCAGCAATAAATAGGACAAACAAAAAGCTGGCATATATTGGAAAATTGGTTGAATTGGGATCATCAACAACAACAAGATTACATTTGTATAGCGCCTTTCACGTCGGGAGGACGTCCCAAGCACTGGACAGTGTACAGTATTTCAGACCCGAGCTGGGGTCGGGGGGAGAAGGGAGGGGAAGGGGGGTGGCCGATGGCATGGTGGAAGAGGAGGGTCTTGAGGCGGGACTTGAAGGAAGCTAAGGAGGGGGCGAGGCGGAGTGACTGAGGGATGGAACTCCAGAGGTTGGTGGCAGAGTGGCTGAAGGCTCTCCCACCAATGGTGGGGCGGGTGGGGCGGGGGACGTGGAGCAGGCCAGAGCCGACTGAGCGGAGAGCGCGGGCGGGTTGGTAGAGGTTTAGGAGGTTGCAGAGGTAGGGTGGGGCGAGGCCATGGAGGGCTTTGTAGGTGAATACCACGATCTTGAACTGGATCCTCTGAAGAATAGGGAGCCAGTGGAGTCGGGGGAGATGGGGTCACGGAGTTTGGTGCGGGAGAGGACATGGGCTGCAGAGTTCTGGATTATCTGCAACCTGTGAAGGGAGGAGTTGGGAAGGCCAATAAGCAGGGCGTTTGCATAGTCGAGCCTGGAGGTGATGAAGGCATGAACAAGAGTTTCAGTGGCCTGAGGGGTGAGGTAGTGGCGGAGTTGGGCGATGTTACGGAGGTGAGGGAAGGCAGAGCGGGTCATGGCTTGGATGTGGGGAAGAAAAGATGTTGAGGGTCGAACAAGACACCCAGGTTCCTGACTGGCTGGTGAGTTGAAGTGTGCAACCATGGAGGTGATGCTGCCAGAGCCTGAGGTGCTGAGGTGCTGGCACGAGCCAATCAGGAGGGCCTCAGTCTTGTTCACATTCGACTGTAGGAAATTTGCCCTCATCCAGGACTTGATGTCTGACAGACAGTCTGTCAGGACAGCAGTGGTCCTGGAGTTGAGGGTGGAGGCAGAAAGATACTCAGACAGAACCCATACTCAAAATATATAGTGCTGCAACAAGAATACTGCACACAGTTCTGGTTGCTGTGACATAAAGGGACTGCCCAAGCCCCTATGTAGAGGGGACCAATGAAAATGATCCCCAGTGTTAAAGGAATGAGCTGTGAGCAACGATTAGACAAGCTGGGCTCTTCAGTTCTGAAACAAGACATGTCAGAATATGAAATATTTTAAGTAGGATTGAGATAATTAGTCAAGAACAATACTTTGGGATGCACCTGAGACAGCAGAACAGGCGTAAGGTTGCAAAGGGCAATTCCAGGACAAATGCCAGGAAATATTTATTCACTCAGGATAATTAACAACTGGAACAAATTACCAGGAGTGGTTGTTGAGGCCAGGACTCATTTGAAAAATGGCTCAAATCTGTGATGGGAGAATGGTAGGGTGGGTATTCTGGAACAGTGAGATGAAATAGAGTGAAAGGCCTTTGCCTCCAAATCAGTCTTGTGGATTGCTGCTTTGCAGCAATAATAATCCTTGCATTTGATATAGCTCCTTGTCATGTTGTTGAGACCTTTCAAAGCATTTCATAGACTATAAAAAGGATGATACTGGACAGTAATCTGAATTCATTATAGGAAAATAAATCTGAGGGAATGAAATTCCTCTTGGCCATTAAAAGTCGTGACTTTGGCGATGGTGTTCATTATGGGATTTTTCTTGCTCTTTCTGCTATCACATCATATTAAAAATATATATGTCATTATTCCTTTCCAATATGCAGAGTTAATTTCTAGCTCCAGGTTAGAAAGAGAATAGATTTTAGCTTAAAGCCATTGTATGGAATGCTTCAGGAAATTAGCTCTGATGGCATTATGTGTTCGTTAAGAGGACCAAGACTTCATAAACTTCTGCTCCAGTCAACAAGCTTTGGAGACCTTCGAACTCTCTAATACCCACTTGAACCCATTTATATTGACATCCTTCTCATGTCGAAAATAAATTGCAGTCCCTTCCCCACACTGGAACACAATAAACTTGTCACATATGACAACATAAACTTTGACATGCTTATGTCGACAAATTTTTCAAGTCCTTAACATTGTCACATATATTGTGTCATTAGTACTTATGTCGTCGACAGGTTCTTTATCCTCGTGTGATATGTGAATGATTCGGTGAGTGTGGCATGTGTGTGTGCACAAGTGATTTAAGTGCGGCTCGTATGTGCGTGAGCAGAGATTCTAGGGATCTAGCCATAATTAAATTTGATAATTATCAAACGTATTATTGATCTATTCAGAAACTCCACCCCATCATAGGAGTGTGCACAATTTTTATATTTTCAACAATTCTTCCTCCTGTCACCAAAATAGTTTGTGCAAATTTAGGTCTTTTTACTGCAGTACTTCTGAGACCTTACAAATGTAGTTTTTACTTAATTGATGACCCCCCCCCCCACCCCCAAACACACACACACACAGCTTATCCACATGTCATACATACTCCCTGTTGATGGTTCTCACTCAGACTAAATATGAGAAATCACTCATACAGATCAAGTGTCTGTGCCCCCAGAAGAAAAAAGACCCCAAGGGTAAATCATTTAGCAAAGCAATTAAGCACCCAAACACTCTGCAGATGTTTTTTAAATCTGATCCACAGGAACAGATTTCAGCAACTAGTGCTTCAGTGACAGGCTTTTCCCCATCATTGAGGATGTTCCTAAACTAATCTTCAAGACTAATATTCAAGAGTGTTGAGCTCTTACAACAGTCTTATTTATGGCCTGGATAGATGAGTCTGGTATTTGTAGCCTGAAGTGTTCAGCTTTAGACATGCTTGGGTCAGGATATTTTCCCATAGGTAGCTTTTTTGTTGGCATAAGTTTGCTTTTCTAATGTTCTACAGATCTGATACAGGTTGGTTGACAAGTTTGCTCAGACATCACCATTCATTCCATTACATAAATGAGTAAAATAAGTGTTGCTTTTGAAATCGTGGCACTGGTCCCAGTAAAATGTCAACAGTTTCTGCTCAGCACCTCAGCGAGACACAGAATTCACCACACACTCCTTAGCAGCAAAGCTAAGCAGCATGAATGAACTCTGCCTTACAAAATTATTTGGATCATCTTTATTAGACAAAGATATTTTTGTCAGCATAGAAAAATAAAGTATTGAGGTGCATATAATCAAGGACATATGTGCATACGACTGCCAGGAAAGTGGAAGGCCAACTAGGTGGACCTTGGTCTTTTTACGTCTAGTATTTCTTATGTTCTTAAGCTGATGCCAGTAGATGATCTCTAGATCTCCTAGACAGGAGATTTACTTTCTTCCGATAAAACCCTTTCATTAAAAGCAATGTGAGATGTTTTAAATGTAGGTGTCATGCTGGAAAAAAACTTTGGTCACTCAATCCACAACTGGTTGTGGGGCACTGCTGTGCGCAATTGGCTGCAGTGTTTCACCCACAAAGAGTCAATCCACTTTACACTACATTCTGTGAAGCGCTTTGAGACATCTCAACAACGTGATATGTTCCTGTATCAAATGCAAGGATTATTATGTAACCTTTGCATTTGGTACAGTGCCTTTCATGTCAGGAGGGCATCCCAAAGCACTTCACAGTTTATACTGCAAAGTGTAGTGACTGTTTTGAGGGTAAATGCAGTAGTCAGTTTGCGCATAGCAATGTCCCACAAACGGCCATAAAGTGAATTTGTTTTTAGCAGGGACAGCAGGAGAAACTCCATTTTTCAAATAGTGCCAGGAGATCTTTAATGTCTACCTGAGCAGGCAGACGGAGCCTCGGTTTATTGTTTGATCCAAAGATGATAATCTAGATTCCTGTACAATCCTTTGACATTGCTATCATAGCAATTGGAGGTAACATGATAAACCTAGGTATCGTCTGCCTGTTCTGTCTGTTCATCTTATGCCATTATTTGGAAAAATGGAAGTTTTACCTGATGTCCCTCTCCCCTTTTTGAAATACCACCTGAAAACCTTCCTCTTCAACTGTGCAATAATGCCATCTCCCCGCCCCCACCGTCCAGCTCGGAGTCAGGCACCGCCACTGTTGAGCGATCTGAGATGCTACCCTGTGTGGAGGGCACTTTATAAGTGCAAACTTGTTGTTAATTTTGCCTACAAATATACAGTTACTGCACTTTACAATAAATCCTGTGGAGCGCTTTGAGAAGTTCTGACAATGTGGTAATAACAACGCATTTCTACCTGCCTTCATGCGGGGTAGGGTCTCGCATTGCTTAAGCTACTATATTGAATGCGAGGGATTTGGGATGAAGAATAAAGAGAGCAGGTGTATGCTAGCTGGTAACGTACATAAATCCTTAAAGGTGGGAACACAGGTGGACAAAGCTGTCAAGAAAGTAAATGAAATTTGTATTTCAGATATGATTTGAAAGGAACATGATTGTACTGCAAATACATGCATCTTGTTTCCTTGTCTGTAAAGTTCTACAGTCTAGTTCTAATTTGTATTTTTTTTTGCAGCATGGGAGTACTCACTGTGTACATGACAAAGACGGGTTGTCTACACTTGACTTGGCCATGAAAGATAGACCATCATATGTGATTTACAGAAAGACTGGTACATTCCATTCTTTGTTGCATTGTCTGTGTAATAGTTATTTTAATATAAAAACAATGATGCTATGCATTTTCTTAAACGTTTGCTGTGTTGTGGTTTAGAGCACAATGTAAAGCTGTGAATAACCACATAACCAGTTTCAGCAGTAGTCCAGCTGAGGATGAGTAGATGCTGAGTAGAGATCAGATGGTTTCTCGGGGGAGACAGCATTAAAAGATACCGGCTAAGATGCTCAGATGCATTTTCTAGTGGCAAAACTCTGGCAATAGCAGAGGCTTCTTATAATAATAATAATAATAATCCTTGTATTTGATATAGCGCTTTTCACGTCTTCTAGACGTCCCAAAGCGCTTCACAGAGCTGGGATGATGTATGCCACTGGGCTATAAAGAGGCTTGATCTGTATGTTATCTTTGGGCTATAAAGAAGTTTGATCTGTATGTTTAATGAGTTTCAATGCTATTTGAACTATTGTATTTTTCAAAAAGTACTGTCATTTTTCAGATCCTACTGAAGTCTATACCTGGGGAAACAACACCAATTTTACTCTTGGTCATGGGAGCCAGCAAAGCAAATACCACCCTGAACTTGTAGACTTCTTCCCTAGATCTGGGGTTTATATTAAACAAGTATGACTGTTTGTCTTTTATATTGCATTGCTTTAAAATCTTTTTTTGCATTACAATCTTGATTTTGTAGCAGATTAAATAATTTTCAGTTTATTGCCTAACAAACGCATCTGACCCCAAGATTAAAATCTTTTAACCATGTGAGCTATTTTATACTCTCCCTTTGAAAGTATTCTGACAGTGTGCTAATGCATTGGGAGAGTGATGCGTGATAAGAACACAGAATCTCAAATTGTTTTCATTAGCAATCCTTTAATGCAAACTTTGATTAATATCCTTGTGAACAAGAAATTGATTTTGGACCAGCTGAATGGGTGACATTTGACCGCACATGTTACTCATGTAATGAAAATAATCGAAAGTAGTTTTGAGGGATGTAAATTAAAGAGCTCCCAGGCAATAAGATGATGTATGGTATCAGATGATACAATTTAAATTAGGTCATTGTGTTGGTCTGTAGTGCTTCACTGACTTTATAAATTATCTTATGTTTGAATGTAATACGTGTTTTGGAAAGCAAAATGAGCACTAAGACTTCATAGTGCAGATTTTCCTCTGGATCAAGGATGCATGCATCAGGTTACAGATCTAATTGTATGTCACTCTTCAATGGATGGGTGATATTACAGTTCAACTCTGTTGAAAGAATTTATCTTGTACACTTGTTCTCTGGAACTGGGGAAACAGATTATAATAAAAATAAACGTTGGTGCATTATTAATCTTCTGCTGGTTAGTTGCATTTAGTAAATTGTGGTGAATGCTCTTTCTGTGTTCAATGCACTGAGAACACCATTACTGCTCAAATGATCTTTGTCATCTTGAATTTATTGTTAGACTGCTGATTTATTTTTAAATATGTGTGTGTGTATATATATATATTATATATATGCTAAGTTTAAATGGATTTAATTCTAGGGTCTTGGATTCAAGAATGCATTAAATGAATGTCTTGTATAAAATTGAACCACACAAGGAGCGTAGTCAAGCTAATTATCTTGATTCTGACTTGGGAATGCACCATTAAGCTTGTCGTGAAACTCCATGTATCAAATATAGTTTCCATGGTGTGGTAATTGGAACTGAATTGGTTTCTTGTGTCCCATCAAATAGACACAAATTCTTTCCTAAATTATAGGCAGGCAAGATACAATCTCGTGGAAATGTTTAATCAGTAAAAACAAAAGGAAAGTGCTGCTGATCGACTATTTGTTAATTTTGTTTTTATGCTTTTTCAGGTTGTGCTTTGCAAGTTCCATTCTGTTTTCCTGTCCCAGAAAGGACAAATATACACCTGTGGTCATGGCCAAGGAGGTCGTCTTGGGCATGGAGATGAGCAAACATATCTAGTAGGTCAAAATTATTCTTAACATTGTAATACTATCAGTTTAAACCGGTATTTCGATAAAATTGTTTCAAACATAAAAAAGGGCAAAAATAAAAAAAAACTAGTATTAGCCAGCTGTGAACTGATTTTATATTCCTACTCTTAAGGCAAATTTGTAAGTGATTCACGATGTTCATCAGTTATCTCGTTATGGTCACTTGTGGAATATAAAACTGTTTAACCCTGTTCATGATTTCGTTTTATTGTATGTATCTTGACATTGATTGAGGACAATAGTAATAATCTATTGACCTGAGTATGTTGCTGTGCTCAAAGCAGAAGGATGAGACCATTGTGGGCGCTTATGACCTTGATCCAACAACTGACCCAACAACACCAATCAGTGGGGAGGGAGGGGGAAGATGTATTCTAAGCCTGAAATGCAATATTTTTTACAGCCTGACTGCTCCTGCAGTATACATTATGTAAATTATACAAGTAGTGTAAATTTGCCTAAACATAGAAATAATATATAATCTATATATTCACTTGAGGCTGACAAGTAACTTGTAATTGGCAAGTTACAAGTAAGTTATGGATAATCACATGAGCAAATATATTATTGCCTCCCATGACCTAAGATTTTACAAAGTTCTTAAAATTGTTTGATGTTGCAAGTTTCTAAGGAGAAAAATTGGCAGTTCACCTGCAATATAAAGATTAATGGATGGACAAGACATTTAGTCATTGTGCTTTGCTGTTACCAACTATTTTGCATATATCACATCAGAGTAAATGGGATAAAATATTCATGTAACTATAATGCACAGATTAATGACCCATAGAGTATTTGGTAAGACTTCAAAGTCAATTGAAACATTTATTTTAACTGTTTTTCTTAGTGCATGGTAGATGTGAGCACTAATATTGGGAGCAATAGTTTTTGAAGTACGTATTCCCAAATGTACAGTGAAATCCGCTTTTGCCGGATGCCGGTTAAACGGCATTAACTGGACCCCCAGCCCCGATTCATTTGTATTCTTAAATACAGTGGTTGATTTGAACAAAAATCCATTTATTCCAGGCAAAATGCCACACTGGTTTGCCACTGAATTTACTCACTCAGGCCTTCTGTAACTCCATTCAGCCATAAAGGGGGTCCCGGACATAGATGGGAGGAGTCTTAAGATTAATTGATAGTGGAGTCCAGCCAGTCACAAGCAGCTGGAGTTGGGCTGTCAATCAGTCAGGAGACGGAGCAACAGGGAAGAACAAGGGAGCAAATATCACGATTGATTGACAGCTGAGCTGCTTGTGAATGAGTGGATCCTATCCATTCACAAACGGATGCCGGCTGTCAATCACCTCAAGCTAATTGCTCCCCTTCTCATCCCAATGGGAATGGCATTGGGAGGACTGGAGGAAGCGCCGCTCTCTGCTGGTATTTTGCAGCCAAATAAAGGTAAATACATTTTACTGAATTCTGTGAAAGTATAGGATTTTAACTTTGACTTGGTTAAAATACTTGGTGTCCTGTTTGGTTAGTCAACATTACTTCAAGTGAAACAACATGATTACATATTTTTATTTGGCATTGGCGGGGGTCCTCTGCTGGGAGGAAATGGTATTTCGGTTATCCTCGAACACCTCTTAAATCGTACAAAATGGCCTTTCCTGATGTGTCCGGCTTAACTGGCTTCCACTTATAAATTGAAAAAAACTGTTCAGACAATTTAAGATATTGGTTTGAAAGTCTAATATGATTGGGCTATGAGTTTGAACGTCATATTTAAAGACAGAGGGGCAACTCCTAATTGATTTAATTGCCCTTAGGGTTTTGTTTTTCAAAGAAATTCAAGATCACCTAATTTAGTTCAAATTACTGTTTTTGAACTTGATACTCATTCATGACGTACTTATGGATCCTTCATAGTAAATTATCATACTGCAGGATTGTTTACCCTCCCTGTAAACACAAGACATTTCCACAAAATTTCCATCCTAAAACTTTCATCTAGGGTGCTAACAGATAATTATATAAGAAATTAAGCCAGATTGAAATTTTTTTAAAAAAAAATAATACTATGAAGAATTATCAGTCAAAAAAGGCAAAACAAAAGTCTGCAGGGAAAACTAGCCTGTTCAAAAATACAATGGGTAGTTTATCAATATGAATGTTAATAATAATAATCCTTACATTTGATATAGCGCCTTATCACATGGTTGAGACATGTCAAAGCTCTTCACAGAATATACTGAAAAGTGAATTGACGGTGTATTTTGTGGGTGAAATGTGGCAGCCAATTGCAGTCAGCAATATTGTTTAAACACAAACAATGTTGCAAACAAAAGTTCTACTACTTGAGACGAAATTAGTATATATCCATTTGATATAAATGGTACCAGAATTTAACATGACTTCCGTGAAGTCTGAGTTGCAGGCGGGTGTAATAATAATAATAATCCTTGGATTTGATATAGCGCTTTTCACGTCTTCTAGACGTCTCCAAGCGCTTCATTGAATATACTGCAAAGTGAATTGACTGTATATTTGTGGGTGAAATGTGGCAGCTAATTGATGGAGGATAGGGGAGCGGCATTATGAGATTGGGGGTGATTAATCCGAGAAGTGCAAAGAAATCTAAGTGGTTTTGATAGGGAATCGGGTGAATGTACAACTTAGGCCATCATACGATTTGTGACTTGTGCGTGTTTTACTATAGCAGGTTTTCTTGTAATCAAAACATCTCTGTGCTTCCCAGGATTTACTGTAGAGTGTAGTGCCAGTGCATTTGTAGGTGATGTGAAGTTGATATTGTTTTTTTATTGTGCACTTTTGTTAGGTTCCCCGGATGGTGGAAGGCTTAGCTAACCATTGTTGTGCTCAGGTGGCAGCTGCCAAGGACCATACTGTTGTCTTAACAGAAGATGGATCTATTTACACCTTTGGAGTGAACACTTACTTTCAGCTGGGTATCGTCCCTCCACCAGCTATCAGCAGCATACCAAGACAGGTGAGGTACAAGAACAATCTATATGCTTATAGTAAAACAGTTATTATCAGACAAATGAAAGTAAAAAATCAGTGCATATTTAAAAATCAGTGCATGGGTAAATCCTGTCCCGTAGAATACTTTAAATTCTTTCTACATTCAGCTACTACATAGTTAGGATTTGCCGGGATGAAAATTGGGTATTTTCCGCTCTGGAGGATGTTAGGCAGTGGTGGCCAACTCATGGTGGCCAAGAAGTGCCACCTGCCCCCCCCCCCCCCCAAATATTTGCTCTAGTCTGGGTAAGTCCATGCTCAATCAGCAATGTGTTTCCATTTTTTTCTTGATTGAATATTTCTTGATTTATGGCACAAATCAAGAAATATGAAATCAAGAAAATTTGTTGGTGTAAGGAATTAGCTTCAAGTATGTACATTGGATTTTTAATATTGGCTGTGTCCACCATCATAATACCATCATGAGCATGTTGTGCTGAAATACAATATAGAATACCTTTAGTTCCTAAAGTTATTTTTCATACTATAATAATATTTACATTTAATATCATGCATTCACATTGGAAAGATGTTTCAAAACGCTTCATAGGATATACTGGAAAATGTAGTGACTGTTTATTTGTAGGTGAATGCGGTAGTCTATTTACGTACAGAAATACAGTTTTTTATATAGAAATTATTCCTATGGATTTCTTTGAATTAGGTACAGTCTAAAACTCTTAAAGGACGAACTGTCATTGGAGTTGCTGCAGGAAGGTTCCACACTGTGCTATGGACAAAGGAGGCAGTATATACCATGGGTCTAAATGGTGGACAGCTTGGTAAGATGTAAAAATATGTAGTTGGATGCAGATTGTTTAAAAAAAATCTTTATGAGAAGATTTCATACCAGACTCCTACCAGAATCTGGTAGATTCCTACCAGACTCCAGGTATCTGGAATTTGAACCGGGCCTGAAAGTGAAGCTTTTTTTTAAATTTCCTTGGATGGGCCCATGTGTATAGGCTCCTGCTAAGCCACTCTCATAGTGCCATGCTTGCTGGCCTTCAATGGCCAGGGATACTGACTTTGACATAGTTCAAAACCACAAGCAGAAGATATCTTATTCACTATCTTAGAGGTTTTTTTTGAAGATGTATCTAGCAGGTTAGATAGGGGGGAACTAGTAGATGTAGTATATTTAGATTTTAAAAAGGCATTTGACAAAGTGCCACACAAAAGGCTATTGCACAAGGTTAAGGCCCACGGGATTAATGGGAACATATTAGCATAATAATAATAATAATCCTTGCATTTGATATAGCGCTTTTCACGTCGGGAGGACGTCCCAAAGCGCTTCACAGAATATACTGTAAAGTGAATATTTGTGGGCGAACGCGGCAGCCAATTACGCACAGCAATGTCCCACAAACAGTCGTAGATTGAAAATGAACAATTTATTATTGTTTTTGGTTTTGGAGGGATTATTATTAGGCGTGTGGAGTAAGGAAACTTGCCCAAGGTTTCACCTAGGTAGAAAAACAGATTATTTTCTAGAGGGGGAGAGATTAGATAGCGTTAGTGTTCAGAGGGATTTGGGTGTCCTTGTACACCAGTCTCAAAAAGTTAGTTTGCAGGTGCAGCAGCAACTAAGAAGGCGAACGGCATGTTAGCGTTCATTGCAAAAGGTTTAGAGTACAAGAGTAGGGAAGTCTTGTTGCAACTGTATAATAATCCTTGCATTTATAGGGCATTGGTGAGACCGCACCTCGAGTATTGTGTGCAGTTTTGATCTCCTTATTTAAAAAAGGACATACTTGCCCTAGAGGGGGTACAGCGTAGATTAACTCGGTTAGTTCCTGGGATGAGGGGACTGACCTATGAGGATAGGCTGAATAAACTGGGGCTATATTCTCTATAGAGTACAGAAGAATTAGGGGGGATCTTATTGAAACATATAAGATTCTTAAAGGGCTGGATAAAGTAGACACTGAGGGACTGTTTCCCCTGGTAGGAGAATCTATAACCAGGGGTCACAGTCTTAAAATTAAGGGTCAGCATTTTAGAACAGAGTTGAGGAAACATTTCTCCACTCAGAGGGCAGTGAATTTATGGAACTCACTACCCCAGAAGGCTGTAGATGCTCAGTCCTTGAACATCTTCAAGGCTGAGACTGATAGATTTTTAAAAAATAGAGGGATTAGGGGATATGGGAATAGGGCAGGTAATTAGATATGGGAATAGGGCAGGTAGGTCTGAAGATCAGCCATGATCTTATCGAATGGCCGGGTAGGCTCGAGGGGCCGAATGGCCTACTCCTGCTCCTAATTCTTATTTTCTGTTCGTGGGATTCAAACAATTACAATGCCAGTACTGACATTGTAATTATACTTAGCTGGAAATTCCGGCTTGGTGGACCGGATCACTTTCTCCCCCCGGCCTCCCCCCACTTCTCTCCCCACCCCTCAATCCCTCCACCCCCATTGTTCTGGCTAGCCGGGGTTTTAGTGTAGTTATTTAGTTGCAGGGTAATTTTCTGCTCTGTCATTTTTACATTCTCTAATCACATTTTTGTTTATTTTTTTAAATTGTTCTGAAGGCTGCAATATAAATAGCTCTGAATAGATATTCATCCCTGTGTGATACGTTGATAACAGTTTATCTGAATATTGACTTAGGTTGTTTGATGGATCCTAATGGGGAACGATGCGTGCTTGCACCTCGTCAAGTCTCAGCTTTGCATCATAAGGATACAATGATATCTCTGGCTGTTGCTAGTGATGGAGCAACAATCTCTGTTACAGAAAAAGGAGATGTCTACCTGTTGACGGACTATCAATGCAAAAAGATTGCTTCCAGGTTGGAATCTGATTAAAAGATAGCTGTGTAGCAAAATAGTTCTTTCCCTTTTATTACTACAGTGGAATGTTGTGCAGATTCAGATTTTAAGTGTATTTGTCTTCATTTACATTTCACTTTGGCTTCATTTCATTTGATCATCCCAGAAGAAACATTCATGTCATATTGAAGGAAATATTTTCTGAGGGAAGTATTTTTAATTTTCTCCCTACTGTGAACATGTTCCTACATTTTGATGCTTTATGTTTTATGCTTTATTGATGAGATGCCTCTTACAAGTTACATAAATATTAAGGAAGCAGCTTATTAAACTTTTATTTTTATTTCCTTTCTTCCCTTCCAAACGTAAAATATCTGCAGTAAGTTAGGTGATATTTCACTGACTACTATTTTGCCAGCTTTTGCCAGTTATACATATGTATGTAATTTGTATATAAATCAAAAGTTTTATGAGCTATTGAGTTTCATTTTTTCTTTTGATTCATGCAGGCAGTTAAACTTGAGGAAAGTTCTTGTAACTGGTGGACACCTGGATCACAAGGCTGATCCTCAAGTCCTGAAGGAAAGTGGAGGAGAAAAAGTTTGCATGCTTGCCTTGGATGAAGCAGGGAGGGTAAGTAAATGAGTACATTTCCTTTTCTTCTCCCTCAATTATTTTTTCTTACAGTATTTAGAACTTCCCCCCCCCGCCCCTCTAGAGTGTGGTATCAGTGCCTTGAGATATTATAAAATGAACAACATTTTATAAATGCAAGTTGTTATGACTGTTAAGCACTTTGGGATGTCCTCCCACCATGTAAGATGCTATATAACTGTAAAGTTGCAATGTGTTTTAGGACGTTAGTGGTTAAAAATGCATTAAAACAGAAATCTACATAAATCTCAACTTTGTCATAAGCATTCCCATATTTTAATCGTAAGTTTGCATTTCGGCTAGAATATTTATTATCTTCTCACTATTGAAGACCTTTTACTTTGCAGCAGCCTTTCATATTTAACCAATGGTGTAAGACTGGTTACTGCCATCTAGTGGCCATAGAATAGACAAGCATTTTAACCTGTAAGACTGTCATTCTTTTAAAAAAGAAAATTAGCACTTTTTAACTTTCTGTTATTTTCAATTTTGTATTATAAAGAGCATCACAGAACAAAACATCAAGTTTGGACATAGTATATGATGTAAAACTAAGCAGATGGTTTGATACAGATTAAATGTTCTTCAAAGCAGGGATCAAACTCATTACAGAAATGGAGAGGTATTTGGAAAAAGGTTTACTGCACGCAAGTGGGGGAAGGCGTGAGGAGTAGAATAATGCATCTATGGTCAATCCACTTTACAGTATATTCTGTGAAGCGGTTTTAGATGTCTCAACTATATCAAATGCAAGGATTATTGGTATTATTACCAAATATTATAATCTTTGCATTTAATATAGCGCCTTATCACATCGTTGAGATGTCTCAAAACGGTTCATGGAATATATTGTAAAGTGGAGTGACTGTATATTTTGGGGGCAAAGCCATTATTGATCCCACTATTTGAAAAACGAAGGGAGTTTTTTTGGGTATCTTGGTCAATAATCCCCCAAATAGAATTGATCACTGACTCCATGGTTGTTTGTGGGACATTGCTGTGCGCAAATTGGCTGCTGTGTTCACCCAAATCCTAATTTGTGATGTCTTGATGTGATATGACGATGTAGCAAATGCAAGGATTATTATTACTTGCAAGTGTTTTGCCTTAAATTAACTCCCAACATTATGTAGAACATTTGGAAAATATAAAAGATGTGGGGAAGGAAATTCAACTTGGAACACATTGCTGCACAGGTAAAAAGACAATTTTGAATCTCCAGCAGTTTGAAAAGGAAAATGGTTCTAATGTGAATTCTGAATTTTGGTTATTTAGTATACCTAGGGCAGTATATTCCAGTGAAATGACAATTGTATTTTTGGTAAATTTATAATAATAATAATAATCCTTGCATTTGATATAGCACTTTTCATGTAGGGAGGATGTCCCAAAGCGCTTCACAGAACACACTGTAAAGTGAATTGACTGTATATTTGTGGGCGAACGCGGCAGCCAATTGCACACAGCAATGTCCCACAAACAGTCGTAGATTGAAAATGACCAATTTATTATTGTTTTTGGTTTTGGAGGGATTATTATTAGGCTCTGTGTGGAGTAAGGAAACTTGCCCAAGGTTTCGCCCTGCCTGGAATTGAACCCAGGTCTCTCGCTTGCAAAGCGAGTGCTCTAACCACTGAGCTACAGGACTCCACACATTGTGTGCTTATTGAGGTATAGAATAGAAATGCTGAGAAATTGAATACATTTTGCACTCAGTAACTATATTGACCATTCCCTCTTCACTAGGATTTAGATTGAGATTGCCCATACTTACTTCACTTAGGACTCTTAAAGAGAGGCACGTTTTTCACACCCAAGTCCTAGAAGTATAGTCACAAATTGCTGACTCCCTGCACCACCCTGGATGCTTGGCAAATATTATTTTAATAGCTAGACCAAAGAATGAAAAAAATTATTTTGTGCTATGACAGGCAAATACGTTATTGTCTTCAGGCCAGGATACCAGGAAAGATAGATTGATTATAGATTTACAATGTATCATTTACATTTACCAATAATACCAACATATTATTTTAACATAAAGAGATCTTTTGTTCTGTCCTCCATCATGACTTGCTTTGCCTTTGTGTTAAAGGCCAAGAAATCAATCACCAGAGCAGAAAACAATAAGAGAGTGGAACACCCCACACTGCCCTTATTGATAAATAAAATAATATCACCATTAATAACCAATGAAGATTATGAAATTGTTCTACTGAGGTTTGGGGATGGGAGGTAGGTTTGAAAATCCTGTTAGAGAAAGTAACATAAAATTTTCTAACATATTTATCACTTCTTAAAATAATCTGCCAATACCATTTTAATTGATCAAAGGCTAGTTCTGTAACAACAGTATCCTCTGCCGCTGATGTTGCTTCATAAGTAACCAAAACATACCTCCCCCATCGCTCTTTCGGTCATCTTTACCCCCTCACCCCCTACTTGGATGCCATTGCAGCACTTTAAAGTGCTTTGAGACGTCCTCCCAACATGAAAGACACTATTTAAATGTATTTTTAAGCAAGTTTTTTGCTTGTTGTAAAAGTTTATCACATACATTTCCTATCTAGCCTACCTAATTTAGTAATCTAATTTAGGATTATTATTATTTGTATCTATAGCCAAATTTCAAGCCGCTGTTTAACTTGTGAATTAGAAGGAGGTATTCTGTTAAGGGATAGACACCGTGCTGAATTGTTGCGCATGACTTCTAATTTATAAGATTCGGTCAAGACTCATTGCCAATAGGGTGTATTCGGATGAACTGCGCTTATGGTCACTTCCCCCTCCTGCCTTTCCCTTGCTCAGTGTCGAAGGCTGTCACTACGCAATGCTCTGAGACACTACCCTGCATGAAGTGGGCTATATAAATGTTTGCTGTTGTACTATGCATCAAATTTATATTGAGTAAACACAGGTGTGTTATGTGCTGGTGTAGAATGTTACAAAGGGAATTATAAGTGCTCTTAATTCTGGAAATAACAAAAGAGAATGATTGTTGACATAATTAGTCGTCTTTTTGATTCATTTTTAAGAGCAATTAGTGTTTAGTTCAGGTGTTTTTATCCATAGCTCATAATACAGCTGTGTTTACACATGGTGCATAATGCACGTGTACTTGCACATAGCTCAGGTGTACCCGTGTTCAGGTGCCCACCTAAACACGGGTACATCTGAGCTATGTGCAACTACAGGTGCATTATGCACTTCTCACTCAGCAGCTCTTGGATGTAAACAAAATAAAAATAAAATTGCATTTATATTGGTGCTTTTCACATTGGGAGGATGCCAAGGCACTGGACAGTCGAGGGTTTGCACATGAACTTGGGGTTGGATTTGTGAGGGGTTGGGGGTACCAAGAGACGGGGAATGGGGAGGAAGGGATGATGACCGAAATTGACAAAGAAGAAGGTCTTCACATGGACCTTAAAGGAGGTGAAGAAAGTGGTGAGGCAAAGACACTCCAGGATGGAGTTCCAGAGATCTGGGTAGATAGGCTGAAAGCCAACCGCTTGATGGTGGATCAGGCAGGCCAGGGGTGAGAAGCTTGGTTAGTGTCTGCCGAGAGGAGGGAGCAGGCAAGTTGGTTGGGTTTAAGAAGGTTGCAGAAGTAGGATGGGGCAATACCATGGAGGGATTTAAAAGTGAGGACGAGGATCTTGAACTCAATCCTCTGGGGGATGGGGAGCCAGTAGAGTTGGGCGAGGATGGCTCATGGAGCCTAGTGCGGGAGAGGGCATGAGCTGCAGAGGTCTGGATAGTCTACAGTTTGTGAAGGGAAGAATTGTGAAGCGAACAGAATGAGCATCGTCTAAAATTACGCTTTTTAGGGGCAGAGGCCAGCCACACAAAGGGCCAGCCATGTTTTGGCAACAGTTAGAAAACATAAAATTAATTACATAAAATATTTTAATAGTTTTGCTCATGGGTTGGAATCTTCGCTTCCTATATCCCCTGCTGCAGGGATATGGCTCCCAGACTGCAAATAAGTAAAAAAAAAGATGCAAGGCAGAGATTGCAATACATTAGAATACATTAGAATATACAGCACAGAAACAGGCCATTGGGCCCAACTGGTCTGCCGGTGTTTATGCTCCACATGAGCCTCCTCCTGCCCTTCCTCAACTAAGCCTTCAAGCATAACCTTCTATTCCTTTCTCCCTCGTGTAACTATTTAGCTTTCCCTTAAATACATCTATGCTATTTGCCTCAACAACTCCCTGTGGTAGCACATTCCACATTCCCACTACTCTCTGTGTGAAGAAATTTCTTCTAACTTCCCTTTTTGATCTATTTGTGATTATTTTATATTGATGGCCCCTGGTTTTGGTCTCCCCACAAGTGGAAACATCTTCCCTATGTCTACCCTATCAAAATCTTTCATAATTTTAAAGACCTCTTTCAGGTCACCCCTTACCCTCTTTTCAAGAGAAAAAATTCCAAGCATGTTCAGCCTTTCCTGATAAGTATAACCTCTCAGTTCTGGGATCATCCTTGTGAATCTCCTTTTCACCCTCTCCAGTGCCTCTACATCCCTTCTCTAATGTGGGGACCAGAACTGCATACAGTATTATAAGTGTGGTCTAACCAAGGTTCTATAGAAGTTTACCATAACTTCCCTGCTTTTCATTTCTATCCCTCTAGAAATGAACCCCAATGTCTGGTTTGCCTTTTTTATGGCCTTATTAACTTGTGTTGCTACTTTTAGTGAATTGTGTATGTGTACCCCTAGATCCCTTTGCTCCTCTACCCCATATAGGTTTTTATTTTCCAGGATGTATGTGATGTCCTTATTCCTTCTACCAAAATGTACCACCTCACACTTTACATTGAAATACATTTGCCATTTAAATGCCCACTCAGCAAGTTTATTGATGTCTTGCTGAAATTTGTTGCAGTCCTCCTCTGCATTAATTACTCCCCCCAATTTGGTGTCGTCTGCAAATTTTGGAATTCTACTGCTGATTCCCGAGTCCAAATCATTAATGTATATTGTGAACAACAGTCATCCCAATACCGATCTATGTGGAACACCACTGCCCACCCCCTGCCAGTCTGTGTAGCTACCCTTTACCCCTACTCTCTGTTTTCTGTTTTGTAGCCAGCTTGCTATCCATTCTACTATTTTTCCCCTGACTCCACATGCTCTGACCCTATTCATTAGTCTATTATGTGGTACCCTATTGTACGCATTTTGGAAATCTAATTATATTACATCTACTGCATTACCTTTGTCTACTCTTTCTGTTACCCCTTCAAAAAATTAATTGAGGTTGGTCAAGCATGACCTTCCTTTTTGAAATCTGTGCTGGCTATTCTTTATTATGTTTTGCTTTTCTCGTTGTTTTTCTATTACAACAACAAAAGCAAGATTACATTTGTATAGAGCCTTTCACGTCGGGAGGACGTCCCAAGGCGCAGGACAGTGTTTTCAGACCCGAGTTGGGGTCCGGGGGGGAAAAGGGAAGGGAGGGGAAGGGGGGTGGCCGATGGCATGGTCGAAGAGGAGAGCCTTGAGGCGGGACTCGAAGGAGGCTAAGCATTTCAGACCTGAGCTGGGGTCAGGGAGGGAGAAGGGAGGGGAAGTGGGGTGGCCAGTGGCATGGTCGAAGAGGAGGGTCTTGAGGTGGGACTTGAAGGAGGCTAAGGAGGGGGCGAGGCGGAGTGACTGGGGGATGGAATTCCAGAGGTTGGGGCAGAGTGACTGAAGGCTCTCACGCCAGAGGTGGGGTGGGTGGGTCGGGGGACGTGGAGCAGGCCAGAGCCGGCTGAGCGGAGAGAACGGGCAGGTTGGTAAGGGATCAGTAGGTCGCAGAGGTAGGGTGCGGGGAGGCCATGGAGGGCTTTTTAGGTGAGGACCAGATCTTGAACTGGATCCTCTGAAGGATAGGGAGCAAATGGAGTCGGGTGAGAGTGGGAGATGGGGTCACAAAGTTTGGTGCGGGAGAGGACATGGGCTGCAGAGTTCTGGATTATCTGCGGCCTGTGGATTCCATTATCTTTCCTACCACTGATTTTAAGATGACAGGTCTATAGCTCCCTGGGCTTGTTCTATCTCCCTTTTTAAATAGAGGTATAACATTAGCTATCCTCCAGTCCTCTGGCACTACTCCCTTTTTTAATGAGTTATTATATATGTGTAATAGTGCCTCTGCTATCTCCTCCCTTGATTCTTTTAATATTCGCGGATGTAATCCACCTGGACCAGAGGTTTTATCCTCTCTTGAGTTCCATTAGTTTTTCCGATTATATCTCCCCTTTGTATCTTGAATGTAGTTATATCATTTCTGATCTCTTCTTCTACTGTCATGTTCACCTGATCTGTCTCTCTGGTGAATACTGAGGCAAAGTAATTATTTAATATTTCTGCCATTTCGGGGCAGAAAACCTGCATCCAGGCCTGAAGTGCAAAGCAGCTTTACATCAAATTGGGATTTGGTGGTTTGGATGAAACTGCTGTAAGGGTGCCAGAGAGAGACTACAAAAACATTATGGACGGTATCAGCAAACGCACTACAAAATTAATGCTTTAACACGTATAAATCTTTTACAGCTAAACACATTAAAGGAATAGGTTACAACAAAATCGATATTACCCGATTCTGTTGAGGTGCACCACTGACCACCAGCTGCACACAACTGTCTTCCTATGATGGCTCCAATTAACTTTTGCATGCGGGTTGTATTTATTTCTAAGGCCATAGATCTATGCGACCTCCCTCGTTTGATCTTTCTATTCTTCTGCCTCCTATACTTGCTGATTCTGTGTACAGTAAGTGATGGCAGAAGTCAAATGAGTAGCAACATTGGAATAGGTTTGAGTCTCGATGGTTGTCTTATGCATAATGCTTCACTGGGCAGACCTTTCCTTTTTCTAAATTGTAATGGCTTCAGAAATGGAATTCTGCCATTCTTGACAGTTACATTTGCCTTGTTTTAAGCTTCTTAAAGGATAATTTCCTGGGCCCTAAAGTAAATAAGTCACACCATAACACATGTGGGTGATTCAGCATTGTGATCCAGAATCAGAGTACTTGGCGGGACAAAAAGTCAGGATGTTTGGTGGCCCAGGGAATTACTAGTAGATCTACTAAATGAGAGTTCTGGTTCTAGCACCCTATAAGAAATGAACAAATCTTGGGACACTTTTTGTGTCATTTAGTAATGGTTAATTATTTGGAGGTGAAAGCTCTTCCTTTGAGTTTTCATGATGGAGATACTGTCTGTGTCAATTATGACACTCCAATTTGTTTTTTTGTTTGCAGGCTGAAGATTTAAGGTTGAAAATTTGGATTTAAATGACCTTTTATTTTGCTTCGCAGTTTGTACAAATCTCAACTTGTCAATAATTAGGTAATCATTAGAGTTCAGGAATACAATGAATGTGGATTGTGGGTGTGTGGATGAACCTGCAAAATAGTATGCAGAGCAAAATCGTTTGGGTGGAGAAAAGCTAAATGGAAAACTAAGGAGTCTATGATTAAAATCTGTTTTTGTAAGTTTCTTGAACTGTGTGATTCAAACTGCCCCACGAGAGGTATTAAATAAAATAGTTAAAGCAAGTTATGATGGATTTAAAAAAAAGTTAAAGGTATTCTATTGATGATCTATTCATTGTGTTTCTTTCTCTAATTTCTAAATTAACTCCATCTTTTTTACCTCAACACTCAGCTGGCTTTCTTTTTTCTCTTCCTGTGTCAGGTGTTTTGTTGGAGGTCTTCAAACTGCTTCATTAAACAATGCCGTTGGGCCTATGGCCGACAGGTCTTCATGTCAGACATCACTTTGAGCAAGAATGAAATGATGTTTGTTACACAGGATGGAGATGGGTTTATAGGGCACTGGACTGGAACAGAGAAAAAGGGCTCTGAAAAGAAAGGTGAGGAGTTAAGCAATGGAATTGAATTGTTTGAATTAGGCACCACAATTTAAAAAAAATTAACTGCTACTGATCAGTAATTCTCTATTAGCTTTCTGTTTTTTTATTGGACTGTTTAAGCCTACAATATTGGCTTGTGGTCAGTGGCTGACTTTAACTGATTAGATCCTTTCTCTTTCTTGCTGTTCTATTCAATTTATCTCTTTACAACTTTGTTTTATAGCTACTACTTTAATTAGCTGCCAAGTAGAATTTTTTATTCTTTTTGATCTGTGTAGTAAAAATGTAATTGTGGTCACTATGGCTTTAAATGAAAAACCTCCTCCACATTACAAAATTGCTTTCAAGGGTTCGTTGTGTTCTGTCTTTTGTAGTTTTACATAATGCAGTTCAGGTTTTACTTCCAGTGGTTTCTGGTATTGAATCGTATCGTCTGGTGGTAGCAATAACATAGCAATATTGTAGGATGTTTGATTTTCCTGTTGATGGAGCTACTGATCTTCTATCTGACTGCCCCATTTGGTAAGAGCATTAGAAAAGTAGATAGTCTGTTCAGTCACCAAAGCAAATCCCTCTAGTACATAAACTCATAATGTTTAATTGTATTTAGTCTCTATTAGCTTGGTAGATTATTTCATATGTCCATTACTCTGAATAAAGAAGGTTTTCCAGATAATGGTTCTGCGTTTACAATTGACAATTATTTATTGATGTGCTCTACTCTTACTTTAGCTACTCCAAGTTCAATAAATGCACTTCAGTAAAATTACTGACTACTATCAAGATAGCCTTCTACCACAGTGGATTATTTCACTGTAACATGCCCTGCCCTTGGCAGGAACAATTCTGACCACAATGTTTGTTTGATGCAGATTTTAAAGGCAGTATAATGTTTTGTCATTCACAGCCTGTTTGTCTTGCATCTTTTCCACGGCATCAGTTGCACCCCGCCCCACTTCCAATTTGAACCTTTTTCCTACTATCACACTTGTCAAAGTTCCGCCTCAAATCTTATTTTTCTGAACGTGCTAAAGGTCACCTCTCCCTTGCTCGACGTCCAACTTCATCCCAGAGAAGCACTCCAAGACATTACCCTACATGAAGGACGCTATATAAATGCAAGTTTGTGTTTTCATTTTTCCCTAAAGAGGGGCAAATAAGATTGAGCTAGGAACTACATATGAATTTGTATTGACCTAAATAGTGGTAAATTGTGTATCAAATGTCAGACAAAATCTAACTCCTGGCTTTAAAACTATTTTGCCGATTGTTTTTTTTTAAAAAAATTATGTTGCTCGAAGTATTTGAAATTACTTTCCTTTTTTGGTTTCTGTTTTCAGATGAATTGTCCAGCATTCTGCAGTCTTCAGATCAGTCTGTTACCTCGACGGACGTGAGCAGCAGTTTGTACGAAAGGATTAAACTTGAGAAGCTTTCTTCTGTTCACCGGGCTGTGCTCATTACCATGGATTCTAATGGACGGAATTTTGCTGTTTTACAATCTGATCCAAAAACTAGGTGAGTTTATACTAAGAGCCCAAGAATGATTTACATTTTATGTGGGAGTGGAGTAATGATGGTGGAATAGGGAAAAAATAGATCAAATCAATATGTGGTTTTATTCTGGATTTTTATTACTATCCATGTAAACTTTGTTTTTAGTTTGATCACTAGCAAGCTAAAAACTTTAATATATACTCATTTACCTTAAAGTAAATCATCATCTAGCTTTTAATAACACCCTAAAAATTGCATTTGGATTCTGTACCTTTTACTCTTTCACTGAATGTGCAAATTCTTTTTCAGCCTATATGAAATTCCAAGTGTGTCTTCATCAACTTTTACCAAAGACTTTGGAAAATTGCTCACAGAAGCCAGTGAAACAGACAGCATCCATGATGTTACATGTCAAGTTATCAATCAGATTTTCCCTGCCCATAAGTATATTCTGGCTATGCGATCAGATTACTTTCGAAAATGTTTCTTTCCTGAAAGTCAACACTCTGAGCTCCCTGATATCCGGCTAAAGGAGGATGATGCAGTGGGATGTGACTTGTATATTCTGGATAAGGTTCAGCCAGATTTATTTACCTACCTTTTGCAGTTCATATATACTGACACCTGTGACTTGTTAACGGAGGGTTACAAACCAAAAATCCAGTGCAAGGATAAAATGGAAGGCTACCAAGATCCACTAATTTCCAATCTGGAAAGACCCATGCAAAGGTTCAGCTTTTGTAATGATATGAAAGGAATGTCTGCCTGTGAAGTTTACAAAAAACAACAGATGAACCAACCAAGTGGGCAAAACAAGACCAAAAACAGCAAAAGGAACAAAGGAGTAAATGAAGCAGTTAATCCAGTTAAAATGCTGCAGGGCATTGCAAAGAAATTTGGACTCAGCAGTTTGTCTGCAAGGTGAGATTGGTCTGAGAAATTCAGCTAGTTATTTATTCTAAATGCTGCTGTTCAAGTACAGTGCACTTAATTGCATATTGAATAATTGCACACTGCATTTAATTGCATAGCAATTTCTAGACACTGAAAATTCACTATTTGTTTGCATGGTATTGTACTCTGCTCAAATGTATATTGGGTAATTACATAATTTGCTTAATTATTGCATGAAAGATAGCCAGTCGATTTCATTCGAGCCTGTATAATTAGTTTGGATAATTACATTGTTAAAGAGTTAGTCACTTGAGTAGGGTTGCCAACTCTGGTTAGCCATACAGTATTCTGGGAGGAATTAAAGCTGTCGTAAAATGAGAGTACTGACTTCACAGTAGCGTCGTAAAGTGTTATTTGCTATCGTAGCATATTATGAGAGGAGAGGCAGCATGGAAAGGGATGGGAAGGTGGTGCCACTAATGAACTTTGGATAATTGCAAACCATAATACATGACAGTACTATACTTGAATATTAGGACAATAGGTTCAGAATTGTGGTGATATGCGAAAGATGGCTTGAGTCGCAGATAGTGTGACTCCTGGTAACTAGAAGTATGTTATGCCAATACTCACAGGAACTCTGCTCCTGAAGCAAATTGAGCTGGCTTAGTGTGGGCAGTGTGATGTAGATGTCGTTACTCAAAGCAGTCACTTTTGCAACTTTGAGTAGGAATTAATGACTTAAACGACAAACAGTTGTGGCAGTGATAGACAGTTGTTGACCCTATCACCCCCATCCTTGCCCAACTCCACTGACTTCCCATCACACAGAGGATACGTTCAAGATCCTTGTCCTCACCTTCAAAGCCCTCCACGGTCTTGCTCCCCCCTACTTCTCCAACCTCCTAAACCCCTACCATTCTGTTCACCCTCTCCGCTCAGCGGGCTCTGGCCTGTTTCACATCCCCCGTCTTGCTCGCCCCACTATCGTCAGGCAGGCTCCACAGAACTCTGCAGCCCGTGTCCTCTCCCGCACCAGGCTTCGCGACCCTATTAACCCCATCCTTGCCCGATTCCACTGGCTTCAAGATCTTGGTCCTTACCTTCAAAGCCCTCCATGGCCTTGATCCTCCCTACCTCTGTGACCCCTTAATCCCTGCCAACCTGTCTGCTCCCTCTGCTTCACGTCCCCTGCATTGCCTGCTCCACCATTGGCAGAGGGCCTTCAGCCTTTCTGCTCCCACCTTCTAGAAATCCACCCCGCAGTCCATCCGCCTCGTCCCCTCCCTTGCCTTCTTCAACATCCGTCTCAAGACTGCCCTCTTCGACTGTGCCTTCGGTCACCTTCCAATCCCAACCTCCCTGCCTTCCACCCCTCCTGATCCCAACCACCAGCTCGGATGCGGATCCCTGACTGTCCAGCGCCTTGGGACGTCCTCCGGATGTGAAAGGCGCTATACAAATGTAATTTGCTGTTGTTATTCTTCAGCTTCCAAGTATTGCAACACTGTGCACTATGTCCCCTTGTGGGACACCGCTGTGCGCAATTGGCTGCCCCGTTTCGCCAACAAAATATACAGTCAATTCACTTTACAGTATATTCTAAAGCACTTTGAGATGTCTCGAAGACATGAAATGGCACTATATCAAATGCAAGAATTATTATTATCACTTCAGAAGCCATGTTCAGTATATTTTTTTTTAAACTTAAGTTTGAATCTTACCTTTCAGGTTAGATGGTGTTAAATTGGAAAATTGGAAAATAAAAGTTATGCACAAGAAAAGTGGAAATAAACTAAAATTTAACCAGAAAAAATGGTAAGTGCTGCATAAATATAAATGGAATGCAATATTTGAAGTGTTCTAAAGGTGTCTGAATTTGGATTAAAGAACAATTGTATTCTAGATTATGAGTTTCCATTTTCTTCTAGTTGGCTTGAATTGGTGGTGCTTTCACTTTGAGCAGGAGTATCTATTTGTTGAAAAACTGTTTTTGTTTAAAGATGGTTCCCAAATCTATATGGGCCTTGTTCCAGTGTAATTTGCNTTTTTTTGGTCTCAATTTAGTTCATATTTGTCCGATGTGACCCTCAGGTCAGAAGATGGGAAAGAATTTGCTTGCCACAAGTGTGTTCTATGTGCTAGACTTGGTAAGCAGGGTTATTCCTTCATTTGGGGTACTTAAAAGTACAATAACTTGCATTTATATAACAATAACCTCTCAGTCCACTTTACAAAGATTTGGTTGGAGGGCAAGTGTGGGAGGAGTGGTGGTAGGGGGGTGGGGGGGAGATGACCATGGTCATGGATCAAAGTGGTAGGTTTCAAGGCATGACACATACCGAGCGGAGGCAAGCCAGACTGTAGAGGGATTGAGTTCTAGAGGTTAAGGAAGATAGATCTGAAGGCTCAGCCACTGACGCAGAGAAAGCCGGCGCGCGCAGCAAGCCGGCGTTATCCAAGTCGAGTGGGTGATTGAGGTCGGTGAAGGTCAGAGAGATGGGGAAATGTTTGGGTATGAAGGGATTTATAGTTGATGAGTACATTGAAATTGATCTGCTGGGAGAGGGAACCATTGGAACCTGGTGAGGCTGGGGTAATGGGCGTTTGGCATTTTTGTGGGTGAGGTTAGGTGCGATGGTGTTTTAAATAAATTGTAGCCAATGGGTGGTGTAGCTAGGAGCCCAGCGGTACCGAAGTAGACATAACATTTACAGATTAAGATAAGGTTACGAAAGGTACATTGTGTTAGCAAATTCAGATTTGAATTAAGTAGCTACTTGGCAAGATTTCAATTCAGGATTTTGAGAGTGAGTGAAGAGAGTTGGATGAGTTTAATTTAGGGATGGGAAAGACTGACCCTAATGGTTATTTTTCCCTCATGCGCATGCTGATGTTTGTATTGTACAGTTATGGTCAAATTATTTACTAAACGCATTCTTTTATTGTTTCAGAATACTTTCACAGCATGCTGAGCAGCACCTGGATTGAGGTATTTGTAATCTTACTTTACTGTAAATATGCTTGTTTTTTTTTAAGTAGACCTTGCACATTATTGAAATTTTCAAATCAAAATAATTTTCTGATGGGCAAGTACATCATCTATTAAAAAAATGATATATTAATACCATAACTTTAGTTATTTTCTATATTATGAATTGGTTAAATGATTACTCTATAAAAGCAAAGGGAGTATATTTACAGGTCATTGTCCTCCTTTATCCATTTGATTAATGGGAAACTGAAAATACTAATATTCCAATAGTAATGTAACAAGAAATCTGTTTCCCTCCCCCGCCAACTCTTCCCTGCTCGCCTTACAATCCCATCTTTGTTTTGTCCCGTGTCCTTATTTAACATATTGTATTTCATTTAGGAATGCTATACTTTTGCTGACCTGTAAATGTTCAAAGATATTCTATAGATAATGGTTAAAGGAACAGCACAGATTCATTGTGCTTTCAGGAAAACTTTCACAATGTATTTGTTCTTAGTAGTACAGTGCTTGTGATGCACGGAGAAGTGCTGTGATATTTAGACAAATAAAACAGATGCAGAGATACATCATAGAATAAGATGTAAAGCAGTTTATTACTAAAAGCCAAATTAGGGCAGAGTTTTACTGCCATATTCTGATCTGGTGGATTTCATGAGGAAGAGGAATCTTTGACTATTTTGATTACTTATTTCTGCATGTATAAATAAATGGGTGTGATCTGCTCCCCAGGGGAGAAAAATGAAAATATTGAATCATAATTAAATGTTTTTAATTAACTTTGTTTTTTTCTTCTCTAACACTTTCACCCCTGTATTATTTATATTTAGGCTTCTTGTTGCACATCTTTGGAAATGCCCATTCATTCTGATATTTTGGAGGTTATTTTGGATTACATATACACGGACGAAGCTCCAACTGTTAAAGGTCAGAACTGTTCATCTAATGTTCTGTAGTTTCATTTTAACGCATTTCATTTATGATCTTTAGAGTGAGCAGATTTCAGTCACGTCAGTCTGGACTGATTGAAACACTAGCTCCAAGGGTGAAAGGGCATTATACCAACACACTATACCACCCATTTCATTTTACATTCTCAATTTGTTTTAGTTTACATTTATGTTGTAGTTTGCTGACTTTTAATTTGCAATAGTTATAAACTTCTATTCTCTGTTTTATTTTTCTTCCTAGAGTGTCAGAATGTGGAGTTTATTTGTAATGTTCTTGTAGTGGCTGATCAGCTTCTCATCACTCGACTCAAGGAAATGTGTGAAGTGGCCATTACAGAGAAAAGTGAGGATCTTTATTTAATAAGCATTATAGGAGATGCAGAACTGACTGAGAATAAAGACTAGAATCATTATCTAGAATACCTACAGAAACTGTAGCAAAGATTGCATGTACAGGAGATTAATATTAATAGTACTGCTGTCAGGCAAATGGTTGAATACTTCAGGAACTATGTTGAGGTGTGGCAATGTGAATTATTATTGAAAATCTCATAAATGTAATTTGTCAAGGCTGATTTGCAACATGGTTGGTGTAATACAAAGGTTTGCTGATTGATTATGTTCATGTTTTCCAATCACTAGTAATTATATCCAGCTCTTTTTGGTAAATTAGTGTACTTACTAAGCACTTTGAGACGTCGAGAAGACGTGAAAAGCGCTATATCAAATGCAAGGATTATTATATTATTTAGTGGAATAGATTTTTTTATGTACCCTTTATGTGTATAGATTACAAATTAAATCAGACTAATTGGGATACTGCATCTCTTTAATGTTCCCAGACTTAACCCTTCTTCTTTTTGCAGTAACTTTGAAAAATGCTGCAGAACTTTTGGAGTTTGCTGCAACGTACAATGCTGAGCAGTTAAAACTGTCCTGCCTACAGTTTATAGGGCTAAATGTGGCAGCTCTACTTGAAGCAAGGTAAAAGTCACTGAAGATACTTAATTAGATTAAATAATGGCAGTAAATGTCCTCCTTGATTGAAATACTGTAAGAATTCAACATTCCTCTACTACAGCAATTTTGACTTGTATAACACCTCTCTTGTCGGAAGAATAGTTTGCGTTTATATAGTGTCTTTCACGTCAGGAAGACATCTTAAAGTTCTCAGTGCTTGCTAGGCACCTGAGCCACGGGCTGGGAAGTGAAGAGGTTGGACAGGGGGAAGATGACCAAAAATGATAAGTTTTGAGGTAGGCTTTGAATGTGGAGAGGGAGAGGGCGTGTCGGAAGGATTCTGGATGGATATAAAGGTGAGAATGAGAATGTCTCAAAAGTGCTTTTTTTAAAAAAAAGGAATATGATTTTGAGGTAGGTGGGAGGTGCAGTAAAACTGATAGATCTTTAGACAGATTTTGAAACCTTTAACCTGGATGTTGGAAGAGATTTCCGTAGGTTGGGAGTAAAGTGGTTGAAAGCATGCCTGCCAATGTTGGGGTAGAAAGGGTGGGGACCATGAAGCAGACCAGAGTTGCTGTAATGGAAGGTACAAGGGGAGTAGTGTTACAGGAGATTGCAGATGTTTGGTGAGGCGATGCCTTTGAAGGTGAAAACAAGGTTTTTAAAGTTGATCTATTGTGGGATAGGGAGCCAATGGAGGTGATGGGCCAAAGTGTAAAAGGGATGTTATTTGGTAGCACTCTACTGAGTCAGTAGGTTGTGGGCTTAAACCCCACGTCAGGACTTTCAATTCACATAACGCAGGCTAACTTTCCAGTGCATTTCTGAGGTGTACTGCAATGTTGGTGGTACTGTCCTTCAGATGAGACATTAAAGTGAGATCCAGTCTTCCCATTCAGGTGGATGTTAAAGATCCCATAGCCCCTATTAGATAAGAGGAAGGAGTTTCTCCTGGTGTCCTGGTCAACAATCAAATTTACTTCATCATTGTTTAAGGGACTTTGCTGTGCACATATTGGCTACAAATCGGCTGCCATGTTCGCTACAAAATAAAGTTTACAGTAAATCCTGTGAAGCAACTTGAGACAACATCCTGATGTGAAAAGTGCTATATCAAACATGTTATTATAAACTGTGTCAAAGCACTTTATGGTAATTTCTGTCAGTGTATTGTAACTTGTAGAGTCAAAAGGTTCCTGCAAACCACCATGAGGTGAAGAGCCAATTCATCTGAGGAATTGTTGGCCAGGACCAGGGAAAACACTTCTCTTTTTGAATAGTTTCATGGGATTTTTAATGTCAACCTGCAAGATGGGAGTTTTGTTTAATCTCATTTGAAAAATAATGCAGTTTCTTCCTTTCTTCCTTTCTCCCTTGCCACCCCCCCCCCCCCCCCCCCCCACACACACACACACTTCATAGTCACTTGATGTCCTGGAAACCAGCCTTTTTTTTATTGTATAGTTGACATAGGTGCTATATAAATGCAATTTGTTGTTGTTGATCAGTTTGTGTGCTGAAGCAAATAGTGAATCCACAGCGTAATTGCTTTTTAAAGGACCGTCTTAAAATTGAATTGCTCTGTAAATACTAATAATAACTCGTTACATTTCATATAATGCCTTTCACATTGGGAGGACGTATCAAAGGGCTTTGCAGGATTTTACTATAAAGTGTAGTGATTGCATGTTGCAGGTAAAGAAAGAGCTACAAGGAAGGTGATTATCCATTGAATGCTACAACTGATTTTTTTTTCTTTCAGATCTCTGGACATTCTCAGTGATGACGTGATGAAGGAGCTGTCAGCTGCTTATAGAAAGATGGTAAATCTGCTTAATTGTATTTGATTACCACAGAAAAAAAAACACCATTACTGGATTACTATGATATGTATTCTTGTTTCATTAGAAATGCTGAATTGATCCCTGGAGTGTAAACCATATAAGGGGAGACACATCTTGTAAAAGCTGTTCTGTTTTGTATTTCTACAAAAGGACTTTGCCTGTGCAGGAGACGTTTGCTGTTATATAACTGCATTACTTATTTGAAACACTAGACAAATTAATGCATTGCTCTCCACCATTTGCCCAACTCATCCTGGTTTCAGGTGTTGTTTTTCTACCCTGGCGAACATGAGCACAGGTTGTATCCAGTTTCCAGCATCAGTGTCTGTCTCTACAACATACAAGTAATGGGATGTAGAACATTGAGTGAATCACTAGCTTTTACTGGTGTGCACTGCACCAACGTTGGTTGTATTTTGTAGTTTTTAAAAAAGATATTAATCATATGTTTGCTTTCTACATTTTGTCTTTTATGAGTTTTTTTTTAAATGCAGGCATCCAACAATTTTTTGAAATAAATCTGTAATATCCTTTTGCAAACTTTTTTTTATTACTTTAATTTTCTCCCCTCTGACACTGACTCATGTTGGGGTACATTCTCTCCTGTTCCTTATCCAAATGACCATTCGTACGTCAGCCAAGACAGTGAGTGTTGACAAATTGTTCAACCATGGGGGCATTACAACCAAACCCAATCCTGTCCTCATCTGACATAGACAGCAGGAGTCAATGAATAGTGATAGAGAGGGAGCACTGACTGATCTTCTTCCCTCTCTAGCCCAAGTTACTTAGGACAATGTTAGCACCCCTACTACTGCCCACCTGATACCACTTAAGAGAGACAGAGATTGAATTGGGACCTTCCAGGTTTGTATGTCTCAGTGTCTTTACCAATGAGATCATTGAGAGATTTGTTTATTTTTAACTCAAGCATTTAAAAAAGATAAACTTATAATTCATGTTCCTCATAAAGTTCCACTCCCATCTCTGATATCTGCGTTAACTGGAGATAATGATATGCATATTTATACTTTGGCTGAGGAACTGCATTATTCTAACTCAATTGCTATATTCTTTTCTGTTCATAAAATGGACACAATATTTTTTGTTTATTTAAAAGTTTCATATCTATTATATGGGTTACACCTTGATACCAAATCCATGACTTATAAATCCAAGACGGCAATTCTTTTGGGTGATCTTTTGTCTCTTGGCTACACAGTGTAACCCTCCATTTTTTTTTCTGGTTTGGTATATTGGATAAATTCTGTAGATTTTTTTTGTTTTTTATACAAATGGTTCTTATATTTAATAATAATACTAATCCTTGTATTTGATATAGCGCTTTTCACGTCTTCTAGATGTCTCAAAACGCTTCACAGAATATACTGTAAAGTGAAACGCGGCAGTCAATTGCGCACAGCAGTGTCCCACAAACAGTCGTGGATTGAAGTGACCAAATTTTTATTTTTTTTTTTCTTGAGGGATTATTATTAGGCGTGTGGAGTAAGCAAACTTGCCCAAAGTTTCGCCCTGCCTGGAATCAAACCCAGGACTCTCACTTGCAAGGCGAGTGCTTTAACCACTGAGCTACAGGATTTAATTTTTTGAGTATTAGGATTATCAGACATCAGCTATATGTTTTTTGATCTGCAGATTCCAGCCATGCAAAAGCGAATTATCACTCCTTATCCTGGCGGTCCTAACATGAGCTTTCTAGAAGATGAAGTTGATGGTGATGTTGTGGCTAGCTGGGTTGAACTAGAACTTGAACAGCCCTCTAAGTAAGTGATGCTTCTAGGCTGTGAGTACATTACTGTTTTTTTTCCATGTTGGGAAGGTATAAGGTGAAAAGGGATAATGCTACTGTATTCCTATCCATTTTGGTTTTCTCCTGGGGAGAATGAGGAAGAGATTAGCAGGGTCTGAGTCATGTGAGTTCACAGTACTTCATGGCATTGATGATGACAGAACTCCTGGTTTGACTTGTCAGCAGGATTTGGAGAACCAGTCACTTGAGGATAGGGTTACTTCCCAATCTGCGTCTGTTAACCCTGTAAGTCAAAGCTCTAGTAGGTAAGGATTTGGACAAACAATAAGAAACTTGCCGGACATTGCTTGCTCTCAATAGCAAGCTATATGTTTTAAACTGGTTGAACACCAACAATACTCCAACACACACTCTGGGAACTCCAAGCCTTTGCTCTCTAATGCCTAATGCTTTCCAGAATTAGGTAAACTGCATGCCCCCCTCTAGTGAGAGATTGCACATTATATTCCAGACATACGGAATTTTCTCATGTTGTGGAAGTCTGTCTGGTTTGGATACTCTTAAACATGAAGACGGGTTTCTGCACGTGTCAGCACCCAGGCTGACTGACTAAACAAAATCTTGAGCATTTAATTAAGTAAAATAATTTGCACCATGCTTAAAATTCCTTCACTACTTGCTTGGATCAAACTTTGGGGAGTGGGGAAGGAACAGCAAATTTACACTATTAAATTGTCTATTGGAAATTAATTTTATTAATGAAAACAATATTGCAAATCTGGAAAAAATTATATTCATCAGACGTTGGTAGTGTTAGTAATTGTGTGACTTCTGATTAATATTTTGTCTTCGACAACTGCAAACAATTATTAAAGGAAAGTTGTTTTAACTAAATAGCATATGATTTACTGATGATGTGTGAAGTGGATACTTAGGACTTATTGCAAAGTCTTCATGAATACATTTGTTTAGACACAAATGGAATTGAAATGATTCAATGATACAAGGGTGGAGTGGAATCTGTTCCATATGCAAACGTGTTCAGGTACACACTGTGGAGAACTGAGAGTGCAGATGGCGTTACATCCAGTTCTGCGTCAGGCCAGCTGAGGGAGCAGTGACTTTACTCCTGACAGTCTATTCTATTGTTTAACTTGGATCAGCTGTTTGTTTTGCCCTGACATCCTGAGCTCAATGAAAACTCTTGCAACTGGAATTGTGTGAATTAATAAATGGATTAGCTTTAATTTCTTCACACCTTTATACATTTTTCCCTTAAATTGGAATATTGTGAAAAGGTATAAATGTTAACAAATGAAGAGTGGCTCTGGTTCTGGATTCAAACACAGATGATAAATATTTGAGGCCTACCTGCCTCATTCCTTGAGATTCTTTTTGCCTTTTATCAATCAGCTTGTGTGTTATGCTTGAGACAGTGGTACTATAAACCCATGAATCACAGCTGGTGCTGAATATTTAAGGGAGAAGTGTGTTCTTCAGGGTGTGTAAAACAACCAAACATAATTGTAAAGACAATTTAGGAGCAAAGAGCTCTCAGGATACAGATGCCCACAGATACAGTCACTCCACAGTTAATCCTGTGAAGTGCTTTGGGATGTCCTCTATACTGACTACAAGGATTATTATTATGTTATGAGATGCATACAACTTTAAAGGTATGAGTGAATACAAGTAAACAAAACTTATAAAATCTAAAATGCCAATTTTTTTATGTAGCAGCAGTTAAAGTATTGCATCCAGTTTGGAGCATTTCTATAATAAAATGCATATTACAGTCACACGTAGGGTACAATAGAGATTCACTTTGATGAGTTATAGTTACTACTAATAATAATTACTATATTTGGGATGGAGTCTTTCACATCATAAGATGCATTTAGGAATTATAATGAAGATGAAAAGCTCTCATTGAGAATACCTGTGGGTTTGGTATTGGCTCCTTTGGCTATCCATCCCCCAGGGGATTGAATTCAAGATTCTTGTCCTCACTTTAAATTCCTCCCTGGCCTCACCTCACCCTACCTCTGAGACCTGCTGCCCTGGCCCCTCCCTCTGCTTAGCAAACGCAAGCACTGCCCTGCTTCATGTCCCCTGCTCACCAGTCTTACCATCGATAGCTCAATATTTCAGCCATTCTGCCCACACTCTCTGGAACTCTATCCCAGAGTCTCTCCACCTTGCTTCCTACCCCTCCACCTTCAAAGATTGCCTTCAAACCTTTTTTTACTGTGCCTACAATCTTCTTCTCCCCCCCGGCCACACGCACACACACACTTCAGGCTTCCTGCTGTGAAATATATATTATTTTATCCTGAGCAATGTGGGGTTAGAAAATCTTTGCAAATCTAATTATGCAGGTTTTCTTTTACTGTACATGACAACAACAATTTGCATTTATATAGCTCCCTTCATGCGGGGCAGTGACATGAAGCCTGATGCTGAGCCGGGGGGAAGTAGAAGGTGACTGTAAGTGCAGTCGAAGCGGAAGGTCTTCAGTCGTGATCTAAAAAAGGCGAAGGAAGGGGCAAGGCAGAAGGATTGGGGGAGAGAGTTCTAAGGCTTCAGGGGTGGGAGAGAGTTCAATTCCAGGCAGAGGGCGAAACCTTGAGCAAGTTTCCTTACTCCTCAAAGAGCCTAATAATAATCTCTCCAAAAACCCAAAACAATAATAAATTGGTCATTTTCAATCTACAACTGTTTGTGGGACATTGCTGTGCGCAATTGGCTGCCGCGTTCGCCCACAAATATACAGTCAATTCACTTTACAGTGTGTTCTGTGAAGCGCTTTGGGATGTCCTCCCGACGTGAAAAGCGCTATATCAAATGCAAGGATTATTATTATTATCAGAGGTGCCCAGGGTTACTGTAAACCCACCTGGCTCAGGAACCGACTGCCCAACATGTCACCTTGGAGCCAGTCAGCTCCAAGGAGACCCCACTTTTCCCTTCCCTTCCCCCACACCCCCGCCAGCCCAGAAGATCTCCATGTGATGGAGTAGTCAATGAAAGATAGATACTATGTTACTGTTAAACACTTAGTGGTGCTTTTTGATTGGAGCACATGGGTAATATTGAAAATATATATTTTTAAACTGATTAGAAGAAAATCCTATTTTTCTAGATATTATGATCTCTCAAGCAAACTTTAATTTCCATCTTGAAAATCATTTTTGTGAAGACTTGGGTTACAGGGAAACATGCATTCATTTCTAGCTTCATGCTTCAGTACAATAAATATTCCGTAATCCTTTTATTGCTAAGCACTTTTGACTTAATAAAATTGTTTCATTTTACATTTGTCAACCTTTCACACATTTTGGGCCCATTAAACTTGCGTTATAGTGCTAATGTTGGTTATAATGTGGCTGCAGTGTAGACCACAGTCCCAGTGCAGGAATGACCAAAATCCTGGTCATCAAGTCACCACTGACACTGCTTCCCGCCTTGCTCACGTGCAGCAAATAGGAATCGGGCATGATGGGTCAGATATTTCTTCTAGCGAAGGGAACGAGCCAGCTTTCTACATGGATGCTTAGTGAAAGCAACTATCACACCTCACTGCTTTGGATTTTATGGATCCCAACAATAGTGTTATAATAACAACAACAACTTGTATTTATATAGCAACCTTCCCGCGGTGGAGCGTCCCGGAGTACATCACAGTGGTGGAGTCTGACAACAATAATAATAATAACCATACTTGCATTTGATATAGCGCCTTATCATGTCTTCGAGACGTCTCAAAGCGTTTCACAGAATATACTGTCAAGTGAATTGACTGTATATTTTGTGGGTGAAACGCGGCAGCCAATTGCGCACAGCAATGTCCTACAAACAGTCGTGGATTTACTATGATTTTTTGGGGAAGGAATTATTACCCTCGGAAAAGAGATCTGCCTATCGACTAACAACTGGGTTCCAAATTACTGCTACGTAAACAGAGGAGTGTGGAGTAAGGAAACTTGCCCAACATTTTGCCCTGCTGGGAATCGAACCCAGGTCTTTCGCTTGCGAAGCGAGTGCTGTAGTGAGGCTATGTTGCAATAGCTACAGAAAGCCAATAATTTATTAAAATTTAAAAAATGTTTTTTGAAACAAATCAATTGGATTGAATTTTTGAACTAGAAACATAAATTGATAAATGACTTGTGATTTTGGTCGTTCTAGAGACTGTAATTGGAAAATTGTTCATGTTCTTCCAGTTTAATTGATTTAAGTGGATAATCATGAAGTAAACCATTTTGTCCAATGTTTTATATATCTGGTATTATTTGTTTCAGAGATTCTCTCCTAAAAAAGGCAAAAGCAAAGGCAAAAAAGAAGCTAAGACGACGATCGGACAGCTCAGGAGGTTACCATCTATCTGATCTCATTCAGAGTCCAACCTCAACAGGTCAGCAGTTTGTTATGAGATGGGACACGGAGGGAGGGAGGGGGTGGGGTGGGCAGTGCCTGGGATTTGATTGCCGAGGAATTTTCAATAAATATTTCATAGCTAGATTAAGAGAATTAGAATTGTGTTTTGATTATGGTTCTGTGCCATGGAGTTGTGATAATAGTGTTGTATATTGTCGGTGAAGCTTTTGATAGAAAAAATGGGCATTGGGAATGTTAATTTGGGTGAGGTAGTGGGTTTAACACTAAACTCTCACTTTAGGAAAATCTAGCCTAAACTGATTTGATCAAAGAATTCTCTCAATTTACTGTAGTAGTCCAGCATGTGTTCTCCCTAATAGGCAATGGCTTAGAGTATAAAGCTGCCCCTATTTTGGCACAAATTGGCACTATATTAACAATCACACTCTGAGGTCAGTAAGAGCATCTGTTATGGAAAATGGAAACATTCTCACGAGTACAGGTAGATGGGAAGTGGTAATTGTGTTTTTTTTAGATTGAGGTACCCATAAAAGTAGCATTATTTTGATACACCTGATCCCCGGAAATGTCCTATGTTAACAGTAGATATGAGAAATGGAAATATTGATGGATCACACGAATCACAGCAGAAACTCTCCTGGTAAAGTGCGCTCTAGCTGTGATATTTGAGTTTTATGCTCCTCCTGAATTGGAGCAGCATTTCTTGTTCACTTGAAGAAAAACCTCTGATTATGCCATACGGAGCAGCTATGTCACTACAATACAATTAGTGTTGTGCCTTTCATGTCGGGAAGAACATAACAAAGTGCTTGATAATTCTAGCTGGGTATTGGTGCTGAGGGTGGAAATTGAAGGGGGTTCATTGTGAAATTAAACTTTCTGAAATGTTTTCATAGGGAGATTTAAATACTGGATTTAGTAATGTTTATTTAAAAACAATGTCCTTGTTAAGAGGCATTAATGATGTTTTAGCTTTATGGGAATTTATATAAATGGATGTAATCTTCAGTGTGCAAATGTCCTCAATAGAAAAACTACACATACCTCAAGGTTCTTCTACAACCCCTCCCCCCAATAAAAACATGCCCTCACGTACTTTTGAGTTTGTCTAGTGCCATGGGACCAACTTGCATGTTTTTCATTTATACAAAATTCTCGAGATTAATCAACAATATAAATTTAGTCGGCCGCTGTTTTGATTTATGTGAGAATATTTTTGTTTATGAGGTTTTATTAAATCTGTTGCTCTGGCACATTCAATCAATGTGATCCAGTAAACTCCTGTGAATTCACGTAATTTTGTGTATATTCAAGTTTAGTTTCAGACTTTATTTTTAGAGCATGTTATGAAAACCCAATATTCTTTACTCCTGCAGATTCACTAAGGCCTGTTAAGACTAATTCAGTGGAATCGCTGCAGGAGCTGATGTTGTCTGATTCAGAAGGCAGTTATGCTGGTGGAGCAGCCAGCCCCAGAGAATTAGCTTCGCCTGACTTTGCAGCTGGGTTCTGCCATGATATATCTGAGGTTTGAGACTGTATACTAAATACAATGGAGGATTGTGTTATTTGCTGTGCAATATGAAGCTGAAGTAAAAATTCCAGCTACGAGCTAGCCAGGGGCTAGTTGCCTTCCAACTTTGTGAGGCTTTTTTCAATCCTCAATGGTTCTCTATTTCCTGCTGCACCTGGCCTTTCATAGCTTATGGCAGCTTTCAGTTCCCTGGCGACTTGCTCTCTTTGTATGTTTAGTTTCTCCAGTTTTCAAGCAGATTCAAGGAGACACTTTGGTTGATTGATTTAAAAATATCTACAATATAGGGATTTTCTATAATTATTGCTGAAGTATCTGAATTCTGCATTTTTATGCGTTGTAAATCCAACTTTTCTTCAGGACAAGTCCCACGTATGCAATGTATTGGAAACGTGGACCACAGTTAAGAGAGAAAAAAGTAAAGAAAGACGATGGAAAATTACTAACATTTCTATGAATTTAAGGCAATAGATCAATTGGTTTGGATGACGGAATCTCTCAGTTTGACATCATCTGAACCCATCAATTGGATTTATTGCCTTGTAATTTAGAAAAAGGTACTCATTATCCTCCATATAATTGCCTATGGCCAACTATAACCTGCAGTTAGTGATTGGCTGAATCAGTAATTTCAAATGTGCATTGGTTTAACATATGTTCCCTACAGCTGATGGTTTAGTATTTGTGTTTTAGGTTGATGAAAGAGGTCATATTTCTGAGGTGATGAGCCCAAATGAAGAGATGAAAATGAACGAGAAGACCTGGACCCCTAAGAAAGAGTCAAACCCTCGGTCCATTCCTAGATCCAGCTCTGGAAGTGCTGTTGGCTGGGTGGCTTGTTCTCTCAGGTATAAATCAAAAAAACTTTAAAAATAATAATACCAGGGGTGAGGCTTCATCATATTGCCATTTTTTCAACAAACACTTAATCAATCCGTGATCTATGCAAACGTTTCCGCTTTTGACTTGCCAAAACTGTTATTGGAATTTTAACCTGAAAATTGATGCTGAGAAAATTATTTAGGCTAACTAGTTAGATACTGCAGGCTACATAAAATTAAAATTAAATCTGAGAAATAAATTGTAGTTCAGAAATGCTAGGTTACACAGAGAGCAGCTACTTTGTTTGAGCTGAGAGATTGTTTTAATTTTCAAAGCTGTAAAGAAACTCACTTTTGATTGACACTTGGATTTTTCCCAGTCCTCTTTTTCAAAGGCTTCATCTATGTGTTGGTGCGTTATACAATGTGTGGTTCCACTACATTTGGCACAACCTTCTACAATGATGTTTTGATTTCCTTTAAAGGATTCTTAGCGACAGTGTTTCCTTAGACTGCTTTAAAATTTGCATCACTTTTAAAATTTGAACTCTCAATTCTATAAGTTCCTTTAACAACAGCAACAAGATTTCATTTATAGAGCACCTTTCACGTCAGGAGGACGTCCCAAGGTGCTGGACAGTTGGGTCAGGACCCGAGCGGGGGGGAAATGGTCAGGGTGAGGGGAGGGAAGGGAGCAAGGAGGGGGGAAATGGTCAGGGTGAGGGGAGGGAAGGGAGGGAGCGAGGAGGGAGAAGAGAGTCGAGAGGGGAGCTGAAGGCACGGTCAAAGGTCTTGAGACCAGCCTTGAAGGAGGAAAGGGACGAGGCGGCGAAGGCACTGGGGGATGGAGTTCCAGAGCCATGGGGCTGAGAGGCTGAAGGCCCGGCCACCAATAGTAGGGCGGTTAGGGCGGGGGATGTGGAGCAGACCGGAGCCTGAGGAACGGGGGGTACGGGCAGATAAGTAGGGGGATAGTAGGTTGGAGAGGTAGGAGGGAGCAAGGCCGTGAATGGCCTTGTAGGTGAGGATGAGGATCTTGAATTCGATCCTCTGGGGGATGGGAAGCCAGTGGAGGCGAGCGAGGGTGGGAGTGATGTGGTCCCAAAGCCTGGTGCGGGACAGTACACGAGCTGCAGAGTTCTGAATGACCTGCAGCTTGTGGAGGGAGGTGGCGGGAAGGCCGGCGAGGAGAGAGTTCCCATAGTCCAGCCTTGAGGTGATAAAGGCGTGGACCAGAGTTTCAGCAGCGTGAGGGGTGATGTAGTGCCGTAGTCTGGCGATGTTTTGGAGGTGATGGAAGGCGGTGCCAGTTGTGGCTCAGATATGAGGAAGAAAGGACAGCTCAGGGTCGAACAGAACGCCAAGGTTCCTGACTGGCTTTGAGAGGTGGAGAGTGCAGCCTTGGATGCTGATGCTGTCAGCGCCTGAGGTGCGGAGACGCTGACGCGAGCCAATCAGGAGAACCTCAGTTTTGCGCAAGTTGAGCTGAAGAAAGTTGTCTCTCGTCCAGGACTCGTTGTCGAACAGGACATCGGTGGTCGTGGAGTTGAGGGTAGAGGAGGAAAGGTAGAGTTGGGTGTCGTCCGCATACATGTGGAAGTTAACCTCATGTCTGCGGATGATGTCACTGGGGGAGCATATAGAGGGTGAAGAGGAAGGGACCGAGGACAGAGCCCTGAGGGACACCACACGAGATAGTGCGGGGGCTGGAGGAAAAGCCGTTTGTGGAAACAAAATGAAGACGATGGGAGAGGTACGACCTAAACCACTCAAGGACAGGGCCTTGAAGGTTGAGGTGGGAGGACAAGCGGTGGAGGAGGATAGCGTGGTCGACCGGGTCGAATGCGGCCGATAGGTCGAGGAGGACGAGGAGGCAGAGGGAGCCCTGGTCGCAGATGGTCAAGATGTCATTAGTGACCTTGACCAGGGCGGTTTCTGTGCTATGGGCAGCACGGAAACCCAACTGAAGGGGTTCGAATAATGCATGGGTGGAGAGGAAAGAGCGCAGCTGGGAGGCGACAACTCTTTCAAGGACCTAAGACATAAAACACATGACACAAACATGTAAAATCCAAGTAATTCAAAATTCAGCCACCCATATCCTCACCTGCACTAATCTCTGTAACCCCATCACCTCTTTGCCAGGTTGCACAGGCTCCCTATCACAGAACGGATCGATTTTCAAGATCTTCGAGTTGTGTTACAAATCATTTCATGCCCTGGCACCTCCCAACCTCTCCAACATGCTTACACTTCACTCCACTACCCGCCATCTCTGCTCAGCTACCTCTAGCCTCCTGCATATCCCTTGTTCCATCTGCTCGAAATCAGCGGCTGTGCCTTCAGCCACTGTTCCTCAATCCCTCCACCTTGCTTGCTTCTTCCCCATCTTCAGGTCACTCCTGAAGATTTTCCTCTTTGACCTCGCCTAAGGTCACTATCCCCTCTCCCCAGCTCGGCGTCAAGCTTCGCCACTGTTAAGTGCTCAGAATCTACCCTGCTTGAAGTGCACTATATAAATGCATGTAAATATTGTTGTTGTAAAATATCATCTTGAAATGTTCACAAACTTTTTTTAAAAATCTTTATTTAGCCCTACAAGCCCTTCCACAGTGGACCTACGAGCAATAATGGAAATGGAAGAGAATGTACAAAAACGCTCAATTCTACCAAAGACTAATTCAAGGTGTGTGTAAAGCTGCATTATACTTCTGTCAAACTTAGGTAATGGGTTACACCAAAAAGCGTATGTTTCATTTTATATTTTAATAATAATACTTATTATTATTTATATTTTAAACATAACTTTGCATTTCAAATCATTTTAAAAGTGAATTTATCATCATTATTAACCGTTAATTCTTAAGTGTTACCTTTGAATTTATGGTGGATACATTTCTAAAGTTGCCCCACAAGAAACATGAATACATTACCTCTGGGATATTTTCCAATCTGATGGAGTAATGTGAGGATTGGATCTAGAGATGACAAAATGTTCGGTGGTGTGGGTGACTCAGTTGCCGTCCCTCTTTCCCCCTCCCCACACAAAGCTCTAGAGGACCTGAGACAAACCACTGCCAGAAATATTATAAACCCTCACTAGCAGTTGAATACCTGTAAGGGTCACACAATATAGGAAATAATACTGATCAACCAGGCTAAACCTTTGCCCTTCACACTCTTATCAGGAAAAAATAGTATCATATGTCTCAAAATATACAAGATCTTCACTGTCCTAATCTGCAGGCAGCATTTCAGTCGTGTTATATTAGCCCACAAGAAAGTATGTGAATCTTGTACAACTCTATTTAAGTTAAACCCTTTATGTTTCTGAACAAAAATTTCACTCAAAGCAACTACATACCTATCAAATTGACTTTGAATATTGTGTTCCACAGTGGGAATAGGCCTGCACTCTATGGAGGAAAGCTTTCTCAGAAACAAAGGAAGATGATTGCCATGGCAGCTAAAGATCCAAGCACAAGCAGTAGCCCACCAATGAAATCAACTATGACACCACTAACACCATCAAAGACAGGAAATGCTTGGTAGGATCACTAGTGTGTACAAGTTGGAAATGTGTCCTATGTAAATTGTTAGGTGGTTCTTTAGACATATTTAAGGTATTTATTCTATTCTGATAAACATTAGTAGTTTGAAAAAGCACTCGGATGTTGTAACCACTGGGAAGAGTATCTGACATTAACTGAGAATTCTCCCTTTATCGCACCAACTTGGAAAACCTCGGCTCTGAAACCTTTTTGTGCTTTCGGATCAGAGGTCTTGTGAGTCAGTGTGACATACAGAAGAAAACTGAGTTTACGTCGTGCAGTGCTTTTCCAGAGGTTTTGCTATTCAAGTGCTTTTTCAATCCCATTATTGTGTTGATGATGACCATCTCCTCCAAACCCACCTCCAAAGTGCTGTCTGCTTAGCTGATGAGTGATATTCTTTGAAAATAAAATTATTCACTCAGTTCATGATTGTTTGTTTTGCATAAAGTGACTTGCGTTTAAATAAACAGTCACTAAACTTTAACAGTAAATCTTGTGAAGCACTTTGAGACATTTTGATGATGTGGTAAGGTGCCATATTCTGTAGCTTAGTAGCTAGAGCGCTCGCCTCGCAAGCGAGGAGACCTGGGTTCGATTCCTGGCAGGGTGAAACGTTAAGCAAGTTTCCTTACTCCATACGCCTGTTTACCTAGCAATAAGTAGGAACCCAGTTGTTAGTCGATTGGTGAATCGCCATTCGTAATAATCTCGAAAAATAAATATTTTTTAAAAATTTAAAAAAAAAGACTGCTCGCCTTTCCTCCATTACTCCCGCGGAAACGTAGCCTTGATCCATCAACGCATGCACAAAGGAACTTCATTTCTCGCAACTCAATGCGATGCCAGTAAACGCTCTTAACTCCCTATTTGAGCATTGCTTACGGCAGGGGAGGTCCAACGTTTTGGCTGCCGCAGGCCAGATTCTCTATTTGAGAAATGTCTGCGGGCCACATAAGCAAAACTTTTTGTGCTTCCCTTTCAGAGACATAACATTTACAGGTTATGTGGAGGGAGCAGGTGGGCCAGATATGGGGCGGGGTGGGGGTGGATGAAATCGGTCCATGGGTCAGCTGCGGCCCATGGGCCACCATTTGGACCACCCTGGCCTATGGGATCTAAAAAAGAGCAATGAATCTGGCATGTTCAGTCATTAAGGGTTCATTTTCAAGGTTTAGAGTTGATTGGGTTAAGCAAACTCTTTATAACTGTTTCATTCAGGGTGACTCCATTCCATGGTCTGCCATCCCCAAGATCATTCCGTGACTTGATGGTGGAAGAAACATCATCAGTAAAGATAAGCAATTCGCTAGCTTCCAGTTCCCTGAAAAATGGTGTCAAACCAGAACAACCCAACAATCCACAGGAGCAGCCCAGCAGGTAAAGAATGTCACAAGAACTGGCTGCTTTTAAATCAGTAAAATAGCAAGCACCATACATATCAAAATCTGAGTGTCCTACAGGAACTTAAGTTGTACAGTCTGGTAAGGAATGTCCTTATTAAAGTATATCCCAAATACTAACGGTATAGGGAAGTCGAATCCAGACTTATTACTTTAAAGTAAAATTAGAAAATGGAATTGAGTGACATCAATGCAAATCAATGAAAAATACATTTGGAACAGATATCAGTGGGGGACCTTCCTCAAATTCTTAGGAATAATCTCCCAAAAATGTTAGAAAAGACAAGCTCAAAGAGTTATTCAGATTTCAATTTATCCATCATTGGAGAGTCAATATACAAGAAAGGTACGTTGTGGTTGGCTGACTGGTCTTTTCTCATCCCAGACTTGTGTTCTTTTTACTTGTTAGTTGGAGAATATGCAGTGAAGGCGGTACCATAGCTTTGCAGCTTCTAAACATTTTTAACTATGGCTCCCTCACTCTTTCTCCCCCACCAAAAAAAATAAATAAAAATAATCATCGGTTTACTGAGGAACATGAGCACTGCAATCTGCATTTTAATATTCAGACGTTGGGTTTATTTTGGTTGGAGCCATGATCCTTTTGTGAATATTACTGCTTTCTTTGCTAGTTATGGGATTGTATAGAGTTTTAAAAATCTCCCTCCCTCCCCACTTAATACACTGAAGATGTTTCACTCTTTTAGGTCACATTGAAACGTAGCCTTCCCATATAGACAGTGGACGAGGTCCAACTCCCAAGCCTTTGGTAACGCAGTGCATTCACTGGCTATTTAAAGTGTGAGAGAAGCCAGGATGATGTATCTTCCTCTTCACTTTGCTTTTCATTGAGGCACAATAAATAATTTCATATGCATATCAAGATGTTTACAAGATTTATGTAGTTCTTCCTCTTCAACATTCTGAAATCAACTTGTTTTAATTATTAATATTCATAATTGTGCCCATGTAATAACTATATCCATTATATTTCTGCACATGTGCATACTTTAGTAACTAAATTTGCCAGTTTACTTTCTTTACAGTTTCCTGATAACCGGTTCCTTAGAAATCTATTTTAATCTCAACATTGTTTTTTGGTAGCCAGGTGCCACCTCAGATGAATCATATGATCCATTGCTCTTTTGTGGTTGTAGCTCCCAGTTTGATATCCAATATCAGTATTGATTCTAAGTTTTTTTTTCCAAGTGGACTAGTTTTGGTTCAGATAATATAGTAGTGTGCTTCATGGAATTTTCTCTCCACCTGGTTTCACAGATTAATTAAAGTACAGCTCAGAAACAGGCCATTCGGCTAGTCTAGTCCAGCAGTAGCCTGTCAGAGAACCTGTATTTATAAAACACTTTGCCTTTTGTCTAATTACAGCGTGCCTTGCAAAGGTGGACAAAGTGCTAGAAACCATTCCACTGATTTGTCACCAACAGATAGTCATAAGTAAGTACTGTATTTACAAGCTTTACTTTGACTCTGACACTTTTCACCCCATCTTTGACTGTTGGGAAAAAGATTGAGTGACCTATGTAACTCACTANTTTTTTCTCTGCTCGGTTGGGTTAATGCTTGAATATGTAGAGCCCCATTATAATGTAATAGCTGGGTCCATAAAATTCTTCCTGGCATTCTAATGCAATGAGATCGGCAATCACACTTTGGCATTCATATTCATACAACAACAAATTATATTTGTATAGCACCTTTCACGTCAAGAGAATGACCTAAGGCCCTGGAGAATCAGGGATTTGTACCCGAGCTGGTGGTTGGGATCAGGAGGGGTGGAGGGCAGGGAGGGTAGGGGGTGACTGAAGGCACTGTCGAAGAGGAGGGTCTTGAGACAGATCTTGAAGGAGGCAAGGGAGAGGGCGAATACATATGTTCTCATATATATATATATATATATATATATACATACACATCCAGGAAGTGATGTCGCAATGACCTGATGACCTAGAAGTCGGCCATTTTGGCATCCAACAGCATTGTGAATCGCTGACAGAGCCACTGCACTCACTTTGGATTTTGGTGGGTTTAAAATGTTGGGTCCATGCCTCAATGATGCTATGAACAAACCTGCATTATAGCAAAGCACATTATAATAGGGTTCTAGTGTATTTAATTTGTCGTTCTTTCTGCGAGCCTGACCAATATCAGAGACTAAATAAAGGGACGATAACAGCAACAACTTGCACTTCACGCAGGATAGCGTTTCAGAGCGCTTAACGATGACGGAGTCTGACATGGAGCCAGCGGAAGTGGGAGAAGTGACTGTAAGCACGATCAAAAAGAAAGGTTTTCAGGTGGGACTTGAAAAAAGGGAGAGAGGGGGCAAGGTGGAGGGATTGACAGAGAGTGTTCCAGAGCTTCGGGGCACAGTGGCTGAATGCAAGACCTCCAGTGGTGGAGTTGAGGGCACGAGCAGGAGGCTGGTGCCAGTCGTGCGGAGGCGCCGGGGTGGTGGATTGGGGAGTGAGGAGGTCGATTGCATATTACAAGGCTAATTATTTAATTATCGTTTTGCCCACAAAATATACAGCCAATTCACTTTAGGGTATATTCTGTGAAGCGCTTTCGAGACGTGATGAAAGACATGATGAGGCCCTATATCAAACACAAGGAGTATTATTATATCTCAGTTCACATTATAGGACATTGTGTTTTTTGGTTTTTTTAAGCTAGTTTTTTCTCCAAATCGGAGGAAGAAGGGAAACCAAGTTCCCTGGCTTATGTTTATGAATGCAATGCTTATATAATTGTGAATATTCAACTTTATACATTTTGATCCATGAAAGCTGGGTAGTGTGGATGATGCTCTTCAATATTTGGTGCGGTTAATTCTGCTTTCCACGTATTTTCTTGTACATAACCTAGAAACATCAGTCTTAAAGGTTAAATATTAATTCCTGCAGATAATCATGTCAATTTAATTGAGAACATTACAAAATGCATTTCTCACTGCATCTGCTTTATGCTGCAACAGTTCTACCATGATAGCAGTTAGGTTGATACTGCAGGTTCTAAAAGGCGGTGAATTTTAAATCGCTTTTACTTCTGTCAACAGTCCTTGGGTAAATGCTGTTGCCAACAGTCCACCAGCGATAGCTCCAGTCACTTTTGCAGCTATTGTGGAGGAAGAACGGCAGCAAGAAGCTGCACTTCTGAAGAGTAAGGACAAACCACTAGCTTTGATTCAGGTAATTATAAGCACACCAAGACTCTGTTCTGCATGAATGGTGTGTATAATAAATGCAAGTTGTTGTAATAATAAAGATGAACTGTCCTCAACACTAGGAACTAATACCAGACCTAATGCTAAATTAAAGCAATGAAAAATTAAGAATGAAGCCGTTTTAAAATTAGTGTTGAAAAAATGCTCTTCTCACAGATGCAGATCTATTTTAACTTGGCAAATATATTAGCATCTACAGTGTTTTTTTCCATTACTACACAGTGTTTGTCCACATTTTTACATAAGGAACAGATTTGTGCGATTACATTTTTCTCCAGGCAGGGCAAAACAGTGCATTGTCTGGTGGATTGCTTCTCATTGTTGTTCTCACATTCTTTTTCATTTTCACTTTTTTAAAAAAAAGTACCAGACTCAATTCAGTTTTCAGCAAACATAAGAGTACGTTCAAAACAGCCCCATATTTGGAAATGGAACAGCATTTTTACAGCACCGTATGATATAGAAAAATGCAAATGGACCACTAATTAATTTGGAGCATTGTTGACCAGAACATTGGACAAACCTCTTTTTGAACAGTCATAAGATCCTTAACTTCCACCTAAAGAACAGGCATAGGACACATCCCCAATAAAAAAGTGTTCCTCTAGTACTGCACTGGAGTGTCAGCCTAGACTGTGAATTCAAGTCCTCACGCGGTCTTGAATCCACAACTTCTGACACAGAAATGCTACCAGTTAAGTCAAGGTGACAGCAGTGAACATTGTTGCAACATATGCATTTTGGAGCACTGTGAAGATGCAAACTACAGTAACTACAAACGACATTGACTACAAATGAAGTGCATTAACAGGAAATTTCTGGTAAACTTGGAATTAGAACAAACAATTATAGGGCGTTGCTCCTAATTTAGTATGCAACCACATGTTGTTTACTAGCTTATGCAGTTTCATTGCTTATAAACCTCACTCATTCTAATTTAATTACAAATGGAATTATGGCAGATCATTCCAATGGGGGATGACCACACAGACATAAGGGGTGGGATGACTGACCTCCCTCTGTGCTTAACGTTTCTATGAGCATTACATAGCTTCAGGCTCCACTACAAATAGTGGTGGCGGCAAAATACAGTCAACAGCAGACAAAATGTGGATCTGCCAGCTGCCTCCACTATTTTCAGCAGTACTACTTGTATTTGATATAGCACCTTTCGCGTTGAGAGGATGTCTCAAAGCACTTCACAGGAGTTTACTGTAAAATGCAGTTACAGTGCATTTATAGGCAAGAATAGCAATCAGCAATTTGCACTCAGCAATGTTCCACAAACAGCTGAATGACATTTTCTTATCTGGGGAATTGTTGGCCAGGATACTGAGAGGAAATTTCTTTCTGTTTTAGAATAGTGCCACAATCTTTAACGTCCACCTGAACCAAAGACTGGACCTCTCTTTAATGTCTATTTCAAATAGCATATGATGTAATATCAGGGTGCAAAAATAAGGTGAATTTATGATGTAGTATTCAGTTGATAATTGGATCTTGGAAGACATGGGTGTCTAATTACCAGTGTAAAGAAGATATTTAATAAATACTGTAGAAGCCATGACAATAGGATGTCCTCCAGAGAGGAACTGGTTACAGAAAAATTATTTCCTCCTTCAGTAGTCATTTAAAACAAAAATCACAATGTCATGGGCTCCCTTCAAAAATGGAAATTAACAGAAAGATTTTATCTTTTTCAGATTGAGGAACATGCTATCCAAGACCTACTGATCCGCTACCAAGCCTTTGACAACCCTGAGGAATTCATTGTGATAGACAGGGCACCACAAAGACCCATAGCAACCCCAGTATGGAGTAAACACCGATTATTGTAAACACTATTTTATATAGTTAATAGCAGCAAAAAATTAAACTAGATTGATCAGTGCTTACTCTTATATTGGGGACAAGTGAAATTGGCCCCGAATATGAAATAGCTTCAGTATAGTATCAGTGAACCTGTTCTTTGCTCCATTTTCTAACAATCAGCAGTATATGCTTGTCCTTCAGCTTGTCCTTTCTACTAAGGAAAAGCGTGCTTCTGATTGTATAATACTACAGTTTGTAGTTGGTAAAACTGATCTAATAATGGGATTGGAATGTATTTTAAATGCCATAATCACTGGAAAAAAAGCCAACAAAGTAAACTTGTCTTTTCTGCAGGGAAATATCAGTCTCACTCAGAAACCGACTCTGACAAGGCAAAGTCTCATGGGCTGGTGTCACATACAGAGATTTTACTGTAGAAAACTGTTTATATTGCAAGAGCTTTATCCCAGCAGTTACACCATTTGAACACCTTTCAATCCTAATAAGATTGTACGCTCTTCCCTTTCCCCTATGCACATTGATTTGAAGCTCTTATGACATTTACTTTCAGAAGTTTATTTCTAGTCACAAAACTGCATTTGCTTGTGAGGTTGGAATTGTGAAGGAAATCGTCTCTAAATGCTTTGGGGTTTGCTGAACCTCTGATTGTTTTTCAAATTAATTGGAGAAGCTTGGTGCTGAGATGATCATTTATTATGATACCACTCCATTAAGTTTAATTGCTGAGAGGAATATCTAGCCTATTGTTATTGGTCTTTGTTATTAATTCCATCTCTCATTAAAAAGTACAGGTGCAACAACCTAAAGCAATCGAATAACAATGCAGAGGTCTGATTTATTCCCACTGGACTGGGTTTCTGATCTCATGCTGTGGAAAGGCATTCTGTGGAGGCCAGGTACCTAACCACAGGAAAGGGAAGATTAGAAGTCCAATCATTTCCAGACTACTTTTATGTATCTCCTGCCACCTGGCTCTAGAATAGCATTATTTGGAAACTTGAGTAGGTTGCCTGCCATCTCAGTCATAACCAGTGCATTGTGGAAGGAGACCAAGGGATAGGAGAAAATGGAAGAGATTTCATATCCTCAAAAACGATCACTGCATTAATTAGGTCAATATATTTTGGGGATGTCCTGCACCTATGGAAAAACTTGCTGTGATGCAAGATTTACCCAATGAAAAAAATAGCTTCAGTGAAAGCAGCAATAAATTTTGAAATAACTTTTTTGAAAAATAAAATGCAGTTTATTATACAGAAGCACAAAGTAACAGTGACTCTCCAAACTGATTGATTGTATCAGTACTTTTCAAAAATTGAACTAAAGTTAAACCAATACCAGTGGTTGATCTTCCCACTGCTCTCAAAGATACAAAACATATCGAGATTTGTAATTGTTTTGTTGAGATTAATTGAATGTCTTCAGTAGAAATTAAATAATATATTTCTAATAAGCAAGCAACAAAATGATCTAAATAATGCTGTATGTAGAATTGAAACAAATTTGAGCAGTTTTTGAGTTGTTTTGCAATGACTGCAGTGGGCAGTTGATGTTTTAGGCTTGTGTCATTTTTTAAAGATCACATATGTGAAGAAAAGAATGGCACAACCACTGGTTTGTGTATTTGAGACTGAGAGTTACTAGTGCCTTCGCTAGTAACAAATCAGAAAAGTATACTAGGGTTAGATAATATGTTGTCTAGTTTTCCCAATTATGTCCGTTGATTGAAACAGAATAAACATTTGTGTTTTGCAAGGCCTTGCTGTGGCTGTAGCGAAGGTGGTGCTGCTGCACGATTTGTTTGTCCATATGTTTGTATAGTATTTGCATAGCCGAGAATGAGTTTATTGATTTGCCTGTAACTTTTGACAAACTGGTTTCAGACTTCGATTTCTGGCAAGTATGTGACTGTTTTTCAAGTGTAGCATTTGGCAAATCTAAATGTAAGCACTTGTTTCGAGTGTTACCGCATAAAAGATGAATTCGATGGGGCAAACGATGTAACACTAAGTCATAGTGTTTTAAAAGAAATTATTTTTTCATCTTATTCATGGGGTTTTAGCCATGATAGATGACAAACTGGAAAAAATAAAGCAATAAATGTGAATTTGAGTGAGTTTTGTGCATTTAATGTTTCTAAACTACATTGTTATGTAAAATTGTTGTTTTGCAGTGTGTCTATTTGTGTGAAAAGTTTGAACAGTGAGCTGTGACTGTTTGGCAACAGGGAGAAAATGCATCCAATCCCCTTCACTCCTCTAACTTCTATTTTTTGCAAAATTCCCTCCCACCATTTGTAACCAGTCCTTCAGCAGCCATGCTCTGGGACATTCTTCCCAAACTACTATGTCTAGATACTTAACTCCTGCCATCAAAACCTAAAATATGTTTCTTTGACCATGCCTTTGGTCAATATCATTAAATGTCCTTGCTTGGTATTCATACCTTAATGTGCCAAGTGATTTATTTTTATGTGAAAGAAGTTTTAATTGCAAATTGTTGCAGATAAATCCCTTTGAGCAATTGCAAGAGCTAATGCTTATGCTTCAGTAATTTGGAGTACAAGTGAATAACCAAAGATCTATTTTAAAAGATTTTGACATAATGGCCATCTTCTGATGATCCTTCTTACTCTCCTTTCCAGGATTTATTTCTATCAAATAACTTGTTGCTTTCTTATTTCTTTGTTGACTTCATTCTGGTCAGGTTTTTCCAGTAAAATAGTACTTTGTGGGGAGCATTTCAAATTCCTTGATTCTAAAATGATCTCTTGGGGGCGGGGTGGGGGTAAGCGACAAGCCAGAATTCTGAATAACCTGTCCTATTTGTGGAAAAGTAAGTATAAACGTGGTTATAAAAACACCAGCAGACTAAAGGGAAGAAAACAAAGTGGCTACTTGCATAGAAGAAAATGCAGTATTTTTGTTTTTCTTAACAGCCTACGTGGGAAGAGAAAACTGAAAGCTACGTTTGTCTAGTGTCCTTGAAACAAACTTTTTAGCAATTCTCTTCCATGATCTATTTAAGGTAGACTTGAGTTTAACCCAATTTAAAGGTTTTTTTGACACAAGCACTTTTGGTCAAATATTTTTTTCAATAAGTGAAAGAAATATAAATTAATCTTCACTGAAATCCTTAGCCTTGATTTGGTGCAGTAAGTGACAGATGATAACAACAACAAAATTACATTTATAAAGCAACTTTCACGTCGGGAGGACGTCCCAAAGCGCTGAACAGTCAGGTGTCAGGGCCCGAGCATGGGGTGGTGTTGGGGTGAGGGAAGGCAGAGAGGTGGGAGGGAGACCAAAGGTAATGTCGAAGACAAGGGTCTTGAAGGAGGCAAGGGAGTAAGTGAGGCGAAGGGACCGTGGAATGGAGTTCCAGAGTGTGGGGGCAGAGAGGCTGAAAGCTCGGCCACCGATGGTGGGGCAGGTCGGGCGGGAGACATGGAGCAGGCCAGAGCCCGCTGAACGGAGAGAGTAGGCAGGTTGGTAGGGAGTCAGCAGGTCAGAGGTAGGAGGGGACAAGGCCATGGATGGCCTTAAAAGGTGAAAGATGATTGGAACAAGCAGACATTCAGCCCACAAGGAAGGCAGACTTCCAAATGGACAGGTGATCTAGAAGTGAAGCAAAGAAAATTTACTGATAGTGTTGTTGGAAAAATATTATGTCTATTAGAAGCTGTTAGCAAAATAATGCTAATATCCAAGGATTGAATAACTCATATTGCCACGTTCAGTGCAATCACTTATCCAAATGGAACAAACATTGTGGTCTTTAGAGAAAAAGTGTTAAGAGAATTTATTTTCCAACAAAAATTGTTTTCTTAAAGCATCAAAACAATATTTTGCTATTTAAATTGTGTTACCCTACTTGTTAATTAAAGTGTGGAGTCCTGTAGCTCAGTGGTTAGAGCACTCGCTTTGCAAGTGAGAGACCTGAGTTCAATTCCAGGCAGAGGCGAAACCTTGGGCAAGTTTCCTTACTCCACACGTCTAATAATAATCCCTCCAAAACCAAAAACAATAATAAATTGGTCATTTTCAATCTACGACTGTTTGTGGGACATTGCTGTGCGCAATTGGCTGCCGCGTTCGCCCACAAATATACAGTCAATTCACTTTACAGTGTGTTCTGTGAAGCGCTTTGGGACGTCCTCCCGACGTGAAAAGCGCTATATCAAATGCAAGGATTATTATTATTATTATTATTATTAAAGGATAGCAAACAAACCTTGGACTAACAGAACATGTCTCCACAGCCTCCCAAGAACTGACAGCAATACTTTCTAAAGAAATAGCCATTTGAAAAAAAAAGTTCTTCCACTGGATTTAAATTGTATGGTCCCTAAGCAGAAGCATTAAGGTCCTGGCTGGATTAATGTATTTGATGGCCCATTCAAGTGATGGAATATTCATGACATTTTCCCCTGGGAAGAAAACTACATTGAATGCGTGAGTCAAGAAGATAAATAAGGTTTGTTCTTGCAGCCTTACTTGAAATTTAAGGGAAGGAATTCTGTTCTTGGCCATACTGTGAGAGTAACTACAGTATTATAATAATAATTCTTGTTCATCACTTGAAAACATCTCATCTCTTCACAGAGTAAACATTCTTAATCACTTTTCATTCTGCAGACAATATGTCCAGAAGATGTTTTGAATACCAAGAGTTTGGATCTATCTTCTGATGTTATGGCAATTCTATATTGAGCGTACAAGTCACCACCTCAAGTACAATACAACAACAACAACCTGCACTTCTGTACCCCATGCAGGGTAGTGTCTCAGAGTGCTTCACAGTGGCGGAGCCATACTCCAAATGGGGGGGGGGGCGTAAGCACAGTTGAAGAGGAAGGTTTTCAGATGGGACTTGGAAAAGGGAGAGGGGGATTGAGGGAGAGCGTTCCTGAGTTTCGGGGCATAGTGGCTGAAAGCGCGATCTCCGATGGTGGGGAGGAGGGTTGAAGGGACATGCAGGAGGCCAGTGCCAATCGAACAGAGTCGCTGGGTGTTGGATTGGGGAGAGGAGGTCGGAGAGGTAGGGAGGTGCCAGAGAGTGTAGGGATTCGAACACCTGTGAGGATCTTGAAGTTGATCCATTCGGTGATGGGGAGCCAGTGGCAGCCTGGTCAGAACTGGGTACAGAGTTTGGTCAGGGTCAGTATGCGGGCGGCAGAGTTCTGGATGAGCTGGATCTTTTGAATAGTGGAGTTGGGGAGACCGGCGAGGAGTGCATTTGAATAATCCAGGTAAGAGGTGACAAACACATGCACAAGGGTTTCGGCTGCATTTGGGGTAAGATACGGTCGGAGGCAGCAATATGACGGAGGTGGAAGAAGGTGGTCCTGATCAGGGACCGGATGTGGGGGAGGAAAGACAGGGATGTTGAGAAGTTCAGATCCGCAGGTGTGAAGACATTTTTGGGAGCCAAGGCGTATGGCTTCCATCTTGACCATATTCAGTTGCAGAAAGTGTACACTCATCCAGGCTCTGATGTCTGTCAAACAAGCTGATAGAACATCGGCGGACCTGGAGTTGGTACTGGAGAAGGCAAAGTAGATTTGTGTGTCATCTGCATACATGTGGAATTTACTTTGTGCCTGCGGATGACATCGCCCAGAGGGAGTATATAGATAAGGAAAAGAAGAGGGCCAAGGATGAAGCCCTGGGGTAACCCGCAGGAGCCCAGGCGGGGGCGGGAGGAGAAACCATTTGCTGAGATGAAATGGAGGCGGTTGGTTAAGTAGGACTCGAACCATATGAGTGCAGTCCCACTAAGGTGGATGAGGGATGAGAGGTGGTGGAGGAGGCTGGCGTGGTCGACTGTGTCGAATGCAGCAACAACAACAACAACAAGATTCCATTTATAAAGCGCTTTCACGTCAGGAGGACGTCCCAAGGCGCTGAGAGATCCAGGAGGACGAGGAGGCAGAGGGAACCCTGGTCACAGATAGAGAGGATGTCGTTTGTGACTTTGACAAGCGCTGTCTCTGTGCTGTGGGCAGGGCAAAAACCAAAGGAGGAGGTGTGATTGAAGTTGACCTGCAACAATGGGTTCCAGGACTTTGGCAAGGAAGGGTAGGTTGGAAATGGGACACTGAGCTACAGGACTCCTCGTTGCCTAAGGTTTCACCCAGTCTGGGAAATGCTTGTGAGACAAGTGCTATAACCACTACGCTATGTGACTCGAATAATAGGTGCTCTTGAGGTGATTTACTGTGGCACAGGAGAGCATCGCTCTTGGGGCTAAAGTCACTGGAAAAGACGCTTCACAGAATATACTATAAAGTGAATTGACTATTTTGTAGGCAAAATGTGGCAGCCAGTTGTGCACAGCAGTGTCCCACATGGATTGAGTGACCAAATTTTTTATTTTTTAATTTTTTGAAGGGATTATTACCCCCGGAAAAGTGATCCGCTAATTGACTAACAACCAGGTTCCTACTTACTGCTAGGTGAACAGAGGCATGTGAAGTCAGGAAACTTGCCCAACGTTTTCGCCTGCCGGGGAATCGGTATTCTTGCAAGGCGAGTGCTCTTAACCACTGAGCTACAGGACTCCATTAGACAATTATCTAAAGCTGAAACCTTGGATAATATGCCCAGAGGCACCTTCATCCTGGCTGAGATCAGCTAGCTGAACATTTACTGATAACTTATCCTTTAAATCTAGTGTAACGTCAGGCCTTACCTAAAGGCCATTTGGGAGCCTGTTGTGTACTGTTGTGTCCAGTTAATTTAAAATTATCATTGCACTTGTTTTCCCTCAGGGTACAAATACATTTGTCTGCCTTTTTATAATCCAATGTGTTTTGATATGAGGATTTTTTTTGTTATTGTATGATACTATCATAGACCAGTGCAAAAGGAGGGCACCAGAAATAGACTTGAGCCAGTGATTGATATGTTATGATATGTTGTCTACCTACAAAATGAAATACAACCACTGCACTTTATAGTAAATCCTGTGAAGTACTTTGAGATGCTCTCCAAAGTGAAAAGTGCTGTATCAAAGGCAAAGATTATTATTATTGCATTGTTATTTGCCTTTTCCTTGGGATATTAGTGATGCTTTTAAGTACAGTGTCAGCAACAACAACTTAGCATCCTTTCCGGTGGAATTTTAGAGCGCTGAATAATGTCTTCAGGCGTGATCTGAAGATGGTCACGTTTTGGACGTAGTGGCTGAAAACACAGCTGCCGATGGTGGAGCGGAGGGGCTGAGATATGTGCAGAAAGCCCGAGCCACCTAACAAGCAAAATGGGTGGATAAAGGAGTGGGCTGTGAGCAGGTTGAAGAGTCAGAGAGGTGCTAGGGTATGAAGTGATATGTAGATGAGTGTCGATCCATTCTGTGACAGGGAGCTAATGGAGCCTATCAAGGACTGGAGTGATGATGGTGTGGAGTTTAGTTCAGATGAGGACATGGCTGCAGTTTCAATTTTCTTATTTTTAAATTAAAACATTCAGTTTATCCTGTAGAAGGTTTTTTTTATTTTTTTTGCTGTTTTGTACCTATGCTGCATGGTGCAGAAGCATTTTTTTCCTAATAAATCTGGAACTGTGATGCAAAACCGCCCATCAAATCCATTGAAAAAAAGATGACTATTTATTGAGCAGCTGTTTCACACTGCTGGAAATCATTGCCTTAGGGAGAGGGTGCACTGGAAAGGAACAGCATTTGGCCCTGGAACCTTCAATTTTTTTTCCCCAACAGGCTGCAAGTTTGAATTATAGTCAGATAGAAGCAGCTTGGCTGCCACCTAAGACTGTCAGACTAACTGAGGCTCACAATGCTGTGAATGTAGATTTCCTCCACGGAATCCACAGTGTTGATTGTTCGAAAGAGGTACATATAGGGCAGTGGTGCGTTTTTTGCATTCACAGCTCAACCTGACAGCTAGCAAAACATGGATCATCGTCAGAAGAAGGATGGGATTATTTATTCTGCTGGCTACCTCAGGAAGCAGGACAAAGACCCACCTTACGATGGGAGTAATAAATAGCACCTGAATTCATAGTTATATTACTAAACTTTGCACTCCCATCACCCCAGTCCTTGCCAGGTTCCATTGATTCCCTATGACAAAACTGGATCGATTTCAAGATCTCGCACTCATGTACAAATCACTTCATATGATGGCACCTCCCTACTTGCTTATACTCCATTACTTGCCCTTTTTGATCAGCTGGCTCCGGCCTCCTGCATGTCCCTCATCCCCTCCACTTGGCTTTCAGCCACTCTTCCCCAAGACACTGGAAGTTCCTCAATCTTTCTTACGGTTTTCAGATCTTACTTGAAGGCCTTCCTCTTCAACTCTGTCTGTGGTCACCTCCTCTCTTCCTGGCTTGGAGTCAAACTCTGCTACTGATATGCGCTGTGAGAAGCTACCCTCGGTGAAGGACGCTATATAAATGCAAGTTGTTGTTGATGTTTTATCTGCAATGTAAATTCAGCGCATGAAAGTTTGAATCCAAAAAATGTTTGGTTGGCAAGAAAGTGTTTTATCAGAATTGTTATGTTCCAGTCTAACATTCTGGGCTTAAAAAGTGAAATGAAGTCCTTTTCCTTTTTTCATCTAATGTTCTCAACCTTTCTCCCCTTGTCTCCTCAAAGACATATCCAGAGTGAGTTAAGGTTGTCAGAAGTGTTTGGTATTACATCCAAGTTGCCATTCTTCATGTGCGGGCCTAGACACCAAATGTTGGCAGACTATTCGATCATTACACAAGTCATAACTGAACACAATCCTGTGCATACATTGCACATTCCTAGCTGAGGTCATGGGATAATGATCAGGAACAGTAAGTTTGGTTCATTTTAATCTTTCACAACAGATGGACATTGATGCCAATTGTATCATTCTCTGCACTGCCTTCACTGAGAACAACTAAGTCTAGACGTTGATCTTGGGTCCTCTTTAATTGTGTGGTTCAGTATCACAAGATGGTGCATTTACACACAGTCATGGGGAAATATATTCTTTTAACTGCATGGAGCTACAATGAGTGTTCCTATAAGTAACACAATGTACAACGATTTAATTTAATTGATGGGACTGCACTTTCACCTCCGATGCAACTGATCTTTTGTTATGGTTTTAGCTCGGGATTAGGGATAGTTTCATTAGAGAAGTAAACATCAACACTAATGTGAAGGATCCAACGGCTTCTTAACTGTACCCTAAATTTCCACTCTTCTATGGCTCTGTTTGACCTAAACTCCCTAGGTAACGTGCTCTGTATTTTCAGTCAAACACCCACTTCATCCAACAGTCAGTACACAGGGAAAATACCCCTAAATATTAATAACTGAGTTTATTGTTTAGAAGGTACTTAACATGCATTTGATGTCATGAATTATATATGTACGTGTATTATAACTTGCTCATGACCATTCATGCATGAGTAAGCAATCATCCAGATCAATTTTGTTGCATAATAGATTACATTTCTGTCTCTCAGTTGTACAGAGTCAGGAGAATATCTTCAAGAGGACACTAACAACTTGCATTTGTATAGCACCCTTTGTGCATGGTGGTCTCTCAGAGCACATGGAGCCTGATGCCAAGCTGGGAAAAAAAGGGAGGTGCCCATATGCGTGGTCAAAGAGGAAAGTCTTCAGGTGTGATCTTAAAAAAAATCAAAAAAATCTCAATAAATGTGAAAGAAAATGAAAGGTTTCTGAACATTGACTCCCATTTTTTTTTTTAAAAAAGGCTTTCCAGACCATTTATAGATGAGGCATTTTACTGATGTCCAGGTTCGACTCTGCAAACGTCCTGCTTGTCGGCCTTCCCAACTCCTCCTTCCACGGGCTGCAGATAATCCAGAACTTTGCAGCCCGTGTCCTCTCCCGCACCAAACTCCATGACCCCATCTTCCCCATTATCGCCCGACTCCACTGGCTCCCTATCCTTCAGAGGATCCAGTTCAAGATCGTGGTACTCACCTACAAAGCCCTCCATGGCCTCGCCCCACCCTACATCTGCGACCTCCTAACCACCGACCAGCCCGCCCGTTCCCTCCGCTCAGCCGGCTCTGGCCTGCTCCAAGTTCTCTGACCCACCCGCCCCACCTATGGCGGGAGAGCCTTCAACCACTCTGCCTCCAACCTCTGGAACTCCATCCCCCAATCACTCCGCCTCGCCCTCTCCTTAGCCTCCTTCATGTCCCACCTCAAAGCTCTCCTCTTCGATCATGCCATCGGTCACCTCCCTTCTCCCTCCCTGACCTCAGCTCGGGTCTGAAATGCTGTACACTGTCCAGCGCCTTGGGACGTCCTCCCGACATGAAAGCGCTATACAAATGTAATCTTGTTGTTGCTGAAGTCCTACATCAATTAATAATAATTCTTGCATTTGATAGAGCACCTTACCATGTTTCGCAGGAAATACATAGTGGAAGACTGTCAATGGATTCAACCCTTCCTTTTATTTTTTCACTTTCTCCAGCCCTGTTTTTGCACTACACACTTCGATCTATCATGTACCCAGTTGCTAAAACTAGCAATCTTCTCATTACTGCTTTATCTCATGGTTAACCAGACATCAGAAACAAAAAATAAATATCTTTATTCAGCAATTGGCAGATGGTGGATGCCCATAGAACCCACAGACCCAAGCTAGGGCTCGCACAGGGTCCTGGTGAACAGCCTGAACAGCAGTGTGTGGACAGAGGTCTGGTGGCTATCTTTTTCTCCCTCTTATTGGCCAAACCTCCCCTCCACATAATTGGGGCGGTTTCACTAACAAAATGGAGGGACTCAGAATTCTCAGAGCCGTGTTCCAAATATGTAACATTACTGAGTCAAAACCAATATTGTCTAAGAGAAATCTGGGCATCGCTCCCAGTTTGCTTTAGGTGGAAGAGGTTTGGATTTCTTACAGGATGGAGATTTCCACAAATCTGAGCTTAGACCTGCCTGCAAACCGACCAAATTGGCATCAGGCTTTATTGCTGATTCCCTGGAGATTGAGCAATACCAGGAATGGGTAGTTTATCTGACGCCCACACACTCCTATTACTCATCAAATCAACAAATAAATAAAGCTACACGTCAGTAAGCAAATGTTTGTTCAGCATAGAATAAGTAGACTCAATCTGAAAGCAAATTCTTCAAATGGGTTTTTATAGTGACTGACTTGATGCAAGGAACTGCATCTCAACAGTGTTTCAGTTCACATTAGTGTGGACACAACAACAATAGCAGCTTACATGTATGTATATATATATGGTAGCGTCCCAGAGCACTTGACAGTCGTTGAGCACGATGCTGAGCAGGGGAGGAGGGAGGTGACTGAAGCACAATCGAACAGGAGGGTCTTCAGGCACAACCTATAAATCGAGAAAGAGGGGGCGAGACGGAAGCATTGAGAGAGAGTCTTCCAGAGTTTCGGGGCATAGTGGCTGAAGGTGTGGTCACCAATGATGAATGGAGGGCACAAGGGACAAGCAGGAGGTTGGAGCCAGTTGAGTAGAGGCAATGGGTAGTGGGTTGGGGAGTAAGCAGGTTGGAGAAGTAAGGTGCCAGGGCATGGCAGGATTTGAAGACGAGTGTGAAGATCTTGAAATCGATCTGTTCAGTGATAGGGAGCCAGTCATGCCTCGCTACAACTTGTGTGACGGGGTACAGATAAACAAGTGGATCATTAACCTTAACCTTTTCCCTTCCTTTACATTGTAGGCAACTCTCCAATTGAGTCACAGTGAAATAACAACAAAGCTTGCATTTGAAATTGAAATTGTTGTGGTTGTCTATGTTTGTCTGGCTTTTACCTGGCTTTGGCTTTATTGAATGTCATCTTTAGCTGGCTTACTTTCAAATGGAGCTGCTACCACTTCAACTACAACAACAACAAATAGCATTTATGCAGCATCTTTCACGTCAGGAGGACATCCCAAGGTGCTGGACAGTCAAGGGTTTGAACCCGATCATGGGGTTGGAGTCAAAGTAGTGGAGGGCAAGGGACGTGCAGGTGGGAGGATGACTTAAGGCATGGTCAAAGAGGGAGGGCTTGAACTGGACCTTGAAAGAGGAGAGGGAGGTGTTAAGGTGAAGCGACAGAGGGTGGAGGCACAAGGGCTGAAGGCTAGACCACTGATGGTATTCAAGTATATGGAGCAGGCCAGTGTCCACAAGGAGAGGGAGTGGGCAGGTTGGTAAAATTTTAGTAGATTGCAGAGGTCGGAGGAGTAAGACTGGAGGGCTTTAAAAGTGAAATCAACCAGGGTGACACATGGTCACTCCTCTCAAGCCCGTGCGCTATGCATTCTTTCCCGATGTACTATTGACAAGCCCAGACCGGCCCAAAGTACAATTCCTTCAGTCTTGTATTTAGAAGGTGAAAATATCAGCAATATCTCATTTGAACATTTGCCAGTTATAATAGTAGAACACAATACAACAGAATATAATTCTAGGTAAAATAAAATAATATAACACAAGGTAAATATAAGATTGCCAGTAATTTTATTGATAATATCAGCAAATATCACTTATCCTGTGACAGTATCTTTGCATTGAAAATGCTTACAAGGTGAAATCCTGAGAGGTTTAGGTGAAGAAGTCCTTCAGCCCATTTGATCTCATTCTTCTAGAATATTGATATCCTAATCCCATCACAGCATCAATTATTTATTTTGTAAGTGAGTCCAGCATCCTAGCCTCAGCAACCCTTCATGGTAACCCTTTGTCAATTGCTAATTATGGAGTAAAGATCCCTTTGCTGACAGCATCTCCATCCATGGTTGCAAACTCCACCTTGCTAAGCCAGTCCGGAACCTTGGCATCTTGTTTGACCCTCAACTATCCTTTCTACCCCACATCCGTGCCATGACCCGCTCTGCCTTCCCCCACCTTCACAACATTGTCCGCCCCCTGCCACTGTCTCACACCGCAAGTCGCCGAAACCCTCATACAAGTTTTCACTACATCGAGCCTTGATTATGCAAACTCTTGGCTTGTCAGGCTCCCCAACTCCTCCCTCCATAAGCTGCAGATCATCCAGAACTCTGCAGCCGTGTCCTCTCTCGCACTAGGTTCCTTGACCCTATCACCCCATCCTCGCCCAACTCCACTGGCTTCCCATCACACAGAGGATACAGTTCAAGATCCTGGTCCTCACCTTCAAAGCTCTCCAAGGCCTTGCTCTCTGCTACCTCTGCGACCTCCTAACCCCTTACCGTCCTGCCCACTCCCTCTGCTCTGCAGGCTCTGGCCTGCTTAACGTCCCACGCCTCGCTCACCGCACCATTGACGGGTGGGCCTTCTGCCACTCTGCCCCCACCCTCTGGAACTCTATCCCGCAGTCTCTCCACATCACCCACTCCCTTGCCTCCTTTAAGACCCATCTCAAGACCCTCCTCTTCGACTGTGCTTTCAATCACCCTGCTTCTCCCCCTTGCCCTCCACACTCCCCGATCCCAACCCTCAGCTCGGGTCTGAAACAGTGACTGTCCAGCGCCTTGGGACATCCTTCCGACATGAAAGGCGCTATACAAATGTAATTTTGTTGTTGTTGTTTGTCGTCATAGATTCTAGGTGGCTGAAGAAGAGGCAACTTAGGGTCACATTCCCTCTGCTGCAGTATACAGTAGAACAATACAAGTTCACTGATAGTAAACCTCAACCAACATTAATTTATCAGCCAATTGCGCACAGCAGTGTCCCACAAACAGTCGTGGATTGAAGTGACAAATTCATTATTATCTTTTTAAGGAATAATTACCGCCGGAAAAGCGATCAGCCAATCAACTAACAACCAGGTTCCTACTTATTGCTAGGTAAACAAAGGCGTGTGAAGAAACTTGTCCAACATTTTGCCCTGTAGGGAATCTCTTGTTTGCTAGGCACATGCTCTAACCACTGAGCTGCAGCACTCCACATGGCTGACTTCTGGGTCATGAGATCACCACTGACTCAATATGCAGAAAGCGATATTGGTGGCGACCTGATGATCTGTGAGTCAGCCAACAGCAGTTTGTCTAACACTGTGTTTTAGAGCACTGGATGAGCTGGCTGGCTCTGTGTGTGCGTGTGCACAATAAGTGCAGAAGTTCTGACCTACGATTGTGACGCCTTATAGCTTTGGTTGAGATTGTATGGACCAATCACTGTGTTTTGATTGGCTCTACTGTGTTGGTTTTCTGTGGGAACAGGGCTGCGGGTCAAAGCAGCACTAATTGGGTTTACCATAGGTTTCCTTTTCTAAATACAGGAAACAGATTTTTTTTAAAAAAGGAAATGGTAACTTCCTGTTTGATGCACAAGAAAAGTTTTCAATAATGTTTCCTGTATTTAGGAATATCAATCTACAGTAAGAACCAGGGGGAAACTATCCCTTCTCTATTCGTCACCTCCCCCATCGATTTTTCCAATTTCCTTCTCACTGGTTTCCCAGCTTCACCACCCATAGAATCCCACTGATCCAAAACTCTGCTGCCCATATTCTCACCTGTATTAGACTCTGCACCCCCATTACCAATTACTTGCCAAGCTCTGCTGGCTCCCTATCGCAAAACAGATTGAGCTCGCTGTCTCCGCTCGGCTGACTTTGGCCTCATGCTTGTCCCTCATCCCGTCGGCTCCATCACCAGCCACTATGCCCTGAAGCTTTGGAACTCTCTCCCCCAATCCTTCCACCTTGTCCCTCCTTCCCCTTTTTTAGATCATGACTGAAACATTTCCTCTTTGAACGTGCTTATGGTCACCTCCTCCCTTCCCTTGCCTCGGCGTCCGGCTCCACTACGGTTAAGCACTCTGAGATGCTGCCCCGTATGATGGGTGCTATATAAATGCAAGTTGTGGTTGTTATATGTCCCTCATTCCCTCCGCTTCACGATCGGTGACCGTGCTTTCAGCACTATGCCCTGAGACTCTGGAATTCTCTGCCTCAATCTCTCCTTGCCTGTCTTCAGATTACATCTGAAGCTCTTCCGCTTTGAGTGTGGCTACTCCTACCTTCGCTCCTCAATTCAATGTCAAGCTCCACCACTGTTAATTGCTACAAGACACTAAGCATGAGAAGGGCACTATTTAAATGCAAGTTATTGTTCTAATAGTGCCATAGGATTTTTAACACCACATAAAGAGTTATATGGGACCTCATCAAGTGTTTACAATATCATCAGATTGATTTGGATGTAAAAGGCGCATTTGATTTCATCCTACCAGAAAACACATCATACGGTCTTCCCATCACAGGATCAAGGTATTTTTTAACTGAGTTCCATGTCCTGGCCTCAACCACCCTTCCCAGTAACCTGTTCCAGTCGTTAAATACAACAACAACTTGCATTTATATAGTGCTCTTCACGTGGGATAACATCTCGAAGTGCTTTATCCTCTGGATGAAGAGATACTTCCTAGTGTCTGTCATGAAGTTGCCTTTTGCAACTCTAAACCTATGTCCTCCTGTTCTACTGACCTGGTGATTTCAAAAGTATTGATCTGAGCTTACTTTTTCAATCTCACTTAAAATTATATACACCTCAATAAGGTCTGTCCGTGAAATCTCCTTTCAAGAATGAAGAGCCCAACTTTTCCAATCATTGCTCATAGCTCATTACAATATTAAAATAAAATAGCAATAGCAATGTGAATTCTGAATATTTGTTGTGGTCATGTACCAGTACAACCACAACAAAAACTTGCATTTATATAGGGCCCTTCACACGGGGTGGCATCTTGGAGCCCTTAACAGTGGTGGAGCTTGATGCCGAGCCGGGGAGAGGGGGAAGATGACCATAGGCACAATCGAAGATGAAGGTTTTCAGGTGCGATCTAAAGACGGACAATGAAGGGGCAAGGCAGAGGAATCAAGGACAGTGCAGACACCAAGGTGTACAATGAAGAGGAACTTAGCAAATTTTACTTGGGGAAGAGGACTGCAATGGTTAAACAGAGGACACTTTACTGTCCTCTACTGAAAGCTTTGTCCACTGCTGCTTCTACCTGGGTCTGTTCATTGCAGAAGGTGGGAAGCCTATTTTGACAAGGAGCAGGAATCATAATTACTTTGGCTTAGAGTCTTACTACCAGTTTTTAGTGTGGGTCTCTGATATATGATCACTTAACCAGAACGTATCATTTTTTGTCAATTTACCTTCATTATCTTGAAAACTTCACTTTGCACATTCTAATCTCTTTTGCAAAGAGGCAAACTAGCAAATGCTTTGAATCTGTAAACATTTGTAACAACCCATTTTAAATGCTGACATTTTTCTAGTAGTAGGACAAAAAACTAAGCTCGCCAAAAGCAAAGATTTCCTTCATTATCATTATAACCCTGTCCAACTCTTTAAATACTTTGTTTTAGCTGCAGAATTCATCTGTACTGAAGATTTAAACAGATTGCATTTAGAAATCACTAAGTTCCCAAATGTGTTGTAGCCAAACTCCATGATGGAATTCACTTTGATTATGTTGCATATAATTCTCATAGGAGCTGCACAACAGAAGCAGTTCTAGAGGCAGTCATTAGGCCCACTGTATGATTTATCCCGCAGCCTTCTTCATACAACAACAAATTACATTTATATGGCGCTTTTCATGTCAGAAGGATGCACCACATGCTGGGCAGTTAAGGGGTTAGAATCAAGAGGGATGGACAGTAGAGCTAGTGGGGGTGGGAGTGTGGACAGAGGCACTATCAAAGAAGAAGGACTAATGAAGCTATACCTAACAGAGTAAGTGTTTGATGTGAAAAGGTGCACATTCAAAACATTGTGGATGCACTGGATCTATGATAATAATGTGTCTGGCCCACGTGAAGCCCATCACCATTCTTAAGAGTAACCAAACTACTGAGTTTTCCATATTTGCATGGTTTCATTTGTCTGCTGGCACATAAAATTGCAAGGAATAATATCATTGAATTTGTTTTTGTTCTTGATTGCAAGTTGAGTGAACTTATGATTCCATCTCCTGTTAAGACAAGGTCAGTAAAGCTATGAATCTGGTTGATACACAAATTCCCTCAAATTACACAGAATGTACTTTCATCTGTGAATTGAAATTCAGGGCCAAAGACTATACTTGCAGGTATCTAATACATCTACATCTGGAGTACTTTTATTATATTTTATAATGTGAAAATACTGTCCCGTGGTCTGAAAACTGATGAAGGAGAAAGCAAACATTTGGTTCCACAGGTTTGAAATTTAATTTTCCTCACCAAGGTCCCACTTGTTGCCAAAATAACAGTAACAACAAATTACATTTGACATCGGGAGGATGTTCCAAAGGGCTGGACATTGGGAAATTGCACTACTCAGTCAACTACTCTTGTTGCTCTTTTCTATAAGGACCCATAATTCAAAGATATTTTTTGAAGCAACTGTATGCATCATAGTTAATGCAAAGTATCTTGCTTTCACAATGTTTTGAAGAAATACGTGACTTCCTTTCTGGACAGTAGATAAAATGGATAATTGCATTTTTCACAAAATAAAATTAAGACCGTTTCCTGTCCAAATGTCAGTTTGACTCAGTTGAGAACATTCTGGATTAATATCCGCACATTGGGAATTCACTGTCTAGGCTATCACTCCAGTGTGCACTAGGTAAATCCTTCAGATGAGACATTATATCAAAAAGAGAAGGGAGTTTCTCTCAGTGTCCTGGCCAGAAATCCTCCCGATAAATTAGTAAGTTGTATGTGGCACGTGGCTGCTGTGTTTACCTGCAAATACACAGTCATAGTCACTACAGAACAATTGCAAGTGATGCTCTGAGACGTTTTGACATTATCAGTGCCAAATGCAGTTAATATTCATGTCATCCAGAACTGCAGCTTAGTTTGGACTCTTAATTGGGTTGTTCCACCTGACAGCTTTCAGCAGTTGAAGAAACCTTGGTTTCTACCACCTAATGGCACACAGACTGAACGCACAGTACATTTTAAATTGTTGAAATTTGTGGAAAGAAATCACTTGTTTGCTATTTTAGACAGTTAAATATTGCATTCCCTCCAGTCACAAAGACCTGCACATCCAATTGCTCAGTGCAAAACTAAAGCTCAAAAGAAATTTAATTTTAAAAAGCAGTGAAGTCCATCTGCTTCCTAGCAACCTAACCTAATACAGCTGGAACCCTTTCTGTCGAGACTTATTGAAATGATAAAGAGCAACACATATAAAAGCACTCTTTGAAATGTAAATGCCTACAACACGTTCATAATTGACACTATAGCCTGCACTGCTGCTTCACGTCACTGGACACATAGATGATAGCCATGTAACCCCAGGCCTTGTTTTCAAGTCATATGTCGTCCTTCTGGATGTGCGCCAGTTGTTGGAATGACTCACTTTGCAGATTTCCTTGGAGTTTTACATGGTGAATGCTCCAGATTACTTGAAAGCTTGAAAACTCTTCCACCAGAAACAGCTCGAAGTTTTAATTCCTTGAAAAGCCTCATGTGGCTCACTGGAAGTGTTGTGGAGTGTTGGTTAGGGGCTGCATCTGATGAGAGAATCATATATTGCAGCCTTGCTTGTGCTCAGTTTAATACTTTGTTCTGTCTCTTACCTTGAAGTGCATCAACCCATCCCCACAATGCATATCCTGCCTGATGTCTCCCAGACAAATCGATACTTAACTGTTGAACATTTACTTCTACAGAAATGATAAATCCATTGTAAAAGCAACGGGCTTTATCATTGCTGTAAAGATCCAGAGTGAATACACAAATGAATGAAGTCTGGATAAATAAACAATGAGCCCCTTCATGAAATGTTCACAAAAAGTCCTTAGAGCTGTGTGAATTAGAACTTGTATTCTCTTTTACCTCAAAATCTACCTCTTTGAACGCGCTACTTCTATGGCTACCTCTATGGCTCCTCCCTTTCCCTCTTTCCGTCATTTGGCATTCGATCCCATCTTTGTAAAACACTCTGTGACATTACCCTTCCTGCAGGGCACTGTAATAATGCAAGTGGTTGTTGTAAGTGTTTAGAAAGCTGTAGCCCATGGAAACTATAATGTGCCAAACTGAAAATGTTAGGACTCAGCTTTACAAATCTGCCTTTCTAAAGCTATTTAATCTTGTTAACCGCTTATTGAAGGGCCCTAAAATAAAAATAGGAAAGTGAGTTAACATTTCAGATCAATGACCCATGATCTGACGAAAGGTCATCGACCTGAAACTTTAACTCACTTTCCTCTCTCCATAGATGCTGCTTGACCTGCTGAGTGTTCCCAGTGACTTCTGTTTTTAATTCAGATTTCCAGTATCTGGAGTATTTTGCCTTTTGTTGAAGGGCCCTATTCAATAATAAAACTGTGTACCCTCCTGTTTTATACTAGTTTACAGAAAACTTTCATTTTTAACCCCCTGGAAATTAGTTATCACAAGGTACATTTACAATTGGATCTTGAGGAGCTTTCCATTTTAAATGACTTTGGTCACTCACTAGGTAGGATCATAAAGCCACAAGTTAGGTTTGGATGAAGAAGGCCCTTCGACCCATTCGATCTTCCACCTTATTCCCGGGGCAGCCTCAAGCTGTTTCTTAAATAATTCCAATATTCTGATCTCAGCCACTCTTCCCGGTAACCTGTTCCAATCATCCCCTGGGTAAAGAAGTACTTCTTGGAATCAGTTGTTGTGTAGAGTGAGGATATATTGCTCCACTTCCAACACAAGGAACAGAATAAATTGGTCATCTGCACAAGGGGCTGCAAGGTACGAATGGACTGTTTTAAATTACAGCGTCTTTCAAATAATCTTGGTAACACAGTGAGGCACATAAGAAGCAATGTGATGAGGAGCTGCTCTCTGTGAATGATAACCCTACCTCTAAGTAACTTTAATAGAACTGGCTACAGAAAATGCTCAACACTGCCAGAAATATACCAATACTTTGTTGACACTTATCTTATTAACAAAGGTGTCAGGCTAGCAGAAGTTGAAACCATGCATCTACTTCCATAACAACAACTTGTATCTATATACAATTATGTGGGGTAGCTTCTTGGAGCACTGAGAATTGATGAATTCCTTAAGATTCCTAGTGCATATGATGCAAAAAAAGGAAACTGCATTGGTTGACATTGAAAGTGTTGTCTGGCAAGCCTCCCACCGCTTGCCCAGCTAGGACCGCCTTAACTGTTAACAGGAGCTGCATGGAAAGAAATCCTGATACCAGCGATAGAATCATTGTCTCAGTCTTTCCTCTGAATCCTGCCGATGAGTCAGGGTGGCTGTGCTGTCATCAGCAGTGCCCTAGATTACTGCGGTCTCGACTGGCACAGAAACCGAACTACCAAGCCCACTGCAGAGACTTGGTTCAATTATGATATTACATCGGAGTTGGATAGTGCCTGTCAAGGCTCATTCGCAGCAGTGATGATACAGTTGGCCTATGTCTCCTAATAGAACAGGGGAAAGTTAGAGTTCCCAGTCCTACCCAGTGAAAATTAAAGGTAAGCCTGTATGTGTGGAGTTTGCGGGAGGATTCATTGTGATGTGCCACAATGGATTCCCCACTGCTCCTCATTGTCTAGACTCATATGAAAACTGGTGAATTGGGGAAACTTCCAAATTGTAGAATCCACTGTGGGAGAGGGAAAGTAGAAAGTAAGAAAAAAAATTCAACTCTTACAAAAGTTATGCTCCTGGTTAAGAATTGTTGCAAACACATGACAGATATGGAAGATCTTTTTGGAACAACATGCAAACAATAACAACATCAATTTGCATTTACATAGCCCCCTTCACGTGGGTCAGTGTCCCGGAGCGTTTAAAGCTTAAAGCAGAAAGCTCAAATTAAACCGTGGAAAATTGAGTTGCAAATCAAGACTCAATTTAAGGCTATTAACCAAAGTTCGTAAGCCTTAGGACAGACATGAGAAATTTTGGACCTTATTATATTGGCTCTGACGTGATTCTTCCCATGGTCTGCAAACACTGGTTAGCTTCACACATGAAGAGTGATCAGAGACTGCTGATGCCTATGGATATATCCCAGCATTAGTCAGCACATCCGGAGATGAGGAGAGTAATAATAGGGGAATACAAAAACAACACAGTGGGTGGGCTGTCAATTGGTTTAGTGGACAACATTCTCACATTAAAACTTTGAGTGGTCTATTCATTCCATGTTACAGTATTTGCTAATAGTGAATGAATAGCCTCTATTTAAAACGTTCAAGAGAGCAGAGGTTTTAGCAAGACTTGCACACATAGAAATTACAGTCGCTTAAAGATCTCTGCTTTTTATAATCATAATTCAATTTCTTTGAGAATAATTACTTTCTCCATCTATTTCTCAGTTGTGAAGAGAATGTTCCCATGATTGGTGCTCGCTTCTGCACTTTAATTGCTTTCTACACTCTGAAGCTGCAATATCCTTTCTTGTCTGTAAAATCCAAGGTTACTCAACATAACATAACATAACATGTAGGAGCAGGAGTAGGCTATTCGGCCCTTCAAGCCTGCCCCGCCATTCAATCATGGCTGATTTTCTAATCTAACTCCAGCTAATAACCTAACCCTGCCTTATCCCCATATCCCTTAATCCCTTTTGCAATAAGAAATATATCTATCTCAGTCTTGAATATGTTCAAGGACTGAGCGTCAACAGCCCTTTAGGGTAGCGAGTTCCATACATTCACCATCCTTTGAGTGAAGAAGTTCTTCCTCAACTCAGTGCGAAAGGGCTGACCTCTGATTTTAAGGTTGTGACTCTTGGTTTTAGTTTCTCCAACCAGGGGAAACAATCTCCCACTATCTACTCTATCATGCCCTTTGATGTTCTTATAGGTTTCTATAAGATCCCCTCTAATTCTTCTATATTCTAGAGAATATAGGACCAAATTGGTCAGTCTCTCCTCGTAACTCATCCCCTTCATCCCTGGCACCAACCTAGTAAACCTACGCTGCACCCCTTCCAAGGCAAGTACGTCCTTCCTTAAATAAAGAGACCAAAACTGCACACAGTATTCCAGGTGTGGTCTCACCAGGGCCCTATACCGTTGCACAAGACTTCTCTACTCTTGTACTCCAATCCTTTCATAATGAACGCTAACATACCGTTCGCCTTCCTAATTGCTGCTGCGCCTGCAGACTAACTTCCTGTGATTGGTGTACAAGGACACCCAAGTCCCTCTGGACACTAACACATTCCAATCTCTCCCCTTCTAAAAAATAACCCGCTCTGCTGTTTTTGCTACCTAGGTGGATGACTTTGCACTTCCCTACATTATACTTCATCTGCCACCTACCTGCCCAATCACCTAACCTATCTATGTCGCGCTGCATTTTTTTAATGTCATCCTCTGTGTTGACACTCTCATCTCAATGAGAGATCATTCTTTTCCTTCCACACATTAAGGGGAAATGTAATATCTTGTGAATAATTACACTTAATGCGCATGGATTAATTCCTTTTGCATATTGGGGAAAAGAGCACAATTTATTGAATGATCTATTTATTACATATTCTGATAACAGTGAATAAATCACTTTTGGATCTGTAATTCTGTCACTGATTTGATCGATGTCTGGCCACTCTATTAAAGGGTGATTTCAACATCTTTTGTGCTTGAACACAATGTGAAAGATGACTGTTGATCACATTATTATTCCTCTCCCTCCCTCACTCCCTGGCCCCCCACACGCCTGCCGCTGCCAATTTTCTCATCTTCTGGATACAATACCTCACTAACAGCTCCACAGGTGCTGGCTTCCCTCCAGTATCTCATCCAAGCCATCATTTATCCTGCATGAGTCTGAAACATCAAGAGGCTCACAGCCAAGGCTGATCCCGTCTCCACATAAAGCCCACACACACTTTCCAGCAGGGGATAGTGAGCAGCACTAAGCAGTGGACACCCCAACAGATTTTCCTTCCTTAGTCCAAAGACTCTGAAGCCAATTGCAACACCCCCGCCCAGTGTCATCCTGAACGAGATCAACTAACCAACCTCAGATCAACTTTTCACCTTCTCGGTCGATGCATATCTGTTTTGCATTACAAAATGTTTTTACCAATTGGAACAACTGGAGGACCCTTCCAAGTTGATTTTAAGTCAAATTATGTCAGAGGTTTTGTGCCATTTAAAACAAAATTCCCACTTCTTGTTTCTGTAAAGTTCTATTACTGTCTAAAACAGAAGTGGTTTTGAATGTTACACATAGCTCTGCTTCTCCTTTCCCCTTTCAAAGCATTGACTTTGGAAATGTTCAAGTTCATTAGTCTTATCTGATAGTTTGTAATGACGATGTAATCTGTTCCCCAGTAACCAGAAAAGCAACACCTAAAATTGGCTCAGCACTGGGCTATCTCACTGTCCCAGGTTTTCACCTCAATCCTCTCTCTGGAACAAATAGAAGCAATTGCCTGCGTATGGTATGGTACAGGAAGGATGTTTTTCAGTGCAAGTTAACTGAATAACTTTTAAATCCTCTGTGTATTGACTTGATATATTTTAGACTGCTGAAAGATCTTTAAACCTAGGTGCATTTGATAATAATAATTATAATAATCCATGAATTTTATATAGTACCTTATCACTTCTCAAAGTGCTTCATAGAATATATTGTATAGTCAGTTGATTGTGTCTTTTGTGGGTAAAACACGGCAGTTAATTGCGTACAGCAGTATCCCACAAACAGTTGTGGATTGAGCGACCATTTGTTTTCAGTAAAGAAACAGGAGCTGGAAATCTTAAGAAGAAACTGTAGAGGAGATATTTCAAACATTTTATTTCAATGTCACTCCCTATGGGCAATGCAGTTTTAGGCAACTCTCAAATCCGGGTTAGTCCATAGCCAGTTCTATATGGGCTGTTAGAAACAATATGGGTCAGTTTAAACAAAGTGTGTGTTTCTCTGTGACCCTTTTTCAAAAAAATAAACCGTATCCCTTTATAGCATGTTTCAAAATAAACTGTGCCCTCGCTTTAAGCTTTCAAAATAATCTGTGCCCCTCACCCACCCACCCACAGCACGTTTGAAAATAAACAGTCCCCTTCCGTCAGGATTCAGTGTGTTTATGTTTCTATTTTACGAGCTGCTGTTCTGCTCACTGTTGGACATTTTGAGATTTTTTTCTTCTCCATGGTCCCTGATATGATAATCTGGGAACACAAATTAATTTCTGGCATCTCAGCATGTATTTAGGCGCCAAGCAAATGTTTGGTGAATATTAGTACATTAATGGCCCAATCACAGGTAGGAAGGAGCGGGAGGTCAACCACCCCTATCACTAACAGTACAGTAGGTGCTGTTATTCTCATTGCTCTCTGGAGGTAGCTAAGTAAGCCTTCGTGAAGGCTGAGAGATTGAATTCAGACCCAGTCCACCCACTGGTGTCTTCACTCTATAGGTTAAATGTTTCACAAGTTTTTTGTTTACATTAGGAACCTAGTAAGTAATCATTACAGTTGTTAGAATTGGAACATTTCACCCTGTAATTTGTGGTACAAATGGAATTGGAAGCTCTAAGCACTGTCCCCTTATGGGAATAGCTACCTCCTTTGAATTTTGTGACATTCCCAAAGTGGGCTAAATCTGATTTCCAAATTTAGTCAAGGAACAAAGGCCTGGAAGCAAAATGAATGTTTCTCTACAGTTGGAATTATTGTGCTGTTTCTACATGTGGGAAAATAAATGGGGGACATTTGTGGTGTTTCATAACAAATTCTTTGTAATTACTATCAAAGGGAACATGTTATCAAAGACTGCCTGTTTCTTCCTGTTGTCCCCTCACCAGACTGTACATGCCTATCAATCAACGCTGCTTGCTAACTGCCTCCCACGCCTGCCCTGTTGACTTTACAGCTGTGGTGCTGAGCTGTCACTGAGGCAGATCTTTGTTAACAAACATAGAGGAAACCAAGTTAACTTAGTCAGTTTCCTGATCTCTGAATAGAGGTTTCTAATGGGGATGCTTATGATAAATATGATATGCTAAGTTTCTAACTTCTGCGTTTCTCTAATTCAACGCTGTAAAACACAGTGCTACTAAATAAATGTTTCTCTCTAATCCAGCCCCACCCACTATTCCTCCACCTTCAATCCATCAGGCTGCTTGTTAACTAAATCCAGTGCTGGCATCTTGCACGTTCCCCAATAACTTCCTCAAGCTGTTCATTCCAGGTTAAGGCTATTCAATCACAAGGTGAAAAGCTTTTCTCAACTCGATCTTCACATATGTGTCCTGCACTTTTTTCTACACCACGTCGAAATGTACTTCACAGTAGTGACTTTTCTGTAGGTAAATACAGCAGTTATCTGACGAAAAATCATTGACCTGAAACGTTAACTCATTTCCTATCTCCATAGATGTTGCCTGACCTGCTGTGTGTTCCAGCGACTTCTGTGTTGGTATCAGAATTCCAGCAGCTGCAGTACTTTGCCTGTTGTTTACAGCTGTTCCCTGTCCCAGCAAGTTCCCAAAAATAGCACTGAGGTCACTGACTGGAACTTCATCTGGAACTCCCTTCTCTTTTTGGGTACTATTGTGTGTCTTTAATATCCTATGAACAGGCAGATTGGACTTCAGTTTATCCAGCAATGCAGCGCTCCCCAGTTTTGCACTGGACTGTCAGCCTAGACTATGAGCTCAATAATAATAATAATAATAATAATAATAATCCTTGCATTTGATATAGCGCTTTTCACGTCGGGAGGACGTCCCAAAGCGCTTCACAGAATATACTGTAAAGTGAATTGACTGTATATTTGTGGGCGAACGCGGCAGCCAATTGCGCACAGCAATGTCCCACAAACAGTCGTAGATTGAAAATGACCAATTTATTATTGTTTTGGGTTTTTTTTTTTTTTTGGAGGGATTATTATTAGGCGTGTGGAGTAAGGAAACTTGCCCAAGGTTTCGCCCTGCCTGGAATTGAACCCAGGTGTCTTGCTTGCAAAGCAAGTGCTCTAACCACTGAGCTACAGGACTCCACCCACTGAGCTACAGGACTCCAAGTCCTGAAATGGAACTTAAACCCACAACCATCTGGTCAAGAGATGAGAGCGTTGACATACATTGCTGTAGGTATCACTGGATAGTAATGAGCAAAGGAATCCTACCTGAATATCACTCTTCCTAACCCAGCAGCACTGAGGCAATGTGTAGTGACCACATCAATGCCTTGGTTGAGATCCATCAGTGCAGACCAGCTTTCTTTCTAGTTTGTATGACTTAGCACCAGTGGTGCAGCGTGTTTACCCACTAGCCATAGAAAACCCTCCAAAGTTTTGAACTCAAATGTCCATGGTTGTTCTGTTGACAAGATAACAATCCATTAACACTAACACTGTGCAAAGCTGGCAGCTGATGATTCTAAAGTCTCAACTAACAAAAAGATCAGACAACACTAACTATTTCACGGTTTCATCCTGCAGACAATCTCTGCTGCACCCACTGTATCTCATCTTCCTCCATTGACCCTCCTGTCTTCAATGATATCCGGTAACAATAACCTCTTACACTGATCCTAGCAAATCCAATTACTGTGTGAGCCAATCATGGCTCCCTTCATTTCATTAAGGCAGCATGAATCATATTTGACACAGTCAGGGTTTATGACTCATTTTCAAGGGTTGTTCTTCCTTTCTGTTCTGTTCTTTGTTGTGCAAATCACACTGCCACATCTGCTAAATATCAGTGCTGATAACAGAGCCTTTGATTAGAGAAACAGGACCAGCTACTTTAACACCAAGGAACAGCACATGTGTTAGCCCCACTCATCTTTTAGAGAAGATAATTTTTTTCTCTTTTGCACTGAAACATGGCAAAGAGGGAACATTTATTTTGAATAGTCAAAAAGCTAAGGATATAGTAGATTGTGGCTACTCTTTAAAGGTTTCATTTCAGGTACAGTTTAGCTCAATTGGTAGCAGTCTTGCTTCTGGTTCAGAAGGTTGCGGGTTCCAACTCCAAAGTGGGACTTGATCTAATATACAGTGCAGTATTAAGGTTTACTGCATTCATAGACATCACATTTTTGGATGGACATTAAAGATTCTGTGGGAGTTTTCAAAAAAGGGAAGGGAATTAGTGTGGGTCAAAAAGCCTTCAGAATAATTGGTTGTCCAACTCCCATGGCAGTTTGTGGGACATTCACCAGAATGATACCAGGGCTAAAATGGTTAAATTATGAGGACAGGTTGCATAAAATTAGTATATTCACTTGAGTTTGGAAGGTTGAGAGGTGATCTGATTGAGTTTTTTAAAAGAATAAAGGAACTTGACAGGGTAGCTACAGAGAAAGTATTCCCTCTAGTGGGGTAATCCAGAACAAGGGGCATAATCTTAAAATTAGAGCTTGGCCATTTATAATAATAATAATAATCCTTGCATTTGATATAGCGCTTTTCACGTCTTCTCAACATCTCAAAGCGCTTCATAGAATAGACTGTAAAGCGAATTGACCATGTATTTGTGGGCGAAACATGGCAGCCAATTGCGCATAGCAGTGTCCCACAAACAGTCGTGGATTGAAAATGACCAATTTATTATTGTTTTGTTTTGGAGTGATTATTATTAGGCGTGTGGAGTAAGGAAACTTGCCCAAGGTTTCGCCCTGCCTGGAATTGAACCCAGGTGTCTCGCTTGCAAGGCGAGTGCTCTAACCACTGAGCTACAGGACTCACTTTAGGAGTGAAATCAGGAGGCACTTTTTCACCTAAAGGATAGTGAAAATCAGGAACTCTCTCCTCCAAAAGGCTGTGTTTGCTGGATCCATTCACATTTTCAAGACTGAGGTGGTTAGATATTTGTTAGGTCAGGGTATCAAGGAATATGGGGTAAGGGTTAGTAATTGGAGTTGAGGTACAGATCAGCCACGATCTTATAGACTGGTGGAACAAGCTTGAGGGGCTGAATAGCCTATTCCTGTTTCTGTGCTTCTATGACATTGCTGTACACAAATTAGTTACAGTATCTGCACTTTGTGCATCTGAATGGAATTTAGGGCAGGAGAAATTTTTCCATAAACTGTTTTGTTCACTACAACAACAACTTGGATTTATATAGTGCCCTCCACGCCGGACGGCATCTCAGTAACGGATCCTGGGGCCGAGCCAGGGGGAGGGGGAGGAAGGTGACCAAAGGCGCGGTTGAAAAGAAAGGTCTTCAGCCGAGAGCTAAAAATAGGAAGGGAGGGGGCGAGGCGAAGGGAGTGAGGAAGGGAGTTCCAGAGTTTTGGGGTGGAGTGGCTGAAGGCACGGCTGCCGATGGCGGAGCGGAGCACTCGGGGGACAAAGAGGAGGCTGGACCCAGTGGAGCAAAGGCAACGGGCAATGTTGCGAGGAGAGAGGAGGTCAGAGAGGTAGGGAGTCCTGTAGCTCAGTGGTTAGAGCACTCGCTTTGCAAGTGAGAGACCTGAGTTCAATTCCAGGCAGGGCGAAACCTTGGGCAAGTTTCCTTACTCCACACGCCTAATAATAATCCCTCCAAAAAACCAAAAACAATAATAAATTGGTCATTTTCAATCTACGACTGTTTGTGGAACATTGCTGTGTGCAATTGGCTGCCGCGTTCGCCCACAAACATACAGTCAATTCACTTTACAGTATATTCTGTGAAGCGCTTTGGGACGTCCTCCCGACGTGAAAAGTGCTATATCAAATGCAAGGATTATTATTATTATTATTATTAGGGAGGTGCAGAGGAGTGGAGGGATTTGAAGACAAGGGTAAGGATCTTGAAGTTGATCCTCTCTGGGACAGGCAGCCAGTGCAGTCTGGCAAGGACTGGGGTAATCAGGGAGTTTGGTGCGGGTAAGAATGCAGGCGGCAGAGTTTTGTATGACCTGGATTTTATGGATGGTAGTGGAGGGGAGACCGGCGAGGAGGGCATTTGAATAGTCCAGCCAAGAAGTGACAAAGGCATGGACCAGGGTTTCAGCGGCTTTCGGAGTGAGGTATTGGCGGAGACGAGCGATGCGTCGGAGGTGGAAGAAAGCGGTGCTGGTGAGGGACTGGATGTGGGGAGGAAAGATAATTGGGGGTCGAACCTGACGCTTAGGTTGCATACAGGTTCGGAGAGTTTTAGGAGGAGGTCGGGTAGGTGGAGAAGGTGAGAACCATGTGATTTTAGACGTTGACATCTTGTCAACGTTCAGCTGAAGGAAATTCGCACTCATCCAGCTCCTGAGGTCTGACAGGCAGGCTGACAGACCATCAGGGGACTGGGGGTCGCAAAGTGAGGTGGAAAAATAGAGTTGGGTGTCGTACGCATACATGTGGAAGTGTACTCCATGTCTGCGGATGACATCCCCAAAAGGGAGCATGTAGATCAGAAAAAGGAACTTGACAGATAACAGGCTACTGTTAAAGTGTTCATTGGAAAAAATATCTGGTAACAGTTCCACTGTAATGTTAGCCTGACTTACAATGTAAGCAAATAATTACTTCATGACAATAAAACAACAACAGTTTACACTTACAGGATGAGCCTGTTCTAACGCAGTGTTATTAGACTCCACCATATAACAGATTTGGGGGAAAAATGGCCACTGATCCAAGCATCTAGGCTGTCAGTACACTGCTGATATCATTTCCTGTTTCTGGCATTGACTGTCTGCTTTCCTGTGCAGCAGGCAGGAAACCGAGGGCTCAGGGAGAGCCATTAGTTGGGGGAGAGAGTTCCAGATTTTCACTACCCTTTAGGTGAAAAACTGCCTCCTAATGAAACTATTCCCATGAAACACTCATGAGAGTATTTGTGGCTGGTCAACCAGCTTCCTATGGCAGCAGTCATGCCCAGGAAACCAGTCAGTGCACCACACTATCAGTACCGACTGACTCACAGAACACTCGTGTTATGAGCTGACTCACACTTTAGTGAGGTGCATTATAACAGGGATTGGCCTATGTAACCATCGGCAACATCTTCAAAGCCCTCCATGGTCTTGCTCCCCCATACCTCTCTGACCTCCTAACCCTCTACCATCCTGTTCGCTTCCTTCGCTCCCCGGGCTCTGGCCTGCTTCAGGTCCCCCACCTTGCTCGTCCCACTATCGGCAGCCAGGCCTTCCACTACTCTGCTCCCATCCCATAGTCCATCCGTTTACCCCCTCCCTCGCCACCTTCAAGACCCACCTCAAGACCCTCCACTTCGAATGTGCTTTCGATCTCCCTGCTTCCCCCCCTGCCTTCCACTCTCCCCCACCCTGACCCTCAGCTCTGGTCCGTAACTCTCTCAGTCCAGCACCTTGGGACATACTCCTGATTTGAAAAGAGCTATACAAATGTAATTTTGTTGTTGTGTTGTTGTATGTATAGCACTTTTCATGTAAATAAATAATCCTTGCATTTCATATGGTGTCTATAACGTTGTAAACTCTCAAATTACTGCTTTGGAGTAAGACCTCAGTTGTCTCTCCAGGGAGAAAGTACACATTCCATTTCAATACATGGGAATTGCCGTGTGTAGGTGGCATACATGGAATTCTCAGTTTGGATACTCTTAAGCATGGTAATGGATTTACGGATGTGTCAGACACCTGGCTGACCCCCCCTCCAAAAGCCTGTCTCGTCTGAAGGGTGGCAATGTATCCAACAATCCATCAGTGTTAAATTGGAGATTGGCCTGGACTGTGAGTTCAATGTTTCACATCTAAATCTTTAAGCACTGATCCTATGGGGATATTATAAATACAAAACAAGTGGAGTAAATCAATGCTGTTGGTTCACATCACTATAACAGTTGTACTTGTTTGACACAGTACCTCTAGTATACAGCTGACTTGAGATTAAAGTGTACTGAAACTCTGCAATAAACTAACTTGTATTTAGCAGAATAGGCCTGGAATTAAATGGGGCGGTTGGGTTAATGAGGATCCACTGACTTTAATTGAATTTTCAGTCCCTATTGTGTTGGTAGCTATATTGCAAGACACTTCCAGCAATTCAGAATCAATTCAATGTAATTTGGTTCATTTTGAAAGACAAATTAAATAATATCAACCGCCACTGGATAAGTGTTGAATCTTGGTCCTTCGGATGGATGCAAATGGTTATTCTGTCAGTCACTAACCAATAGAGACTAAATAAATAACAACAATAATAATAAATTTAAGATTATTCTTTTTAACGTAGATTGTGACTTAATCAAGGACCACCTGTAGAAACGAATCTCGCTCTTTTAAATGTATTCCATAATTTGCCTCTTGCAAATTTATTAGATTATGTTCCAAGAGTTCTAAATGTTAGGCCTTCTCTCGGAAATCCTCACAACTATTGTAATTGTAGTTCTACTAGGAATATAATATACTCAAAGAGATTCTAACTTTTTCTCATTGGCTAATTTATGGGAGGACCCATCGCTGGAAGAATGTTTAAACCTACCCAAGGATAATAGACACCATTGATCTAACAGGAACACTAACACAACAGCTCACAATAGAGGTTCAGATGAAGAAGGGTTTTCCATCCATTTGATCTCATCCTGCCAAAATACTCATTCTAGCATCTTTGCATTGCAGAATCAACAACAAAAATGTTTTACATTTCTCTAGGGCTTTTCACATCGGGAGGAGATCTCAAAGCACTTCAAACAACTGCCTGGGAACCCAAGCTGGAGTAAGGGGGAGCATGTTGTTGGAGTTCAGATTATGTCAGATTCACGGTTGACCAAAACATATTATCTTAAAATTTATGAACACACAGAACTGCGAAAATTCTTAAATTCAGTTTTAATTTGGAAGAGGTTCATATTGTGAACCTAAATCCTGATTTAATGAGCCTTTATAACATTTTCTTTCTCTTGGTCCAATTTTCATTTGAGATGTTTTCCCTTGTCAGATTTGTCTGTGGTTCTGTATTGATTCCACAAAACCACGGATTTACTGCTCAATAGTAATTAAATCTGTGGCGTGTTTCTGAAGGTAATAGTGAATTAGTTTGTTCTAAATCAGAAATTGGAGCTTTATATAATAGGTATGTCATGATCAATAAAGGATTTGATAGAAATCTTCACAAGTGTGGCTGAGTCATTATGTCACAAGTGTTGGAGGTGTTGCATACCTCAGTAGGTAACTTACTTAACGAGCAAAGATATTTGTCATTTCATATATTCTATTGTTTGCAACTCTGTATCATGTTGGCAGTAAATTATCTAATTGTCATGAACATTTTTATTGTGTTAAAAACCCAAGCAAGTCAGAGGAATGTGTGGAATGATATGTCTTAGTTAATACAGTAAAACAAGGTCAACAATGACCCTAATTGATTGACCAGTCATCTCATGGCTGTTTTGGGGATCTTGCTGTGTGCAAAATGGCATTAATCCTCATTATAGATAATAATTTTAAAGTTCTGAGCATATATTCTTTGATGCATGCCCAGAACACTGAAATAGGGAAGTGAGTAAAGTGCAGTATATGGCTGCTACCTTTTTATTTCAATGTAAGTTGTTGTTGCCAGCGCCTTTGGACGTCCTCCTGACGTGAAAGGTGCTATACAAATGTAATTTTGCTGTTGTTGTTGTTATCCCGCACAGATAACAATCACCTGAATCCAGCTCCGCCATGTGTTAGGACTTGGGCCATGGTGCACTTCATACTGCTCGAGCCTTCATGTACACATCATGTTTGGCAGTAAATTGTTGGCAAAATTATGGCAGTTCATTGCCAAACATGCAGTACGAATGCAACATAATGTAGCCCAAAAAATTCATTTGATGTAAAACTGGGCATGGTAGAGCTACATCTGGCAACCTCAGACCCATTAATCTGACTAATGGATTCGATCAATAAATTGATTCAACTGGCTTGAAAAATGGAGGAAATTGATTATCGGAGGGGGAATGGGAATCACCTGCATGTAAATAATTCAATGAAAGCACCCAGGCAGATTAGGCAGGGGCAGTTCCTATAAAAATAGTTAGCATAAGGAATGGTGATGAATTAGAGAAGGGAGCCACACATATCACTGGCATTCCCTATAATATCACTATCCACCTACAGATACACAGTCACCAAACATCAAAGAAAAACTCTTTTAGTGATGCTTTGTGATAATTTGATGGGATAATAAGGCGCTGCATCACATGCAGGATTATTCTTAATTGTTATTGTATGCCCTTCAGTGATTAAACAAGTTATTTGTATTTCTCCAAAATATTTGTATCTCCAAACCCACCCGATTCCTCTGATACAACAACCATCTCCACTGCTGAAAAACCCAAACCCGGCTGCTCGAGCGCAGATGGCGGAAAATTGGCCTGACAGTCCACCGCCAACTGTGGCTCGAGCAGTTCTTTGACACGCGCAAAAACAGCCTTCTACTCCAACATCATCTTGGAGGCTAAACACAACCCTAAAATCCTTTTTTCTACCACCCACTACCTCCTCCGTGCCCCCCCTCAGGCCTCCTCAATCTTTATATCAAATGCCAAGTGCGAGGAGGTCATGGACTTCTTTTCATCTAAAATTCACAACATCCACCAGGCAGCCTCATCCACCTGCCTCTTGTCACTGACCACCAACCCCTCTCTGTCCCCCTTACCCTCCCCATCCTACATTCCTTCCTCCCCATCGCTCCCTCCTCCCTCTCACCCACCATCACCTCCATGAAACCCACCACCTGCTGCCTCAACTCCTTCCCCACCAATTTGCTGGTCACCCAGCTCCCCCTTCTCTACCCACTACTGGCTGACATCATCAACCATTCCCTCTCCTCCGGATCAGTCCCTGTCCCCCTCAAAACTGCTGTCATCAAAAAACCTTCCCTAGATCCCTCAAACCCCAGCTACTACCGCTCCATTTCTAACCTGCCCTTCCTCGCAAAAGTCCTAGAACGCGTTGTTGCCAATCAACTTCGCGCACACCTCTCTTCTCACTCCCTCTTCGAACCCCTCCAGTCCGGTTTTCGCCCTGCCCACAGTACAGAGACTGCGCTTGTGAAAGTCACAAACAAATCCTCTCTATCTGTGACCAGGGCTCTCTCTGCCTCCTTGTCCTCCTGGACCTCTCAGCCGCGTTCGACACAGTCGATCATGTTATCCACCTCAGTGGGACCACACTCGCCTGGTTCGACTCCTACCACACAAACCGCCAGCAGTACATCTGCAGAAACGGCTTCCCCTCCTGCTCTCACCCGGTCATCCCAACGATCCATCCTTGGCCCCCTCCTCTTCCTGATCTACATGTACGCGGATGACACCTAACTCTATTTTTCCACCTCTTTTTGCGACTCCCAGTCCCCTGATGGTCTGTCAGCCTGCCTGTCAGATCTCAGGGGCTGGATGAGTGCAAATTTCCTTCAGCTGAATGTTGACAAGATGGAAGCTATACTCTTTGGCTCTCGTCAACGTCTAAAATCTCACGGCTTCTCACCTCCTCCACCTACCTGACCTCCCGCTAAAATTCTCCGAATCTGTACGCAACCTAGGCGTCAGGTTCGATCCCCATTTATCCTTCCTCCCCCACATGTGGTCCCTCACCAAAACTGCCTTCTTCCACCTCCGACACATCGCCCGTTTCCGCCAATACCTCTCTCCAAAAGCCGCTGAAACCCTGGTCCATACCTTTGTCACTTCTCAGCTGGACTACTCTAACGCCCTCCTCGCCGGTCTCCCATCCACTACCATTCATAAAATCCAGATCATTCAAATCTCTGCTGCCCGCATTCTCACCCACACCAAACTCCACTCCCCAATCACCCCAGTCCTTGCCAGACTGCACTGGCTGCCTATCCCAGAGAGGATCAACTTCAAGATCCTCACCCTTGTATTCAAATCCCTCCACTTCTCTGCACCCCCCTACCTCTCTGACCTCCTCTCTCCTTAAAACAGTACCCGTTGCCTTCGTTCCTCTGGGTCTGGCCTCCTTGTCCCCTGAGTCCTCCGTTCCACCCTTGGCGGCCGTGCCTTCAGCCACTATGCCCCGAGGCTCTGGAATTCCCTTCCTCACTCCCTTCGCTTCAAATTGGACCATTTGAACGAGTATTAGGCATGAGTACAGTAGTACATCTGAATAATAGTAATAATCCTTGCATTTGATGTAGCGCCTTATCACATTTCTGAGACATCTCAAAGCGCTTCAGAGAATATACTGTAAAGTGAATTGACTGTATATTTTGTGGGCTAAACACTGCAGCCAAATGCACACAGCCGTGTCCCATAAACAGTCATGGATTGAAGTGACCAATTTTTTGTAAAGCAATTATTGCCCACAGGAAAAGCAATCATAGAATCATAAAACGTTACAGCACAGAAGGAGGCCTTTCGGCCCATCGAGTCTGTGCCGGCTCTTTGACAAAGCAACTGACTTTTATTAACCCCAATCACCAGCTTTCTCCCCATAACTCTGCAAACCTGTCTTCCCCAGATACCTATCCAGTTCTCTCTTAAAAGCTGCTATCGAATCGGACTTCACTGCCCTTTCGGGCAGATCATTCCAAATTCGAACAACTCGCTTAGTGAAAAAAATTCTTCTAACCTCCCCTCTGCTTCTTTTGGTAGATATCTTAAGACTGTGACCACAACAACAACAAGATTCCATTTATAGAGCGCCTTTCACGTCAGGAGGACGTCCCAAGGCGCTGCACAGTTGGGTCATGACCCGAGCAGGGGGGAAATGGTCAGGGTGAGGGGAGGGAAGGGAGGGAGAGAGGAGGGGGAAATGGTCAGGGTGAGGGGAGGGAAGGGAGGGAACGAGGAGGAGGAAGAGAGTCGAGAGGGGAGCTGAAGGCACGGAGACCACGAGTCACAGACACACCTACCAGCGGAAACAGCTTTTCCCTATCTAGCCTGTCGAAACCTTTCATGATCTTGAAGACCTTTATCAGGTCCCCGCGTAACCTTCTCTGCTCTAATGGGAAAAGTCCTAACTTTTCCAGCCTGTCTTCATAGCTAAGCTTCCCCATTCCTGGTATCATTCTCGTGAATCTCCTCTGCACCCTTTCCAGTGCCTTAATATCCTTCCTGAGGTAAGGTGCCCAGAACTGGACGCAGTACTCCAGCTGAGGCCTAACCAGTGTTTTGTACAGATTAACCATAACCTCCCTACTCTTATACTCTATGCCCCTACTAATGAAGCTCAGTACACCAAATGCCCTTTTTACTGCCCTATCTACCTGCTCTGCCACCTTCAATGAATCGCTTACTTGAACGCCCAGATCTCTCTGTACGTTCACCCCCCTTAAGATTGAGCTACCAAGCCTATATTGCCTCCTATCATTTTTCCTACCTAAGTGTATCACCTCGCACTTATCTACATTGAAATCCATCTGCCACATGTCAGCCCATTCCACCATTCTGTGTATGTCTGCCTGCAGTCCGTCACAATCTTCTTCACTATTTACTACCCTACCTAACTTGGTATCATCTGCAAACTTGGAAATAGTGCTCCCTATGCCCAAGTCCAGATCATTAATATATATTAGAAAGAGCAGTGGTCCCAATACCGATCTCTGGGGGACACCGCCGCACACCTCCTTCCATTGCGAGAAACACCATTAACCACCACCCTCTGCATTCTGTCACTCAGCCAGTTCCTAATCCAAACGGCTACTGTCCCCTTAATACCGTGGGCCTCCAGTTTTTTTATTAACCTCTTATGCGGTATTGTGTCAAAAGCCTTTTTAAAATCCATGTAAATAATATCCACCGCATTTCCTTCATCAACCCTCTTAGTCACCTCTTCAAAAAATTCTATTAGATTTGTTAGGCAAGATTTGCCTTTAACAAATCCATGTTGGCTGTCTCTAATTACCTCGTGTTCCTCTAAGTAGAGATTTATTTTGTCCCGGATTATGGTCTCCAGTAGCTTTCCTATTACCGGGCTTGTCTTTCTGCCCCTTTTTGTAGAGTGGGGTAACATTAGCTACTCTCCAGTCTCTTGGCACCACTCCTGTGTCCAATGACGATTGAAATATAATGGCCAAAGCCTCCGCTATTTGAACCCGTATCTCCCACAGCAACCTTGGGTGAAACCCATCTGGTCCTGGTGACTTATCAATTTTGAGCCCAGTCAATCTTTTCAGAACTTCCTCTCTGTCTATAGAAATCCGCTACTCAAGTAACAACCAGGTTCCTATCTACTGCTAGGTAAACAGAAGCATGTAGAGTAAGGAAACATGCCCAACGTTTTGCCCTGCCAGGAATCGAACCCAGGTCTCTCACTTGTGATGCGAGAGCTCTAACCATTGAACTACAGGACTCCTCGTTGCCCGCCTGGGAAATGCTTGTGAGACAAGTGCTCTAACCACCATGCTATGTGACTTCAATAATAGGTGCTCTTGAGATGATTTACTATGGTACAGTACAGCATTGTTCTTGGGGTTAAAGTCACTGGAAAAGATGCCACCAAAAAAGGGAAAAACTATTAGAGCAAAACAAGCCAGCTTTAGCTATAAAAATCACTTCCTTCAAAACTGACATGAGTTCAATGAACCCAGTAGCAGACACAAACTGCTCGCTGTTTCCTTATAGAAACAAATGACTTGTCTCAGTATTTCTGGATAAAAAAAGAGAAGTCACTTTTTTTAAACAAAACACACACCCTCAACTGCACCATACAAGCTTGGGATAGCTCAGTTTTAAAAATACTGTAGCAATTATCCTTACAACAACAACAACAAGATTCCATTTATAGAGCGCCTTTCACGTCAGGAGGACGTCTCAAACTATACTGTAAGGTGTATTGTGTGCTACACTTTTAGTGGTGTTTAATATTCATGCCATGAATAACACTTTCAATGTGTTGTTTCTACCAGATGTCCAATGGCTGATAAATAGACATGCAACACAGTCATATGCACAACACCTGCTAAATTATTGCTTTTCTGATTAACGTCACAGCAGTGCAATCTTAAACCTCTCCATCGTTTGATGGATTAGCTACTGGTATGTATTTACGATCCATTGGTACAATACGCCAAATGCCGACTGAATTGTACTGGCCTATGCTGCTCAGATGCTAAGCATTTCCCTTCCTCTTTCTAACCTGTGAACTCAGCATGAGCTTTTCCATCCACTGTAGTATGTATGTCAGCACTGAAATGCTATGTGTTGTTGAGCACAGATAATATATATAATAAATTTATTCTGTCACACAATTCTCTTGATCATTGTTATGTATTACCCATGTCATTGAGCTTTCCTGGGCATGCTTGTGCATTGATGTGCCTGAGATTATGTGTCTTTTATGCACCCTCAGGTGGTGCTTAAGAAACACAGATGCCACGTAGTGGAAGGACAGAAAGGGTCTCTTTAAAAGGGCATTGAATATACATGCTTTAAAATTTAAAACAAATAGTGCCTATGATCTGTTTGTAGTCCACTCTGAGTATTATAAATATATATTTCATCTCATGTTGGTCATGGCAGATATTGCACCTGAAAACTCTCAAGAGTTTCAGACAGAAGTGGCACTAACTTTCTGCAAATGGAATCATTCCAACATACGTACAATAGAACTTCACCTGCTCGGGTCTGTCAGCCTGATGGGGATGTAAATAGTGTGATATTTGATCATAAATGACGTTCACCCACAGAAAATACTGTCACTGTGTTTTACAGAATATCCTCCCGACATGAAATGGCTATATCAAATGTAAGGATTAATATTATTATAGAAAGAGTAAGCCTGAATACAACTCACTAAATTCACAGTATTTATCTGATAAGTTCTTTGAGACATGTTGACAACTTGTCAGGGAGGTAATGGAGGCCAAGACACTGGACTCATTTAAAATGCAGCTTGACACTGTGATGTGGGGTAAGCAATAAAGTGGGTGTTCTGGAGGATTGAGATTGGATAGGCTGAAGGGTGAAATGCACACACACAGAAAAATATATTAAGGAACAATTTGAAATCCAACACAGAAAAGAATATTAATGCTGAGAATTAACTGTAGCAATTTCTAAACTCTAATTAGGACCATTTCATACATGCAGATGTTGCATATATGAAACAAATATGCGACATTAATATTGAGAATATCTAACAAAACAAATATCTAGATGCTGCCTGACTTGCTGAGTTTTCCCAGCTCTCTCTGTTTTTGTTTGAGAATATCTAACTTTAGTTTGAAGAATAAAGCATTGCTTTTTCATGACAAAAAGTAAGTCAAACTTTCCATTTGCTTATGTGAACCTAATGTATTGGGTTAAACCACAAAAATAAATTACATAATAGCAATCAGATGGAATTGTCTAGCATAAGCATGACTCTGTTTATTTTTCCTTGAGAACATCTCTACAAAATGATCAGCTAAATTTGTTCTGATATCACATGAAGAATTGTGTGAAATCCTGTATCTGCCAGAGTTGATGAAGCACAGCCAACGTCGGGCAGCTTAACCATTTTGGTGCTACATTTGGCCTCGCTGCTCGCTCCCCAAACTAGAGAGAGGAAATATCAGCCAATGTTTCCTATCGTGACCACTGTCCAGTAACCTCTGCTAGAATGTTCAAGTGAGTGGATGTCAAGTTATGTTAGCAGAGGCTTGACTGTGATGCTCCTCACAGTGGAATATCCAGACAGGAGTCACTGGCTCACACATGAAGAATTGCCCCTTGGTTGAGGATTTGGTGGCCTCGCATAAAACCCAGCAAACAGTCATCATCTTTGTTTTTTGTCAGTCGGGTGTCTGACACATGCAGAAACCATCACTAAGCTTAAGAGTATCCAAACCAAACAGAGTTCCAGTTCCATCCCACTTATATATGGAAATTCCAGAGATATTTATTGCAACAAGAGAAAAGGGAGAACACTGGACAAAATTTAAAGTACTTCATATTATAATAACATCCTTGCATTTGATATAGCATTTTATCATGTTGTCGAGACGTTTCAAAGAGCTTCACAGGATTTTACTTCGAAGTGTCTATGTATTTGTAGGCAAACATGTTAGTCAATTTGTGTACAGAAAAGTCCCAAAAAACAGCCATGAATAAATAGCATTTTTTTCTGGCCTAGACACCAGGAGAAACTCCTTTCTCTTTTCAAGTGGTCCCATGATTAAGGCTGTATGAGAATCATGGCCCAGAAACCTCAAATATTTGCAACTTTTAATGACTGGTAGAAAGTTCAATAAGAGCGCAGGATGGATTGATGGACAGGCAAATACTCCCATACTCACTGTAGTCATTAGAAGTTGCAAAACGTTGTGGTTGATAGCAATCAGACCACAGTAGAATTATCTTCCATTCGTATTTTCCAGCTGAGACAATGTGTTCAGAAAGTTTTGCAGTCAAAGATCACTGTCACACTATTTATTGTCAGCTTGGCTCAGTTGGCAGCACTCCTGCCTCTGAGTCAGAAAGTTGTGGGTTTAAAGGTTGATAGTTCTGGAGCACCGAGGCCAAATGTAACACTTTCTTAGTCTTCCCCATTGGATCTATAAAGGCTGCATCTCGGTTTAGCATCTCATTTATAGGATGACACCTCCAACAATGTAGTGTTTCTGTAACACTGCACAGGAGCGTCAGCCTGTACTGTGAGTTTCAAATCCTAATGTGAGATTTAAACCCATAATTGTTTGACTAAGAGGCGGGAGTGCTAGCAACTGAGCCAAGCTGACAATAGTGTGTGCAGTGATCTTTAACTGCACATATAAAACTTCCTGAAAATGTTGTCTCAGCTGGAAAAGACAATTGGAAGAGTATGTTATTGAGGCCTGATTATGGACATCTTGCAATATAGGCTGGAGATAATTATCTATCTAAACCTTATGTAACTGTGAAACAATTCAATTTATAATCTCTCACTGCAAGCTTCACTGCAGTTGATATGGTTCATTGCAAAAGTGCTTTTAGCATACCATAGCACTGATGAGTCGCTCTTGACTCAATTTTGTAGCTGCCAGTGCCTTGGGACATCTTCCTGACATGAAAAGCGATACACAAATGTAATGTGTTTGTTGTTGTTACTTTGATTAAAGCATTAACAATTGAGTTGTCACTAAATAAAAGGAGGTAGAGACCATGGAGTTGTATGCGCTCTGCAGCTTAGAAATGAAGCCTTTTGCCTAGAGAAGTGGCAAAGCTGATGTTACAATCCATAGTGTTCCACACTGAGCTGGATGCATTTAATTCAGATCAGACGTTTGGCTGAATCTGTTGGATTCAATTCTCATTTCCCCTTACAAATGTGGTGGCGTGCATTGCAAGACTCTTTCCCTTGTCCCTTGTGTTTTCAGACATCAAATTCCAAAGAATCTTTGTTTTGGAGATTCTCAATGTAATGTCTGATCCTTTCTACCAGGAACGAGTTGTTGCTTCTCAGCTTCGCTCCTTCCTCTCCCGCCACTCCCTTCTCGAATCCCTCCAATTGGTTTTCCGTGCCGCCCACAGTACAGAAACAGCCCTGGTCAAAGTGACAAATGACATTCTGTCCATCTGCAACTAGGGCTCCCTCTGCCTTCTCGTCCTCCTTGACCTCTCTGCTGCTTTCGACAACGTCATCCACCACCTCCCCTCTCACCTCAACTTCCACAGCTCTGTCCTTGAATGGTTCAGATCGTACCTCTCACACCGCCTGCACTTCATCTCCACAAACGCTTTCTCCTCTAGCCCCCGGATCGTCTCGTGCGGAGTTCCTCAGGGCTCTGTCCTCGGTCCCCTCCTCTTCAATATCTATATGCTCCCTCTTGGTGACATTAAAAATTTGCAATGTATTGATCAGAATTGACAAATTCTTGAACACCTTTCTCAATAACTAGCTGTGTGAAGGGGTTCCCACATTCAGATCCCAACTCATTGCAGCGTTTACTGGTCAGTGTGATAGAGGTTTGCTCTGGATTGTTCTGGTTTAGTAAAACAACGATTGCACTACCTGGCAGTCAGATGCCACCATTCGAGGACATGACCCAGTTTCCCATAAACACTCAGCACAGTAAAGGGGGAAGAGAGTTGCCTCAAGTAGTGAACAATTACAGAGCATACTACCAAAGGCTGGACTTACAGCTGTTTTTCTAGAGGTGGAACATTTGTTAGAATGTTTCTTAGAAAGGGGCATGTGGGGTCATCTGACCAGGCAATACGAGTTTATCACCTATATGTAAAGAAGAGCAAAAGAGTAGGGGAAATAACGAGCCTGTTTAGACAGGCTGAGACCAGTTGGAGACAGTGGAATGTAGAGGTAGGAGAGAGAAAACAACTCAGTAAAGAGCTATTCTGGTTGGTAACCCGTGCCTGACACCAATCTGCCAAAAACTAACACCGCTATTGTAAATTAAAACATTACCTCCTGAGTTGCAAATTTGCTTACAAAATACACAGTCACTCCACTTTACACTAAATCCTTTGAAGCATTTTGAAATATGAAATATGTGAAAGGTGCAATATCATATGTGAGGATTACTTTTTATTGTTACATGTCTAACAGTGGGACTGAAAATGTAGTTTTTGCTACTTGGTTTCATGAATAGTAATTTCTGTCAATAAATCCTAAGTGAATCATGCCAACCAGGAAGGTGGGGTGGGTGGGGGGAGAGGTACCGTGGGAAACAGATGGATGGACACCCCAGAGTGTGTGTTGGGGTACTGCTGGAATCTGAGCAGCTAAACCCACACAGCTTGCCATTGATATTGCTGTCCAGCAAGTTTTCCCGCTGCTTGTCCAGCTAGGACCACCCTAGCCTTGGTTTACAGGCTTAACAGGAGCTGAGTGGGATGATTCCTTGCCCCAAGTGACCACCTTGTTTATTTTGTACAATCTCATACAATTTACATGGTGCCTTTCACATCAAAATATGAAATTTATGGACTGTAAACAAAATCCTTTTAAAATGAAATCCTTTTCACTTGCCAGATGACAAAAGTCAGATAACAAAAATAGCATTGGACAGAGTTGGGCTGACTTCAGGCCAATCCACTGATCCAAAGATCAGATTGAGTGAGGAGTGGCAGGGAGAGGGGAGATGTGCATTCAACACAGGTTTGAAAAATTTGCCATTTTTTAGTGATGTGATAATATTATGTGATACTTATCACATCTCATCCAGCATTTTTCATCCCAATACGTAACACCTGGGAGTCTACAGGGCCACTTGCCAAATGCATCTTATCCACCTATGGGTCCTGTGGCATGCCTGCTGCTGCACTCCACAGAATACTCTGTCTATGTCATGATGAAGGCTTTTTCAGATGAGTGGAGTAAAGGAAAAGCATGCTCGACCATGCTTTGCACAATTCTCTGAGTAAGAGGTCAAACAGTCAGTCTGCCTGTTAGAGGCAGGGGCTTGCTCTTAAGTAACCACTTTAGGAATGTGTAGTAATGTACAGACACGTTTCTCTCCTACTACCAGCCTCTGCTTAGTGTTTCCTGAGTGACCTGGCCTGTAGACAGTGAACTGTATAATTAGTGACTGTTGAATTTCACAGATGTGAATATTGTATGTGATTTACCTCTGACTACCACAGGGCACTGATTCCCCAATGCATTCAGTTTTCAGACCATCGTGTCGTAAGAAATGCCACAGTGCTTTTCATTGTTTGCTATTTCCTCTGTTTTTTGTTAAGAAATATCTAAAAATTTCTTTGATGTTAGATCTTGGGTGCCTCAGAGGTTCAGCACTCTGGTCTGTCATCTCTCGAACTGATTCAAATCCAACGCAGACTGAGGGGATTGTTTTTGGTCATCTGGGTGTCTGATATACGTGGAAACTCATTACTATAAAGATTGGAAAGGTTGCTTTTCTCTCTAGAGCTGAGATGATTGACAGGGCACATGATGGAGGTATTCCAGATTATGAAAGGGTGGAGGTTGATAGGCTGTTTCAAGGGTTGTTGAGTCCAAAACTGGATGGTATAAATACAATATAGCCAGTAGTAGACCCAATAGGAGGGTTTAGGAGGAACAAATTGCATGAATGTATTTAAGAAAAAACTTGATACAGTAAATGAGAATGAGGGGAATGGAGGCATATAGGAGAGGGGAATGGTAGGCATTTGACTAGTTTGGCCAAATGGCCTCAAGTGCCCCATCACTCTGTGTTATTTTATATAAGAGCTTCCAAAACAAATTCCTGAGAGTTCCACCTGTGCAGTTTTGATTCTAGGCCCTCACATTGCTAGTTCCAATATCTAATGTGGGAGTGCTTAAGGTTGACACTGGATGCGAAGAATGTAAAAATGCTTTGAATGTTGCCACCCATCTCCCTCATCTTAAGTACAAATTTTACAATTTCTTCTTTAAAATTGAGTTGTGAGGCTCATGAGTTGTGAGTTTCACCAAACTCACCAAACCTATGAGTTTGCTTGCATTACACTTTTGAAGCAGCTTTAATGTAATGGATTGATGGGTGATTTGGTAAAGTTGTGGTAAAGAAAGGTTGTTGAAAATGGCTGCAGTGCCACTGGATTATGGAAGGGGAAATAATAATATTTTATGTAATATAGCGTGTATAACATTCAAACATCTCAAACAGAAAGTACTTTGATTTCAATTGGCATCAGAATGTTGTGGGTTGAAGCCCCACTTTGGGATTTTGAATTCACAGTCTAGGTTGACACTCTAGTGCAATGTTGCAGGAGTGCTGCATTTTCAGACATTAAACAGAGATCTTGTCTTCCTGATGATGTGAAAGATCCCATGGCAACACTCAAAATGAAAATGGAGTTTCTGCCTTGTTCTGGCCAATAATACCCAGAAGTTGGTCATTCACTTCATGACTGTTTGTGGGAAATTACTGTGCACAAATTAGCTGCCGCATTTGCCTCCAAAAGCACAGTCACTACACTTCACAGTGAAATCTTATGAAGTGCTTTGAGACATTCTGACAAAAAGACGTCTATATTGTGTAATGGATCCTAACATTTTACTGGTGCTTTGAAAGTTAGATTCTCATTACTTTGAATAAATCTCCAGTATGAAATCAAGAATTGCAACAATCATTGCAACATTCCCAACAAAAGATCATGAGGCTTCCATTGGAAAGTGGCACATGGTTGTTAAACTTTGCTAATCTCATTTTCAGTGACCCTTCAATTTGTGGACTTCTGTGAGAGTCGGATAATGCTGGTTTGTGATGCCTTTCTTCCCCCGTGTTCAAATAACCTACTGACATGCTTTGTAAGTTTACGCATGAGTTTAATGAAGTCTTAGTGTTTTCTCTCAAGGGGGTTGGGAGGAGGGTATTGTTTTTAATTAAATCTTTTTACTAAAATGTTTAATGCCATTGGTAGAAAAGATTTATTTTTGAAAAAATATCGGCATTTGGAGTCTTGTAAGACTCAAATGTAAGCTATATCTAATGCAAGGAATATTTTTATTTTAGTGGTTAGAGCACTCGCCTCACAAGTGGGAGGACCTGGGTTTGATTCCCGGCAAGGCGAAACATTGGGCAAGTTTCCTTACTTCACACGCCTCAGTTTACCTAGCAGTAAGTAAGAACCCGGTTGTTCATCGATTGGCAGTTTGCTTTTCTGGGAATAATAATTTCATCAACATAAATAAAAAATAATTTGGACCCTCAATTTGAGGGACACTGCTGTGCTCAATTAGCTGCTGTATTTCGCCCGCAAATATAGTCAATTCACTTTACAGTATATTCTGTGAAGCGCTTTGAGATGTCTTGAAGACATGATAGGGCACTATATCAAATGCAAGGATTATTATTATTTTTATTATTATGACACAGGCGCTATATCAAATTCAAGATTTATTATATAAATTACCAAAGAATGTCCAGATGCACTTTGTATGCATCAATGGTCTCAGGAAAGAAAGAAAAAATATTCTTTGAAAATAATTGACCATTGTTCCCACATGGTTATAATGAGACCTATAGAGTTTTTTTCTTTGGATTCACCAGTGTTAGAATAAATAAAACAGATGGATACCTACCATAATTACAGAGAAGAAAACAGAGACCTGGGAAAGATTACATGCCAGTAATCTCATTCAAATGGAATCATAAACCACAGTATAATTTTTGTTTGTACCATAAGTTGAGGTAAATGCCGTGAAATCGTTCTCATGTATCTGATATTTTTAAATTGGGTTGAAAACCACAGAGTTAATGGTACCAGAGCAGAAAAAAAATCTTGGGCGTAAAGTGAGCTCTGTGTAACGAACCCTCTATTTGTCACCCTGACTTGTGAGAATTTGGCTTTGACCCAAGATCATTTTGGAGGCAGGTTTATGGAAGTTGGTGTGACATATGAGGGATTCTTGGCACTAGCCACACTTTACATTCAGGGCATCTTGTTCCATGACTCACACACTTTGGGCTGCGTTTTTTCCATATGAGGATTTTATCAGCTCCATGAGTGCAGCACAGATGATGGATGTAGTTGTATTTCATCTTAATTCCCCCTGAGTCAGAAGGTTGTGGGTTCAAGACCCAGGTCGGGACTTGGAATCACATCGTCTAAACTGACACTTCAGTGCGGTGCTGGGGGTGTGTTTCATTATTGGAGAAGAGAAGAGTCCTTCAGATGAGATGTTAAACTGAGATCCCATCTGCCTGTTCAGATTGAAGTTAAAGATCCCATGGCACTCTTCGAAAAGAGAAGAGAATTTCTCCATGCACAGCAATGTCCCACAAACAGTCATATGGATTGAAAATGACCAATTTATTATTGTTTTGTTTTTTTGGAGGGATTATTATTAGGCGTGTGGAGTAAGGAAGCTTGCCCAAGGTTTTGCCCTGCCTGGAATTGAACTCAGGTCTCTCACTTGCAAAGCGAGTGCTCTAACCACTGAGCCACAGGACTCCACGAGACAACTTGATAGGCGCTATATCAAATGTCAGGATTATTATTTCATCATAAAGAAGTGTAACTGTGTGTATTTGTTTGGGAATGACAATTTGGGATCTTTGAGGATATTTTTATAACTGATTATAAAAACGCCCTCAAAGGTCTCAAATTTTCATTCTCAAACATGCACACACAGTTACAACTCTTCATAAGAATGATAAAAATAATAATAATCATAATCTCACAATAAAGCTTCGTTTTCACAGGATACAGTGATCATGGTTTCTGAGCGTGGTTTCAGCAAGTTTGTAACAGTCTCTCAGTTATTGCTTTGCATTGTGTTGAAATTCAAGGTTTACCTCTTTCTGAAGCACAGCTTTGTTCCTGGAGACAATGGGGATTCCAGCAGCTTTTATCTGCTTACTGTTGGCAATGATTAAATGCATTGAGATCAATGAATATTTCCAGGAACCACTTATTGGAAAGTGACAAGGTACAGGAGGATTTAAATGCGCTTGTTATCATAGCATTTGTTTTAGAGCACAAACCACAATTCTGCTCATTGAGCCAAAAAGGATCCACTACTAAGCTCTCTGCTTATGTATATCTGGATTACTGAATCAATATTCAAAGTAAATAATGTGCATATTAAATAGGTAATTATCTTAAATATGATGTTTTTGACACACACAGAAACCCATCAGCATTCATAAGACTATCCAAGGTCAAGGCCCCATCTGCCTGTTCAGATGAATGTTAAAGATACCACTATTTGCAAAGAAAAGCAGGCCAACAATCTCCCGAATAAAATTAGTCATTTACTTCTTGGCTGTTAGTGACAGATTGCTTAAATACAATCAAATAAATAAATTGTGTATGCACAGGCATTACATTTTATAGTATACGCCGTGAAAGGCTATGAAAGTTTTTCGATGTGAAGGGCACTATATCAAAAGCAATGAGTATTCTTCTCATTATTAAATTACACAAATATATGAGGATCTGGCAATTGCAGTCACAGGGAATTACAGGGAGTCATTGTTTATGTCTGCGTGTAAGAGAATGAGAGATTTATTGAATCCTGACAAGACAGTGTGACCTGCCATTAGCTTAGCTTGTATTTCCTGAAAGCTTGTATAAGTACATTATTTGCATTTCCTGAATAAGAAAAAAGAACTGAAACAAAATGAGAATTTCTGGCCACGGAAGCCATGGACAACAACTTAGTGGCACTTTCTGCTTCAGTCTCACTCTAACTTCCATAATGTGTATTGGTTTGAAGGCTTCCAGCCAATCTCTTCCTTCCAATTTGGCTCAAAGGAGCAGGAGTTTGCATGTACCAATAGTCCAAAATTTTCTCTAGGAAATGAACAGGAATGAGGCATGAGCCTAATCTGAATGACTCACTATTCCCTGGACACAGAACACAGACTGAGGATGCTGTACATTAGGATGATTTACTGATTGACTTCTTTCAAAAGAAGCCAACTGTTTCAAAGTTGTTATCAATCCCTATTGCATAGGCAGAGAGCTGGGAGACATAGACTGTACCCTCAATGGAGGACGCTCTGAAGGACTTGGTTGTATGAGATATTATATCAGAAGTAAAACAGGTTAATTGTTGTAAGGATAATCAGATGTAAACCGTGTGACCTGGTTTGGCCAACAGGGGCTCACAGAGCAGCTTAAAAGCCCAGAGAGGACTAATAGGAGTGAGATAGAGAAACTTAAAGAAAAAAAAGAGAGAAAAGAGGTAGAAAAGTCTGTGGGCCTACAGTAAAGTTGAAACTTTTTCAAGCTCTGAAGGGAAAATGTTCATTTTATTTGAGATGTTACACAACAGACTTGATATATTTGGGGGACAGTCTATGAAATGTGTGGCACGAAGGACTTCCAGAGATTAAGAAAGAAACAGCTTGCATTTTTATTGCACTTTATCAAATCAAAGTTTCTCAGGGTGCTTCACAAACTGCTGTCAAGTCACTGTTTTTCTGAGCTAACGTGACAGTAGTTTGCATGCAGAAAAGCCCACAAGATTTACTGTATTGTACGGTGACTATGTATTTTGTTGGCAAACACAGCAGCCAATTTGTGCATAGCAATGTTGCATAAACAGCTGTGGAGTGAATTATCAATTTATTTGGAGGATTGTTGGACAAGACACCAGGAGAAATTCCCTTCTGATTTTGAAATACAGTCGTGCCAATTGATTAATAATGTTTAATCTGAATAGGCAGACAATACTTTGTTTTAATATCTCTTCGAAAAGCAGTTACCTCTGAGAATGCAGCACTCACTCAGTCCTGGACTGGAACATCAGCCTGGATATAACCGATTCTATGGGAGAGAGGAGGAACAATCAGCAGCTTGCATTTGCGTCCCAATGAACCAATTTATTTGCCTATTGTCAAAACTGTTGTTTATTTTAACATAGAAATTTACATTTAAATATTTGGGAGATAAATCCTAAAGTCTGACTGGGGAATGGACTCTAATCTCTGATACTTGTACATATCTCTGAATGCATGCTCTGAATCCTCAGAAGTATACAATCTATCCACTAAAGACTGCAATGAGAGACTGAAGTTAATTAAAGCTATTATTCAGATGGTCAGGATTATATTATAGTGAGAATATGAACATGTTCATAATAATTAATTTTTTTTATTTTTGAAAACACCCAAGTTGAATTGCCCTATTTGTTTAAAGTACAGTTCGACCCAGATTCTATTATATTTGAGACTGTGAATGAGGAAATGAATATACTGCACCGAGTGTCGTGCTTACTGAGCTATTTAATGACTGGTTTGCAAGTAACAAAATATTGTAATCAGATTATAAAATAATAATTTGTATTTGATATAATATCTGATCATGTTGTAAAAATATCTCAAAGCATCTCACAGGATTTAGTGTGAAGTGTTATCACTGTGTATCTTGTAGGCGAATACGGCAGACAATTTGCACACAGCAATGTCCCACAAATAGTCATGAATCGAATGACCAATTTTATCCAGAGGATTGTTGGTTAGGATTGAGCCAAACAATTTGATACTGGTCTGTCTGTGGCAAGAATTTGCAAATGGAAGCCCAAATTCCTGTGGTTTTAGTCATACGACTTAAAGTTTAAGATGCTACAGATTTTTGGAATTAGTTTAGAAGATGTTTTCTGAAAAAATCAACAATCTGAAAACAGTGTGTGTGTGTGCTATCTTTATGACCATGCCTTTGGTCACCTTCCCCTCTTCCCCTTCCATAACCCTGGCACTGTGAAGTGCACCGAGATGTTATCCTATGTGAAGGGTGCTATTTAAATACAAGTTGGTGTGTCCGTTTATGTGCGCGCGTGTGTGTGAGAGAGAAAAACAAGTTTGGGAAAAAGAAACAGAAAAAATAATTTGTTGCAGGTGGAATTAATAATAATAATAATAATCCTTGCATTTTATATAGCACGTTTCATGTCTTCTAGACGTCTCAAAGCGCTTCACAGAATAGACTGTAAAGTGAATACAGTAAAGTATATTTGTGAGCAAAATGTGGCAACCAATTGCGCACAGCAGTGGAGTAAGAAAACTTGCCCAAGGTTTCACCCTGCCGGGAATCGAATCCAGGTCTCTCACTTGCAAAGCGAGTGCTCAAACCATAAACATTGTTTTTTTAATAATATTGTTGCTTTGCCAAAATGTTATGCTGTGTCTTTGCACGCACAATTTGAATTATACTATCTAAGTTGCTTTCTAAGTGTTCGAAAAATATTTTCAAACACCAAAATTATATTGCTTTACATAAATGTCATTGTGACCTACCATATGGCCAAGATATTCTGAGGATATTGGCAACTGTGGGCTGCAGCTGTCTGTCTCCAGTCCTATAACACATCTGCTCATGCATAAGTTTATGCACATTCTCTTAATGTCTCCACAGATGAGTGGCTGTTTCCTTTAAGCTCCACACCTTTCCGCCAGAGGCCATTACTGTTGCTATGGTTAGTGACCTGGTGTCCGGGAGTGAGGAGCAGGGAAGAGTTGGCACTTGTGGGCAGAGAACAACATGTATCGGGTAGCCACACATCCACCAACATCTGTCAGCCACAATGCCAGTGTGTCAGCTCAGTGTGTCAGCCAGACTCAGTTGGTAGCACTCTCGCCTTTGAGTCGTAAGGCTGTGGGGTCAAGTGCCACATCGGTACTTGGAACTTGTACAGTCTTAGCTGACTCTCCAATGCATTGCTGGGGGTGTGTTGCATTTTTGCCACGTTAATAATAATAATAAACCTTGCATTTGATATAGCGCTTTTCACGTCGGGAGGACGTCCCAAAGTGCTTCACAGAATATACTGTAAAGTGAATTGACTGTATATTTGTGGGCGAACGCGGCAGCCAATTGCGCACAGCAATGTCCCACAAACAGTCGCAGATTGAAAATGACCAATTTATTATTGTTTTTAGTTTTGGAGGGATTATTATTAGGCTCTGTGTGGAGTAAGGAAACTTGCCCAAGGTTTCGCTCTGCCTGGAATTGAACTCAGGTCTCTCGCCTGCAAAGCGAGTGCTCTAACCACTGAGCTACAGGACTCCACAAATGAGTCCACGTTCGAATGAGAGGTTAAACTGAGGTCCCATCTGCCTGTTCAGATGGACGTTAAATATCCCATAACACTGTTCAAAAAGAGAAGAAAGCTTTTCCCTGTGTTCGGGCCAACAGTTCCCCAAATAAAACTGATTATTAATTTCATGGCTGTTTTGGGGACATTGCTGTGTGCAATTGGGCTGACGTGTTCATCTACCAGTTCACAGTAAATTCTGTGAAGCACTTTGGGACATCCTCCTGATGTGAAAGGCTTTACACCAATTGCAAGGATTATTTTTTTTATTATTACAGGGCCTCAAGCTTTCAGTCTCTTTATACACCGGATATTTGTCATCTGACACTAAATGCACCGCTAACATCAATGTTGCATTTTCCAGCTAAACAAAATGCAGATTTAATAATAATTTGAACAAAGTATTTACATCTGACTGAGACTCATGATGTCTCTTACTCCAACCCCAGCACTGGACAGTGCTCCGAGACTCTATCCTGTACGAAGGGCACTATATCAATGCATGTTGTTGTTATAATTATGATTTATTATTATTATTATTTACAACTTAGAAATTCAAAATGCGCAGTTTAGAACCACCAAAATTTACAGCACAGAAGAAGGCCCATCATATCTGTGCTGGCTTTTATTTAATTTTGCCTTTTTTTCCCTATTCTGTCGGCTCCCTCAATAGTGGAATCCTTTTCCTCAGTAAATTTAGAACCTGTGTTTATGTTTAATATTGCACGTGTGTGAGAGGAGTTAAAAGTTATTTCAAACCAATTATTTTGCATGCTGGGTTTGAAGTTGTCACGCGGCTTGCTACCATCCTTTTTCTCAATGGGGCTTATTACAGCACAGTTTATGTACTAAGCAAAAATGCAGCTGGCACAAATATTACAGTATCAAAATGAAAGTTATTAATCATAATTTACCCTTTAAAACATTTTGCTCCACTGCGTAAATATACAACCAGTCAACTTTACAGTATATCCTGTAAAGTACTTTGAGACATGCTAATGTCACATGGTGCTATGCACAGGAAGCATGACTGACGTCACTTTGTGTAAGAAGCGGTACTTCCTACAAACAGTGTGCAGGAGGTGGTCGGCCATTGACATGCCAAGCCAGAAGTTGGCCATTTTTTACATTTCGCTTGTTACACACCTAATACATCTATTATGTAATAGTATCTATCTAATAGTATCTAGTTGCCCACACTACAATAGGTGTAGGTTTGCCCTGCATATAGCGAGGCCTGGTGTAAGGCTGTATCTCTGAACAGTTAGCAAGTTGTCTGTTTTTTTCTCAATAAGGCTGAGTTTGTATAGGAAAATAAGATACCATTAGCACACAGGGCAGAGGTGCCATTTTTCAGATCTGCCTGTTCAGATGGATGTCATGACAATACAATAAACCCCAGGCTATCCCCATGTACCTGAAATTTGGAATTAGCCGACCTAGTCCTGTAGCAGTGGCAAGCGAGAGGATCTGGGGTCGATTCCCGGGCAAAGCAAAATCTTAGGAAAGTTTCCTTACTCCACAAGCTTCTGTTTACCTAGCAGTAAGTATAGGAACCCGGTTGTTAGTCAATTGGTATATTGCTTTTCCAGGGGTAATAATTCCTTTAAAAAAATTGATCACTTCAATCCAAGACTGTTTGTGGGACACTGCTGTTCGCAATTGGATTACCTACAAAATACACAGTTAATCCACTTTATAATATATTCTGTGAAGCGCTTAGAGACTTTGAGACTGAACGACGTGATCAGGCCCAAATCAAATGCAAGGATTATTATTATTATACATCCCAAAAAAAAGTCTGCGATTCTGCACATTAAATGTCCACCCAGTGTTTTCAATCTCCTGCCAGCCCACATGATATCCATAGCTTGACACAAATTGGTTTAGCTGAGGCATCAACAGAGCTGCATCGAATCAGTTGTGAGTACAGAACTATTGCTTTTTTTTGTTTTTCATCTATTTTATTTATTTAAAATTCATTTTTATTCATTGAAATGTTAGGGAGGATTTACTTTTACTTATTTTATTTATTTGAAATGTTAGGATTAGAATAAGCAGTTAGCCTGAAAGTCCGTCTTGCCAGACCGGATCTCCCCCCAATTAGTCCAGTTAGCTGCGGGATGCCTATAAATACACAGTCACCCCACTTCTCTGCAATTACTTGTGTAAAGCACTTTGAGATTCTTGGAAATAAGAGGCGCTCTATCAATTACAAGGCTGGAATATTTCAGAGTTACTTATCTCTTCAATTTAATTCAGACTTCCAGCACCTCTTTGATCTTAAAGGACAAAGAAAGAACACAAAGCCAACTGTATGATTGATGGTTACGAGCATTCAGACAGTATTTAAAACTGTCAGAATTATTCTTGCTGTAAAGGTTGTAATAAACACACCTGTCCACCCCAGGTTTATATACCACTTTCAAATGATGGCCTTTCAATTGGCTGAAGATCAACAATACTTAAAGTCATTTTTCCACTCACCAATAACCTAGCTTGTTTTTAACAATGCTCCTCCCATTCAATACAGGATATATGCCATGAGGTTGAGGAAGTCCAGATTTAGTAGCAAAAAAACCCCAAAGGAGAATAAGAAAGACAAGAAAAAAGTTGACTGAGCAAGCATATTTTAAAGTGTCTTAGATATTCCATTAAATTGTCTTTATTATTGTGTCAGCTTAATATTACAATAATGAAGCACCTTCTGATACATGAGTCTTGTGATTATTGTAATGTTAGTACTTTAACATTCAGTGCGTGAGCTGAAAAATAAGCAACCAGTTGGACCAAAGAGACAGTAATGTCCCTGGATCTGTCAGCAGTCTCAAGATTAGTATCAGAAATAATGGATTAATTTGGAATTGGAGGCCATCCTATCTTTTTAATGGGCTTTTGGGGGTTAATCTTAGATAAAACTGAATGGACCCTACTGTACTTGGTAACAGATCATTTTTCAAGTAAGATGGAAGAAAAATTCAAATTCAGTGCTTTTACCCATCTTCGGTAAGTCACTAAAATAGCATTCATGCACATAGCCGTGTTATTATAATTATTTCACAAGCAACTTAAAGTACAAAATGACTTGAATTTCTCAAGACTTTGAAAGTTAGGAATCAAGTTAAGATTTGCCTACACGAATTTCCGTGCAGTGCCTCATTCTGGAATGTTTCAGGAATGTTTCCAAGACGGCTCTTCCCACATCCACAACATTTGTTTCGATTCCCCAGCTTTTCTGTTATAGAGCCATAGAAATGCAAGGCACATGTAAAAGGCTATTTGTTCCAATTTATTATTATTATGATGATGATAATGATGATGTCAGCGTTTGCTCCCACAAGAACCATCCATTCTAATCTCAATACCATGCTCTTTCTCCAGACTTTCTAATATTCTTCTGCTATTTGACTAATTCTCTTTTAAATGACCGCAATTGACTGCTGTAACAGTCTGGCAAATTATTCCATGCCCTGACAACCCTCTGGGAGAAGAAGTTCATTGCGATAGCAAGAGTAACTTTGATTTGCCTGTTGAGTTTTGATGTTCAAAGAAGCAGAATGATTCAGAATTGTGTGACTGACTCATCTATGGGGATTGAGATATATGTGGGATTCTTCACTATTGTGATGCCCAGTTATATTGAAGGTCAAATACAGCTGCTTCCATATTTTCTTTAAATTTTCATTTCTGTGCATATTGATTTTTAAAAATCTAAAATTTAAATATTATCTATATGTTTATTCCCATGTTGTACTGTGTCCATAGAATCATAGAATTTTACAGTGCAGAAGGAAGCCTTTTGGCCATCTAGTCTGCACTGACTCTCAGAGTAAGCTTATTTTCAATCTCACTGCCTGTTACCATCCCTTTACCTCTTCTTTCATATACTTGACTACTTCCCTTTTGAAACCAACAATGGACTCTACCTCTACAATAACAACTTGCATTTACATAGCACTCTTTATGCGGGGTAGACTCCCGGAGGCTTCACAGTGGTGGAATCTGACAAACAGCCAGGGGAGAAGGAGTGGGGTGGTGACCGTAAATAAGCACCATCAAAAAAGAAGGTCTTTAGGTAGGATTTGAAGGTGGGGAGGGAGGGGCAAGGCAGAGGGATTGAGGGAGAGCGTTCCAGAGTTTTGGAATGCAGTGGCAGAAGGCACGGCCACCGCTGGTGGAATGGAGGGCACGAGGGACAAGCAGGAGGCCGGTGCCAGTCGTGCGGAGGCGCTGGGTGGTGGAGAGGTAAGCAGGTAGCCTAGGGAAGGAGGTGCGAGGGAATGAAGTGATGAAAACAACAACAATAACAACAAAATTACATTTGTAAAGTACCTTTCATGTTGGGAGTACATCCCAAGGCGCTGGACAGTCAGAGTTTCGGACCCGAGCTGGGTGTCGGGATTGGGGAGGGTGGAGAGCAGTGGGGGAAGCAGGATGATCGAAAGCACGGTCTAAGAGGACGGTCTTGAGATGGGTCTTGAAGGAGGCAAGGGAGAGGATGAGGTGGAGGGACTGTGGGATGGAGTTCCAGAGGGTGGGGGCAAAGTGCCAGAAAGCCCCCCCCTCCAATGGTGGGGCAGGTAAGGAGGGGGATGTGAAGCAGGCCGGAGCCCGCTGAGCGGAGGGAGCGGGCAGAAATGCTAGGGGGTTAGGAGGTCGCAGAGGTAGTAGGGAGCAAGACCGTGGAGGATTTTGAAGGTTAGGACCAGAATCTTGGACTGTATCCTCTGTGTGATGGGAAGCCAGTGGAGTCGGGCGAGGATGGGTCTGATAGGGTCATGGAGCCTGGTGCAGGAGTTGACATGGCTGCAGAGTTCTGGATGATCTACAGCCTATGAAGGGAGGAGTTGGGGAGGCCAACAAACAAGGAGTTTGCATGGTCAAGTCTGGATGTTATGAATGCGTGTATGAGGGTTTCAGCGGCCTGTGGTGTGAGACAATTGCAGAGCCGGGCAATGTTGCAGATGTGGGGGAAGGCAGAACGGGTCATGACACGGATGTGGGGTAGAAAGGATAGTTGAGGGTCAAAAGAGACACCAAGGTTCGGACTGGCTTAGTGAGGTGGAGTGTGCAACCATGGATGGTGATGCTGTCAGCGTCTGGAGGCGCTGACGCGAGCCAATCAGGAGAGCCTCAGTCTCGTTGACGTTCAACTGAAGAAAGTTAGCTCTCATCCAGGACTTGATGTAAGAGTGAGAGGATCTTGAAATTGATCCGTTCGGTAATTGGAAACCAGTGGAGCCTGGCAAGGTATGATGGGGATACAGAGGTTTGTGTGGGTGAGTATCCGGGAGTTTTGAATTAATTGGATTTTGTGTATGGTGGAGCTGGGGAGATCATTGCGGAGGGCACTGGAATAGTGGGAAGTGATGAAGGTGTGGACGAGTGTTTCAGCTGCGTAGATTGTGAGGTATGGACGGAGGCGGGCAATGTGGCAGAGGTGGAGAAAAGTGGTCCTGGTCAGGGAATGGTTGTGCGGTAGAAAGGAAAGCTGGGGATCAAACCTCTACCATCTTACTTGGCAGGGCATTGCACAAACCAACAACTTTCTGTGTGAAACAAAATCTCCTATGTTCAAAAGGTGAAATATCACGCCTGAAAGCTGTGTCTCTGACATGGAACAAAAACATTGTACTTAATTACTTTATTAATTTACAACACTGGAGGTAACTGCATCTATATCTAAAAGGTGGGATCCCTACCAGGACTCTCTGAAGGTTAGAGAATGGAAACTAGGGCCCTGATTTATGTTACATTTGATGTTTTTTGTGTTTTAATGATTTGCCTAACTCCTGGTATACAAGGACACGGGGGGTTTATTGGCATAATATAACATTGCATGCAGGCAAATGCTTGTAGCACAACATGTTTCACAGTGTAAAGGTGCTTTGATTCTGTAATTCCTTTCTTGAAAAAGGTTGAATAGGAGCACCTGCTTCTGTGTAAGTGCTTGGCTTCACTTGGATACTGTGAAGAGAAAAAGAGAGAGAAAAAAAGCTGCTCTTCTGAAGAAATAACCAAATGAATAACAGATGGAATGTAGCTGCATGTAGCTGCATGGGGTACTCATTCATCAAAGGATCGTAGGCAACTGATAAAAGCAGATGTCTGGGACAAATTAGTCGCTGAAAACTGGATATTATAAAGAAAATTTTACCAGAGGAACTGTAAGATCCTTTCTTCCATGTACCATTAATAGTCGACAACTCATGAAGTTTCTGAAACTATGCGCTGGCTTGTGCCACAAAAATATCTGAAAAGAAAGATTGTTTCTGTTATTCCTTTCATTAGGTTCCCAGATCATCAATCATTCCTTCCTGACTTTGAGGATGAGCAGATAACCAGATTATAGCCCCCCCACCCAGCAATAGCACTGTCAAAGCTCATGTCTTGGCTGCGATGTGAATGAGAGCAGCCTGGAACGAGGCAAACTTCCCAATTGAATGACCAGTTTTCATTTGGTCCTTCACCCAACAACCATCCAGAGATTGGAAACTGCCATTTAAGGAATTGTCAGGATCAGTCTGTGCTCTTATGATCCCTGGTCACTGGTGTACCAAAGTCCAGGACATGCCAGAAATAACCAATGCAAAAGCCAGTGAATGGAATTTTCTACAATTTCTACAATTCTGAAATTTTAAATGTTTAAGTGGAATTTTGAGCCTAGTATTTCTTAACAAGATTCCTTAATACAAAATTCCAGTTGAATTCTCATCAACCTGTCGACCTCTGCTACGGAAATGGATCCTGTTGCACAGCTCAGATTCTTTAGGAAACCACGTTAAGAAATGGCACAAATTGGACTTGAATGTGAATTGAATCTAAAATAAATGACTGGAAGTGAGATATGCTTACTACAAGTTAAAGGAGATGCAGCAATGACGTCATAACATAAAAAAAGGCCTAAACTAATTCTCGAAACAGGTATGAAAGTAATTGGCTCTGTCTTTGCAATGGCTGAGGCTGCAGGGGCTATTTTAATTGGTGTATTTGGATCTGTTTTTCAGTGGTGGCTGTGTGGTTGCTAGGGAAGTGTTTATTATTTTGTGAGTAATTTTCTGCAGCATGCAGCTGAAAGGTGCACAGCTGGTAAGAGTTTGAATAGTGAGCACACTCTATTCTACAGGCTGTAAAAATCATATCACATGGTTGTTATGAGCTGGTCTGTGATCCCAAGATCACAAAGTCACAAGATTGGCTCGGATGAAGAAGGCCTTTGAACCAATCCGAACTTGTGTTTCCAGAACACCCATCCTACCATCTCCCTTCACGCCATCAAGTTGCCTTTTAAATGAATCCTGTGTCCTGGTCTCAATCTCCTCGGCCTGGGCAGCCCACTTAGGTCACAGCGACCAGAACTGCATGAGGTACTCTAGGTGGGGTTGACTAGAGCCCTGTATAGCCTGAGTATGACATCTGGAGATCTAAACACAACTGATCTAGCAGCCTAGCATCCTGTTTGCCTTGTTCATTGCTGCCTCAGATTGCTTTGATATGGTGATTGACAAATCGACTGAATTGTGATGACTCTTTTGAGCTATTCACGGTTTTGCAAGCCTGAGAAGTCAGGACTACAGAATTGGACTTGTGGCTATTTACTGAACAAAAATCGTAAAAACATCTGTCTGTTTCTGACAGGAAGTCAAAGGCCACAATGTGATATGTAATAATCCATGCATCCATTGATATAATGCTTCATAATGTCATCAAAACACTTCAAAATTCTTCACAGGATTTTACCATATGGCATAGCGATTGTGTATTTTTTTATGTAGGTTAACGTGTCAGCCAATGTGCATAGAGCAATGTTCCACAAACAGTCATGAAATAAATGATCAACTTCATTCAGAGTATTGTTGCCCAGGACACTGGGAGAAACCTCTTTTCCTTTTGATGGGATTTTTAATGTATTTCTTGTCCTCCAGTTGTGACTCTTATGTCCTATCAGTTTGTATGGCAGACTTCAATACAACAACAGCAACAACTTGGATTTATATAGTGCTCTCCACCCCGGACGGCATCTCAGAGTACTTCACAGTAACGGATCCCAGGCCGAGCCAAGGGGAGGGGCAGGAAGGTGACCAAAGGCGCGGTCGAAAAGAAGTATCTGGATGAGCATAGCTTTCTGCAGGTAAATGTTGACAAGATGGAAGCCATACTCTTTGACTCCCATCAACATCTTCACTCCTGTGGATCTGACTTCCTCAATCTCCCCAGCAAATCCCTCAGACTCACCGAACCGGTGCGCAATCTAGGTGTCCAGTTCGACCCCCATCTGTCTTTCCTCCCCCACATCGAGGCCCTGACCAGGACCGCCTTCTTCCACATCCACCACATTGTCTGCCTTGACCATAAATTACCCCAAAACACTGCCAAAACCCTTGTCCATGCATTTGTCACCTCCTATCTCAACTACTCTAATGCCCTCCTCACCAGTCTCCTCAGCTCCACTATCAACAAAATGTAGTTTAATCGAATACTCTACGGCCTGCCCACCACCTGCACTAAACTGCATACCCCCATCACATCAGTCTTGCCTTGCCTGGCTCCACACCCTCCCTATCACCGAACAGATTGATTTCAAGATCCTCATACTTGTCTTCAAATCACTTCATGTTCTGGCATCTCCCTACCACTCCGACCTGCTTTCTCCCCAATCTAATACTTGTCGCCTCCACTCGCCTGGCTCTGGTCTCCTGCTTGTCCCTTGTGCCCTCCGTTCCACCATCGGCAGCAGGATTTCCTGCATTTACCGCAAATTTGATTCCAGTGGCTGCTTGTGGGAAGTTTAAAATCCTGCAGAATTGTGGAAGATGCCTAAATGTGGTCATAATTTAGAAACTGGTTTTCCACAGTTTATAATATATTATAATAATAATCCTTGCATATGATATGGTGCCTTCCACATAAGGAGGACCACTCAAAGCACTTCACGGGATTTACTGTAAAGTGTAGTGACCATGTATATTTTTAGGCAAATATTTACAAAAAAGATTTTTTTTAAAAATTAACTGACTGCCAAATTAAGACTTTTCCACTATTCTGTAAAATTTAAAGTTTTAAGACAAAATTATTTTGCCTCAGATTTCATTTATTTCATTCATTTTTACAGTGAAGTATCCCAATTTTTATGTATGTCAATGCCAGCTGTTTTCCATTAAGTTTGCTACCAGGACTCCTGAGTACAGTGGATGAGCACTGATTCACATTCACAGCAGAAGGCCTGGTAACCTTTGACATTTAAATGAGTCACCCTGAGCTGGTTGTTATATCAGCACACTGCATCTCCAGTGGAAGTAAAACAAATGCTACTGTGGGCTTATTCCACTAAAATAGCTCAGAGATTTTGCCTACAGGCTTTTGGGGCTAATCTGATAGGATTCAACATGACAAGACTATTCAAAACTTCATCTTGCAAAACCAATAGAAATTTATATTCAATCTCGTTGAATCTGTTTGCAAGTCTGACAGCAATGCAAGCCATTAGCTCAATTAATATTACAGAAAGCCCTCTGACACACTGCAATGGACTCTGTTTCTATATACTGCAAAGCTGGCAGGATCTTGTGGGATTGCAACATATCAAGTGGAAAGGCTAAGAGATGCCAGAGTAAAGAAAATAACTGTTCAGCCACTGGACACTTGTACATGTTAGCTTTCACTTTGCCTACATGAACTATTGGTTCCTTGTCTTTCTCCACTATAAAGGCTCTATAAATATATATTATAGTACATTTTGCTCCATTTAGCCATGTTTCTTTTAACCACTTTAGAAATATTCATTCTTGACCAGAAGGAACTTCATTCTTTACTGTTAACTAAGTGAGTGATTGGTGAACCTTCTGCTACATCAGCTGATGACTGGTCAGACCACAGACTGAATGGGCAGAATATCAGGAAAAGTTAATAACTCAGAGCCATCTGGTGTGGTTTAGATATGTTTGTCTAAAGTTTGATCGATACATTTTTCATTGTGAGCTCACACATGCATTCATGAGGGATAGGGAATACAGGGGTATAGGGGAAGGTGAGGGAGGATGGAGGCTCATGTGGAGTGTAAACACCAGGATGGACTAGTTAAAATAAATAATAATAATCCTTGCATTTGGTATAACGCCTTTCACACCAGGAGGATTTCACAGGATATACTATAAAGTTTGGTGCCTGTGCACCTATGGGCGAACACAGAAGCACACAGCAAAGGCCCACAAGCAGCCATGATGTGAATGACCAATTTTATTTGAGGGATTGTTGACTGGGAGAAACTCACTTCTCTTTTCAAATAGTGAACCTTCATCTGAACAGGCAGATGGAACTCAGGAATTCAGTTTAATGTCTCATCTGAGGTAGGAGGATAGGCGCTATAGATTATGTACAGTTCAAAGCAACATAATGTATAGAGTCTGTATCTTGATGTATTTTATCTTGGTATTTAAAAACACTGCTTCCGGAAATGGTATTTAAGAGGGAGCCAGTAGTGGTGATAATGGTTATTTGCTGGGGAAAAGCATAGACAGAAAATGTAACTATGGGACTCTGTTGTATGTCACAATTTCTATACGATTAAATCCCAATAAGCAAATGACTTGCAAGAAATATTTTGCTTGGATTACATTGCAGATAAAAATAACTAATTAGCAAGTGTTTAAACTACAGGAATTTTAACTTTTATCATTCAGTTATAATACAAAATAGCAGAAACTGCACACAATATGTAGAATATACCTTACAAAATACGTACAGTGTTAATATAAAATAGATTTGTCTCTTGGTGAAATTTAACAATGGAATGACTACGTTTTGTATGGTAAGAACTAAATGATTGACAGAATGAATTGACCAAGAATTTACACTTGGCTGTTACACTTGTAGCAGGATTAGCCTTCAATGGAGAGAATGTGAATTCCTACATTGGAATTCTAGTCATGGGCCAGAGGTTTATCAGTTTTCTGATGGCAAATGTAATTAGTTTAATCAAATTTATCGCACAAAGATTTTTTAAGGTTATCTTGTCTGGTTATGCTATGAAAGGAATTGGCTTAAATGGAAATTTATACTAGTACGTACTGATGATTATATAATACAGAAACAATGTGCGATTATCTGTCGTTGTTTAAAAACTGATGTGTTTCTTCTTGTTTTGACATCAGTGGCATAAAGCATAAAGCATCAGTGGGACAATCAATCGAGTACCTAAAGATTTACACGATTATTTTAATTTTCTTTGAGGATAAATTGTTCCTTAATATATTCCAGCAATTTCCTGATGGTATAGACTACAATTTATTCTGGACAGAGATAGGACCCACCATTAATGAGCTGGTGATTAGTTTTAATGAGAGCAGGAGAATTCTTACCAAAATAAAATTATAAATTAACAATTAAACATCAACTAAGTTGGATTTAGTTAAATTCAGAATTATACGGACTGTTTGTTCTTGGAAAAGAGCTTATCATTAAGCTTAATGACATTCTGAAATCTGTGATCAGGGCACCCTCTGCCTCCTTGTCCTCCTCGACCTCTCTGCCGCCTTTGACACTGTTGACCACTCCATCCTCATACACTGCCTCTCCTCTTTACTTAATCTTTGCGGACCTGCCCTTGCCTGGTTCGATTCCTATCTCTCTCGCCGTCTCCACTTTGTTGCCTCTAATGGTTTCTCCTCCAGCCTCCGCACTGTCACGTCTAGCGTCCCCCAGGGCTCTGTCCTTGGCCCTCTCCTCTTTAATATCTACATGTTCCTCCTTGGTGACATCATCTGCAGACATGGGATCAACTTCTATATGTATGCGGATGACACCCAATTCTTTCTGCCTCCACCCTCAACTCCAGGACCACTGCTGTCCTGACAGACTGCCTGTCGGACATCAAGTCCTGGATGAGGGCAAATTTCCTACAGTTGAATGTGAACAAGACTGAAGCCCTCCTGAATGGTTCGCGCCAGCGCCTCAGCACCTCAGGCTCCAGCAGCATCAACCTCACTACAACTCACCAGCCAGTCAGGAACCTAGGTGTCTTGTTCGACCCTCAACTGTCTCCGCCACTACCTCACCCCTCAGGCCACTGAAACTCTTGTTCATGCCTTCATCACCTCCAGGCTCGACTATGCAAACGCCCTGCTTGTCGGCCTTCCCAACTCCTCACTCCACAGGCTGCAGATAATCCAGAACTCTGCAGCCCGTGTCCTCTCCCGCACCAAACTCCGTGACCCCATCTCCCCCATTCTCGCCCAACTCCATTGGCTCCCTATCCTTCAGAGGATCCAGTTCAAGATACTGGTCCTCACCTACAAAGCCCTCTATGGCCTCACCCCATCCTACTTCTGTGACTTCCTAACCCCCTGTCAACCCGTCTGCTCCCTCCACTGGCTCCGGCCTGCTCCATGCCCCCCAACCCATCATTGGTGGGAGAGCCTTCAGCCACTCTGCCCCCAACCTCTGGAATTCCATCCCCTAATCACTGCGCCTCACCCTCTCCTTAGTCTCCTTCAAGTCCCGCCTCAAAACTCTCCTCTTCGACCATGCCATCAGTCAACCCCCTTCCCCTCCCCTCCCTTCTCCCTCCCTGACCCCAGATCAGGTCTGAAATGCTGTACACTGTCCAGCACCTTGGGATGTCCTCCCGACGTGAAAGGCCCTATCCAAATGTAATCTTGTTATTGTTGTTGTTGTATCATTGTATTAGGGAATTAAATTTTTCCTTTTAGTCAGCTGGATGTCTAACACATGTAGAGAGCAATGTAAATGGCATGCTTAAGAGCATCCAAATCAGACTGAGAGCTAATAATACTATCAATAATTCTTGCATTTGATATAGCGCCTTATCATATCATTTAGATGTCTCAAAGTGCTTCACAGAATATATTGTGAAATGGATTGTCTGTATATTTTGTGGATAACATGTGGCAGCCAATTGCGCACAGCAGCATCCGACAAACAATTGTGGATTGAATGACCAATTATTTTTAGGGATTGTTAACCCTGGAAGTCGATCCGCCAATCAATCACAACTGGATTCTTACTTACTGTTAGGTAAACAGAGGCCTGTGGAGTAAGGAAACTTGCTTAAGGTTTCGTCCTGCACGGGATCAAACCCGGGTCCTCACTTAAGAGGTGAGTGTGCTAACCATTACAACACAGAACTCTACGTTCACACACATATGCCATTTACTTGTGATTTCCATGTATTTGAAATGGAATGCACATTCTCTCCTCGTTTCACGATTTGTGCTGGTTCTATGTGTGTCGTGGGAAGGGAGGGAACAAAGGTCAAATCTGGTAGTAAATGGTGTGACCTGAGGTGGGCAATTGTTATTAACCTCATAGCAGTGGTGTCTAAGTGATCCCTGAAAGTCTAACAGAATTGTGGTTTCCCACTCAATGTTTAGGGCTGCTATCTATAGAAGGATATGTTCGCAAAATAACTTTGAGGAAGTGACGACAATAACTTTCATATTTTCTTTGCTTCATGAATGCACAGATTTAATTAGAACCGAACAATAGGGAGTTCAGCCGCACACCAGGAACCTGAGCTTGGAATCTCGGCTGCTAATCCAATACAGCTTTGAGAATGCCAAAGTCACATTGCTGAAAATGCCTTTCTTTTGGATGAAACATTAAACCAAATCTGCCTGTTCCAGTGGATTTTCATTTCATGGTTATTTTTGTGACATTGCTGTACACAAATGGCTGCTGCATTCGCTCATAAAACACTGTCATTACACTTTAATATATATCCTGTGAAGTACTTTGAAAGTTCTCCCAATATCAAAGGCGTTTACCAAACGTAAGGATTATTATTTATATCTTTATGATAGATCAGACCTTAAAATTATGTTTTGTCTTTCTGCATTCATGTTTTGGATAGATGTTAAAAAAATAATAATAATAACTTGCATTTAGATGGTACCGTTTGCAATTATATGACAGTAGTTTGTAAAGAGCAGGGAGTTTTCCCTGTCAAAAGAATTAGTTCTGATCCAAATTGACCCCAAAAATAATATTAAATTGAATCATTGCTGTTTGGGTAACATTGCTTTCATGGATTACCTGTGTGCTTGCATTCCTATTAGCAGTGTCTGAACTTCAAAACTACTGCTGTTTGTGAAGAGCTTTGAAATGTTTTGATAATCATAATAGGCACTAATAGTTTAGTTAGCACAGAGTGCTTACAAATCTGAGTCTTGGGCTTGAATCCAGCCAGGACTAATGAGGAGAAAACCTTTTGTTTGTGCCGGTTGTAATTACTTTGTGAAATCTCAAACTAGTTCCTAGTGGGCAACAATCCAGAGCACAAAACTATCATAATTCAACGTTACTGATGATAAATTACCACTCTCACTTAGAGACAGCACAAAACTGTTTGATGCGTGGAAAATGGAAATTTCAAAATGCTCAATATAGATATATTATTAATCCTTGCATTTGTCTTTCGTACCAGGGTGTTGTCTCAAAGCGCTTCACAGGATTTACTGTAAAATGCAGCATCTGTGTGTTCCGTAGGCAATTAGGCAGGTCTATTTGTGCACAGCAACATCCCATAAACTGCCATAAGTGAATGAACAATTTTATTTGGGGGATTGTTGACTCCCTTCTCTTTTCAAATAATGCCATGGGATCTTTAACATCCACCTGACCAAGCAGACAAGACCTCAGTCTAACATCTCATGTGAAGGACAACACTTCCAACAATGGAGTGCTCAAATATAATGCATTCTTCTGAGGTGGATCTGAAGCGTATCATTGTTATTTGTGTTTTATAAAGTAAATTTGATGTTTATATGCCTGAGGTGAGTTTGAGGGTGGGCTGAGCAGTTCATGTAAATTAGGGTGGAGGATTTTAATGAGTGCATTTTGGGTAAGCTTCTTTCTTTTCAAAATATAATGAACTCTTTTCTTCATTTCCTTGCTGAGCGCTGGAGGTGAAGATTCCAGTGCAAGGTCCATTCACAGCCACAACCAATGCTGCCTACTGATGTCCAGTGGAATTGCTTGGCACTGTATAACACTATCCTACTGGGATTATGACAGGGTAAATAGGGAGAAGCTATTTCTACTTTTAGGCAAGTCAGTGACTACAGGAATTAGTTGTAAGATAGTTATAAGAAACGTAAAAGGAGAGCTTAGGAGAATTGCTGTGACTCAAGAGTTGTTGAGATGAAGAATACCCTGCCAAGTAAGGTAATAGAGGCAGAATCCATTGTGGGTTTCAAGAGGAAAGTAGATATGTCTATGAAAGTTAGAGGTTTGAAGTGGTGTATATAGGACTGGGCAGCAGGTGTGAGTGAACACCTTGCTCTGAGAGCTGGTGCAGACTCAATGTGCCAAATGGCCTCCTTCTGTGTTATAAATTTCTATGATTTTGTGATTCCAATGGAATATATTACAACCTCTGCTCAATCCCTCAACCCCAACATCTCTCAGATCAACATATGAGCAATGTGGAACTCCGTATAAAAGTTTTATCCATTCCTGTTCCACTGAGCATCAGTGTCACCGTGTTACACCATGGATCACATTGTTTTATTCAGAAGGAAAAACACCCCAATTCTTGGTCCATCACTTGGCTGTATTCCTGCCCCCATTAGGAAGGCTCCAACCTATGTACAAGTGGAAGTGCTCCATGATGTGAAATTTTGGAACATGTGAAAATGCAGTCTAAATGCAGGAGTCGCTGCCTGGAATTGCAAAGGATTTGTAAATATTAAATCCTGCAGTAACTGTAAGAATATCGCTCTGACCTGAGGGAACTAACTATGCTCAGACTAGCCAGCAGAAGATCACAGTAGAACTAGAATTCCTGCAGGTAAAGGTATCAGGATTCACTAAAGAAATCCTTTGTGAATTCACTTTATGACCTGAATATTTGGGACCCCATTTACCACTCCACCCTCCAATTCATATGAAATATGCACAAGATTAATAAGCCCTGTAGGTATCCTGGTTGATATGGACTGCTACCCTATGGCATTCAACTTCACCTCAAAGAAACTCAACTTTACTACAAAGATAAACCGTCCATAAAGATTTCAACTTTGCATCAATGGGATAAACTGGATTAGAAGGATTGACTCTGCAAGTTTGTAGATTGAGAATTGCTTTTCAAAGCAGCACTTCTCAGCTCCAGTAACCTCATGCTGCAATACGGACTCAGGCCAAACCAAACCAGGGATAAAATGTGATCTCAGGGACAAATTACAAGCTGCTGACATAAATGCTATAATAAAGAAAGGGCCAGGGCTTGCAATGCTTTGGAGAATGGCCCAGTTTGACAGTCGTGGTCTTGCTCTGTGGAACAACATTAATTTCATAATGTCCTGTCCCATTCCTGCAGCCAGTGGCTTGAACAACAGCAGAGGACATAGAGTCTATTCTCTCTTTCTCTTACCCCATACAATCAGTGAGAGTTCTTTCCAAATTTCAGGCCTCTTGTGCTATCTGCCTGCTCATCTCTCTGTGACCTACATTGCAGTGTGCATGCAAACAGTTTAAATCTTGCTGATGTTTGTTATTTTGTGGTACTCGTTTGAAGAAATTAATTATGAATAAACAATTAAAAAAGAAAAGTACTTCTCAAATGATGCCTAAATTTGTGTAACTGCAAATCGTTTATTTTTGCTGGGGCTCATTCAAATCGGTTCCCAGTTCATTACATTAAAAAGTGTTTTATTGCTTAATCTTGTTTATTTACTCCTATTGAGGAAACCAGAAATGGCAAAATGGAATTAATAAACATTTAATTGAAAACAGGATTTAAAGAATATAGCCTTCATTTTGAAGCTAGTTTTCTATGTTTTTTTAAGGTTTTACAGTTAAGATGAATTTTGACAATTTACCAAAATCTGGATGCCCTAAAATGCTACATTAATAGAATGAATCTAGACTTAGGTGGAATTTTACCCCAAAACAGTATTAGCCTCTGGATCACTCTGCTGGTCCAAGAGTTCACGGAATGTTGTAAAGATCATCAAGATCCAATACCTGCAGCCTGAAACATTTCTTCAGTATATGGAATACAAAAAAGAGACCTCACTGGCGTGATCCTCTATTTATTGGGAAATTTATCGAAAGCTCCTGCCTGTAAAATTTTCCTCTGATTGTAGAATGCCTTTTATATCTTGAGGCTAATTTTGCACAAGAATTACAACTTTGCATCAAAGTAAATTTAGGCCTTGTTTAACTAATGTTACACAGTAAATTTTAAGTACACAGTAAATTAAATGGGTCCCAAAAAGACATCAGAGACATTGACAAAAAGACATTGACAAAAATACATTGACCTGTAATGAAATGCACAAGGAATTCCTGGGAGTGGATACGAGAACTACAATTTTACAAAGGAGAAAGATATTATGAAAAGGTTTATTGCTTTACTATCAGTGATTAGCTTCTTCTTTGTGTAATCTTGGGAGTAACATTGGTCTGGACATGTGTAACTCTGTGTTTACACTTAGCATTAGGTTTTGAAGTACGATTGGGCTACAATTAGCTCTGTGTGGGCTGTTATCCCTTTCTGTAGCGATACCACAAGAATCTCAAATATGTTATTGGTGATGACAACAACCCAAGATATTGGAGTTGTTAAACCTTTATCTTTGATCTGAATGGGATCTTGAACACTTTCTAGTGATTAGTTTCCCCTGTCATTTTCATTCCTGTTGAAAAGGCTCTTTCCCTCTATCATGGAGCGCATAACTTCAGGTTTCTTTCTGTTTATTTCAAGTCCTCGACAGAGGATAAACAACCTCTGTCATGCTCTCATTGGGAGATCTGGTTGCCTACACAACCATTTAATATCTGTCCTTCAGCCACTGGAAAACACTGTAACAGCCTGTTTGTACCTTCATGCTTGGTAGAAAATGAACAGAGCAGTGGTTCAACTTACAACCACCTGCCTTTAATAATAATAATAATTCTTGCAATTGATAATTCCTTATCACTTCTTCGAGATGTCTCAAAGTGCTTCATGGAATATACTGTAAAGTGAATTGACTTTACTTTGTGGGTGAAATTCAGCAGCCAATTGCGCACAACAGTGTCCCACAAACAGTCGTGGATTGAGTGACCAAATTCTTATTATTTAATTTTTTGTTGAAGTGTTTATTACCCCCGGAAAGCGATCCACCAATCAACAAACAACTGGGTTCCCATTTACTGCCAGGTAAACAGAGGCATGTGGAGTAAGGAAACTTGCCCAACGTTTCGCCCGGCCCTTGGCACCGCAGGCTAATGTGTAGCAATTTTTGGTAAGGTCTCTGCTTATTTCTGCTCAGGATATGTAACATTCTCTTAGGGAAGCATGCATACTTATAGCATCTAATCACATCAAAATTGTCTCGAAGAACTTTACAGATAATTACTATGAAGCATAGTGAATGTTTTTGTATACAAACACAGAAGCCATTTTACACCCATAAATCTTGAAAATAGATCTCTGATGAGACCTTTGAGGAATAGAAGGTTCTAAATGGGATTGAGAAAGTAAATCCAGAGCAATGCTTTCAGAAATGCTGAAACAGCAGAACGAGAAGGCACTGGTTCAGGAAGCAAAGGGCAATTTCAGAACAGACCCCATAAGGTTTTTTTTATACTTCTTTCTCTTCTCAATATAGTGTCACCAGATGCTTAGCAGATAAAGGGAGGCTGCCAGACCATTTTAAACAGAACACAAAATACTGCAGATGCTGGTAATCTGAATCAAAAGCAGACGTTGCTGGGAACACTCAGCAGGTCAGGCAGCATCTATGGAGAAAGGAAAGTGAGTCAACGTTTTGGGTCCATGACCCTTCATCAGAACTCAACTCATTTTAAATGCAGCTCTACAGTTAGTTGCAAGAAAGAACATGCAAACAGCCTAAGATTTCTTGGTTTCAATGTTGTTTCCTTAGCTCCTTGTGAAGAAATGGTCAATCTTTGAGGAGTCCTGTAGCTCAGTGGTTAGAGCACTCGCCTCGCAAGCCACAGACCTGGGTTTGATTCCCGGCAGGGTGAAACCTTGGGCAAGTTTCCTTACTCCACACACCTGATAATAATCCCTCAAGAAAATAAATAAAAATAATAATTTGGTCACTCAATGCATGATTGTTTGTGGGACACTGCTGTGCACAATTGGCTGCCACATTTCATCCGTTCGCCCACAAAATATACGGTCAATTCACTTTACAGTATATATACAGTATATACAGTATATGAGTCCTGTAGCTCAGTGGTTAGAGCACTCGCTTTGCAAGTGAGAGACCTGAGTTCAATTCCAGGCAGAGGGCGAAACCTTGGGCAAGTTTCCTTACTCCACACGCCTAATAATAATCCCTCCAAAACAAAACAATAATAAATTGGTCATTTTCAATCCACGACTGTTTGTGGGACATTGCTGTGCGCAATTGGCTGCCGCGTTCGCCCACAAATATACAGTCAATTCACTTTACAGTATATTCTGTGAAGCGCTTTGGGACGTCCTCCTGACGTGAAAAGCGCTATATCAAATGCAAGGATTATTATTATTATTATTATCTTGTGAAGCGCTTTGAGACGCTAGAAGATGTGAAAAGTGCTTTGTCAAATTATTATTATCTTTATTATATCTTCTTTGAGCATGTCCCCTGATACTTAGCAAAATTGGGATCCATTGCATGGGAATCATGAGTAAGAGCAACACTATGCTATACTTCATCAGTAATAAAGCATATCGGAACATTAGTACATTGCTCCACTGTTGCCTTGAGGCTAAAAGGACTGTAGTGGTCAATTTTAACAGTAACTAAGAGAAACAGCACCTCCTGATAACTGCACTTGTATGTCCCCTTACTCTACCAAACAGACTGCATCTGCACACAGACCAGAGTTGATGGCTCAACTGTATTTGTTCTGTTCGACCCTGAGCTGTCCTTTCTTCCCCACATCCGCGCCACAACTGGCACCGCCTTACATCACCTCCGGAACATCGCCAGACTTTGGCACTACCTCACTCCTCACGCTGCCGAAACACTGGTCCATGCCTTTATCACCTCAAGGCTGGACTATGGGAACTCTCTCTTCGCCGGCTTTCCCGCACCTCCCTCCACAAGCTGCAGGTCATTTAGAACTCTGCAGCTCGTGTACTGTCCCGCACCAGGCTTCGGGACCACATCACTCCCACCCTCGCTCACCTCCACTGGCTCCCCATCCCCCAGTGGATCGAATTCAAGATCCTCATCCTCACCTACAAGGCCATTCACGGCCTTGCTCCCTCCTACCTCTCCGACCTACTATCCCCCTACTTACCTGCCCGTATCCTCCGTTCCTTTGGCTCCAGTCTGCTCCACATCCCCCGCCCTAACAGCCCTACCATCGGTGGCCGGGCTCTCAGCCCCTAGGCTCTGGAACTCCATCCCCCAGTGCCTTCGCCTTGCTTCCTCCCTTTCCTCCTTCAAGTCCGGTCTCAAGACCTTTCTCTTCAACCGTGCCTTCACGTCCCCTCTCGACTCTCTACCCCCTCCTCGCTCCCTCCCTTCCCTCCCCTTACCCTGACCATTTCCCCCTGCTCGGGTCCCGACCCAACTGTCCAGCGTCTTGGGACGACCTCCCGACGTGAAAGGTGCTCTATAAATGCAATCTTGTTGTTTTTTGCATTATTTATTCAGAATATAGCAATGATTGACCAATATTATAGGATCAGAATGTGAATTCAGTGAANTTTTTTCTTGCTTTTTGAACTTTATTCCAAATGTTCCAAACAGTGTGTAACAAATTAAATCAAATTTGATGGGATACCAGCAACTAGTATATTTCTGAAAGTTGCATTTTCTCATGGTTAATTTGATGCACTTGGTCACAAAGCATTTTCTGTATCTGGCATCAGAGGCTAGTTTTAACCAGCACTGGTGTGTAGTATTCCTTTACAGGGTCTCTAACATAGTTCTGAACTCCGACCTCCATTTGTCATTTAGATGTTCTAGAAATCAACATCCTGGCAGTGCTTTAAGTAACAAAAAATGTTATAGTGTCTTTTGTGTTTAATCAATTGTGCGGAAACCTACCCAATCATGTCCCCCATCCAACCTGCCCCCAAGTTTTCTGTTATCCTGTCCCGCTTTCTGGAACTCAGTCCCAGAGTCAAAATCTGTCTGAGTTGTCCACATAATAGGGTGGGAGGCTACCAGAGTCCTCTGTAACAGGATAGGGCAGGAGGCAATGGCACAGCCCTCCAATAGACCTAGAGAACTCTGCTATGCATCTGAATATGCCTGCAAAATCTCTGCCAAGCACCTACACCATTCACCTTGTGGCCCGGGAGGGCCTATGCCTAACTAGGCACTCCGGCTAACTAGTCTCTGAGTCTTTTTTCCTTCAAGTAATGAGTTATCAGGAGTTTACTGTATGTATACTTACACATGAAAATTTCCCTGTGTCTGGATGGAATGTGCACCCTCTTCCTGGAGGGACACATCCTACTTACCCAACTCCTGAGAGTATTAAGATCAGGTTGGCAAGAACCTAGAATGCATGTTGGGGTACTGCTGGAGTTTAATCAGCTAAAGCCACATTGGTTGCCATTGAATGCACTGCCTAGCAAGCTTCCTGCTGGTTTGGGCTTTGGACTTTGCGCTGCCTAGCAAGCTTCCTACCAGTTTGGGCTTTGGCTTTCAGAGTTAACAGAGGCTGAGTGGGAAGATTCCCTGCCTCAGTGACTGGTCTGCCCATCCAGGTCCTGCCAATGAGCCAGGTGTGTTGTCATCAGCAGTGTTGTCATCAGCAGTGCCTTGGATTACTGCGGACCCACCTGACTCAGGAACTGAGTTACTGAGACCACCAAACAGGATTGACTCTGTGTAATTTCCATGTGTAGGTGGCATCTGTAGGTGGAATTCTCACTTTGGTATGGATCCTCTTAAGCATGTTGTTTCTGCATGTGTAGACTCTTTTTATAGAATTTTATTCATCAATATTGATTGTTGAATATCCAGGTAGAATTGAATAGAGCAAGGTGTAGTCATTTGATGACTAAATCAGGAACTTTCTCCTATCAGTGACTGGTCAGGCAGATGGGCCAAATAGTGTACCATGTTTCTAAGGACAGTATTTGATTTTGATGAATAAATGAGGTTTAAAAATCCAATTGCTCATTGCCACAAATTGCCTTATTATATGTTTCCATCGGTCTTGCAAGGAAATGAATTATTTGATCTGAAGGTTTATCTCTGAGCCAGTTTTGTACAAATGATTGTAAATTTCCAAGACATTTCTCTACAAACTGGCATAAAGGAATCTAAAATAGCACGAAGAGATTAAACTGAAGGGAATTTTGAGTTCCAAGAATCCGTTTGGTTTTGGCCCTCATTTCCTGAAAGAAACATTCTGAAAGCAGATTGAAAAAATCACAATTGATTTTTCTCCAACTTGCTACAGATACCAGTTCATCCATCAAGAAAAGAGGAGAAAATCCTTCTGGATTTCATAGAGGTCAGTGGAAAAAGTTAGCCACTCAATTTCAATGAATCATCTCTTTTTGGAAGCTTTGTAATTAAAAAGTATATGATCTCTTGCACAACTGGCTAGAGAAGGAATAGCTTTTCTATGGTGGCAGCTGGAAGTAATAGGGTATAATAATAATAATTTTTTTTAGTATTGCAAAACATGACAGCAAAGACAGATCACATTAGGATCACAAAGACTCATGCTTAGTTCCCATCAGCTAATCACCAGAATAGAATAAAACATTTAAAAAGCAATGGATTAGGCTATGCCAAGATTGTCAGATTTGAGCCAACCCTCGGTGGTGGTCTCAGTAGTCCAGTTCCTGAGCCAGGCAGTTCTGCAATATTCCAGGACACTGCTGATGACGACATAGCCAGCCTGGCTCATCAACAAGACTTGGAGGCAGTCCAGTCACTGGGGGCAGGGACTCTTTCCACTCAGCTTCTGTTAATCCTGCAAGCCAAAGATCAAATGGTTAGGTTGGTCTTAGTTGGATAAACTATGAGAAAGCTTGCCAGGCAGGGTGCTTTCAATGGCAAGCTGTATATCTTTAGCTGGTTAGACTCCAGCAGCACTCCATTGCAAGTCTAGGGTCCCCAAGCCTTTGCTCTTGCCAACCTGCACCTAATATATTCTTGAATTGGGTAAGCAGGATGCGTCCTTCCATAGAGAGAGTGCATGTTCCATTCCAACAAACAGCTCTGGAATTTACACAACAACAATTTGCACTTATATAGCGCCCTCCACGCAGGGTAGTGTTTCGGAGCGCTTAAACATTTCCATGTATAGGTGGGATGCATGGAACTCTCAACAACAACAAAATTACATTTTGCAGGCATTAACAGAAGCTGAGTGGGAAGAGTCCCTGACCCCTGTGACTGGACTGCCTTCCAAGTCTTGTTGATGAGCCAGGCTATGTCATCATCAGCAGTGCCCTGGAATACTGCAGGCTTTCACGTCAGGAGGACGTCCCATAGCGTTGAACAGTCAGATGTGGGGCCCGAGCATGGGGGAGAGTGGTGTAGGGGTGAGGGAGGGTAGAGGGGTGGGAGGGCGACCAAAGGCACGGTCAAAGAGAAGGGTCTTGAGACCGGCCTTGAAGGAGGCAAGGGAGGAAGTGAGGTGAAGGGGCCGTGGGATGGAGTTCCAGAGTGTGGGGGCAGAGAGGCTGAAAGCCCGGCCACCGATGGTAGAGCGGGTCGGGCGGGAGACATGGAGCAGGCCGGAGCCCGCTGAATGGAGGGAGCGGGCAGGTTAGTAAAGAGTCAGCAGGTCAGAGAGGTAGGAGGGGGCAAGGCCATGGATGGCTTTAAAGGTGAAGATGAGGATCTTGAACTCGATCCTCTGGGGGATGGGGAGCCAGTGGAGTCCGGCGAGGATGGAAGTGATGGGGTCATGGAGCCTGGTGTGCAAGAGTACACAAGCTGCAGAATTTTGGATGTTCCGCAGCTTGTGAAGGAAAAAGTTGGGAAGGCCGATGAGGAGGGAGTTCCCATAATCGAGCCTTGATGTGACCTCTCAGTTTAGTTTGGACACTCTTAAGCATGGTGATGGGCAACACTATTCCCAACATAGCTCAGCATGAAATGCGTGAGAGCATTGCCACCATTTTGCTGCCCACAGCTCGAGCACACATCCCTTCCTATTGCAGCTGCTGCTTACCTCTCTGCAAACCAATCAAGGTGGATTCCAAGCCCTGGATGAACAAACACGTGTTCATGAACATGGATTCAGGTAATACCTTCTAGCAGCTGTCAGTCCAAACCTCAGAGTTTCCTCATCATGTCCATTATATGACGGATAGCTGCAGTCTCCAAATTTATTGGGAAGCTGAAGCCATAATTTCAATGTTCTTTGCCCCCTTATCTGTTATATGTTAAATTTATTGCAAAAAGTTAATTTATTTTAAATGTAAACTTTGAAAAAAAACTTTTTCAAATGTTCAATTTGTACTCTATGTAATTTTAATGTGATCTTAGGCTGGAATCCTAAATCGATAGATGCTAGGTTTCTCTTTTTACTTTTGCTGCAGCTGCTGGCGTTGTGCCCAGAAGGAAGATCTGATTTCAGCTCCGACCCTTTAATGTTAGCCTTGAGAAGTCTTGCTTGATAGTGTTTTCACAGAAGTTTTACTCTCTCTATTGTACTTTTCTTCTTCTGTATAAAGATGTGATGATCATTTCAAGGTACAATTTGTCTTTGCCACTATTGGTTTCTCAGTCTAAACCTCACAACCTATTTTCTTTAATGTTATTATTTTAGGTAGCAGTCAGGATTGAGCTTGACTTGGGAGATGTACAGAGTTAGAGACAATATATAATCTTCTATTTCTAGTGTTCAGCTGCATTCTTTCATTGTCCATGTTCTTTAAACATGGCAGAACTATAACTTACTTTAGCATGCAACAAATTTAGCGAGAATCTGATAGAGATTGAGTGAATTTGTCAGTGTATCCTAATTTATCCTAACAACAACAACTTTATATAGTGCCCCTCACCAGGTTAGTGTCCCAGAGCGCTTACATTCCCAATGAAATTACATAGAGTTGCATAGCATGACATGGAAACAGGCCATTAGGCCCAACTAACATATATTATATATAGTCCTTACATTTGATATATTTCATCATATCGACGAGATATCTCAAAGAGCTTCACATGATTTACTGTAAAGTGAATTGAGTGTGTATTTGTGGATGAAATGTGGCAACCAATTTGCACATCAGCAATGTTCCACAATCAGCCATGGTGTGTGTGACCAATTTTATTTGGGGAATTTGTTGGCTAGGGCATTGGAAGAAACTCCCTAATCTTTTTTGATAGTGCATGGAGTCTTTAAAGTCAGCTGAACAGGCAGATGGGTTTCGGTTTAACATCTCATCCAAAGGATGGCATCTCCAACAATGCAACACATCCCCAGTACTGCACTGGAGTGTCACCTTATATTATATGATTCCAATTAGCAATGTGGGACTTGAAATCACAACATTATGACTCAGAGGCGAGAGTGCTACAAGTTCCACACAAAGCCCCACCATCCTTCCATACCCCTCCATTCCTTTCTCCCTCATGTTACATCACATTTCCTCTTGAATACTTTGACTTCAACAACATTTTCTGTCAGTGAGTTCCACATTCTCACCACACCTCTGCATGAAAAGTTGGCTATATTAAATTTATGCCCTCCAGTTTGAAACTCACCAACAAGTGGAAACAATCTATCAACATTCAATATATTGAGTCCTTTCAGAATCTTAAACAGATTACAATACATATTTGTAAATCTTCATCATTGTTGTTCTGAAGAGCAAAACATGTGTACAATTGTATTGTACTATATTAATTACCTTGTAAATCCTATGTGAATACCCACCTCTTCGACCATGTCTATGGTCACCTCCCACTCCCCCTCCTCCTTTTGCTCAGTATCCAACTCTGCCATTGTGCAGTGCTTCGAGACACTATCCTGTGTGAAGGGAACTATAAAAATACACTTTGTTGTTGTTGTGTAAGTCTCATGAGAGGAAAGGACCTAAAGGCAGCATCAACCTTCAAATCTGTCTTGTGAGCAATTTAGAAAAATAGTCATAGTACATGGGGAGAGAACGGGGGGGTGGGATTGATTTGGATAACTCTTTTCAAAGAGCTGGCACAGACATGATGGGCTGAATGGCATCCTTCTGTGCAGAATAATTCTATGATTCTATGATTCTAGTAGAGACATAGTGGGGGCAAATGGATCCCTTCTGTGTAGAAAAATTCTGATTCTGTTTCTAAAAAATCTAATCTAAGCCATTGAAAGGAGAGTCCAGAAAAACATTAATTAAACAAAGAGTTATTTGATTATGGACCGGTCTACAATACAAAGGGTCTTACAATACCAATACTCAAGTGGCCATTCTTCATGTGTCAGCCAACAAAGTTAGTGTTAGCCTATTTGACTATGGGGACATCACAGGGGGAGCCTAATCTTGTCCACCACTGACATCCACAGCTAGTGTACTGAATAGTGATCAAGAAAACTGGTTGATGTTTCACACATTGAAGCCCCATCAGCTAACTCAGCACAGGATAGGCAATAAAGCTGAGATTGTTTAGGTTTGTAAGGCTTAGTTTTCTACAAGGCAGTGGCTTTAACACTGCGTTACCAGGGCTGCCCAATTTTATTCTCAAATCACAACTTCAGGTTTAAATGCTCCTTTCCCTAATTTTCCTCTCTCTCCCCGGAAGAAGTTGTTGGGGTACAAGTTCAGAGACACATCAGTACTTCGTCCTACTGCCATGCTGCACAGCGGAGTCAAGGCAGTGAGTGTCAATAGGTTATTTAAGCATGATGTGCATCACCGATCAGGCATGGAGTAGATCCCCAGAGATTTCTTCCTGACATTTCTATACCACAAGGAAAGTTAATTGCAGGAACACATACAGAGAGTTATAGTTGTGTAAACATTGACATACACAGTGAGTAAGCTGTCTAATAAAACACATGACAACTAAAGACAAATGTTTCAAGCTTGCCTTGAGACGTTTGTTTTATATGAAACATACTATATTCATAGAAAATAAATGCTGTATAAGGTTTGCCTCTATCCCCCAGTGCCTTCGCCTTGCCTCCTCTCTTTCCTCCTTCAAGGCCGGTCTCAAGACCTTTCTCTTTGACCGTGCCTTCAGCTCCCCTCTCGACTCTCTACCACGTCCTCGCTCCCTCCCTTCCCTCCCCTCACCCTGACCCCTGCTCGGGTCCTGACCCAACTGTACAGCGCCTTGGGACGTCCTCCCGACGTGAAAGGTGCTCTATAAATGGAATCTTGTTGTTGTTGTTGTTGCCTGTTCAGGTGGAAGTTAAAGGTTGCATGGCACTACTTAAAAAAGAAAGGAGTTTCTCCCGGTGTCTTGGCCAACAATCACCTAGATAAAATTGATTATTTATTTCACAGCTATTTGTGATACATTGCTGTGTGTAAATTGGCTGCCGCAGTCACCTACAAAATACACGGTCACTATGCTTTACAGAAAATCCTGTGAAGTGCTTTGAGGCATTTCAAATATGTGAAACAAGACGCATGTCAATTACAAGGATTTTTATTTATTCAACTGTTATAATCTCACTGCACATATTGTAAACAAAGTTCGGTAGTCTTACTGAGATACACTGTACAAAGGCTTTATAAGCAGTCAACAACAACAACAACTTGGATTTATTTAGCGCCCTCCACGGCAGACGGCATCTCAGAGTGCTTCGGACAGTCAGACAGACAGAGTTTGCAGTGGATTAAAAACAATGGATAGTTGATGTCAGCGAACGAAAATTACAGGCTTTTTCTGATGTCGGGACATAAAAATTACAAGTTCCCCCTCCAAAAAAACATTAGCATTTAGTATTCTGTGTGTGTTATATATAGGTGCTAATGGATGGCCATGGCATGAAATACAGACATATTATGTGGTACTGAACTGGTTTGGAGCCAAAATATCCAGAAGTAGTGTAGCCACAAGGGCACATCTCTAACTTAATGAGTGACCCCAGACACCCAACATTTCATCCCTTGACCCTTTGTTATTAACTTCTGAGGCTATCACCTGTGAAGCACGTGTGTCAAGGAGGGTTAGTCTTCCGAAGACTGAGAGATAATATTTCCACCACAAAGCTTCAATTCTAGCATTTCGGTTGAGAGATATAAAAAGATTTTTGACTGGTCTGGGAGCTGATCCAGACTTGGGGACCCTGAAAAATTCAGTGTTCGAATAGAAAAATTTGCTTTCTCAGTTTTGGGGTGACTTCTTAGAATTACTCACAAGTTTGTCCGAAGTACTAGTGCCCATTGTAATGAGTGGAGTCAATGAATGGATGATGCTTTTTGTAACTCCCAAGAGGTGTTTGAATAAAGAAGGTTCTTCAGCCCATTTGATACCATCGTTCCAGTATACCAAGGCAATCGTCTACCCAATACATCAAGTAGCATTCATGAAATTAATCCAGTCTTCTCAAGATACTGGACATGGAGAGAACAGAAATTTAAAGGACTCAACGAAACCTTAAAAACTTGACAGTATTTCTCTTAAACAAAATAAAATATTCAAATGTTTCTTTTTTCAGATAAAGATTAGTGGAGAGTTTTTAGCTTTAAATTCTAGTTGGTACAAATGACCTGTTTTGCTTACATTCAATGTAACCTCACTGTTTTTTGTTTGTGGGTTGATTTTCCCATTGCTGGGAAAAACGTGGAATGAATGAGGAATGTAATGGCGTCAGTTGGGAAATAACTATGTGTGTTATAAAAAGTTGCAATTTTCTCTTAGGGGCGCAAGCGGCAAAAAGCAGTTATTGAAAATGGATCAAAGAATGTGAACTAATGTTGAAAGCCAATTATACTGTGCATTTTACAGTTTTCCTCTGATGCAAAACACACATGGGAGTACTTAACCTTTTTCCGAATTAGCAATAAATGCCCAGTGAGGCAGAGTTTTCACTTGGATCTAGATTCACTTTGTTTTGTTAGCATTTCAGAATGTCTAGAATTAGGCCAATCCTTAAAGATTGGACTTTACTCTGAAGCCAGTTTTCTGTAAGTTATTAGTATGAACTACAGACAGTTGGCTACAAGGTTATGGGTAATTTTGGCAATGTGCCAAATTCTGGAAGCAGGCAAATGTTTAAAAAAAAGAGTAATTTTAGTCCAAAGTGAAATTTTTACTGTTTACTAGAGAGTACAGGGTCTGGTTACTCACCATGCTCTGTGACTGCCATGAGGTTAGATATTAAAGATTAAAACATTACTTGCCTAGGAAATGCATAGGATACTTATGCTGCATCCAAAGCCTCAGTGATCATTCCTTGGATTTTTAAATTGATTTAGGAAATTAACGGATCATTTGTTTGTGAAGCCCTACAACTTCAACTACTGTTTGATGCACTTACTGTCAGCCTCAATGTGGATGGACTGTAGGGAACGGCGCATGTGTTCTAGGTTCTTACCTATAATGTTATGGTTATCCTCCTGTGGCTCTAACACTCAGACTTTGAAAGTGGGCCTGTGAACATGTTTAATCCTTCGTCCTTTATTGCAATGGGTATAGGATATATTAGAACTTCTCATTAGCCACTCCATTTCACCCTCATCCAGTAGAGATGGCAAATTATCTGTACTGGTGGCTGTTCTTGGCTGTTTACTGGCCTTTTTTGGTGGACTTGGCTGTTATTTGGGATTCCCGATTAACCATTTGGGAAGTCACACAAATTAAATTGTCTACTGTTCTCGATGGGGAAAAAAGTCAGAATATAAAGTAATAATTATTGGATTGCAATAAGACCTTTCATGTCTGAAAACACTTCACAAGATTTTACTGTGAAGTGTAGTCACTGTGTATTTATAGGCAAACATGGCAGCAATCTCCCACAAAGAACCATGAAACAAATGACCTCGTTTTTTGACATAAAGTGTGCAAACACTTAATAACAGGATCAATTCCTCTCAGGTCATAAAGGCCTGATTTAAATTGCGAGCAATTGAGATTTGTAAGTTGTCAGTTTAAAAACGTTTTTTGTTTTCAGATTTCCAGCATCTGCGGTATTTTGCATTTAGTTTAAAAATGGTGTTGTGCTTCTCGGCATATTGTCAGGGGAGTGGAATAAACAGAATGCACATCTAAGACCTTAAATCTTTTTAAATATATATCTCCAGTGTCTCTTGTGACACATTAATATAGTACCTAGCTCCCTTATACATTGACAGTAAACATGGCTGGATCAGAGAATATAGCCATGTATTGAAAACTGTTGCCTGTGTAACAACTTTTAAAAACTATTTTATTTTCATAAAATTATCTTTAAAATTATTATGTAATGCTTTGGTTTGTATATTTTCCACTGTGCAGTGAAGCTTTGAACCTATACCACCACTGTGTTACACACCCTTCGACCACTGTATAGTTTGGTCCACACAACAACAACTTGCCCTCTACGCAGTGCCTCAGAGTGCTTAACAATGGCAGAGCCTGACTCCGAGCCTGGGGGTGGGTGACAGTAAGCACGGTCGAAAATGAAGGATTTAAGGCGGGACTTGAAAAAGGAGAGAGAGGGGCCAAGGTGAAGGGATTGAGGGAGAGTGTTCCAAAGTTTCGGGGTATAGTGGCTGAAAGCGCGACTTCCATTGGTGGAGTGGAAGGTATGAGGGACGAGCAGGAGTTGTGTAGTTGGATTACAGTTACAATAAGTTTGGGAATACTGCAGCTCAATGGAAAAACACAAAGTGCCAGCATAAGCGGATGCTATTTCTTTAAATCCTATTAAGAGATATGTAAGATACTGGATCAACAATAGGATAAGACCTACAATAATGCTTGTTTGAACCTAATCTGGATTGTAAAAAAAACTAAATACAAAAGCAAGCTTTGATTTACAGTAATAAAAGGCCAGTTAAGTTAGACTGGGGTCTGATATCTGGTATATTTTAATGGGGTTTTGTTAAGAAATACTGTGTATTGGGCCCTAGCTATCATATTTTACGAGTGGTAATGGAAAGGTTTCAAATCATGCAGAGTTGCAAAAGGAACAAGGTATATTTACACCACAGTATAGGGTATCAATAGCGTTCAGTTGGGGTAAAAAAGCTCTAGTTTATGATGAGCTGTTACTACTTGGACAATGTTGCAGAATAGAATGTAAATAACATACAGCTTAGTGATATACGCATTTATAAAATGAAGTATTTGACAGCACTGCTAACCTATATCATTCAGACACATTGGACTAAATCCCAGAAGAGTAGATGTTTCAGCTGTAGGTCACTAATGAGGAAATTATCTATTTGTCTCCATCCCTTTTCACTCTCTGACCCACTGAAGGTCAATGACTGGCAGATTGCTGTGCTTGATCTGAAAAAAGATTTACTGTTTCTAATTTTAAACTTTTAAGAAACTAAATTGCTTCTGACTGAGCCAAGGAGGCTGAAGTATGAAATTATGAACTGCATGCTCTTCAGACTTATAGACAGAATATTAACAATTTGTGGGGGAAAGTTGACATTCCTTTGACACTGACAACCTGCCTGTTCTCTTCCATTTGTGCGCTGTCAGGATTAATAGCCAATAGGACAACTGTAGCCAGATCAGGCCTTTTTAGACACAGAATTACACATCGCCCATGATACACATTTTCCACAAAGACTCTCTTGCCAGTCGTGTTCTTGTTGAAAGTACGTGAATATATTTAAACCATATCATTCTGCACAGTCATGTCTCTACTCTTGGCTGGCTCAGACATCAAATTCAGTAAACAACATTAATGCTAAAGAGATTTTATTGCTTCAAAAGCCACTGCTTAAAATTTTAAAGCATAATATAATTTGGAGCAAAGAAGGGCCTCTTAGTCATCAAACCAACTTCACTCAGTTTTAGGAGCTCATAAACATTTTCATTAATCACATACAACAATTTGCACTTATATAGCGCCCGCCACACAGGGTAGCATCTCAGAGCACTTACATAACCTTACATAATTAATATTAATATTCTTAATATTACATAATTACATAATTGGCTGCCGCTTTTCGCCCACAAATATACGGTCAATTCACTTTATAGTCTATTCTGTGAAGCGCTTTGAGACGTCCAGAAGACGTGAAAAGCGCTATATCAAAGGCAAGGATTATTATTATTATTATGATAACCAATTCTCACTTGGTTTAATGTTCTTTAAAAAATAATAATAAATTGGTCACTCAATCCACAACTGTTATCATCTTAACCAATCTTGTGTATGCATGAAGATTGGCAAGCAATGATTCTTAATATTCCAGACCTTATAATAAATTAAAATATCAAATTTTTATTTTCGAACTGAATGTAATTTATCAATTACAACTTCCAGTTTCCATTTCATGATTTTGAGATTCATAATAATTGCTGACTGGGGGCGGAGGAGGGAGGGTGGAGAAAGGACAGAGTGGGGGTAGGAGACAGGCAGGGTGAGGAGAAAAGACAGGTAAGTGCACAATATTCAAGACAGACTTGGAGATGCAGAGATATTGTCAATCTTGCAATCTAAACCTGAATGGATAAGATGGTTCTAGCTGGACTAGCAACTTGCTGAAGTAATTAACAATTAATTTAAGTAATGAAAAGAGATATGTGTATAATAATAATAATAATCCTTGCATTTAATATAGTGCTTTTCATGTCTTCTAGACGTCTCAAAGCGCTTCATAGAATATACTGTATATTTGTGGGCGAAACCATAATATGTCACCATCTCTCAGTTATCACTCGTTGTTCTGCTGTTTGAAGCACTTTGAGATGCCGTCCGGCATGAAGGGCGCTATATAAATGCAAGTTGTTGTTGTTGTGAGGTAGACTGAAGCAGCCTGGAAGCAGAACTGTTGTGCAAAGTTCCTTCCTCATTCAAGATCATGAACTGCCACTAAAAATATTACAGTATGGAATGAGTTGATATACTGTCCTTACCGCAAGAGTCTGACTATTGAATAAAACTTCTCATTTCCAATGTTTATTACAACCCAAATATTTTCCTATGCATCCTCCACTTTAATACAAATCATTTATCTCCTGTATTCAGAGTCTCATCCTATGTGGAGAATTCACAATATTACATAACAAAAAGACACTGCACGAATACAAGGATAATTATATTACTAATAGAATTATATTATTATATAATATATTATTAATATATTGATACTAATTATTGATAATTATAGTATTAATATAATTATTGTAATGGTCTTTGCATCTGATATATCGCCTTATTACTTTGTAGATGCATTTCAAAGTGCTTCCCAGAATTTATTGTAACGTGAGATTTATAATATAATAATAATAATCCTTGTATTTAACATAATGCCTTATCACATCTTTGAAACGTCTCAAAGCTCTTCGCAGAATATACTGTAAAATAAATTGACTGTATTGTTTGTGGGCGAAACGTGGCAGCCAATTGCGCACAGCAGTGTCCCACAAACAGTTGTGGATTGAGTGACCAATTTATTATTAGTATTTTTTTGAAGGAATTATTACCCATGGAAGAGCAATTTGCCAATTGGCTAACAGCCATACTTACTGCTAGGTAAACAGAGTTAAGTGGAGGAAGGAAACTTGCCCAACATTTTACCATGCCGGAAATCGAACCCAGGTTCTAGCTTATGGGGTGAGTGCTCTAACCACTGAGCTACAGCACTCCACAAAAGTTTACCAAACATTACCAAACAGGTTTGTTACCATACGTGACAACCAATTGCAGACAGCAGTGACCCACTGTGACAATATTTTAAAATTGAAAAGCTAGCAAGCCTGTATGTGTGTACGTGTTTGTGTGCGTAAAAAAATATTGTCACAGGCAATCAGCAGTAGAGTGCCATTATGTCTGAGTGAAGTTTGGAAAACATTGTTTAATAATCTACTAAAACATTGCATGGTCATTGTCCCAAAGACAATGGTCTACTTCGTTCACACCTCAAATTGAATGAGTCCTTTGGAGCTTCCCAGAAACTTGAAACAATGGTTTGATTAAGTGCAAAGGCTTTTTAGCCAGCCTTGGGGAAACAGCCAAAACTAAAGAAGCTGTTGAGAGCGAGACAGCAGGCCTGAAGCAACATTAGTGAGAGAAAAAGTGTGTGTGATAGAGAGAGGAGACCTGTAAGATTTTACTTGTTTTCTCTGCTGTGCCAAGCAAAGCAGATTGTCAGGAAAAAAATCCATTAACCCTATGTTTGTTTAATTATTTTACTTATTTCTTTTAGAATCTGTGCATATATAAACAGATATTTGTTTAGCATTTTAAATTAAACGATTATTTTTAATTGAAAAAGGAGCTGGTGTGATTGCTGATATATTTCTTTCCTAATGTTGTGCTGACTGAAGACTGATTTCCCAGAGTTTTATTTTCAGCCTGGGTTAATCTGAGATTGTTTGTACCTATGTAATCAATACCTAGTGCAGAGTCAGCTCAGAAGGAGCAAAACCGGGTGTAACTGAAATGTCTTCTGACTGAGAAAAGGGCCACTGAGGTTATTCAATAATCCATAAGCCAGGCAATCATAAATTCGTGTCACCCATATTCACTGGGAGATGAGTAACTATTATACGGGGAATTATTGGCCAAGACATCTGGAAAAACTCTCTTCTCTTTTTGAACCATGTATTCGGTCTTTAATGTTCACCTGAACAGGTCCACAACTTCAAGATCATCACAATAGTGTTCAAATCCCTTCACTCTCTGGCACTTCACTACCTCTCCGACCTTTTCACTCCCCAGTCCATCACCTGGTGTCTCCGCTTGACTGGCACCGGCCTCCTGCTTGTCCCTCGCACCCTCCTCCCTACCATCGGAGGTCGCACTTTCAGCCACTATGACCCGAAAATCTGGAACACTCTCCCTCAATCCCTCCACCTTGCCACCATCCCTCCCTCTCTCCCCTTTTCCAAATCCCACCTGAAAACCTTCCTCTTCGACCGTGCTTACAACCACCTCCCTCCCGCCCGCCACCATGACTCGGAGTCAGGCTCCACAACTGTTAAGCGCTCTGATACTCTACCCTGCGTGGAAGGCGCTATATAAATGCAAGTTGTTGTTAGAATATTAGTTTAATGTCTCATCTAAACATTTGCACCACAATCCAATACACCCCCAGTATTGTACTGGAGTGTCAAAGAAGATTATTTGAGTTCAATGCCCTATGTGGTGCTTGATCCCACGACTTTCTGACTCAGAGGGTAGAGTGCTACCAACTGAGTCAGGCTGACACCCAGCTGACATAGTTACCCTGTTAGTGCACAACTAGGATAATGTCCATTCAGAATACTTAATAGTAACTGAGCAAATTAAATAGATCATTCATTTGTGAAGAAACTAAAAAAAGTAACCAACATTCCTCATTTAACAGTCTATTCCAGGACCCTTCAGAACAAAAAAGCATTAAGGGTAGTTGAATATTTGACTCCCAAAGAGTTCAATTCCTAAGGCTCTTTTTCGCTCACTTCCAGGCATGTTAGATTTGTTTGATTTTCTTGGTTCTTAGCCAGTTCTTAGGACTGAGTTCCCCTAATTTGGCTAGAACAGTGTTGAGGAAAGAAATCTGACTTGCACTGCTTCAAGCAGACAAGCTTGCAACCTATTTTGAAGCCACAGTGAAGTAAAGTCATACTCGAGCTGTAGAGTACTCTGGTCAGGCCGCACCTAGAGTACTGCATACAATATTGGTCGCTGTAGTTGGCTCATAACTCACTATATCAAAACAGTGTGAGATATCAATAAACAAGGCAAACAGGATGCTGGTCTATATTACTAAATCAGTTGAATTTAGATCCAAAGACATCAGACTCTGTCAGACCACATCTTGAGTACCACATACAGTTCTGGTCACCACAACATAAGCGTGTCTTGCCTTAGAGACGGTGTAGAGGAAAGCAACAAGGATGACCCTCAGTGTTAGAGGAATGAGCTATGAGCAACACTTAAACAAGCTAGGGCTCTTCAATCATGAAATGAGACATCTCAAAGGGAATATTATAGAGGTATACAAATGAGGTTAAGAAAGTAAATCCAGAACAATACTTCCACATCCACCCTCCCACTGATCTATATACTGTGCTTCCAGAAGTCACCATCAGAATGCTTCTGAAATTTATAGGCTGGTGTACAACTATCAAATTAATATTTTTTGTTAATATTTATTCCTTATTGTATCATTGTATATATTGTTCCATGCATAAACAGCAAGTTGGATGCATAAAAGGATTTTTTAAAATCTGAACACTTAAAAAAGATATATAATAGTGTTCATGCACTGGAATAGTAAAATATACTCCAGTACGTAAATCTCTCTGTGGTTCATGCTTGCATTGCTCACGAGCTGCGCAATAAGTGCAATTTGCTGTTTACACTCTAGTCAGTCACTTATGCGTACCAATTCAAACACACAAAAGGGTCTTTGTAATGTACAATACTGCTATCTGTACCCTCCGATATAATGCAAGCCTGTTTATGGGCAGCTAGTTCATGACAGCAACAGTTTAAGAATGAATATTGAGACATCGGTTAATTCCCCATACATTCTGTAATGATTGGACCAGTTCAACATTTTGTATGACCTTAGGGAGGTTGCCAAAGCGTTAGGCAAGAAGGAATCATGGATGTGTCATGTTATAGACTGAAAAAATGAGAGAGCAGTGCATTGAATCATAAGAGTGTATTTTTCCAAAGATTTTATGTGGAACTTCTGTAGATATTCACTGATGAAATAACCCAACATTAAATTAAATCATATTTTTTGTTTATGTTTGAGGTTTCATTGAGGCCAACAATTTATTTCATTGTGATAATTGCAATTAAATGAGATCTATGCTGAAGTGTCAGCCCCAAGCTCCTAGCCTAAATTAACACTCAGGGTCATCTGTCACTCTTCAAATGAAGCATTGAACTAAAGTTGTGTCTTCCTCTTCTTCAGGACAACTTATTACCATTATTCAAAACATGAAGGATGTTTCTTGCAGGGTTCTGGCCAACAAATCTCCAGAAACATTGATCATTCATCTCATGGTTGTTTGTGGGATTTTGATATTGTGCAAATTGTCTGCTGTGTTTCTTTACAAATAGAATCTTCATACTTGGCAATAATTCCCCTGAAGCACTTTGAGAAATTTGATGTTATAGCCGTTGTAAACATGCAATTTTTTTCTTTAAAACAATAAATTACGGCTGTAAGTTAATGCTAATGTTTATCTCTTTAAATGAAAAATGTATTTTGTACCATTAAATATGATTTGCTTTTGAATATTTTGACTGATAGACTGGATATATGCCACACAGACAACCCTTGTACTTGGTATTCTTTTCAAAAAACAAGTCTCTTTGGATGCAGACAGATAGAAATGTGTTGCTATAACACATGATACATACAAAATAAGCAATGTGGGCCAGTGTAAATGAATTGCCATCATCCCGGAATTGTTTTTTGCATTCTTTCAATCAAAATAATTTAAAGTATTGCCTACTACTTCTACAACTATGTGAATAAAGAATAAGTATTTAAAATATAATACCTTCTATAAAATGATAACTTAGAGAGAACTCATTGACGTGGAATGAAAGTCCTTAGCTTCTGCCTTTTGAATGTGGGTTCATAGTTTAATGGAAGCAGAAATGTTCAGACTGTTGCAATTTAACGGGAAACTCTTCTGAGGTTGGATTAAAGGCACTATGGGGAAGTGCAGAGGAGTGTTTTGTATAGTTATGTGATCATATCACACTTGATCTGGGGAATGCTTTATGCAGAAGCTTCAGGCATCTAAAATAGAAATGTCTTCCATTCCCCAGTTCTAACCTCCCTTATCTTAATCAATACAAAAGTGTGTTGAAAAAGTATAAAGTTAAAAACAATTTATCTTATATTAATAGTAGGCCAATCTGGTATATTTTGTCTGTATTATATTCGGAGTACTGTACTTCACCCACACATGCAGTGGCCTGGCCACTAACTTCAAGTGATTTTATCTTAAAAAGCTGATAAAACCACTGAAAATACACTATAACATTACCACTGCTGGAAATTCCCAGTGCAGAGTATTAAAGTCATACTGAAACTCAGTCTGTAAGAGCTGATAAAACTTGTTCTCTATTTTTAAATACTTCTTTCTGAGTTGTTCCTGTACCCTGTATTCATTTAAACAACTTTTGCTAAACTAATGCCGTGGAACACATAAGAACATAAGAAATGAAGTCATGCAACATGTGCTAGTTGTATGACAGACTTTCTTTTTCTTTCCCAAATATTTTCTAATCTGTTTAGATGACCATTGCAGCTCTTTTGAAATACCCAACAGGTAATCTGAATTAACATGACTGCAATGGTGTCCCATCGTAATGATGTTAATTCACATTTCCTGACCAAATGGATGTGAAGCAAGAGACTGAAAGGAACTCTGAAAGCAGAAGAGGTAGGACTAGGGACTAGTAAACCTGGGTCTACAGCAACATTGTTAGCATTAGAACATTTTGTATCAATCTAGACTGACCCTTCAGTTCAGCACTGGAGGAGCACCATACCATCAGTGGTCAGATCTTTCAGATGAGACTTGTGAAGGGTTTCAAAATGATATTCAGCGAAAAGGCATTATGAAAATACAAGTGCTCATTCAGTCAAGGCCACTGGAGGAAACAAATGATCAAGAATACTACTGTACAAGTTCTGTAAAGCGTAATAACTCTAAACATCTGCAGCAGATACTGGCACTTGAACACAATGCAATCACAATTGCACAAATTAACTTTTTGTTTTCGTGCATCAGCAGTTTCAATTTTCTTTCCATTTCTGTTTTATGTTTAAGTGGCTAGTAATGGCTTCTCCTCCAGATGTTTTAAACAAAAGTAGATTCTTTGGGAGCTTGCCTTGCAATCCTTGCGCTTCCCACCCACTCTTCTGCACCAACGCTGGATATCGTGGATGAAAACCTTCAATGTCAGCAATTCATTTGTATAACCTTTCGAGTCAGACACCACCACATACTTCACTTACATCAAAGCTGGATTACAAACATATAATGTGGTGTCTTAAATCTGAGAATTTACGTCACACATATACAGGAGTAACTAATCAGGCCTGATTTTAAGATGGTCTATTGACTACTCTAATATCTTTGCTGTTTTAGTACTTACACAGTCCACTGTTTGTACTTTAGGTTAAAAAAAATCAGGCGATATGAACTTGATATTGGAACCATGTGGAATTTGAAGGAAAAGACTGCTGAGTATGTACAAATTAGCTATTTTTAGTAAACATTTGTAATACTTACAAACTTCATTATACTATATATTTCTCCATTGGCAGAAAGATCCTTCCTACTTCTTTTCATTAGCTATCAGAGACAGAACTCCTTCCAGCAGAAATTATTTCAATAAGTTTTCCTTTTCAAGCCATATCCGTTGACCACTCTATCCTCCTCCACTGCCTCTCCTCTCACCTCAACCTTCATGGTTTTCTCCTTGAATGGTTCAGATCCTATTTCTCATACCGCCTCCACTTTGTCTCCACAAACGGCTACTCCTCCAGCCCCTGCACCGTCTCATGTGGCGTTCCTCAGGGCTCTGTCCTCGGTCCTCCCCTCTTCAAGATGTACATGCTCCCTCTTGGTGACATCATACAACAGCAACAACAACTTGCACTTATATAGCACCCTCCACGCAAGGTAGATTCTCAGAGCACTTAACAGTGGCGGAGCCTGACTCCGAACCGGGGGGGAGGGGTATGGATGGCGGTAAGCATGGTCGAAGAGGAAAGGTTTCAGGCGGCACTTGAAAGAGGGGAGAGGAGGGGTGAGGCAGAGGAATTGAGGGAGTGTTTTCCAGAGTTTTGGGTCGTAGTAGCTGAAAGCATGATCTCATATGATGGGGTGGAGGATGCAAGGGATGAGCAGGAGGCCGGTGCCAGTCGAGCGGAGACGCCAAGTGGTGGATTGGGGAGTGAGGTGGTTGGAGAGGTAGGGAGGTGCCAGGGAGAGAATGGATTTGAACACAAACACGATCATTTGCAGACATGGGGTCAACTTCCAATGTGTGCAGATAAGACCAAGGCTCTCCTGATTGGCTCCTGTTAGCGCCTCCTCACCTCAGGCGCCGACAGCATCACCATCCATAAATGCACATTCCACCTTACTAAGCCAATCCAGAACTTGGCATCTTGTTTGACCTTCAACTGTCCTTTCTACCCTCCATCCATTCAATGACGTGCTCTGCCTTCCCCCACTTCTGCAACATCACCCGGCTCTGCCCTGCCTTAGCCCTCAAGCTGCTGAAACACTCATCCACGCATTCATCACATCCAGGCTCGACTAGGCCTAGTCCCTGCTCGTTGGCCTTCCAACTCTTACCACAAACTGCAGATCATCCAGCACTCTGCAGTTCATGTCCTCTCCCGCACTAGACTTCGCGACCCTATCACCCTCATCCTTGTCCGGCTCCACTGGCTCCGCATCTCCCAGAGGTTACAGTTCAAAATCCTCATCCTCACCTTCAAGGCCCACCACACCCTTGCCCTCCTTACCTCTATGAGCTTCTAACCCCATATCAACTTGTCTGCTCCCTCCATTCAGCAGGCTGCAGCCTGCTCCATGTCCCTCGGCCGTCCCACTATCAGAGAGGCCTTCAACCTTTCTGCCCACACCCTTTGGACCTCCATGCCACATTCCCTTTGCCTCGCTCCCTCCCTTGCCTCCTTCAAGGCACGTCTCAAGACCCTCCTCTTCAACCGCGTCTTTGGCTATCCTCCTGCCCTCCACCCTCCCTGCTCCCAACAGCCACCTGTCCTAATCCCCGACTGTCCAGAGCCTTGGGTTGTCCTGCGGACATGAATGGTGCTATACAAATAATTTGGTATTTGTATCTATCTAGTCACCTTTGACCAGATATAAAATCTCTTCTACTTTCCAAGACTTCTCTAAACTCATAACAAAGCAGATCTTTTGAAAATGCTGTTTGTCATAATGCTGCCTTTTAAAAACAACAGTTCATAATTTAGATTTAATGGCCTGAGGCAGTTTTTAAACATGCCATTAAATAAAGATCATCAGTTTTTGCAGACTTATGTTTGAAGCAAAACATATTGCAAACTATTTTTGGGACTTCAAAAAAAATGAAGAATATGAAATATTTTATTTTCTGTGAAAACTGTATTTGCTTTGATCAATGTAATTAGAAAAGTAATCATGTAACAGAGTAAAGGCCTTGAGCGGTGCAACAAGATATGCGGACCAATATTTTGCTTAGTTGTTAGAAAATGTATACTGGGTTGCAGTGATACACTAATAACACAGTTTATTGCTCTTGGGGTGTACCATAACCTTGGACTTGGAAGACCTGAGTCATTGGTCTAAAGAGATGTCTAGTTCCCAAAATTCACATTGTAAATTGCTTACATCAAAGACGTTATGGTAATAGTCTAAGAACGAAATACAGCACTTGCCACATTTCCCTTTTCAGCTTTCACATGAAAAAGTGAGATGAGTTCAAAACATTCCCTAAATTGAAACTGACTTTGCATTTATAAACTTTCCTAACTGCATGGAATGCATGAAAAAACAACAATTGCTCTCCCTCCTGGAAAAGCATTTCTTGCTGAACTTTATCAAAAGCAAATATTAATAATAATAATAATAGTAATAATAATCCTTGCATTTGATATAGCGCCTTATCATATCATCGACTTACTGCTAGGTAATCAGAGGCATGTGGAGTAAGGAAACTTGCCCCATGTTTCTCGTTTGCGAGGCAAGTGCTCTAAGCTACAGGACTCCAATGTTATACAGGAAAGATTACTCTTTTTCCTTAGAAACTAAATTCTGATCTAAGTTGCACAATAAGTTGGACACAATAAGTGAGCTATCTATCAGATGGCTGATAGACTCAGAAATGTTTCATGCCTTCGCCCATGGTTTCACAAACATTAGTGGATTTAAAAAAGAGTGCTTAAAACATTTCATAGATTTGCCAATATTTCAGCACATGAGAAGGCTATTTGGTCTATTAAGGCCTTGTACTACTGGAGCAATCTACTCTAAGACCATTTCTTCATACTTTCTCCATACCCTTTTATATCTCGATTCTATATTTGTTCGTTGAATTCCCTTTTAAATATTCTAATTGACTTCAGCAGCCATTTTGTGCTAATGAGATCCACATTTTCTTAACTCCTTGTGTAAAACATTTCTTTTAATCTCCGAATCTTTAAAACAACAATGAAGTCATCTGAACATTGAAAATCCTACAAAATACTCCTGCAGGCTCAGACTCCTCCTGGGATAGAGAAAATGTGGTTTTCAATTGAATCAGCCCAGCAGGGAATGCCAATCAAAATACAGATTTTGATTGAGATTAGTATTATATTGAAAATTTGAATGATGGTAATAAACTCTTTGAGCTCCAGAAAACAATGGCAAATATACATTTTTTAAAAAGTCAATCGCAAGCCAAAAGATCAATCATTTGGATGATGAAGATGATTTGTGGAGTCCTGTAGCTCAGTGGTTAGAGCACTCGTCTTGCAAACGAGAGACCTGGGTTTGATTCCTGGCAGGGTGAGTTGTCAGACAAGGTTCCTTATACCACATGCCTCTGTTTATCTAGCATAAGTAGGAAACCAGTTGTTAGTTGGATTGCTGTTCTGGGGATAATAATCCCTCAAAACAAAATAATAATAATAATTTTGTCACTCAATTTGGTCACAACTGTATGTGCAACACTGCTGTGCGCAATTGGCTGCTGTGATTCGCCCACAAATATACAGTCAATTCACTTTACAGTATATTCTGTGAAGCACTTTGAGACGTCTAGAAGACGTGAAAAGTGCTATATAAAATGCAAGGATTATTATTAATAAAAGATAGCATCAAAAGGGTCGTTTTCTTCCCTCTCAAAGTAAGAAAACATTCCCGTCTAAATTTGCACTATTTGGAAAATAACTGATTACCAAAGTACCAGAATGGCCAGAGAGTAAAATACTATCAGGCTGTTGCTCTGGATATTTTTGCATGTTACCAGCCTTTTGGAATTGGCAATATATTGTATTGCGAAAACATTGATATTCACAAACCTGAACTCGCAACTAGCTTGTCAAATCTAGTGTCCAAATATTACAAATTAGTTTCTCCATTATATGAGTTACAACAATAGTAATAAATAAACATCCCATTAACCGATCTTCAGGGACAATTCAATGAAACATTTATCTATCTGGCTATTATAGTCAGTATATACATGTATATAGTGTAAATAGTTTGGTACTTTGGGTTCAAGATTGGTTTGGATGAAGAAGGCCCTTCACCCAAAATAAAGAAGGCCCTCCGGCCTAGAGTGATTTTTTACGAAAAGATTCATGCTGATTCTAAATATTCAAGTGGTCAGCTTGCTAAATCTACATCTTGACAATGGAAACAGATGTCTGAGGATAAAAAGTACAGAATTCAGGTCAACTTTCTGCTATCTTATTTTTTAAAACTAAAATATTTGTTTTATGGTATCAGGTTAAAACCCACTGCCAGCATTAGAGATTCACACGATCTCCAATACTATAAATCTTGGCAGGGTTCTTTAGCAATTGGTTGATATTCTGGAAAGATGAGATCCGATGGGCCGAAGGGTCTTCGTCATCCAAACCAATCTTTTAATCTTGTGAAAGCGACAAGGCAAGGATCTAAAACTAACTGAAGAATGCTCAGTGTGTCCTTGTAGACTAAAGATGGTAGAGCAATACTACATTAATATTTTCAACATTTATTGATCTGAAGTCACAAATCTAATTCAAGACATCATCAAGGTTTCCTAATAAGAGGTTAGTACCCCAATGAGGGCACAGCCAACCTGGCTCACTAGGAGGGCATAAAAGGGCAGATCAGTCATTTGGGGCAAGGAATTCTCCCATTCCCCTCCTGTTAACCCTGCAAGCCAAAGCCCTAATGAGTAGGGTGGTCCTAGCTGGAAAAGCAGTGGAAAAGCTTGCCAGACAGTGATATCAATGGCAAGCTACGCGGTTTTAGCTGGTTAGACTCCAGCAGTACCCCAACTCACATTCTGGGGTCCCCAAGCCTAGCTCTTGCCAACCTGTGCCTAATACTTTCTGGAATTGGGTAAGCAGGATGCGTCCCTCCAGGGAGAGAGAGAGCACATCCATTCCAACAATCTATCTCTGGGATTTCCGTGTGTAGTTGGGATGCATGGAATTCTTAGCTTTGTTTAGATACTCTAAAGCATGGTGATAGGAATCTGCATGTGTCAGACACCCGGCTGTCCCAAAAAACAAACAAAAAATCTCAATGAGACCAATATGCTACACTCCATCAAAAGGAAATATTGTGAACTGCTGTTCTGACTTTGTGCCAAGCATCAAGAGAAACATTCCATTTCTGGATTGTGGCATTGGTTTAGTCGGAAACAATCTGTGTCAGTAAGTTGTGGGTTTAAGCCACAAGTCAGTACTTTGAGCTCACAGTCTGGGCTGATACTCCATTAAAGTGCTGATAAGCGTTGCATTGTTGGAGGTCCTGCCCTTTTGGATGAGACATTAAACAGGTTTAGTCTTCTTTACCTGATAGATGTTAAAGATCCCATAACACTATCCAAAAACAGAAAGGAATTTATCTGTCAATCACCTTAAGAAGTTTCAGTGTTATAAGTGCTGTACCAAATGCAAGGACTTTTATTTTTATTTATTATTGAGAGCATTGGAATTTGAATAATTTCCTTTGAAGCTAAACTGGTGACCAGTTAATATTGCGCTTCTCCATTTTGATACCTGAATTTTGATACCTGACCTTTTATTTCAAATGTCATTTTAATAGATGTGATATTAATGTTACTTAGCCAGACCAAACTCCGTACCCCCATCTCACCAGTTCTGGCCAGGCTCCACTGGCTCCCCATCACCAAACGGATTGACTTCAAGATCCTCACACACGTGTTCAAATCTGTTCACTCATTGGCACCTCCCTATCTCTCCGACTTCCTCACTCCCCATTCCACCACCCGGCGCCTCTGCTCGACTGGCTCATCCCTCACGCCTTCTGCTCCACCATTAGAGGTCATGCATTCAGCCACTATGCCCCCAAACTCTGGAACACTCTCCCTCAATCCCTCCGCCTTGCCCCTTCTCTCCCCTTTTTCAAGTCCTGCCTGAAAACCTTCCTTTTAGACCGTGCTTACAGTCACCTCACTCCCACCCCCTACCCCGGCTTGGAGTTGGGTTCCGCCACTGTTAAGCGCTCTGAGATTCTACCGTGCGTGGAGGGCAGTATATAACTGCAAGTTGTAGTTGTTGTTAAGGGATGCTTCTTTATCTACAAAGGTGTGAAGGTAACACTCAAGATACTGGGGTAGGTCTTCGTCTAGTTTTAGAAAACGTATGCCGTTGTGCTCATCCCTCTTCAAGGATAACAACGTCCCAATGCAGATCAAACTTGTGGCATATAATACCTGTGTGCAAACAGTTCTTGGTTCTGACCTCCGGAAGATGTAGTGAAGAGCCTTCCACCAGCCCATCTGCACAATTGAAGATCAAGCAGTGAGGTGGATTTGTGGCAAACATGGGAACCCGCTACAGGGAGGGAGGGCGGTGAGCTACACTGACCTGTCACTAAGCATCCTGGTGGTGGAGTTGGCTTCACAGCAGGCACATCTATTTGTCAAGGTTCCCTCGCATGAGGACCTGTATTAAGCAGCTGGTGCTGAGTAAATCTGATACACGGGCTTGGACCTTGAACATCAAGGTGGCTAGCGCATCACAAGCTGTCCTGTAAAACTGCTCCCACCACACTGAAGGCAGATGTCTCCCCGATAGCTGATGAGAAAACTCTGAGGCTTGGGGCAACAGCTGCTAGAAGGCATTAACTGGAGTCCGAGTTCCTGAACATACGTTCATACATCCAGTGCCTGGAGTCCACTTTGATTGGTCTGCAGAGAGTGGGCAGCTGCTGCTTAAACTCCACACCAGTCATTGCCAGGCTCCACTGGCTCCCAATTACTGAACGGATTGACTTCAAGATCCACTCATTTGTTTTCAAATCCCTTGATAGTCTCGCACCTCCCTACTTATCCAATTTGCTTACCCCCCCATTCCACTACCTGCTGTCTCCACTCGGCTGGCGCTGGCCTCCTGTTCATCCCTCGCCCCCTCCGCTCCACCATTGGTGGCTGTGCCTTCAGCCACTATACCCCGAAACTCTGGATCTCTTCCTCAATCTTTCCGCCTTGCCCCCTCCCTCCCAACTTTTAAATCCCCCCTAAAGACTTTCCTTTTTGATCATGCTTATAGTCACCTCCCCCCTCCCTCTCCCCCTGGCTCAGGATCAGACTCCACCACTGTCAAGCTCTCCGGATATTAACCCATGTGAAGGGCCCTATATAAATGCAAGTTGTTGTAATACATCCTGTACCAAATATTGGTGTGAGGCTGAAATGTATTCTGTATATACAGGGAGAGAGAGGCCAGAAGAGTGGAGTTGCCTCTCTCTTTAATTGCGAAGCACCCAAACTACTGTGACTGAGGAAAAGCTTTAAACTCATAGTGCTATTTGCTATATTTAGATTATAAGCTACTTGACAAGAGATTCAAATAGACCCATCAATGAAGAAACGTCATACTGCTGGTAACTGGAATTCGTCCGTTTATTTTATGGAGCCAGATTTCAGGCAGCCATAAAACATAAAAACCATTTCAGGTCATCTGGCTGCTAGACAAATAACCTTACTTTCATTGTGTTTGTATTGAATTCCACCATTGGTAGTCAGTTCCCAAGGGCTCTATGTCAAAGACTTCAATATCAGCTTACATTTCCAGGTATGGTAAAAAAAACATTGGCTTAGATCAACTTCAGTTCTGACTCCTTTCCAAACGCTGTCTCTCTTACTAATACAATGTTGCAAAACTACCTCCCATTAGTCCTCCTTAAATTTTATTTTTAGCGGGAATCAAATATTATGAGACAATATTTTCCAAGTACTGATTATTTTGGCTCCCACAAGCCGACAATAAGAACAATGGGGTCTATTATCCATGATAACGCTAACAGAATAAGACCTTTCGTTTGTGGAGTAATTTGGTGATGGCTGTCCAAGTCTACTTGTGAAATTAAAGCAGTTTATTTCAGGCCAAGATAAAGGCCTGAATGGATAATTGGTACTTATTGACCACACTGTCTGGACTCCTCCCATACTTTGTGCTGGGCACTCCTTTGCATGTGATGTTCATCTATTGGAGACTCGTGAGTCATACACTTGTTGTACTTGCACTGGCAAACATTGGCGAGTTCTGCCAGAAACAACAAGTTGGCTGTAGATCTGTTTAAGAAGGACTAGTGCATGCCAGTGTTCAGAATCCACATGAGCCTCCAACTTGGCTAAATCCATCTCCCAAACCTCTCTATTCCCTTCTCCCTCGTGTATGCATCAAATTGACAATAATCCTTACATTTGATATAGAGCCTTTCACGTTAGGAGGACTTCTCAAAGTGCTTTGCAGGATATATATACTGTAAAGTGCAGTGACTGTGTGTTTTGTACTGGAATGTGATAGCCAGTTTGTGCACAGCACTGTCCCACAAACAGCCATGAAGTGAATGAGTTTCTCCTCAGAACCCAACGGGAAGCAAGAACATAGGCCCATTTCACATATCTCCCATGTACAAATTCTTTCCAGCAGGAGAAAAGGTGAGGGTCATGATGCTTACCAAGGAAAAGGGAGCTGTCCAAGCAGCTTGTCCTCTCTGGGATATTATACTCCTACCCGTGTCAAGTGTGAGGTCGTGGATGAAAACTGAGGGGCCAAAAGATAAATTTGACTCTCCTAATGAACCATTTTCTTATTTTCATTCTTCAGATGATGAACAATTGAAAGTTGTTCAAATTCCTTCTCTGTGGCATTCAACCCAAGCTGGCCATTTACAAAAATCTGAAGGCCGATCGCAGAAAAACTATGATGTAGGAAAAGTGAGAAATCATTGCTGATTTTAATCTGGGGGAGGAAAGATAGAAACCAACAGGGTAGGAAACTATATATAGGCAGCAGCTCACAGTCATTGAAGTGGATGAGGCGAATGGCTCTGATGCATCCCGAAATGTAAATGTAAAACCTTCTAAATGATATCTGACAACATCTGTACTACATTGCTGTGCTGTAATGGCATCATTCACAGGTCTTTGTAATGCTTACAACAGCTTGAAACCAGCTCTGGGGCCACAGATAGAGAGGTGCCAGCACTAAGCCAATTTGGATTCTAACAAACAGCAGGTTCAGGCATGTTGAGCTATATTTATACTCATGTACCCACCAATGCATCCAATGTCATCGCCTGAGGCTGGACCCAAATCACATGAGGGGATTGAGCAGATGGAGGTCTATGCCTTTGACCACTTGGATCAGCTTGTAAGCTCTTCTTAGTCTAAGCCAAGTTAAGCCCACCTTATGAAGAGCTGCTTCTCCCTATAGATTGACATTGCTGGTTGAAGTCGCCACCTTTATTCTCCTCATGAGTCTCCACCCCTGCTAAAACCATCTCCCAAATACCTCTATTCCCTTCTCCCTCCAATATGAAAGATGCTATATATTTGTAGGTTTTGTTGTATGCCCACAAAATATACAGTCAATTCACTTTACAGTGAAGCACTTTGAGACATTCTCTGAGAGTGTGGTCCGTAAAAGGTTTAGATGGACTTTCCCTACAGTGTAATGATGCCCTGCTGGACTTCAGACTGATATTTTTGCCAGTGCTCCTGTTTGTTTCATTTAACATACTCAACAACAATTTACAATTTACAGCAGGGCCAAAAAGATAAGTCCCAAGGTGGGTGATGAAAATGGGAAGGTGCAAAGTAAAGGACTCCGGGATGAAATTACAAAGAGTCTGGCAGAATGACTGAACGCTTGCTCTACAATGGAATGGATTAGTCAAAGGGCAAGAGGAGCGCAATATATAATGTGCGACTGCAAGTAATATAATAATAATTCTTGCATTTGATATAGCGCCTTATCATGTTGTTGAGACATCTCAATGCTCTTCACAGAATAAACTGTAAAGTGGATTGACTGTATTTTGTGCATGAAATGAGCCAGCCAATTGCGTACAGCAGGCATGCCTTCACTTTGGCAGATCTCATATGTGTTTGACATTCTAAAAAGGCCCATTAATGGCTATGTACAAATTTATTGTAAATGCTGTACTGGGAATGGGGCTGACGATTTTGAATCTCTTATGTATTCATGTACTTACCTAGGGAAGACTTTGGCTCACTTTGTCTGCCCAGTCTACAGCTAAGGGTTTTACTGTCTGTTCATGTTGTGTTTGTGAAGGTGTTGATATTACTGGTGACCATCAGACACCCAAAGAGCACAGTACAAGAAGAACAAAATTACATTTCTATAGCGCCTTTCATATGAGAGGACAATATAAGTGTAACATTGGTGTTATGGTTGCCAATAATAGTAGCTTTATTCTTATTCTTTGACCCTTGTTGTAATAAAAATTCATGACATAGCATCAAACTATATCATCTTGTACAGAATGGGGTGGCAAAAATAGCACCAATTTTACATTTATATTGTGCCTTTTGAGCTGGGAGAATGTCTATGAAGAGCTGTCTTCACAGAGCTGGGAGTGGGAGGAGCTGAAGAAGGTTGGGGGGAAGGCAAAAGTGAGGTTGAAAAGAAGAGTCTTAAGGTGGGCCTTGAAAGTTGGGAGGTAGTAGCCGAGGTGGGGGAATGTTGGGATGGAGCTCCACAGAGTGGGGTCAAAATAGTGGAAAACTCATCCATCAATGGTAGAATTGATCAGGTCAGAGGAAGAGACATGGAACAGGCCGATGTTCACTGAGTATTAGATATGAGCCTGTGTTGCACATATTTTATTAGGGGTTGCACCCATTTGTGCTTTACGAGGGTGTCTGAGAGCATAAGGGCATTCGCTAACTGAAATAGCTCAGACGTCATAAAGGGGGCATTTCTGAGTCTACTTAAAGTTTTGATTCACCAGCCTTCTGTAGGCACTGCCTCTTGTATGATTACTAATGCTAAGCGACTTGTTGAGCTGCCTATGTACTGGTTGTTTGTCCCTGGCTTCTCATCTTCTGATTACTTTAGCAGCCAGCCACTTGTACATAGCATTTAACAATGTACACTGGAATATTGCTGTAACATTCATTGCGTAAAATAGAAATAAACATGCCTCTTCTCTCCCAAATCTCATTGTATTTAATATAGTGGGAAGAGATAACAATGTTGGTTTCTGTCAGAGACCTATCAGCATTACATTACAACACTACAGTGCTCTGAGTGTCACTAGGGAAAGGCTATAGTTCTGCAGAAAGAATAATTCATATGCTTTAACTGGTACATCCAAGCCATCAAACTGAACCAAACGCTGTGTCTTTAAGTCCTAGTCTAGGCTGATAATCCCGTGGTAGCATTGCACTGGATTATCAGACTAGACTTTGATCTAGATTGATAATTGATCAGAAGTGCCATCTTTTGGATGAAACCTTAAACCAAGGTCCCATCTTCCTGCTCATCTGGATGTTAAAGACTACTCGAAAATATAAGGAATATTTTCCTGGTGTTCTGGGCAACAATCCCTCAAATAAAATTGATCATTCACTTCATGGCTGTTGGTGGGATGTTGCTGTGTGCAAATTGGTTGCTGTGTTCTGCAAAATGCAAAGTCACTACTCTTTACAGTATATCCTGTGAAGTGCTTTGAGATGACCTCCTGACATGAAAGGTGCTATCATAAATGCAAGCATTATTTATTATTATAAACCCAAGATGCCTCTGAGGGACAGTTTAATAATTTTTCAGCAAATAACCGCTTTAAAAATAATTGTAGAAGTTAAAATTAAAATTGAAGGAGGTGTTTGTTTATGGGTAGGTTTCTTAAATTTTCAAGCCCAGGCACAGCAATACTAAAATTATCGCTAATATTGCAATAATAAACAACAACAACAACAAGATTCCATTTATAAAGCGCCTTTCACGTCAGGAGGACGTCCCAAGGCGCTGTACAGTTGGGTCATGACCCGAGCAGGGGGGAAATGGTGAGGGGAGGGAAGCGAGGGAGCAAGGAGGGGGGAAATGGTCAGGGTGAGGGGAGGGAAGGGGGGGAGCGAGGAGGGAGAAGAGAGTCGAGAGGGGAGCTGAAGGCACGGTCAAAGAGAAAGGTTTTGAGACTGGCCTTGAAGGAGGAAAGGGAGGAGGCGGCGAAGGCACTGGGGGATGGAGTTCCAGAGCCTGGGGGCTGAGAGGCTGAAGGCCCGACCACCGATGGTAGGGCGGTTGGGGCGGGGGACGTGGAGCAGACCGGAGCCAGAGGAACGGAGGGTACGGGCAGGTAGGTAGGGGGATAGTAGGTTGGAGAGGTAGGAGGGGGCAAGGCCGTGAATGGCCTTGTAGGTGAGGATGAGGATCTTGAAATCAATCCTCTGGGGGATGGGGAGCCAGTGGAGGCGAGCGAGGGTGGGAGTGATGTGGTCCCGAAGCCTGGTGCGGGACAGTACACGAGCTGCAGAGTTCTGGATGACCTGCAGCTTGTGGAGGGAGGTGGCGGGAAGGCCGGCGAGGAGAGAGTTCCCATAGTCCAGCCTTGAGGTGACAAAGGCGTGAACCAGGGTTTCAGCAGCGTGAGGGGTGAGGTAATGCCGTAGTCTGGCGATGTTCCGGAGGTGATGGAAGGCGGTGCCAGTTGTGATGCGGATGTGAGGGAGAAAGGACAGCTCAGGGTCGAACAGAACGCCGAGGTTCCTGACTGGCTTTGAGAGGTGGAGAGTGCAGCCTTGGATGCTGATGGTGTCAGCGCCTGAGGTGCGGAGGCGCTGACGTGAGCCAATCAGGAGGGCCTCGGTTTTTCGCACGTTGAGCTGAAGAAAGTTGTCTCTCGTCCAGGACTCGATGTCGGACAGGCAGCTGTCAGGACATCGGTGGTCGTGGAGTTGAGAGTAGAGGAGGAAAGGTAGAGTTGGGTGTCTGCGTTAACTCCATGTCTGCGGATGACATCAGGTATATCTTATTGAAGCAATATTAATCACACACTACATACAACAATAATCATAGAAACATTTCAGCTTAAAAAAAAATGCTTTCCTTTTGTGAATTGCAGTGGGAGTACATTGCACATGATCTGGAAAGATTGTCAGTTACTGACTAAGAGGGATAGCAAGTTCTGTTATTCAGCAAGTCTTATGTTAGTGCTGTAACACCAAGATAAGGAAATCAATAAGTGGAAAGAAACTCTTGGGAAGGTAGGCAAAGAAGGTAAGAAATTGTAAACTGAAAATATAGTCAATGCTCTTTTCAATTTGTAAATTGTAAAGCTGAACAAGATAGGTTACAGGAGGATTTGAACATACTTGGGAATTGGGCAGATCGGCGGCAGATGAATTTAAATGTGGAGAAATATAAAGTACTTCACATGGGGACAATAAATCCTGGAAGGGACTATTATTTGAACAGAAGGAAAATAATATGTATGGAAAATGAAAAGGAGCTGGGGTCCTGATTGACAATAAATTGAACCTCTCCCAACAATGTTCTGTGGCAGTGAGTAAAGCAAACCAGATGTTGGGATGTATCAAAATATCAATAGCAAGCCAAAATAGTGGGGTAATCCTGCCACTGTATAAATCATCGGTGAGACCTTACTTGGAGTACTGTGTACAGTTCTGGTCGCCGCAGTACGAAAAGGATATTGGAGAAATCGAGAAGTTACAGAAGGGCAACCAAAATGATTGAGGGACTGGAAGGACTGGACTATGGGGAGCTGGAAAAGAGAAGATTGAGAGGCGACATGATTGCTTTGAAAGGTTTATGTTTATATCGAGGAACCCACAAAGGGAATTGTTTGAGGTGCAATGGCAAAGTCTTCCATAGGCCGAGGTGTTGATGTGAGGCTACATTATAAATCCAGGCAATGCAAAAAATAATCATTCTATTTGAGTTAGCACCTAATAGGCTCAATCACCTCAAAGATTTGTTTTTCTGTAGTGTAATTGTCAGCTAACGCAATAGCCAATGTGCATACAGCAATGTTCCACAAACAGCCAGGAAGTTAATGAACAATTTTTTATCTGAAGGATTGTTGGCCATGATACTGGGAAAAACTCTGCCTTTTTTGAATAGTGTTATGAAATTTTTAATATCCACCTGAATGGACAGATAGGACCTTGGTTTAACATCCCATCCAAACAACGGCATCTCTGACAATGCAGCACCCCTTAGCACAGTATTGGAGTGTCAGCCAAGACCATAAGTTCATTCCCATAACTTTCTGAGACAAGAGTGCTAACACTTTGAACCAGGCTGGCACCTATTCGTGCACAGCAAAGTTCCAAAACAGTCCTGAAGTGAATAACCAATTTTATATGAGGAATTGTTGATCAGGATGTTCCTTTCTCATGAGATCATTAATGTCTACCTGAACATACAGGAAGGACCTAGTTGGAAGTTGACCTCATGTCTCCGGATGACATTGCCAAGAGGAAGCATGCAGATAAGGAAAAGAAGAGGGCCAAGGATGGAGCCTTGGGATACCCCATAGGTGACCAGGAGGGCAGGAGGAAAAAACATTTGGTAAGATGTATTGTTGGTGGTTTGTTAAGTAGGACTCGAACCACATGAGCGCACTACCACTAAGGTGGATGAGGGAGGAGAGGTGGTGGAGGAGGATGGCGTGATCAACTGTGTCGAACACAGTGGAGAGATCCAGGACAACAAGGAGGCAGAGGGAGCCCTGGTCAAAAAGAGTGAGGAAGTCATTGTTATTTTCACAAGTGCTGTTTCTGTGCAGGGCAGAGCAAAAACTGGACTGAAGGGGTTCAAGTAGGGAGTGGAGGGAGAGGTGTGAACAAAGTTGATTTGCAACGATGCATTCCTAAACTTTGGCCAGGAAGGGCAGGTTTGAGATGGGTTTGAAGTTTGTGAGGTTGGAGGGATCGAGGGTAGTTTTTTAAAGAAGAGGAGTGATGACAGTGGTTTTGAGGGGGACTGGGACAGAGCCTGAAGAGAGGGACTGGTTGATTGTGTCAGTCAGCAATGGGCAGAGGAGGGGCAGTTGAGTGATCAGAAGCTGGGTGATCTCTTAATAAGTTATCTATCAGACCAGTCATGTCTTACGGACCACCAATAAAAAAAACAACACTAGCAGAGCCAATAATTGCTCTTAGTTGCATATCAGCAAAGCTCCCCTCGGCTCTGGGTGAAAGCAAATAGTGAACTGGAGTAGAAATGCAGCTTTGACTTGCTCAACTACTGGAAATGATTTCACAAGATATCCAGTTGTTTGAACCAGGTATAAGAGTGCAAACACAGAAAACAAGGCCTATTTGAGAATTTGATACAATAAGGTTCTTCAGTAACTAGGAAAATGAAGTGTGGGATCCCAAGGTATTCCCTCTACCAGTAAATGAAAGACAAATATGGTTTCTGCTCAGTGGAATCAGTTCAAGAGCTTGTGGAGTTAAGGATCAGAAACATTGTGCAAAGAGAAAGAGAGTCAAGTTGCTGTCTTGGCATGAGATAACAAAGTTTTTCTATTTACACATTTTTGCCAATTTTGATTTTGAAGTTGCACATCATTTTTGATGCAAACTGAACAAAATATTTTTAAAAATCTTATTACGCTACAGGCCAAGATGAAAAAGCCCTCTTCTAGCCATCCTAGTATCTTTGAGACCGATCTAATAACACATACCTCATTCTTAAACAACTCGTCTCTGCTTAAAGTTAATAATAATAATAATAATAATCTTTGCATTTGATGTAGCGCTTTTCATGTCTTCTAGACGTCTCAAAGCACTTCACAGAATATACTGTAAAGTAAATTGACTCTATATTTGTGGGCGAAACGCAGCAACCAATTGCACTAAGCAGTGTCCCACAAACAGTCGTGGATTGAAGTGACCAATTTTTTTTCTTGAGGGATTATTATTAGGCATGTGGAGTAAGGAAACTTGCCCAACATTTCACCCTGCTGGGAATCAAACCCAGGTCTCTTGCTTGCAAGGCGAGTGCTCTAACCACTGAGCTGCAAGACTTTTGTTACTTGAACAAGTAATATCTTAAATTCATGTGGTTATTACATTCTTGCAGAATTTATGTTAAAGTCTAAGGCTATATAATCATATAAGTAGAGTATATCCATAAAGTAGATTTAAAGGCAGTCAGCTATAATGTCCTGGGTGAACCATGAGCTCAGCTGTTGAGATCATAATCTTCCTTGATCAATAGCCAGCCTGGCAAGTGTGAGGGCTGGAGTGCCTGATCCCGCTCTGTTGGAGCAGGAAGTCTGCTTTGTCTGGCAGAGGAAAGCAATGTACTTCCAGGAGGTCTAGAAACTTGGATGCTTTCCTGCTTGTTGTGGTGATGTTTTTCCAAAACATTGAAGAATCCTGGAGCTGAGACTTGGAAAACTGTAATCCTAATTCCCAGAACCAATCCAACAGTGTTCCACTTTTCCTCTTCATAAAAGAGATATTCGTTAGATGACAGCACACACTTATCTGAGTGATAATAGTTGCTGTCACCTCACTGGAGAAAGTGCAGTCAGTGCATTGAAATATAGATTGTACCATTAACTGACAATGGTTTAATTCAGTGTGGCTGATACCAGGGCTTCATGGTATGACCTATAAGAGTTTACATTCACCTGGTGAGAGGATTTCTAATACTTGCATCGAGCCGAGAGCCCAGAGTGAGCTACGTCCGGAGTGAGGCGAGGCCAGATTGTGAGGGAATTTGGTGAGAGTGGGAATTGCTGCTGTGAGTGTCGTGAAAACTGCTATTGGGAGTACATAATCCAATATGTTGTTGTTGTTATTCAAGTCTTGTTGTAGTTGTTTTAAGTCTTGTGCTATTTAAAATTGCTGATATTGGTACATTGGTCTTGTGGGGTAACTTTGCAGGGAGCAGCTGTAGCCAATTAAGCCGAGCCAATAACAAATAACTTATTGATTAAATTAACTTACTGATTAATCACTTGATTAGGCGTTAATTCCAAATCACTGCTGAGCAAATCAGAAACGGGTTGCACCCAGAAAGTATAAATAGGAGATAGCTGCGCGAGCCTCACTCGAGCCGAGAGCGAGCTACGTCCGGAGTGAGGCGAGGCCAGAGTTTGAGGGAATTTGGTGAGAGTGGGAATTAGGTGCAGAGGAGGAAGTGGGGGCAGGCTATATATCTTTGTATCTATATAAAGTTTGTGAAGATGGTGTGGCAGGTAAACTGCGAGGTCTGTCACATGTGGGAGTCAATGGAGGGCGCCTTAAGTCCGGGTGACTTCGTCTGCCGCAAGTGTCTGGAAATCAGAGCGCTCCAGCTGAGAGTAGCTGAGCTGGAGTCTCAGGTGGAGACGCTGCGCAGCATTAGGGATGGAGAAAACTTCCTGGACAGCTTTATCCTGGAGCCGGACCCTCCCCTGAGTCCCAAGGAAGAAGAATGTAGCAGCGACGGACATGACTGGGTGACAGTCAGGCGGGCAGGCAAACGTTCCCGAAAGAGAGAGGCTGAAGAATCCCAGACTTTAGCCTTGTCTGACAGGTATGAAATATTGGCAACCTGTGTGGACAAGGAAATCTGCGAGGAAGACGGGCAAACTGACCCCAACACCCCTGTGCAGGAGGTTAAAAATGTAATTCTTATTGGGGATGAGACAGTCGGGAGGACTGATACAGTTTTTTGTAGCCGTAGCAGGGAGACAAGAAGACTCTGTTGTCTTCCTGGGGCCAGGGTGAAGGATGTCACCGCCGGGCTGGAGATAAATTTGAGGCATGAGGGAGAGGATCCAATCGTAATGGTACATATAGGGACCAATGACATTGGTAGGACCAGTAGGGACGAGTTAAGGAGCGAGTTCCGGGAATTGGGAATTAAACTAAGGAATAGAACTTCCAAAGTGATGATATCGGGACTGTTACCTGAGCCAGGAGCTAATTGGTACAGGCAAAAGAAGATCATAGATCTGAATGCCTGGCTAAAAGAGTGGTGCGGAGAGCAGGAATTCCAATTCATGGGCCACTGGCACGAGTATTGGGGAAGATGGGAGCTTTTCCAAAGGAATGGGCTCCACCTAAATAGGGCTGGGACAAATGTCCTGGCTACGCAAATAAATAGGGAGGTAGAAAGGGCTTTAAACTACTAAGGGGGGGAGGTAAAAACATAGTAAAGTATAGTCCACCACAGTTAAACTTGAGATCAACAAAAGCAAGAGAGCAGATTAACAAGGGAGAAGAGCAAAGTGTGTCAAGCAGGGAAAGGAAGTACAGTGATAGAGTGCTGGTGAATAGGGTTAATAGCCGGAAGTCAGAATTAAGGGCGCTATATCTGAATGCACGAAGCATTCGTAACAAGATAGATGAATTAGTTGCACAAATAGAGACAAACCGGTATGATCTAGTAGCCATCACCGAGACATGGTTACAGGGTGATCAGGGATGGGAACTGAATATTCCCGGCTACGTGGTATATAGGAAAGATAGGCGATGTGGTAAATGAGGAGGGGGAGTGGCCCTGCTAATAAAGGATGGGATAAAAACAGTAGAGAGGAAAGATTTTAAATCTGAAAAGCAAGATGTATGGGTAGAGATACGTAACTTCAAGGGGCAGAAAACTACTGTGGGAGTAGTTTATAGATCCCTAAACAGTGGTCAAAGTATCGCTCAATGTATAAATCAAGAGATTAGTGGAGCATGTAGCAAAGGAAAGACACTAATTGTGGGTGATTTTAACCTGCACATAGACTGGGACAACCAAATTGGGAAAGGTAACATAGAAGAGGAGTTTATAGAATGTATTAGAGATAATTTTCTAGATCAATATGCTGAGGAGCCGACCAGGGAACAAGCCATATTAGACCTTGTTTTGTGTAATGAAACAGGGCTGATCAGCAAACTGGAACTTAAGGCTCCTCTAGGGCAAAGCGATCATAATATGATGGAATTTAGCGTTAAGTTAGAGAGGGAAGTAGTTAAGTCTGAAGCAAAAGTCTTCAATTTAAATCGAGCCAACTTTGCTGGTATGAGAGAGGATTTAGCCAGAATAAACTGGGAGACTAAACTTAAAGATTTGACGGTAGACCAGCAATGGCAGACATTCAAGGAGATAGTGCAAAATTCCCAACGAGCACATATTCCTTTGAGGAATAAGAATGCCATGGGAAAGGTGGTGCAGCCATGGCTAACTAGAGCAGTTAGGGAAAGTATCAAATCAAAAGAAAAAGCCTATAAAACAGCGAAGATGAGTAGTAAACCCGAGGATTGGGAGAACTTTAGGGAACAACAGAGGAGGACCAAAAAATTGATCAAGAGGGAGAAAATAGATTACGAGGGCAAACTAGCAAAGAACATAAAAACAGACTCCAAGAGTTTTTACAAATATATAAAGAGGAAAAGGCTAGCGAGGGTGAATGTGGGTCCATTACAGGCAGAGACCGGAGGAATTATAATAGGGGACAAAGACATGGCAGAGTCATTAAACAAGTATTTTTCTACAGTCTTCACCGTAGAAGACACTGGAAACATACCAAAAATAGAGGACCAAGAAGACAATGTTAGCGAGCAACTTAGGGAGATTAACATTAGTAAAGAGATGGTTCTAGGTAAATTGTCGGGTCTTAAAACCGATAAATCCCCTGGACCGGATGGCCTGCATCCGAGAGTTTTAAAGGAGGTGGCTACTGAGATAGTGGATGGCATGTCTATAATCTTCCAAAAGTCTGTGGATACTGGAAAAGTTCCCATTGATTGGAAGATTGCAAACGTAACTCCACTATTTAAGAAGGGTGGGAGAGAAAATAGGGAAAACTATAGACCAGTTAGTTTGACGTCAGTTGTAGGGAAAATTCTTGAGTCCTTAATAAAAGACGTAGTTATGGGATACCTGGAAGACCATAAAAAGATTAGGCAGAGTCAACATGGCTTTACAAAAGGGAAGTCATGCTTGACTAACCTTTTAGAATTTTTTGAGGATGTATCCAGCAGGTTGGATAAGGGGGAACCAGTAGATGTGGTATATTTGGATTTTAGGAAGGCATTTGACAAGGTGCCACACAAAAGGCTGTTACTCAAGATCAAGGCCCACGGGATTAATGGGAAAATATTAACATGGATAGAAGAGTGGCTATCGGGTAGAAAGCAGAGAGTAGTGATAAACGGATCATTCTCGAATTGGCAGGATGTAACTAGTGGAGTGCCACAAGGATCAGTGCTTGGGCCTCAGCTATTTACCATTTACATCAATGATCTGGACGAGGACATTGAATGTAATGTGTCTAAATTCGCGGATGATACTAAACTAGGTAGCAGAGTGAGCTCTCAGGATGATGCAAAAAGATTGCAACAAGATATAGATAGGCTAGGGGAGTGGGCAAGTAGGTGGCAGATGGAATTCAATGTTAGCAAGTGTGAAATTATTCACCTAGGTAGCAAGAATAAAAGAACAGATTATTTTCTGGAAGGGGAGAAGTTAGATAGGTTAGTATTCAAAGGGATTTGGGTGTCCTTGTACACCAGTCCCAAAAAGTTAGTTTGCAGGTGCAGCAAGCAACTAAGAAGGCGAACGGCATGTTAGCGTTCATTTCGAAAGGTTTAGAATATAAGAGTAGGGAAGTCTTGCTGCAACTGTATAGGGCTTTGGTGAGACCGCACCTAGAGTATTGTGTGCAGTTTTGGTCTCCTTATTTAAAAAAGGACATACTTGCCCTAGAGGGGGTGCAGTGTAGATTCACTCGGTTAGTTCCTGGGATGAGGGGACTGACCTATGAGGATAGGCTGAATAAACTGGGGCTATATTCTCTAGAGTACAGAAGAATTAGGGGGGGATCTTATTGAAACTTATAAGATTCTTAAAGGGCTGGATAAAGTAGACACTGAGGGACTGTTTCCCCTGGTAGGAGAATCTATAACCAGGGGTCACAGTCTTAAAATTAAGGGTCAGTCTCTTAGAACAGAGTTGAAGAAAGATTTCTTCACTCAGAGGGTAGTGAACTTATGGAATTCACTACCCCAGAAGGCTGTAGATGCTCAGTCCTTGAACATTTTCAAGGCTGAGACTGATAGATTCTTGAAAAATAGGGGGATTAGGGGATATGGGGATAGGGCAGGTAATCAGAGTTAGGTGAGAAGATCAGCCATGATCTTATTGAATGGCGGAGCAGGCACGAAGGGCCGAATGGCCTACTCCTGCTCCTAATTCTTATGTTCTTATGTAGACTTAAGGGACACTGGCTGGATTCCATCATATACCATGTGCAAATACATGTTCACCAGACAAATACAGATGTCAATGGTTTTTGTTGGTTAATATTACCAAATATTTGTAATTGCAAAACAGAAGACTCCACTGATTGGCTACAAAAGTCTTGACAAGTCTTCGCCCAACAAAAGTTGGGATCTTTGGAGAGTAGGATATGAAATCAATGGTAGGTGTCAGTTTGTGGTTCAGTTTGCAGCTCTCTCACTTATGAATCTGAAAGGTTGGGAGTTCAAGCCCCATGGTTTATGTTGAGACTCTGAGCTCATAGTCTAGGCTAACACTTCAATGCAGTGCTGGGGTGTGCTGCATTGTTGGAGATCCCATCCTTTAGACATTAAACCCAGGCCGTGTATACCTGTTCTGGGGGACACTAAGGATTCCGTGGCACTATTCAAAAAGAGAAGTGAGTTTCTCCCATTGTGCTGGCCAACAATCCTCCATATAAAATTAATTGTTCACATCATGACTGTTTGTGCAACATTGCTATGTGAAAATCGGCCGCTGTGTTTGCCTGAACTCTGAACTTTACAGTAAATCCTCTGAAGCGCTTTGAGACATTTTGATGATACGATAAAGCACTATATCAAATACAAGAATTATTCTTATTATTAGTGCAAACCATCACTGCCTCTACTGCTCATGTGTTTGGCTTTGAAGCTGATGTTAAGGGCCTTTGCATATGGAAAATAAACAGGGAGCATTCTGTTCTACAAAAGTGAGCATGTACTCTGGGTCCAGGATATCTAATCCTTACCGTTCAAAGCTAAGCATAAGCAGACATCAGAAACTGACTTGGAGGTGAGCCATCTACATATGGTTTGGCCCTAAGTCAAAGATTGGGTCTCAGTATATTTCTTTCTCATCTAGAATAAATATGATTAAAAGAATATAGGATGTATAAACATACTGGCCAATTGCAGCAATTTATTCATCTGATTGCATGCCAAGGTAAAATACAATAATTGTTGATTCTCTTACTCCTCACCTTCTTTTGATAACTTTGCACAAGCATTGGCATAAGAGGGGAAAGTCACCAACTGCAAAATCACCGTCGAATTGGAGAACAGGTATCAAATATAACAGACTGAGCAAAGTGTTCTGAACGGAAAAAAAAGAAGCAATTTCAAACTAAAGGTCAACAAAACAATGTAATTGTGAGAAATGAAGGTTTTTAGAGTGGGACAAGGGCATAGAGGAACAGAAGGTCAGCTCAAGAATCTTGAATGCGATCCTTTATGTTGATGAGGAAAATGACTAAAATTAAAATTTCTTATGAAGGTAAAACTCGCTCTTTATGAAGTTTTTTTTTAACTTCATCTCCAATTGCAGTTCCCAAAACCACCACATCTGAGAGAGCAGCCACTGGCTCCCAGACCTCCATTGATGCATTTCTGATGATTATTGGAGGGATCAGGAAATAGGGCTCACTTTGCCTTTCCCTCCCTTGGGGATGTGGCTATGGGATGTACTTCAGAATGGCAATTCAGCAGTGTGGTGAAATGCAGGCATTCACTGTTCCACCATGTATTGGTGCTGCAAAGCACAAACTACTGTTCCACCCTTTAGTGGGTGTAACTAAAACTCCCTTGATGCAAAGCAAGTTATCAATCAAATGAGGTGACTCTTTGTTTATCAGCTTCTGGTATTAACAATACCTAGAATTATTCCTTCCTATTGCCAAATATGTTAATCTCTGGGCAATTATGTATGCGGATGACACCCAACTCTATCATTCTGCCTCCACCCTCAACTCCAGGACCACTGCTGTCCTGACAGACTGTCTGTCAGACATCAAGTTCTGGATGAGGGCAAATTTCCTACAGTTGAATGTGAACAAGACTGAGGCCCTCCTGAGTGGCTCGCGCCAGCGCCTCAGCACCTCAGGCTCTGGCAGCATCAACCTCCATGGTTGCACACTACAACTCACCAGCCAGTCAGGGACCTAGGTGTCTTGTTCGACCCTCAACTATCTTTTCTTCCCCACATCCAAACCATAACACGCTCTGCCTTCCCTCACCTACGTAACATCGCCCGACTCCGCTACTAACTCACCCCTCTGAAACTCTTGTTCATGCCTTCATCACCTCCAGGCTCGACTGTGCAAATACCCTGCTTGTCGGCCTTCCCAACTCCTCCCTGCACAGGCTGCAGATAATCCAGAACTCTGCAGCCGGTGTCTTCTCCCGCACCAAACTCCATCTCCCCCACTCTCGCCCGACTTCATCAGCAGCTGCTCTTTCAGCCACGATGTCCCGAAGCTTTGGAACTCTCTCCCTCAATTCCTCCGTTTTATAATAATAATCCTTGCATTTGATATAGCGCTTTTCATGTCTTGTAGACATCTCAAAGCGCTTCACAGAATAGACTGTAAAGTGAATTGACTCTATATTTGTGGGCGAAATGAGGCAGCCAATTGCGCACAGCAGTGTCCCACAAATAGTTGTGGATTGAAATGACCAATTTATTATTTTTTTTTCTTGAGGGATTATTATTAGGCATGTAGGGAGTAAGGAAACTTGCCCAAGGTTTCACCCTGCCGGCAATCGAACCCAGGGCTCTAACCACTGAACTATGGGTCTTAACACCTCTTTCCTCTCTTTTAGATCACTATAGAAGACTTTCATCTTTGACAGTGCTTACGGTGACCTACTCCCTCCCCCTGGCTTGGCAACAGGCTCCATCACTGTGAAGTCCTCCGAAATGCTGCTCAGGTGAACAACAAATGCAACTTGTTGTCTCACTAATCAATGGAACAGCTCATTGGAGCTTCAATGCACTCTAATATTGCAATGCCTGACCACCTCTTCTTGCCAAAGTCAATTTTTGAGTTCTTCGTCCAGCCTGCTTGCTAAAGTTTTGACCAGGATCTTACAGTCATAATTTGGTTTGCTGAGTGTGCTGAACGATATGACAATGTGGTCACTGTGAATAACGCATTGGCCATACTTTTCCTAAAATACAATTCAATTGGAAGTTACATTAAAAGATTGTCCAATTGATGCTGAATATGAATGTATTGATCCCCTCAGAGATTCAAATCTCCACTTTCTCCTGTCTTAATTATCAAAGGTCATTGAAGGGTTTTCTTCCTTTCAGTCTGTCATTGGCCATTTAAACAGCCCACATTCTGAACACACACAGTTACAAGTTTCCTAAAGTCTTCTTTTATTGTTTTTATACTCTTATGCTTTCAATCAATATTACTAGCATTAATGTTAATTCCAATGTATTTTGAATTGAAAACAATGCCACAGATGTTGTATTGTGTAGGACTGTTAGTCAAATAACTGCACTTGCAACCAGGTAATTTCTTGAAATGCAAAAGATGTAAATCTTGAGTGAACTTCAAAGGATCCCCCATGACATTGTGTAGGTTCCACAAACACGTTAATTTAGGGAATTACAAAATAGCAGGTTAGGGCAAGTGGCATTTGTGACTTAACCTGCCAGGAAAAGAGACTTGACAATAGTGATGCAAAACAACTTACATGATATTGTAGAGAGGATATTGATAGGCAAAAAAATGCTTTTAGTAGAGCTGTATCAACAGAGGGGAAGCTATGATGGATGCTCCAAACACAGATGACACAGCATTCAATGGGTTTAAATAGTGTAGGTGCACATCCAGGTCATAACTACTATTATTATTAGTAGAGTGTGTATTAAGTTATGGAAGTATTCATTACTTACTCAATATAAGGTCCCAATGAGTTTCTTTTAGAGCTGAGGATATATTGTATAAACCCAGCATGTCACTCGAGTTCGATCTCTCAATCACTCGGAAGAGGCAGAAAGAGATTGAGGGGGAGTATGACAGGGGGAGAGTGTGAGAGGGGGAGAAAGAGAGAGAGTGTGGGGGATGGGGGGAGGGAGTGAATGTGAGGGAAAAGGGAGAGAAAGAAACAGAGGCTGATTACGAGAGTTTGAGAAGGAATATAGAGAGTGTGTGTAGGAGAGTGAGAGAGAGTAATTGAGAGAAGGAGAGGGAGAGAGAGTGATTGAGAGGGGGAGGTAGGGCATGAGATGGAAGAGAGAGTGTGAAAGGATGTGGGAGGGGAGTGAGAGAGTAATTGAGAAAGAGTGCATGCGTGAGAGTGCGTGAGAGAGGGGTAGAGAAAGAGAGAGAGTGATTGAGGGAGAGAGAGCATGAGGGGGAGAGGGAGATAGAGAAACAAAAAGAGTGAGAGAGCAGAGAGAGATAGGAGAATTGAGGGCAGTATTTCATGGTTCACTGTCAGGACTGTCAACAATTATCGGAGCTTCCCTTGGCCACTGCGAGTAGGGGAGGGGGGGGTGGAACTGAGGACGGACATCGAGTGATGTGCAGTTTCCTCACAGAAAGTTCCTTCTTTCCAGAGCGAAAAGCCTCTCTATGTCCTTCATTCCACCTTCCTCCCTATCCTACCTCTGCGACCTACCAACCTGGACATTCCAACAACAACAACAACAACAACTTGCATTTATATCCTGACCGTTGCTTTTGTAGAGCAAACACCGGCTTGCTTCATGTCCCCTACCCCATTTACCCCACCCATTGCCATTTTGCCTCCACTCTCTGGAGTTCCATTCCTGGAGGCCCTCTGACTCACTCCCTCCCTACCCTTTTTCAAGGCACATCAAGACCTAACTCTCTGACCACGCTTTTGGTTACCTTTTCCCCTTCCCATCCCACCTCTCTCAGCTCCCACCCCCAGCTCAGGTGCCCATCTGACAGTGTCAAGATGTCTTTCCAACATGAAAAAGTTACTGTGTAAATGTTATGTTCTGGAAGGGAAACACAAAATATTGTTTGTGCAGAACTTTCTCTAATAGGGAATCCGGCCCTTGGCAGCCAAAAGGTTGGACCACCCTGATAACTGAGTCATTGTATTTCAGTGCCTGCATGTGATTGCAAAGTCTTGATAAACAGTAGTATCAGACACTTTATGAAGACTCAGTTTTATATTGATTGTCCCTATTTGGAAACAGGAATTATGATATTGCTTTTGACAGTATGATAGTCTTTTGGACAGAAATGGCATACTTCAGTATGTTAATATTGATGATATTTGGATCCTATCAATTCCACTGGAAACCAGAATATTGCTTTTTTGTCCCTGACAGGCAATGTTATTAATAGTAGTACTAATAATATATTAGTTTTCACTAAATTCTCTTGTGATCTCATTAAAATGCTGGCTTATGTTCCTCACTAATGAGAGAAAGCAGATAGGAAAATATCAAGATGGATGTTCAGGGCTGTATTGCGACAAGTATGCCAGTTAAACTAATATGTTTCTCCTTTAAAGAATTTTTAAAAATATTTACTGAATTCATCGTGCATAGTAAATCCTGTGAAACGTTTTGAGACATCCTCCTGATGTGAAAAGCACGATAACAAATGCAAGGATTCTTTTTATTGTTATTATTATTGAGTCATGATGTACGATGGGTTAAGGGTACTTGCAGATGAGCCCCTTCATAGAGATATATTGAGGAATGTAAAATGTACAATGTTCAGTAGCAATCCTCACTAAGGATCATTTGAGGTGGGTGTTGATCATTGGGATGGTGGGGGCTTGGGGTGGGACAGGCACTGCTACTCAGTCAAGGGGTTCCATGAATGCTGGGTGTAAGGTATCTACAGTTTGTGATCAAATATCAGAATAAAAATATGAATCATAAAATCATAAGATTGTTTGATGATGAAGGCCCTTCGATCTCATTTGATCTCATCCTTCCAGAATACCCACCCTACCATCCTCCAACTGCAACATTTTTTTTAAATGAATTCAAAGTCCGCACCCTCAACCACCCTTCCTGATAACCTGTTCCAGTCATTAATTAGTTAACCAATCCCTTTTTAAACCACGATAAGATCTCCTCTGGGACCTTTCCTTTCAAGACTGGAGAGCCTGACTTGTTTATTATTTATAGCCCATTCCTCTAACACCGTGACCCTTGTGGTTTTCCTCTGTTTTCTGTTTTTGAAGATCAATCGGTAAAGAACAAATTTCTTCCAAATTTGATATATAAAAACAAATTAACTTTGTGATTTCAGAAAAAAAAGCTGATTTTCTGTCTTGCATATTACAACATGCATGATGTATCATTATACTTCATGGTGGCTGAAATATCCACATTGAACAAAAATATCTTCTCTCCATTTCTATTTGCTGTAAGTCTTGCACTTGCATCTACAATTGGTTAATACTGGAGTAATTAAGGAAGTTATATAACAGGGAAAATGTACATTTTCAGCCATCAATGATAAACGTCAACAATAAATTCTTATTGAAGTTGAAATTAAAGGTAATACTCTCAGAGCACGATAAAACATCTTAAACATAATAGCATTTGCTCTCTTTAGTTTAAAATTGGTCTGGAAGCAATACAATGTTTTAATTCTAACAGCAATAGCTACAGAAATACAAGAGACCCAGGAGAAGTAATCTCCCAGTAGAATTTACTGGCTAAGGACCAATTATCAATTTCCTTCTGAGTAGCAGTGCCTGTGGACATTTTGGCTCTGCAGAAATCAGCTGATGACCTATGTGAGGAACTGCAATCTGATTGATTGCACCAGCATTAACAGAAGCTGTAAAGGTGACAGCATCTATTAACTTTTATACTATGGCTCTTTCCAGGCATCCTTCAGTGATTATGAAGGAATCCGTCAGTCAACCCTGTAAAAATACATAAAGTGTGTCAGAATGCCTCTACTAAGAGGCACAAGGTTATACATAGCTCCTTTGATTATGCTCCATCCACAGTGAGTTTAATATGACTGTCATCGTGAGAAAACCAGACTTGAACATTAGAAATTTGGGGTTAGAAGAATATTTGGGCTGAAATAGTTTGGGGACCAGAATATGTATGCAGATTGTGACCCCAGAGACAGCTCAGATTATTTACACATTAAAAAATGTAAGTATGTGAAATAGACTACTCATGGGGCTGCGAAGATTGTATTAGCAAATTCAAGGGGGAATTGAATACGTACAGCAGAATGCCAATACCATGTGTCAAATATTTGTATGTCTACTTAGCCACACAAGGGCCCTGGTGCAGGAAGTGAAATCAAGCTGTGATGTTGGTAAAAAGTTTTAGTTGCATACATGCATGTGAGATTGTTGAGTATGCATCTTTTCCCAACTTTGAAACAGATCAGAGGTGGAGATCAGATGTAGATGTTAGTTAGATAGAGACATGCACAATTACAGAGGCAAATAAAGAGAGACACTGACAGTCAGAGGCTGATATACACAAAGAAATAGAGTAGAAACACAGAGAGATAGACAGAGAAGGGAAATAAAGAGAGAAAGAGAAACCGACAATGTGAGAGGCATAGGGAGAAAAAGAAACACAGACAGGGACAGATGGACAGAAAGCAACGGAGGAGAGAGACAGAGAGAGGGCAAGCAAGCAAGCAAGAAAGAGGATATTGAGCTAAAAGGATGGACTCTGTGTGTACTTAAAGTGATGGTAAAACTCCTATTGATAGGCTCTGGTTAATACTGTACCCTGTATTTCCTGTAATAACCCACTATGTGCACTGTGGAATCAGACCCAATTTGTGTGGATATCGAGCAAAGGATTCAATTGAGTGGGATAAAAAGTGAGCAGTGTAAGATTCATATTTTACTTTGTAACCAACCAGATGGACCACAATCACAATTTGCCATCCTGTTTGTCTATAATTTTGTGCACACGTACTGATAATTTCTCTTTCTTGTATTCCATACTATATTTTATCGTTTTAATGTCTTCACAAGCATTTCATGTCAAATGCTTTAAAGTTAAGCTTTCTTTCCTTGTAAATATGCAGGCTTCTCTGTCAAGCCATTTATTGATATTTAAGTCACTCTGGACAGGGTACTGTCCCATATAAAAGTAATTCTCTGATGTCCAGATCCCAGTTTAACTGCCTGGAGTTTTAAAAACATTAAGCATCCCTCCTTTTCTAATCTTCTGAAGCACAATCCAACAACTCTTGGTACATATATGAGTGTGGTGGATTTATAGTTTGTAAAATGGGAATATGGAATACTTTCATAATAATAAAATATAATAATAATCCTTGCATTTGATATAGCGCCTCATCACGTGTTTTAGACGTCTCAAAGCGCTTCACAGAATATACTGTAGAGTGAATTGACTGTATATTTGTGGGCGAAACACAGCAGCGTCCCACAAACAGTCATGGATTGAAGTAATCAATTAATTATTATTTTGTTCACGGATATTTATTAGGTTTTTACTGTCAGAGGCAAGGGTAGAACACAAAATACAATATTTCATACAGTAACTGCGGTCTCTGTAAATGGCACAAAATGTGTTTATCTTACTGTGTGACAGTACCCAATTGATTGAAGTGTGGCATGAGGGGATGAGATAGGACTTTAACCACTGAATTCACAGTACCCAATTGATTGAAGTGTGGCATGAGGAGATGAGATAGGACTTTAACCACTGAATTCAACATGGGATGCAAAACATAAGATTCTACCTGGAAATGGGAAAATTGTCAGTTACTGCTTCGCAGCCTTTTTTGTTACTGTGTGTTTCCAGATTTTTCTTGATCGATATTTCTTGATTATGGCACAAATCAAGAAATATTCAATCTAGAACATTTATTTTGTTGACTGACCAAAACATTTGGCCACCACTGCACCAGGTGAACCAGTCCTGTTTATGCAAAACATTTGTTTAAAAGGACCTGTTTAATGCCTTATGATTCACCAACTATCAGACTGTCATCAATGTAACTACCTTCCAATTTCTAATCTATCCCAATAATGTAAATAGAAACCAATACAATACAATTTACATTTATCTAGTGTCTTTCTTATCTGGAGGATGTCTCAAAGGATTCAAACTTAGATTTGTTTTGTCATGCATTCCTGATGAAGAATCTTTCTACACATGACTGAGGTAAACCCACTGTAGCAATACCAGCAAAGGGAGAAGGAAGAATTTGTATTTGTAGAATACAATATTAACATACTTCAGAGTAGTTTACATTAGTAACATGTGTAGTGAATATTTTTGATGGTAAATGTGGAAATTATTTAGCATTCAACAAACTAACACCAAAGTAAACAATAATAATAATAATAATAATTTGCATTTGATATAGCGCTTTTCACGTCGGGAGGACGTCCCAAAGCGCTTCACAGAATATACTGTAAAGTGAATTGACTGTATATTCGTGGGCGAACGCGGCAGCCAATTGCGCACAGCAATTTCCCACAAACAGTCGTAGATTGAAAATGACCAATTTATTATTGTTTTGGGTTTTTTGGAGGGATTATTATTAGGCGTGTGGAGTAAGGAAACTTGCCCAAGGTTTCGCCCTGCCGGGAATTGAACCCAGGTGTCTTGCTTGCAAAGCGAGTGCTCTAACCACTGAGCTACAGGACTCCACAATCAAGTCTGGGGAGTTGTTGGCTATGATACTGGGAGAAATTCCCGAGATATTCCCATTGTCTTGACCCCTCTTTGCCTCCCTTCAGAGTGCACCTGAAGACTTTCCTCTTTGATCATGATTATGTTTATTTCCCCTTTCTCTCTGGCTCGGCATCAAACTGAGCACATAAAATATTTCTAATGCATAAATCTCATCTTTCTTCTATGTGATAAATGATCCATAAGTATTTAATTTGGCTTCCAGCTGAAGGAAACAACTCTTTGACAAATGCTTGCTGAAGCTAACATCTCATTGGAAAGAGATTGCAGTTATAATGAACCTCCTGCTGGAAGTCCACCTGCCTCTAATTTGATTTATTGGGCTTCCCATACTCCATAGATAAGATTTTGCTCTATGTCCAGATCTCCTCAGTGCACAGCTGGTTTGGCACACTTTTTTCTCACTGTTATGGAAGGTTTATTCATTTCCATCCACACTGTGAAGTATTCATCTCTGAAGGTGTCTCCTCATTGACCTGTTCTTTGGTGAGGAAGTATCACATTTGGATATCGCATGAGCAGAACCGAGGAGAATCAGGGAGGTTGTTCATGAACTTTTCATTTTGAAGAATCAAAAATTCAATAGGTCTTCAACATAGTTATAATAAACAGAACAAAATAGTTCTCAGTCTCGCCTCTTACAGTTATAGCAAGCAATCCTGTGACCCAAAACTCCACTGGGTCTTAGCCTTTCAAACTATTTTGTCTTAAATTTACATAAAATTTTAGACCAATCATTGCACGATAAACAACAACAACTTGTATTTATATAGCGCCCTTCACGCAGGATGGTGTCATGGAGTGCTGTGATATCTACAAACCATGCCTCATTTCTTTTTCTAATTTTCTCCCCACTGGCTATGCCTCCCTGCTCCTACTCGTGCCTTCAGCTCCCCTCTCGACTCTCTACCCCCTCCTCGCTCCCTCCCTCCCCTCACCATTTCCCCCTTGCTCGGGTCCTGACCCAACTGTACAGCGCCTTGGGACGTCCTCCCGACGTGAAAGGCGCTCAATAAATGGAATCTTGTTGTTGTTGCTCTGGCTTCCTCTGGTACCCCGCTCAAGTTGCCATTTTTATGTTTGAGTCTCAGCCAGCAGAGGACATCACAGCCATCCCGGATCTCTCCCTATCCAACAGCCTCACACACACTCAACCAGTCGAGGGTGCTTTAGTAGAACCAGGAGCAGGAACCCTGGTTGGTATTCACCTCCCTAACCCATGGAATGCCAGAGCCAATTTAGTCTTCCCTTGCAGCCCTGGCTGAGACCAGCAAACTCAATAGACATTGGAATACAAACCAGTGAGTTCTTGGATGATAAGCTGTCGTTCTATATCTACACCAGGGTGGTCCAACTGGCGGCCTGTGGGCCATATCCAGGCGGGGGGATGATTTAATTTGGTCTGTGAACACAGTGCATCCAGAGCCCAGACTTGGTCTGACCTGGTGGGAAAAACACTAGTGCAAGGTAGTGGTTAGTAGCAGAACCTGTCAATCACTTTCAATTATAATACTACTAATAATAATCCTTGCATTTGATATAACACCTCATCATGTCTTCAAGACGTCTCAAAGTGCTTCACAGAATATACTGTAAAGTGAATTGACTGTATATTTTGTGGGTGAAACCAGTAACAGGAAAGAAACAGAGAGAGAGAAGAGAGAGATAGAGAGACGGAGATACACGCAGACAGAGGGAATACCCACACACAGATACAGAGACAGATATCTTGTCACAGGCTTTATTTTTTAAAATTGTATGAATTTTTACTTTGCCAATTTAAGGTTTGTATTATCACTAAAATATAGTGAAACAGTTTAAAACATAGGATTTCTATATGATTTTGTGGGTTATGTTTCTGGAAGGGAAACACAAAAATATTGCTTATGTGGCCTACAAACATTTCTCAAATCCAGCATCCGGCCCTCATCAGCCAAAAGGTTGGACTGCCCTGCCCTACACGATGAGGTCTTAATAATAATAATAATAATAATAATCCTTGCATTTGATGTAACGCTTTTTCACATCTTTTAGACGTCTGAAAACGCTTCACAGAATATACTGTAAAGTGAATTGACTGTATACTTGTGGGATAAACGCAGCAGCCAATTGCGCACAGCAGTGTCCCACAAACAGTCGTGAATTGAAATGACCAAGTTATTATTTTTTTCTTCTTGAGGGATTATTATCAGGCATGCGGAGTAAGGAAACTTGCCCAAGGTTTGGCCCTGCCGTGAATCAAACCCAGGTCTCTTGCTTGCGAGGTGAGTGCTCTAACCACTGAGCTACAGGACTCTTCCCAAGATCTTGTTTCTTTTCCAGAACCAGTTAAATATAACCAGTGCTGAAATACTCTGTAGCTAACGTGTTAGGCTCCTAACCAATTTATACTGGGTTGAGGAATCCTAAGCAAGGGTGTAACCTTAAAATAACTATTCATGTGCAAACTTGCATGTGCATAGTTGTTTTTAAATTGCAAGCTTCATACTTATTCTCCCTTGGGGGTTTTCCTTATTTTTAGAATGTTGGAAATATATTTAGTTATATGGCAGGTAAAATTGGTCATTCATTTTGTGGGTGTTATTTGTCCTTGTGGGCAAAATTGGTTGCTGCATTCACCTCAGAAATACAGAGTCACTACTTAATGATAAATCCCACAAAGTGCTTTGAAATGTACTCTTGACATGAAAGGAGCTATATAAATGCAAACACTTCTTTGGAGTATGGCAAAAAGGACAGGGAATTGAGATTAAAAGTTATGCAAAGATCAACAGACATGGAACAGGTTTGATGAGCTGAATGGCCTACAGAGAGATTTTTGTCGTATTATTTTGAAGAGACTGGTCAATCCAAACCCAAACAAAATCAGAGCATTTGGAATCTGCCTCTCAATTCTATTTATTGGTGAGATTAACGGTACCAAATGTCTCAAATATTATCTAAAACATTTTTGCTAATTGTAATAATAAATAATAGTCCTAACATATAAAGCACTTTACATGATATACAGCAAACTGTAGTGACTGCAGTATTATAGGCAAACAAGGCAGCCAAGTTGTGCACAGCAATATCACACAAACAGCCATGAAGTGAAAGATCAATTTTATCTGTGAGATTGTTGGCCAGAGAAACTCCCTTCTTTTTTTGAATAGTGAATAGTGTCATAGGATCTTTAACATCCATCTGAACAGATAAATGGAATCTAGGTCCAGACCTCATCCAAGGAATGTTACCACAGAGGATGTCATAAAGCACTATGTCAAATGCAAAGATTATTATAGCATTATTATACTGTAATGCTTTTCATTTACTTCATAAGAACAAAGAAGCATGGAATGAGAAAAGGCCATAGATCTCATCATGTCAACACTACCTCCAAAGCAGGCAAAATCCAATTGCTGACTTCAGCCAGTACTCTGTCTTCTGAGGAAAGGATTGATTGATGTGTTGAAACTCCCGCAAGGTGTCCTCTCACCCCAGATCTGTGCTAAGCGCTTCCTATCCACAGACAAACATCCCTTTCACCCCCGCCTCCAGCAAGTCATTGTGTCCTGCAAAATATTTGATCATTTTGGACTCTATCCAATATATCCTCCAATATTACTAATTACTTATTATTAATGGTAACAATAATTGCATTTTATATTGTGCCTTAACACATTGTTAATATGTTTCAAAGCGATTTACAGGATATTACTCTAAAGTGTAGGGACTATATAATTGGATGAGGCAGCGAATTTACACACAGCAATGCCCCACAAACAGCCTTGACACGAAAGACCAAGTTTATTTGCAGGATTGTTGGCCAGGACACTGAGAGAAACTCCCTTCACTTTTCAAATAGTGCTATGGGATCTTTAACATCCAGCCGAACAGGCAGATAGGACTTTTGATTAACATTTCACCTGAAGGATAGCACCTCTGACAATGCAGTGTTCCTACAGCACCACATTGGTGTTATAGTCAAACCTTTTGATGAAAAGGGTATTGTTTGCATATTCTTGATTTGAGTGAACAAACACAGATGTGCCAAAATGAGTTCAAAGTCCTGACGTGGGACTTCAACCCACAAGCTTCTGACTCAGAGGTGAGAGTGCTGCCAACTGAGCTAGGCTGAGACACTCACATTTACACAATACTACTTGCAATTGGATCCAGTTCTTTTTGAACAAGATCATCAATGCACCATTAATTGGATTTGTTAGGAATTTGTTTCATCTATCCATTATTGTGTGTGTGTGTGTGTGTGTGTGGTGGGGGATGTTATTCTAAACTCCAGTCCTCTAGGACTTGAGGCTTTTTTAATATTTTAACTTATGCACTATAGTTCTGCTCTCACAGTCAGCACCGTGCTTACTTATTTGTTCTATGATCTGTTTTCACTGTCATAACTTGTATTTCCTATGATTATTTCATAAATCACATTCTATTTAACACATTTGTAGCTGGCCAACTGTGGTTTTCTGATAGAGCTTGACACTTTATGTGTCCATCAAAAATGGGCCAAGATTCTCTCATCAATTTGCAGCCCTGGAGCCTGCTGTTAGATTATTACCATCCACTAATTTCTCCTCTAGGTGAGTATTCTACTGCCACCTCCATCTGCTGTTTTTCTCACTCACACCAGGAATATGCAAGCAATACCCTTTCCATCAAGCGGCGTCAGACAATTAGTATTATTTCTTAATAAGTAGCGCTGTACAAAAGCAAGTTGTTGTTGCTTACAAACTGCGTAGACAACAACATTCCTGTGCCATAAACAACCTTAAAGTTTGAACACAATATAAACTTTTTTGAGCCCAAGACAGCAGTACCTGCCAATCTTTCTTTTGGCTTTTATTCGATGGATCCATTAAGTTATTTCTTGCATTCTTAGCTGTGGGAAATCTTTTCCAGATTTAAGCGATCGCCTTATCTTCTCTGGAATACATCAAGTGGGTTGTTTGGCCTCCAAACCTACCACTACCTGAGCTCCTTTATCACCCTTTGTGAGGGTTTTCTGTTGAGAATTTTAAACTCGACATAATTATGACTGCAGGTAGTACTTTGCCTTCTGAAACAGTGTCGTGTCCATATCATGAAGTTACCTTACTGTCTCTTCACTGTTGTGCACTCGGGCTAAGACAAACCCTATGAATGGACGATTATCTGCCTACACACAGTGTTCTGCTTACAGGCCACCAAACTCTGGTCAAAATGTTAATATTAACAAAGAACTGACTATGCTGTTGCCTCATTACTAACACAGAGTGAAGGGAAAATCAAAATAGACCAAACAAGAAGGGATATATGTAAATCAGTGAGCGCTTTTAGAAGTGGTTTAGTAGCCCATGTGGGAATGTTTAAAACTTCAAAATGAAGATTAAAAAGTTGGCCTTGCTCCAGTTGCAGTTATACTGAAGCCAATGAGAACCCTGTTTGTTCATCACACCAAAACTGGTGATCTGAAGCCAGAGTTAGATTGCTGTTTCTGCAACAACGCAATGCAAAGACATTGACACATGTATAACAGCAAAAGATGTGGTAGGTGATATGAAAATTACTGGTAAGATGTCCCACATGTTTCCATCCACCCAACTTGTTAACCTAAACACTTTTCTATGTAGCCATCATGAGCAGTGTTTAATATGTATTGTCCATTAGCTGAACACACGGTGCATGATGGGCCCCACAGTTGATCTGCTTTAAATGTGCGCTGAATTTTATTTCTAAGGTACTGCCAGATATTAACTCCCCCTCAACTTTTACGCAATAGATTGCTCCTTTTTACACCATTTCAAAATAAATCACCATCATCTTGTTTTTGAGAAGTCTGGCCAGCTTGATTTTAGATCCCAGAGGCAGCATTTCAGTTCGCTTCACAGGGTACTAACTGAATTAGGTTGGTATCTGTTTCTAACTGCTTTGGAATGCTGATCTCTGTGATTGGCAGTAGCGGAAGCACAGACAAAACCTCAGGTGCACCCACTGTGCCGGTATCATTTGTGACACAAATGCAGAAAGTGTCAGACCTGGAGCTATGTTCACCACCGACAGGAAGTCAGACTTGTTACGGGAACATCAACAGACTATGATCAAGACTATTGTGTGTACACTATTGTGGAGTCCTGTAGCGTATCGCCTCACAAGCAAGAGATCTGGGTTTGATTCCTGGGCAGAGCGAAAAGTTAGGCAAGTTTCCTTACTCCACATGCCTCAGTTTACCTAGCAGTAAGCAGGAACTTGGTTGTTAGGCGGATCACTTTCCAGGCGTAATAATTCCTTCAGAAAAAAATAATAATAATAATTTGGTCATTCAATTCACAACTGTTTGTGGGACACTGCTGTGCAATTGGCTGCCGGTTTCATCCACAAAATATTCAGTCAATTCACTTTACAGTGTATTCTGTGAAGTGCTTTGAGATGTTTCGAAGTTGTGATAAGGCGCTATATCAAATGCAAGGATTATTATTGTAGGCAAATGAGGGAGCCCATTTGCGCACAGCATTACAGACAGATGGCTTGAATACTTGTCCCGGGCATGTTGAAACGTAAGTTGAATTGGGTAATATACTTCTGTCTTTTTTGACTGTCTACCGCTGTGTGTGCTGCCGCCAGTGAAAATCTACTTATACCAGAACCTGAAACTACATTATAGAAATATTTCTATGCTGATTCAGGCTTGCAAATCCCGTCCTGATGGTATCCTCAATCTAATTCATTCCACAAAGGTTCTGCTACAGCAGGAGGAGAGATTTCCCTTCAATGGCTTGGATGGATATTAAAACAATTTATAAAATCATATACGTTATATATTTGTTATATTGTGGAGTCCTGTAGCTCAGTGGTTAGAGCACTCGCTTTGCAAACGAGAGACCTGAGTTCAATTCCAGGCAGGGCGAAACCTTGGGCAAGTCTCCTTACTCCACACAGAGCCTAATAATAATCCCTCCAAACCAAAAACAATAATAAATTGGTCATTTTCAATCTACGACTGTTTGTGGGACATTGCTGTGAGCAATTGGCTGCCGCGTTCGTCCACAAATATACAGTCAATTCACTTTACAGTGTGTTCTGTGAAGCGCTTTGGGACATCCTCCTGACGTGAAAGGCACTATATCAAATGCAAGGATTATTATTATTATTATATTTTATAAATAAACTATCAACATAAATCAATTATAAAGAAATTACAAATTTCAAAATTTTATAAATATGAAATATATTATTAAAAATATATACAATTCATAAAATATTAATGCCAAGTGTGGTGCTAAATCTCAATGGTCAACAATATAGAATTTATGGCTGATAGTAATATAATAAATAATAATAATCCTTCCATTTGATATAGTGGTTTTCAAATCTTCTAGATGTCTCAAAGCGCTTCACAGAATATACTGTAAAGCGAATTGACTGTATATTTGTGGGCAAAACGTGGCAGCCAATTGCACACAGCAGTGTCCCACAAACAGTCGTGGATTGAGTGACCAAATTATTATTTTTTTCTTTTATCTTGAGCCATTATTATCAGATGTGTGGAGTAAGGAAACTTGCCCAAGGTTTTGCCCTGGCAGGAGTCCAATCCAGGACTCTCGCTTGTGAGGCAAGTGTTCTAACCACTGAGCTACAGGACTCATACAGGCAATTGTACGACATTACCGTGCATAAAACGTACACTGTGTTCATGCACAACATATACAGTCACATCACTTTACAATATATCCTGTGAAACTTTGACCAGAGCAATGTGTCGATGTAAAATGCGCTATATCAAACTGCAAGGATTATTATTATTTGTATAATCTAAGTCCTTGCAGAAGTCATTTCAGACTGTCTGTGTATTCTTTCTTGTGCCAGTAAAGGCAGCAGTCATCTCAGTTGACCTTGCACGTTGAAACTATCAATTTACTTCTGATGGTCTTTAAAAATTGTACAATTATCAATCCAAGGAGATTAATCTTTGTAAAAGTGGAGAGTTTGCAACCCTTCTCATGTAAAGGTGGGAGGCAGCACAGCCATCGCTCTTTCTTCACGGCGTGATTGACTTAGCTTTCTCACTGCTGAAGATAGCATATCATTCATCTACCCCCAGTTCAGTTTTGCCAATAACTGGTTGCAATGACTTGTCATTCAGCCAAGGGGAATTAAACTCTCTGTAACAGTTGGTCAATGGGCAAAGAGAACAGTTCCACCTTTGAAGGTACCTGCTCAGTTTCTGGTAAAGAGGAAAAAGAGTTGGCAGAGCTGCAAGGGTGTTGCGTAAAATGCTGAATGCCCATTATAATTTCACTTAATGCTGCATAAGCACTTAAAAGATTGAGTAATCATGCTAACAGATGATATTTTACCAGGGATTCCTGATAGACATCTTTAAACACCCTCACATTATATCACAATATACAAATTATCAATCCAGTTTTACTAAACTTTTCAACTTGAATTATCTTGAATAGACAGCTGCTTGATATTCACATTCAAGATTTGCACTGCAAAAACATTCCCTCAGCACATCTATGCTGTTGAAAATGAAATATGAATCATTTTGAAAATGTCAAGAAACACAATAGTCACATTTTCTATATGCAAATATTTCAACAGGTGAGAAGAAGCTGCATAATTCATACCAGAATCTATAGAATCAAATTTTTATAATCCAGCATACACTCATTTTCCTTTGACTAGCTGAGTGTCTGACACATGGAGAAACAACAACAACAACTTGGATTTATATAGCGCCCTCCACGCTGGACGGCGTCTCAGAGCACTTTACAGTAACGGATCCCGGCACCGAGCCAGGGAGAAGGTGACCAAAGGCACGGTCGAAGAGAAAGGTCTTCAGCAGAGACCTGAAAATAGGAAGAGAGGGAACGAGGCGAAGGGAGTGAGGAAGGGAGTTCCAGAGCCTTGGGGCATAGTGGCTGAAGGCACGGCAGCCGAGGGTGGAGCGGAGGACTCGGGGGATGAGGAAGAGGTCAGACTCGGAGGAACGAGGAGAGAAGAGGTCAGAGGTAGGGGGCTGCAGAGGAGTGGAGGGATTTGAATACAAGGGTGAGGATCTTGAAGTCGATCCTCTCTGGGACAGGCAGCCAGTGCAGTCTGGCAAGGACTGGGGTAATCGGGAGCGGATTTTGGTGCGGGTGAGAATACGGGCGGCAGAGTTTTGAATGATCTGGATTTTATGGATGGTAGTGGATGGGATACAGGCGAGGAGGGCATTAGAATAGTCCAGCCGAGAGGTGATAAAGGCATGGACCAGGGTTTCAGCGGCTTTCAGAGAGAGGTATTGGCGGAGGCAGGTGATGCGTCAGAGGTGGAAGAAGGCGGTGCTGGTGAGGGACCAGATGTGGGGAAGCAAGGATAGTTGGGGTCGAACCTGACGCCTAGGTTGCTTATGGATTCGGAGAGTTTAGGTGGTCGGGTAGGTGGAGGAGGTGAGAGCCATGAGATTTTAGATGTTGACGAGAGCCAAAGAGTATGGCTTCCATCTTGTCAACGTTCAGCTGAAGGAAATCTGTGCTCATCCAGCCCCTGAGATCTGACAGGCAGGCTGACAGAACATCAGGGGATGTTGCAAAGAGAGGTGGAAAAATAGAGTTGGGTGTGGTCTGCATACATGTAGAAATGTACCCCATGTCTGCGGATGACATCCCCAAGAGGGAGCATGTAGATCAGAAAGAGGAGGGGGCTAAGGATGGATCCTTGAGGTACCCCACAGGTGACCGGGTGAGAGCAGGAGGAGAAGCCGTTTGTGCAGATGTACTGCTGGTAGGACTCGAACCAGGCGAGTGCGGTCCCACTGAGGTGGATGACGGAGGAAAGGCGGAGGAGGATGGCGTGATCGACTGTGTCGAACATGGCTGAGAGGTCCAGGAGGACAAGGAGGCAAAGGGAGGCCTGGTCACAGATAGAGAGGATGTCGTTTGTGACTTTCACAAGTGCAGTCTCTACTGTGGGCAGGGCGGAAACCGGACTGGAGGGGTTCGAAGAGGGAGTGGGAGGAGAGGTGTGCGCGGAGTTGATTGGCAACAACGCGTTCTAGGACTTTTACGAGGAAGGGCAGGTTAGAATTGGGGCAGTAGTGGCTGGGGTTTGAGGGATCTAGGGAAGTTTTTTTGATGACAGCAGTTTTGAGGGGGGCAGGGACTGATCCGGAGGAGAGGGACTGGTTGATGATGTCAGCCAGTAGTGGGCAGAGAAGGGGGAGCTGGGTGACCAGCATGTTGGTGGGGAGGGAGTTGAGGCAGCAAGTGGTGGGTTTCATGGAGGTGATGGTGGGTGAGAGGGAGGAGGGAGCGATGGGGAGGAAGGAATGTCGGATGAGGGTGGTAGTAGGAGCAGATGATGGGGAGGGTGAGGGGGACAGAGAGGGCGTGGTGGTGGGTGACAAGAGGTAGGTGGATGAGGCTGCCTGGTGGATGTTGTCAATTTTAGATGAAAAGAAGTCCATGACCTCCTCGCACTTGGCGTTTGATTTGAAGATTGAGGAAGCCTGAGGGGGGATGCGGAGGAGGTAGTTGGTGGTGGAAAAAAGGATTTTAGGGTTCTGTTTAGCCTCCAAGATGATGTTGGAGTAGAAGGCCGTTTTTGCGCGTGTCAAGGAATGGCGGTAACCGTGGAGATACTTGAGCCTCAGTTGGCGGTGAACTGTCAGGCCATTTTTCCGCATCTGCGCTCGAGCAGCCGGATTTGGGTTTTTAGGCGATGGTTGTACCAGGGGGATCGGTTGGGTTTGGAGATGGTCCTGGATTTCAGGGGGACGAGGGAGTTGAAGGTGGAGGAGAGGCGATCATGGAGCAGCTGGACGGCTGCTTCAAGATCTCCGCAGACCATGCTTAGGTTTGTACTCTCTCCCTGGAGGGACACATCCTGTTTGCCTAATTCTAGAATGTATTGTATTATGTACAGGTTGTCAAGTGTCAAATGCTTGGCCTGCCCTTCCAAGTATGTCACATTGGAACCAGTTCAGTCTTAATGAGATCCTGTTTATCTACCCCTACCCCTAGCCCACCTCCTCCTAGAAGGTTGTAAAGCACACACCAGTATAAATAATGTTTGTTGAATTTTGCACTATAACCCAGGAATGAATCAAGAATGAGTCATACATATCAGCTCCATAATGGAGGCAGCACAAACTGCAAATATTAACCAGTACCAGTGTGTATTACAGAAATTAATATCAGTTTCCTTTATGAACTTGTTCCCACTCAGACACCTATTTATGTTCTTTGGAGCTATTTTGGTTGACAGAAGTGACACTCTGGCTCAGTCAACACCATCACTCCAGAAATTCAGGTGAAAAATCATATACAAGATTTCATACATCAATTATTCATCACTTTGGGTGAGGAAATGTGTTTGTGTACCTTGGTCAGCTAAGAACCAGAGGATGATCACAATCCTTGGTATCTTGACTCATTACTTCAAACCATCTCAAAATGAATCATAGTTATTATTGTTCGGCATATTTGTAGGAGAAAACTCTCCATTTGATTGAAATAGCTGGAGACAACTAACACATAGTTGGCTTCAATAGAGGAGGATATTGAAGAGTAAAAAGGTTGGTAGTGCAACAGGGAATCCCGAAAAGACAAATGGGTAAATAATTCTCACCAGTGATATTACATGTCCTGATGATAATTGACAATCAGATGCCAGATTCCCCTCCTCCCCCCAATGCCTTAGTTTTATTAGGGTAATTGATGGCCAGGACACTGGGAGAAATTCCCTTCTCTTTTCAAATAGTTCCGCAGGATCCTTAATATTTCACTCAAAAAAAGCAGACAGGAAGCCTTCATTTAACATCTCCTCCGAAGGACATTACCTCTGATAAGACTGTAATCACCCAGAAGTGCACAGGCGTGTCAGCCTAGACCCATGATCTCAAAATCTCAGGATGGGGTTTGAACCAACAACCTTCTGACTCAAAATCAGAGTGCTACCAATCTAAGCCAAGCAAATATTATATGGAGATAGGATAGTCTCTGAACAGTTTTGATGAATCACCTACTGCAAGTTACATGCTACATAATGCAGGTTTGACGCCTGTATAATATTTTAATTTATTAACTGAGGTCTATATCTCATTGTTGTGATAACAACAACAACAAAATTACATTTATAGAGACATGGAGCAGGCCGGAGCCTGCTGAACGGAGGGAGCGGGCAGGTTGGTAGAGGTAGGAGGGTCAAGGCCATGGATGGCCTTGAAAGGTGAGGATGAGGATCTTGAATTTGTGTGATAATGTGTATTGTAAGGATATTTGCATTCCAGCTGAAGAGTGGTGAGGTGGTGTTGCCTTTCTGACTCATTGGGGTTCACAATGCAACATTTCATTACTGATCTGATGTGGACCTGTTATAAGATATTAAATGTTTTATCAAGTTAGGTGCAACACTGCAACCTTTTTTGCTTTCTGAAGCAAGCAAAAGTAGTTTGGTGGCACAGATTGCTGCAGCTTCCACTTTGCCTAGATATATAACCTGCTTTGTGATCTACCTCTCCTCACCAGACATTTCATGCTCTCAGGTTTGCTGGAGTTACTCCAAGCCTTTGCTCTTGCCAACCTGTGCTTAAACTTTCTGGACGTAGTTGAACAGGGTGCATCCCTCTAGGAGAGAGTGTGCATTTCATTTCAGACATAAGGAAATTTCCAAGACATAGAACCATAGAAATTTACAGCCAGAAAGCCGTTTGTGCTTGTTCTAGCTCTTTTAAAGAGCAATCCTTTCAGTCCCATCACAATTTTAATAGAACCATAGATATTTATAGAAAAAAAAGACCTACATATGTGTAACTACTAGTTGCCCACAAACACACAGTTACTGCACTTTACAGTGTATCCTGTGAAGTGCTTTGAGATATCTTGACGACGTGGTAAAATGCTGTTTCAAATACAAGGATTATTATATTTGTTTTTGGATACGCTTAAGTATGGCGATGGGCTTCCCCTTTGTCAGACACCTGGCTATCCAAAGAAAATGTTCCTGCTGCCTGCTATCAGTTGTTTGCTTTATCAATGTTTTGCCCACGAGTCTCAACTACACAGCATTTTGATCCCTTCAATGTGTCTTTCATTTTAGTACCCTGCTTTGCTCAATTATCTAGTTTAAGTATCCAGTACAAGTAGCGGGAAAAAAAACATTGACAACATTGCATAAAATTTCTCTTTATGAAACTTATTTGTTTGCATAATCACTCAAGCATTTGGCTAGAACCTCAAATTACTCTTGGTGGTAAATAAAGGTTCTTTTAAAAAATTGTTTGCACTTTGCTAGTAATTTATGGCAATACTCACTTTGCATGTAAGGGCGGAAATACCCTTGCATAAGATGATTTTGCCTCAAATGCCTAAAGTTAGTCTTTTTTCCTAATAATTCAATCTGTTGGCATCCTGTAATGGAATATTTTATGCAATATAATTGAATTAGAGACACTCAATTATGAGATAAGGTTTAAGCCAGAAATTTTCATCGCTGCAAATTTTAAACTTTTGTTTATAAGAGAGCAAATAAATTGCATCTTTCTATAATTTTCTTTGCATTATTGAATTAGCCTCATGAATAATAACACAAAGAACCATTAGTTGCATGCATTCCATGCAATATTCATACATGTGGTAATTTTCATGGGATACAAGAGGAATACTTATAACTTGTTTATTTCAAAAACAAAATTGGCCAACAATTCAGGGAATAAAATTGGTCATTCACTTCACAGCTGTTTGTGGGACACCCCAATGAGCAAAGTGGTTGCAATTTGAGATTTAGTGCCAGTCAGAGATTTAGTGCCAGTCACTACACCTTATGGTATATCCTATGAAGCGTTTGAGACGTCCTCCCGATGTGAAAGGTGTTATATCAGATGCAAGGATTGTTATAAAAACAACAATTTTACATTGATATAACACGTTTATAATTGATACAAAATTATTTATTTATTTAGTGACAGCAAACTTACTATTCTTATCAACCGTGTTCACTTGCTGTGCAGCTATGATAAATACTCTATGAAGCTTATATAGAATGAATCTCCCAATCTGTGATAGAGCTGTCCCTCAACATAAGATTGGTTTGTGGAAAGTAAACCAACGTTGGCCATTATTACAAGTAAATTGCAATTTGCAATGTCAAAGGAATGCTCCAGAATAAAGCCCTCACAGGATGGTTCATTTCTTGACTACTTGCTTCAAAAATGTAATCCTCTATTCAATTTCTAGTCACTGCATCACAGCTATCCCCTGATCGGAGCTGCCATCCTGCCAGGTTTTCCGAGAATGGAAGTTGACAAAACAATAGGGTCTATTTTCTGTTGAGCAGTCACTCAGGGTGTAAAGCCTGATGTGCAGACAAGGATCTCAGAGATTTAGTGCTAGAAACGCTATGCTTTGAGAGGGTCCAATACCAGACCAGCAAATTTTACATCTGGAAACCCAGTAGGACAAACAAAGCCTCTTTCCAATGGATGATGATTTGCAACAAACATTTGTATACGCTTATTTAGCTTTGTTCAGATAAAAACATAGTTAATAAATACCCAAGATGTATCATACATATGTGCTATTTGGTGTTGATATGTTTTACACTATAATTAATAGGGGGGGATTTTAGTTGCATCCAACCCTGATGTTCCACTGACATTTACATATGCTGCCAGGATCAGGGAGCTTTTCAACCATTGACTGGTGGTGAAAGTTTGGGCTGAGGTAGGCCTAAATTCCATCTACTGCCCTCGAGGGCTATTTAGTCCACAGGATTAAAAAGCCCTCGAGGGCAATAATTTAAGATAATTGTGCATCAGCCTGGCTCAGTTGGTAGCACTCTGATCTCTGAGTCAGAAGGTTGTGGGCTCAAGCCTCACATTGAAACTTTAAACTCACATAGTCTGAGCTAACACTTCAGTGCAGTGCTGTGGGAGAGCTGCATTGTCAGAAGTGCTGTTGCTCAGGTGAAATGTTAAACTGAGGTCATATCTGCCTGTTCAGGTGAACGTTAAAGATCCCACAGGACTATTTGAAAACTGAATGGAGTTTCTTTCGGTGTCCAAATAAAATTGGTTACTCACTTTACAGCTGTTATTTACAGCTGCGCTGCTGTGTAAAAATAGGCTGCTGTGTTCACCTACAAAATTGCTCTCTCAAAGAGTCAGCACAGGTGATGACTGATCAGCCTTCTTCTGTGCTGTAAATTTAAATCGTTCTTTGGTTCTTAGGCTCTATAACAATGTTACCTTGAAATATTTAAATCAAGCAGAACTGTAGAAAATCTGTAAGTGGTTCTTGTCATGACTTTATGAAGCCTCTTTCGGTATTTCAGTCCAAGCATTTTGTCTCCCTGGTGATGTAATGGATTCCATTGGTGCCAAGATGAAGGTTTGGATTTTTTTCTGAAAAGTACGTTTCCTGGTTAATTTGTTAGCTGCTGGAAAATTTACCACCAGCTTCCTAAGAAAGGTTCAAGTGATTTATTTCTGACCATGAAATGAGCACCCAGCATAATTTAATCAAATGTACTGTTTGAGTGCCTTACATTTCTGCCAGTAGTAAACAGTATTGTGCTGATAGATCAGTGGTAGGACGGGCACTATACAAATTCAAATTGGTTTTTTTTTGGTAACTGTACTCTTATTTTCTTACCTCATTGTTTTGTTGTACATAACTTCACCATAGGAGCCTCCCGACGTGAAAGGCGCTCTATAAATGCAATGTTGTTGTTGTTGTTATAGCCTTGAGGGGAGAATGAGGGCACAAGGAATGAGATTGCTAAATTACACTTCAGATGAACTAATTTTTCTTTGGTATATGTTCATAAATAGATGAACACTTAGTTACCAGATTGTGAGGTTCCTTTGCTTCCCAACAATCCACCTGGAGCACAGAATCATCTACAGATTTCCACACATGGGACACCCACACCAGACTGCAAAGAATTGGATCTCCATCATGAAACTTAGTGATTAATATTCACCTACAAAACACACAGTCACTACATTTTATAGTATATCCTGTGAAGCGTTTTGAGAATGCTTCCTTACATTAAAGATATTATACCAAGCATTATTATTGCTATTGCTATTTTTCTTATTATTATTATATCTGACAGGTGTCTTTGAAAGTAGCCAATAGATGGAATGGATGACAAATTGACTCCAGTCGGGTTTTTCACCCTGCCCACAGCACAAAGACGGCATTTGTCAAGGTCACAAACAATGTCCTACCTTTCTGTGACCAGGGCTCACTCTGCCTCCTCGTCCCCCTGGACCTCTCTGCCGCTTTCGACACAGTTGATCACGTCATCCTCCTCCACCACCTCTCCTCCCACATCCAGCCCAGTGTGGCCGCACTAGCCCAGTTAGAGTCCTACCTACCAAACTGCTTTCACTTTGTCTCCTCAAATGGATTCCCCTCCCGTCCTAGCCCGGTCACTTGTGGTACCCCAGGGTTCCATCCTTGACCCCCTCTTCTTCCTCATCTACATGCTCTCTCTTGATGATGTCATCCGCAGACTTCCAAATGTTTGCGGATGACACACAAATCTATTTCTCCTCCAGCTGCTGACTCCAGGTCCGCCGATGTTCTCTCGGCATGTCTGGCAGACATCAGGGCCTGGATGAGCAAAAACTTCCTACAACTCAATATTGATAAGACGGAAGCCATACTCATTGACTTCCATCAATGTCTTGTATCCTGCAACTCTGACCGCTTTAACCTCCTCAGCCTATCACTCAGACATACCGAACAAGTATGCAACCTAGGTGGCAGGTTCCTTCCCCACATCCGGACCCTGACCAGGACCGCCTTCCTCCATCTCCGCCACATTGCCCGCCTCCAACTGTACCTTATCCCAGATGCAGCCGTAATACTCGTCCATGTGTTCGTCACCTCCCGACTTGACTTTTCAAATGCCCTCTTTGCCGATCTCCCCGTTTCCACCATGCACAGGATCCAGCTGATCCAAAACTCCGCCGCCCATGTACTGACCCGCACTAAACCCCCATCACACCAGTTCTAGCCAGGCTTCGCTGGCTCCCTATCGCTGAACAGATTGATTTCAAGATTCTCACACTCATTTGCAAATACTTCATGCCCTGGCACCTGCCTATCTCTCTGATCTGCTTACCCCCCAACCCACTACCCAATGCCTCTGCTCGACTGGCTCCGGACTTCTGCAAGACCCTTGTGAGTTCCATTGGTGAAGCCACTATGCACTGAAATTCTGAGGCTATGGAATGTTTGATGGAATTTGAAATGCTTTTTGTAAACTTTGCCTGTGAAAACCATCTGATATTAAGAGGAAAAGGGTCTGCAGATAGCAGCAGAGATTTTTGCTGTTGTCTTGAATTCTATGCAGCCATCCACAAAAGGTCCTTAAGGTAAGATCCCCCACTTCTCTTTCCTCAACATCTAAAAAAACGTAAAACGCCTTCCGAAACAGTCCTGCTTTTTTAAATAAAATAAACATGATATCAATGTACCTTGATGGTTATGACATGTTTCTCTGAGATTTTACCTTCCTGCAATACGGATACATTTGATATTTTTGGCAGATTTTTATTTTCTTTTTTATTTCTTTTATTTTCTTGCCATTAGTAAATGTCTGCTCTCCTGTGGTTATGTGTGTGTGTCTATTATAATTCTGTCCGTGCAGTGGGAATAAGTGCCTACACACATTCAGTTTGTGAAGCACCAAGAGGAGTTTGTGTGTGACTGGAAGTTATTCTCCACACAGGAAACAACTCTGTCACAACGCTGTCACAGTTTTGGAACAGGAAGGTTGCTGGCAGTTCCAACCATTGGGTGATAAGTTTCAATAACACCAGTAAAATTAATTAGATACAATCAACTGGAGAAGGTTTCCCTTGATCATTTGAGGATAAGAGCATTGAAACAATGTAATATTCTTTTAAGATCACAAAGGAATATGTAACCAAAAATCAGATTATGCAGGGAAGGAATGAGATTCAGCAAAGCTTTTCTTCTTCCAGTGACGCCTGGAATCTTACTGTTGTTTTGTTTACCTCAAATAGCAATGGTTTTGCAATGTGAGGAGCATGTTTCTGATCAAGAACTGGTACGGGCATATGAATATGTGATGGCAACACAGTGATGCTATGGGGCGTAATAATAATAATAAATTGGTCATTTTCAATCTACGACTGTTTGTGGGACACTGCTGTGCGCAATTGGCTGCCGCGTTCGCCCACAAATATACAGTCAATTCACTTTACAGTCTATTCTGTGAAGCGCTTTGGGACGTCTAGAAGACGTGAAAAGCGCTACATCAAATGCAAGGATTATTATTATATTATTATTCTGTTTGCTGATTGATAAAAAGTGGGAATCTTTTTGTTCCGTGTTTATAACCTTGTTTATAATCCTGACTAAATCCTGCCTCTAATTACTGACACCGAGCAAAATGAGTGTAGTCTTAATCTTATTCAATGTCTTATTCAATCATAAGTCAGTTGAGTTTCAACGAAAAAAAGACTGAACTGTACTAAATGTAATGTCCCTCTCATCGGAGATCAGAATTGAAAAGACATCACTGCTGTATTTGCCTACATAATACATAAATCCTGCAAAGCGCTTTGATTCATCCTCCTGACATGAAAAGTACTATATAAAATGCAAAGATTATTATCAGGAGTATGGTGAAAGGATGGAATTGATCTTAAGAAATTTGCTGAGACCAACAATATTGAGTTGGAAAATTCATATAAACCGGTTTTGTTATTGTTCCAAACACAGATTGGAGCCACTCACCCATGACAACACGTCACCGTACTGCTTTGCATATGTGCAGAGAGATATTTATATTATTTTAAAGAGATTGGTTATCCAAAACCCAAACAAAGTCAGAGCATTTGGCCAAAAGGCAAAATACTTTTGAGTTCTGATGAAAGGTCATTGACCTGAAACTCTAAGTTACTTTCCTCTCTCCATAGATGCTACCTGTCCTGCTGAGTGTTTCCAGCACTTCTGTTTTTTATTTCAGAGCACTTGGAATCTGTTTTGCCTCTCAATTCAATTTATTGGTGAGATTATCTGCATGAAATGTCTCAAATATTTTTGTTTAAAAGTTTTTGCTTAATTGTAATAATAAACAACAATCCTTACTTAGGATGTAGGATATCTCAAAGCACTTTATGGAATTTGCTGTGTATTTTGTAGCTGAATGGGCAGCCAATTTGTGAACAGCAATGTCTCACAGCCAGCCATGAAGTGAAAGATCAATTTTATTTGGGTAATTGTCAGTCAGAACACCATGAGAATCTCCCTTCCCTTTTTGAGTAATATAATAATAATCCTTGCATTTGATATAATGCTTTTCACCTCTTCTAGATGTCTCAAAGCACTTCACAGAATATACTGTAAAGTGAATTGACTGTATATTTGTGGGCAAAATGCGGCAGCCAATTGCACACAGCAGTGTCCCACAAACAGTCGTGGATCGAAGTGACCAATTCTTTATTTTTTTTTGAGGGATTATTATTAGGTGTGTGGAGTAAGGAAACTTGCCCAAGGTTTCGCCCTGCCGGGAATTGGATCCAGGTGTCTCATTTGCAAAGCGAGTGCTCTAACTAGTGAGTTACAGTACTCCAGTAGTGCAATGGGCTCTTTAACATCCACTTGAGAAGACGGATAGGACCTTGGTTTAGCATCTCATCCGATGTATTTGAATGCCAGCCTGGACTATGTAAGTGTCTACACTATATGAGAATCTGTACTATATCAAAGTCTCAACTTGGGATTTGATCCCAAAAGTCTTCTAATTCAAAGGAAAGTATGTTATCACCAATGTTAATCATTATGAGTTCCTAAAATTGTAGCAAATATTAAATACTAGAATTATCTTGGAATTCAAATATGCAATACTTTGCCATAAGTGGCTTTTGAGGCTGAGAACCTAACAATGTTTAAAATTAATTGGATGAATATGACCTTAAATCCCAATGTGGGATTTGAACTCACAACCTTTATGATTTAGAGACAAGAGTGTTATCAACTAAGCCAAATTGGTCAAAGACCTTTGGCAGTAATTGATTCATGCGACACACTGATTCTTCAGTCTCTGTTTGTGTAGATGCCCAGAAACCATCTATGTGTAGATTCACAGGTGTCTGTGTTCTACTAAATTGCTCCATCATTGCATTAGGCCATCTGGCCAGACGATCATTAATTTGATGAATATTTTGCTCATATCTTTAAATAAAAGGGGAAAAAAAATACATTTCCACATTACTGCCTTCCACCACCTCCGGAATATCGCCAGACTACAGCACTACCTCACCCCTCACACTGTTGAAACACTGGTCCACACCTTTATCACCTCAAGACTGGATTACGGGAATTCTCTCCTCGCTCGCCTCCACTGGCTCCCCAGAGGATCGAATTCAAGATCCTCATCCTCACCTACAAGGCCATTCACGGCCTTGCTCCCTCCTACCTCTCTGACCTACTATCCCCCTACCTACCTGCCCTTACACTCCGTTCCTCTGGCTCTGGTCTGCTCCACATCCCCCGCCCCAACCGCCCTACCATCGGTGGCCGGGCCTTCAGCCTCTCAGCCCCCAGGCTCTGGAACTCTATCCCCCAGTGCCTTCGCCGCCTCCTCCCTTTCCTCCTTCAAGGCCGGTCTCAAGACCTTTCTCTTCAACCATGCCTTCACCTTCCCTCTCGACTCTCTACTCCCTCCTCGCTCCCTCCCTTCCCTCCCCTCACCCTGACCATTTCCCCCCTGCTCAGGTCCCGACCCAACTGTCCAGCGCCTTGGGACGTCCTCCCGATGTGAAAGGTGCTCTATAAATGGAATCTTGTTGTTGTTGTTGTTGTTCAGCCATTCTGCCCTGCATCTCTGCAACTCCATTTGAGAGCTTCTCCAGCTCTTCCCTGGCACCACCTTTAAAGGTCAACTTAAGCCTTACCTTTTCAACCATGCTTTTGGACACATTCTTGTGGAGTTCTTTGTGTATTGGTTAGACCACTTGCCTCGCAGACAAGAGGACTTGGGTTTGATTCCCGGGCAGGGCAAAACGTTAGGCAAATTTTCTTACTCCACAAGCCTCTGTTCACCTAGAGGTAATTAATAAACCCGGTTGATTGGAAGATTGTTTTTCTGGGGTAATAATCCCTTCAAAATAAATAAATAAAAATAATAATAATTTGGTCACTCAATGCACAATTGTTTGTGAACAATCGGCTGCCACATTTCACCCATTCGCTCACAAAATACAGTCAATTCACTTTACAGTATATTCTGTGAAGCACTTTGAGATGTCTCGAAGACATGATAAGGTGCAATATCGAATGCTAGGATTATTATTATGTCCCCCAACCTCCTCCTCAGGTTCCCATGTGAAACGCTGTAAGATGTTCTCCATCATCCTTCACTATTTAAATGATTTTTTTTAATGAAAATTGGTATTGTTTTTGATTCATGGTCTGCACTCATGTTGTACTTGTCAATTGTTTTTTCTGAGTCGGTTCCAGAAATCTGAGGTTGGAGATGAGTGTGAAATGTGTTTTTCAGTTCTTGCCTTGTCTCTAACCTATATACTGTCAGAACACAATCAGGTTGTGACATGCAGCTGATTGTGCATGTACTTTGCTTTTCATATTTTGGTTAACAACCACACCTGCTTAGAGAATATAAATCTTGCCTTTATATTACAGAATCGAAAGTCCAAAACGTTGCAGTTTTGGGATCCAGAAACTCATTTATTGTTCCTCGAATCCCAGAGCCAATACTGCAGATCAAAGTACCACAAGTTGCCAATTAATAGTTCTGTCACCATTCTTGAATATGGTAATCACATTTGTTTGCTTCCATTGTGTTGAAAACTTGCAGTAGTGATTTTGTGCTCTCTTTTATGCTTTGTCTCTCTAAGCCCTTTTGGGGACAATTCAGCAGCCCCAGGGAATTGTTTATTTCCCAACATCTTGAGCCTATCTAGAAGTTCAGCCTAACTTATGTAAAAGTTCTGGAGCTCAAATAATGTTTGCTAGATGTTGAGGGTATGTTTTTGGTATCTTCCCAAACAAAAAAAAACTCCCAAGAAGTAATTGTTTAGTACGTTCATTATCTCCCTTTCATTCTCTTTTTCAACCCACCTTTGGGTCCCTTAGAGTTTTATTGTCTTCCTGTTACAATATTGAACAAAGTTTTTGCATTACATTTTGCATTTGTTGTTATGTCCCTTTCCAGTTCTCTCTTGATTTTCCTAATCTCTTTTTTTTTACCTCTTTACCCCTCAAGCGCTCTGGAATGCTAACCTGCGTGAGGGGCACTATATAAATGCAATATATTGTTTCTAGTACAGTGTTGTTTTCAGCCAAATGGTCATTCAGACAACCCTAATCATTCTCACTGCAAGCTTCATAAATCTTCTTTTAACTTAATCTACTTTTTATTCTCCTGATGATTCATTTTGGAACATTTTTGATTCATTTGACCTTGTTGTACTTGTCCTGTCTGCACTTCAACATGCTTTTGAGGCACACCCATGTATCCTTAATTAATTTGTCCTTAAGAAATTGTTCCTTAGCTCATTCCTCATACCAATGAAGTTTGCATGTCTGAAGTTGTATACAAGATAAAATAATGTAGCATTTACTGCAGGTCAGGAACAGTGGCCACTTCTACTGCACTCCTGAGCTGCTTCACCCACTGGTCACCCAGAAAAACTGGTGGGGCTTTAATAATAATAATGCTATAATCCTTGCATTTGATATAGCACCTTATCATGTCGTTGAGATGTCTCAGAGCACTTCACAGAATATAACAACAACAAAATTGTTGTTATAAAAAGTGGTTAGAGCACTCGCTTTGCAAGTGAGAGACCTGAGTTCAATACCAGGCAGGGCGAAACCTTGGGCAAGTTTCCTTACTCCACACACCTAATAATAATCGCTCAAAAAAAAAACAATAATAAATTGGTCATCTTCAATCCACGACTGTTTGTGGGACATTGCTGTGCGCAATTGGCTGCCGCGTTCGCCCACAAATATACAGTCAATTCACTTTACAGTGTGTTCTGTGAAGCGCGTTGGGACGTCCTCCCGACGTGAAAAGCGCTATGTCAAATGCAAGGATTATTATTATTATTATAATTAAAATTACATTTATAGAACGCCTTTCACATCAGGAGGATGTCCCAAAGCGCTGAAGGTGTCGGGGCCCGAGCATGGGGGAGGGGTAGTGTAGGAGTGAGGGAAAGCAGAGAGATGGGAGGGAGACCAAAGGCCTTTTGTGACTTTGTGACTTTGGTGGCACAGTGGGTTCAATATTGTCCATTCACCTCTGGGTTGAAATGAAGCCTATGCTTTTGGAATGAAGGTTCTCCTCTCCTGTCAGGATTCAAGGAGGATAGCTTCTGTCTATTCTATGTTTAGCTGTTTAGAAAGCTGCATGTCACCGGCAGGACTGTGACTGTGTATTTTGTTGGCCACTGCAGCAACCAATTTGCCCAGAGCCACAAACAGCTATGAAATGAATGACCAATTCTAACTGGGAAACATTGTGCAGGACACTGGGAGAAACTCCTTTCTGTTTTCAAATTGTGTCATGGGATCTTTAACATCGACCTGAACTAACAAACAGGACCGTGTTTTCTCATCTGAAGGATAGCACCTCCCCCAATGCAGCAAAACAACAACAGCAACTTGCACTTATATAGCCCCCTCCATGCAGGGTAGCATCTCAGAGTGCTTAACAGTGGCGGAGCCTGACGCCGAGCTCAGTGGTGTGGTGGGAGGTGGCCGTAAGCAAGGTCAAAGAGTAAGATTTTCAAGTGGGACTTGATAAAGTGGAGGGGGCAAGGCAGAGGGATTGAGGGAGAGTGTTCCACAGTTTCAGGGCATAGTGGCTAAAATCGCGACCTCTGATGGTGGGGCGGAGGGACCAAGGGATGAGCAGGAGGCCAGAGCCAGTCGAGCCGAGGCACCGGAGGGTGGATTGGGAGTAAGGAGGTCAGAGAGGTAGAGTGGTGCCAGCGAGTGAAGGGGTTTGAACATGAGTGTGAGGATCATGAAGTTGATCCGTTCAGTGATGGGGAGCCAGTGGAGCCTGGCCAGACTGATGAGATGTGGGTACGCAACTTGGTCTGGATCAGTATGCTGGCAGCAGAGCTCTGAATGAGCTGGATCTTTTGTATAGTGGAGCTGGGGAGACCGGCGAGGAGTGTGTTTGAATAATCCAGGCGGGAGGTGACAAACACATGCACGTGGGTTTTGGCTGCATTTGGGGTTGGAGGCGGGCAATGTGCCGGAGTTGGAAAAAGGTGGTCCTGGTCAGGGACTGGATGTGGCAAAGGAAGGACAGCTGGGGGTCAAACTGGATGCCTAGTTTGGTGAGTGTGAGGGAGAGCCCAGGGAGGTTGAGTTTAGATCCGCAGGAGTGAAGATATTGATGGGAGCCAAGGAGTATGGCTTCCGTCTTGTCCACATTTAGCTGCAGCAAGTTTGCACTCATCCAGGCCTTGATGTCTGTCAGACAAGCTAATAGAACATCGGTGGACCTGGAGTTGGTATTGGAGGAGGCAAAGTAGATTTGTGTGTCAACCGTATCCATGTGGAAGTTTACCCTGTGTCTGCGGATGACATCGCCCAGAGGGAGCATGTAGATGAGGAAAAGAGGGTCAAGGATGGAGCCCTGGGGTACCCTGCAGGTGACCGGGTGGGGGCAGGAGGAGAAACCATTTGTTGAGATGAAATGGAGCCGGTTGGTGAAGTAGGATTCGAACCATGCGAGTGCGGTCCCACTAAGGTGGATGAGGGAGGAAAGGTGGTGGAGGAAGATGACTGTCAAACATGGCAGAGAGATCCAGAAGGACGAGGAGGCAGAGGGAGCCCTGGTCACAGAAAGAGAGAGGATGTTGTTTGTAACTTTGACAAGCCCTGTCTCTGTGCTCGAGGAGGGAGTGGAAAGAGAGGTGTGACTGAAGCACACCCATCATCTTGGACAGAGGTGTTAGAATGTGCGAGTATCAGCTTGGACTATGAATCACGTGAATTTGTCAAAGCTGCAGAACAAGCGAGCACATGTTCAGGGTTGTGAAAGATAATTTAGATCCAACAGGGTGTAACAGCTGGAACAGCTTACTAAGAAAGTGGAGGCCAAAACACTGATCACATTTAAGAAATAGCTTGATGCTGCTATAGGTAATGGTGGGTTTTCTGAAAGTTTAGAATGATGGGCGTTTCGCCCATAAAATATACAGTCAATTAACTTTACAGTATATTCTGTGAAGCACTTTGGGACATCTCAAAGACATGATAAGGCACTATATCAAATGCAAGGATTATTATTACTTATTGTAATGATTGCTGTTGTTAAATGGGCTGAAGGGCTTTCTTCATCCAAATTTCTCTTGTAATCTTGTGGATTGTGGAGATCTAAAATGGAAAGAGAGAGACAAACACACACACTCGCACACACAAACACTCAAAAGACAGAGAAAGAAGAGAGATTTTCATTCACTGAGCCCAACACAGGCTACATTTGAACCCAGGTCACAGGGAAATGCTCTAACCTACTGTGTCACTCAATCCATCATTACAGCAATAATATTGTTTAAAGAGGCTAAATTCTTCCAAGTGTTTTAACTTTATTATAAGAAAATTAATCAATTTTCTTTAAGGGTTCATCTGTAAAGAACTGTTTCTGAGGCTATTGAGTTAAAATATGATTGAATATATGAGGGACACCCTAAAAATAATGCCTCCTATTTAGTTTGTGAAGACTGTTAAATGGTACCGTAATTAAAAACATACACAAGAGACTTTCATATATTTCGTCCCTGCTGTGAAAGTTTTGTTTAATTCTAACTATATGGAGGCACATGACAACATTTCAAAATGGTGCCGAGCATTAATACACGTGAAAAGCAGAGAATTTCTCACAGCTGAGGAGATTTTGCTGATTGAGATTCACCATTGCATGATGAAAGTGTGTGAACAATAATGTGTTGATGCAAGTATTGTAAGACCTGGGTAAATCATGGGAAAGTGGAGACAGTGAACTTCAAGATAGGTCTCACAGTGAGTGGCCAACAATAGCTGTCAATATTAATAATAATCCTTGCATTTGATATAGCACCTTATCACGTCTTTTAGATGTCCTAAAGTGCTTCACAGAATGTACTGTAAAGTGAATTGACTATGTATTTTGTGGGCGAACCACGGCAGCCAACCGTACACAGCAGTGTCCCACAAACAGTCATGGACTGAGTGACCAACTCATTATTATTTTTTGAAGGAATTATTATCACGGAAAAGTGATCCTCCAATCGACTACCAATCAGGTTCCTACTTACTGCTAGGTAAACAGAGGAGTGTGGAGTAAGAAAACTTGCCCAACATTTCACCCTGCTGGGGATCGAACCCAGGTCTCTCGCTTGCGAGGCAAGTGCTCTAACCATTGAGCTGTAGGATTCCAGTAGAGATGAATAGAATACACAGAAAGTTGATGTACTGCTCCACAAAGATCAATGCATCGCTCAACAACAACAACAAAATTACATTTGTAAAGCACCTTTCACGTCGGGTGGACATCCCAAGGCGCTGGATAGTCAGAGTTTCAGACCTGAGCTGCGGCTCACTCAGCATGAGTTAAGTGAGAGTCTAGGTATTGGTCATCATGCCATGGAGATGATTATTGGTAATCTTTGGTTACTCCAAAATTTGTGGTCAGTGGGTTCCATGAATGTTAACCGTGTTTCACAAGGAAACTAGAAAGGCCATTTGCCCATAATTTTATCATAACAACATGCTGGCACTGGTTCCACATTGGCGCACATGTGTAGATTGTGATGGTGACATGGTGGGAACATACCTGAACTGGTGTTAAAAAAAAAGCTTCTTTTGTGTCTATGTTAAGTATTAAGTTATGTACAAATGCATTACTTTGAGCACCCTATGCAACCATCAAAAGGTAAGCTGACTTAGCATGAATATAATAATAATAAATAATAATCCTTGCATTTGATATAGCGTTTTTCACGTCAGGTGGACATCCCAAAGCGCTTCACAGAACACACTGTAAAGTGAATTGACTGTATATTTGTGAGCGAACGTGGCAGCCAATTGTGCACAGCAATGTCCCACAAACAGTCGTAGATTGAAAATGACCAATTTATTATTGTTTTTGGTTTTGGAGGGATTATTATTAGACTCTGTGTGGAGTAAGGAAACTTGCCCAAGGTTTCGCCCTCTGCCTGGAATTGAACCCAGGTCTCTCACTTGCAAAGCGAGTGCTCTAACCACTGAGCTACAGGACTCCACTGTATATGACACATTTCAAAGGAATTATACAAATCTGCTGGTTTGGCAGACCGGGGGCAGAATCATTAGGCCAGCCCCAGCAACTCGGCAGGTCACAGGCAGCATTGTTTCCTCATTGACTGAATAAATGAGTCATCCAATGCCTTACCTATATTTGCAATCGTAAGTTTCCACTTTGCTGAATTTATAGTTTATTTTGCTTGTTTTCCTTGTGAAGTATACCATTGCCTCCCCAGAATAAATTTACTGTTGCATTGGCACTAGTATACAACAAAAAAAAATCACATTTATATGACCCCTTTCATGTCAGGAGGATGTCTCAAAGTGCGTAACAATAATGGATGGGCACCAGAGTCTGGGGTGGGAACCGAACGGGGTTGGCAAGGGAAAGATGACCAAAAGTGTAGTTAAAGCAATAAATCTTGAGAAGGGTCTTGAGCAAAAAGAGGAAGAATGTAGTTCCAGAGACTGGGGGAAGAATGGCTGAAAGTCTCTCTGTTGATGGTGGGCCAGATAGGACAGGGGACTTGAAGATGTTTGCTGTTCGCTGAGTGAAGGGCGTGGCTGTCCTGCTGTGGTTGAGGAGGTTGCAGAATTTAGATGGAATACAATACAGTTAAACCCTAAGATTCCAGCATACACAAAAGAGGTTTGATATGTTGAAATGCTTAACAGCTTTTACTGTGGAGTTAAGGCTTGACTTCCAAAGATTAGGTATTTGAGGCCTCAAACCCAAAGTCTGACAATTGAGGCTACAGTATCAAAATAGTAACTGTTCTTATCCACGTTTCTACACGTGCATATTTTTACAAATGCACAAGCAATGTTTTAATGAAATAATTTTGTGGAATGAAAGAGTAAAATCGAGGAAATTATGTTTGTGGGATAAACTAGATGATTAGAGTTGAAGGAAGAATCAAACAACCAAGTGAGTATAAGTGTAGTTGTTGTAGCTGGTGCTCTTCAGAACAGACCTGAGAAAGAAGAAGAAATTAGAAAATAAAGAAGAAAAGAAAGACCAAGAAGATACAGTAGAAGAAACTCCTGTAACAACTAACTCTCTTTTCCAGATTGGTAATGATATATTTCTGTATCATATACATTGACTATATAAAGGTTTCTTAAACAGAAAACCATATCTCTTCATTATCCCAATGTCCAAATAATTAAAATATAGTGAGAATTTAAGAATTTAATGGGTTTCTCAACTTATCAATGAGTTAGTAACACAAAGAAATTATCATCAGAAGAAAAGAAGGTTAGAAGGTTGGAGGAGATCAGTTTTTTAAAAAAAAAAGTTTTTTTGTTACCCACAAAGCTTTTACGGTATGGAATCTTTCCATAAATGATACGCTCATAACACGATTTAAAGGGAATTGGATGAATGTTTGAGGATAGAATATTAAAGGGTATGTGGGAAGAGAAGAAGAATGGTATTAAAGCATGCAACTCTAGTGAGAATTGGTCTCTTTCTGTGCTGTAAATTCTCTATCATTTTATATGCAGAAACAGGAAAAAAAATCCCTCCTGGAATCACAATATTGCCCTGAATTCCACTTCTCTTGGAAATCTGTAATGTTACCATCTCAACTTGAACGGATGTGAAAATGTTTCTAGATGGGACATTTTAAACTTCAGTTGTTCATTCAGGCTCAGATTCAGCCATCAACAACAACAACAAGATTTCATTTATAGAGCGCCTTTCACGTCGGGAGGACGTCCCAAGGCGCTGTACAGTTGGGTCAGGACCCGAGCAAGGGGGAAATGGTCGGAGGGAAGGGAGGGAGCGAGGAGGGGGTAGAGAGTCGAGAGGGGAGCTGAAGGCACGGCATCAAATATTATATCAAACAGAATATTTTGCATATTTTATGAAACAAAATATATTGCATTCTCCTAGGATGGTGAGGTAAGCAAGGTCTTCTTGGAATTTAAATGGTTACGCAAATTCCCTGCTTGTCGGCCTCCCCAACTCCTCCCTCCACAGGCTGCAGATTATCCAGAATGCTGGGGAAGGTGTGTATTCCATTTCAGACACAGGAAAATTTCCATGTGTAAGTGGGATACATATGCGGAATTCTCAGTTTGGTTTGGATACTCTTTAACACGATGATGGGTTTCCCCAAGTGTCAGACACCCAGGTGACCAAAAACTAAATGTTTCATACTTTCCTTTTCAAGGTAAATACATGACCCTGTACTTATATCCTGATTCAATCTAAAATAAGAAGTTTTCAAATAAAGATTGCATTATGATAGATTGCAAATGTTACCTCCAAGCTTATCACTGAGATTCCCGAAACATAACATGACATGTAGGCCATTCGGCCCTTCGAGCCTGCCCCGCCATTCAATCATGGCTGATCTTCTAATCTAACTCCAGCTAATACCATAACCCTGCTTTATCCCCATATCCCTTAATCCCTTTTGCAATAAGAAATATATCTACCTCAGTCTTGAATATGTTCAAGGACTGAGGTAGATATACAGTCTTGAATATGTTCAAGGACTGAGCATCAACAGACCTTTGGGATAGCGAGTTCCATACATTCACTACCCTTTGAGTGAAGAAGTTTTTCCTCAACTCAGTGCGAAAGGGCTGTCCTCTGATTTTAAGGTTGTGACCCCTGGTTTTAGGTTCTCCAACCAGGGAAACAATCTCCCACTATCTACTCTATCATGCCCTTTGATAATCTTATAGGTTTCTATAAGATCCCCTCTAATGCTTCTATATTCTAGAGAATATAGGCCCAAATTGGTCAGCCTATCCTCGTAACTCATCCCCTTCATCCCTGGAACTAACCTAGTAAACCTACGCTGCACCCCCTCCAAGGCAAGTACATCCTTCCTTAAATAAGGAGACCAAAACTGCACACAGTATTCCAGGTGTGGTCTCACCAGGGCCCTATACAGTTGCAGCAAGACTTCCCTACTCTTATACTCTAATCCTTTCATAATGAATGCTAACATACCGTTCGCCTTCCTAATTGCTGCTGCACCTGCAGACTAACTTTCTGTGATTGGTGTACAAGGACACCCAAGTCCCTCTGGACGCTAACACATTCCAATCTCTCCCCTTCTAAAAAATAACCCGCTCTACTGTTTTTGCTACCTAGGTGGATGACTTTGCACTTCCCTACATTATACTTCATCTGCCACCTACCTGCCCAATCACCTAACCTATCTATGTCTCGCTGCATTTTTTTAATAGTAATCCTCTGTGTTAAGACTTCCTCCTAGTTTTGTGTCATCCGCAAATTTAGATATATTAACTTTGATGTCCTCATCTAGATCGTTGATGTAAATGGTAAATAGCTGAGGCCCAAGGACTGATCCTTGTGGCACTCCACTAGTCACATCCCGCCAATCTGAAAAGGACCCGTTTATCCCTACTCTTTGTTTCCTACCCGTTAACCATTCCCCAATCCACGTTAATATGCTCCCCCCAATTCCATGGGCCCTTATCTTTTGGACTAACCTTTTATGCGGCACCTTATCGAATGCCTTCTGGAATTCCAAATAGATCACATCCACTGATTCACCCTTATCTAGTTTACTCGGAATATCCTCAAAAAACTCTATGAGATTTGTCAAACATGACTTCCTTTTCGTAAAGCCATGTTGACTTGGCCTAATTATATTGTGCTCCCCTAAATATCGCGCTACCACATCCTTAATCAATGATTCTAAATTTTTTCCTATCACTGATGTGAGACTAACTGGTCTATAGTTCCCCATCTTTTCCTTTCCATCTTTTTTAAATAGTGGTGTGACATTTGCGATCTTCCAATCCATGGGGACTGTTCCAGAATCCAAGGAATTTTGGAAGATCAGACACAAGGCCTCCACTATCTCATAAGCTGCCTCTTTTAAAACCCTGGGATGCAAGCCATACGGACCAGGGGATTTGTCACGTTTTAGTGCTAACAGTTTCCCGAGCACCAATTCTCTACTGATGAAAATTTCCCTAAGTTGCTCCCTGTCCTTATCCCCTTGGTGCATCTCTATTGTTGGCAGACTTGTTGTGTCTTCTAGGGTGAAGACAGATGCAAAGTACCCACTTAGGGACTCCGCCATGTCCTTATCCCCCATTACTTATTATTATTATTACATTATTATTATTATTACAACTTCTCCCATCTCTGACTGAAGTGGACCTACATTGACCTCACTAGCCTATTCCTCTTAATGTATTTGTAAAAACTTTTATAATCAGACTTAATGTTCCTAGCTAGCTTACCCTCATACTCCTTTTTCTTGCTCTTAATGAGTGTTTTAATTTATAACAATTCCATAATTCATAATGTATCCACAAACAAACTAGGCACAAATAATTATTTTCAAGCCGTTATATAAGGGAGGGAAAAGTATTTTCAATATCAATGTTAGTCTCATGGTGTTAAGTCCATTGCTTTGAACAAGGCCACAAACTTTAAAAAAATATAAAAGCATGGAAAGTCCGGTTAGAGTAAAAAAACTCTAAAAAGTTGTGTCAGGCAATGACTTTGCACCTTTCTTGGTATATTTGTTAGCGATGTCTCAATCAACAAATACTTTACTGAAACAAAATGAGAACTTTCTGACTAAGAAGAAATACTCCGATTTGTGTAAGTGGAAAAGCAGCTGACTCGAGAGCTGCCATGTCAGATTTCTCGGAACAAGCCCCAATATGGATGACATGCTAAAGTTTCTCTTTAAGTGCCACTATTGTCTTTTTGCCAAACTGTGCCACCACACAAACACTGAAGAAAATAAAGTAGGTTACTTGAAGTTTAGCAGGTGCAGCAAATTAACAGGGCTGTGATGGTGATTGCTCCAGAATAACAGAGCCTCAAACAGTAGCAAATCTTTCGGCTTTAATATACTTTATGAGAAAAGGAGCAGCATGCTAATGCCATTTCCTCCTCCATCTTAATTTTTTGTCAGTGATTCTCTGATTGTGGTTGTTTCGACCTCCCCTGTGCCTGACTGAGGGGGTGGACAAGCCTTCTGTTACCACGTCTGTGCTGAAAACCTTTCTGAATTGACTGTACCAAGGAGCATGGAAGCAGATTAGTTGACTCTCCATCTGATATTCACTCCACTTGCCCCCACCCACCACGTTTCGGAAGAATCAGACAGGATTAGGAATTAATCCTGCAAGATATCAGAGACAATGCATTACTGACACATCAAACAAATGATAAAACAATTATGGAAAAAAAGTGAGATCCCACATGGTCCGAAACTTAATAAAAATAATAATATAATAATAATAATCCTTGCATTTGATATAGCGCTTTTCACGTCGGGAGGACGTCCCAAAGCGCTTCACAGAACACACTGTAAAGTGAATTGACTGTATATTTGTGGGCGAACGCGGCAGTCAATTGCGCACAGCAATGTCCCACAAACAGTCGTAGATTGAAAATGACCAATTTCTTATTGTTTTTGTTTTTTTGGAGGGATTATTATTAGGCGTGTGGAGTAAGGAAACTTGCCCAAGGTTTCGCCCTGCCTGGAATTGAACTCAGGTCTCTCGCTTGCAAAGCGAGTGCTCTAACTACTGAGCTACAGGACTCCACAATAAATAAGGTATACTGTGTTATCGTGTTAAAATGCTGCATGATGCTTTACCCAATAACTTACTTTGGAGTGTAGTGACGAGTGACTGTTGTTATGTCATAACGCAAGTAATCTCCATCAGAGTGAACAATGTATGCATTTTGTTGAATCAAGGTAAAGGAAGATTATTAGCTGGGATATCAGGAGAACAGAGCTCTGCCTTTCTTCAAAATAATGAGATTTTTAACATCCACCTGAAGCACCAGAACATCACATCTTCTAGACATCTCAAAGAGCTTCACAGAATATACTGTAAAGTGATTTGTCTGTATATTTGTGGGCGAAACGCGGCAGCCAATTGCGCACAGCAGTGTCCCACAAACAGTCGTGGATTGAAGTGACCATTTATTATTGTTTTTTTTCTTTAGGGATTATTATCAGGTGTGAGGAGGAAGGAAACTTGCCCAATGACTCGCCCTGCTGGGAATCGAACCCTGGTCCCTCACCAGGTCAGTAATGTAGTACTGTACTGGAGTATCAGCCTGGTTTGCTGAGCTTAAGTGTTGGAGTTGATCCTAAAATATTCTGCCCAGAAGCAATTGTGTTGCCAAATGAGTCAAATTAACAGTTTACAAAAACGACATGCATCTGTTCCTTCCTTGGGCAATTCAGCCAAATACCCACAGAGGTTACACAATGCACCATCATTACATTAGCATAGAATTGTTAGAATGTGGGTTGGAGCTTCAAAAAGTATGGAAAACTCCACTCTTTGCAGTTCAGCAAGGAACAACTTGCTTCCTTTCTCATAAAGTAGACTCATCGGAAGCCCAATGTTCTCAAGATAAAATTTGAGAATTTTCCAACATTTTACACAATCTCCAAAATGTTAACAATAACAACAAAATCACATTTATAGAACACCTTTCACATCAGGAGGACGTCCCAAAGTACTTGAAGTCAATGATCTTAAAGCTAAGGCCAAGAGAGCGATCCGACCCCAGAAGCTTCGGGAGCAACTAATGCGACACGCAGACCTTTGAACACAATGTAGTTTTTCCAACTGAGAAACTTTACTTTAACCCTGCTCACGGGTGGAGTTTGATTGTTACAATAGGGTGGAGGGGGGGGGGGGGGGGGTTGGGTCTGAAGTGAAAGCAAAGGTGTAATTTCAGAAATATTTGTTTAGGGGATAGGTCTGTGCAGGTAAGGGTTTGGGGAGAACATAGATTTTCAACCATTTTTAGTGCTAGTTGTTAAGCCCTTTTTATGAGTTTTTAATAATAGTAACCCTTGCATTTGACATAGCGCCTTATCATGTCTTCAAGATGTCTCAAAGTGAATTAACTGTATATTTTGTACTACAAAACAATCTACACGTCAACTCAGGCACATATAATTTGAACATCTGACTGACTACCATTTGTTTTAATGAAACATTTGAGACTATCCATCTTTGCAGTATTTTACCGTGTCATCTCACCATCAATTTGTAAGAAAGCAGAGAAACTGGTGAATTTTCACTCGTGCTGGGACAGTATTTTGTTTTTCACTAAACCGAGTTTTTTTAATACAAATCCAGGGTTACAAATATAAAAGGACCAATCACACGTCTCTGGATGTCACCTCACCCTCAGCACTCACACACTCACACCTATTCATTGCATAAACGCAGCAACGGCAACGGGCAAATGTAGGATTTGTGTCGGTGCTGAGGGGGAAGAAGATACAGCGAGTTGGGGGAGAGGAGGGTTAACCCCTTCAAACTCCAGTCAAACTCTGTCAAATATCCTGCTCTGGTGTCTTGGGATATCCTTCTGATGTGAAAGGTGCTATATAAATGCAATTTGTTGTTAGTGTTCTGTACCCACATTGGTGCCTCACCTGAAAATGTAACTTGAAAAAGAACGTCCTGTACAGCTTCAGGCTCGAGGGGCCGAATGGCCTACTCCTGCTCCTAATTCTTATGTTACTACTGGAAAAACAGCAATTTACAATTACATAGTGCCTGCCTTACATGTTGAGAGGATATCTGAAGTGCTTCATATACCTGAGGGGGGAGGGGGTTGTAGCAATCAAAAGTGTGCTTGAAAAGCCAAGTATTAAGATAGGTTTTGAATACAAGTGGAAGGGGGCAAGGAGGTGGGACTCCAGGGTGAAGTTCCAGAGTGTGGGGGCAGAATGTCTGAAAGCTCGGCCACTGATTGTGGAGCAGATCGGGCAGGGAACATGAAGTGTTCAGTGTTCACTGAGCAGAGGGAGAGGCTGGGGTAATAGGATTACAAGCGGTCAACAACAACGACAACTTGCATTTATATAGTGCCCTTCACACAGGGCAGTGTCTCAGAGTGCTTAACAGTGGTGGAGCCTGATACTGAGCCGGGGAGAGTGTGGAGATGACCGTAAGCACGGTTGAAGAGAAAAATCTTCAGACATTATCTAAAAAAGGGGAAAGAGGGGTCAAGGTGGAGGAATTGAGGGAGAAAGTTCCAAAGTTTCGGGGCATAATGGCAGAAAGCATGGCTGCCAATGGTGGAGCGGAGGTGATGAGGGACAAACAGGAGGCTGGAGCCAGCTGAGCAGAGTGGGGAATAAGCAGGTTAGAGTGGCAACGAGATGCCAAGGTATGAAGAGATTTGTAGATGAGCGTAAGGATTTTAAAGTTGATCCATTCTGTGATAGGGAGCCAGTGGAGCGTGGAGAGGACTGGTGTGATGGAGGTACAGAGTTTAGAGTAAGTGATTATACGGGTGGCAGAGTTTTGAAAAAGTTGGATTTTGTGGACAATGGAGCTGGGGAGACCAGTGAGGAGAGAATTGTAATAAATGATGCGGGATGTGATGAAAGCTTGGACAAGGGTTTCGGCTGCATTAGTGTCGGGGGCGGGCAATGTGGCAGAGGTGCAGGAAAGCGGTCAGTGAGTCTTAGGGAAAGGCCGGGGAGGCTGAGTAGGTCTGAGCCACAGGAGACAAGACGTTAATGGGAGCCAAGGAGTATGGCTTCTGTCTTGTTGACATTCAGCTCCAGGAAATTTGTGCTCGTCCAGGCCTTGATGTCCTCTCGACATGCAATGCCCTATACAAATGTAACTTGTTTTGTACAAACAAGCTGACAGAACATTAGTGAACTGGGAGTCACAGCTGGAGGAGGTTGCAGGGGTTAGGTGGAGCGAGGTCGAGGAGGGACAGATAAACAGATATGATAGAAGTAAGGTATAAAAGATAGCGCCTTAACATCCTCTGTCTTCCACATCAAGGTCTACTTCAGCTCCGCGGCCCAGTGCTGACAAGGTTACACTACTGCCAATAAATTTTGACGATTTCTTAAATCAAATGGAGTGGAACACTTCATCCTTCCTCTCCAAAAGGCTGTCACACATGTTGGAATTTAGCACCACAGACCATTCCCCCAGCTAAGTGATTGTTAATCATGCTTGAGTCTAGACAGTGAGTGTTCACAGGTATTTCGACCATTGGTTCAGCAGAGTTGAGCATGATTCCGCTTTTGTCCAACTTTAAAGTATTTGCTTTCAACCAGGCAATAATATCTGTGTAACCTAGACACACAGTGTCTGTAGTATAGTGTCTGTAGTGTCTCAACTTCAGCCTCGTCTGAGATCAGCTAACTCACAAAATCATAAGATCATCAAAAAAAATTCAGCTTATTTGAACCTTACAAATATAAATGAGTCCAGTGTCCTGGCGTCAACATCCTGATCTACCTTTTGTGATAACCAGCTTTAGCTGTCCACTACCCTCTGGGTAAAGAAACATTTCCTGGTATCTTTCCTGAAATCACCTCAACCTGAAATAATTTGGCATATGTGAAAATGCTAATCTTGATTTGCTCTTTTCATATCTTTTATCATTTTACACAGCTTTCTATAATCCCTCTGTGACATTGCTTATGGAGGCTGAATTGCCATAACTATCCATTCATTCTTCATAGCCAGTTACACTGGGGATCTTTGCTCTCTTCTTACAGATATCAGCCTGACCCAGTTGGTAGCACTCTTGCCTCTGAGTCAGAAAGTTGTGGGCAAGTCAAGACTTTGAACTCATAGAGTCTAGGCTAACACTATGGTACAGTGCTGGGGTGAGCTGCATTGTTGGTGCTGCTGTCCTTCAGATGACACATTAAACCGAGGACCTAGCTGCCTGTTCATGTGGATATTAAAGATGCCATGGCAATATTTGAAAAGAGAAGTGAGTTTATTTCAGTGTTCCAGCCAACAATCTCTAAAATAATTTTGATCAATCACTATATAACTGTTTGTGAGACATTGCTGTTGCAAATTGACTGCCAAGTTTGGTGGAAAATACACAGTCATAACACTTTATAGTAAATCCTCCCGACATGAAAGGCGGTATATCAATTGTAAGGATTATTATTATTTATTACTATGGGTTTGCACCTAAGGTAGCTCCTTTATGTCATGGCAACCACAACTGTTTGCAGTATTCCAGGTGCAGTCTGACCAGATCACTTAAGTGCCCCGGGATCAAATATAGCAATTTCCTTGTCTTACAGCTCAGAACCACACCTGACAAGATACTTGCAATCTAAACCTTCCGTGAAACATCTTTAAGTTTGTTTTCATCAATTTTCTTCAAAATCCATGCCTTGCAGCGATGTATAATAAGTAGAATGGGCGAGCTTAAATTCAAACTGACATTTTCCCAGGTATTCCACAATTAATTTCATCAATAGATTTTAAGGCACAACCGCATTCCCAACACTGCAGCAAACCACCAACACAACACTGGAGCGTCAGCAATCATGATATGAGTTCCACCTCTCGACATGGGTCTTGATCCCACAACCTTCTGACTTAGAGGCAAGAGTGCTACCAACTGAATCAAGGCTGACACACTGATAGATCTGTTGGTTCTTTGTTGTTTAGAGGATATTTGTACTTTATTTTTGGCTTAGTGATCTGCAGGACCTTAAGGCTATGATAATTTGGTTTGACAGGTTCGAGTGAACAGCATTTCCATATAATTTGCACCTGCATGCCTTCCAACTGATGTTAAAAGCTACTGTCTGCAAACATTTGGCAGCTGGGAAATATTTTGGCAAACCTGTACATTTGAGACTTACCTTACATTTGTGAAAAATCCCAAAGCAACTACAATAGTTATGGAAAAATGTGTGTCTAACTGTGTTTTAGCATGGTTCTCAGAAGGTTTGTGAACAGGGATCTTCATATTTGCTGAGGTAACCATTTGTATTATTTGCAGATCTGATGAAAGTGGCAGCTTTAGACAATGCTAACCCTGAACTTGGTGTATTAATGCTTACATTGGATATTATGAGTTGAGTGAAGAGCATTTCGTTCCCCAGCATAGCGACCTATACTTCAAAAAATTGTTTAAAAAACTTTAAATTTGCTAATTGTACTAAGCGAATGATTGAAGTCTTCCATATGTAGGCTTCAGTGTACTAGTTTTATGAAATTTAAATGGTCACTGTTTCCATCCTCATATCATACATGAGTTATTGGCTATTCGTAGCACATAATATATGCAGATAAATGGAAATCACATTATCTAGTTTCCCAATTTGTTTCCTTGATGTTCTTTCTTCTAGGTTCCACAAGCCTATCACCTCCATTCTCAGCTGGCTCCATTGGCTTCCCATTCCCTAGTAGATTGAGTTCAAGATCTTCGTCCTCACCTTCAAATTCCTTGCTCCACCCTGATTCTGTAACCTCCTCAGATCATACTAACCTGGTGCTCCCTTTGCTCAGCGGGCTTCGCTCAGCGAGCCTGCTTCACGTCCCTGCTCTACCATCACCAGTTGGGCTTTCAGCCTATCTGTCCCCATTCTTCAGAACTTCAGAGTCATTCTTACTCGCCCCCTCCCTTACCTCTTTCAAGGTGTCTCTCAAGAAATTCCTGTTAACGCCTCGGGATGTCCGCCTGACGTGAAAGGTGTTATATAAATGTAATATTTTGATTGTATTTGTATGTTATCTCATTTCCTATTTAATTAATTCTACGCTACTTCGATTTCCATTTGGCCTTTGAATATTGAATTATTTTCATAAATTTAAAACCTTATATTTTCTATCAGCTAATCGCTAGTAATGGTGTGGAGTGGCAGATAGGCGTGGGACATGAGCAGGCTGGCATTCACTACGTGAAGGGGACTTGGGGTAAAATTGGTTCAACTCAATCTACCTTCAGAACTGGTTCTCTTCAACTGGTATGCCATGATGTATGATGTATTTCCTATTACCAGAAGGAGTCCCCACTTAGATTTCCTATTGAAGAAATCCCACAAAGAAATACAGCAACAGTTATCCCCACATATTCTTTAAATAAATAAAAGTACAAACTTGTTATTATATCTTTGAATTTTAGTGCAGAATTACAATTGCAGCCTTTGATAAGAGAAAAGAGATAGTTGCTCCGGAATATCAGACAAGGTGCATTGGCATTCCACATCATCACAATTGTCCATTCAACATATATATTTTATACACAGTGACTACACCAGTCCTTTATAAGGTGGTGCAGTATTTTTCCTTGTTTATAGGTGAAAGAAGGATCCAATTACACAATGGGCACGCAGTAATGTTTTTGCAATGTTAGTCATACCTGTCACTACCAATTTATTATTTCAGAATAGTTTTTATATATGTAAGATTAGGATTGGAAATGCACAGACTTCAGGAAATAAAATGCTGCGGTAAGAGCAGTGAGTTTAAAATATCATATCGATGTATTTCCAGGAACTTCCCCAAGATTTCGCTAAAACACCCCTCTAATCCCTCCCGATGTGTAGGGCGTTTTACAAGTATAATTTTGTTATTGTTGTTGTAATCCTTTAAGAGCTGAATGTGTTTGCTTTCGGAGTACACCCTGTCGTGTCTTTCACTGGACAATTTCTAAATGTTTTTTCCTCCCGCTTCTGCCTGTTCACCTGCAGTGTACCCCAATGGATGAGCACAAATTGCCTGCAGCTGAACGCTGGCAAGACGGAAGCCATATTCCTTGGCTCTCATCAACGTCTTTTCTCCTGTGACTCTGACCTCCTCCAGCCTATGCCTAAGTCCTGTAGCTCAGTGGTTAGAGCCATCGCTTTGCAAGTGAGAGATCTGAGTTCAATTCCAAGCAGGGCGAAACCTTAAGCAAGTTTCCTTACTCCACACGCCTAATAATAATCCCTCCAAAACCAAAAACAATAATAAATTGGTCATTTTCAATCCATGACTGTTTGTGGGACATTGCTGTGCGCAATTGGCTGCCGCGTTCGCCCACAAATGTACAGACAATTCACTTTACAGTATATTCTGTGAAGCGCTTTGGGACGTCTAGAAGACGTGAAAACGCTATATCAAATGCAAGGATCATTATTATATTATTAAGACTTACCAAACCTGTACATAACCTAGGGGTCATGTTCAATCCCTAGTTTTCTGCCCTACCCTACATCAGGTCCCTGACCAGGATGGCTTTCTTCCACCTCCGACTGTATCTCACTCAGAAGCAACCCAAACCCTCGTCCAGGTCTTTGTCACCTCACGCCTCGACTGTTCAAACACCCTCCTCAACTGGTCTCCCCAGCTCCACTATCCACAAAATTCAACTGCTCAAAAACTCTGCCGCATGTGTATTCACCCGCTCTAAATTCCACATCCCATTATCATTATTAATTAATATCAAACAAGATAAAAGAATGATAAAGTTATCACATCATGCTGGGGAAAATAGCTTCAGTTATCATGGGGTGAATATCACAGTTCACCCCGTTCTTTGCTAGAAGTAAACAACAGTAGGACGCTTGAATCTGGTTCACTTGTCCTTTCTGCGTGAGTTCCAAAAAAAAACATTAGTTGCAGCCCAATGTTTCTACGCACAATATTCCTTAATATGACAGTACAGCAGGTCATGAGAAAATAAAGAAAAGAGTTTTTACAGAAATATCTTATCGTGAAATGACCTGGGTTACATGTTCTCATTTGTGAGTTAAAACCCTTTTTGCTTAATACTGGGCTAGGTCCATTACATAATCTGTCCTAGGCCCATGACACTATTTTTTGTCCGCTATTTACATACATATAAGATTTCTTTGCATTGCTTGTGGATTTCAAGGTTTTAATCGAGAACAATGACCTGTAACCCAGGTTATGTTTAACATTGTCTAGTGGCTTTTATCTTTTAAACTTATTTAAATTTATTTAAAATTTATTCAATCATTGAGTAACATGGCTTCTGGATGAACATAAATCATAAAGATTTGCAAAATTGTGGTTGGATTAATCCAGTACTGGCAGAACTATGCAATATTTACTAACAGCAACGCTTTAATTTTTTTAATACAGCTTTGTGGGAGGACGCCTATTTTATCTTACAAGAATTGTAAATGTTTTATGTGTTGAAAATTGTCTGCGTTGCAGAAGTTCTTTCTTACATAATTGTTATCTTTCCCTGGGTCTGCACTCTAATCTACAACAGTCACATCTGTTTGATAAACCACATTGGAAAAATGCGACATTCAGTCCGTGAAGCATGTTAGCTCGTTAAAATATGTGTTAGGCTTTGATATCATTTGTCATAATCTATGATATTTGGAATGTGGCCAAAGGTGTGCGTGTGATATACATCAGACAAGCTCGCTCAGATGTTTTTTAATTCTGTTTGCCTCTTTTGTCAGTCCTTCTGTTTGATGCCTTTCCCAGTTTCCTGGCTCGAAGGATGGGAATGAATTTTACCAAACATCTGCATGTGGGATTGAAAAATCGCTCCTCACGAAAGCAATATTCTTACTGAACTCTTGGAGTGTAAGCTGTGTCTGATAGAGAAAGTTATGCATAGCACAGCTGAGGCACTCACATGTTGGAGTTGAATTGCTTAAGTTTCTTTTTGGATGGGGGTCGGGCGAGTGTCTGACAGATGCGGAAACCCTTCACTATGCTTAAGAGTATCCAAACCAATCTCAGCGTTATGTGCAGCCATACTTACACATGGAAATTCCTGTGTTTGGAAGTCATATGTTGATACAGTAGAATTACAATACAATTTACATTTATATAGTATCTTTATGTCGGGAGGACATCTCAAAGTGCTTTGCAGTGCTGGATGGGTATGCACATTGAGAGTGGTCCCCAAGGAAGCTGGGGAAGGGAAAGATCACATTCATAAAACATTTTAAAATGTACCTTGAAAGAGGGAAGGAAAGGAGTGAGTCAGAGGGAGTCTAGGATGGAGTTCCAGAGAGTGAGTTCAGCATGGCTGAAAGCCCGCCCACTGATGGTGGTGACGGATAGGGTGGGGTAATGAAGCAAGACTTTACAGGGATTTAAAGGTGAGAACAAGGATTTTGAACTCATTCCACTAGGTAATGAGGAGCTAAAGGAGCCGAGCTTCAGGTGTGATGTGGGTTCTACTTTGAGCCTGAGCTGTGAAAGTCAACAAGATATTTAACCATAATCCATTCAGAAGGGCTTTGGATGTATGTACACATACACTTTCCAGCAGGGGTCTTTAGACAGTGATCAGAAAAAGACACTCTGGTTTGGCTCATTGTTTCTCCCTTTCTAGTCTAGAAGTGTTGAGAACATGGCTGTTTTAAGCACAGGATGAAGCCATTCAGCTTGTCGTGACTGTGCCAGGCCTGCTGTGCCCTGTTCCCGCTGAACTCAATTGACAAAGCAGATACCAGCCTAATCTGAATTAATTCTACAGTGGGCAGTAATTGACATGCCACGTTTTTCCTTAGCGTAATCTAGAAGATTAATGTCACACAGATGCCACAAATGCATTACATATTGGCCAGAGGCAGCCGAGAGCTGCCACTTGATAAGGACTTGGGCTATGACAGAGCTAGGACTTGGCTCAGTAACATTGTGAAAGCTGTGGGGAACTGCCCATGATCCTCTGACCACATCTATTATATGGCGGGTGTTGAACATAGTGATATAGCAAGTGTGTGTTCCCAAAATGGCTATTCCTTGAGCCAGCCATTGAAAACATAAAACTGGTTATAGCGAGGTGTCTGGAAGACCAGTAAAAGTGGAAGTATCTCTATTTTCTAAAACAATCATCATTATTGGGTAATTCAGTGAATTATAGCCTCAAAATGTCACCCAGTCTCAGTCTGATAAGACCGTTTTGTCTTAAAGTTTAAGATTGTGCAGAATTGTGGTAAATTCTTAATTTCAGTCTTAATTTTGAAGGCTGGTTTTCCACACTTCTTAAACTGAACCGGTTTCCAATTCAAGAGTTTTTCCACAATTTTGTACAATATTAAACTTTAAGAAAAAATGGGCTATAACAGAGCTTGGCTCTGGTCAAATGGTCTTACAGGATAAGACTGGGTTGAATTTCAGGCCACTCGTTTCTTCTTTGAAATTATCCGGCAGGGTGAAACTTTGAGCAGGTTTCCTTACTCCACAAGCGTGATAATAATCCCTAAAAAAAAACTGGCCACTTCATTCCATGGCTGTTTGTGCGACACTGCTGTGCGCAATTGGCTGCTGCATTTCTTCCACAAATATACAGTCAATTCACTTTACAGTCTATTCTGTGAAGCACTTTGAGATATCTAGAAGACATGAAAAGCACCACATCAAAATGCAAGGATTATTATTCTACTAACTATATTTTGCAATTTGTTACTTCACTTCCCCCAACACTAATGTTCAGTCCATGGGCTGTTTTATGCTTTGCTTTAGGAAGATATTGCTGGAACTGAAAGCAAATTGTGGTGATAATCATAAAAAACTAACAGTAGTGTTATTTTTTCTGCTTCCTCCACTGTTTCAGAATTGTTCTCCATGGTCCAATAACCATTTACATGACTTCCAAGTGCAAGTTTATTATTACCACCATCAAAATTGATTATGCTGTTATCATCACTCGCACTAATTTTCACTGGGAGAAACTGACTCTGCATTCCTTTTAATGTGCTTCTCTGTCTTCAAGTTTGTCCTCACTTCTTTCTAGCAATGTACAGAATCTTCAAATGCATCAGCTATTTTTTTGGTTTCCCAGGGTCCTACACACGTGGAAACCATGCTTAAGAGTATCCAAACCAGACAAAAAATTCTATGTATAGAAATTCCTGTATTTGTAATGGAATATACATTTTCTCCTTGGAGAATCACATCCTGCTTAGCCCTAATTCTGGAATGTATTAGGCGAAGGCTGGCAAAAGCCAGGCTTGGAACCATCATACCTGTTAAGGCTTTGGCTTGCAGGGGTAACAGAGCTGAATGGCAAAAATCTCTGCTCTCAGTGACTGGTCTGTCCCTCCAACTTCTACCGATGAGCTAGGCTGACTGGTCCGTCATCAGCGGTGCCTTGGAATATTGAGAACCCGCCTGGCTCAGGAACCATACAACTGAGAACACCACAGATTCTGTTATCAAGTATGTCAAATTGGAGCAGTTTACTTGCCCCCTCAAGGAGGATAGTCACCAGTTGCTCATGTAACATCTGATGAGCCAAGGTTTGAGCACAACAGATAATTAACACTTAGTTAATGACAGTCAATGACAAGGCTGCCTTTGAAGATGTCATCATCTTCACCAACACAATGACAGTCGGTCGAGTCTGAAATCACTCATGGCATTCATTACCCTTTTTAATCCATGGCATGAGTGATTGAATACCTAGTTTGTGGAATCCAGGCATAACTCACCCCAAATAAGCAAGGGAATGGCATCATCAGCTGAACCAGTATTCCCCCACCATACTCCATGGGCTAAAACTTCTAGCCACAGAGGTGCCTTCAGACCCAAGCATTGAACCTTTGAAGGGAGTTTCTCCTGGTGTCCTGGTCAACAATCCTTCAAATAAAATTGGTCACTCGTTTCATCGCTGTTTGTGGAACATTGCTGTGCACAATTGGCTGCAACATTTGCCTATAAACCCAGCCACTCCATTTCACAGTAAATTCTCTGAAGCGCTTTGAGACATCTTCCAATATGAAAGATGTTACACTAAGTACAAGAAATATTATCATTGTTATAGAGTTTAGGGGCGAAGTGTAATAGATTATCTAGTAATCTAAGTGAAGAGGGAAGACAGGTGACTTTTTGCCAATCTCCATCTGTCCTCCTCATGTTTGTTCTCAAAATCACAATTGTGCCAGTAGTTAGTTACATATTTGTGTACTTTTCACATTTTGTACTTCACCCATTTTTTTAAAAAAACATCAGGCATCGTCCCTTTCAGTTGGACAAACAACAAAAAGCAACTTGTACTTATATAGTGCCTTTCAATAGTTCTTTATAAGAGTGCTACAAGTATACAGTCTACTTATACTTTACAGTATATTCTGTGAAGCGCTTTGAGAACGTCTTGAAGACGTGAAAAGCACTATATCAAATGCAAGGATGATTATTATTTTTAGCTTTGTGCTTTACATCAACCAAGTGGGAGCCAAAATGGGAAATAGGGAGGAATAGGAATTAGATGACCAAAACCGCACTCAAGGGGTTAGGTTTTAGATGGGTTTCAGAAGCAGAGAGTGGGTGTGCGAGTCAAAGAGATATAGGGAGGCAAATGAAAGGCTGGTCATTTCATAATCATAAGTCAAAGATCATTTTATAAAAAAGTACCAAGATCCAGGAATTTGTTTAGATACAACAACAACAATAAGATTATATTTGTATAGCGCCTTTCACGTCAGGAGGATGTCCCAAAGCGCTGGACAGTGTCCAGCATTTCAGACATAGTGAAGAAACGGGAAGCGGATTGCACAATGTTCTTTTGGGAAAGAGTTAAATATTTGAACTTGTTTGCCGTGAATATCAATCATATAGGCCTTAGAATAATGGTTACCTGGAAATCCAAACAAAATCCTCCCCACAAACTCTGAGTTAACATCTCTAGCAATAGTGGCAAAGTGCGTGTTATCAAAAAATGATTGTGACATTCATTCACAAGATGTAGCCAGCAATGGGGATCCTGCTACGCTTTCCATGAACAATTAAAATTGAAAACTCATTAGGAGCCTTCCGGAAAATTATATAAGATAACAAACTACAGTGCGATAACTAACCGTGAAAATTAATCCTCTTGTCATTTGCTGTTACCTTTGAAATAAGCTCATTCTGTTATCCTACCAGGCAGGCAGTATTGAGTCTGTTGGTTTGGCAATCTTTCTAAGCCAGATAACACAACACACACTTCCTGCCAACAAACTGCTGTGGATTAGTCATGCCATCTTCAGAGTGACTGGCATTTATTTAATTCTGCTTCAACTGCTCAGTGTTATTTTGTATCACAAACCTCAAGGGAAAAGTTTGGAATGTTTTCTTGAACCTTCAAGCAGTGACAGTGGGTCTATTTTACACAGATCGCTAAAAAATAGTGATTTTCTTTGGTTATTCTTTATAATGGTGTTTTCCTCATTTTAAAAAATGGAGAGAAAATATTGTTATGTTATTAATTAGAGTGAAGATGTAACCACTTGTATGTCATTTTAAAATCTCAGGCAAGTTTCCTTACTCTGTTTACCTACCAATCTACCTGTTTACCTAGCAGTAAGTACGAACTCGGTTATTAGTCAAATGGCGGATCGCTTTTCCAGGGATAATAATCCCTTTAAAAAAAACTAGTCACTCGATCCACGACTGTCTATGGGACACTGCTGTGTGCAATTGGCTGCCGCGTTTTGCCCACAAAATATACAGTCGCTCCACTTTACAGTATATTTCTGTGAAGCGCTTTGAGACGTCTCAAAGACGTGTTAAGGTGCTATATCAAATGCAAGAATTATTATTATTATTTTCATGTTCAGAGTCAGTGCTGCCTTCACAACACTACATTTTATAGTAAAATGCTACGAAGTGCTTTGAGATATCCTCAATGTGAAAGGAACAATATCAAATGTAAAGATTATTATTATCAAATGTAAGTGTACTTTGTGAATGCATCACTGTCTTCTTTTATAACAATAAATTTGTTACACTGGGTGAAAAGAATAACCTCCAGGTTAGGCCTTTTTGCACAAAAATTATTGTTAAACAGACTTAAAATGTTAACCCTTTCAGATATACAAAATATCAAAGTGGCGTGGGGTTGTGTTGCAGGGAACACGTTCTCTCATCGGAGACCTGAGTTGGAATTCTGCCCAAATTTATCAGATTTTTAAACCATGCGTGCACAGAAATCCAAAATCGATTGATGTTGGTTTGTCTGTCAGCTGCAATGTGGAAGTATAAAGTTACCTTTCACGCACAACACTCTACCATACTTCCAGGTATGAATTGTTAAATCAAGTCCAATCCATCATAACATATTTTGTTATAATGCAGGTTAAAGCATGAGCAGGTTTTACACTTTATAGTGCAGTTCACTTCTGGCTAACAGAGCCGATTGGATTCTAGCGCAGGAAACATTAGTGAGATTGGTCACAGGAGGACCAGCCGGCTTGTTCCACACCACAAACCTGGGACCTAACTACAATGACCTGACCACTCAGTAGCAGGACAAGGTGTTAGCCTGGCTCAGTTGGTAGAAACTCCTTTTTGACCATGCCTTCGAGCATCTTCCTTCCTCCACCATCCTTGACCTCACCAAATCCAACCCACTGCTCGGGGGCAAACCCCTCACTTGGAGTGCCTTGGGATATCCTCCTGACGTGAAAAATGCTATATGTATGCAGTTTGTTGTTGCAGCACATTCACTTCTCAGTCAGAGGTTGTGTGTTCCACCCCGCTGGATCTTCGAGTTCACATAGTTTAGGCTGACACTTCAGTGTAGTGCGAGGGGGTTGCTGAATTATCAGAGGTGCCTTCAGATGAGTTGTTAAACTGTTTAGGTGGGCATTAAAGATTCCATGGCACTATTCGAAAATAGAAAGAAGTTTATCCTGGTTTCCTGCCTAACACTCCGAATAAAATTGGGCATTCACTTTGTGGTTGTTGCGTGATATTTTTGTGCACATCAATTGCTACGTTTGCTTGCAAGAGACGCAGTCATACACTTCACAGTAAATCCTGTGAAGCCCTTTGAGATATCCTCCCAACATGAGTGCTATATCAAATGCAAAGATTACTATTTTTATTTTGCCAAGCAACATCATCCAATTTTATAGGTCCAAAACATCATGGACAGATGCAGACAATGAAAGAGTTTATGGGTGTGGTCAGGAATTCACTAAGATGAAGGCAAACTGAAGTCTTGTTCTCTAACGACTCGCCAATATCATGCAGGTACAAGAGCAAGACACTGCATGCTGCAGTAATTCATCTGGGCCAAAAATCTCTCAGATCCATTGGTATTGCAACATTCCCCTAGGTATCCGTGCTTCCAAAAGTAGATAAACAGTGAAAATGGAAACAATTACTTTATTCCAAAAACGTAATCCGATCACTTGAGGAGGTGGAGTTGCAAAACCTAATTATTTGTCTCCAGGGTATTTTTTCTATAAATCAGAGACACACTCTGGCCAAGGACTGAGGATGAAAACAAAAATGTGAAATGAAGCATAAAATATAAACACGTATATACTCATACAGTGAATGTCAATGCAGTTTTCAAGCAGCACGTCCAAACTAGAATGAATGTGAGAACCTGTTTGGGTCAACAAGAGTGAGAGGGGAAAAATCAGGAAAAATGAGAACACAGCGCTCAGCTGGTACTGGGTTGTCAATATAAACAGTATTAAACAACGATCTTTCAGCAACTTCTCAGACCAGGAAATTAAGAATTTGTGGTGCCTTTTGACGAGGTAAGTCTCATTGTTTGAATGATCTTTCAACATTTACAGTATAGTTATCAAACTGTACCTCAATAGTGTAATAATGAAGTTCAACTGTGGACTTAAAGACCTTCACTATAACATCCTTTGGTACTATTATGCACTAACAGACTGAGAAGGATCACCTTCAAAGTGCTGTGTATAAAACAATTAATGCAATTAATAATTTTCATGTTTCTCACCAGATGCTATAGTTTATCCTAAAATTAAAGATACAACCAAGACTAATAGTTTTGCCTTGAGACAATATTGAAAGAGTTTGTCTTTGAAAATAATGGACTATAAGCAGACAGTTACAGAATGCTTCATTACGACAATATGATGTCTTTAAGGATTAATTTCTACCGGCTTTAATGTGATTGCATCCAGGAATGTTTTGATGAAACTCTAATCACATGAACAGACAGCACATATTGAGAAACACATTTGTTCCAATATTTCTTTATAATATTTTATACACAATTTATGTTCTGCGTGGAATTGGATTATATAGAATAAAAGACAGACAAGTCCTTTGATAAGATCATTACTTGTTCTCTTGGCTCAGTTGGCAAGTCTTCTAGGTCAGAAAATTGATTTTCTGATCCATTTTAGGATTTAAGCCCCATGACAGGATTCAAGACTCTATGCCAATAATACGATAGGGAGAGCTGTTAAGAGAACAGGTTAGGACATTGACTTGTACGTTCCAATCTGTGAAAAGTCCGGGCCAGTTTAAACATTCATCAACCTGCACAATGCACCACCTGCCAAAGAGAGAATTGTTCAAATCTGACCATTTTTGAATTGTGTATTAGTTCCGTGTCATGGTAACTGCACAACCCTTTAAAATCCCATGCCTTTTTACATTGACACACTGCCTATCTGAGACCTGCTGGTTACTGTGGACTATCATTCTGATAGTTATACTTGCAACAGCTTTTTATTGGTCTGTTATTAGATTAACTTTTACAAATCACAGTGGTGATATCTTTCAAAAAAAATTTTAAGATGCGGTTCTGTCTGCCAGTTCAGGTGGATATTAAGGATCTCATAACGCTATCAGAAGAGAGAAGAGAGTTTCTCAAGGTGTCTTGGGCCAACAATCCTGATGAGTTGTTTGCTCATCTCCTGGCTCTTCATGGGAACTTGGTGGCACAAATGGTTGCCATGTTTGCCCATAGAAAAGTCACTACACTTGACAGTAATTATCTAAGAATTTGTGTCAAGATGATAAAGAGCTATAAAAATACAGATTTTTGCATTTATTCCTTCTTTTTTAGGTGTCGTCCCATAACCTCGCCATCTTACAATTGTGCAAGATCTATAGATAATAATAATAACTCAAACCTGTTTGAAAAATAGCAAAAATTCTTGCCTTTCTCTTATTGGTGTGATCATTGTCAGTGTCAGCCTGGCTTAATTGATAGCATTTTTACCTCTGAGTGAGTTCACAAAATATACACTTTACAGTATATTCTATGAAGTGCTTTGAGACGCCTGGAAGACGTGTTAAGTCGCTGTATCAAATGCATGGATTATTATAATTATTATAGTTCAAACTCCACTTTGGGACTTTGAACTCATATACAATAAAACTCACATAAATCTAATCTGTATAAATTGTATAATCACCTAAGCCATACATCTGTCAAAATACTGCTGAATTTCTGTTGAATCCACTTAAATGTGTCTGCACTAGTCGTATTAACAATCGCGCAACTCGTAACCCTACTACCTCACTTGCCACTACCGAACTTATCTGTTTTAGCTGAAATATTACTTTTAATATCCCTTTATACTTGTGTCTTAGCAAAAAATGCTATTTTCATTAAAGAGTACAAAGAAGCCAGACCTCAGTTTAACTATCTAAAGATAGTGCCTCTTACAATGAAACACTTCTCTAGTACTGAGGTGGAGCCTGGACTATGAGCTCAAAAACCCACTTGTTCCATTGTCATGTTTACATGTCTGTCAATGAATCAACACATCATAGATAAATGTGATTGAAAAAGTAAACAATACTTTAGGATGCAACAACACAGTAGAATAAATGAAACAAAATGCAAAATACTGCAGATGCTGGAAATCTGAAACAAAAACAGAAGTCGCTGGGAACACTCAGCAGGTCAGGCAGCATCTATGGAGAAAAGAAAGTGAGTCAACGTTTCGGTTCCACGACCCTTCATCAGAATGACTCAAAATGTTGACACACTTTCATGTTTTAGTGTCATCTTCCAAGGCCATAAAATTGTGTATTTATGAAATGAGGTCTGATCTTTCCTTTCTCCATAGATGCTGCCTGACCTGCTTAATGTTCCCAGCGACTTCTGTTTTTGTTGTAGAACAAGAGGAAATTAGTTTAGAGTTGTAAAGAGCAAATTCAAGACAGATACTGTACCAGGAAGAAAGTTTTTAATTACGCAGAGTGTAATTAATGACTGAAGTAAGTTGCTAGGAAAGATGGTTTAGAGCAAGACTCATTTAAAATGCAGCTTGATACTGTGATGGGGTGAGGGACAGTAGAGTGGGTGGTCTGGAAGAATGAGATTGGATGGGCCTAATAGCCTGACTTTATTCAAATTAATCCTGTGATTTGTAAACAGGAATAAAAATAAGCGTTCTTAAAAACAAATTAAAAACAAATTAAGTTTTCAGATGACTATTTCTGGGTCTGCAGCTTTTCACAGCAATACAGATCCAGCTGAGGCTTTTTATGTCCTTAGATAATCGGGATCAGACCTCGTTTCATAAATGCACCATTTTATGGCCTTGTAAGCTGACACTAAAACATGAAAACAAAATTTCAGATTGAAATCCCACCTCCCATAATCGACAAACGACTGTTTGTGGGACACTGCTGTGCACAATTGACTGCCGCGTTTCACCCACAAATTATAGTCAATTCACTTTACAGTATATTCCGTGAAGCGCTTTGAGACATCTCAACAACATGATACGTCTCTATACCAAATGCAAGGGTTATTATTATTATTTGGTTAGTCTTAATGCAATTCCACTGCAGTCTTCACAGTCAAAATTGAGTTCCAATATGCAATATTTCTTTATTAGCACTCGATAATAAAGATTGACTTTGAGTTCATAGTAGGCTGACACTGCCAATGCAGAGTTGGAGGTACTCTGCATTCTCAGAGGGCCCCTTCCTTTGGATGGGACGTTAAACCGAGGATCCGTTTGTCTGTTCAGGTGAAAGTTAAAAATGCATGGCACAACTGGAAAAGAAAAGGTAGTTTTTCCCAGTATGCCGGCCAACATGGAGTCCTGTAGCTCAGTGGTTAGAGCACTCGCTTTGCAAGCGAGAGACCTGAGTTCAATTCCAGGCAGGGCGAAACCTTGGGCAAGTCTCCTTACTCCACACGCCTAATAATAAACCCTCCAAAGCAAAACAATAATAAATTGGTCATTTTCAATCCACGACTGTTTGTGGGACATTGCTGTGCGCAATTGGCTGCCGCGTTCGCCCACAAATATACAGTTAATTCACTTTACAGTGTGTTCTGTGAAGCGTTTTGGGACGTCCTCCCGACGTGAAAAGCGCTATATTAAAAGCAAGGATTATTATTAACAATCCTTCAAATAGAATTGGATTATTCGCCTCATAGCTATTTGAGGGATATTGCTGTGTGCCTACAAAATACAAACTCTCTACCTTTTACAGTAAATCCTGTGAAGCACTTTAAGACATTTCAATGATGTAATGAGACACTATATCAAATGCAATAGTATTATTTATTTTTATATCAAATGCAATATTATTATCATTCATTTCTTATATCATCGACCCACAGGAACTCTGTTCTGGAGGTAGATTACGTCAGACATAGTTTTCAGTTACCAGAACCAGTTTGCATTTGCACAACTATGATTTCTTATTAATGAATTCCATTAAGAAATATCACACTTAAGCCCCTAAGTATTAATCTAGTCTCTGTTGGATTTGCAGATAAAACAAATCCTTTGGAGCTTTTTTAAACTTCCACGTGTTGAAATACAATTGGTGTTTCCCCTTGGCAATTCGAAATCCCTAGCAAATGGCAAATGGAGTAAAACTCAAAGGAAGCAAGTTTGCTGAACTAACTTTCCCAATCTTTCCCTAAAAGCCTGAAATCACGCAGGAAAATACAAACCATTTCATGGCCCTCCAATAGTAGGGCAGGTAATAATAATAATAATCCTTGCATTTGATATAGCACCTTATCACGTCTTTGAGATGTCTCAAAGCGTTTCACAGAATACGTTGTGAAGTAATCGTTCAAATGCATTTTTTTTTAACCAAGACTCAGACTGTAAATTCTTTCCCCCACAATAAGGCAAAAGGTCTGCATTTCCGCAATGGTGTAAAGGAAAGTATCCAATGTTAAATGAGCTTTCAACTATTACAATACCACCATAATTTTATTACAGCTCCCCAAGCCTAAGCTGGCAGTCATGCATCTCCTGTACGCTCAATGCTTCAGCAGGATCCTTTTGAGGTTTTACTGTATTGTCTTTGATTTTCATCCCACGACACCGCCGGGGTCCTTCATTCACTTGATCTATGTTGGTGTACTGCTAATTAGCCAGCCAATTACCGCACAGTTGGCATACAGAAACTTATGCAAGTAGCAACTTTTGCAGACTTCAATGAAGCCTTTAGATGGCTTCTCTCCAACACCCTAAACACCAACACCTTCTGCTTCTATATTTGAAGCTGTTTGACCATTGCGCTTGCAATTTCTGAATATTTTGCTCCAAAGCTAAAGACGGCGTTTACTGTGTATAATGCTGCTGGTGATCAATCTTCAGAGGTTAGTTGTACATTTGCAACCAGCTATCTTTCACTTTGTTCTGCACTCAGACATATAAGTTTGGTTTTATGTGAAGCAGTCTGATGCTACACCTATTTTATTTATTCTAAAAATCTTTAGCAATGGAACCGTTGATAAAGAAACTGGGAATGTGTGTTTTAAGTTTTATTTATTTTTAATAAAGAACTGGCCACAAATATTCAACATTGCCATAAATCCCTTTACCTTGTCAGATGTCCACCAGCTTCAGCTCCCAACCCCCAGTCGATGCCCAGCCAGTAGTGTCAAGTAATTTGAGAGATGAGCCTTCCGACATGAAAGGCACCACATAAGTTTAAATTGTATTGTAAATTGTATTGTGTTGTCTATATATGATATGCTTGAAAATGAATGGGTTCAAATACTTCAATAAGAGAAGGAGGGTATGGGAAGCATGCAGGAGTGTAAGGTTAGAATCAAAGCTTCATGCAGAGAAAAATACCTGAATGGTATTGACCTGATAGATCAAATGACTTGTTTCTGTGCTATAATATTCTATGTTTCTATTACACAATATAACCCTGTTATAACGCTATTCATTATAATGTGAATTTGTTTAATGGTACGGGTAGCTAGTGGACCCACTTTAAGTTGGACATGAGTTTCTATATTCCATGCTGACTGTCTGGCTTCTTATAAGTGCACGCAACAAGTGGCCAGTCAGCATCAGACGTCACGTCAGCCGTGACCCAACAACCTGGAAGTGGGACTGGTGGCCATTTTTATTTTGTGAACCATTATAATGCAGGGTTTAATTTTATAGACCAGAAATGCCATGTTATAACAGGGGTTGGACTGTGTGCTTATAACTGTAGTATTGACACTGAACACAAACTGTTGCATTAGTAAATCCCTACTTTGTCACTGGAAATGTTCCTAACCACACACAGTATTATGCAAAAGTAAAAGCTTTTCATTATTTTTTGCAGTCTAATTTACCATAGGTTTTATAGGTCAGTAATGAGGTAAGCATTCAACTCAATGCAAATTAATCCTGTTAGTCCAACACATTGATTGGTGTATTCTTTCATCTCCAGTGAAGAAAAACTTTAAAAGCCTCAAATAGATTAATCAACAACCAATATAAGGAGGAGGATACATCTGCTGCATTCAGAAAACTCTTCAAAATAGCATTAACAACTCATGTAAGCAAATTATTTCAAGAGAAGTTTTACTTTGGTCAAGTCACGTCAAAGGAAAAATGAATTTTTCTCAGCGTCCCAGGCAACAATCCTCGAGATAAATTGGTCATTCATTTCATGGTATGGAGGACATTGCTGTGTGAAAATTAGTTGTCATAATCACTTACAAATATACAATCACTACATTTCACAACAATTCCCTGCAAAAAACATTTTTAGACATTGCAATGTTATTGGTAATGTACAGTAAACCACACATAGGTCTGATCATCTGGGGCCTAACATTTAATATGACTCATGCAAAGTACGAGTTACATCAAACTTGCATAAATCATACCAATATATGTAAAATTTTATATGACTTACACATAACAAATACACAAGTACTGAACTGACTGGTGACATTAAGGCGAGGTTTCAAAATGCAAATTTTCAGACTCATCGTTTTCCAGAACAATCATGTACTTTTCAATCTTTTTACTGTAAATGTTTTATTTGAAATTTCCTGTTGCTTTCCCTGATTTTATTGTAGGATGATTATTAATTTGGAATTGCAATCCCCCCAGATTAGTTCTTGTTGCAATGCTGCCTATGACAGAATGCAGTGTAACTTGTAACTTTGTTACAGGCTGCACTTCTTTGTATGAAGAATATACTATACACTGTATACTATACTATGTATTTACAAATAATCTTCTCTCATTGTAAAGACATAGTAAAAATATCACTTAGTTTAGCAAACAAGATAATATTACCCTTTGTTTTACAGTTTATGACAATTCTTGCATTTGACATAGCTTATTATTTGTAAAAATATCTCAAAGCATTGTTTCTATGACTGTATTTGTAGGCATGTAGCAGCCAATCTGCTCACAGCAATGCCCCACAAGCAGCCATGAATTAAATTTAATTTCTTTAACCTGAGGGATTGTCAGCCAGGAAACCAGGCAAAACTCCCTTCTCTTTCCAAACAGTACCATGTGGCCTTTGCCATTCACTGCAACAGGCAGTGAGATCTCGGTTTATTTCATCTGGAAGGTAACAACAATTTGCAGTAATATAATGCCCTTCATGCAGGGTAGCATCTCAGACCGCTTGACACCTCTCAACAACTTAATCCTCTGCTAGCATTGTATTGTAGTGTTGGGCTAGACTATGAGTTCAAAGCCGCGACATGGGGTTTGATACTACAAGCTTCTGACTCAGAGGTGAGAGTGCTACTAATTGTGCCAAGGGCTAATTATGACTGGGAATTCTTTGACACAAATGCACTGTGCCCTGCTCCAACCTATACCACACCCTAATGCTACTGGTAGTTCTCTGAGTAGAATCATCCGAGTGCCTGCAAATCACCTGGAATCTCCATTTACTCAACTGGAAAAATAAGCTCAACAATTTTGCAAAGTATGTTGCCCTGGGGTTTTTTCTCTGGGTTCTGCTAACAACCAGTGAACAAAATTACAAATGATTTTGGAATTGTTTTCATAGATAGTTATTTACATAATGAAGAACAACTGTAATTCCCTCTGTGTCCATACATTTAGACAAGCAAGCTAGCTAGAACCCCAGCGATACCTATTGAATCAGATTCAGGAGTGAACAGAATTGATAACTTAAGTAGATTCATTGTCTGTAAACAAGGACACGTGTTTCAGACATACCCAAAGTTCTGAGCTGGGGAGCTCTCACCATTTTCAGGTTAGACCACCTCTATCAGCCCATCAAAACAGCTTCAAACAACATCTTCAATCATATTATTTGGATCAAGTGGCTGAAAGAGTTTACCACTGTGAGGGAAACATGTGAAAGGAGCAGATGATGCTCACCGTGGGCCTCCAGGAACACTGCTGTTGTGTGAAAGATAAACAAGTTTTAATAAATTGCAACTGAGCATGTGATATTGCCACATCTCAGCCATGAAAATCCTTTCCTTTTTAAAGGGGTCTCCCCAAAGGCTGAGTGAATTCTTATCCAGTAAGACCATTTTGACTTTATATGGAATATTGCAGTACAACTAGCCTGTGCTGGTGTTTATACTCCACACCCATCCTAATTCCCTCTACCATATCTCTCTATTCGCTTCTCCCTCATAAGTGCACTCAAATTCACTTGGAATATTCATTTGCTGAACTGGAAATGAAAGCTTTTTGCAAACAGTATAACCCAGAGTTCTTTCTGTGCATTCCCTTAAAATATAACATCAAATAGGATAATCGAAAATTCTTCAGTTCAGTTTTGATATGATGCCATTTTTTTTAAGAACTATGGAAAAACTAGTTTCCAAATTAAGATTGTTCCACAATTCTGCTTGATTTTACATTTTAAGGCAAATCAGTCTTACAGGCGATCAGTCTTATTAGGTGATATTTCTTTCTTCCTGTGGGGTTCTACTCATTATTCAAACCAGAAAGGTTCCATGTTCAACCATTAGTTTGTGCTGTGTTAGCCGATCCAAACCTGGATAGTATTTGAACAGGCTGTCAGGGAGGGTGGTTGAGCCCAGGACAACTTGACGCTGTGATGGGTAGTAGGATGGGTATCTGAACAAGGAAAGCAAGTTGCTTCTAGGGTTCCAGTCAACAATCTTCCAGATAAATCAGTCATTTATGTCATGGCTATTTGTGGGACATTGATGAGTACAGATTGGCTGATGCATTTGTCTGCACACATAGCCATTTTATTGCAAACATCTGTGACTTTGAGATATTTTGACATTCTAGGTGCTATATCAAATAGAGATTATTATTGTTATTGATTTCTCAGGCAAACTTGTCAGATGCTCCATTGGTAGGTAAATTTATCAGCGATTGAAGAATTCCTTCCCCCTCCCATCAGATTTCTTATGTGATGAGTGGGATTGATTTTGATCCAGGGCTATTGTGATGCTCACCTCTCATAAAACATGACACTTACTATTCTAGAGAAGAAATGTTTCAGATGCTGAGAAAGGATTTCAGTAGTTATCTAATTTACTATCTTAAAAAAACTGAGGAGGTGATTTTCTTCTCATCAAAACTGATTATAATTGAACATACTAAATAAATCACAGGAGGACTTAAAGCCTCAGCGCTTTCTCGTTCTTGCTGGTGTTTGTTTGTGAGCAGTTGCCAGTGAGTGCTGGAGGCTGTTGGTGGATGCTGGATCTGTCAGTCTTGGCTAACACCGTAACTTATGGATGAAATTGATCACATTGCTAAGCAATTCAAATCCAATCAGGATCTAATTTCTAGAATGAAGTGTTAAAATAGGGATAGTCCAGAGCTCTGCATGGATCATGGTGCACAACCTGGAGCATTGTATCATGAATATAGAAGACATGCACTGACTAAAAGATATGTACAATTGCCTAAATCTGAATACCAATTCATTTATCATTGACACAGTTCATTCTACTCACATATTATTGTCTCTTCTGTTATATGGGAAATTAATTGTGTACAGTTACAACATGTATGTGTGTAGTTGCCACTGAAGTTTGCCTGAGCCTCACAGGACCAGGTATGAGTGAATTGCCAGCATTCACTTGGTGTGGACTGTAAGATAAACTGGGATGATCTGGTTTAATGGGTTCAGTGCATACAGTGACGCAAGAACTTGCAGGGGTTGATAGCTACCACATGACACAAGTCTGAATCCACACCAAGTACTTGGGAGACAAATCAAACACAGGACAACAGCTTATTGAAAGTCAGACGGTCACATCAATGTCAAGCTAATTCCTGACCTACTAAATATATTTACATACTGTCATTGTGATCACTCACTCACTACTAATCCACTCTGCAAAGCTCCAATAAAGACACCATCTGGCCCCTGCCTAGACCACTGAGTATGTCATGAAATGCTATTTTTAGGGCTCAGTTCATCTGGTACAAGATGGAAACATGGGATCCCTTCCAATGCAGCACACATCACACCTGGTAAATTGTTTCTCATGAACACATATTTACAGATTCACTTTGTCTTATCCCAAAGCTTCTTCAGTAATGGAGGCATCTCCATTGCTGCCATCCGTTTGTGCTTCTCCTCCTATTATTATTGGCCATAAGCCTACAAAGTAAATGTGTGTGTCAGCCTGGCTCAGTTGGTAACAAGCTCACCTCTGAGGCAGAAGTTTGTGGGTTCATGCCTCATGTCGGGTCTCAGAACTCACATAGTCTAAGCTGAGACTCCAAAGCAGTGCTGTGATGTGTTGCATTGTTGGAAGTGAAGTTCTTCAGATGAGATGTGAAACCAAAGATCCTGTCTGCCTGTTCAGGTGAACAGGGAGATTCAATTGGACTACTCGAAAAGTGAAGGGAGTTTCTTCCATTGCTCTGGCTAACAATCCCCCAATTAAAAGTGATCATGGTTGTTTGTGAACATTACTGGGCGCAATTGAGCTACCACAGTCACCTAAGAATATACAGTCACGTCCCTTCTGAGTAAATCCTGTAAAGTGCTTTAGGACATCCTCCTGACATGACAGGTGCTATACTAAATGCAAGGATTATTATTATATTATTATTTATGTACTGTCTTGATTCTTTCAAGCAATGATTGTTATGAATTGTGGCAGCGCTGCTTCTGAGTGGCACTGTATGCATTACATCACCAAACCAAGAAACTGGTCAACCACTGAATTGGTTAATGATGTTTGAAGCACAATTTGCCCTGTGTTGACTGTCAGCATCCGGTGACATTACCATATGAATATGCAATTCCCTAAGCATCCAGTTTTTACAATGCAGTTGACTGTCTTGTAGGATTCAGTCCTTTATGTTTTAAATATGCTTTAGAAATACTTTGCTGTGCAGCATGATAAGTTGCTGGGGAAACTGAAAGTGCTTTACAATAGATTCAAGGGTTTTAACATGGGGTTTAGAAGATTATCACTTATCATTGACCCAGATAATGTTACACAATACAATTCTGCAGTGTTTCAGTTTACTATTAATATACCTCTTCATCTTGCAATGGTCTGAAAACAAATGCAAACTGTAATTAGAATAACTTATTTGGTTGCCAATGCCGCAATTTAAATAACGNTTTTTCTCTCTCTTCATGGAAGCCCAGTACCTTTAACCTGGATCAATCAGAAAGCATTAAGGATTGAATTTGTAAAAGACTAAGTGTAATCTCATTAATTTGGAGCTCCTGTCAATCAGAATAATTGATGTTGTTGATATTATTACAGTACAAGCAGTGGGAGGAAAGCACAAGACTGGAATACACCATTATACTCCCTGTCCATTCCCATTTTCTAAAATATTATTACTAAACCACACAATCTGCATTGAATCCCTCTCGAAATGGTAATGCTGTTTGCCTCCACCTCTTCCCTGGTTAATCTGTTCCATCTCTCCAGTATCTGAAAAACAGCACATTCAATTTGGAGCAAAGTGTTTTGTATTCACTAATAATCCATCCATTTGATATAGCACTCTCTCACGTTGTCAAAGTTTCAAAGTCGATCACAAGTTTTTTTTTAGTGTGGAGTGGAGTGCCTTAATTTTTTGTAGGCATATTTGGCAACCAATTTCCATTTAGTAATGTTGGCTACAACCGTGAAGTAACAAAATAATTTTATCTGGAGATTGTTGGCCAAAAGAAACTACTTTCATTTTTTGAACAATGCCATGGGATCTCTCATCAGAAGGACTGTACTTCCAATAACGCAGCACTCCTCAGCACTACACTGGAGTGTCAGTCTGGACATCAAGCTCAAAGTCCAAATATAGGGCTTGAACCCACAACCTTCTGACTCAAGAAGTGAGACTACTACCAACTGAGCTAGGTTAACAGAGTGCTCCCTACCAATTTGTATGAGCCAACATATTTATTTACTATTTACAAATCCTAAAATACATTATTGAGGAGTTAAGGAGTTAAGCATTATATTGTTGAATAATAAAATCCATAATAAGTTAGGTAAAGATTGGAACAAAAATAACTGAAATAGTCATTTTCTAACCAATAATGGACATATTTTAGCATTAGATGAAAGGTCTTGTGTTAGGTTATGAATCACTGGGTATATAATTGAGAATGGCCATAACTGTACCAAACCATCTGAATACATAACACCGAGAATAATTTTGGAAAAATTCAAACAACACTTTTTCTAAAATTTCATAAAATTCTGTAGTGGTTAACAATCTAAATAAAACATTGAGAGCTTTTTAATAAATGAGACATCATCATAACAAACCTTCATACAGACCATCACTGGAACACACTGATGAACTTATAGCCGCTAATACACATGCTCATCAGCTACGTAAGCAATTTTATCGTGGTTTGGCGTTAGCCAGAGAGATGTGTGAACCAGCATCAGTTCAACTACTCAACTTGGTTTGATCCAAATTGATCTGACCTCATTAGAGTCAAAGCCAAATCCAAGCCATTGCAATCACTAACAAAATCAGCAGCACGCCTGAAAATGTGAGTCTTTTACTTTCTGCTTAGATTTCCTGTGCAATGTACAATACCACCGCTCTATAAGAAATATGAGCCTAAAGTGCTTCATGCTTGGGTTTGGTCCTGTCAAACTTATCAAGTTCAAGCTTGTTTCTAGCTGGATCTATGTTAATCTCTAATTAGATATAATTAAATTCCCTATAGAGCGTAAAATCAACATGTTTTATTAAATAAGAAAAAGCATCTCATCTTGTTTTCAATGAGGTCTGGTCTGGAGTCCCATCACGCTTGGAGCTACGTCTTCATATGACAATTGTTAGCATGTTTGTTCAGAACAAAATTGTTTGCGTATAATAACCATAAATCATAAGGAGTCCTGTAGCTCAGTAGTTAGAGCACTCGCCTCACAAGCGAGAGACCTGGGTTCGATTCCTGGCAGTGCGAAACCTTGGGCAAGTTTCCTTACTCCACAGACCTGATAACAATCTCTCAAGAAAAAAAGCAATAATAAAATTGGTCTCTTTAATCCACGACTGTTTGTAGGACACTGCTGTGCGCATTTGGCTGCTGTGTTTCGCCCACAAATACACAGTCAATTCACTTTACAGAATATTCTGTGAAGCACTTTGAGACATCTAGAAGACCTCAAAAGCACTATATCAACTGATTATTATAATATTATTATGCTATTATAATAATTCTTGCCTTATAGCGTCGTTGAGACGTCTCAAATTGCTTCACATAATATATTGTAAAGGGGATTGATTGTGTATTTTGTGGGTGAAATGTGGCAGCCAATTGCACACAGCAATTATATAAATATAATTTTAGCAAAAAAACAAAATATTACATTAGATGTGAGAAAAACAAAATCTGTGGAATAAGCAAAGGATATTAAAAAGATTCTGTGTCAATCTTCAAACGTAAATAACAGAGATATCAGCAACTGTTATTCATGATCTTACAAAATCATGCTATTAAATAACAATCATTGCAAAATTTCACTCTCTGTTTCAAGACAAGCTTTCCCATTGTGTTACATTATTTATCTGGTATATTGTTTGAAAGCTTTTACTGCAAATGGCAAGGTAGCTGAACACTGACATTCACTGCTTAAATGACTGTTAAATTGCTTGTTGGCATACAATGTAAAATATAATCACAGCAATTGAAAATACATGATTGAGAACAACCAAAACTGACTGAGAGTATTTCATACCAGACATTCTGTCATGGACATCATGAAAATGAAAACTGGTCACGTTGGGTCCTAAATCTGGAGATGGGTGGATGGAGCAGGCTTTTTTGCACCCTACATTTCTATGTTGTTCTACACGAAGAGTGACTGTGACTGACAGTATAGTGCTCATATCTTTTCTTGCCCGTAATCTGCAAATGGGAGATCAGAATCAAGTGAATCCGCTGTGGTGGTCTTGGTGGTCTGGACCCTGAGCCAGTCGGGTCTACAGGACTCCAAGGCACTGCGGATGGCAGACCAGACAGCCTAGCTCATCAGCGGGACTTGAAGGAGATCAGTCACTGGGAGTATTCTTACCATTCAGCTCCTCCTAACCCTGAAAGCCAAAAACCTAACAGATAGGGTGATGCTAGCTGCGCAAGCAACAGGAAGCTTACCATTGTTTGCAATGGTGGCCTGCACTGCCTTAGCTACTCAACTTCAGCAGTACACCAGTACAAACTGTGCAATCCCCAAGCCTCAGCTCTTACCAACCTGCACCGAAATTCTCTGAGATTAAATAAAATAGATTGTGTCATTGGGAGACAATCAGGTTGGTAATTTCTAGGATATATTGGGGTAAAATATATGGTATTTGATGTCTGTGCTAATTATGAATAGTGATGATTATCACATCAGTTGCTACATTTTTCACCTTTTTTCATGTGTAATGCACATGTGCATGCGCGTGTGCATGTGTGTGTAATACTTGGTTGGGAGGAATGTTCTGACTAAAGATTTCAGTGGCCTGGAAATCTCTTTTTAAAATTGAACTTAAAATTCAAACCCAAATTCAGATGTCAGCCTGGCTCGATTGGTGGGACTATTGTTTCTAGGCCAAAAGGCTGTGGGTTCAAGCCCCACATTGGTACTTTGAGCATATAGTCTAATACATAAACCAAGATTGCTTCTGCCTGATCAGGTGTTTCTTAAAAATAAAGCAAGTTTCTCCCAATATCCTGACCAACAATCCTCAGATAAAATTGGTCATATCTGGCTGTTTGTTCGACACTACTATGTACAAATTGGCTGCTACATTTGCCTACAAAATATAGAATCACTACATTGGACAGAAAAATGTTGTGAATCTCTTTGAAATATTCCTGGCATTGTAGGCGTTATATCAAATGTAAAGATTATTATTATTTTAAACCATTCATATTTTGGATAGTGCGAATCCAAATCCTGCACTAATCTGATCTGAATGCTTTTCCTGTAATAACATCAACGGCATTTATAAAATAGCTTTTTTGTGGCATTACTGTAGATTTAACCGCCACCTCAGCTTTACCCAAATGAAATTGCATCCAACAAGCACTATGGTAATAATATAGTTCAACACTGGAGCAAAAATCTGAAAATTGGGTTCTTCTGCTGTGCACGATAAACAACAACTTTACTATTCCATAAAGGTTTGCCACAAACTTCAAAGACATAATATTATCTTTCCGCTCCTGTTTCTGATCCAAGTCTTAAAAAACAAACCTAATGCCCATGAAAGATGCAGTGTAGACTGTGCAATATTTCAAAAGCTCCACACATTTAATAATCCAAACTGTATGAAATGTCCAGTGCCTGAGGAATGTGACAACATCTGTTGGGCTTTCATGGAAAAATAAGATATTCAGCAATAATTGGAGGAAAAACAGGTCCCTACAACTGTTCCTTTGCATAGCTGGATTAATGAAGCTGATATTCGTCTCACATAAATTATTGGCATTACTATTTCAGATTACTACTCACTTCTGTAACTTGTCATGCTAATATATTTGCTTTGTTATTCCTTATTTCAGAGACCTTTGCATGTTAAGGCCAGATGCCGCAAGTCAAGATCATATTGAGCAATAAATATCAGCTGTCATATTAACTTGCAAATGAATATTTGAGCTGCACGTGCTGAAAGGCAGTTTCTCATTCCTTTTCTCATGTTATTGTGTAGCAGAATCAGCTTACATTTTTGCATCAAAATTAGAAAAGGGGAAAAATGGTCAGGAATGTATGATTGTACTTGGGTTTTTAATAGTGTGCTCCAGAAGAGCTATCAGAATCATGAGAGATTTTAAATGACATAAAAGAGTGCAACAAGAAAATTGGTTGATCGCACCTGCTCCCTTCATTGGCCATGCAAAACTAGATCTATTAGGAATCCTACTCTATCCACTTTGACCCCACAGAAAAGTTCTTCTTAATTATTCCGATCACTAAAGGTTAAAAAAGCAAACAATCTTGAATATTCATCTATCCCTACAACTTCACGATTTAAACCCAAGCACTAAAGACATCATTCCATCTTCTCATCTCCCTGACCCCATCAGTATTAATACCGTTGTATCTGCTCAATTCTATTTGTACACATTCCTTTATAACCTCCAATACTGGCCCCAATCACTAAAGTATTCCATTCCTTTGTGAAGGCATGCATTGGAGAGTTTTTGTTGCAATGAGCATTTTTTGGGAAAACTCCTTTTTATCTTTTTATTAACTTCATGTAAGCAAACTCAAAAATGGCAGGGCGAAATGTTGAGCAAGTTTCCTTACTTCACACACCTCTGTTTATCTAGCAGTAGGTAGGAACCCGGTTGTTAAGTCAACTGGTGGATCGCTTTTCCGGGGATAATAATTCCTTCCCCCCAAAATTAAAAAATAATAATAAATTGGTCATTTCAATCCATGACTGTTTGTGGGACACTGCTGCGTGCAATTGGCTGCCACGTTTTGCCCACAAAATATACAACAACAACAAGATTCCATTTATAGAGCGCCTTTCATGTTGGGAGGACGTCCCAAGGCGCTGAATACGGTCAATTCTCTTTAGAGTATATTCTGTGGAGCACATTGAGACGTGATAAGGCACTATATCAAATGCAAGGATTATTAGTAATCTACATACCAGTAACATTTCTGAGCAAAGCCAATATTTCCTCCAGGTAATAGAATAACCATATTAAATTGAGAACATGTAAAAATTAGGACAAGAAATAGCACAAGAAACACTTGAAATGTAACACCACAACCAAGGTCAAAGTTGTTTTAATAAATAACAAAAAGGAATGGAAGAGAAAAGCACTTATTTTGTTTGTACTTTTTTTTAGTAACTGAGTATTGCACTTTTAATGGTCATGGTTGCAGAGGATAGATAGCAAAAAGGTACCATGCTGTTCCAAAATACAAGCTCATATGTTTTCTCTTTGTTCTAAATAGTGGTTGTCACAGCAACAATGCAATGGCGTAATTCATAAGTATTTAGAATTGTCACTGGTAAAAGGTTAATATATCAAGTCCACATGTGCACTCAGAATGTAATATCCTTGCATTTGATATAACGCTTTTCACGTCGTCGAGACATCTCAAAGTGTTTCATTGTTAGCTACACTTTAATACAAAATTTCATGTTGCCTTTGACACAACTGTGCCTTCCAAATCGAGTGGAGTGCATTGGTGAGGCAACTAACCTAGGGTGAAGATAATTGGATTTCCAGAACCATTTGATAGTTTCACATGTAAGATATTTAAAGAAGACTATTATAATTAATGACAACTGTCTAGTTGGCTTGAAAACTGACTTAGCAATTGTAAACAGAAAGAGCTGATAATAGAAAAAGCTTTGCCAATTGGCTCCTGAAGACTGTGCTGATGGTTTTGCTCCATAAGTCTAATTCCCACTCTTTTGCTCACTCCAAGCACCCTTAAATATTCCTCTTTTTCAAACATCTATCAAATCCCTGTTTCAAATAACTTAGACTCTGTTTCAAATAGTGTCAGAGAATGCCACATTCCAACTACACTCTGAGAAAAAAATGTTTTTCTAAACTGCTCTTTGATTCCTTTTGTGATTAACATAAATTTGTGCCCTTTACAAAAAATACAGACCCCAGTAACGCATTGGAGTGTTAACTTAGAGAATGCGATTCCAAGTTCTGACGTTTAGTTTGGACCCACAACCTTCTGACTCAGAAGCCAAGAGTGCTACCACTGCTTCAGGCTGACAATGTAGGATTCATGAATATTCTGATATTTTTGCTTGATTCATATCTAAGCAGAACCTCCCCCAGGAGATAAAGTGGGTAGGAGTGGAGAGTTAAAAGGATACCAGGGTATGTTTTGTGTAATCTGCGGAAGGAGTGGGTTTGATATCCAAAACAACCTGCTTTTACGTTTATTCTTTCTTATTCATTCCAAAACATTTGAAATTGGGTTTCAACTGAACACTAAGGTTCAAACTTCTTAACTCAAAGGTTGCTCTGTTTTTCCTATTAGCTATAGTGCAGGAGCTTTGTTCCATTCTACCAACAACAACAAAATTACATTTATAGCGCTCCTTTCACGTCAGGAGGATGTCCCAAAGCGCTGAACAGTCAAGTAACGGGGTCCGAGCATGGGGGGAGGGGTGCTGTAGGGATGAGGGAAAGCAGAGAGGTGGGGGAGGGAGACCAAAGGCACGGTCGAAGAGAAGGGTCTTGAGACCGGCCTTGAAGGAGGCAAGGGAGGAAGGGAGGCGAAGGGACCATGGGATGGAGTTCCAGAGTGTGGGGGCAGAGAGACTGAAAGCCCGGCCACCGATGGTAGGGCGGATCGGGCGGGAGACATGGAGCAGGCCGGAGCCCGATGAACGGAGCGAGCGGGCAGGTTGGTGGGGAGATAGCAGGTCAGAGAGGTAGGAGGGGGCAAGGCCATGAAGCCCCAAAATAAATGTAAAGCAAAAAGTACAATGGAAAACAACAGAATATGCAAGTGTTCTTGTGCATAACAATTTTAGACATTCAGATGTGAAGGTAAAGATTTCATTGCAATCCTGTTTTCCCAATGATATAAAATCATAATATTTCATCTGCACAAAATTAATAAACTGAGTGAATTGCAAAGACCCATATGACATTTGCAATTTCATTTGGTCTTGAAATTCATTTCAAATCGCATAAACCTTGATATATAATCATTCGAACATGACCCTACTGCTTGAGCTATTCTCTAAGTGTCAAACGTTATTGACCTTATGGGGAAAGCTGTTCTGACCAACTGCCTGTCACACATCAAGTCCTAAATAAGTTCTAACTTTCTGCAACTCAATGTTGACAAGACTGAGGCTCTCCTACTTGGCTCCTATCAGCACCTTCTCACCTCATGAGCTAACCACATCTATTTGCACAGATACTCATCCAGAACGCTGCAGCTCGTGTCTTCTGCTCAGCAGGCACCGGCCTCCCCCCAGCCCGCCCCACTATCAGCAGGCAGGCCTTCAGCCTCTGTCCGCACCCTCTGGAAGCCCATCCCACATTCCCTTTGCCTCGCTCCCTCCCTTGCCTCCTTCAAGATACACCTCAAGATCCTTCTCTTAACCGTGCCTTTGGCCACCCTCCTACCCTCTCTACCCTCCACCCTCCCTGATCCCAACCCCCCTACCCCGCCCCTACTCAGGTCCTAACCCCTGACTGTTCAGCGCCTTGGGACGTCCTCCAGACATTAAAGGCGCTTTACAAATGTAATTTTGTATTGTATTTTGTATTGTAATCTCATGGAGTCAGTGCAGAAACTCAATGTGTTGTTCAACCCACAACTGTCTTTCAAATCTTACATCTGGGCTCACATTGACTCTGTTTTTCCTCACCTCCACAATACTGCCAACCTCCACCACAGGCTGTTGAGACCCTCATCTCTCATCTGAACCTTCAACACCTCCAAGTTTGGTTATTTCAATGCTCCCCTCATTGGACTCCCCAGATCCTTCCTACAAAAGTTGCAAACCATCCAGAATTCTGCAGCCCATACCCACTCCCACACCAAGCTCCGTGAGGGCATCACCCCTGTCTTCTCTCAGCTCCACTGGCTCCTCATACCTCAGTGGATCAAATTCAAGATTCTCATTTTCACTTTCAAATACCTGAGCAGCCAACCCTACTTCTGCAAATTCCTGCAATCTTACTGCCCTACCATTCCCTTCGCTCAGCAAACACTGCCCTGTTTCACATCCCCCAATCACTCCGCCCACCATCGGTGGATAAGCCTTCAGCCATTCTGCACCTCCCTGAAACTCCATCCTGAAGTCCCTCTACTTTGCCCCTGAAATTTTGGAACTCTCTCCCCAAATCCCTCCGCCTTGCCCCCTCCTTTCCTTCTTTTAGATCACGACTGAAGCTCTTCCTCTTGGATTGGGCTTACGGTCACCTCCTCCCTCTCCCCAGCTCGGCATCAAGCGTTGTCCCTGTTAAACGCCCCGAGTCATTGGGGCCGCATGAAGGGCGCTGTATAAATGCAAGTCGGTATTGGTGAAAAATCACGACATAAATGTAAACTGTTGTCGGTGTGGAAAGTTCCTCTTCATTGGAACACCTACCGAGAGAGCAGGAATCTCCACTAACGTGTTATTTCTAGTACGGCCAATAGGAGGCGCAGTCAGCACACTGGGAACACCAGCGGTCCCAGTGTGGGGGGGGAATGGACTGTGGGAATGACAACACGTCCATTCACGATCCTGATCTTTATTTGGTTGTTTTCTGTCGATGGGCGAGTGACCCCATTTGTGTTCCATAAAAGAAAGTCGTGAGAGGCACATTTAGGTGTCGAATGTTTCGAGTGCTTCAAGCACGTAGGGAGCGGGAGTTTGGGAGAAGAACACTTCTTCTGGTACATTGAAATGCAGGGAATGACTCCAGCGATCCGGGAAGATACTTAACATTAAGAGGAAGAATGAGGCACATTTTACAGCTGACCTTCGCTTCATGGGAAACACGGACAGAGGCTCTCAGAGCGCTCGCCATTGCCGGAGCCTCACACACAACACCATTTGCACTGACCGTGTACCCACACACACCCTGAGCTGAGTGTGAGATATGACTTGTGATACAGAACTGAATGCAGTCTTTGCATCACGTTTGTTTCACTTTCTTTGCAAAGACGCCACGCAATATTGGGGGAGGGGAAGCAACACTTCGCAGTTTCACTGCAAGTACCTAAACTTCAACTGATGGCGTTATAATAACGATTTGCAGCCCCGGGGGCGGGTAGGACTTGAATATGCCCGACTTAGAAATCATTTATTCACATTATGCCTTAGGAAAAAAAAAAGAACACCGAACACCCTTTCCCCTCTCCCCCCATCCCAGCAGGTCCCATGGGCTCGAAGGTTACAGATACCTCCAGGAATCAAGAGCATTTTAATCTGCACTCATAGCAGAGGATTCCTGCACCGAATTTCTGAAAGCAGGTGCCACACATCTCCTTTGCGTGCGTTTCTTGCTCTTTTTTTTCTCTTGAAGGGCACACGGTGCCTGTGTTTGGAGCGATAAGCAGCTGCCGGGAGGATGGACGGGTGGATTCCTCCCTTATCGGCTGCACAACCGCCTTTGCTTTTTATTTGAATGCTCTCTCTCTCTCTCTCTCCACTTCGACAGGACCTGGAGGCTCTTGTCCCGCCCCCTCGCGTCGCCCATTGGCTGCGGGTGTGCGCGGCGGGGGGGAGTGACAGGCGGGGGCGAGCGGCCATTGGCGGAGGCGGCTGTCAATCAGCACAGCCCCTGGTCAGCTGGAGTCCGGTGGCCATTCTCACTCAATCCCTCTCAATGCAAACCGTGACCTCCGTCAGAGCCTCACCAAAGGGGCTGCAAACTGCAATCGTGGTGGTGGGGGTTGTTCTTCTTGTCGCTTAAAAGCTGCCGAGGGGGTGGGTGTGGGGGGGGAATGGTAACACACCGAGAGGAGGAAAAAAAAACCCCCCCGAGCAATTTATGCAAATGGCAATAGGCGTTCCGTGCCCGTGACTCACAGCCGGAACTGCACAGCGGAGCCGTATAAAAACTAATGGGAGACTTAATACGCAGATAGCCGAAGCTTCACAGTCTGTGCGCCGCCACCACCACCACCAGCACCACCACTACTGCCGCCGAGGGACGATAAGGCAACACCACAAAACACAGCAGCCGAGAAGGGAATACAAGCAGCATTTAAACAGAAAGCAAAGAGGGAACGAGGTACAAAACCCGACACACACAACCCCCCCCCCTCCCCTCCCTCCCTCCCTCCCCACCCACCCACCCCCGCCGTCTGCAACTTTAACGCGAGCCGGTGCCGTCTACCATGGCTGATGAAAACGCCAGCAAATGTAGTTACAACGTGTTGAACTGGGAGCAAGTGCAACGCCTGGACCGGATCCTGACCGAGACCATCCCGATCCACGGGCGCGGAAACTTCCCGACGCTGGAGGTGAAGCCGCGGCAGATCGTGCAGGTGGTGCGGAGCCGCTTGGAGGAGAAGCGGATCCGCGTGCGGGATGTCCGGCTGAACGGCTCGGCTGCCAGTCACGTCCTGCACCAGCAGAGCGGACTGGGCTACAAGGACCTGGACCTGATCTTCCGAGCCGACCTGAGCGGCGACAAGGAGTTCCAGACGGTGAAGAACGTGGTGCTGGACTGCCTGCTGGACTTCCTGCCCGAGGGGGTGAACAAGGAGAAGATCAGTCCGCTCACCCTCAAGGAGGCGTACGTGCAGAAGATGGTCAAAGTTTGCAACGACTCCGACCGCTGGAGCCTGATCTCGCTCAGCAACAACAGCGGCAAAAACGTGGAGCTGAAATTCGTGGACTCTCTGAGGAGGCAGTTCGAGTTCAGCGTCGACTCCTTCCAGATCAACCTGGACTCGCTGCTGCTCTTCTACGAGTGCAGCGAGAACCCCATGTCCGAGCACTTCCACCCCAGCATCCTGGGCGAGAGCGTGTACGGCGACTTCGAGCAGGCGCTGGAGCACCTCCAGCACAAGGTGATCGCCACCCGCAACCCCGAGGAGATCCGGGGCGGGGGGCTGCTCAAGTACTGCAACCTGCTGGTCAGGGGCTTCCGGGCGGCCTCGGAGAGCGAGATGAAAGCCCTGCAGAGGTACATGTGCTCCCGCTTCTTCATTGACTTCTCGGATATCGGGGAGCAGCAGAGGAAGCTGGAGTCCTACCTGCAGAACCACTTTCTGGGGCTGGAGGACAGGAAGTACGATTACCTGATGACCCTGCAGAGGGTGGTGAACGAGAGCACCGTGTGTCTGATGGGCCATGAGAGGAGACAGACGTTGAACCTCATCACCGTGCTGGCCCTGCGGGTGTTGGCCGAGCAGAACATCATCCCCAATGTGGCCAATGTGACCTGTTATTACCAACCCGCTCCTTACGTGACAGACGCCAATTTCAACAACTACTACATCGCCCATGTGCAGCCCGTGTTCACCTGCCAGCAGCACACCTACTCCACCTGGCTCCCCTGTAACTGATGGGGGGGGGGGGTATGGGGGTGGGGAGGCTGTGCAAGGTAAAGAGGGGAAGGGAGGGGTGGGGGGGGGGTTGAGCAGAGACATGGTCACAGCCACCACCACCACCACCACCACAACGATGATGATGATGATAATAATAGCAGCGCATTGGGATCTGCACTGGGTCATTTCATCTATATTGTTGTTGTTGTTCTGGAGAGAAAGAGAGTGAGAGAGAGGTTGGAGGAGTAGGGCGAGGGGGGGTGGGAGGGGGTTGAGAGGGGATGCATTCAAAACGTTTGGAAAAGAGTGTGTGGGGGGGGGGGGGGTTGACTGACCCCAAGGCAATGATTTGTTTTTTTTTGTTCAGTGTCGATCTGCTCTCCAGTTTCTGAGCTTAGTTTATATATAAATTTATATGAAAGAGGAAGCGGGAGGGAGGGAGAAAGGAGAAAACAAAAAGCTCTCGTTATTTTATTTATGAGCCAGATCCTAATGATTTCTAAAAGAACAAATAAAAACACGCCCTGCCCTGCCCTCCCTCCCTCCCTCCCCGATTGGGATTGAACCCGAGCCGAGCGGCTGTGGTTTGGAAGCACTCCGCTGCTCTTGCTACCTGGGATCTGTCTCCTGGTGAATGAACCCCCTCACCAGACAGCGAGGCTTTCTGCACCCCCAGCCCGTGAGTCAGGGCAAGGCAGCCCGAGTGGGTGGTGGTGGTGGTGGTGGGGGGTATTTACGATGGGAGAACTGTGCAAGAGATAGAGACAGAGAGAGAGAGAGAGAGAGAGATCCTCCCTCTCGTGTGTTCTCCGATGTGTCCGATACAGACCTACAGCACAGCAAAGCCGAGCTATCTGCAGTGATCAGTGTGCATTTGCCTTCTGTAAATGGGAGAGGGTGGGAGGGGTGGGGGGGGGGGGGGGGTAAAATGATTGCATTTGGGGCTTGCAGACTCGATGTATGGGATAATATATACCAAGTGAGGCTGCTTCATCGCAGTTGCTTGCTTGCTTTTTTTTTAGAGAGAGAGAGAGAGAGAGAGTGCTTTTGAAAACTTAAAATGGTTTGCTCCCGATGAATGCAAAGTGGTTCACTATTACCAGACGACGACGACAGAAGTCGCTCTTATGCTACTCTTGGCTCCCGGGTTAGAGATGCACGCACTTCACTTTATGAACGTGGAGAGAGAGATGTGCAGAAAGCTTAAGGCAGATATAATGTTCAAGGACCAAAGATTTTCGTTTTTAACAAAAAAAAACAGAATACCCCAGGACGAGGACAGATGTGGCTAATTTATATTTGTCTACGTGAACACGAATCAAAGTGCCTGTTGCCTACACACACACACACACACACAAAAAAAAATGGGGATGGAGATGCTGTATTCTATTCTTGTGGCTTATTCCACATTTTTCTTTATCAGGGACAAAAAAAAAATGATATATATATATATATAAGCGTGTTAATACACAAATTCCCTATTTTCTTGGAAAGTACTTGTATTAAAAAAAAGCTGTTTTGTGTGATAGCTTAAAACTATATATTGTCTTGGACTGTGTAGCACTTAGGCAAGTGTTTAAACAAAGTACTTTATATTTTCCAGTTTGTAATAAGAGGTTCCTTGGTGCTTCCCCCCCCCCCCCCCTCCTCCCTACCACACACCCCTCGGAGAAAAGGTACCACATACGCTGCAGTTTCAATTGACTTTGTGAGCTGAAGAAGCACAGATGGGTGTTTTGTTTGGGAAGATATAGAAGGGAGAGAGAGAGAGAGAACTGAAATTTTGTAGTTTGCTTATAAGTCAGTTGGGAAGTGGATTTAAAGTAATACAGTGGAATTCTAGCATAATCCAGAGGTTGGGATTGACTATGGTTCACGATGCAGGTTTGCAAATGACTGGACCAGTTGTCCCAAAGCTATATTGAGACGAATACATTTGGAAATGAAAGCTTGCGTATATTATGGACTTGCCTCTGTCAGGATTATATATTTTTGACAATTTTGTTGGGAGTAAGACACTTTTTAAATATTTCACTATTGAGAAAAATAGTTCTTGACTAAAGCTGGTAACTGAATTAAATGATTGGCATACTACTAATCTAGTCAGTAAAATACTTGTGCATAAGACAGTGACCAAATTGGAAGGTCACAGTGCATCCATGATTCTCTATGAATACTGTATTTGAAAGACATTGTAGTGCAACGATAAATCTTTTTTGTCAGCTATGTGACCGCTTTGTTTGTTAAGACAACTTCAAATTTCGTTGATGTAAAATATTTTAACTTTGACCAACATTCCCTATGACTCCAGAAATTCAGTAAGAATAAAAATGCAGTTTAAATTTATGATAAACCATTAAATGAATTGTTTTTTTTAAATAATTGACTGACTGCCAGCTGGAGATTGTGCCTGACCTCCTTTTTACCCTGCTCTAATACACTAATCCTAAATATCTCTTCAGAACTTGTAATTATGCCTTTGTGTTGAAGGTTTACATTTACTGATATGCATTTCTAAGGATTGTAATTACAGAATCTGATAAATGCAGTCACTGTAAATAACCTGAACATTGTTGAAGTTTGGGCCTGAAATAAACCTTAGCACTTTGATTTCTATTCAATACTTCTGATATCCAGTCAGCCATGAAAATGTGGTGGTCTCCTACTTGGAAATGAAAAGAAAATTTACTGTTGTGGAGGTCAGTTAAAAATGCAAAACGAAACAGGGACTCACTGTATAAGATATTCCCTTTTGAAGCCTGGTTAATCAACAGCTTGATTTGTTTTCTGTGGCAAATCACTTAATTCTATAGAGCCCGTCAAACCTCCTAAAATGCAGCACACTGTTTACTTGAGGGAACTACCTTCTCTGTCCTACATTGGCTGGCGTGTATCTTGCTGTTCGTTTAGTGCAATGCTTTTGTGATTAATCATGTGAAGGAAGGATTTGTTTCCTCCAGCCATTCCAATCGATGCAAATTAGGAGCAAGATGTACCTGTCAGAATGGTAATATTCCTAACAGCTGCTTGTGGGGCTTTGAATGGAAGTGATGAGAGGGAAGGGCTGGGGAAATAGGATCAGCTGGTGATGTGGTGTGTTCCTTCCTACCACAATTATTTGGAGTTCCTTCATCAGCGAGTCATCACTATTGGTATGAAGATTGCTTCCATGATAGGCTGTAAACATTAGAGTAAACTTTCTTTTACTGTAAAATTTTGGTGCAACTGCTTAACGATAGACTTTTGGTGAGTTGCGGTATTTAGAGCGGGAGGAAGACGCAGTTCCAGGACATTGTAACAGATTCCAAAAAAATTATTGTGTTTCACTAGGAAAGAATGGCTGAATACAAATGGAAAAATTAAGTCTTGTGGTAGAGGAAGAGAAAATTGGTAGAGCAGAGAGCAAGTTAAAATATATATATAATGTATTTATGTTATATTTAAAAAAATTGATGCTAGGACCTACATTTAACAATTTTTTGGTGGCTCTTTCCGAGGGAAGGGGGTTCTCGATCATTCCAGTTAACAGCACATGTAGCAGCACATTAGTAGCATAGAAAGCAACACAAAAGGGGCTGAATTGTCACAACATTGTAATAGAAGAGTTCCAGCTGGGCTCAGCGCTTGAACTGCCAGAATAAGATGGAAGATTTTTTTAAAAAAGATGCAACTGATCACTGGTAATAAGTGCATTTTAAAAACTCTGAATACCAGAATAACAGATAATGCTATTGTGACGCCTGTTGTCCCCATCTGTGTTGTGTTGGCTATAGCTCAAAAAGAACAACATTTTAAAATACCTGAACATTGTGCCCTGTACTGTATACAGAGGTTGATTGAATTATTTTGATTACATTGTATTTTTTTGCCCCGTAAATGCTTTTACCACTAGTGGGAGGAAAGTTATTTCCCTTCAACTCGAAGTGTGCCAGCTGAAAAAAAATTGATGGAAAGGTACTGCAGCTTGCAATTTAGGTTTAAGCGGCTAAACAGACTGTAATCGTCTTCTGTGATTTATGCTTTGTTGCATTGAAATTTTCTGTAATCCACAAAAAAATCTATTTTCGCAAGGGCTTGTGGGCAAAATGAACAGTTTAAACGCCTTGGAGACTCCACAACATCTTGGTTAGCTCACTGCAGACCTTGAAATATGAAGGAGGCTCTGTGCATTTAACTTTCTCTTCAACTGCCACATATATATTTGGCTTCTGAGAGGCTTCCTGTTGCAGCAAACTGTTACTTGAATTTGTCTCCTGGACTTCAATGACTGGAGGCTCTGTCAAAGAGGAAAATCGAGGAGCTGATGGAACCTAGACTTTGAAGACTTAAGCATCTGTGTCAGTCACAAAGGGAACAGATTGTGAATTTTGTTTACACAATCCAATATTTGGATTTTTGTTTTTGGTAAATAAAAGGAAGTTATTTTTTTCTATTGATCAGCGTCTGGTGTCTTTAATGTGTGTTTTTAAAAAAAAGTTTAACTGTTGTGTTCTAATGAGTCTAAGCAATGCTTTCATTGCTAAAAGCTAAACACAGCACTTTCAGAGAAGCTGAGTATTCAGCAGGTTTCTGACTGCAACCCAACAAATAGGCAAAATGCAGCTCTGCCAGCCAAGTGGATCTGGTTCAAGCAGTTCAGAAATAACAGTGAGAGTTGCTGCCAGAAATACTTGGCCTGTGGAACACTGGGTTTTAACAGCTCAACCCTTTTTCTAAGCATGCTCTTGTCAAAATTTTATAATTGGCTCTTAACCAATATCAGTTGATAACATTTGCCTAAGGTATTTAACCATTATTTCTTAAAAATATACATTTGACTTTTGTAACTGAGCTAATTAGAAAATAAAATATTTTGGTGCGCAGATTTCACATCTGTAAGATCCCTAAGCCTTCATATAGATTTTGAAATCTTGCTTGGTTAATATGATCAGCTGTGGTAACTGCTTTGATCCAGCTTTCTTAAATTCATCAAGTTCTAGTTTCTAAAGAACATACAGTATGTTAAATGCTTTTGTTTTAAAAAAAAGTGCAGTCAGTACACTTAACAGGTGCAACCACTATGAGATTGCTTTGTGCCACCCATCTTAAACCTTTGACAAAATGTTCCAGTCTAAGGTCACAAACTTCTCCCATGGCAAGGCAAAACACCTAAATTGGCTCCATTGTTTAGAATACCTTGGTATGCATCTCAAAACCCTTTACAACTAGGAATTATTTCTACTGTTCTGGTGACTCACTTACACAATGTTGAAATGATTACTGAAGTGGATGGAGTTTTCATGGAGTGATGAATACTGCAACCCTTGCAGTTTAATACATTGTAATGATATTAAGCGTGTGTCATAAAGGGAATTGGTGGTAAAGGTAACATAGTGGTTGGTTTTCCCAGATGGATTTTAGGTATGTAGGAAATTGCTAGTGCTAAATGAAGTTCAACCCTATCTTACAACTTGTGAAATTGTCTTTAGTCTAAATGAATTTATTTTATTTTCTATAAAATAACATTATTCCAGTTTCCCTTTTAAATGTATTCTGAATACAAAGCTCAATGGATGGCTTTGCGAACAATACTGACCTGAAATTGTTAAGTTTTAAGTAATGAAACTGCTTTTTTTTAAAAAAAACTACTGTACAAAGAATCTTGGAAACAGTTTTGAGTTGCAGTACTAAAGTTTTAACCTGAACTATTTATTTGGAGGTGTAAGTTATAATTTTTGGATAATGATGAATCCTTTAGATACCCAGATATCTCCCTAGAACTACACTTGTGTGTTAATTCTTTCAGTTTCAAGTTCTGTGAAACTGAATTATGACGGGAGAAAACTACTGCAACCTCACACGAGAACCTGGGACAGGCAGGATTAACTATTTACTATCCTTTTGTTAAACACCACAAATTAGATCCCAGAATCCATTTTGCTGTTTAGCTTATTAACCTTCAGTCTCCTGTCATGAACAACTGTAAGCATTTGGAGGAAAATATATCATTTGATATACATTGACATAAGATAAAGCTATTGGCCCAATTGAGACAAATCCCTGCACAGATTTGGCTAAACCACCATCTATCATTGACTTCACCACACCCTAGTCTTCTAGGTCACAGTTCACTATAAAAGGTTGTCCACTATCCAAAGATAATCAATTCAAACCAATTGTGGTCATTGGTCCTGATACCTGCATTAAATAACCTTTCCCTCCACAAGCAACAAACTAGTTTATAGTCCTGTTTGAGGCTTTTAGCTTTAAAACCATGGTCATAATCTTAAGTCAAATGATTTGCTTACAACTACCATAACTATCATTTTGAAAACCTGGATCATGTCCCCTGGTGTTTTTTTTAACGCATATATAAATAAAATATATGATAAACAGTTTGATCTGTAAATCTTAACTCACTTCAGAGATTAGAGGCAAAACCCTGTATTGCTTTGCAGCACTACTTAAATATCTATTTGAAGGTAGGATGCCCAGAACTGAGTGCAATATTCCAAATGTGGTCTTACCAGGAGATTTCTGAGATATAGTCAAAAAACCTTTTCTAAATTAATGCTGACTGCTCCTTATACCTGCTGTGCCGTTCAGATAAACATTGCTGTCATCCTACACAATACTCTCTTGCATCTGCTGTGTTACAGATTTTAGACTACAACACCAACTGCTCTTTAATTGTCAAGCTCATGTCTCACACATTTTTTAAGTAACTGAATAGCATTTACCTTTCTTAAGTACAGCTGCTATGTTTAGAGAGCTTCTAAAAATATTAAACAGAGCCTGATGTACTTCCTTGTGGATCCGAGGTTACATTCCACCTGGCCTGGTTGCCTTGTAATACTTAACTTGACCAGTTTTCATTTATGAAAACTGATGTGAAAAAATGTATTTTACCAATGTGCCATCTTTTAATCTATGACTCACTTTCTTAATGCACTGTTTACATTATTCACTCAACTACATTTCTGCAATACAAATATTTATTAATCATTGGCTGCATAGTTGTAAAAAAAATGTCAGGAGTTTTTTTAATTGTACAAATACATTTCAGCTTTTCCTTCAACATATTTCTTTCCCTCTTTGATGTTCTTTATTACCTTTCTCCTCGTTCACCCTAAATGCCAACCCTTATTTACCATAGCATTCCTCCCTACCCTTCAAACCTAATTCAAATAATCCCAATTCCTGTATTTATGTTTTGGAATAAAGGATTAACTTCCCAACTAATGCCTGAGAATGCATCCCAGATATCTCCAAGTTCAGTTCCCTCCTGCTCAGTTGTTTATCTCAACACTCACAGAAGTCAATTATCTTGCCTAGTCTTTCCATGCTCCTAAATAATAATGGAACAAAACCAAATAAATAATCCTTGCATTTGGCAAAGCTCCTTATTGGGTGATGCATACATTTCTGGTCCATGACAGAAGGGAGCTTTGCAGGCCCTATAGGCAATATGGAGGAGAACAACAAAGATCTTCTTAATCCAAACCTCCTCTGTCATCCTGTTTGCCCCCAAATATGTACTTGACAGCAATTACTCTGAAGGGCTTTGAGGCATTGATGTTATATACCTTATTTCAATTGTAAAAGTTATTATATTTGTCTTTGCATAACATCACAAATGAGTGCTTCTCGCTAGTGCTGATGTCTGTACATCACAGTTTGCCCTGAGAAGTAAATACACAGCCTGATTTACATCTTATAAAATTTACTATATTCCCTCTGTTGAGTCCACTTATTATAATGGTTTCACTAGCTCCCTCTTGCCCAGGCACCGAGATTCTATTTCATCATTAACTTCTCGAATCTCCCTTTGTCTATTCGTTTCCTTAGTGGCTTTACTAACTTGCTCCCATCCCCAGAATTCATCTCTGTGTGGTCTACATTAGGTGTTTAACTGCCCCTAGACCATTCAGCTCCGGCACCAGTGTGTCTCTGTTTTCTTTCTCAATGAAGGCTGAATTGCGAGATTATCCAAGAGAAGAATAGATAGTGAATCCTGGATGTGGTGACCCTCTGCAACTCTGCTTGGACGTTGATATTATGGACATTGGAACCAGGATCATTATCTAACCGCAATTTCAGAGTGTCAGCAGTGATCCATCAGGTATTTATTTTTGACTAATCCTATTGCAAATCCCATCATTTAGACCCCCATTATTTGTTTCATTTAATGCTTTCTCCTTATTTTGGGTCTCAGCCTCTCCACATACCACATCCTCATCCACAGCCTAGTCCATTATTGAAAGTATTTTTTGGTTTCGGTTTCAAACAGTTTCCACACAGCAGGTCCTTGACTGTTTTTCTTCTGTTGTACGTGACTTTGATCAAGAAGTTAAAAATTCCCCAACTGTTTCGATCTGAAACATTCACAACTTTGGGTCCCCTATAATTTGACCTCCTCCTATTTTGGACACATGTACATTTTTCAAACTTTGCCTTGCATTAGCTCATTATTTTCAAATGTCCTTATTTTAAATTCACCAGAGAACGAAAAGATCAAACCTCTATTTAACCTGATACAATACATTTAAAGTCAAATCATTTTTGTTCAGGGTAAAAAAAATGTGACTTGTGTTGTGATAATTATCACAAGTTGCATCCCCCCCTTCCCATGTGAGATTAAATTCAAACAATTGAAAGAGATCCAGGGATGTTTGCTGAGTCATCATTCACCATGTCAAATCAGTATGAGGCTGCAATAAACAAGGCAGACAGGATCCTGGCCTACATTACCAAATCACTTGAGTTCAGATCTCTAGATGTCATATTAAAGCTACATAGGCTTCTGGATAGACTGTGCTTGGAATAATGTATAACGTTCTGATCGCCTTAACATAAGAGGACTTCCCATGCACTAGAGACAGTGCAGCAGAGAGCAATGAGGATGATCCCCAGTGCTAGAGAAATGAGCTGTGAGTAATGATTAGAGAAGCTAAGGACTCTACAGTTTTGAAAGAGATATATCAGAAAGGACTTTATAGCCGTTTACGGAGGTAAATATGATTGAGAAATTAAACCCGAGCAATATTTTTGGATGCAACGAGACAGCAGAACAATATAGCGCAGGTTCGTGGTTGCAAAGGGTATTTTCAGGACAGACACCAGGAAGTATTTCTTTACACAGAGGGTAATTAACAACTGGAGGAGGTTACCAGGAAAAATAGTTGAGGCTAGGATTCTGGATTCATTTAAAAATAGTGTGACTCTGTAATGGGTGTGGGGGGTGCGGGTTGCGGTATTTTGGGAGGATGAAATCAAATGGGCCAAGGGGCTTTCTTCATCCAAAAATCCCTTGTGATCTTGTGAAATTAGCTGCCTTATTATTTTTGTTCAAATAATGCTTTAAATAGCACTTTGGTACTTAAGAGAGATTACTGAAGGACCTTGCTGTGCTTGTGCTGCCCTCTGCCTCAGAGTACTACACACCATGGTAAGCTTTGTTAATCTTTTCTTACGTTTATTGCCACCTCCCAATCATTACTTTCAGTGAGAGAAGCAAACTGTTGGGCTTGTACTTTACCCAGCTGATTCAGATTACTGAAAATGCAGGCCATATTTAAAATAATTAAAAATAACTTTAAAAATATGTTCAAACCTTTTTTTTGAGAAAAAGAGGTCAGGATAAGTTGTTTGAAAGGATAGTACTTGATTATTTGGTAACATTGGACCTTGGGCACAATCTGCCCTTGGTTTTAAAACACACACAGCTGGAGAAGCAGAAATGTTTTTTTGTGTTTAAAAGTGCTGCACCGTCTGAAGCGATTTGCTTGACACTCGGAAATTAACATTTGTAAAAAGCATCTGGTTTCGGTTATAATTGCATCAACAGAAAATAGGAGCCATTTGCACTGTATACAATTAAGGCATTTGGGAGAAATTTGAAAATTGGATATTTGTAGAAAACCACTTCTAAGAAGAATATGTTTGAAACACTTGCCGTGCTAAACAAAAGTGCCAAACAAAAGTGGACTTGTTTCTCTGTCAAATTCTTTGAATGCATTGAGCTATTGCTTTAGTTAAGAAGGTGGATTGTCGGTATTTGCAGCTGCATTCTGATATTTTTGTGGGATAGCACATAGCTGTTTTGAACCATAAAATCCAAACCTATCCAATACTAAATAATCTCAACATTTGATATAGCACCTTTCACATCAGGAGGATATCTGAAAGCTCTTCACAGGACTTTTAGTGTAAAGCGCAGTGACTGTATAATTTGTAGGAGAACATTCTTCTGGTAGTGCAGATTTGCTGTAAAGTAAATAATATAATAATAATCCTTACATTTTGTAGAGCTCCTTTCACAGTGGGAAGACATCTCAAAGTGCTTCACTGTGTGTTTGGTGGGCAAAGTATGTTTCAATAAATTTCAGCAGTATTGTCTTCATAACACATTTTTTCCTCACCATTTGATCACTCTGAATGTCTCAGCTGCAGTTTTTCCTTTATTCGAAGTTGACCTTGCCTCTTTATTGAGATAGCATGACAGCCAGTCCTCTTTTCCCCCAGAGGATCGAATTCAAGATCCTCATCCTCACCTACAAGGCCATTCACAGCCTTGCTCCCTCCTACCTCTCTGACCTACTATGCCCCTACCTACCTGCCCGTACCCTCCGTTCCTCTGGCTCCGGTCTGCTCCACATCCCCCGCCCCAACCGTCCTACCATCGGTGGCCGGGCCTTCAGCCTCTCAGCCCCTAGGCTCTGGAACTCTATCCCCCAGTGCCTTCGCCTTGCCTCCTCCCTTTCCTCCTTCAAGGCCGGTCTCAAGACCTTTCTCTTTGACCGTGCCTTCAGCTCCCCTCTCGACTCTCTACCCCCTCCTCGCTCCCTCCCTTCCCTCCCCTCACCCTGACCATTTCCCCCCTGCTCGGGTCCTGATCCAACTGTACAAACGTGGCAGTCAATTGTTCACAGCAATGTCCCACAAACACTTGGGGATTGAAAATGACCAATTTATTCTTGTTTTTGCTTTTTGGAGGGATTATTATTAGGCGTGTGGAGTAAGGAAACTTGCCCAAGGTTTCGCCCTGCCTGGCATTGAACCCAGGTGTCTTGCTTGCAAGGCGAGTGCTCTAACCTGAGCTACAGGACTCCAATTGCTCACAGCAGTATCTCACACTGTTGTGGATTGAGTGACCAAATTGTTATTTTGTTTATTTATGTCCTTGAGGAATTATTATCAGGCATGTGGAGTCAGGAAACATGCCCAAGGGTTCGCCCTGCCAGGAATCAAACCCAGGTCTTTCGCTTGCGAGGCGAGAGCTCTAACCACTGAGCTACAGGACTTGAGGAATGAATGCATGGAAAGGAATAGATTTCATACAGAAATCACAAGTCCTCAGTTACAAAACAGATCAGCTGGTATCCACAACTCAATAATTCATAATATTTAAATAGCAGAAAAGGAATATGAGATTGTCCAGAAACACTTGAATTAGGGGTTCTAAGCTTAGGCTATAATTTTATGACTGCGAATGAAAGTACTTAACTCTACTCTGAGAATGCCTTTCACAAAGTTCAATCCAGGCCTTACAAACACATCACATCCTAGAGAAGACTAAGGAGAGGAAACCAAACACTGTCTGTCTGCGTGCACTTGTTCCAAATGCCCTCTGCACTTGCAGAAAGTTCTCAGTGGTCAGGAACTCTGTGTCCATTTATGCTATATTGTCAAAATATGTGTGTAATTCCTCTGTAAACAGAAAATATTTCTGATAATGTTTCTTGTTCATGATCATTTCTGAAGAAGGAGTATAGCAGTGGAGTTGAGTGGAGTGGAAATCTGGTAAGAGAGTTGGGAGCAGAGAATGCTGACTAACAGCTACACCAGTGTATGTGTGCAATAAGTCAGTTAATTAGTTGGCCTCTGTAGGCAACTGTGTACAGCAAAACTGCAAGATAACTCCCTGCCTCTATTGGTCTAGACCAGCAACTAGATGTGAAAATGTCTCATCCCACGATTTCACATACTCCCTAGGTTCAAAGTAAAATAAATGGGTTCCACCAAAACAATTATTTTTAGGGATTTACAAATGTATTGTAATAATCACAGTAGCTTGCCATATCATAGCTGCTAATCTCAATTCGGTAGTTAAGTAGATTGATCCACTTGTTACCCCACGTCAGGGCTTTGAGCTCATAGTCTAGTAAGACTATAAATGCGGTACTGAATTTTCAGAGGTGCTGTCGTGCACTGAGATGTTATATTGAGGTGCCATCTGCCAGTTCAGGTGAACGTTAAACATCTCTTTGGCACTATTCAAAAAAAGAAGAAAATTTCTCCCAGTGTCTTGGATAACAGTGTTCATTCACTTCATGACTGTTAGTAGTACATTATCGCTGTATGTCTAAATTGATTGTTGCATTCATCCACAAATCCACAGAAACTCAGAGACGTTTCAACATGATAAGTAACTATTTCAAAAGTATGGATTTTCAAATGAATGGATCATTTTGGAGTGTTGTCTGAATTCATAGAATCAGAGAATGTTAGAATCATAGAATCAGCTTATTCAGCCCACCAAGTCTGTACATACGTTTATCTCCACACAAGTCACCTAATCTAATCCTACTCTCCTGTTTGCTCCCAAACTCTTTCAGATTTGTCCTCATCACACATCTTCCTAGGTACGTTTCAAAGTAATTTATGAGCTTCAACAACAGTTAATGGCAAAGAATTCCACAATCAAACCACCATCAGTTTTATAACCTTCCCTTTATTGTTGTTGATTATTGGAAATTTGTGCAGGTATTTTGCTCAGAATATTATGAGGTTCCTAAGAGACTCAGACTAGGGCTGGAGTGCATTCCAACCAAGAACCTGCTTTAAGCATTCTTTGGAAGTCATTAATTGTGCCGGACATCGTGCTTTCCTACAGCTTTGAGCCAATGGCTGCAAAACAGCTTTGAAAATAAAAGGGCCTCTTATGAACAAACTCAGTGTGAAGGTAATGTGGTGAGAGGAGCCTGTGTCAAAAAGATCAAACTGGGTCATTCAGCAAGGAGTGTGAATGGATCGTGTGGGAAGCAAGGATAAACAAATCCGGCTTTGGTTTTAAAGGTTTGCAATTCTTAGATTCAAACTAATAGCCAGTAAACTCAGAAGCATAACTGTACCTTATATGAGCTGAATGGTGCAATCTCAGTGACTAACTTGCCCAGCATGTTGAGATAACTGCAGGTTCCAATAATCCTGCTCAATATTAACCTTTAAGTATCCTATGCATAATCCAGGAATTACATTTTAACTCCTCTTATGATGTTTTCATTGAATAGAGCCCAAAAGCCAGTATTATGCTGGAGTTTATTGAGGGGGTCATATAGCGTCAACAGACACTCAGGAGCTTTGTTCTTGTAGTTTATATTATTAAATTATCACCGTTATATTATGAAAAATAGTAATTTGACTAGAATGCTTTTTGTTTACCACTGTACCCATCCATTACCCAGCAGCTCCTCTTTGCTGATCTTCTTCCACTCTATACTCCTCCATCGCCCCCTCCACTCTGCTAACTCAGACTTGCTGGGCATTCCATCCCTTCTCTGCACCACCACTGGTGGCAAAGCCCCAGGGCGAAACCTTGGGCAAGTTTCCTTCACACGCCTAATAATAATCCCTTCAAAACAAAACAATAATAAATTGGTAATTTTCAATCCACGACTGTTTGTGGGACACTGCTGTGCGCAATTGGCTGCCGAGTTTCGCCCACAAATATACGGTCAATTCACTTTACAGTATATTCTGTGAAGCACTTTGAGACGTCGAGAAGACGTGAAAAGCGCTATATCAAATGCAAGGATTATTATTATTATTACTTCCTATGCCCCCAATCTCTGGAACTCCCTCATTCTTTCATTCTATCTTGCTCCCTCTCTTTCTGGCATTAAGTCTTACCTCAAGTCCTACTTGTCGAGCCAGACACCTCCCTCTCCCAGCATCCAATCTTATTCCTGTGAAGTGTTTTAAGACATTACATTACATGAACGGATCTATATAAATGCAGCTGGTGGTTGTTGTACTGTCGAATGTTGTTTTACACACGGGAGCTGTGACACTGACCTTGGGTTTAACCATCAAACCCACCTCTGCTTTGATCAGATTAGATATTTTTTGTATGTTTTAGGGATTCTAAGTTTTCTAACATGTCCAGAAGCAGTTCATAACTATTGGATGACACCAGCAGACATGAAAATCTCCAGCAGGTCCCACAGGCAATGTCACCTGTATCCAGAATCTGTGATTTTAGCTATATTGAAGGAATGTGTTTTACTACCTCTCCAGAGAAAACCTTTGCTAAGGCGTTCTTCTTAACTCTCAGTCAATTTTGATTCTTACAGAGAGACAAGCTGTTGGCTATTTAGCTGCCTCAGAAAAACTCTGCTAATAAAACACTGGGGGGTTGGGGGGAGGAATGTAATAATCACATCCTATTTCTCCCCTCCTTCCCATGTGTAGTTTATATTAAAAAAGTGTCTTGAGACACTTTTAAAAATTAACAGTAAATATGTCACAAGTGAAAGTTTTTTTTCCACAGAGCTTGATCTTTACTCCGAAAAGATAATCTGAAATCAGCAAGCTAACAGAGGCTTTAGCAGGCAAACAGTTGATGCTGCCAGGCTCTCCTTGGGAAAGCAACTGAGCTCCAGGCTGATAGCAGTGATCTAAAGAGGGTAGACTCACTGATCTGCTGACAAAGCACATTGCATGCACAAATGATGAAATGCAACGCAATACATAAATAAGATTGAGCGATGCTTTTATCATTTATACCCTAAGGTTTAAATGTTATGTAAAAACGTACGCTTAATGAAGCTCTGTTATTCCTTTCTAACTGAAACTGTTCAAGGCCACGTACTAACTGAGTTTTAGTCAGTCATTTTGTTTTCGGTGAAAATGAGAGAGAAAGTATTTTTTGCTTACACAGACACTCAATGCTAAGTTACTCCCATCAGTATATGTGTTTAGGTGTGGAAGTAAAGGCAAACACTAACTTTGAGGAATCTCCATTTCCTGAAAGTTATCACATAAAAGTTACGTATGATTTTTGGAAATCATCCAACGGAAGGGGGTTTGACTTAAATAAAAAGAAAGTCATGTGGCTTTTTATGTATATTTATTTTGTATTTCATATGGAAACTTAGTGTGTATGATGAGACCGTGAAGGAACCCTGTGCTGGTATTAACAAGGCAAAGGCAGAAGAAGAGGCAAGAGGCAAGAGGCAGAGGTTGGTTGTCTGGGAAGATATTCTTGAAGAAGGGGCATCATTAGAGGAAAGAAGGATATTGCTAGATAATGAGCGCTGATTGTGGAGATGTATTGTCCACTGCAATGTGACTGATAGCACAATCGGGCCTATATTGAAAGAGTTGCTAAGAAAATTGTTAAATACTTAAAGTAAAAAGTACTTCTTAAAGCCTATCAGTCATATTTTAAAGTGCCTGGTGCACATTGTGAAGCACCGGGCAGAACCTACTGGAACCTAACCAGTAGGGATCTCTGCAAAATTTCAGGGAAGCAACATTTAAATACATAAGCAGATTTAATATCTTTTTAGAATCCTGGAATGCTGCATATCAAGCGGTAGTTTGCATTTTCTGAACTGGCAGTAAACTTGTTGAAAACTATTCATTCTGCATCTAGGCTGAACACTGTTAGTACAGAGGCCTCAAAACACAAGTTAATCTGACCTTCTAAAATGTAACACTATTGATAGACACTCTACAGAAATGTAATGTGCATTGTGGACAAGTTGCTATTTTTGAACTGCTAAGAAAAAAAATTGTAGCTTGCCTCGGACCTCGATTTACAGTAAAATAATTCTTCCAACCTTCCTCTCTTTCTATTTCTTTTACTCAATATTCCTGGTGTCTGGAAGAAATGGGAGATGGACTTACTGGTCTATCCAATGTCATATAATTGATACTGATAGTTATCCAGGCATCGTGAAGCTTAGCATCATTAAATCTGACAGATTTATCTTTAGTCTGTGAGGCGCTCTTGACAATGTCTTGCCAAGATAATCACACATTACTGCAAGCATGTGCACATGCAAAATGTCATGGTTATGGAAGAGGGAGCCTTTTGCAGTTCCCAGACAGTGTCTGTGGCAGACGTTCAGATGGATTTGAGCCAGTTCTCCAGACTAATATTTTTCCCCTCTCTCTCTATTTATTCCACTTTTATTATTTTTCTTTGAATAAGTCAAATATTTTCAGCAGTCTCGCAAAAGGCAAATCCTGCTTAACGGTCACTGTGCGGAGCATGAGCTTTCAAAAATAGGCGCAAGTGAATGCGAAATGTATGAGAAGCTAAACTTTGTTTAATTGGTATGACGAAAGCCTTTAATGCTTAAGGGTGGGGGGCAAAGTGATGGCAATTCTGTAGCACAATTCCTAATTCCTAAACAGGATATCCATGCCACAAAACTGGCAAATACAAAACATAATGCATATAGCCGCCTTTACAGAAAAGATTATCAATCTCAACACAGAACTGCACAGCCACAAACTGGCCACCATCCGCATTCTATCACCTAGATAAAACCATTATTCCTCCACGCCTGTATTTTTAACATCAATATGGGGTAAAAATGATGATGTTTCTGAACAGATTTATGGGAGAAATTCCACCTGGGTCTAGACTTTATTTTCTTAGTGTTTCAGAGCAATGTCATTTTGGCACATTCTTGAATTTAATCTCAAACGTCATGCTGGTTTTCTGTAGTATTTTAAAGAACCTAAGAAAATCTACCTGAAATTAAGATTACATTTAAGAATTTGCCAAATTCTGCATGCTCTGAATTGCTAAGAAAATAGAGTAAATCTAGATCTAAAATATAATTTCTGCCTTTCAATGTATTGACACATTGAATCTGTTGAGAAACAGTTTCCAGTCAATAACTATAGCTGGCTGTGAGTATTAGACCCCAGCCCTATCCCACTTGCACTGGCCACTGTTGGTACCATCTGTTGAGAGCCACTTCAGGAATACTGTACTGGCATAAGCACAAATGAATAGCCGCCTCCCCCACCTTCAAAAGGCAAAGAACCCTTCCCTCATCCACATCTTACCCCTCCCAACTCTCCCTGCCCCCTCATCACTATCACTTCTCCTCCACATCCTAAAACCCACCCTATCCTCCCTCCAAAGCCCTCCTCCACCCACTCACATTTCCCTCCAAAATGTCCAAGCTTCTCCAATAAAGCTATATAAATGCAAGTTGTTGTTGTTGTTGTTGAATACAGATTGAGTTGCTGTTCTTGCCTAGAAATATAGCCACTGCGCTTAACAACTTAGCAGTCAAGCATTCTGACAAGCCTTAATATGATAAAGCTTTGCAGTATCAAAATGCAAGTTCCTTTTTACAAAGTAGTTTCAACTACAATTGTAGTGGAGGAGGTGCTCAATGTCAGGGTCATGGTGAGACCTCAGCAATAGCTTCCCTCAGGAGACTGCTGACTTGCCACTTGTGACGTGCCTGACTAGCTTTGCTTATAGTGGAGCGCGTTGTATTGCCGAGCTTCAATTCACATATCGTAGGCATAGGAGTTGCAGATTAAATGCTTTCCATATGCTCACTGACCTGTCGTTTGTTGGTGCTTTGTAGAAATTAGCAGCAGTCTTTTACCAGCTAATGTCACACTATTTGCTGCTGCTGGCGAAGATACAGCAGAGAACTGGCAATAAGATCATTGTAATTCTAGCAAGCTGCAGACACTGTGAAACCACAGACTGATTAACAATCTACTTAAAGCAGTAAATAGCTGATAGCATCCACTTTGTGGTCACCAAATAATGACAGTGAATTTGCGTTGGGCCTGGTTCCTGTGGACCACTCATTTGAAAAGCAGTTGACACTGTGATGAGGGCAGGGGCTGAAGCGGTAGGGGAGATTGGGCCGAAGGGCCTTCTTCATCCAACCAATCTTGTAAGTTTTCTGCATTTTAATTAATATGTTCTGAAGCCTGGCATTTTCTTTGAATGCCATAATGCAGACATCTGTGCAAAAAGTATGGTATTTGCCAAATGAAATATTGAAAACATGGAATTGTTAAGTTGTTAACAGACTAGTATACAATAGATATAGCATAATACAGAGTCTGCATTATTTACAAGTCAATATAAAGATAAGGGATTGAGATGACAACAACAACAACTTGCATTTATATAGCACCCTTCAGTAGGATAGTCTCAGTGCTTCGCAGTCAGACACTGAGCAGGGGAGTGTGGGAAAGGGGAGGTGACCACAAGCGCAGCTGGAAAGGTTAGTTTCAAGGTGGATCTTAAAGAGGGATAGAGAGGGTGAAATGCAGAGGATAGGACTGTGGAATCTAAAATCTTGCCAACTGTGAGATCGAACTGTGAATTGTTAACGTTGCTGAATCCCATCACAGTGCTATTTAGCTGAGTACAGATTCTAGAGTCTGTTATTCTGCAAAATGTATCAAAAATAATGATTTCTCACCTGGCAAAAATATATTCAAACAAGGTCCCACACCACAAGAGGGAATGGCTTATGGTTACTATTGGAACTCTTGAGTTAAAGTTATTATTATTATTATTAAAGTTACAGCCTTGTATTTACTTTCCAGCACCATCTTTCTAATATGAGGAATGCTTCAATAACATAGGTGGGAGTTAAAAACTATTAACATATAGAAACTATTAATTTTTTCCAAATTAGCAATTCCTATATGGAAAAAATATGGAAAAAACATTTTTAAACCTAACTATAAATTGATATACAGTATTGTACTATTAATATATGTAACAAATTCAGTTAAAAGATATTTTAGAGACTTCCTCTCCTCCATTCTTTCTTCCCCCAAGTTAGGATTAGGTTGCATTCACTTATAGTGCATTTGAGTTTGGTTCCATCCATTTGTATCTTTTCAGGAGGAAGTGTACTGCCTGCTCTCACTGCGTGTGTACTTTCTGGCCTTTCCTGTTCTGTGCTTCGGCCACAATATGGTTACAGTTGTGTTCAATCAAAGCCTCATTATTCATGTGACCAGTTGGTTATATTTGTATAGCACCTTTCATGTCAGGAGTTCGCGTTATAAAATGTGGTATTACAGATCCAAAAAATTAAATGTGCCATCATGACATTCCTACTTTTACATTCAGTTTATTATATTTATTTTACACTCAGTTTGTTAGGACCATAGAGGAAGCTGGAATTATCTGGTTCAGATAGGATCAGCTTCAATTGTTCTTGAAGAGTAGGAACGTAGGATGACATATGTTCTATATATCATCACTATGAAAAGCTTCATCTCTTTGACGAACCCACTAGCCCAGCATTTCAACCAGACAGGGAGACCATTGCTGAAAAGGTCTCGAAGCTGCCATTTTTTTCCCATTAATTGGTCTTTTCACAAATCCATCATGGGTTTTTCAGGTCTTTTTAATACAGTTCCCATCAAGTTTACTGTGAAAAGAAACTGACAGTGTCTTTCCCTGGCATTTCAATAAAATGTCTGTCTGCAGTGGTGATCTTGAAGTCAAGTTTAGTCTGTAATAAAGGAAGCTGTGGAATGATTTGAGTTGAATATCTATGGTGTCTGTGAGCTCATACCAGTTTCAGAACTTGCACATTTGATATTGAGTAACCAGAGAGCTCAGAATTTGAGTTGTTATTTCTGGAATAAAGTTCTTCTAAAACTAATTGGTTCAAATAATGGTTAATTTCAGTATAGTAACATTCATTTTACTAGTATTTAGGAACTTAACTGAAGTGAAGCCCCCCCCCTCCCCCCCACTTCCACCCCTTCCCTAGTTTCTGATAAGTCCCCACCTTCCTCAGCATCTGCTGTTGATATTCTCTACAACGGTCATTCCTTTACCTCAGGCACTGGCAGCATTAGGAACCTGGGTGTCTTGTTCGACCATTAACTGTCCTTTCTCCCCCATATCCATGCCATGACCCGCTCTGCCTTCTCTCACCTCCGCAACATTACCCGACTCCACCACTGCCTCACCCCTCAGGCCGCCAAAACCCTCATACATGCATTCGTCACCTCAAGGCTCAACTACGGAAATTCCCTCCTTGTCGGCCTCCCCAACTCTTCCCTCCACAAGCTGCAGAACATCCAGAACTCTGCAGGTCGTGTCCTCTCCCGCACCAACCTCCATGACCCCATCACCCCCACCCTCGCCCGGCTCCGCTGGCTCCCCATTCCTCAGAGGATAGAATTTAAAATCTTCGTCCTCACTTTCAAGGCCCTTCACAGCTTTGCCCCCTCCGACATCTCTGACCTGCTGACCCACGATCAATCTGTCTGCTTCGTCCACTCAGCAGGCCTGCTCCATGTCTCCCGCCCGACACGCCCTACCATCAGCGGCCAGACTTTCAGCCTCTCTGCCCCACTCTTTGGAACTCCATCCCACAGTCCCTTCGCCTCGCTCCCTCTCTTGCCTCCTTCAGGGCACGACTCAAGACCCTCCTTTTTGACCATGCCTTCAGCCGCCCTCCTAACCCTTCTGCCCTCCCTCATCCCAACCCTGGCCCTCCACGCTCGAGTCCTGATCCCTGACTGTTCAGAGCCTTGGGACGACCTCCCGACGTGAAAATGTAATGTAATTTTATTGTTGTTGTTGTTTACAAGCTCCTCATAGCAACTGATTTACAATCAAGATGAGTGACTGTCTGAGCAAGAAAACAGCTTACTGTTGCTGCAACCATGTGATGGGATAATTCCAAGGACTTGATTTTTCCACCAAACGAGAGCAGTTTTCTAGACACAATGTATGAGCATTGATACCTGAGAGCACCACTGCTTTAGAGCATGACATGTGGGGCTGGCATGCAAACACATCCCCTCTTGTCAGAAATGTAACATCGATTTAGAATCAGAGTCCTGCACATGGTGCACTCACTATTATCATAATAAAAATCAACATATTTAAGAGGAAACTTGATGCGTGCATTAGGGAGAAGTGAATAGAGGCGAGGAGACAAGGAGAGGTACAGGCTCGTGTGGAGTATAAACCCCAACATTAACTAATTGGGTTTAATGGTTGAATGGCTTGTTTACAAGCGAATCATGTATTCTATGTTTTAGAGGCTAAAACTTGGTGGAATTTTGAGCCCATTGTATTTGCACAACTGTAATTGCACTCAGCCCTCATATTTTACAAAACAGATTGAAGGCATTAAATAGATCTTTCAGATCATTATAGGATCCTCTTTCCTATTGACTAGTCAAATTTCCTTGCTTATGACAGACGTTGGATGCAATAATTTGTTCCACCACACACTGCATGTAAAACATGTGTTGTTAATCATTGGTGATTGTTCCCACTGCAACAGCTGAACACACGAGACACCCATATGTTTCAACTGTTGTTTTTAAACTGTCCACTTTTATTAAAACGTTCATTCTAAGAGGAGCACGCAGTATAGGCTGGATAGAGAGTCACACTTAACAGCTTCCTGTTTATTTGAGAATCATTTTGCAATACCTAAGAATGCTGCCTTAAAAGCTGATATGTTGCAAACAATTAGAAGTTATATCAATATGTGGCAATAATACACAAACTCATTTCTTTTTTGTACACCTTAAAATTTATACATGGCAGCTTAAAATGGCAAATGACAATTTTCAGACCGGCGATACTTGAGAAGTTAATACATAATGACCCTTATTGTTGACTGCTTGACAGTATAAGCTTCTGTACAGATGATTAGAAGGAAATCCTGTCTGGCTCTCAAATCTATCAGTCAAACTTGTAATGATGAGCGTCATTTGTTCTTGGTTCAGCTACCGGTCTATCTGGGTGTACCCTGCAGTAACATAGAAATTGAAAACAAATACTGGAACGTTTTATCTCAACCTATGAACACAACTCCTGTTGGCTGGATAAGGAGGAAGGAGCAATGACCAAATAGCTCCCTCACCCTCCCACCTGCGAGAGAGATCATCAGTGACCATGCATGAGCTTAACAAGGATCAAAGGAAAGTACAGTGAATTAAGTACTTTATCAATGGAAACAATCACAATATGCCAGAAAATGTTACGTCAATAAAAGGTGAATGAGTGAATTATTCACGGGTATTATATTTCAGGGTTAGTTTAGGCACATAAAGAATATTCATGATGCTTACAGAGGGATTATACTGTGTGGCCCAGTTTCACACACTTGTGAGTGCTCATATTGTTTTCAGTGAGAGGAGAAAATTCAACTGCCATTGGTCAATTAGTCCAACCCACCTCATAATGTGAAACCATTGTGTTGTGTTCCTTTGCACTACCTGCAGATACAGAATGACCAAGCAAACTGTCATGCAGGGCAATAGTTTATTCTCTGTACATCACCTATGGTTGAATGTGCTTACTCTGTACTACTGTGCTAATGAAGATTAATTTTCAACTGTGCAAAAGGCAGAATAAGCATTCTCGTCAAAATTCTTGGAAGCTTGTAAACAGGAAAGTCCAAGATCTTTAAGATTGAAGGGAAAATATACGATTAAACATTTTACATTTTAAAATGAGTTACAGATAAAAGCTACTAGAATGCAATGAACCTGGCATGTCAGCAGCATATACAGCCAGTGGGATTTATTATGCGAGTTGTGTAAAAGCTTCATTGGTTAATTGCCTAATTAAGAACTCTTGTAATCCCCTCATTATATATGAATTACCCATTTCACATAATAGACCCCATTTTTTCCACATGCTTTACCTAACCTGAATAATAAACTCCAGATATGTAAGTATGTGTCAGTCTGGTTTAACTGGTAGCACTCTCGCCTGAGTCAAAAATTTCTCGGTTCAAGGCCCATTTTAGGTCTTGGAACTCAATCGTCTAAACTGACATTTCAGTGCAGTGCTGGGGTGTGTTGCATGTTGGAGGTGCTGTCCTTCAGATGAGAAGTTAAACTGAAGCTCTGTCTGTCTGTTCAGGTGAATGTTAAAGATCCCATGGCAGTTTCTCTTTTTTTGGTCAACCAGGTGTCTGACACATGCGGAAACCCATCAGCATGCTTAAGAGTATTCAAACCAAACTGAGGATTGCATGGAATGGAATGCACACTGTCTCCCTGGAGGGAAGCATCCTGCTTACCTAATTCCGGAAAGTATTAGGCGCAGGTTGGCAAGACTCAAGGGTTGGGATCCCAGAGTGTACTTTGAGGTGCTGCTGGAGTCTGATCACTAAAATCGCACAGCTTGTCGTTGATATCATTGTCCGGCAAACTTTCCTGCTGCTTGTCCAGCTAGGACCACCCTACCCATTTGGGCTTTGGCTTGCAGGGATAACAGGAGCTGAGTGGGATGACTCCCTGGCCCCAGTAACTGGCCTTCCAAGTTCTGCCGATGAGCCAGGCTGGCTGTGCTATCATCAGCTCTGCCCTGGAATATTGAGGAGCGCCTGACCAGGAACAGGACTACCGAGACCTCCAGAGGCCTGGTTACTTCCGATATTCCATTACCAAGCACATGACCTTGAAGCCAGTTCAGCTCCAATGAGACCCCTCTTATCCCCCCCAGGAGGATAGCTACTAAATGGTCACTTGACATCCAACAAGTACGGGTTTGAGCTCTCACAATCCCCTAAATAAAATTGCTTATTCACTTAATAGTTGTTTATGGGACATTGCTATGTGCAAATTGTCTGTCACATTCATTCGCAACATACACAGTCACTGCATTTTACAGTATATCCCCGTGAAGCACTTCGAGACAACCTGCTGAAGGCACTATACCAAACATAAGGATCATTATGATTTTGCAATCTAAGAGCACAGGGAGGCCTGGGGAATGAAGTTCTGTAGCTCAGTAGTTAGAGCGCTCGCCTCACAAACGAGAGATCTGGGATTAATTCCTGGCAGGGAAAAATGTTGGGCAAGTTTCCTTACTTCACACACCTCTATTTACCTAGCAGTAAATAGGAACCCAGTCGTTAGTTGATTGGCGGATCACTTTTCTGGGGGTAATAATTCCTTCATATAAAAAAAATTGGTCACTGAATCCATGACTGTTTGCGGGACTCTGCTGTGCGCAATTAGTTGTTGCATTTCGCCTACAAAATATACAGTTCATTTACTTTACACTACATTCTGTGAAGCGCTTTGAGACATCTCAGAGGCCTGATAAGTCGCTATATCAAATGCAAGGATTATTACTATTATTATTTATGTGAATTTTGGGCAAATTTTTAAATATAGCCTTAAAATTCGAGAATGATTTATATTATGTTTTTCAAAGAATTACAGTCTGAATTCAACAATTTACCAACCTCTGGAGGCTCTAAAAAGCAACATAAATAGGGTAAATCTGAACCCAGGTGTAATTTCTCCCTAGCGCTGACATGTTGTTCAATCTCGGCTAGAATGCTGTGTCATTGGGAAATCAGACGTTACTCAGATTTGGTATTTTCTTGCTGTTTTCTGCCTTTGGAGATACTGGGGTGCAACTTGTGATCTGTGCTTGTCAATTATCACATTGCTGATAAATGCAGTCAATGAAGCTAGTCAATAGCTAACTAGGATTGAACCACTCCTCATTCATCTCCATTGCCTTCATTCCTGACTCTTTTCCCCTCTTGCCATTCTTAGTATTTTGCAGTCCCTATTGTTTTTAAAATGGTTGTTCTGTAGCACAGAAAGCTCTCCCATCCACAATCTCATTTTACATGATATCTTGGGCCTCACCTTCCCCCCTACTGAGGCTACCCACCAAGATACACATTCCATCATATCCTCCTCGCCCCAATTTCCATAGCAGTTGTGTTGCTTTCATTTTCAAATGCCCTTTAGATCTTACTCCGCTGAACAACTCACTAGTTGCTATCCCTCGTACTTCTCCCTCAAGATCCTTTTTGTCTACTGCCCTTCCAAATCTTCTGGCCTTTCTTGCTGAAATCTCATTTCTCTTATCTTCTATGAACTTCTGCTCTGAACACCTCCTTGTCTTGGACAACTTCAACCTCCACTCCACCCTGTCTGTCAAGGTCTGGCAAGAGGCAATTGATTTACTCAACATGGTGAAAACTATATCCTGGACCTGGGAGGATACAAGAGATCCTAAAGAAGATACATGAAAGGAAACAATGCCTCCTGACATTAGAGGCACTATATAAATGTAAATTTGTCATTGTTTAAATATTCAAGCAAGTACTGTACTTTAGCCAAATTAGAACATGGGGTAGTGGTGATAGTGTCATGATTCAGAGATTAGATTCAGAGATTATTTACCTTATTATTTAGACAAAACAGTAACATTTTAATAACTGATACAACTCTGCAGATGGATCAGCTGGTTGGATTCTTGCCTCTGAGTCATAAATTGTAAGTTCAAGGCAGAAATTCAACTCTAATACAAATTTGTTGCCATGTTCATCTACAAATACACAGTCACAAGACATTAAGTAAAAGCCTATCTGAAGCACTTTGAGATGTTGGCATTAAAGAGGTTTATCAAATAATTATTATATCAAAGACTATTATATTATTATTGAATGATTACTGTGGTGCACTGAAATACTGTATTATCCCAACACATACATTGTGTGTGCATTTTGTGGTGGCTTAACAAGCAAGACAAGGAATGACACTTTCCTTTGGTAATATGACATTCAAATTAAAAATCAGAAAATAGTCAGTCAGACAACACTTATAAGAAGATATAATTAATTGCCCCAGAGAACAATAGATAGTGAATTGATTAGGATGTTTAAAAAGGAGATCATTATGTATTTACCATTATTAATTTATTATATTCATAATTCAATTATTTTTAGCTGCACCTTTGAGAACTAAGGGCATTACAAGATATGGAGTAAAAACAGAGAATTGGGATTGAAAGGTGTGCTGTGGCATCTAATAAAATGGCAGAACAGAGTCGACGGTCCTAATGGCCTTTTCCTGTTCCTAAAATCACCGCTCAGCACACATCAAACTCCATAGAGAGAAAAATGCTCTAATCTCTTCAGTTTTTAGGATTGAGGTGTTAAGTGGCAATCAAACAATACTACCGAGAGTGGACAATTTCTGCTCATGGACTTGTCTTTCCATGCAAAACATGAGGTTTACCATCATGTAGGCACTGCAGGAGCTGTTGTGCACAGTGTTTGTCTGAGAGGAAAATTCTGCGCCGTCAGGTTTGGCAATATTACAGATGGAATGTAAAACACACAGATGATGTAGGATAGCTTTTTTGAATTAAATATATATATTTGTTGATATATATTTACGCTTGTCTCAGACAGTATCAAACCCATTACAGAAAGGAAGACGCAACAAATTATTATCCCGTTACAGAACCAACAGCCCCAGCCCCTTGTGGCGGGTGGGGGGTTGTGGGCTCTGCGCACTACACTTTGGTGAAGGGACCAAGGTTTACACGGGTGGGTTAGTCCTGGCTCTGCCAACGTTTTGCAGAATGGTGGGCCTCTACCTCACTCCCTGCCACTCCCTCGTTTATAGGAGGAGGCAGGCAGACATGCATACATTTAGGGACTGTCTTTGTTACATCTTGAGTGTTCCTCTGTACATTTACATGGTTACATCAGTTTATTCACAGTTTTGGGTACGCTCCTGGATTACCTGGTGAGCGCGCTGATGTCTCCGTCTCACTGGTAGGGACCCTGATTCGTGGAGATGTGACACTGATGTGGATGCGGCTAGCACAGGAGCAGCTCTGGCTGGGGTCAGGTCCCATCTGGCCTTGGCCGCAGCTCAGGCGAGCTTCAGCGTGTCCCTCAGTACATAGTCCCTGATCCTAGCGTGCGTGAGCCTGAGGCAGGCCCTCTCTTTCCCCTTGTTCCGCCAGAAGTCCACCAGGTTTCGGGAGTGCCAAAGGATCTCCTTTACCGAGTTAATGTGGGTCTTGCTGTGTGTCCCCTGGAAGAGGCCGTACAGCACAAAAGCAACTCCTCCTCAGACATCACACGTGCCAGATAACTGCCAGAGAGAGGAGACAATGGTGGGATTTAAACCAGCTTGAAAGGATTTACGTCTTTAATCCAACATTGCCCTCTTGGGCTGGTCCTGTATTACCTTTTCCGTAGCATCAACAAGTGTAATCCAAACTTATTACACTGTTGTTAGGATATTATATAAGAGAAAAAACTCTCTACACACCTTCCTAAAGTAAACAGGATACAACAACAACAACAACAAGATTCCATTTATAGAGCGCCTTTCACGTCGGGACGACGTCCCAACGTGCTGTACAGTTGGGTCAGGACCCGAGCAGGGGGGAAATGGTCAGGGTGAGGGGAGGGAAGGGAAGGAGCGAGGGCGGGGGTTAGAGAGTCGAGAGGGGAGCTGAAGGCACGGTCAAAGAGAAAGGTCTTGAGACCGGCCTTGAAGGAGGAAAGGGAGGAGGCGGCGAAGGCACTGGGGGATAGAGTTCCAGAGCCTCGGGGCTGAGAGGCTGAAGGCCCGGCCACCGATGGTAGGGCGGTTGGGGCGGGGGATGTGGAGCAGACCGGAGCCAGAGGAACGGGGGGTACGGGCAGGTAGGTAGGGGGATAGTAGGTCGGAGAGGTAGGAGGGAGCGAGGCCGTGAATGGCCTTGTAGGTGAGGATGAGGATCTTGAAATCGATCCTCTGGGGGATGGGGAGCCAGTGGAGGCGAGCGAGGGTGGGAGTGATGTGGTCCCGAAGCCTGGTGCGGGACAGTACACGAGCTGCAGAGTTCTGAATGACCTGCAGCTTGTGGAGGGAGGTGGCGGGAAGGCCGGCGAGGAGAGAGTTCCCATAGTCCAGCCTTGAGGTGATAAAGGCGTGGACCAGAGTTTCAGCAGCGTGAGGGGTGAGGTAGTGCCGTAGTCTGGTGACATTCTGGAGGTGATGGAAGGCGGTGCCAGTTGAGGGAGAAAGAACAGCTCAGGGTCGAACAGAACGCCGAGGTTCCTGACCGGCTTTGAGAGGTGGAGAGTGCAGCCTTGGATGCTGATGCTGTCAGCGCCTGAGGTGCGGAGGCGCTGACGTGAGCCAATCAGGAGGGCCTCAGTTTTACGCACGTTGAGCTGAAGAAAGTTGTCTCTCGTCCAGGACTCGATGTCGGACAGGCAGGCTGTCAGGACATCGGTGGTCGTGGAGTTGAGGGTAGAGGAGGAAAGGTAGAGTTGGGTGTCATCTGCATACATGTGGAAGTCTGCGGATGATGTCACCAAGGGGGAGCATATAGAGGGTGAAGAGGAGTGGACCGAGGACAGAGCCCTGAGGGACACCGCACGAGACAGTGTGGGGGCCGGAGGAAAAACCATTCGTGGAAACAAAGTGAAGACGGTGGGAGAGGTACGACCTAAACCACTCAAGGACAGGGCCTTGAAGGTTGAGGTGGGAGGACAAGCGGTGGAGGAGGATAGAGTGGTCGACCGTATCGAATGCTGCCGATAGGTCGAGGAGGACGAGGAGGCAGAGGGAGCCCTGGTCACAGATGGTCAGGATGTCATTGGTGACCTTGACCAGGGCAGTTTCTGTGCTATGGGCAGCACGGAAACCCGACTGAAGGGGTTCGAATAATGAATGGGTGGAGAGGAAAGAGCGCAGCTGGGAGGCGACAACTTGTTCCAGGACCTTGGACAGGAAGGGGAGGTTGGAGATGGGCCGGTAGCTTGATAGCTGCGACGCATCAAGGGAGGGTTTTTTCAAGGTGGGAGTGATGGTGGCAGTTTTTAAGGGAATGGGAACAGAGCCAGAGGAGAGGGACAGGTTGATGATGTCTGTGATATGTGGGGCAAGGAGGTGGAGCTGGGAGATAAGGAGTGGAGTGGGGATGGGGTCAAGGGAGCAGGTGGTGGGTTTCAGGGATAGGATGAGTTTGGTGACAGAGGGTGGGGAAACGGGTACGAAAGTGTGTAGGGGAGGATGGGTAGGAGTCGGAGTGTGGGAGGGAGGGGGTGGGGGGTGGGTGGATGTTGGAGGGGAAGTGACCGCGGAGCGAATTCCCTTGATTTTGGATTCAAGGAAATCCAGCATCTCCTCGCAGTGAAGGTTGGAGGAGATGACCTGTGCGGGGTGGCGGGGGGGACGGAGGAGTCGGGATGTGGTAGAAAACAGTAGCCTGGGGTTGTTCTTCGCCTCCAGGATTATCCTGGAGTAGAAGGACGACTTGGCCGAGGCTAGAGTGGAGCGGTAGATTTTGAGGAGGTCCAGCCAGATTTGTCGGTGGACCGTTAGGCCAGATTTGACGCAGGTGCGTTCAGCGGCCCGCACCTGGCTCTTCAGTGAGCGGAGGTGGGTGGTGAACCAGGGGGAGGAGCGAGAGTAGGAGACAGTACGGGAGGTGATGGGGGCAAGAGTATCGAGTGTGGAGGAGAGGGTGTTGTGGAGGAGGGTGAGAGGAGAAGAGGGGTCAGTGAGGGTTGAAGGCCAGAGGGAGAGGAGTTCAGAGGACTCCAAGGCAGCGGTTAGGGATTGTGGGGGTAACTTCTTCCAGGGGCGGTAGAAGATGGTGGTGGGTCTGGTGGAGGTGGGGAGGGGGGTGGAGGTGGTGAAGGAGATGAAGTGGTGGTCGGAGACGGCCTTGTCGGTGATAGTGACATCCGAGACACTGAGGCCCCGGGTGATCACCAAGTCGAGTGGGTGGCCGTGACTGTGAGTGGGGGAGTTGATGTGGAGGGAGAGGTTGAGCGAGGAGAGCAGGGAAGAGAAATCTGAGGAGATGGAGCAGGAGGGGGTGAAGTGCAGGTTGAAGTCGCCCAGGATGATGAGGTGATCAGAGCAGAGAGATGTAAGAAGTGTCGAAATATCGGAGATGAAGGTGGGAGAGGTTTTAGGGGGCCGGTAGAGGAGGAGGATTTTGAGCGAGAGGAAGGAGGGGTGGGAGAGGGTGAGGTGCTCGAAAGAGGGGAAAGAGCCAGAGGAGTAGGGGGATAGGGCAAGTGGTGTCCTTGAGATAAGGGCTACACCACCGCCACGGCGATTGGGGCGAGGGATGTGGTGGGAGGTGTAGCCGGGTGGTGTGGCCTCCGTGAGGGGGAAGGTGTTGCCTGGGGTGAGCCAGGTTTCCGTTAAGGCCCAGGCAGGGTGAAAACTTGGGCAAGTTTCCTTACTCCACACGCCTAATAATAATCCCTCCAAAACCAAAAACAATAATAAATTGTTCATTTTCAATCTACGACTGTTTGTGGGACATTGCTGTGCGCAATTGGCTGCCGCGTTCGCCCACAAATATACAGTCAATTCACTTCACAGTGTGTTCTGTGAAGCGCTTTGGGACGTCCTCCCGACGTGAAAAGCGCTATATCAAATGCAAGGATTATTATTATTATTATGATGTCAACGCTCTCATCAAGGATGAGATCAACAACAACAACAACAACAAGATTCCATTTATAAAGCGCCTTTCACATCAGGAGGACGTCCCAAGGCGCTGCACAGTTGGGTCATGACCCGAGCAGGGGGGAAATGGTCAGGGTGAGGGAAGGGAGGGAGCGAGGAGGGAGAAATGGTCAGGGTGAGGGGAAGGAAGGGAGGGAGCGAGGAGGGGGAAGAGAGTCGAGAGGGGAGCTGAAGGCTCGGTCAAAGAGAAAGGTTTTGAGACCGGCCTTGAAGGAGGAAAGGGAGGAGGCGGCGAAGGCACTGGGGATGGAGTTCCAGAGCCTCGGGGCTGAGAGGCTGAAGGCCCGACCACCGATGGTAGGGCGGTTGGGGCGGGGGACGTGGAGCAGACCGGAGCCAGAGGAACGGAGGGTACGGACAGGTAGGTAGGGGCCTTGTTACAGAGGGAGCGGACGTTTTGTAGTCCGATGTGGAGGGAGCGGTTGACAGAAGGGTGTGTGGGAGGGGAGAGTGGTCCCGGTTGTGAAGCAGGGGTGGGGGGAATGGGGATGAGGGAGGAGAGGTTGACTCCCCGGGTCTGTGCCCGGGGTGGCTGGCGAGTGTGGTGGGGAATGGGGCAGTTGGTGTGTCTGCTGCTGGACAGCCAACACCGAGTGCCACGGTGAGCCTGGCGGAGGATTCCCAGGCTGGAACAGAGGGAGGTTGTGGGAGGGTCAAGTGGGGATAGAAGGCGAGAGGGACGGAGAGAGAGGAGGACAGAGCGGGAGAGATGCAGAGGGGGGAGGGTTTGGGGGTAGAGAGGAGGGAGGAGGGAGGGAGGGGGTGAGGAGGCTCGGGTCAAACGGCAGCCATAGTGCGCACGCGGGGACCGGGAGTGAGCGGTCAGGTGGATGGCATTATTCCATAGGCTGGGGCTGGGGCAGCCAACCCAACAGGACCATGGTGGGCTCTAATGTGAGCCCTGGGGGGGGGGGGGGTGGGCGCTGAGGTTTTTTTATTATTTTTTTTGAGCGCGCACACTCCTGAAAACTAAACTATAACATCAACCATATATTCATACGGTGTTGCAGTTTGTACAAAGTACATGAATAACTGTGCTGCTTCAAACAAAGTTTAGGTTACTGCTAACATTTAATTCAACCTCAGTGATTTACAATGATTCTACAGTGATTCAACGCCCTAATTGTACATTAGTCAGTCCCAGAGGGCATCAATTTAATATAGTAAACAAACAAATGGGGGAGGTTGGAGAATTTTTTTCACACACATTGTAGTTAGGATATGGAATGCCCTGCCAGAAAAAGTGGTTGAGGTGAAATCCGTATTAGCTTTGAAAAGAGAACTAGATAGATATTTAAAAAGAAGTGAACTACAGTATTATGGGGAAAGGGCAGGTAAATGGGACCTGAAAGAATTGCTCTTTGAAAAAACCACCACAGACACGATAGGTCGAATGGCTTTCTTCTGTGCTGTAAATTTCTATGGTTCTATTTCCTATAGAAAACCCAAATTCATTTTCAGTAGCATTCTATGCTTATTTTGAAGAGTTCAATCTGAGTGGTTGATGAACACTTTTGAAAATATTTCAAAAGTTCAAACAAGCTAGGGCTTGTAAATGATTCTGCCTCAAGCCTTTTGTCTCACACTGTTGTAACCCTTGTTTTCTTCCAGGTATCTCTCTAGACTATTTTTAAATATAGACACACTTTGACCCCGGGTGATTGTAGAGGTGGGACAGGACAACATGATAAAAGTAAATAATTAACATCTTAAATTATTAAAGAAATATTTGAAGCTAGAAAAAAGGATCTTTATCACAATACCTTTCTTGCCGTCATAGTGTATGTGACTCACGTATGCAACATACAGTGGGAAGCAAAGATCAGTCCGGGATCAGTGACTTGCTCTGTCAAAGAGCCAGCACAGACTCGATGGGCCGAATGGCCTCCTTCTGTGCCGTAACATTCTATGAATCTATGAACTACTAGAATTCTCAATCCTTTGCTTGAAGCAGGTGGGAGACAAAATTGAAGTGCTTCAGTACACAATGTCTGAAAAAAGGCATTTCTTACAAATCTGGAAGTAAATGTCTATGTGCATTCCTACCTGAATAAATGGTAACATTAAGTAATAATAATAACCCTTGTATTTGATATAGTGCCTTATATATTCAAGATGTCTCAAAGCGCCTCACAGAATATACTGTAAAGTGAATTGACCATATATTTTGTGGGCGAAACACAGCATACAATTGTGCACAGCAGTACCTCACAAACAGTTATGGATTGAGTGAACAAATTATTATTTTTAACTTTTTTTGTTATACCCTGCATTTAGTATAGCTCTTTATCACACCATCAAGGCATCTCGAAGCACTTTCAAGGATAACAACAAACAACAAATTACATTTGTATAATGCTTTTCATGTCAGGAGGACGTTCCAAGGCACTGGATAATCTACCCACCTCACTAAATATCACTGATATTTGAAGGCAGTATATGTTGTGCTGTTGATGGGGCAGCAGGCACCCATTCAGCTTTTATTCATCGTGTGTTTTCGGCACAGAGGATCATTCGGCCCATTTTTTTTGTGGTGATGTCAGCTTTCCCACAGGAGCTATCTCCTCTAATCTCATTCCCTTGTTCTTTCCCTGTACTCCCCATGTCAATTTTCTGCACACGCTTATTAAATTACCTTTAAATGCAGTTACAAACTCTTAAATGAGTTAGCCTCTCTCTTGCAACGTAAAAATCATAGTATTGCAACTGCTGATTACCTTCCTGTTGGTATCTGTCCTTAAAATTGCCCCTGATAACCATCAACCTGTGGCCTCCTGCCTTGCTACATTAACCTATTTAGTAGAATCACAGAAAGGATACAGCCCTGATGAAAGCCACACCATCCATTGCACACGTACAAAATACAAAGTCACGACACTTCACAGTAAATCCTGTAAAGCTCTTTGAAACTTCCTCCTGATATGAAAGGCATTGTACCAAATGCAAGGATTATTACATTATTGTGTCTGTGCTGGTGCTAGCTCCCATATTGGACCAATCTGTTTATTATTATTAGTATTACTACAAATACTAATAAAATGTTACTGTAACAACCAAAAGGCATAATTTCAGAATGAATAGGGCTGGGGATTCATTGGTAACTTGGAGCATTATTTTTTTTATGATTGAATTAACTCAAAATTTCACAGCTTTATAAAATAACAGAGTTCAAGAATGCATCCTCCAAATGTCATGCAGTCATGGCTGAGTGTTTTGTGTGCAGTGAATTACTTGGACTCCAGAAGACTGAAGGTGCTTTCAGTGCTGAAGTAGAACCAGATAATTGAGACTCATGTCATGAATGCTAAACTAAACCCTGTAGATCAGTGGGTAGAGCACTTGCTTTGCAAGTGAGAGACTTGGGTTAGATTCCCGGCAGGGTGAAATCTTGGGCAAGTTTCCTTACTCCACACGCCTGATAATAATCCCTCAAAAAAAATTGGTCATTTGAATCCACGACTGTTTGTGGGGACACTGCTGTGCACAATTGGCTGCTGCATTTTGCCAACAAATATACAGTCAATTCACTTTACAGTCTATTCTGTGAAACGCTTTAAGATGTCTAGAAAATGTGAAAAGCGCTGTATAAGTTTCAGAGCACTTAACAGTGGCGGAGCCTGACTCTGAGCCGGGGGGAGAGGGGAGGTGGCTGTAAGCACGGTCAAAGAGGAAAGTTTTCAGGCGGGACATGAAATTGGGTAGAGAGGGGGCAAGACGGAGAGATTGAGGGAGAGTGTTCCAGAGCTTTGGGGCATAGTGGCTCTGATTGTGTGGCGGAGGGTGCGAGGGACAAGCAGGAGGCCGGTGCCAGTCGAGCAGAGATGCCAGGTGGTGGATTGTGGAGGTCGAAGAGGTAGGGAGGTACCAGGGAGTGAATGGATTTGAGCACAAGTGTGAGGATCTTGAAGTCAATCGATTTGGTGATGGGGAGCCAGTGGAGCCTGACCAGTACTGGTGAGATGTGGGTACGGAGTTTGGTCTGGGTCAGTATGCAAGTGACAGAGTTTTGGGTGAGCTGAATCTTGTGAATGGTGAGGAGCGCATTGAAGTAATCCAGGCGGTAGGTGACAAACGCATGCACAAGGGTTTCGGCTGCATTTGGGGTAAGGTATGGTCAGAGGTGTGCAATGTGGCGGAGCAGTCAATAGTAAATATATTTAGTTTAGTAGTTAACGGTAAATATATGATTTGGAGGTTCCCCAGACCAATGCTTATATTTATGATTTCATAAAGGAAATGAAGAAATCTTAAACCAGAATGCAGAAGACTGACCAGAATCTGGTAACTCTCTTACTGAAAGGAATCTAGTCACTAGAGGCCTTAACTGATAGCATGGCAACAATATTGGGTAGTCTGGCATGTTTCTTAAATTGAATACTGTCGTGCATGCTTCGAAAGACAGCCTGAGAGGAAATGTAATTCAACCAAAAACAGATTCAGCACAACATTAATCCTGATTATCATGATCCTTGGATTCTTAGATACATTCCTAGTCAATTCTAGTGTCAGTGGAGCTCAAATAAAAGCACCCACAGCTATACTGTATCTGGACAGGTTTTCCTTTTGCCTCATAAAGTACCACATGGCAACATAGAATACATTTTATAGCAGACGTGAGTGGGGACCTGGAACTGATCAACTGTGTGACAGCTGGATCCTTGATTGTGGTCTTATTTTGACCTGCAGCTCTAACATTTGTAGAATCATTGCAGTCTCAATATAATCCACTTCTATCTCTAGTTGTCTCACTTTCATCTTCTGTTCCTCACTGAAACCCAAGTTCATCCATTTCTCCCTCTTCCTTGTTCCATTTTTTTCTACTCTGCCTAATTCAAAGGAGGTATTATTACTTAAACTCCCCTGTTTATTTCTCTAACTCACTGAACCAGTGCCCAACCTCAGCATCTGGTTTGATCCCCAGCCGACCTTACTACCCCATATTTGTTCCCTGACCAAGACAGCTTTCCTCTGCAATGTTACCTGCCTCCAACCCTACCTCATACCTAAAGCCATTGAACCACTCATCCACACCTTTTCATCTCCCACCTTAATTTCTCAAATGGATTCCTCGCTGCTCTCCCCAGTTTGATCATCCACAAGATCCAACTAATACAAAACTCCACCACCTGTATCTTCACTCGCAGCAACTATGCATGCCCATCATGTTAATCCTTGCCAGGCTTCACCGGCTCTGAATGTGCATCGACTTCATGATCCTCATCCTTATATACAAATCTCTACACACCCTAACACCTCCGTACTTCTCTGACCTGCTCGAATCCCACACCTCTGCCAATTGCCTTTGCTCAGCTATCACAGGCCTGCTGCGTGTCCTTCGTTCACTCCGCATCACCATGAACAATCTGCCACTACATCCCAAATCTCTAAAGCTCCTGACCTTAATCCTTCCATTTTACCCCCTCTTTATCTGTAAATCACACCTGGAGATCGACCTTTTCATCTGTGCCTATGGTCACCTACCCTCCCCTTCTCCCTTGCTTGGTGTCCAATCCCATCATTGTATGCCACGCTAAGACGCTAGATATATGCAACCTGTTTATTCGTATGCCATTGCTATGACCATAGCTCCCTTGGTTCACTAAATTAATAGATACTACATGCATTATTAGAGATTATTTATGAATTTATATTAACAAAACATTAAAGGCCATCAAGTTAAACTAATTTTAGATCCCTATGGCTAGCTGTTAGCTATTAAAAATGTCATTAATGTTTACAATTATGGTCTATGATCTCCACTTTTGTTCGTCTCCTTCATCCCATGCAATCATCAGCAAAGACAGCAGATGGAACATGCTCCAGACATCTGTTAATGGCACCATACTGCAAAGAGGTGTGAGGGAGGACCGCAGCTAGTCCTGTAGCTCAGTGGTTAGAGCACTCGCAGGCAGGGCGAAACCTTGGGCAAGTTTCCTTACTCCACACGCCTAATAATAATCCCTCAAAAAAAAATTGGTCATTTTCAATCCATGACTGTTTGTGGGACACTGCTGTGCGCAATTGGCTGCCGCGTTTCGCCCACAAATATACAGTCAATTCATTTTACAGTATATTCTGTGAAGCACTTTGAGACGTCTAGAAGACATGAAAAGCGCTATATCAAATGCAAGGATTATTATTATTATTATATAACAGGATAGACTTCATGATCCTCAACCCTGCTGCCAACATACCCAACTCTTTTGGTTCTTAAACTTTATTTTTTGAATGAAAAGTATTCAGGAGCAACATTAAAACTGTTTCCATCAAAGTTAACAGCAGAACCAATGTTCCTGGTGAAACTCAAGGTGGTAGATTACAATATCAAACTGAAGCCAAGTAAGTAAACTTTAAGAGACCACTGCAGAACTGGATCTAAACATCAAACTCACTCAAAGTAGCCTGGGCTGATCCAGTCTGGACACAATCAGCTGTGTGCAGATTTCCTGCAACAGTACATACTGTTATGCCAGGGAACAAATTCAGATCTGTACTTGGTTTAATAAAAGGCTTTAGCTCAGCAACTACATTGGCGTAGAATTGGGTTTGCATTCAATGGAACTGATATTAGTTATGGTCACACTGACCTCAATACACTGAAACCAAGCTTGGTTGCTTTAGCTATGTTAAATACAGTATAATGGCTTTACACTCAACATGAGGCAATTTATTACAAGCCCAACTGAAAAGTAGACTGAAGTAAATACACAGACATCCCAAAAATATAGGGTAGAACACAGCTCATAAATATTATGTACAATGGAATATATTTGTACCTTAAATTTCTGTTTAATTAAATGTGGCAGAATGAGCAGAGTTTGGAAATGGAAAATAGAAGATTGCAGCGCATGCAGTAATTGTTTGAAAACTGAGATTCAAAACCCATACTTGATGCTGTTAATAATTACATACTGCTCATATATTAACACACTGATTAAGTATATAGGTCACACCATCCAGCAGCAATTTATGGGAAATGGGCGTTAAAGTGGAGATACTTTGCTCATTGAAGCTTGTGGCTTAGATGAAGTGAGCAGCAGCTGTATGCACTTTTAATGAGCACAGCCAGCTTCAACAAGCAGCGCCAATACTCCCATTACAGCTCAAACTCCGAATGGTGGTTTCTCTCCACGGATTTGTGTGCAAATATATATCATAATTTTTTTTTGCATTTGATCACTTCATCAAGATGCCTGAAAGGGCTTCAAAGGATTTACTGACAGTGTATTTTGTAATGCTTACACAGCAGCCAATTTGCTACTATCATCGCCATGTCCTATAAATAGCCATAAAGTGAATGACCAATTTTATCTGGGAAATAGTTGGGCAGGAGAGAAATTTCCTTCTCTTTCCAAATGGTGCCTTGGAATTTTTAACATCCATCTGAACAGGCAGAAGAGACCTCAGACAATGCAGCACACTCCTACACTGCACCAGAACATCAGCCGAGACCAAAGTTTCTCAAATGTGGAGCCACCCATGTGATTGGCCACATCAGACCTCCGGCCAAAGGGTGGGGGAATCCAGAACAAGGGGCGTAGTCTTAAAAAAAGCCAGGCCACTTAGAAGTGGAATCAGAAAGCACTTTTTCACGCAAAGGGTAGTGGAAATCTGGAACTCTCCCCTAAAAGACTGTGGATACTGGATCCATTAACATTTTCAAGACTAAGGTGGATAGATTTTTGTTAGATAAGGGTATCCCAACACCTAGGGATGTCCTCCTGACATGAAAGGCGCTATACAAAAGTAATTTTGTATTTTGTATTGCATTATATCTAGGGGTACGGGACAAAGGCAGGTAATTGGGGTTAAGGTACAGATCAGCCATGGTCTAATAGAATGGTGGAATAGGCTCAAGAGATTGTTCCTATGTTCCTATCTTCCTGTTGCTGAGGAGGGGGCGGCTGGACTACACCTTCCAGGGAGCACCATGATGGTGGACAGGCATGCATGCACCGGAGCCTTGCTTGCGAGAGGAATGGCTGGGGGTGTGAGTGAGCGAGTGTTAAGTTTCGGTAGGCTTGAGTGACAAGGAGATGCCTTCAGCGACTCCTTTCCTCTTCCCCCCCTTCTCTTGGCTGGATTTGATTCATTTGTTGACGGGGTTAGTGAGGCAGTTATTTTTTTAAAAAACAAGTTGCTTTGTTGGTGTTAGGTGCCAGCCAGGCTCAGTTGGTAACACACCTTGAATAGGATTGGGAACTTTGCCCTTTATTCATACGTGATTGAGGTGTTTTTGATGCTGAATGCAAAGAAGCAGTGTGTAAATTTCAAGAGCTACAAGTAGATGGCAAATGCAGTTCATGCAGTGCGTCAGTCTACCTCAGTCAGTGGTGCTCTGAGACACTAGGTTGTAGATTCTAGCCCACGTCAAGATTTGAACTGGCAGAGTCTATAGCAGCTTTCTAAAATGCGGAGGGGGCTGCCAGACAACAACTCCAAGGGAGCATCGCGAGGGTGAGCAGCTGGTGGGCATGCAGGCAATTCCTCTTCGTCTATTCCCATGCTTGAGAAGTGGGGGTAGGAATACAGATTACAAAATGTCACACTGCAAGTGTTGGTGGCGGCACACTGAGATCACCCAAAATATTTGAGAACCACTGGCTTACACTATAAACCCAAAGTCACGACATGGGGTTTGAACCCACAACCTTCTGACTCAGAATTGGGAGTGCTACCAACTGAACCAGATTGACATCTATATAAACAACATGGTTTTACATATCAAATACTTTCAATGAGCTCTATAGCTAAAGAAAACAATTACAGTTACTGGCACCTGATCAGTTTTCCCCATGTAGGAGGTCCTAGTGATTGTACTTAGTTTTCAAGGGAAGGCTTATGGCTGTCTCTCCCTGGTATCCTCTCTCTGGCCTCCCCACTCTCCGACCTTTGACCAAAGTTTACAAGTTCACTAAACTTCAAGTGTGATAATTGGAATATCTACAACGTTTGTAAACTCGACCTCTAACTTTTCCACCTTGGTCAATAAGAAATAATTATTGACTAACTGGATACTGTCCTGAAACGTATTTTTGGCCAGTGGTGCGAAACCACAGGATTCAATCCATTTATAGCATTTCCTCAAACATCAGAGTGAGGAGAGCTTTATTCCATTTCCCTTTGAGGACTTGTGTTTAATTCTCCAGAGATTTGGATGTTGAATGAAGCCAGTGTCTTGGTAAACTAAACTCAAATAATAGATTAGCGGAACACTAATAATGAGGGGTTAATTCCTAAACACAACCCATTCCTGAATTATAGTTGGGCACAATTAAAGCACATTTTCTCTCCAGTCACTTAATTAAGAAAATAATTAAGGAACTTTAGAATTTAGCTTTTAGAAATACTGCATTTCCCCCCAGTATGTTTACCTTAGTCAAGCTCTAGACTAAGGAGAGCACATTCAAGTTCAAGTTCAGAAGCAGTGAGGGGAACACATAGTTTGAACAGACTGGTGAACATGTGGAATGGATAAAGCTTTCCTGCTGCAGTTGAAGGATACACGGACAGGCTTGAAGATGTGGCTAGGATATCAGATTTTCTGGTGAATCTTGTTGATCTTTAGATATTGTGGTGCTGTTTAAGAATTACAGAATTGCACTCATATTGAATTGCCACAACTGAGAGCAGCCCACTTTACCTTATGAGTTCAGCTTGACTTGGATTGAATCCAAAGCAAATTGTGTCTTCAACCTGTTCCAGCCCAGATTTTGCTGATGGCTGCCAGGGCAATATCCCATTATGCAACTCATGCACATTGATTCTGCTATGATATGCTATGATAAGTTGTCACAATAGTGTGGACAAGATTGATATTTCTTGGGAGTGGAAGTTGGGCGGGTGCCATGTGAATAAGAAGGTTAGAATAATTCCTAATATTAATTATAAGTCAAATGCAAGAACACAAAGCAACTACAGTAGCTTATACTGAATACTCTTTCATATTCCAACACCATATGTGGTTTAGGGCTCCCTCACTGATAAGGAAGACTTATAAAAGATCCTCTCTGTGAACACGCTCTCCCCTCTAATACAGGTTCTTGTATGGCATACAGAGATATCAATATAGAGAGAGTCTTGTTATCTAAACAAGAGCGTCCTTGTTATCTAGATCTTTTGGGAAAATAGTTGCTGTAAAGAGCCTCTTATTAAACGCTTCAAAAACAAAGGAACAAGACTGTTTGTCACCCAACCCCTTCATACAGTGCCTCATTTCTCCCACACTCCAATGCAAGGAATTACATAGTTACAAGCAGAAACATGAGGCTGTTTGAATCACATAATATGCATGGCAAGAGACCACACAATGTTAACGCTCTTTTTTTCATTTTACAAAAGCCTGCAGCTACAGTACATTGCAACATCATCATGTTACATAATTTCAAATGGCTGTTGTCTAATTAAAAGCAAATTCCAGAGGCAACCAAGTAGCCTTGTATCGGAAGCCTCTGACTCACTTTGCCCTGGAGTTGTGGAGATCTCATTCTGCTTTCCATCAGGTGAGGCACTGAATGTAGGAGATGCTTTCCCATTGAAATAGGGAGGGACAACACATACGGGTTGCAATACTGTTTGGTTACACAAATCTCTTTAGTAATTTAATGATAATAATCCTTGCATTTGATATAGCACGTTATCACATTAACAAGGCATCTCAAAGCGCTTCACAGGATTTGACTGTTAAATGTAATATTTTTTAGGCAAACATGACAGTCAATTTGTGCATAAGTAACCACAAAGTAAATTATAATTTTTTAGAAACATAGGAACAGGAGTAGGCCATTTGGCCCATCAAGCCTGTCCCACCACTTCCCAAGATTGTGGTTAATCTGCAAATCAATTGCACCTCCCTGGCCACTCCCCATACCCCTAATACCCCTGTTTATCAAGCATTTATCTATTTAAATTTATTTATTAAATTCTATTTATTTGGGGTATTATTGGCCAGGACACCATGAGAAGCTCCCTTCTGTTTTCAAATAGTGTCATGGGATCCAGAATGGCCACCTGATCAGGCAGACAGGACCTTGGTTGAACACCACTTCCGAAGTACGGCACCTCCAGCCATGTGGCGCTTCCCCACTGTTATACTGAAGTGTCACATATTTTGGTCTGCGACATCTTCAACCCCCACCATCACTATATAACAATATAAGTTAAAAACGAAGCATTTTATTTTAAGATTTTTTCATTCACTCTAGACTTTTAACTTAAAATCCCAAAGTGGGACTACACAAACGTTTGCTTCAGAGGCAAGAATGCTACCAACTGAGCCAGACTGAGACCAATGTCACCCACTAATAGGAACTGTGCATATTATATTTATATATCAAAAAAGGGGCTACATGAAACATTGACCAGAATTTCAACCTAGGGGAGTCAAAAGAATATTTTAATCTATTTACGGAATTGTTTAATAAGAGGAAATCTTGCATTTGATATAGAGCCTTATCATGTCTTCGAGACATCTCAAAGCGCTTCACAGAATATATTGTAAAATTAATTGGCTACATTTTGTGGGTGAAACGCAGCAGCTAATTGTGCCCAGCAGTGTCCCACAAACAGTCATGGATAGAACGACCAAATTATTATTTTTGTTTTTGAAGAGATTATTACGTCTGTAAAAGTAATCTGCCAATTGACTAATAACCAGGTTCCTACTTACTGCTAGGTAAGCAGAGGTGTGTGGAGTAAGAAAACTTGCCCAATGTTTCGTCCTTCTCGGGAATCAAACCGACTTGCGAGGCGAGTGCTCTAACCACTAAACTGCAGGACTTCACAGGAATTAGATAAATGGTTAAAAAGGGGGAATATGAAAGGGGATGGAGAGTGATAAGAAAGTGGCAATTAAATAAGATGGCTCATGCAGAGAAAAACATTGGTGCTAAATGGGCTGTTTTATACTGCAAAATTATTTGATTCTATGATATCTGAAACTGCTTACAATTGGTTTTAAATTGATTTTTTTCCATGATTTTACACAACACTGAATGCAAATAATCTTTTAGATGTCATGATTCAGTTTTAGCTGGGTTAAATCCAAGATAAATTCAGTGTTAGATTTGTTTTATCTCACATTTCAGTATAAATACCTAAGAATGAGTTGACATTTTAATGAGAAACATTGGAAAGTATCCACCTCACATAGGTTGTGCACACATTTTTTGAGACGCTCCCTTTAACACAGTGTACACCATATCCTTGTGTGCGCTGGCACACACCCTCATAAGGCGCACTTGCCACTTTCGGAAGATGCCCGATGTGCACCATACATGCACATGTTTACTTTATATACATATATGGGACACTCTTTGGTTACATCTCGAGCGTTCTTCTGAACCCCTACTTCAGTCAGTTTTGGGTGCGCTCATGGGCTACCCAGTGGATGCACTCTGAGCGGGTTGTGTCAGAGCGGCTCCTGCCGGGGTCAGGCCCTATCTGGCCTTTGCCGTGGTTGAGCTGAACTTCAGCTTGTCCCTGATCCTAGTGTTCATGAGCCTAAGGCAGGCCCTCACCGTCCCCTCGTTCTGCCAGAAGAACACCTGGTTTTGGGAATGCCTAAGGGCCTCCTTTACCGAGTTTATGATCCTCCAGGCAAACTGGATGTGGGTTTCGCTGTGAGTGCCCGGGAACAGGCCGTATAGCACCGAGTGCCATAACAGCGGGTCCTCAAGGGCGAACCACGAGAGAATCCATTCCAACTTTTTCCAAACTGCCTTTGCAAAACAACACTCCAGGAACAGGTGATCCACTGTCTCCTGGCCTCTGCAGCCGGCTGACTGGCCCAGACCTCGACCTGCATGAAAGCCTTGAGGGGGAGGGCTCCTTTTATCACCAGCCAGGCCATGTCCTGATGGACGTGGGTCAGGGCCGGTGATGAGGCATTTTGCCAGACATAGCTGGCTGTCACCGCAGGGTACCTCCCGATCAGGTCTGCCCTCTCCCCATTTCGAATATAGACTTTGTATGTTTCAGCCTGGCTAAATTGTTAGCAGTCTTGCCTCTGAGTCCGAAGGTTGTAGGTTCAAGCTCCGCTTCAAGACTTTGAGCTCATAGTCTAGGCTGATACTCCAATGCATTATTATTATGCAATGCGCTGCATTATTCGAGGTGCAATGAGGAGTTAAACCAAGGTGCTTGTTCAGGTAGGTGTCAAAGATCCCATGGAACTATTGAGAAAGTGAAGGGAGTTTCTCCCAGGGTCCTAACCAACAATCACTCAGGTAAAAAAATGATCACTCACTTCATGGCAGTTATCAGGACATCGCTGTGCATAATTTGGCAGCCGTGTTTACCTATAAATAAACGATCAATATACTCGACAGTAAATCTCTTGAAACACTTTGAGGTGTTTCAGTGACATGAAAATACACTATATCAAATGCAAGGATTGTTATTATTATTATAGTGTATATTGACAAAGGTGCTACTTGGATTTTTTGAATCCAATATTCAACTCCTGTAAATTGGACATGGAACTCTGAGTGGATTCCCTATTAATGATTCCTAGATGAAACATGAACTGCGTGACATTCAAAAATAAAACAGGTTACATTCCTCTGGGGAGACAGGGCATGTTCCATCCAGTCATGAGAATTTCCATGGGTAGCTGGCATGCATGGAATTCTCTTTGGTTTGGAAATTCTTAAGTCTGGTGATGGGTTTCCGTATGTGTCAGACAACTAGCTGATCAAAACAAAATCTTACCAGGATACACTTTATTATTTGGTGACTCATTGTGCAGTGTCAAACACATGGCACACACACCTGACTAGAGATTAAAGAGGGCAATAAAGGTTAGATTTTACGGATAAAAATATTGGATGGAACACAGTTACTGTGTTTTGTCAAGCATGTGTATGTCACAAAATATCTCTGCAGGAAATCTGCCAGAGTTCCCAATGATTATTTTTGTTTTGCTCGTAAATTGTGTTCGCATGTATGGTTAAAACAGCTTCTTTTGGCACTAAGGACAACTGCTCAGGCAGCTTTAGGAAGAATATCACTGTTGTTGCCATCAGGAATGAATTTAGCGGACCAAAAGAAGGCCAGTACTTGGCTCTTGGGATGAAGTGGCAGACTTCAGGGCACCGTTGATGACAGATCATGCAGTCTGACCTGTCAGTAGGTCATGGAGAAGATGCAGTTGTGACCCTTCCCATTTGGCTTCTGTAAACCAAAGCCCGAATGGGCATGTGTCCTAGCTCGACAAGTAAAGGCAAGCTTACCAAACAATGCTTTCCAATGGTGGGCCGTGTGTATTTAGTAGATTGAACTCTAGCATGTCCCCATTGTCCACTCTAATGACCTAAGCCTTGACTTGTGTCAGCCTGTGCTTTAATTTGTTAGGATTAGGTGAGCAGGGTGTATGCTTCCAGTGAGATGGTGCACCTTCTATAACAGACAAACTGAAGCAATTTGTATCTGGAACTCCAGTAGTTTGATTTGGAGACTCTTAAATATAGTGTTGATGGATTTCCACCTGTCTCAGACACCTAGCTGAACAAAGGAAAGATAGGACATGATAGATGTAAAGGCAGGTGTTGTAAGGCAACTATAACCTGCATTAATTTTACATAGCTGTGTCATTGGGTCGTACTTTTAAAGAAGTCTGGCAGTCCATCTATTGGGAGTGCTTTTGCCTTCTGTGCAACCTGTACCAATGACAAAGACCCAGCTTACATCCACTTTATGTCCAGTTAAACAGATCAGAAAGATAAAAGAGTAGGGATTCTAAAGAGAGCACAGAGCTATTTGTAAGAGTCAAGAATACCATTCTAAGTAGACCATCCAGTCGTTCTATCCCTGTTTTTCAGAATGCAGAGAAAATCTATCCCTTGCTCTTAGGCTCAGGGTTGTCCAAAGCTTTTAAGATGTAATGGGAACTGGACTACATTGTGTGAGAGTCCACCTTCGCCAGTGTTTAAGAGTTGTACCTGGGCTATCAATCTTTTGCAAGGTCATGACTGAAGCAGGGCCACAGGAACTGACAGTGCTGGAGCCAGGCCTCCATGTCTATAGCAAGAACACATGAGCTGCTGCAGCTACACCTCAACATTGTGCATCAATCCAAACAGTCTGAATAAAACACCAGCAATGAAGCTTCACAAACTGCTTCCTTGCTGTGAATCTTTCTCTCAGACATGGCTGTTGCATTTTACTTTGTCCTCTGCTCTAGAATTTCATATGCAGATTTTGAACACATTATCTCACTGAAACTTCTCAAAAGTCATCACAAGTACTGCAGTGACTGGTTTTGAGGGCAAACACAACAGCAGTTTGCACTGACAAGATCCCACAAACAACCATGAGTTGAATAATCAATTTATCTGGAGAGTTGTTGGCCAGGACACTGGAATACACTACCTTTTCTTTCTGATTTATTTTTATTCACCGGGTGACTGATACATGGGGAGACTCATCAACATCTTTTCGAACAGTGGCATTAGATCTTTAACATCCACCCGAGCATACAGGTGGGTCATTTATCATAAGTTAACTATCGCTTGCTGAAGAAATGGTTATTGCTGCATAGATTTCAGATTTTCCTGTCGATACTCCCAATGCAACATCTTCATTTCTTTCTGTGCTCATAGCAAGGTCAACTTTTCCTTATTACAGTCTCCTCTTAACACAAGCAAATATCCAGAGCTAATATAAGGGGAAATACTATTAGAATTCAATTTACGACCTCATGAATTAAGAATATACTCTTAACAAGATTGTATTGCGATTCCCAAACAGTTCATACAATTCATACACCTTTGACTCACCCTCTTTGAAAATCTGTTATCCCGAAGCTTGTCATTGTCAGGATCAAACCTTGAATATGCCAGCATTTTGGCATCACAAGAGTTTTACTTTAAAATAAATCAAACATTAACATTTGTCCACATTACCCTGATTTCAGAAATATTTGCAGGCTTTGTCCATTGTGTAGTTTATGACATTTAGTTAATTATTTGAAAACCAAATATGTTTCAGAAAATGTGTTTCATTTGAAAGCCAGAAAGTGAGTTTAGTCCTAACATCTTGCTGCTGGAGTCCAGTCCAGTAGCATCATGAATCTATAAACATTGTGAAAGAGTGCTCAGAAGAGCAGGAAATTTGGCATTATAACAACAATAATAATCCTTGTATTTGATTTAGGGCCTTTTGTGTCAGAAGGAAGTCTCAAAGTTCTTCACAGGCTATACTGTAGATTAGAATATATGGCTGGAGTGGAGGTACAGTAGTAGCAGCAGCACAGGCTCAATGAACTGAATGGTCTCTGACTTGTAATTTCTATGATTCAACTTAGCCTTTGTGTGACACTTGAGGCCTTCTCTAGTTATTATCATATTACTAATATCCTTTTCAGCACTTTGCACCTCTCAGCAAGGCAGTTTTGAATGTGAAATAGACTCTGTCAAGCTGTATTTGTAACCAGGACGCAAGTTATGATATTGTTTGAACCTGCAATGAATATTATAACAGGCAACAGCTAACAGCTCACTTACATCTGGCACTGTGTATTCATGATACATTCATGGGTATGCAAGCAAGACAAACTGGACATCCAAACAGAACATATTGTGGTTATGCTGTAGAAGCTGGCATCCACTTATCTAAATTCTTGGGAGGATGTGATATTTTATTTTTATAAGGGGGTGTGCCTTATTTCACACCAGGTTAGTTCTCTGTACCAACAGCGTACAGCTTCTATAATACGGATATAATCTTCACTTCATGCATGGATGAGAGCCTCTTTTTACCCAATGCTTATATATTCTTAGATGGATTTAAAAATGGTGAATGAATGAGTTTATATAATTCCTAATATATTGAAGGCTGTTAAGATCAGGTTTCTCTGAAGAAATGGAAGGCTGAAAAGTTTTGAGTAGAAAAATAATATTAAAGAGTATGGAGAAGGAGCAGAATTTGGGATTGGAGTAGAGACCAGTGAAGCAAATAGCACCTTCATTGACCCGATGGGCCACTGTGTTGTAAACTTTCAATGATTCTATGAAGTAGTGTCCATTTAATTGATAGAAGAGAGGATGGATAGTAAAGCATTGCTTTTTCTGAAGTAATGAACACTAAGTGTGTATTACTAGTTGAAGTGGTTGCATTAATTGCATCTCAGTTCAGAGAGGAAGGAGGAGAAATTTCACTTTAGGGTAAATTTACTCTATTTTGTCACACTTCAGTGGACAGAATTTGGCAAATTCTTAATTGCACTCCAATGTTGAAGCCATTTTTCTATAAATTTATTTTAAGTGCTACTGAAAACTGACTTCAAATTTCAACACTTTGCCAAATTCTGGATGCTCAGAGATGCTGTATAAATACCGTAAGTGTCCATTTCATTGGGAGGTAAAATTTCTCCCTAGAAGTTACTTTTGAGAAGATAAGTTATTTTATAAAACTTAAGACCTACTTCTTCAACCACATCTATGGACACCTCTCCCTTTTCTTTTTCTCAGTGTCCAATCTCGCTATTGTGTGATGCTCCAAGACGCTACCTGCATGAAGGCGCTATATAAATGCAAGTTGTTATTTTATTCAAAGGGTCTTCAATTTTGTGATGAAGTAAAATAGCACATCCATGAAATCAGTGGCTATCAAGGCCCCTGTGTGTCCTTGTGCAAAAATAGGGCCCCCTTTCTGACTCCAAAATGTTGCTTCCCTTTACCATCCATATCATAACATGAGATGCAGGAAGTCATTGGGAGAGGTGTGAAGGAACCTTCAAATTAAAAAAAACTCTGCCGGTACACTGTACTAGCACATATTAGCCCACTTCAAGCCCAAGAGACAGGTATTTCTGGAATGGATTATTTTTTTTTGGGGGGGGGGGGGGTGGGCTATGTTTCCAACAACAACAACTTGCACTTATATAGCACATTCCTCGCAGAGTCACATCTCAGAGAGCTTTAGAAACAGGTAAGATTCTTACCTGTCCCCATGGACTTGTGGGCCCCAGCAAGACTGCATGACTTGCACCATTGTGGTTATGCCACTGCTTGGAAGCAGCTCTGTACCCAATGGATTTGTGTCCACACAATGTCACACATGCTGGCTGCAGCATAAGCTCTGCCGGTGAAGAGAATGAAATCCAGCTGCTCCTTAAATAGTAGGGTTTCATACCTAACCCAACTGAAAGGCTCCTGGGCCAAATAGGCTGATATTCTATTTGTGAGAGCAGACATAGCTAATGAAAGCAGAGAAGTAAAATAAGGTAAAGCAAAACAAATGGAGCGAAGCTAATTGCTCAAGGGAGAGTGTAGGACAGAGAGAGGAGAGAAGTGCAGAAAGTCAGAAACATACCATACATTACTTGGGGTGCCCATGACCTTTTCAACTGCAATCTTCCTTATGCATTACTACAACAGCACCCCTCTCTGTTAGATCCGTCTCCCTGTTCAGTGACTCGTTTAACCTATTCAGCACCATTAGCCAGATCAAATTTAGAGGTACAGTGAAATTCTGGGAAGATCATGCTGCCAATGGAATTGTGATTCTCTAGGTACATATAACTCCCTGTGTAGTCACTCTGAAGTCCACAATATTGTGTACAATATACAATATTTGTAATAACTCCTCAGTCTCAACTTTGAGCTCAAGGTTGAGATTGACACACCAATTCAGTACTGAGGAAGCCTGAAGTATGTTTCTTCAAATGAGTTGTTAAATAAGTCTGTCTACTTAAGATAAAGATCCAATGAGATTATTCAAAAAGAGAAGGGAGTTTCTCCTAGTGTCCTGTTCAACAATCCTTTAGATTAACTGATCATTCACTTCATGGCTGTTTGTAAGACCTTGCCTTGCACAAATTGCCTGCTGAGTTTGTCTACAAATCACAGTCACTCTCTTGACAGAAATGATCTATGAAACACAATGAGACATTTTGGCATTATACTCTTTATACCAAACGTAAAGATAATACTGTACGTTCAGGTCTGCTTAATTTCCTCTGTGATCACTTTCAAGTATCCATTATTCCATTTGTAAACACTCCTGAGTCCTCATTACTCCCCATGTGTCAGTCTGGCTCTGTTGGTATCAATTTCGCCTCTGAGACAGGAGTTGTGGGTTGAACAACAACAACAAGATTACATTTGTATAGCGCCTTTCACGTCGGGAGGATGTCCCAAGGCCCTGGACAGTGTACAGCATTTCAGACCCGAGCTGGAGCCAGGGGTGAAGAAGGGAGGGGAGGGGAAGGGGGGTGACTGATGGCATGGTCGAAGAGGATGGTTTTGAGGCAGGACTTGAAGAGGCTAAGGAGGGGACGAGGCGGAGTGTTTGGGGGATGGAATTCCAGAGGTTGGGGGCAAAGTGACTGAAGGCTCTCCCGCCATTGGTGGGTCGGATGGGTCGGGGGACGTGGAGCAGGCCAGAGCCGGCTGAGCGGAGGGAGCGGGCGGGTTAGTAAGGGGTTAGGAGGTCGCAGAGGTAGGGTGGGGCGAGGCCATGGAGGGCTTTGTAGGTGAGGACAAGGATCTTGAACTGGATCCTCTGAAGGATAACGAGCCAATGGAGTTGGGTGAGAGTGGGGGGGATGGGGTCACGGAGTTTGGTGCGGGAGAGGACACGGGCTGCAGAGTTCTGGATTATCTGCAGCCTGTGGAGAGAGGAGTTGGGAATACCGACAGGCAGGACGTTTGCATAGTCGAGCCTGGAGGTGATGAAGGCATGAATAAGAGTTCAAGCGGCCTAAGGGGTGAGGTAGTGGTGGAGTCGGGCGATGTTACGTAGGTGAAGGAAGGCAGAGCATGTGATGGCTTGGATGTGGGGAAGAAAAGACAGTTGAGGGTCGAACAAGACACCCAGGTTCCTGACTGACTTGGTGAATTGAAGTGTGCAACTATGGAGGTGATGCTGCCAGAGCCTGAGGTGCTGAGGCGCTGGCGTGAGCCAATCAGGAGGGCCTCAGTCTTGTTCACATTCAACTGTAGGAAATTTGCCCTCATCCAGGACTTGATGTCCGACAGACAGTCTGTCAGGACAGCAGTGGTCCTGGAGTTGAGGGTGGAGGCAGAAAGATAGAGTTGGGTGTCATCCGCATACATATGGAAGTTAACCCCATGTCTGCAGATGATGATGAAGCCCATGACTGGCTTTGAGCTCATATAGTGCAGACTGTCAATGCAATGCAGTACTGGGGATATGCTGCACTGTTGGAAGTGCCATCCTACCTGCTGTTACAACAAAGTCCCATCTGCTTATTCAGGTACACTTAAAAGATCCCATTAGTTCCATGGATTGCAAACAAAGAAGAAAGTTTCTCCCAGTTTTGTGGCCAATAATCCCCCAAATAAAGTCAGTCACTTAATTTATGGCTGTTTTGGGGACATTGCTGTGCACAAATTGGCTACCGCCCTTGCCTAGAAACCCTGTGACATGCTTTGACACATTCTCCAAAGGTGAAAGGTGATCAAATGCGAAGATAACAATAATTATTGTAATCAACACCAGTCCCTATTTTTCTTATCACTTTTACACAGAGTACAAGAGAGAAACAGTAGTGATTCCATGTTTATCAGAAGAGTCAGGTATTTTACCTACCTCACTCTCTAACATCTATATCACACTTGTGATTGGGACGTCCTCTCGATGTGAAAGGCGATATACAAATGTAATATTGTATTGTATTGTGATGGACATCATATCACTCCTCTTCCCCCCAAAAAATTACAGCTCAACTATCTCTATTTATTCTACTATATGTGTATGAGTATGTGTGGGGCCGAAAGGACGGAGAGGTAATTCAGTAACACAGGGATCTAATTTGTAATACTTCACAATGAGAATCCTCACTAAGAAATCCTCACCTCCTTGTGTTTGGTGTAGAGCCTTTCAAGTTAGCAGGACATCCCAAAGTGCTTCACAGGATATAATGCAAAATGTAGCGATTGTGTTTTGTGGGCTAACGTGACGGCCAATTTGCACACAGTTATGTCCCACACACCGCCATGGAGTGTCTGACCAATTTTATTTTGGGGGGAATTGAGGATGGATAATTTCATATCTAATGTTTGTTTTGTTTATGCAGCAATTCATGACCTGCTGCATCCTGGCAGTATTTGAAGAGCAAACATTTTAATTTTGAATGCAGTTGGAAACCATATATTTGTTTGTGTCATTCTACTGAGGGTTTGGCTCAAGACTGGAACATTAGGCAAGGTGAAGAGTGTACGTAAGGGCTGTGGTACATTGTTAATCCTGTGATACATTGTTAATCCGTGGAGTCCTGTAGCTCAATGGTTAGAGCACTCGCTTTGCAAGTGAGAGACCTGAGTTCAATTCCAGGCAGGGCGAAACCTTGGGCAAGTTTCCTTACTCCACATGCCTAATTGGTTGCCACGTTCGCCCACAAATATACAGTCAATTCACTTTACAGTATATTCTGTGAAGCACTTTGGGACGTCTAGAAGACGTGAAAAGCGCTATATCAAATGCAAGGATTATTATTATTATTATTAATCATCAAAAGTTAAAGACACTTTTACTGTTTCATTTGCAATGGGTAAACGATAAACATGGCCACACATGTGAAAATGTGGTGCAATATTTTTCATATTGCTGTAAAGTGAAGCTATCGATGTATAACTGTTTGGGGCTCTATCATGTGCTGCTTATGAAACAATTCACCTTTACATTCGTATTGGTGTCAATGTGTGAGTTAGCTTTTAAATGTTTTGCATATTATCATTCTTATGCACTGAGTTTAGAATGCACATCAACACTGCGGAAACTCTGCATCAGAACAAGCTACATACAGAGCATAATAACAATAATATTCCTTGCATTTGGTCAAGCCCCCATTCCCTTGTTTATGCATCACCATCTCTGTAAAGTTTTCTGAGATTTTGTTTATGTAACCAGTGTGGTATAATTGCAAGTTGTTTGGATTTGAGACTCTTAACATGGTGATGGATTAGTGCATGTGTCAGACACATGGCTGGCCAAACCAAGTAAAACCTCTACAGCACCTGTTTTATTTTCCAACTGTTAGACTTTAAATACAATTCAAACGTGTTTTAATGTGTCAGGAAAAGATTATTGCCGGTGTTCAGACAATACTCTGCACAAATTGGTGGCCACATTCGCCTACAAAATACAGAGTCACTTCACTTAATAGTAAATCATGTGAAGCACTTTGAGATATCCTCCCAATGTGAAAGGTGCTATATCAAATGTAAGGATTATTATTATTACTATTGTTTTGGTTGCCGCTTTTGCATAACAGCTAAAACTCTACATGCTGAAGAATTGTCTGACTAGGAACTATTAGATGAAATGTTTTTGAAGGTGTTTGCTGACAAAGTAAGTCACTTCACTCTACAGTAAAACCTGTGAAGCAAGTCGAGACCTCCCACATGAAAGGTGCAAGATCAAATGCAAGGATTACTGTTTATGATATCAGTTTACATATATTTTCCATGAACATATAAAACACATAATAAGACCCAATAAGGTCTGTTACAATTCGCCTTGGCTGCTGTTGATTAAAAAGCAAAATCAACTTGGCTCCGGCTCCTGATCGCCATCCAGGCATCACTGTTGTAATATGTGTGGGTATCAGCAGGCTAGACATTAACATGCCACACAGTTCACTGCCCAGAAACCATAGTAATTTACTGCACAGAAAAATGCCATTCAGCCCATCACCCCTGACCTGGCTCTTTTAAAGACCAAACCTTACAGTCCCATGTATCTCCCCATAAAACAACAACAACAAATTACATTTTACATGTATGTAGTGCCTTTTATGTCAGGAGGACGTCCCATACACCTTATAGTTTATATGATGAGTGGACTCTTTTTTAATCCTTGCATTTGATATAGCGCTTTTCACGTCGGGAGGACGTCCCAAAGCGCTTCACAGAATATACTGTAAAGTGAATTGACTGTATATTTGTGGGCGAACGCGGCAGCCAATTGCGCACAGCAATGTCCCACAAACAGTCGTAGATTGAAAATGACCAATTTATTATTGTTTTTTGGGTTTTTTGGAGGGATTATTATTAGGCGTGTGGAGTAAGGAAACTTGCCCAAGGTTTCGCCCTGCCTGGAATTGAACCCAGGTGTCTTGCTTGCAAAGCAAGTGCTCTAACCACTGAGCTACAGGACTCTTGTCCAGTTGCCATGGAACAATATCCTCCAGTGCCTTCTGAAGAGTTGGAGGAAAAAATTCAAAGGAAAATAGAAAATTGGTAAATTAACTACTATAAATTATAATCTTCTTTTATATCCTGAATACCCAGGGATACTGTGCTTCAGAAGGTAATGGAACTGTGTAAATATTTCCTAGTTAAGCAAGCTCTAATGAATCAAAAAGAACAATATTTATCAAGAAGATAATGATTGCACTTAGTAGACATGTAGGAAACAGAACAAATTCTAGTTTCTCTAAAAACAATTTAGCAGTCAAGTGGTTAATTGAAATAAACTTACAACAACAATAACAACTTGCATTTATATAGCATCCTTCATGTCAGGTAACATCTTTGAGTGTTTAACAATGGCAGAGTTTGATGCCGAGCTGGGAGAAAGGGGATGAGACATTTTAAACATATACGTTTTGCCCAGAGATTACATCCTGATTTCTTTAATGTTTCACTTATTTTTACATTTCGTACATGTGCATGTGCAGTTTTACACATCCCCAATCAATCCAATTGTTTGGATTGAGGTTACATGGCAAATATTTGTTCCTGATGTTGCATATTACTTTAAGGCTAAATTGGCAATTGGATATTGACAAAGAGAAGCAAGCAGGAAGCATACAATGATTCTGGGAAAGGGACTGGGCAGAGTGTTGAAGAAAGTGGAAGTGTGAGATTGAAATAAAGGAGCTATTGAATCTAAACTGTGTTGTGGATTGACAAATAATACACCTGGCATTTTTTTTTGCCCTGGATAATATACATTAAAATATTTTAAAATGTCAACATATTGTGGGTACAAGCCACAGTAAAAGTAACCCACAAATTTGTAGGAAGCAGAACATGCTGTTCCTAGTGATCACGCCTGAATAAAGAGTTGCTTGTTAATATGCCAGCAGTTACTCACCACTTAATGAGTAGGAGTCTTTGCCTGCCTAAAATAAGAACATACAAGTACAAGAAGGTCCATAACAAAGGTAGGCCATTTAGTTCATGGAGTCTATTTCCTCCACAGATCCTGGACAACTGTACATCAGATTTAGCCAACTCACGCAATTTCTAAGGGAGGTAACCAACAAAGACACCCATGTTATAATACCCCTACATTTGATATAATGAGGGAGGATGTCTCAAAGTACTTCACAGGATGTGCTGTATTGAGGCTTGAGGTTACACTCCATGGCCAGTATTTGCTTCAGACGCTATACATTAAACAAATTTTAAAATGTGAACTTATTGTGGGCAGAAACAATAGTATTCTGGTCTGAATAAAGGTTCTTTTGTTAATGTGGTAACGAAGATTAAAGAATGTAACATTTTGTATTCTCCCTAAATTGAGCAAAATCTCGAGGATATTCTTCCAACCTTACAGCATTTGGATTTGACATTATGATCCACTGACATTGTGATCCAAATGAGTCCCGGAAGAACAGGAATCGTTTTATTGTGTACACTAGTTGATCATTAATGCCAATACTTGCTGATTTAATTTTCAATGATGTTCTGAGTCAGATATTTATGCAAATTGGTTTTAAAAGAGTAGCATCCAGTGGAAGCTTATCCCTTATGCCTGCTATTCAGCACTGTTAAAAACATTTCATGTTCAGGTTTGAAGGTGCCACAGGATGGCCCAATGACTGACACGAGTGGATTCAAGCCCAAGAATTTGAGCAACATTGGGGTGGAGAAGAAGAGGAAGTGAGTGTTCATCTGCAGTCCACTGGAACATCCCCAGAAGCAGAATATCCCACAATGTGGCAATTATGATCTGTGATAACATCAAAGTGAAAAATTAGGTTTATGATATGATAATTTTAAACAAATAACCCAATTTTCACCCCATTGCTACTGTAGAAATTGTAGCAGACTAGTGTTTGTCATCATCATTACATTTGGTACGGCACCTTTCTTATCAGAAGGATGTTCCAAAGTGCTTCACATACTGTAAAATGGAGTGACTGTGTGTTTTGTGGGGAAATGTGGCAGCCAATTTCCTGCAAATAGCCATGGAGTGAGTGACCAATTTTGTTTGGGGGTTTGTTGGCCAGGACACCAGGAGAAACTCCCTGCTCTTTTCAAATAGAACTGTGGGATCTTTAACATCCACGTGGATAAGCAAATGGAACTTCAGTTTAAAGTCTCATCCAAAGGACGTCATATCCAGCAGAGCAACACCCCGAGTACTGCATTGGAATCTCATTTTAGACTATATCAGATTTGCAGGAAGGATGATTTAGCTTCCAAGTTAGAATTTCCTGCCTCTTTTTAAACATCACATTGAACTCAACCGATTCTGTTTATCATCAGCCTGCCTATTATCGTTCTAATAACCCACAATAACCACAAGTATTAGTCAAAAGGTTCTTTCATTCCATTTTGGCATTCCTTCATGGCATTTCAACCCAAAATTTGTGCTTTTTTTTGGTTATTTTATATGACCCATTAATATGCATGTCTGTCATGTCTGATAACCACCGTTGATTGCTTTGAAGCCACAAATGGGGGAAAGTTTTGTTAATTGCACATTTCCTGTGTACGCATATGTTTTGAGTTAAAGCAACATGCTTGTGTTACATCCTTCATTTGTAACTTTCAAAGACTTTCACAGGTAATAAAGGCAACTTAGACAAGTCTGGGTTTATAGGCCTTCCTACCACAACATCAGATACAATAGAGCCCAGTGTTTCAAAATTTCCCACACATAGGCTAACCTTACTGTTCCAAGCCTGTCTGCATTTCCTTATGAAGTCCAGTGCTAGCAGACTAAGACTCTTTTTGTCACTTTCTGCAATTCAATGCTGATTGATGCATAACGGCAAGATTGCTTAACCATACATTTCCGACTTGCAAAGCTGTACACCACATAACTTTATTCTTTTCATGTCTATTTACAGTCTACATATTACAAATTATTCAGAAAATGCTGGCCATTCCCGCCCTTAATTACTTCTCCAGGATAACTTGTTGACTTTAGAGAAGTACAGCCTCGGTAGTTAGAAAGGTAGCAATGCATTGTATCCTAGTCCCTTACAAAATGTAATTTGCTCATAATAGTAACATCTGCAACAATAGCAATTTGCATTTATATAGCACGCCTCACTCAGAGTAAAGTCCCAGAGAAGAATAACAGCAAACCACGTAAATCGCCACCTAAAAATCTAAGTCAAGCATGTTTTGAAAAGACAAATTGATTTCCAGAAGAAATGACAGCCATGAAGGGAATGACAGAATTTGATAGAATTACACAATTGTAGTGTGTAAGAATGATAAGAAGAATGCTGCTAATGAACTGTTAGTGATGCGCCTGCTTAAACAGGAAAAATTAAGGCTTTTACTGACGATACGCTGACATTTTGGCCAAAACACCCCAAGTAAATTGATCATTACCTTCATGGCTGCTGTGTGCAAATTGGTTGCTGGGTTAGACTACAAAAAATTTAGGCACTACACTTTACAATGAATCCCGTGAGGCACTTTGAGATGTCCTCCTGACTTAAAAGTCATTAAATAAATTAATATTAATAATAATTCTTGCATTTGATATAATGCCTTATCATGTCTTCGAGGCATCTCAAAGCGCTTCACAGAATATACTGTAAAGTAAATTCGCTGAATTCCTTGTTTTGTGGAAGTTTTGTGGAAAATTAATAATCCTTGCATTTGATATAGCACCTTTCATTTCATAAGGACGTCTCAAAGCACTTTATGGGATTCACTGAAAACTGTAACAGCTGTGTATTTTATAGGCAAATATGGAAGCCATTTGCACACAACAATGTCCCACAAACAGCCATGAAGTGAATGACCGATTTTTTATTTTGGGGAATTGTTGGCAAGGACACCAGGGGAAACTCACTTCTCTTTTTGAATTGTCATTCATTTCATTTTGTTTATTCTATTCCTCTCATCACACAATAATGTATATAATATGTGTCTTATGAAGAGACATAACGTGAATTGGTGCCAGTTAGCTCTTCGTCAAACTCTTTTTTCCTTTCCTTTGTCCTTTGTGGCATAAGTAGTTTCACAATTCCCCTGGAAGGAGGACAAACCAACCTAGATACGTAAATCAAAAATATTTTTTCATCAACATTGCTTCAAAGAAAAATATTAAATCACAAAGGATGGATGTCATGCTTATATTTCCCTTTTTTGAAAAGACAGTGGAGATTATAATGTTATTAATGTGAGTGTAGTTTATTTTCCCTTACAATAACTAACACAGCCAAAACCTTCGTCCATGCCTTCTTCAGTTTCCAGCTGGACTATTCTAATGACCTCCTCACTGGTCTCCCCAGCTGCACCACACACAAAATTCAATCAATCCAAAACTCCCTTCATACCCTCACACCTCCCTATCTATCCGATCTGCTTACCTCCCACTCCACTACCTGCTGCCTCTGCTCGGCTGGCCTCCTGTTTGTCCCTCGTCCACTCCGTTCCACCATCGGTGGCTGTGCCTTCAGCCACTATGCTCCGAAACTCTGGAACTCTCTCCCTCAATCCCTCCACCTTGCCCCCTCCCTCTCCACCTTCAAATTCCGCCTCAAGACCTTCCTTTTTGATCATGCTTATGATCACCTTCCTCTCCCCCTGGCTTGGCGTTACAGTCCACCATTGTAAAGTGCTCCGGGACTCTACCCTGCGTGAAGGCGCTATATAAATGAAAGTTGTTGTTGTTAAACATAGAGTGAGGACATTCCAGCGACAAAGCTTTTTAGGTGAATTATTTTCTTCATGAAAAGCTCTATCACCACCACAAGGCAAATAGAGCGATGTTTTGCATAGTTAAGTGAGCTGGAGATTCAGGTCACCTGCCTTCTAAAACCAGACAACATATTTGTAACTGAAAGTGACTTCCTGATCAATTACAGCTTCGGTAGACATTTTGATCTCAGCAATAAAGGGAACACGCTTGTTCTTAACGTTGCCTCAATCTAAAGATCTCCAGGCTTCCAGTGATACATTTGCTTAATTTTCAGAACCAGGGAGGAAAATCAAAGAATGGTAGGAATCAGAGGAGATCTCAGACAATGACATCCATTCATGTTGACCCTTCTCTCACACCTCATAACAATGCATGAGATGTTTGCTAAAAAGCTCTCTGAAATAATGGTATCATATATCAAATGTTAAATCTAGCTAAATGAAAATCACAGAGGGAGGACATGTTTCACTCCACTAAACAGACTTCGAGCTTTTATACAAAGGCAACAACACCCACTCAACCTTTCGCAACAATTAAATTCTCTGCCAAATTAAACTGACAGAGAAATGATGAGAAATGCAGCATTTCAATATCAACTAGATGAAAATTCCCCCATACACACATTACATACACTTCAATGTGTTGACAATCTACAGGGCACAATGAATAATGATAATAATAATCCTTGCATTTGATTTAGCAGTTTTTATATCTTCTAGACCTCTCAAAGCGCTTCACAGAATATAGTCTAAAGTGAATTGACTGTATATTTGTGGGCGAAACGCAGCAGCCAATTGCGTACAGCAGTGTCCGACAGTTATGAATTGAGTGACCAAATTATTTTTTTTTGAAGGATTATTATCCCGGGAAAAGCAATCCGCCAATCGACTAATAACCGGGTTCCTACTTACAATGAGGTAAACAGAGGCGTGTTTACTTCACTTCCTACTTTCAGGTCCCTGCGGAAGATCTTTCTTTTCGACCACGCCTTTGGTCACCTTCCTTCCCCTCCCCCTGGCTCGGCCCCGGGATCCGTCACTGTGAAAGGCTCTGAGACGCCGTCCGGCGTGGGGGGCGCTATATAAATCCATGTTGTTGTTGTTGTTGTTGTGTGGAGTAAGGAAACTTGCCCAAACATACAGCTTACCTGAACTAAAAGGAGTCAATCAATCAGACGTCAACCTAAGAAACCGATATTGTGCAGCAGCTGATACAAGGGCATCTGTTCAATCTATTGCCCATGGTTTTGGCACAAATTTACAAGTACTGTTTACACTGGTGCACATTTTGTTTCAAAATACAAATAGTTATTGAGCCATGTTTTGGATGGCATCAGATTTTCCTTTGCTGGTTTTGCTGAGAGGAATCTGTTTTGCTTCACGCAAAGAGCAAATTGTTCCTCACACTGAATTTTTCCTCCCCAGTGAAACAGGAAATAGTAAATCAAAACAAAATTTGATTTGACCTCAATGAAGAAGAAACACTACAGAAAACGTATGAAGGCAGACCTCGCAAGATGATGCAGATTGTGGATTAGTTACAACTTAGAACAAGCAGTAGCAAGAAAACCTACGAGGAGATATGCTTTATCATTTGTCTCAGTATTTTCATTGCAAAGTAGTCTCTTGTTCTCCATGACAGATATGAGGCTTCAGACATGTAGTCAAATATAGGAAGTATCACTAATTTAAGCGCTCTGAGACACTACCTAGAAGAAGGGCACTGTATAAATGCAAGTTTTTGTTGTCATTTTGTGCAAAATTGTAGAAATATTTACAAATGCTACAACAAACTCTTACAGGAAAGGTGATGGTGCTTTCTCAGCTCCACTGGGGTTACTTTCCTCTTGTCTATAATTTTACCAGGCCTTGACAGTAAATGTCAATTATTCTCTGCTTGTCCACACCTTTGATATATGACCTTATATCAAAACCACAGGATGATGGGCTGGGGCTGCTTGGTAATACCTCGCTGACTAAGGTTCTTCTGAACAACAGGGATCTACGAATATCCACATGAAAATCACACAAATTCCAATCCCCAACCAGACTATCATTCATGTAGTTCCATTCTTGGACCTTGCTTTCTGTGGTCAGAATTTAATATAATAGACTCATTTACTGTACTAAGCAGCACATTTATTAAAAATAAACATTGCACTTGATATAACAACAACAACAAGATTACATTTGTATAGCGCCTTTCAATTGGGAGGACGTCCCAAGGCACTGGACAATCGTTGGTTCGGAACTGAGCTGGGGGTCGGGATTGGGAAGGGTGGGGAAGTAGGTGGGGAAGGAGGGTGACCAATGGAACAGTCGAAGAGGAGGGTCTTGAGACGGGTCTTGAAGGAGGCAAGGGAGGGGACGAGGCGGAGGAACTGCAAGATGGAATTCCAGAGAGTGGGGCAGAGCGGATGAAGTCCCACCCGCCAATAGTGGGGCGTGGGAGGTGGGGAAATGAAGTAGGCCAGAACCTGCTGAGTGGAGGGAGCAGGCAGCTAAGTAGGGGTTTAGGAGGTCGCAGAGAACAAGACCATGGAGGACTTTGAAAGTAAGTACTGGGATCTTGAATTGTGTCCTCCGTGTGATGGGAAGCCAGTGGAATCGGGCAAGGATGGGGGCGATATGGTCGCAGAGCTTGGTGTGGGAGAGGACACTGGCTGCAGAGTTCTGGATGATCTGCAGCCTAAGGAAGGAGGAGTTGGGGAGGCCGACATGCAGGGAGTTTGCATAGTTGAGCCTGGACATTATGAATGCATGTTTGAGGGTCTCGGCAGCCTGCAGTGTGAGACAATGGCGGAGCTGAGTGATGTTGCGGAGATAGGGAAAGGCGGAGCGGGTCAAGGCATGGATGTGGGGTATAAAGGACCATAGAGGGTCGAACAGGACAACGAGGTTCCGTATTGGCTCCGTGAGATGTAGTGTGCATCCATGGAAGGAGATGCTGTCAGCGCCCGTGGTATGGAAGCGCTGACAGGGGCCAAGCAAGAGGGCCTCGGTCTTGTTGACATTCAACTGCAGGAAGTTAGAATGGAGCAGAATAGATATAGCTCCCTTACTGTGCCATTAAAACGTCTTAAAGCTCTTCTCAGGATACACCATACAGTGGTAAAAAGTGACTGTGAATTTAAAGATGAACACGGAAGCCAGTTTGCGCATAGCAATCACTCACAAACAGCCAGAAAGCGAATGACCAGTGTTATTAGATTGTTGGCCATGAGACTGGGATAAACTCTCTTCTCAGATCAAATAGTGCCATGGGATCTTTACTATGCAAGTGGACAGGAAGAAGGGACCTCGGATTACCAGCTTGTCTGGAGGAAGCTACCTATGACATTACAGCACCCCCCCCCCCCCCCCCCCCCCCACCACCACCCCCAACCCCCATGCGGTGTATTGGAGTGTCAGCCAAGACTGTGAGTTCAAGATCCCAATGTGGGGCTTTGAAACCAAAGCCAACTGAGTCATGACACGTAGGCCTTTGAAAGATGGCCTTTACAAATGTATCATTCATTTTGTTTTACTTGAATCTCCACACTCCTGTATGAGCATTGCAGGCTTTTAGCACTCAGTTCTTTTGACGGCCATTTCGAAAATGCCAAACACGTATGAGAGCAACTGTTTTGTCAATGACTCATTATATTCTGAACACAACTAAAATCCTATTTCTCTCAAACATTTAGCAATTCTGTATGTTCATAAATTAACATTTTACTAAAAAACAATTGTTAAAATAAGCTTTTCTCAACTTTTTTTCTGAAAAAAAGGAATGTCACGGATCTAAATTTTGAGTTCTCTGATTTCTTTAATTTCGAATCCTAGCTTCAGAGATTACATTTATAATTAGTTATATCTTCTCTTGATGTTCAGTGGCTACTTCTGTAACCTCATGTTCCCAGAATGATTAAATAGCAACAGATCTGAAAAGAAGCAGTTTGTACCTCAGAGGGTATAAACATGGGCCAAAGTTAGGATTGAATGAACAACAAGACTAATTTTATAAACAAATTCAAGGGAACTTTATGGTGATAAAAATTAAAAGCAGGCACCTATCTATAACAGGCAACCATTTCTTATTCACAGCTGAACTGCTCACAAACAGCATGAGTCCCTTTTATAGGTTTACAGCATTCCTTTTTGAAGTGTGGCTATTTCCAGCAGATACGTCTTGACATGCCAAAAGCATGGCTTCTCTCTTGTCTGCCATTAGCATTAACATTGTGACCAATATTGTCAGTAAAAAGATAGATCTTAAGGCAGGCTTTAAAAGTGCGATTCTGGGGTGGAGTTGCAGAGAGCGGGTGCAGAATATCTGAAATGGGCTGGGGCTAATTGGGCAGAATTCACAGCAGGACTTCAAAATTATTAAGAAATATCAAACTCTGAAAGTATCCAAAGAAAAATCACTTTGACCTACGAGATCTCCAGCAATAAGACACTACCCCCACCACTCCCTCATCCCCAATAAGAAGATTACATTGGAGCCGTGTTCCTGTAAGTTGGGATGACACACATGTGTAGTATTGCTGAAGTACAGCCTGTTCAAATATTGCTTTTTATATCCCAACATTGAGAAAGTCCAGAGATACAAAAGGCCACAAGATATAATGGATTTTATGATGTAATAAGAAAAGACGTCAAAAGCATTCCAAACCCACATACTTGCCAGACTGAAGCTTATCCTCATTGCTTTCTTCAGCTTGAGATTCCAGAACATACACTGTCAGCTCTGTAAACTTAGTATCATCTTAAATGCCTTCTATATGCCTTCCTTCAGATGAGACGAGGTACCATCTGTCTGTGCAGGTGGACGTTAAAGATCCCATGGCACGTTTCGAAAAGAGAAGGGAGTTTCTCCCTGTTGCTGGCCAACAATTCCCAAATAAAAAAAATGGTTACTCACTCCATAAATATTTGGGGGACACTGCTGTGCACAACAATCTGCATGTTGTGTGTCTGCATGACACACTATTACTGCACTTTACAATATATCCCATGGGAGAGATTTGGATGTCCTCTTGATGTGAAAGGATTATTATTACAAAAGTAATGGTAGGTTCCGATTTAATTGGCTAAGATCATGAAAGCTTATGAAAGAGAGTCCAGTGCAGAAATAATAAACCAGGTGCGAGATTAGAGATTACAAGAATTTCCCTCTCCCCACTAGATTTTAACTGCCAGAAATGTAAAAGATGATATGATTCAATAACAGGTATTAGAGTAAGAGATGGTGTTCGATTTTCTACACAGGAGAGGGAGGAGGAATAGTGTGCCAGTAGGGTTGATTTATTAACATCACAGACTACAGTGCACACGCACAGAAGAGAGAATCAATCAAACTCAGTATAAAGCATTCAGATTATCAGGACAGTATCTTTCTGGACTCTCCACTGCCTCACCCCTCAGACTGCTGAAACCCTCACCCACGCATTCGTCACATCAAGGCTTGATTATGGAAATTCCCTCCTCATTGGCCTTCCCAACTCTTCCCTTCACAAGCTGCAGATCATCCAAAACTCTGCAGCTCGTGTACTCTCACGCACCAGGCTCAGTGACCCCATCACTCCCACCCTCGCCCGACCCCACTGGCTCCCCATCCCCCAGAGGATCAAATTCAAGATCCTCATTCTTACTTTCAAGGCCATCCATGGCCTTGCCCCCTCCTACCTCTGTGACCTGCTGACTCCCTACCAACCTGCCCACTCCCTCAGTTCGGCAGGCTCCGGCCTGCTCCATATCTCCCGCCCGACCCGCCCTACCATCGGTAGCCGAGCTTTCAACCTCTCTGCCCCCACGCTCTAGAACTCCATCCCACAGTCCCTTTGCCTCGCTTCCTCCCTTGCCTCCTTCAAGGCCGGTCTCAAGCCCCTCCTCTTCGATCGTGCCTTCAGTCGCCCTCCCACCTCTCTGCCTTCCCTCACCCCTCCCCATGCTCGGATCCTGACCCCTGACTGTCCAGCGCCTGGGAACATCCTCACGATGTGAAGGGCGCTCTATAAATGTAATTTTGTTGTTGTTGTTGCAATGGATGAAAAATACTATACAGAAAATCAAGTTTCGCAGCAGTTACATAAACAAAGCAAACCTGTAGCTGTGACCACAGCTTTTGACAACTTCCTTGAAAGAAAACACCTACATGTTGGCACAAATAATTGTTTTCTCCACAGAAAGTATTCCTTGACCAGCAAAGAAAAAAGCTAGGAAAGAAACACACTCACTTAGAATAGGTAAAATAGTTACTCATTCCCTTGGCCTGACAATAAAGGACAATGAATTTTCTTTATACAACAACAAAATTACATTTGCATAGTGTCTTTCACGTTGGGAGGATGTCCCAAGGTGCTGGACAGACAGAGTTTCGGATAGTGATAATGGTCAACAATGTAGAGCAATGAGCTGTGAAGAACAAGGCCGTAAGCTAGGGCTTTTCAGTCTTGAAAGCTTTCTGCCTTTGCATATGTGAAAGGTGTCCTCCCTCAATGCTACATAGATAAAAATATTTTTCATCCAGAGTTTCTTATATTCCCAAGATCATATGAAGAAGGCCCTTTGGCCCATTAGATCTCATCGTTCCAGAATCCCCACCCTATCGATAATAATAATAATCCTTGCATTTGATATAGCCCTTTTCACATCTTCTAGATGTATCAAAATGCTTCACAGAATTAACTGTAAAGTGAATTGACTGTATGTTTGTCAGTGAAATGCAGCACTCCACTGTGCACTGTGTCCCACAAACAACCATGGATTAAAGTGACCAATTTAGTGTTGTTTTTTTTCTTGAGGGATTGTTATTAGGCATATGGAGTAAGGTTTTGCCCTGCTGGGAATCGAACCCAGGTCTCTCTCTTGAGAGGTGAGTGCTCTAACTACAAATCTACAGGACTCCATGCCATCAAATTTATCATTAAAGCATTAAGATCAACCATTAAAGCATTAAGCTGTTTCTTAAATAATTCAATTGTTTCAGCCTCTACCACTTCTCCTGGGATATCATTTCAGTCATTAATTACCCCCTGTGTNAAAAAATACTTCCTGCTATCTGTCTTGAAATGATCCTTCACATGCCTGAACCGGTTTCTCTTGTTTTACGGAGTCCTGTAGCTCAGTGGTTGCTTTGCATATTTGGAAGATGTCTCATTCAAGGCTCCTTTTTTTTTATCTACGTAGCATCGAGGGAGGACACCTTTCACTTATGCAAAGGCAAGGGACATCTGCTTTCAAGACTGAAAGGCCTTAGCTTATGCCCTTGTTCTTCACAGTGCTCTACACTGTTAGCCATTATCATTATTCTCCCCTACACTGTCTCTGGGGCCTAGGTAGCTCCCTTATGCCACAACATCAAAGTAGTAAATTGTAAGGTACTGGGAAATGCTATATAATTGCATATGATTAATGAATCCTAATTTAAGATAGATTTTCTCCATGTGTTTCTTTGCTAAAATCAATGGATCTCAAAGAAATTGAGCCATAGAAAAATGGATTCATGATGTAGGAAGATGGCAGGATGGGTATTTTGGAAGGATCAGATCAAACTGGCTGAAGGCCATTTTTTAATCTGAAACTCCCTTGTGAACTTTTAACTGTTTCCCTCGCTGAGCTCAGTTAACTCAGCACAAACCAGAATTTGAACCGAAATATTTCTGCCTGTTTTGCCTTGTTTGTGTGTTTAGTGGGTTGTGTGTAGCTTCTTGTCTTGCTAACTAATATGTAAGAATAATTTTATATTAATAAGCTGCATAATGTTAGTTTTTCTATGCACCCCAGCAGATAAATTTGAGGGGGATAAATTTGAGGTCTTTCTTCCAAACCTCCTTTGCGATCCTGTAACCTGTTGCTTTTCTCCATGAAAATACCAGTTACTCTTCAGTTACAATCACACCAAACATTCTGAGACCAAGTAATAATGGGCCTATAAATACACAATCACTATGCTTTACAGTAAATCCTCTGAAACACTTTGAGACCGATAATTATTATTCATTATGATTTATTAATACATAGCAGAGATTACTGGAAAGACCAACAGAGATGAGAATTCAATAGGAGTGTTGTTTCGTGTGACATTCGGTGCCTTTAATCTTTTACTTACACAATCCCTAGCCTTGCAGTGATTGTTTATCTAATTTCTGAATGGGAGCAGATAACAGAAAAATGTCTCTGTCCCTGAATTTAGTTGAAATTTCTGAAGACTAGTGGAGTAGGTGAGGAAAGCCTACTAGATACCATTTTCTGTATTATCTCATAGTAGAACATGGTCAGCATGTTGGTCCTCCACAGGGACCCACAGAGGAGCCGCACAGCAGTGTCTGGTACATAAGCCAGGCCTGTACGCTGATGCCCAGCATAATGGGTGCCACTGTTGCACCTCCGCATTCTGTATTAATCCAAAGTCTGAATGAAGCAAAGCTTTACACAGCTTGGACTGTCCCGTGAAACTTTTCGCAGTGAAAAAAATAAGAGGAAGAATCCTCCAGGACCATCTCTACGCAGATGATTTCAGAGAATTGCTCAGGGAGACCTGAAAGCCAGCTGCTCACTCAGCTGTGCTTCCTGTGTGACAAAGGGAGCGCTAACCTCACAGGAACAACAAAAAGGAAAGGTTTACTGAAGCAGGACTGCGGAGGCATCCATCACGTTCTACTTTTCCTGCTGGCACACCATCAGGAATTGTCCATGTTTTCCCGAAGTCCCAGCGTCTGTCAGAGCCAGATATGTCAGACATGAAGCCTTGTTCCAGCTGCTGGCTGGCTGGCCCATGCTGTTGTGCCTACTTAATACATATAATAGGGGCTACATATCAGCACTAAATTCATAGTTTTTCGCTATTATTGATTTTAACAACAAAACATGTGGGATTATTTCTCCCTTTCTAAGTAAATAAGTGCATTCAAATCTATGAAGAAGACTCTGTAACACCAGCACAAATCCAGTTTATGGATCTCAGAAAGACAGAGAATAAACCTCTGCATCAGGAAAGAAGATGTTAGCCTGTATTTATTCAAATTAACTGATGCCATGTTCCTGCCTGCAGGGCTTTAATTTATTTATTTTGAAGGGAATTAATACAGATTGACCTGAAGTAAACTTCTGAGTGAATAGGATTCTGGTAGGCAGCTTTGCTTTATATGAACATGGCACAAGCAGGTCTAAGGGGCTGCTTAGCCCCTAGAGGCAGTGCGGAAGAGAGCAACAGGGTTAGAAGGATTAACTATGAATCCTTCTAACACTCCCCTATTGTTAGAAGCACTATACATGAAGAATGACTTTACAAGATAGAGTTTATCAGCCTCAAAATGAAATACCTCAGAGGGGACCTTTTAGAGGTTTATTGAACGATCTTGTATTTTTATAGCAACTATAACATCAAAGCTTCTCAAAATACTTTGCTTTAATTGCTGTCAAAGAATTAAATTGAAACTGTGTTGTGTGAAGCCAAGACGCACAAACAAGCCTGAAGTGAATAATCAATCAATTAATAATAAGAAGAATTTGTGGATTGTTGGCCTGTCCTTCTTAAATAATGCCTTGGGATTTTCAACATCCACCTCAAGAGCAAACAGGACCTTGGTTCAAACGTCTCATCTGAGGGATGGCTCCCCGAAAAATGCAACATTCCCCCACTATTGAACTGCAGTGTTAGCCCAAGCCATGGGCCCAAGTCATGATCCAGGGCTTGAACTCACACCCTTCTAACCAGAGGTGAGAATGCTACCAAATGTGCAAGACTTGACCGAATATAAGATGCTAATTGGGATGAAGACGTTCCAGGAGCACTAAGGCAGGAGGACATGAGGGCATTAGTTCAGGTTGTAAAAAGTATGTTAAGGGCAAACACCAGCAGGGACTATAACTAAGTCAAAGGACACAATTTTGCAGTCAAAGATCTTTGTGATTCAGAAACATGGCTTAATGGAAGACAGTAGGAAAAGGAAGATATCCTTGAAGAGAAAAAAATAATAAAAATCCTTGCATTTGACATAGAGCCTCATCACATTGATGAGACGTCTCAAAGCGCTTCACAGAATATACTGCAAAAATGAATTGACGCTTTCTTTTGTGGTTGAAACACGGCAGCCAATTGTGCACAGTGTTGGTGAGAGTGAAAATTAGAGTGTTGGTAGATATCTCAATAAACATACAGTAGCAACATTCAAAATACCTGGTGAAATAATTAGACTTTTTAGTAATCTCACTAATGTAATTACTACTTTTAGAGTTAGGGTCATTCTCCCCTTAGGGTATTGCCCTTCAGGAAACTGCTTTCGCTCGGGAGTCACTTTGGCCCCAGAGACAGTGCAGGGGAGAACAATGATAATGGTCAACAGTGTAGAGCAATGTGCTATGAAGTTTCATGGCCATCAATAATACACATTCTCATTATAATTCAAAAAATATAAAATATATTATACAGAAGACTCCAGTCATAGCTTTTTTCACAGGCTATTCCTTCTTGTAATGTGTATAGTTGACATTCCATCAGCAGGTACACCAAGGAGGGTTTCAGTGCTGAAAATGATAATTTTCAATCGTAAAGCTTGGCTGAATTTGCATTGATCTGTAATCATACTGTTTTAAGCATTGTACTTTTCTTTTCAAACAGGAAACAACAGCTGAGCTCCTGGATGCTATCTGCTTTGATGTTAGGTTGTAATTTCAATAATCTGCATGAAAGCAGTAAGAGTGTGTACCAGACGTTTCGTTTAAAATCTGATCATTTATAATTTTGCTGCTGACACAAGAAGCCTGCAATCTTGGAGACTCTTCAGGAAACTAGAATCATTATCTCGTAACCCGTTTATATTTCTGGAACTTGTGCTGTTTTATTTTAGAGATAAATCCTGTAGTGTATTGGTTACAGCACTCGCCTCGCAAGCGAGAGGACCCAGGTTCGATTCCCTGGCAGAGCGAAATGTCGGGCAAGTTTCCTTACTCCAAACGCCACTGTTTACCTAGCAGTAAGTAGAACCCTGGTTGTTAGTCGATTGGTGGATCATTTTCCAGGGGTAATAATCCCTTCAAAATAAAAGTGGTCACTCAATCCACAACTGTTTTGAGAGACTGCTGTGTGCAATTGGTTGCCGCGTTTCACCCACAAAATATACAGTCAATTCACTTTACAGTATATTCTGTGAAGTGGTTTGAGACATCTCAATAATGTGATATGGCGCAATATCAAATGCAAGGATCATTATTACTAATTATTATTATTTGAAACGTAATCCATTCTCTCATTCTTCCCCAACATTCTTTTTGCTTAATCCCTCATTATTCTAAAATTATTTTTATCTTTAAGGTTTCATGCACTGTTCCACTGCTAACACATTGTTGCAGCTCAACTTCGGTCACATTTCTTCCTCCACTCCCTCCTTGAGCCCCTGCAGTCTGGTTTTCGCCCTGCCCGCAGCACAGAGACAGCACTTGTCAAAGTCACAAACGACATTCTCTCTATCTGTGACCAGGGTTCCCTCTGCCTCCTCATCTTCCTGGATCTCTCTGCCACGTTCAACACAGTCAACAACGCCATCCTCCTCCATCGGCTCTTCTCCCTCATCTACCTTTGTGGAGTCCTGTAGCTCAGTGGTTAGAGCACTCGCTTTGCAAGTGAGAAACCTGAGTTCAATTCCAGGCAGGGCGAAACCTTGGGCAAGTTTCCTTACTCCACACGCCTAATAATAATCCCTCCAAAACCAAAAACAATAATAAATTGGTCATTTTCAATCTACGACCGTTTGTGGGACATTGCTGTGCGCAATTGGCTGCCGCGTTCGCCCACAAATATACAGTCAATTCACTTTACAGTGTGTTCTGTGTAGCGCTTTGGGACATCCTCCCGACGTGAAAAGCGTTATATCAAATGCAAGGATTATTATTATTATTATTATTATTATTATTATTATTATTATTATTATTATTATTATTATTACCTCAGTGAGAACACACTCGCATAGTTCAGGTCCTACTTAACCAACCGCCTCCATTTCATCTCAGCAAATGGTTTCTCCTCCCGCTCCTGCCTGGGCTCCTTTGGGGTACCCCAGGGCTCCATCCTTGGCCCTCTTCTTTTCTTTATCTATATGATCCCTCTGGGTGATGTCATCTGCAGACCGTGGTAAACTTCCACATGTATGTCGATGACACATATATCTCCTCCAGTACCAACTCCGGGTCCACCGATGTTCTATCAGGTTGTCTGGCAGACATCAGGGCCTGGATGAGTGTAAACTTCCTGCAGCTGAATATGGTCAAGACGGAAGCCATACTCCTTGGCTCCCAAAAACATCTTCACTCCTGTGGATCTGAACTTCTCAACCTCCCTGGGCTCTCCCTCACACTCACCGAACCAATGCACAACCTAGGCATCCGGTTTGACCCCCAAATGTCCTTCCTTCCCCACATCCGGTCCCTCACCAGGACCACTTTCTTCCACCTCCACCACATTGCCTGCCTCCAGTCGTACCTTACCGCAAACCAGCCGAAACCCTCATGCATGAGTTTGTCCCCTCCCGCTTGGATTACTCCAACACACTCCTCGCCAATCTCCCCAGCTCCACCATTCATAAGATCCAGCTCAAAACTGTGCTACCTGCATACTGACCCAACCAAACTCCGTACCCACATCTCACCAGTTCTGCCCAAGCTCCACCAGCTCCCCATCACTGAACGGATCGACTTCAATATCCTCACACTCGTGTTCAAATCCTTTCACTCACTGGCACCTTCCTACCTCTCCAACCTCCTCACTACCCAATCCACCATCCGGCGCTTCCACTCGACTGGCACTAGCCTCCTGCTCGTTCCTCGCACCCTCTGCCACACAATCAGAGCTCGTGCTTTCAGCCACTGCACCCTGAAATTCTGGGACACTCTCCCTCAGTCCCTCCGCCTTGCCCCATCATGCCCCTCTTTCAAGTCCCGCCTGAAGATTTTCCTGTTCGACCATACTTACGGCCAACTCCCCCCTTCCCCCCGGCGCAGAGTCAGGCTCCGCTACTGTTAAGAGCTCTGAGACGCTACCCTGCGTGGAGGGTGCTATATAAGTTGCCTATTGTGTGCTCAGCTCTCTTACTGATCCTCATTGGAATCCCTCAGGTCAGGCTTTCAATCTGTCACGCACTGAGATTGTCCCAGTGAAAGTCACCAATGACATTTTGTCTGACTGCAGCCAGGTATCCCTGCCTTCCTCAATCTCCTCAATCTCTCTGTGTTTTTTGACACTGCTATTTCTTCCATTGTCTTCCATTGCTTTACCTCCATGGTTTTGTAGACAACATTTTTCAGAGTTCTGTGTTGTTTTTAATCTTGAAAACAATACACCACCTTCCTACAGTCCCATCTGAATTTAATAATAATAATAATAATGTGAAATACCTGGTAAGAATTCCATATACATATCACAGGCCACATGGCTGCCTGCGTCTTCTCTTCCAAACCTGAATCAGGGTTGTGGTTTCTACCCATCTCATCTGAAAAGGACCAGGATAAACCGGTGGGATCTTCGGATCTTTTCCCTTTATTGATAATGTAGCTCAATGCATTTAGCTTGTTTAGGAGTTAGAAGGAAAAGCTTTGGGTAGACGCAGAGGAAATGAACTGACCCCTTCACCAGCACAAATCTATATTTAGGTTTGAACAAATTACACTGCAGACAACATTGACCTACATTTCTGTTTGCACTGCTTTCTTCTCTCTCGCTCGCTCTTGCTTTGTTTAGAGAATAATGGGCTTGACATTTTCTTTCTTCTCTAATTTTATTGAAAATGTAGACGTGCGTGACGAACTGAATGTCGGAAGACATCTCATGTGACAGACTGGCAGTGTTCACTACTCTCAGCATTCTTATTACCCTTCGGAAACAAAGTCAATATTCTCAGCAAAAGTGAGCTGAAATAAGAGCAATTGCTTGTCTTGTTAAAGGCCATTAAGAAGGAACTCTTCTTGCTACACTTTGCAAACTGAGCAGCTCATTAGAAAATGATTGTTTAATTCCAGTTCAGTTCAGGCATTAGTGAGTTTAATGCAAGGATACATTTTAATAAACAGTGGTGCAAGATACCTGATCATCATTGACGATTCATTGTTTTCTGTTTACTTAAATAACATTTTAATCTCATATTTAGCACAGAGGAATATCATGCATTTTCAGCAGAAAAGTATGTGAAATGGGCTCAGTAATATTTTTTAATAAATAGAGGAAATATAATTTTGTTTACAGTAAAACCCAGTAAAACCTACAAAGTCTGTAGTTTTACCTGCAATAGAAAGGGCACAGATAGTAACAGTTAACACCAAATGTATTTATACAACAACTCATCAATGTGCTGCTCATACACGAGGGAGAAGGGAATGGAAGGGTATGGGAGAGGGGATGAGGATGGGTGGAGGCTCATGTATAAAATAAACAATGGCATAGACTAATTTGACCAAATGGCTGGTTTCTGTTCTGTAATTTTCTATGTAATTCTATATATTGTCTTTCAGATAAAAGAATGTTTATAAGTGCTTGACAAATATTGTGATGGACCTCAAGTAGTGGAATAAGGCATTTAAAAATGTTCCAAAGGAACATTGTTTCATGGAACATGTCTCTCCCTCTCACCTCATGACACGTACACCATACACACACCATGCACACACATAGATGATGGAGATCAGGGCTCAGAAACAGTCTTAAATTCAGTATTATTTTGGAAGTCAATTTTCCATGGGACCCAATTTTCCATGGGACCCAATAACAACTGTAGAATGTCAATTTCAAGATTAAGATTGAATTTAAAACCATTTCCAAAACTACACAATCTTAGATTTTAAGGCAATGGTCTTGCTCTTATTAACATGAGGAATTTCAGATGCTGGATAGGAGAAGACCAACAATTACCAAATGTAGGCCAGCTTTACTCCTTGTAGATGTTGGCGGAGCAATTGCAAAATAGCTGGCAAGTTTGTGTAGAATGGAAATGTTGTCTCCTCGGGTGCAATTGTTATTACTAAGAGGTAACTGCAATAAAGGTGGAATTGTTTGAACAGGCCAAACTGTAATCTTCACAGGCAGACTGGAAAAGGCCAAATGTGGCCTCTTCTGGGAGATAAATCCACTTCCTCCTCATCCCTAACATTACCTTTAAATTACAAGGCATGATTGCCATCAAGAATAAAAACAGGGAGTGGTGATTTTCCGAAAGGAGAAACACCCTGGTTTGGAAGAACTGCAAGTACAACTCCATAGAGCTTGTAGTTGCTGATTGGTTACAAGCTGATTTACTCTGTAGTTTACTTGCTTATTTGGTAACTTGGCATTTTAAAAAAATAACTTAGGGATAAAAGTTGTTTTTTTAGAAGAGATATCAATTCTGAGGACATGGAGTGACGACTGTAATTATCTCCAGGACAAAAGTAACCAACCAAGAATGAACTATTAGTTTATATAAACCCAAGATTCAAGTATCCAGGCCTACATCAGCAGCAAGTAAATATCCCTTCTTATATGCCCAAACCTCAAATCATAAAATGATCTTTCATCTAGAGAACCATAAGCCACTGAAATTTACAGCACAAAATGCCTTATCGTGTCTGTGTTGGCTCTCTGAAAGAAATATCTGTTTTGTCCAATTCTTCTTTTTCTCAAACTCTTTAAAATTTCTCCTTTTTCAGATCATTACCTAATTCCCTTTTAAATGCTAATAATGGATACTTTCTCAACTCAACTCATCATAAGTATACAGTGCCCTTTAACTCACTCCTGCCGAACAACTTCCATTCATCATTTCCCTAGATAACAGAACACAGCCTGTATTTTAGATTCTCCAAATGGGATAGATTCAGAGCCAGCAGCAGAGCAGCAATAAATCCAGATTATATGTTCATCATCACATGGGAACTTTATTTCCAAGGCAATGCAGGGCACTGCTGAAACCAGCCAGCCTGGTTCATTGGTAGGAGAGGCTGGCTTTGTTGAGGCTGGGGGCAGTGATTCTGACCACTCAGTTACTCTTTACACTGCAAGCCAAAGCCCTAATGGGAAGGATGGTCCTAGCTGGACAAGCTGCAGGAAAGCTTACCAGACAGTGCTTTTGATGGCTAGTTATGCGGCTTTAGCTGGTTAAATTCCATCAGTACCCCCAACACACACTTTGTGTTCCCCAAGCCTTGCTCTTGCCCACCTGTGCCTAATATTTTCTGGAATTAAACAAGCAAGATGTAATTTAAATTTCAAGCAGGATTTATACAAAATAATTGCAAAGAAAGCTTCCTTGTACATGATCCAGCACAAGGGGATGGAGGTTGTGAAGGGCAAGTCCAGGAGAGAAAAAAGGGAAGTATTTCTTTACACAGAGGTTAATTAAGTAGTAGAAATGGGGTATCAGAAACTGTGATTGAGGCCGGGGTACTGGATTTATTTAAGAAACAGCTTGATGCTGTAATGGAAAAATGATAAGGTGGGCATTGTGCTAGGATGAGATCAGAAGGAGCCTCCTTATCTGAAACTCATGCGATCTCTTGTGATCCAATGGATGTGCTGCTCCCAGACTCCCTTTGACCAGTACCTTTTGAGATACTAACCACAGTGAGTGACAGCAGTAAATACACAAACCTTTCTTAACATTTAGGATGAGATGGCAAGTAGAAATTCTTTCAATAGGTTAAATGAATGATTACGTTAAAATCCCTTAATGCTCAAGGGAGGATATTTCTGTTCAGAGTTCTCCGTTAACGTCCTCTGTTAACGTTAACAGCTCTGCATGGCAGCAGAGATGCCCTAGGTCTTTACAAGAACAATGAAGTCTAAGGAGTGAGTTTGGTACCCCCCACACCACACACAATGTAAAGTAAATGAGAACTTTCACAGTGTCTAATTGTAACACTCAGCAATGAAGTTATACTTTGCTTAGATGTTAAATTGAAAATTCTATATAATTGGCTATGCATATATAGCAAAAAAAATCTGTCCAAAAACTGGGAGTTGGCTGTGGTCACTTTGAGGAGTTGTGGGATAACTATTTTGAGCTGTCAGGAACACAAGATGGTTTTGAATGTTCTTCAGGTTTTAAACCAGAACTACGCAGAGACTTAACCTCCGGAGGATTGCCTTGCCAGGAGGCAGAAGCTGAATATGTTTGTGTGGGGACGAGGGAGAGACCAAAAGCTCAGTCAAAGAGGTAAGACTTGAGGTGAAAGGTAAGCATTTAGGAAATAAGGGTATTAAAGGTCATGTGGAAAAGGTATTAAAATGGGATCAAGCGTGATCTAATGAATTGGCAGAGCAAGCTTGATGGGCTTCCATAAATCCACAACTGTTTGTGCGATACAACTGTACGCAATTGACTCCGCATTTCACCCATAAAATATACAGTCAATTCACTTTACAGTATATTCTGTGAAGCGCTTTGGGATGTCTCGAAGACATGATAAGGCGCTATATCAAAAGCAAATATTATTATTATTATCTGCGCTCAAATATCCGCGTTTGAGATTTGAGGGAGCAGAGCTGACTGTTGTACTTGGGGGAATGGGTAGGCTTGGAGACCAACCTGATTTTAGGGGGACAATGGAATTGGAGGTTGAGGAGAGGTGATCGTTTAGCAACTTGATGGTTGCATCTGGATCACTGCGGGTGGAAGGCCAGAGGGATAAAAGGTCCAAGGACCTTGTTTCATTTTCTGTGGAAGTGTTTATCCCGAGTTGGAGTGACTCCCAAGCGCGGTCTGCATTTTATTCTGGGCAGTGTGGAGTGAAGGGGTCTGCATTTCATTCTGGGCAGTGGGGAAGTAACGCTAACCCTAATTGGCAGTGGCATATCTGCTACACCCTCTTTGTTGACAAGTTCCATTGCTCTTAGTAGCCAGGAGATTGTTTGCCCAGCGGCACTGTTGCAATTACGTATGTGAAGGCACTTGTCTCAGACCATCGGCGGCAGGACAAAAGAGCAGCCAGTCAGCTCAGTGAGACTGGGCTGAGTTGTGATGTTTAAAGTATATGTCTTGTAGTTTCAATTTGACACAGTTGGAGCTTTTCCACACTGAAGATGTGTCTTCAGATATGTCTTCGAAAGTGAAATGGAAACAAGGTAAACCTGTTATTGACCCAACCAGAAACAAAGTACAATACAATCTGCCTTTTTGTAGTGCCTTTTATGTCGGGGTGACATTTCAAAGTGCTTTATAATTCTTTCAGGGCATCTGAGCTGGGGGTGGGAGCTAAGGCAGGAAGAGGAAAGATGACCAAAATTGTGGTCAAAGAGCTACGTCTTGCGTGGACTTTGAATGTGGGGAGGGAGGAAGGGAGTTCCAGAGAAGGGGGAAAAGCTTGTCTGCTGAGAAAAGGAAAATTAAGTGCCCAGTTGATAGGTCTGTCAACCCAGCCTCTGTTAGTTATTTTGTGAGGGAGGGAATCATTTTAGCAGCCGACGGGCTGTGAGCATTACCTATACATTTTCGAAAAGAATGTAAATAAAACCGTAACATAATCCCACTCCGTTGCCTGGATCACTTGTACATAAACGCTGCTGTAATATATCACTAAGCCCCAAATTAGCTTTACGTCAATGAAACAGATTTATCAGGGAGATGTGACCTAACACAAAAATAATAGCTTGAGCCCTGCAGCTTTCATTTAACTAACTTCTGCTACAGGAATATTGTTGGAACCTTAAGACATCTCTTCCACAAGCAAGTGTTTTCCTGCCTTAAAGCAAAGATAATTCCGTACAATTACAAAAATAATTATAAACGCAGGATATTTGTAGTAGTACATTATATAATATCAGTATATCCCCCATGGGAGGTTCTTTAAAGTCACATTTTGAAGCATTTGATGTGTCATTTATTAAAGCACACACCTCCCTGCAGCATGCCTTTCTATAGAATAAGGGTGGAGTGTACTTTGTAGTAAAAACTATTTGACATTTGGCCTAGCAGGATACTACACAGTTACATTCCTCAAGCTGAGGATTTGGTGGTAACAAGACTGAGTAAAGTATATCTGTCCTGAGTGAAATGTTGTGTAATATGTTTATGTATGTTAAAGCGCGTTTACCCACTTAGGGAAAATATGTGACGATAAACATCTGTGGCATCTTACATGACAGGCCTGAATATTTCATAAATAGCACAACCTTTTTTTTAACAAGTGATGTCAATATGAGGAAATTAGTTTCCCCCTAATCTTGGTAAAATCCAGGCCGTAACCACTGCGATTGCTGTTTCCTCTTCAAGTGTTTGGGCAAAGTGATAAGTTGCCATAGTTCCAAATTTTCATTTTGCCACTTGAGATTGATNAAAAAAACATATGCGTCCAACTAAGTTTAGCAAAGGTCTCCCACTGTAGGCTTAATTCTACTGAACTATGATGGGATTGAATGACCTTCAGTCTAGGCTTGGGAATTATTGGACACACACGCGCACTGTGCTTTCTCATGTTCACAATAAACATTTTTGCTGGGCAAAAAAACCTGCAGAGTGAGCTACTTTTCTTTTAAAAAAGTTTTTTTCCTCTAACTTATTATTTTAGAACTATTTGTGCTCATCTATGTGAGTGATGTTGACACTGGGGAATGTTAAATACTTACCAACACTAGAGATTACCATAGTGACAGGATCAAGCACTCCCCAGTTAGGGATGGCCAACCAGTAGAATAAACAAAACAATGAACCTCAAAAATGTGTCTTGGCTCCCCCAATGGAATATTGGGTAAAGGCACTGAGTACAGACCATACGATCCACTGATTTGAATTCCAGGCTTTTCTCCGATATCTGAAGGTGTCATCTTGGTTTAGTTGGTGGCACTCTTGCCTCTGTGGTTGGGGGTTCGAGCCCCACATCTGGTATTTGAACTCACAGTTTAGCCTTACACTCCCGTGCATTGCTAGAGGAGCGCCCCAATGTTAGAGGTGCCATCCTTCAGATGAGACACTAAATTGAGGTTCCCTTTTGCCTCTTCAGGTGAATGTTAAAGATCCTATGGCACTATTCGAAAAGAAAAGGGAGCTTATCCCGGTGTCCTAATCAACAATTCCCCAGATAAGATTGATCACTCACTTCATGGCTGATTATGGAATATTGCTGTGCGCAAATTGGCTGCTGCATTCACCTACAGATGGATACAAGGTCACTACACTTTTTCATAAAATCTGTTGAGACGGATTCTAGAATTATTATTTTATTTTCTATGCCCTTTTTCATCTTTAACTGTACAAGCTGAACTTTCTGTTTTATCTTTCTATTGTACACCAAAGAATCATCAATTATATTGATTTATTAGGCAGTGTGAATTATCACTTCATGCTGCTGAATGTTAATTTCCTTAAAAAAATTATTTATGAATTTTTGGGCCACCAAAATGTACTGCCAAATAGATTACAGTGTTATTTTTAGTGGTGAATTGGGTGGATTAAGGGATGCAACAATAAAAAGGAGGTACACTCACCGGTAGACTTATTCAGAGGTTTCTGACATATTCTGAAAGGCATTCATTCTAATTTGCCAGCAAAGAATCTCAATTTATGTTTACATAGTGTTGAAAGAATTGTGGAAATTGGCCTCTGGACTCACTACAGATTCTATTATTGGCCGCCTTGAGGTGTGTGTATAATGAAGTTGAGAAAATTCTGAATTATTAGATATTGTGAGATTAGGAGGTGCAAAATGAATCAAAAGACTAAAAAAAAATTCCTTGGTATTTTTTGGTATTCAATATTTTATTAAACAAATATCGGTATTGACCTCAGGTAAGTATTTCCATTGTAATATTTCCAGTATGTTGTAGTCTCAACGTTGTTGCATTTTATCATACCTCAGCCTGTCTTATTTGATAGCACTGAGTTAGAAAGTTGTGGGTTCAAGTCCCACATTTGGACTTCGACTTCTGTTTTGCTGGGGAAATGCTGTGTTCCTGGAGGTGATGCCGTTCGGATACCATTTTAATCCAAGGTCCCATCTTCCTGTGGAGAGTAGGAAGTTTCTCCTGGTGTCCTGGCTAATAATGTTCCAGATAAAATTGATCTTTCACTTCATGATGTATTAACTGTTGGATTCACCTACAAAATATACCATCACAACACTTTACAATAAAGTGAGACATTTTGATGACATCAAAGATTCTTATTATGATTATATATCAGAGGGAAGAGGTTTCAGTAAACATATACAAACTACACACATCCACCCTGAAATAGCTGAACCCTGATATTTCCAAAAATATTCAGTAAATAGTTTTTTCAGTGAGAGAAGAAAAAGAGAATTTATATCACATTTATACCATTCTCTGTGAATCATTTTCAGCACAGTAGGTATGGCCCAAGCAACAGTTAAATGCATATACCCTTCGTAGTGTTTTTTCAAAGTATTTTCCTTACTACACCATACAGAGAGATACTCTATAGAGGATAGTAGCAGTGATCAGCACTTGTCCATATATCATTGTAAGACTTGTTCTTTTATGTTTGTTTTCCTAAATAGTGTAGTACTTTTGAGAACTTCACATGAAAGCAGCAGGATTGTTCACTGGGAGAGCTGCCTGCTGTTATTGTAATTCCACACCTGGCTCGGCACAGCATGTGAGAGAGAGTGCAGATTCAGTTTTCAGCTATCCCACCCTCATTTTCAAGCACTTTAGAAATGTGTAAATGATTTTTTTTTGTCAGCTAGGTATCTGACACATGCAGAAACCCATCACCATGCTTAAGAGTATCCAAACCAAACTAAGATTTTCATGCATCCAACCTACACATGGTAATTCCAGAGATAGTTTGTTGGAATGGAATGCACACTCTCTCCCTGGAGGAATGCATCCTGCCTATCTAATTCTGGAAAATATTAGGAGGTTGTCAAGAGCCAAGGCTTGGGACCCCAGAGTCTGCGTTGGGTTATTGCTGGAGGCTTAACCAGTTAAAATTGCATAGCTTGCCACTGCCAAGCAAGCTTTCCTATTACTTGTCCATCTGGGCCCACCCTACCCTTTAAGACTTTGGCTTGCAGGGTTAACAGGAGCTGAATGCAAAGGAAGACTCCACAGATCTCAAATACAAAGAAAATAAACAACTTGCATTTTTATAATGCTTGTCCAGCCAAAATGAATACACAAATATAGGAAAATCAATATTAAAAATAAAACAGTAACAAGAAAACATTTCTTTACACAAGGATTTATAATTCATGAGTTTAAATTAGATTCATTGCTCCAGAAATGCATGATAAAAGCCTATATCTCTAGATCTAGACCTAGAGTGCCAAATCTCAGTAAGTACATAACTGTCTATCCACTAACGGTATCAATGAATATTTTAGTGCGGGATTGTGCTGGAGTACGACAGTTTCATCTGATAAATAACTTTCTGCTGCATAGTCAAGAATAATACCTGACTGAATATTCATTATAAACACATTAGCCCATCTCTTGTCGCTTCAAACAAACCATCCTTCTCACATCAGAAAAGAAGGGATTCAGACATCAAAGACAACTCTGGATTACAGGGAATGGGAGATCACAACAATTCTGAGATTTTATTTTCTTTCCAGTGAAGATAAGTAGTTGATCTCTAAAATGCTGTGCAATCTCACAATTGAGGCAATGCAATTATCATTAATACAATTAAAAGTACATGAGTTTTTTCCCCTCTAGGAACGTCCAAATCCAGCCCCAAATTAAAGGGTGAAAATCACCTTTGTTGGTTGTAGAGTCCTGTGTGAATTGTATTTGGACAGTCTCGATGCATTAGTTATTTACAGGCATAGGCGCTCAGCACAAAATTGTCCTTAAATTCAGAATGACTGATATGAGAAAGGGAAAATATCAAGCTGGTATAGTAGGGAGCTCTCTTCTGAGGTCCATTTGTTGAAAGACTATAGAGGAGCTTTACTTTACAAGATAGGAGTGCTTTGATGTTGATAATATTCAATTGTAATCCTTATTCTGTGAGAGACCTACACAAAATGCATGAAACAATACGTATTCCAAAATAACAGGACAAAACAGATCTGGTTGAAAAGGAAATACATAGAAAGCATTTGGGGAAAAGTCATGAAGTGACTGGGCATAGGGAGCTTGCACAAGCACAATGAACCAAACAGTCTGTGCTGTAAAGTCCTCTAATTCTATGCTGATACTGAGTGTGTGAAATGAGATACAGTTCCATTTTCAAGCATTATAAACACTCACTATTGACAGCTTTTCGACAGTCCCATATCCTGTAATTACAAATTCAATAACATGAGTCTCATTTGATTACAGGTTTTGCATTTCCAGTCAGTGCTTGTTTCTTTCTTATCCTTCGCCTTGTCTTGTACGTCACAAAAGAAAATGATATTAGATCTGAAAATCTTCCATTCTTTCATTATTCTGTTGCTCTGTCCTCACAGCAGCAATATAATATGCCACTCATTGTCCTGTCCTTCAGGTCCAACCAGTGGCACTTGAGTCAAGGATGGGCAGTCAATAAATAATATAATATAATATAATAATCCTTGCATTTGATATAGCGCTTTTCACGTCTTCTAGACGTCTCAAAGCGCTTCACAGAATATACTGTTAAATGAATTGACTATATATTTGTGGGCAAAATACGGCAGCCAATTACGCACAGCAGTATCCAACAAACAATCGTGGATTGAAGTGACCAATTTATTTATTTTTTCTTGAGGGATTAATATTAGGCGTGTGGAATAAGGAAATTTGCCGAAGGTTTCACCCTGTTGGGAATCAAACCCAGGTCTCTCGCTTGAGAGGCGAGTGCTCTAACCACTAAGTTACAGGACTCCACAAATATTCTAAGGAATTCTAAAACAGGCACNAAAAAGAGATCTTTTCTCTATCCCAAAAGTCGATGAACGCACCTCTGATAAGCACTCACTAGACATTTCACTGTCCAGTGAAATGGAAACATTGACAGTGCACATCACAAGTTGACACATTTTTGTATTTATCACTTCGCCTTCCATAATAAAATAGAAATAATAATAATAAATGTACATCTATAGAGAGAGTAACCGCAACTGAAATGATTTACCAGGCTGGATGGTAGAGTCAGGACACTACATTCATTTTAAAATAAAAGCTTGATGCTCTGAAGGCAAGACATTAAGGCATTTCTTGATGAATTCTGGGCTAAATGAGCATCACCCTAACTCTTGTCATCTTGCTTTCATGAGGTGCTCCCAGGCCTCTGCCAATCTAATACTGTTTAAAATGCCCCCTCATTGAGTGATGCCGGAACAAACTGTTTTCCGAGTGTTAACTACGGTCCTGCTTGCTTGTTCACATGGAAGTTAAAGATTCCATGATATTTTTTGAAAAAGAAAAGGAGTTTCTCCTGGTGTTCCGGCCAACCATCTTCTAGTTAACCTAAGCAGTCACTTCATGGCTATTTGTCATATATTGCTATTATTATTATTCTCTTTTGGGTCCTGGTTCCCTTTCTCTCTCCTCTTAATGCACTTCCTTGCAGTTTTAATACATTTTGCTGGACTATATACTTCTGTTCCTTTTACAAGCAGTGGGGAATAGAGCATGGTGGGGCAATTTGTCAACACATGAATTTGTCAAGTTTCACACATGAATAATAGGCATTGGCCCAAGATACTGGAGTGCTACCTAGTGTCCATGGAACTGGACCCCAGTAAAAAAAAGTCAAATGCTTTCAGGAGAGCAGGAGTGGGGATAAAATTGGTGTTGAAAATTGATATAGAATAAAATATGATGCCTTTTACCAAGACACTAACCTCTAAACTTTCAGCTGAAATAAAAGAGGAAACAGTGACTCATTCGAATGAAGGGCCTCACCTACAACATGCTCTTTAGATTGTTGTTAGAAGGCTTCTGAACACTTTGCCATAACAGACATTCCAGAGGTGTCAAAACCGAGAAATGTTAGCAATGTCATTTCAGAGATACAAGAGGAGACTGTGTAAATACTGTATATTGAACTGTCTTTACTGTTAAGATTGACAGATACCACACTAATTTGCATCTTTAAACCAAAATGAGTGTTTAACACTTGGTGAGTGACAGGTCTGAGAGTATTCTGCGTAAGCTTCAATTTGTTTAGCATATTGTTTACATTTCTGCTGAGAGTTCTCTCCGTCTCAGAAAGTGCTGATTCAGGAAATCACCTCCTGCCTGGTCTGACATCTCCTCAGTATAGTTCTGGATTTCCCTTCCACTCCCAACTAATTTCAGAGCACCAAGACCATTTCCACATTATTCATTATTTTCCCTGTGGGCAATGGGATTGTGTGGGAGGTAAGCAGATCATGATGGCTCCAATTTTACTTCTCTGGTGAAGAGGCAGTGGAGCCGAGTCAACTATTCTGTGATGGGTTTGGTGATTCAGGACCTGAGCCAGGCAGGTCTGTACTAGTCCAGAGGGCACTTGATTAACCAGCCTCTTTCCTTCCCTAGGAAAAGACTGTGCAGTCCAGAACTCAAGATCACAAAAAAGACATGGATGAAGAAGGCTCTTTGGTCCATTTGATCTCACACTTCTAAAATACTTGCTCTACCCCATCTGGTAACATCACCAAGCTGAATCTTTAATGAAATAGCAGACTCTGCTTCTAAGAGTTCGCTGTAGATGGCACTGGAGACTCTTAAGCATAGCACAGAGTTTCTGCATGTAAAATTCACCCAACCTATCCTCTCAGAGATAAGACAACACACAGGAGACCTCATAGTGGTATATCAAATTTTAAATGGGATTGAAAAAAGTAAACCCCAAAATATGCTTTAGGATGCACCAAAAGATCATAGGTTTAGGGTTGCAAAGAGCAAATTAGGGACAGTTACAAGAAAGTTTTTCTTTACAACAACAACAATTAGCATTTACATAGCAGATTTCATGCGGAGTAGCATCCCAGAGTGCTTGACAATGGTGGAGACTGACCCCGAGCCAGGGGGAGAATTAATTACCCTCTTTACTCAGAGGGTAATTAAACAACTGGAAGAGGTTGCCAGGAAGGGTGATGAAGCCAGCACACGGAATTCATTTAACAAGCAGCTTGATGTTGTGATGGTGGGATAGTAGGGTGAGTGTTCTGCAGGAATGAGTTTGGATGAGCTGAAGAACCTTCTTCATCCAAACCCATTTGGCGATCTTGTGAGGTAAAGGTTATATTTAATTACCACAAGACTATAGGCTACAGCACCTCAGAGAGACCAAGCTAGAAAGTCACAAAGAATTTTTCATTTTATGTAATCATGCATACACCATTGGTAAATTGCTTACGATTGTTATCTTTAAAACATTTCACTTTCTCTGTTTTTTCTTGTTTCTCAGTCCCTTGCTGCCTAAAGTATAATAATCCTTGCATTTGATATAGCGCCTTATCATGTCATTGAGATGTCTCAATGTGCTTCACTGCAAAATGGATTGAATCATAGAATCATACAGCACAGAAAGAGGCCATTTGGCCCATCGCGTCTGCGCCAGCTCCTAAAAGATCAATCCAACTCAAACCCACTCAATGGCCCGCTTTCTCTCCATAGTCCTGCAATCCTGTCTTCCCCACATACCCATCTACTTCTCTCTTAAAAGTTGTTATTGAATCGGCTTCCACTACCCTTTCAGGTATTGCATTCCAGATCCGAACAACTCGCTGGGTGAAAATCTTTTTCCTAACCACCCCTGTTTCTTTTAACAACTATCTTAAATCGGTGTCCTTGGGTTACTGACCCACATGCCAGTGGAAACAGTTTTTCCCGGTTCAACCTATCAAATCCTCTCATGATCTTGAAAACCTCTATTAAATCCCCTCTTAATCTTCTCTGCTTTAGGGAGAATAATCCTAGTTTTGCTAACCTCTCCTCATAACTAAGGTCCTTCATTCCTGGTACCATCCTGGTAAACCTCCTTTGCACCCTCTCCAATGCCCTAACATCTTTCCTAAAGTGCGGTGCCCAGAACTGAACACAGTACTCCAACTGAGGCTTAACCAGCATTTTATAAATATTCAACATAACCTCCTGACTTTTGAATTCTATGCCCCTATCTATAAGACCTAGTATCCCGTATTCTTTTTTAACAGCTTCTCTACCTGTCCTGCCACCTTCAGAGATTTGCATCTGTGGATCCCCAGGTCTCTGTTCATTTTCCCCCTTTAAGATTGTACCATAACTATGTCTAGAAGACGTGAAAAGTGCTATATCAAATGCAAGGATTATCTAGCTTATACTGCCTCTCCTCATTCTTCCTACCAAAATGCAACACTTCGCATTTCTCCACATTAAACCTCATCTGCCACGTTTCTTCCCATTTTACCAATCTGTCTAAGTTCTCTTGGAGTCTGGTGCTACCCTCCTCACCATTAACTACTTTTCCTAGCTTAGTATCGTCTATAAATTTGGAAATTGTGCTCCTTATATCCAGGTCCAGATCATCAATGATTGACTAAGTATTTTGTGGATGAAATGCAGCAGCCAGTTGTACACAGCAATGCCCACAAACAGCCATGGAGTGAGTTACCAATTTTATTTGGGGTTTGTTGGTCAGAACACCAGGAGAAACTCCCTTCTCTTTCCGATAGTGCCATAGGATCTTTAACATCCAAAGGACAACAATGCAACACATCCACAGCACTACATTGTCAGCTGAGACTATGTGATTAGGTGAGAGTGTAAAGTGGTGTTTCTGCGTATTTGTAGGCCAACGTGCCAGGCTGACAATATAGTGTGCTTGCTGCTTTTGTTTTACTGACCACGAAGACTGCACATTCGAATGCAGGACCTATTATTAGATATCAAAGCTGTCTATCAGTGAGCCTGCAGCATGCAGCCTGAGGTAGAGAATAAGCAGTTGAGTATAGTTGCTAGTTGTTAAACATTTTTTAATTTATAATACGTTTGGCCGTCAGAGAATTGAACCATAGCAACTCTAACCTCATGTGACCATGTCATGGCCAACAAGCCACCAAATAAAATTGATCATTTATTTCATGGTTGTTTGTGGGATATTGTTGTGAATATATGGCTGCCAAGTTGGCCTACAAATACACAGAAACACCACTTACATTAAAATCCTGCAAAGTGAATCATAGAATCATAGAATTATACAGCAGAGAAAGAGGCCATTTGGCCCATTGTGTCTGTGCCGACTCTTTGAAAAGAGCTATCCAAATTAATCCCACTCCCCCGCTCTCTCCCCATAGCCCAGCAAACTTGTTCTCCCCAAATAATTATCTACTTCTCTCTTAAAAGTTGTTATCAAATTAGCTTCCACTACCCTTTCAGGCAATGCATTCCAGATCCGAACAACTCGCTGAGTGAAAAAATTTCTCCTCACTTCCCCTTAGCTTTTCTTAACAACTATTTCAAATCAGTGTCCTTGGGTTATCGACCCACCTGCCAGTGGAAATAGTTTCCCTTATTCACCCTATCAAATCTCCTCATAATTTTGAAAACTTCTCTTCTTAACCTTTTCTGCTCCAAGGAGAATAATCCGAGCTTCTCTAGCCTCTCCTGATAACTGAAGTCTCTCATTCCTGGTCCCATCCTGGTAAATCTCCTTTGCACCCTCTCCAATGCCTTGACATCCTTCCTAAAGTGTGGTGCCCAGAACTGAACACAGTACTGTAGCTCAGGCCTAACCAGTCTTTTATAATGGTTCATCATAACTTCCTGACTTTTGTACTCTATGCCCCTATTTATAAAGCCCAGTATCCTGTATGCTTTTTTAAACAGTTTTTTCTACCTGTCCTGCCACCTTCAAAGATTTACTTATATGAACCCCCAGGTCTCTCTGTTCCTTCACCGCTCTTAAAATTTGTACCCTCTAGCTTATATTGCCTCTCCTTATTCTTTCTCCGAAAATGCATCACTTTGTATTTCTCCACATTAAACTTCATCTGCCATGTGTCTGCCCATTTTACCAATCTGTCTATGTCCATTTGTAGTCTGCTACATCTGTTAACTATTTTTTCTAGCTTAGTATCATCTGCAAACTTGGAAACTATACTCAAGTCCAGGCCATTTGTATAGACCAAAAACAGCAGTGATCCCAATACTGATTCCTGGGGGACACCACTGTACACTTCCCTCCAGTCAGAAAAACAACCATTCACCACCACTCTCTGCATTCTGTCTCCCAGTCAGTTCTGTATCTATGCTGCCACTGTCCCTTTAATACTATCGGGTTCTATTCTGCTTACGAGTCTCTTATGTGGCACTTTATCAAACGCCTTTTGAAAATCCATATAAACTATATCAACTGCACTACCTTCATCCACCCACTCCTTTCATCAAAACCTCTAACTGATTTGCCTTTAACGAATCTGTGTTGGCTGTCCTTTATCAACCCTTATTTTTCTAAGTGAAAATTTATTTTGTCCCGGATTATAGTCTCTAGAAGTTGCCCCACTGCTGACATTAGGCAGACTGGCCTGGAGTTACCGGGTTTATTCTTCTGCCCCTTTTTGTGCTTTGAGTTCTTTTGACAAAGTGATAAGGCACCATAATAAATGCAAGGATTATTATTATTTATTATAAAACTAGTAACATAGAAGTACTTTCAAAACAAAGTGTTTCCCTCTTCTCTCTTTCTCTTACCTGATAGTAGAAACTCTGTGTTTTTAACACTAGCCACTGTTGCCAAGAAGATCCACCATATCCAGCAGGCTGAATGAAATCTGTTGCACACCTATCAAGGTTAGTCAGCAAGAAGCTCTGCCAGTTTCAACCTGCTGTAAAAGCAGGAGCAGCCAGTTTTCCTTCCAGGATTGCTAATTCAAAATGTACATTAAAATCTCTCTTATAATAATAATTAATAATCCTTGTTTTAATACCGCGCTTTATCATGTCGTTGAGACATCTCAAAGCGCTTCCCAGGATATACTGTGAAGTGGAACAAAAACAGAAGTTGCTGGGAACACTCAGCAGGTCAGGCAGCATCTATGGAGAAAGGAAAGTGAGTCAACGTTCGGGTCCATGACCCTTCGTCAGAACCTTGTTCCCAGTGACTTCTGTTTTTGTTTCAGATTTCCAGCATCTGCAGTATTTTGCATTTTGTTACATATTGTAAAGTGGATTGACCGTATATTTTGTGGGTGTTAACAAGTATCAGTTGATTCAAAACATTTTTTTAAAGATAGAAATGTGAATGTTCGGATATTTTTAGTGACTTTGAGACTCTAACTGAAAAGCAGATTGTCAGCAAGCATCTTTGTGGAAGGTTTTACACTGGAGACTTTAGAATTGATAGCAGGTTTATTCTGAAAATCAATCTCACAAGAGATTTTTAAAAATTCATTAGAGACCTGGCCCACCTATTATTAAATAATTAATTAAATTGATTAATTGAAGTGATATTTTCCAGCAATCCCAGAATGGGATTGAATTCAAATGTTTTGAAAGAAAAAGTATAGAATCCAGTTACAATTATACAGGCCAACTCCATTATAATGCCGTCGCATTGATTGGGAGCCTACGCTAAATGGAAGTACAGTATTCGTGAGACTGACTGTACATTGCTTATACACAATGTGTGCAAGAAAAGACACTGATGTCACTTTGCAAAGGAAGTGATGTCAGCAGCAAATCTTGCAAAAAAATACACTACGCTGGAAGTGACATCATTGCTTGCTTCATGCGCATATCATGCATGTGAGGAAAGCACAGAAAGTGAAAGTCAGTGGGAATCTGATGACCTGAAAGTTGTCCTATTTTATTTTCACACTAGTTTTTAATGTGGGCTCTGAGCTATTGGACCCAGATGACTGAGTTAAACATTTGTTAATCTAAAATGGGGGTTGCCCTGTGGTGAGGTATTGCACTCTGGATAATAGTAGAAAAATCAACTGTTATCAATGTTGTTAAATGTGAAACAGAGGACAGTGTCTTAATGCCTGAGTCTTGTATTATTTTGCTTCAGAGCTGCTGGTATCTAGTCAACAATGTAATTGATGCAAGAGGCAGATGTCAGGGGAGTAGTAATTTGTGGGAAAGAAACCATCCTGCCGTAGTTGCCAAGCACGCTGGAATTTTTCATTAGAAAGTTGAAAGAGATCTAGAGTTATTAACTGACTTTTTCCTCACCATGTCCAAACAGTTTAAAATAGTAATAAACAAAGGAAACTGGATGCTGGATTACATTGCTAAATTAGTTGAATTCAGATCCTTGTGAGTCATGCAAAAGGTATACATTGCACTGGTCAGGTTGCACCTGGAGTATTGTGTAAACCTTTGGTTATCAGGACATGACGATCCAGGCCTTAGAAAAAGTGTAAACAACAGCAATGAGGCTGATTCCCACGTTAATCAGAAGAGCTACGAGGAACAAGTATTTAAGTTAGAGCTCTTCAGCAATAAAAGAATCTCAAAGAAGACGTTATCAAGTTGCATAAATGCTAAATGGGGCATAGAAAGTGAATTGGATCAATTCTTTCTGAAACACCAAGATACAGATTCAGGTTTATGAAGAGTAATGTAGGTCATACATCAGGAAGTATTTCATAGAGGCTAATTAGCAACTGGAATGGGTTGCCATATAAGGTGGTTGAAGCCGGGACACTCGACCCCTTTAAGAAATAGTTTGATGCTATAAGAGGAAAATAAAGGTTAAGCCGAGGTACTGCCTACCTGTTCAGGTGAATATTAAAGATCCCATGACACTTTTCAATAAGAGAAGGGAGTCTCTCCTGGTGTCCTGACCAACAATCCCACAAATACAATTGTTCATTCACTTCAGGGCTGTTTGCAGGACAATGTATTGATGTGCACAAATAAGCTGCCATGTTCGCATTCAAAATACACATGGCGGAAAGGATTTCTTTATTCATATCTCTCTTGTAATCTTTTAAGATATCTATTATTGAATTCTGGGATACAGGGTATGTGAAATACAGAAACACTACAGAAAAATGCAACTATTTTTTCAAGTTTATTTTAAAAATAAAATAAATTTATTGCAGAGAAAATCACATTTAATAAAAGGCATATTGTCCTGCAGGCAGCCGAACATGGCCCTAAACATTGTGAAAAGAATTCTGTGGCAATAGAATGGTGACATTCCAGAGGACAAGCCAAGTATAAATCAACTAAAGGTCTGACTCATATGTTGGTTTGTTCTTGTAAAATACCATTCCTCAAAGCAGTATTATATTTATAGCACATATATCCTTAACGTGTTATTAAAGTGCCATTTGTCTTCTGAGACAAAGTGTTGGGTAAAATGTTTTGCTTGATCTTTTCAGAAATATGATGTATAATAGATTATGGCACAATTCATCACTGCATTACATGAAGTCACACTGGTGAAAATGACTCATGGCTCTTCTGGCTCTTCAACTTTCTCAGATAGCTGCCCCTTGAAGCATTATTTTGTTTGGTCAGCCAGGTGTCTGACACATGCAGCAACCCATCACCATCACTCTTAAAAAAAAGCACCTTTCACACGACTGTTTGTGGGACATTGCTGTGCACAATTGGTGGCTACGTTTCACCCACAAAATATACAGTCAATTCACTTTACAGTATATTCTGTGAAGTGCTTTGAGATGTCATGAAGACGTGATAAGGTGCTATATCAAATGCAAGGATTATTATTATTATACAGATATATTTTCAAGCAGGAAATACAGTTTTGGGTAAAATTGTGTTGGACCATCTCAAAGTGCTTCACAGGATATACGGTAAGGTATTGTGACTGTATATTTTGCAGGTAATTGTGTCAGCCAGTTTGTGCACAGCAATGTCCTACAAACAGCCATGAAGTACATGAACAATTTTATGTTGTTGGCTACTGCACCAGGAGAAACTTCTCCAAATAAAACTAGTGAGAATTCCATGACGGAGCCTCTTATAGTACTATCCAACAAATATAGCAAAGTGTAACAATTGCGCTTGTTTCTTAATGTGTTTCCTTGTATTGAGCAACACCCATAAGAAACACCTACAAATGTTATCTCTATGTTATTACAGGGGAATTTAGAGTTGTGTTTGGCTGATGCTTTATGGCGTTACCTGGTGAAAAGAAAATTTTCCATGTTTAAAAAAGTAGAAATGTTGGCAAACAGGTCAATTGGCATCTGAATGATAAAAAATAATGTATCCTTCAACATAAACAATTCAAGGAAGACTTGTGTCTGAAACAACCCCCTGTGGATTTCCAGCATTTCTGTATTTATCCTAACTTATCATTCCTTGTAGGGTCACAATGGCTGTGGTTTATCTGCCACAACTATGTAAAATTTTCTAGGGAAATTGGTGCTGTGCATTGAGTGATTGCATAAGATCACCTGCAGCAAGAAAAATCTTTAGCATTATGAATGCTTGCATTTGATGTAGCACCTTTAACATTACAATGTCTCAAAGGATATACTATAAAGCAGTGGTGGCCAACCTGTGGCCTATGGAGGCCGTCAAGAAGCAGCCCCCTTAACATTCGTACGAGTCTAGGTAAGTCCTTGTCCAATCGGTAGTGTGTTTTAGTTTTTTTTCTATGGCTTAAATCCAGAAATATTCAATTAAGAAAATGTTTTTTATTGGACGAGCATAAAGGTTGGCCACCACTGCTGTAAAGTACAGTGAATGCAGGAGCCAATTCACACCTAGCAACATCCCACACCCAGCCTTGAGGTAAGTGAACAATTTTATCCAGAGGACTCAGGGAGAGTTTTGAATAATGCTATGGGATCTGTAACCCCACCTGAACAGGCAAATGGGTCATCAGTTTAACAACTTACCTGAAGGGTAGCACCTTCAACGTTGCACTACTCCATCAACAGTGCAGCGGAGGGTCAGCTTAGACTATGAGCTCAAAATCCCCAATCCAAGGCTTGGATCCAAGATCTTCTGGCACCTTAGAAACATAAGAACAGGAATTCATCAATATTGTGAGATCATAACTGGAGTAATACATCCACAATTTCCTCACCTTTTACTTTTAGTACCCTTAGGCACAACTATCTGAGACGCCGTCCGGCGTGGAGGGTGCTATATAAATCCAATTGTTGTTGTTGTTATCTGGTCCCAGAAATTTGTCTAACTTCATTTGTTTATATATTTAAAACGTTGCCGTGACTCTGTCCCTTTCGCGAATTTCCATTTTTCCCTGTGCCTCTGGTATTATATTATTCCACTACACTGGGAAGAAACCTGAAGCAAAATATTAATTTAGCAGTCCTTCCCTATTCTAACACTCTCAAATGTTTGTTTAATGGATCAACCCTTATTTCAGCCTACTCTTTTTCTTGATCCACTTATCTTTCCCTTGGTAGCTTTAAGCAGCCTTTATATCATAACCCAATATTAATGTTTTGGCAAGGAGCAAATTGCTTCTCACTTAAAACTTCAAGGTACAGAATATGTCCGTATCTGCCAATTTTCACCCTTTCTGGTCCTCAGTGATAAAGTTCCTAGTTAACAAAGCAAATATCCAACTTGTGTATATCACACAACATTCCAATATTTCACAAACTTAAAATTGATCAGATATGGGCAATTGTTTGTCACTTTATAGCAACTTTTGGCCTGAATATATTTTGTTCCATCATGCTTTAATTAAACAGATGCTTATCTCCCACATAATAAAAATAATGCTGGGTGATGTCCACTGAATATGCTTGATTGAAATTTTGATCAGTGCTTGAAATAAAAGCACAACAAGAAGCATTTAGAGCTCTTTGTTTACTTCCCTGGCAAGGTGAGCCAGTGTAAAAATAGGTCTTTATAAGTCCAGCTATCAGCGAGCACCGATTGGCCTTCAAGGTCCTCCACAGTCTTGCTCCCCCCTACCTCTCCGACCTCATAACCCCATATCAGACAGATACCGGCCTGCTTCAGGTCTCCCGCATTTTCCGCCCCACCTTTGGCAGTTGGGCATTCAGCATCACTGCCCTCACACTCTGGAACTCTGGAAAAGGGCCCGCCCTCTGTGGAAGTATTGGGAGCCAGGTGGATCCGTGGTATTCTAGGGCACTGCTGATAACAACCATAACAACAACAAGATTACATTTGTATAGAGCCTTTCACATCGGGAGGACGTCCCAAGGTGCTGGACAGCATTTCAGTCCCAAGCTGGGGTCAGGGGGGAGAGAAGCGAGGGGAAGGGAAGGGGGGTGACCGATGGCGTGGTCGAAGAGGAGGGCCTTGAGGCAGGACTTGAAGAAGGCTAAGGAGGGGGCAAGGCAGAGTGATTGGGGCATGGAATTCCAGAGGTTGGGGGCAGAGTGGCTGAAGGCTCTCTCGCCAATGGTGGGGCGGGTGCATCGGGGGACATGGAGCAGGCCAGAGCCGGCTGAGCGGAGGGAGTGGGCGGGTTGTCGGGGGTTAGGAGATCACAGAGGTAGGGTGGGGCGAGGCCATGGAGGGCTTGGTATGTGAGGACCAGGATCTTGAACTGGATCCTCTGAAGGATAGGGAGCCAATGGAGTCGGGCGAAAGTAGAGGAGATGGGGTCACGGAGTTTGGTGCGGGAGAGGACACTGGGGCTGCAGAGTTCTGGATTATCTGCAGCCTGTGGAGGGAGGAGTTGGGAAGGCCGACAAGCAGGGCATTTGCATAGTCGAGCCTGAAGGTGATGAAGGCATGAACACGAGTTTCAGTAGCCTGAGGGGTGAGATAGTGGCGGAATCGGGCGATGTTAAGAAGTTGAGGGAAGGCAGAGCGGGTTGTGGCTTGGATGTGGGGAAGGAGGTTTGAGGGTCGAACAAGACACCTAGGTTCCTGACTGACTTGGTGATAACAGCACATCCAGCCAGGCTCATTGCTAGACTTGGAAGGGCAGACCAATCACTGGGGGCAGGGAAATCCTCCCACTCAGCTCCTGTTAACTTTGCAGGCCAAAGCCCTAACAGGTCGGGTGGTTCTACTACAATAACAACAAATTACATTTGTAAAGTGTCTTTCATGTTGGGAGGACATCCCAAGGTGCTGAACCGACAGAGTTTCGGACCCAAGTTGGGGGTCAGGATCGGGGAGGGTGGAGGGCAGGGGTGGAAGCAGGGAGATTGAAAGCACGGTCGAAGAGGAGGGTCTTGAGATGGGTCTTCAAGGAGACAAGGAAGGGGACAAGATGGAGGGACTGTGGGATGGAGTTCCAGAGAGTGGGGGCAGAGTGGCAGAAGGCCCGCGCACTAATAGTGGGGCGAGCGAGGCGGTGGACATGAAGCAGGCCGGAGCCCACTGAGCTGAGGGAGCAAGCAGGATGGTTGGGGGTTAGGAAGTCACAGAGGTAGGGGGGAGCAAGACCATGGAGGGATTTGAAGGTGAGGACCAGGACCTTGAACTGTATCCTCTGTGTGATGAGAAGCCAGTGAAGTCGGGCGAGGATGGGGGTGATAGGTCACAGAACCTGGTGCGAAACTTATTCTCACCACTGTTTACCACACAACATGCTCGAGGTCTCCAAGCCTTGACTCTTGCAAATCTACACCTAATACTCTCTAGAATTAGGTAAACAGGTTTGCTTAAAATCGATTTGTCTCAATGCCCTTCACAGGATTTACTGTTAAATAGAGTGAATGTATATTTCTAGACAAACACAGCAACCTATTTGCGCACAGCAATGTCCTTAAAACAGCCATGAATTGAATGACCAGTTTTGCCTGGAAATTGTTGAGTTCCTTAAAGTTTACCTGAATCTTAAGGTAGATGGGACCTTTCGAAAAAGAAATAATGTTGTAGAATAGAAAAATACGCATGGCTGTATTTTATATCATGGCTTACCTTGTCAGAACATTGGGTAGGGAAATTACAAGCGTATCGATACCAAGCACTGAAACACTTTAGTTTATGCTTGTCCTGGAAATTCACATTTGATCTAATTTCGCAATCAAATGGTCTTGCTTGGGTTAATGGAATAATGGCATTGAATTATAATAAATAATAATAATCCTTGCAATTAATGTAGTGCCTTATCATGTTGTCAAAATGTCTCAAAGCACTTCACAGGATTTTATTGCAAAGTTTAGTTGTGACTGTATTGTAGATGAGCTGTTCATTGGTTGACAATAAAGACTCCCATTTATGGTCCTCCATAGGCTTTTTTCAGTCGGTGTTGCAATGCGAGTGAACTGCAATAAGAGCTGTAGTATAAAAATGGGGTATGTGAAAACATGTGAAGCTTCAGTAACAGTTCATTACTGCAATGTTCCGTTCACAAGTGATGGACTCAGAACTTGATTTAAGCTTTCATTATAAAAATTGTTTGAATGATACTCACTTTTTGCAAAAACATGCAATTTCTTTCTTCATTCATAATAAAAATAAAATTTTTGAGCATTCTCTGAGAATCTGATACGACAATATGTCTCAACACCTTTAATGACATGTACATTTCAAATGTAATATATGGTGCAGGTAACAAAATGCTGCACTATAGAAAGATATAAGGCAGGACTGTTCATCTACTGAGTTGACCATTCTGCTGGTGAATTTGAGTGAGGGGTGAACACTGGAATAAATACAGAAGTCGCTGGAAAATCAGGCAGCATTTATGGAGAGAGAAAAATGAGTTAACGTTTCAGGTCGATGACCCTTCGTCAGAACAATGTTCCCAGCTGCTTTGGTTTTTATTTCAGATTTTCAGCATCTGCGGTATTTTGCCATTGGAATAAACTGTATACTCCAGCAATAGCTGAACAACATACACTTATGTACCAGCTATTATGAGGAAGAATGGCTCAACAAGCTTCACAACAACAATCGGGATCACTGAGCAGAAAAGAAAGGAGAGGAACTTTGAGGTACCAGAGTTTATCATTTCTCAAGTGCACTCCTCATCAGCTCCACAATCCACAAAATCCAGAACTTCGCTGCCTATATTCTCTCCTACACCAAACTCCGCACCTCCATCACTCTAATCCTTGTCATGCTTCATTAGCTCCCTGTCTCCAAAAGGATTAACTTCAAGTTCCTCACCCTCACATATAAATCCCTTATAAACCCATAGGATCTCTCTCGTTGATCTGCTATTACCCCACTCCACAGCTAACACCAACCACTAAGCTAACACAGGCCTGCTGCATGCCACCAACAGTGGCCAAGCCTTTAGTCACTATGCCCCATACCTCTGAAACTCTCTGCCTCTATCCCTTACCCTTGCATCTCCCTATCTGTCTTTAAATCCCAACCTATGGTGACCTCTTTTTCCTTGCTTGGCATCCAACCTCACCACTGTGAAGTGCTCCAACATGATACTCCTACATGAATGGCGATGTATAAATGCAAGTTGTTGTTCATTTTTCCGATTGCCAGACAGGCTGACCTGGTGATAATGTTTTGTTTTTCAGCAGAAATATTAACATTCAAAGCCTTTTCACACAGCGAATTGTTCGGATCTGGAATCCAGCTGCCTTCCAAGTGTGGTGGAAGCAGATTCAATAACAACCTTTAAAAGAGCCGGCACAGCCACGATGGGCCAAATGGCCTCATTCTGTGCTGTATAATTCTATGATTCTATGAAAGCGTAGTTTATTTCCTCAAACCAGAGGGAAATCCTCTCACGTTATTCATTTGCAATACAGCTCAACATCAACAACAACAAAATTACTTTTGTACAGCCCTTTCTCATCTTGAGGACGTCCCAAGGCACTGGACAGTTTGTGTTTCAGACCCAAGCTGGGGTCGGGATTGGGGAGGGTGGAGGTCAGTGGGGGAAGCAGTGTTATCGAAAGCACAGTCAAAGAGGAGGGTCTTGAGATGGGTCTGGAAGCAGGCAAGGGAAGGGGCAAGGCAGAGGGACTGAGGGAGAAGTTCCAGAGGGTGGGAGCAGAGAGGCAGAAGGCCTGCCTGACGATGGTGGGGTGGGCGAGGTGGGGGATGTGAAGCAGGCTGGAGCCCACTGAGCAACGGGAGCGGGCAGAATGGTAGGGGGTTAGGAGGTCACAGAGATAGGTGGGAGCAAGGCCATGGAGAGCTAGAAGGTGAGGACCAGGATCTTAAACTCTATCCTCTGTATGATGGGAAGCCAGTGGAGTCGGGCGAGGATGGGGGTGATAGGGTCACGGAACCTGGTGTGGGAGAGGACACGGGCTGCAGAGTTCTGGATGATCTGCAGCCTATGGAGGGAGGAGTTGGGGAGGCCAACAAGCAAGGAGTTTGCATACTCAAACCTTGATGCAATGAAGGCGTGTATGAGCTCATAATTGAGAAATTCCTGCTGGTATATAGCCAAGAACACAGATCTCTGACTCAGGGTTGTTATTGACACTCAATTTTACTAGAATGAGCATCTCTATTTTAAAATGACAACTTTGACAAACTTGTAAATTATATAAGGTATAGCTTCCCATATGCACAGGTTAGCAGAAAACAAGAAATTCACTGTAAACTCCAAATCTGTGCAAAAGTGATAAAAAAAAATTAACGTTAGGTAGTGGAGTCCTGTAGCTCAGTGGTTAGAGCACTCGCTTTGTAAGTGAGAGACCTGAGTTCAATTCCAGGCAGAGGGCGAAACCTTGGGCAAGTTTCCTTACTCCACACAGAGCCTAATAATAATTCCTCCAAAACAAAACAATAATAAATTGGTCATTTTCAATCTACGACTGTTTGTGGGACATTGCTGTGCGCAATTGGCTGCCGCGTTCGCCCACAAATATACAGTCAATTCACTTTACAGTGTGTTCTGTGAAGCGCTTTGGGACGTCCTCCCGACGTGAAAAGCGCTATATCAAATGCAAGGATTATTATTATTATTATTATTGTGGGACATTGCTGTGCGCAATTGGCTGCCGCGTTCGCCCACAAATATACAGTCAATTCACTTTACAGTGTGTTCTGTGAAGCGCTTTGGGACGTCCTCCCGACGTGAAAAGCGCTATATCAAATGCAAGGATTATTATTATTATTATTATTATCACTGGGTAGATCACAAAGGAAATTATCATTGTACAGTGACACTGCCATAGAACTTTAAATCATCAAAGTCCAATCTCTATAAAGCTGCAGAGCTTTATTAGAGGGGATTGTTGGTAGGAAGGAACTGACGGTCAAGTGTAATTCAATTCTTCATACCCTGGAATAATGCATTAATGTTTCCTAATAATCAGAGAGACCTATGCACTGCCCATGCCTCTTTTATATTATGAGCCTGTCTCTGAAGGTAACTCCTAATTGGCGGGAAACAAATCGCCTGAAATTCAGGGATAACTCCTAGCCTTTGCCATTGCTACTTGGCCAGCAAAGACCACAATAATATATTTTGATGGTGTTTTGCACGTGTGAAAATCGTCATGACACCTCCATCAAGACATTTTCACACATGCAGAACATCAGTAGTTGCCAGCAGATTTCAGAAGTCCAGGGATCATGTCAAAGGCCAGTTTGGCACTAGATTTTGAAAGTCTCTGAAACCACAGTATAAAAACCGTAGTCTTCCAGGTGATATCAGGGTTTATTAATACCCACAAAGACCTGTTATTCTATTTTCTTACTATCCTCAATTGGAGCTGATACCTCCCTCCCCCCTCCAACCCCATGTTTAAAGCCTGTCTTAAGACCTCAAGATCACAGATTGGTTTGGATGAAGAAGTTTTCAACCCATCTGATCTCATCCCTCCAGAACACCCAACCTATTGTCCATATCAGAGCATCAAGCTGCTATTTAAAGGAGTCCAGTGTCCTAGCCTGTACTTCACTGCCACTTTACTGGCAACCTATTCCATTCGTTAATTGCACTCTGAGTAAAGATAATCTTCTTGGTATCTGTCCTGAAATTGCTCTTTACATCTCTGAACCTATGTCCTCTTGTTCTACTGTCTTAGTGCATCCTAACGTAATGATATGGGTTCACTTTTTCAATCCCATTTAAAATGTAAACACTTCTATGAGGTCTCTCTGAGTCATCTTGTCTCAAGACTAAAAAGACTCAGCTTGTCCATTCGTTGCTTGTAGACTGGGCCAATAGAAAAGTGCGGCCGCAATTTTTCAGCTGAATCCGCGATAAACAACACCCTCTGCAATAAACAACACCCTCTGCCATAAGCAACACCTTCTGCCATAAACAAGTGCCCGCCGCTATAAACCTTCATTAAAAAAAATGTAAAAATGAAGTATACTCTGAGTGTGTAAAAATGAAGTATACTCTCTGTCTCTCTGTCTTTGTGTGTGTCTCTCTCTCTGTCTGTGTGTCTGTGTCTCTCTCTGTGTCTCTCTGTGTCTGTGTGTGGTAGGGGGCCCCGAGAGACAGTAGGTGGTGACCTCCTGTAGCCCCGGAGTCAGGACACTGGTGAGTTTGGCGAGCAATGCTTGCTTTTGGCAGATCTCCAGGCCTTCAAATGTAGTGTGGGTGGAAATGGGCCATTCGGCTCTTTGGGCCTACGCTAGTGTCAACGTTCCACCCCCCCGCCCCACCCACCCTGAAAGGGCCACCCAGGTTTGTTTGTTAAAGAAAGCATTAATATTTTCTTTGCAACAATCTAGTGTGTGTTAGTTCCTCATGTTTAGTTTTTATCAATAAAGTGAAAAAATGTAGGTTGACAGTAAAATGTACCTCAATTGCACCAATCAACCCCTTGCAATTTTCCGCAAAATTTGTCAAATTTCCCCGCAATTTTTGGCAACTATTTCCACAATTTTTCATTGGCTTTGCTCAAAGCTCATTCCTTTAACACTGGGAATCCTCCTCATTGCTTTCCTCTGCAATGCCCCCTTACATCATGGTGACCAGAACTGTATGCAGTACTCAAAGTGCAATCTAAAAAGACAGTTTATACAGCCTAAGTATGACTTCTGGGGATCTAAACTCAACTGATTTAGCAATACACATCAACAGCCTTGTTTATTTCTGCCTCGCACTGTTTTGACATAGTAAGCGATGCGCCAACTAACCTACCCTTAGATCTCTTTCAGCTTCCCCCTTGGCAAGTTCTGTCCCATCCATGGAGTACTTACGTTTCCTATTCTTGCATCCTGTATGTAGTATCTTGCATTTATCAGTATTACATTTCACTTCCCAGCTATCCGCCCATGTGCATACCTATCAAACTCTCTTTGTTGCCTTCTCTGATTCCACAGTTCCCCAACTTGGGGTCATCTGGAAATTTAACTAATTTACACTGGGTGTGCGAATCGAGCTTAGTAATAAATACGAGGTGGGGCATGTCCCATTACAGACCATTGGGGCACCCTGCTTCATACCTCTACCCATTTGGATCTTACTCCCGTAACAAAGATTCTCTACTTCCTTCCATTCAGTGAATTCTGAACCCATGTCTTGCCCTTGATACCCAGTGACCACAGTTTGTGATCACGTTACCACTTTCTTGTGGCACTTTGTCAAATGCCTTTTGCAAGTCTAGATAGACTACATCATATGGCTACCTTTTTGACCCAGCTTTCTGTTATTGTGTGTCAGGCTGGCTCAGTTGTAGCACTCTAAGCTCTGAGTCAGTAGGTTGTGGGTTCAAGCCCCACATCGGGACTTGACAAATAGTCTAAGATAACACTCCAATGTGGTGCTCCAAGATGAGCTGCATTGTTGGAAGTGTTGTCTTCAGATGAGACATTAAATCAAGGCCCCATCTGCCTATCCAGGTGACATTAAAGATCCCATGGCATTATTCAAAAAGAGAAGGGAGAAGTTGAAAAGAGAAATTGTCCTGGCAAACAATCCCCAAATAAAATTGATCATTCATTTCATGGCTGCTTGTGGGACACGACTGTGCACATATTTGCATGCCCACAAAATACACAGTTGCTGCACTTTGCAAAATATCTTATGAAGTGCTTTGGGATGACCTCCTGAGGTAAGAGGTACTATACCGAATTCAAGGATCTTCCCCTCCCCCCACCCATTCTCCTCAGTTATCACCCCTTACCCTCACGAGTGTGCAATCAGTTGTGTGCTGTATTTTTAGATATCATCCTGAAGTGAAAGATGCTAAATAAATATAAATTGTTGATGTTGCTGACTTGTTACACTCACTTATGGATCCCTGCAGGCACTCTATTTGGAGTCACTAAAAGCGAGAAAGGTACAAAATTCAAAAGAGCACAGTGAAATAAATGGTAGAACCTCATATTGATCTCAATTGCTACCATATTGCTCTTAAAGGTGATCATAAAGGCACAAACTCAAATGAAGCTGAATAACACCCATTTCGAAGATGTTTGATCAAATATTATGACACTGAGAGATCCCTCTTGGTGCAACAGTTAATTCCTCTCTAGATAAACAGGCAAAATATTTTTGTGTACTGGTGAAGAAAATAACTAAATAATCATTACATTTGGTAAAATATCTTTTCATGTTGGGAGGATATCTCAAAGCACTTCACATGATATACTGTAAAGTGCAAGAACAATGTACTTACACAGCAATATCTTTATAAATTGCACCATGGCATCTTTAATGTTCACCTGACCAGGCAGATGGGACCTCGGTTTAAAGTCTCATCCGAAGGATGGCATATCCAGCAACGCAGGACCCTCACAGCACACCATTGGAGTGCCAGACTCTATTAGTTTCAAGTCCTTGGATGGGGCTTGAACCCACAACCTTCTGACTCAGGCAAGATTGCTTCCAACTGAGCCAGGCTGACTTAAATTATACCAGTTATGTAGTCTTTAATCCTTAAACTTCATGGAACAACATTTGTGAAAGACAAAGAATAACAGCACGCCTGGTCTTCTCTTGACTGCGGAGTACTTCTTGAGAATGAAAGGAAGGGAATGATATAGTGATTTTTAAAATGTATATTATTTATGATAATGACAGTTATCACCAATGATTATGGTTTAAATTGCAGACATCAGGCCTGAAATTCCACACGGTATTAACTTTAAAGCTTTAACCTTGAGGCTTGTTTAACGTTTCAGACAGTACACATTCCTATCCATCTTTTAAAATTTTAGGGCATTTTATATGAGTTATCTGCCAAAAACAATTGGACTACTTTAGTACTTGTCAGGTAATCAAGTTCAAAATCCTCATCCTCACCTTCAAAGCCCTCCATGGCCTTGCCCCCTCCTACTTCTCCGACCTGCTAACCCCTTATCAACCTGTCTGCTCCATGTTCCCCACCCAGCCCGGGCCGCCCCACCATCAGTGGTCGGGCCTTCAGCCCTTCTGTAGTCCTATACACGTTAGTACATACTGGATAATGACCATTAGTTAGTGATCACGAGGAGCACCGAGCATTGCTTGTGGGTCGTATGAGGCGAATGCAAGGATTTTTCCCGCGCTGGCGCTCATGTGTTATTTTACTCTGCAGGCTGCCTGTTAGTGCTTGTTATCTGACAGTCAATCAGGCTGCTTACTAACTCTGTGCTGCAAGCAGTTTCTGCATGTTGTGTTCCTGCAAGGGGCGAGAACCGTCGCACCATCACCCATGACATTCCCCCATGCAAGACCTTTCGATGATGTGTGATAATAATAATCCTTGCATTTGATATAGCACCTTATCACGTCTTCAAGATGTGTCAAAGCGCTTCACAGAATATACTGTAAAATGAATTGACCATATATTTTGTGAGCGAAAAATGGCAGCCAATTGTGCACTACAGTTTCCCACAAACAGTCATGGATTAAGTGACCGAATTATTATTATTATTTTCAATAATAAAAAATTACACTTCTAATGAAGGTAAGACATAAAACTTGGTGTTAACTGCTGTAGAAATGATCGGTGGTAGCAATTTGTGAATAGTAATTGCCAGAGACAAGGGGAACAATATTAAACTGCTTCTGCTGCAATGCTTTGTAACAATAAGTTCCTTGCTCCACCAACCCCCACCCACACCTCCAAAAAAAAAACCAAGTATAAATGTTTTTGGATTTGGCTGTTTTTAGTACTTTGTCCTGGGAAAAGTTTGTTTAATTTGAATCAGAACGATTTGTTTTCTGTCATTTAGTCTCTATCTAATTGCTTTGTCCCATTTACAAAAATGAAATGAATGTTCCCTTCATGTCAATTTTGTTTTGCAATAATACAAATTACTGGAACTTTTTTTTATTTTTCCTTCTTGCTCTTCAAATGCCAGTAAATCGGGTACTCATAAATGTTTGTATCTCTCGGCCTCTACTCACACTTGGTCCAGCCATGTCACCACCATGTTTTGAGCTAAAATAATTTACTCAACCACTTCTAAACCACCCGCTGTTGGATTGGTACAAAGTATTGCCAGCAATATGTTGTACCAATCTAACAGCAGGTGGTTAGGAGTGGTTGAGTAAATTATTACCTTTCCAGAGGTTTTTAAATGGAAGTCTACACGCCATTGGTAGCACTTTTTCTCCCTGAGTCAGGGAGTTGAGATTTGAAGTTGTTGTCTACACTCTGGGGGAGTCCTTAATACATCACAGGTCAAAATGTATACTCAATATAACTGTGTGACCTGGAAAACATTAACATGAAGGGCTTGTAGCATTTCTTGGTAAAACATCACCACTTGTAACTAATTCCTGGATAAAATAAGATGTGCAATATTTCTAATTAGAATACTAAAAGGAGTATTTAAGCAAGCAGACAAATTCCACACAGAGCTCCAAAGACCTTAGTATAGAGGTTCTATGATTTTTGGAGGAAATGGATTGATGGTCAGCAAGATTCTTTTGTCCCAGACTCTGAACTATTCATTTTCTCATAGATAAAGTCCCCACCTGTGCTCCCATGTATTCCTACACATAAATGGAACGTGTGGTCTGGTTTGGACACTCTTAAACATGGAGATGATCTCCTTGTGTGTCAGACACCCAAGGTTCTCATAGCAATAATCCCTCCGTTTATGGTTTAGGCTGAAATGTGATATCCAGTTTGATGGGAGCATTATTTCTAATTGGTGAGTGTTTTTTGGATATTGAGAAACAAAGTACCTATTATGCTGGCTATTTTTCTCAAAAGGCCTATTTTATGGTTAGATTATATTCTCTTGTATTTGTGATATTAGAATGACTGATTTTTGGAGTAGCTTTTAACACGCACAAGTTTTTAATAGGGGAAAGGAGAGCATCCAACAAAAAAATTCTGAGTCTTTGCCCTGTAAAGCAATAACATCAATCAGTGATCCCAGAGCATCTGGAGAGAAGCAATTTCCTTGATGCCTCTACACAAATAAGAATTGAGTTTGAATGCATCATTTCCAATCCGGTTACCATCTGCCCAGCAAGTATAATATTCCTACTGCTTATAAAAATACCTGCTTGTGCATAACACTAGGCTTGCACCCAAACTAAACTGAATCATGCATTATTTATAATCATGGTACATCGGTATAAATGAAATAAATAGATCGTATTTACCTCTCAGTTTTTTGGAAATATTAAGGCCAAAACCTCTCATGGTCCTACCCTTAGTACCACTGTCTTAAAATTTCAGATCATGCAGAATTTTTCAAAATTTTTAAATTAGTTTTAAGGTCCTAAAAATAGCTGTGGAAAATCTGCTTGTCCGATAAGATTTAATGTTAGTTTGTTTTCAAAATTCTGTGCATTCTGAAATGTTAACAAAAAAAACTTTGCATTTAACATGGCACCTTTCATGTCAGTAGGATATGTCAAAGTGCTTCACAGGATTTACTTTGAAGGGTAGTGACTGTGTATTTGTAGGCGAATGCAGCAGCCAATTTTTGCACAGCAGTGTCGTACAAACAACCATAAAGTGATTGATCAGTTGTATTTGTTGGCCAGGCCATTGGTAAAATCCCTTTCTTTTTGAATAGTACATGGGGTCCTTAACCTCCACCTGAACAGGCAGACAGGTCCTTGATTTAATGTTTCATCCGAAGGATGGCACCTCCATCAATTTGAATGCCAGTCTAGGCTATGTGAGTTCAAAATTCCGATGTTGGGCTTGAACACAACCTTCTGACTCAGAGGTGAGGGTGTTACCAATACCTATTAACCCCATTCAATGGTGTTAAGGCTAAGAAATTTCAGGCTTGGTTCATCACAACTCGTTCGACCTGTACTTCTCATGGTCCTGGTATAATTTCTATTTCCTATTGGTGAATTTGGGGTTTTGTAAAGGTGAGGCATCTCAGTGCTGGGTGATGCACACATTCTTATTTTTAGGTCCCAGTTTCTTCATCGAGGGTTCCCAAATCAGTTATAGCATATGGTAGTTAGATGCATAGTAAATTTCTCTCACTGTGACCCCAATAATATGATTTCCCCTCAGCAAGGATTATTATAATTATTATTATCTTGTCTTTGAGTCGTCTTAAAGCGCTTTACAGAATATACTGTAAAGTGAATTGATTGTATATTTTGAGGGCGAAATGTGGCAGCCACTTGCATTGTCCCACAAACAGTCGTGGATTGTGTGACCAAATTTTTTTTAAAAAAAGGATTATTACCCCTGGAAGAGCCACCTGCCAATCAATTAACAACCAGGTTCCTACTTACTGCTAAATAAACAGAGGATTGTGGAGTAAGGAAACTTGCCCAACATTTCGTCCTGCTGGGAATCAAACCCAGATCCACTCTCTTGTGAGGCAAGTACTCTAAACAATACGCTACAGGATTCTACAATCTTACAGCCAGTAGATAGTTATGACTTTCTTGACTAAATTTGAATGCAAGATTAATGTCTAATCCAACATGCCACCTATTAACATGCCCCCCTCCTCAATTTACTTTTCAAGTTTTAAAACAGCAATGAGTCTTACCCCAGCTATCCAGCCTTATATTCCTCTCCTAATCAAACTTCACCCCAAAACTGAAGTGAATCAACCACTGATCTCACTGCTGTTTATGGATGCCACTGGTACAGATTAGCTACTGCATTTGCCGATATTATATTCACTTTCTGTTCTAATCAACTATATATTTCTATATTCGCCCACAAAATACACATTCACTACACTTTATAATGTATCCTTTGAAGCACTTTGAGACATCTCAATGACTTGAGAAGGTGGTATATGAAACTGTTAAAAAAGCTATGATGAACCTTTATAAAACACTGATTAGGCCTCAGCTGGAGTACTGTTCTGGGCACCACACTTTAGGAAGGATGTCAAGGCACTGGAGAGGGTGCAAAAGAGGTTTACCAGCATGGTACCAGGAATGAGGCACTTCAGTTATCAGGAGAGGCTGGAGAAGCTAGGATTATTCTCTTTGGAGCAGAGTAGGTTAAGAGGAGACTTGATAGAAGTTTTCAAAATTATGAGGGGATTTGATAGGGTGAACAAGAAGAAACTATTTCCACTGGTGGGTGGGTCGGTAACCCGAAGGCACTGATTTAAAATAGTTGTTAAAAGAAACAGAGGGGAGTTGAGAAATGTTTTCACACAGCGAGTTGTTCAAATCTGTAATGCATTGCCTGAAAGTGTGGTGGAAGCTGATTCGATAACAAATTTTAAGAGAGAAGTAGATAATTATTTGGGTAGGACAAGTTTGCATAGCGATGGGGAGAGAGCGAGGGAATGGGATTGATTTGGGTAGCTCTTCTCAAAGAGCCAGCAAGGACACGATGGGTTGAATAACCTCCTTCTGCGCTGTATAATTCAATGATTCAACTGTGGGCTGCAGTTGGGAGGCTTCAATCCAGACTTCAACCTAACAGCTCAAAATTGAGAGTGTTTACAATGCCTAAAATTAATCCACCTAATTATAACCAACCCTCAAGCAAGCCATTCATTAAACCACTGAGCTGTAAATATGTATTTTAAAATAATTATAAAAATAAACTAACTGTCTTTATTCCTGTGGCTCTGAACATAAAAATAAGGCATCTAACTTGCAATTGGCATAACTTTGGGAAGAAGTTGGGAATTACATGACATGCCAGAGTCTGATGGAATTCACTGTGCGACAATAATAATATAATATTAATAATCCTTGCATTTGATATAGCGCTTTTCACGTCTTCTAGATGTCTCAGAGTGCTTCACAGAATAGACTGTAAAGTGAATTGACTATATTTGTGGGCGAAATGCGGCAGCCAATTGCGCACAACAGTGTCCCACAAACAGTCGTGGATTGAAATGACCAATTTATTATTTTTTTGAGAGATTATTATCTTACCTTGAATTACATAGAATCCACAGCAACAAAACAGACGATTCAGCCCGATCCCTCCTAACCACTCTGCCACGCCAAGTCCTACTGATGAGCCAGGTTGGCTGTTCTGTCATCACAGTGCCCTGGATCATCGCAGACCAGCCTGGCTCAGGGACCGGACTAGTGAGACCACCACAGCAGGGGCTGGCTTGATTCCAACATTCTGTTGTCTAGCAATGGTACATGACTGAGGGTTGTTCAAATTGAATGAGCCCCCAAATGGCCAAGTTTATTTACGGCACTTTATGTATCGAATGTTTGCTTGGCACTTTGTTCCAGGTCCAACAACTATTATTCTGAGCTTCTATTCACAGTGCACTGAGGAAACATGATCTTCAAAGCCAGTGGAAATTGTAAATATGTGCTGAAAACTGTGCCACTTTATTTTCAAAAGAATGCTGTGTAATATGTGCGATCCTATGTAATTTGGATCTAAATAGGCCTTGTTTGTGTGTTTTTAATTAAAAAAAAATGTGTTTTGCTCAGTGTATTGAATAGCTGTGGGTAGATTATCAATACCTGTGGGTAGATTATCATTTAAAAGAAAACATCAGGGCAGTGCACCTTCAAAGCCAATCTTACCAGCCTGAGCAGCCCTCACGTTAGATGGAGAGGCTGACACAGTATATGCTTTATGTACATATAAAGTTTATAATTTTCCAATGAGCGGCCAATACATAGCAGATGGCATCGTTTATGGGGACTGTGGGTTTATTTACAGCTCGTGGTGTGTATTGCAGCCAAGCACATAACAGTCCTGGTGGCCCAGTTTGTCTGCTCCTTAATCACAGTGCATTGCACTCTGAACATACCATTGATCAGTGCGCGACTGCTGATACGTCTGATATAAGTGTTGAGCCTTTTGCAAGGAACTGCGCTGCCTTGTTTGAGTTAAAAATAGCATGTTAATTACCCCCCACAGCAATTCATGGGAAGGAATCACCTTGTTTTGGTTGTCTGCCAAGTGCTGGCATTTCTTGTCAGAGTAAATGTTATATGTTTGTTGCACCTGGCCAGTTTCTCTCTCGGCACAGTGTTTTTTCTTTTAAGATGACAGGTTTGAAGTTCCAACCACAGATGGGCAATTGATTTTACTAAAAGTTTCTCCTGGCTGTACAGTACTGGGGTTCTGGGAAAGAGTGCATACGGCATCAGGTTCCTGTAGGTTTCCTGACTGTAGGACTGAGGTGACCTATTCAGAACTGTAACACTTAAGTGGAAGAGTGGTGTGATGTTACAGGCAGCAATTGGACAAAGACAGTAAGAACAAATATTAGAATTAGACGATGATTTGCTCAACTGGCAATTGTAGTGTTTAACTGTAATTGTAGCATTCATCATGTCCAGGCTAGATCACAACAACTCTGCTCACCGGACTATCTGCCATTTCCCTTCACAAGCTGTGGATGATCCAGAAATCTGCAGCTTGTATCCTTTCCCAGACAAGGCACCATGAGCCTATCGCACCATCCTCACCCGGCTCCACTGACTCTTCATCCCCCAACAGATTGAGATCAAGATCCCTAACCATTAATCCCTCCACTTGCTCACCCTATCTATGAGACCTCCTGAAATCTTAACAGCCACTACTTCTGCTCAGTGGGCACTGGCTTCTTCATGTCCCTCACCCCACCCTGCCCCACCAGTGATGGTTGGGTTTTCAGCATATCTGCCCCCACTCTCTGGAACTCCTTCCCAGATTCCCTTCCACTTACTTCTTCCCTCACCTCCTTCAAGGAGCGCCTCAAGACCATCCTCTTTGACATTTCTTTCAGCCATTTCCTCCCTCACCAACCACACCCCCACCCTCCCTCATCCCCACACACAGCTCAGGTGCAAGTCCTGGACTATCCAGTATCTTAGGACATCTACCCATTGTAAAAAGGCACTATATAAATGTAAATTTGTATTGTATTAATTAGTTGATTGCTTGGGGTGAGCAGTTGGTTTTGGCTCCAAAGCCTATTAACTTCATTACATCTGATATTGGAAATGAAGAATCTAAAACCCAAAAGCAGCAGGAATCCAAGATTACCAGATAGCAGGGACTGGCTATATGGGAAATCCACTGCAAGGTAGGTTTGGATGAAGAACCTGCCTCCTCCACTGCCCCATAAAAAAATAGACTATCACAAAGTGCTCTTCATGACTAGGAATCTGATCCACCTGGCACTGAATGGCTCGCCAACATAATCAAGGATAAAAGGTATACCTTAAAGTTGCTGTATCTGTAACTCGAGTTGGAAATAACAATTCTCTGGGTGTGCATCATGCAAATAGATTGCACCAGACCAGAACTCCCAGAAGTTAACATTATGCACATCTGGATTCAAACGATATTTGTGACTCCCTATTATAAATATTGCATTTTACCCCAGAGAATGTAGGAAACAGATAATATTCTGCCACCAGAGTGCCAGGATTAGACAATTAGAGATTGGACCTTGGGTCCTATCCTCAACTGTTCTACCAGGAATAAAACAATTCAGTGTATATTTATCCACATTTGCCGTTGTGACTTCAGGCACAGACAGCAGATCCCTTGATCACTGCTACAGTGGCAGATTAATTAATGTTAGGATGTTTGCATTGAAACAAATATCTACCACACGTAGGCATGTCAGTGGTAACACTCAGATAAAGATGCTGCCTGTCCCCAGAAGGATGTTTTTGTTCCTATGCAAGTGAACCACCTTTTTCCATCTTTCAAACCCAAAGAGAATTGAATTTTATCTCGAAGTGGATCAACTAGGACAAACATGGAGTTGTGAGTGACAAAGGGTCAGGAATTTGGTTTATTGTGTATTCGTGGGGATGAATTATCCAATCTGGCTTCAGCTGTTGACTCAGTTCAATCTGAACTGACCTCAGCCCAAATAGCTCAGGGCCAGAAACAAACAAGTAAAAGTGCCAAAACGATTTTAGTACTATTCACAAATGATCCATTGATTCCTGACCACTGCACACTCCCCCAACGAAGAGAGCAAAATCTCCTTCGTAAAGACTGAGCATTGAGAAAACACCACCTGTTTACACATTGTGGATGCTAATATCATAGTACTATAAACACTATGGCCAGAGGTTTCAATTTTATGTGTGTGGGGAAGAGGAGTTGAGGTACATTACTATGTATGATAAAACACCAACCATCCACATCAGCCTCTAATCCATAAGTCAACTCAGGCTACAATATTGGGATTTTTTTTCCAGTTGTATGCATGTGTGAAAAGGTTCCAAGGTCATAATTTTAATAGAGCAACTGAACAGGCAGTGTGTGATAAGACAAGATCTACGTAAGTGCATATTAGACAGGCCACACATACAAATACACAGATAATTAGAGAGGTAGAGAAAGAAGTACGTACAATGTAAAGACACAGACAATAAGAGAGATAAAGAGAGACAGATGCATACATAGTAAGACACAGTAGTTAGAAAGGCACAGAGAGTGATGCATTCAAAGGCAGAGTTGGAGAGGCAGAGACACACACACTCACAAATACAGAGTGTTACAGAGGGAGACACACACATATACACACACACATACAAATAAACAGAGTGTTACAGAGGCAGACACACACAGACATATACAAACACAGAGACTGTTGCATTTTGCCCACAAAACACACAGTCACTTTGCAGTATCTTCTGGGAAGCACTTTGAGACATCACAACGAGGTGATAAAGCACTATATCAAATGCAAGGATTATTACAGAGGCACACAGACATCTACAAACAGGGAGAGTGTTATAGAGCCACACAGACATATACAAAGACCAATAGACTCACTGTTTTCACATTAGTGGGCTTCAATTGGTGCAGAGATCAGGTTGTATCAAGGTACATTTTCTGAGTGGAACCAGCTTGAATTCTAAATCTCCTCCTCAACAAACATCCAAATTCATCTCAATCAGCCTTGGGCAAATAAGCAGTTTCCAGATAAACCACCCTCCCATCAAACTGCAACTGGTACAAATCATTGACTGAATTCACTCAAGAGTCATTTTTATTTTGCTCTCAGCCAGGATAGAAAAAGTCAAGGAAGAAACACACATTTTGAGCAGTGTAAAAACAACAACCAGGAATCCCGAAGAGACATGAATGGCCCAGACTAGACAGTGTTACACCATGGTATTTGCAAATGGAAAAGAAAAGAAACCAAAAATAATCAGTATGCCTTTCAGGATCAGTATTTATTTTGTGGTTTTCCATGCTCTGTGTCTTCATGGGTTACGTTTGAAAATGATGCACACGTATAAGTATTGCTTGGTCGGCTGCTGGGGAGTTCACTTCTCCCTGCTAAATATTGCACTCAAACATTCTTAGTGTTTTGATACTACATTGTTGTAATACGTCGTGCCCTATTCTTCTCCAGGAGCCTGATTGAATAATTCAACAGTATTCACCAGAAAGCTCACTGTTGATTTTGACTGGAGTGAACAGCAGGCAAACAGAGCTGAAATAACACAAGAGGGAGCGCTCTGAAACACCTCGTAGACAGTGAAGCAGTGAGACATTCTTTATCCTGATTTATGGTGCGTCTGCAGATTGAAGGTTTGCCAGAAAAAGATCTTTCCTGAGTCTATCTATGCCTTCTACTGTCCAAAACGAATGACCTACTAAGGAATTTGCAGCTACTGTGGATAAATTACGTGGTAGGTAGCTTTTGTTAAAATCTTAACAATATGCAAGATACCACAAGAAGTAATGATTTTTCTGACTGAATTGTGCACCACAATTAATATAATGGTTAATTACTACTTTTCTCAGGCTATCAGTGAGACTTTACATATAATTCCAATCATAATTTTCACCAGTGGACTGTATTGCTGTTTTTTTCCTTAATTAAAAGAAAAGAAAGCCTCGGCGCAAGTACAGTAGTTTCTGTGATATTTCAGAATCTTACAACTTTGTTTATTTATTAAAGATATTTATACAGGATATCCTAGTTAAGACTGGAAAAGCTGCCCAAGGGCGGATAGAAGACACAACACAATGCAGGAGACAGAGTAGATACAGCACCGATTAACATGGACATAACCTTCTACGTTTCTAACCCCTGGTTCATTACTGCTGTTATTCTGTAATATTTCAAGTTAGTTGAAAATTCATGAGGATGTGCGTTTCGTATGACCAGAGCTAAAACTGAAAGGGAAAATAAAACTATTCTTAATCTTACCCAAATTTGCACAGAGCATTTTAAGCAGTACAGTAAAGCTGATGTGTATAAAATAGGTTATTGTGCTATCTATTGTTGTCAGCCTGGCTCAGTGGTAGCACTCTTGCCTCTTGAGTCAGAAGGATGTGGGTTCAAACCCCATGTCGGGACTTGGAATTGTATAGTGTAACCTGACACTCCAGTGCAGTGCTGCATTGTTGGAGGCACCATTCTTGAATCAGATGTTAAACTGATGTCCCGTCTTTCTGTTCAGGTGAACATTAAAGATCCCATGGCAGTCGTCAAAAAGAGAACGGAATTTTTCACAATTGTTTGGGCCAACAATCCTCAAGTAAAATTGGTTTACTTACTGGCTGTTTGTGGGACATTGTTGTGTCTAAACTGGCTGCTGCATTTCACCCAAAATATACACAGTCAACCACTTTACAGTATATCCTGTGAACTGCTTTGAGATGTCTCTATGACGTGATTAGGCATTATATCAAACACAAAGATTATTATTACTATCAATGTAATTTTAAAAGGCCAATAAGGGCAGAATTATGAGATTTGATTTTGTTTCATTTAAAGGGGCTGCCACAGTCTTGAATCAGAAATGTTTGGTGAACCTTTTTCTGTGTGTTAATGAACACGTAAGAAAATATATAAATTGCACTGATACCCATGATCATGTATGTGACAAAAATGACATGTGGTCCTTCTGGTGTTTACGACCCTAATAAGAAAGAAAAAAAGTTTGTTACTTTTCACAAAGTTCGGTGCCCCTTTAAAACCATGGCCTGTGTAAATGCTGAGATGGACCCATTGATAGAGCACTTAACGTGATCATTTCCAACCCATATCAGAAAAATAAAAGAACATAAACTATATGAAATTTCCATTGCTTACAAATGAATAAGACAAGTTTCTCAGGGAAAAATGACAACAGCTTCACAGCCCTTTAATTGCAGTGTCAACAACAACAACTTGGATTTATATAGCGCTCTCCACGCCAGACGGCGTCTCAGAGCGCTTTGAATGTGTCTGATGCTGCAGTGTTTTGATGCTTTTATTATTTTTAACCTATTTGCTTCAAATCGAGTCAATCTATTACATTTAAGAAACCCTGAGACAACAACAATGAACGTATTAATACTGTATCAACATCACTTATTGACACCAGTTATCTAACATTATTGCATCAAAAGTGTAGCAAACAGAGTAAATTAAAGGGGCATTGTTTACACAATAAAGTGTTTGGCAAACTTTTCCTTCTTTCGTTACACAATGCAGGGGTGTTGAAATATATTATTGCAAGCACTGCTCTTTTGCTAAAAAATAAAAAATCCAGAGAGCACCTTTTTTAAAAAAACTATTTGACATTACAGAAGTACATTGACCTCCCCAACAAGCCTTTAGTGACACTTTGTTTCAGCCACAGAGATGATGACACCAGCTTTATAACAGATCTTATTATCCTCTAATAAGGCAGTAGATGGCACTTGTCCACTCTTCTGAGAGAGGCAGCTCTGATCTGTACTGTGTGTCACTCTTTCTGAATAAACAAACTTCGTCTCGACTCAAATGTAAATCTGACTTACGCAAATTTCTGAAGAAATATAGCAACTCTTTAATACTTCGCTATAAGTATTTTGCCAGCGTGGCTCAGTTGGTAGCACTCTCACGTCTGAGTCAGAAGGTTGTGGGTTCAAGCTCCATCTTGTGACTTTGAACTTGCAGACTCAGCTGACACTCCAATGCAGGGCTGGAGGTGTGAGCTATTGTCAGAGGTGCCATCCTTCAAGATGAGACGTTAAACTGAGGTCCTGTCTGCCTCTTTAGGTAGACACTGCACTTTACAGTAAATCTATTGAAGTACTTTGAGATGTCCTCCTGACGTGAAAGATGCTATATCAATGGAAGATTTATTATTAAAGACAATGCACGTCAAATAATTGCATGTCTCAGTGTTCCGAGATGCTGAAGAATGCTATATAAATGCAAGTTGTTTGTTTTTACAGATCAGGGTATCTGCTTCTAGCCTATCACTGTACTTGATATTAAAATCTGCTCACTCGTGAGGACTTTAACAACAGTTAGTAGTTTAGCGTGTCGTTGTGAAATTGGAATTTCATCGTGTCCTTGTTTATAGGAAATCATGTACACATCCTGATCTAACCTTGTCATATGCCTTTGCCCCAGCGAGGCCAGATATGTGACATTCCACACAGGCCTGGGTAGGATTAGCTTTGCTTCTTCAGGAAAAGGCAGTAAGAAACCAGTTTGCTTTCATTCATTCAGGAAGTACCATTAGCAACTCTTTCATTCCATATATTTCTTTGTTCAGATTTATCATCTTGAATGCTGTGACTATGCAGGAAATCTGCTGTGCGCCTGTTTGTTGCTAAGGAAGCACACAATGTGCAAGGTTAGTTTAGCCTAATTTAGCCCGCAGGCAAGGATTGCAAAGCCTGCTTTTTGCGATCATAAAGATTGCAAATGCTGTTTTTTGCATTCAGTCCATAAAGAAGCAACTCACCTGGATTACTGTTATTTATTGCTTCACTGGAGAGCTCATTTCAATGAACTGACACTAGGAGGGAAACTAGAAATACCCTATAATGTGCACTGAAATAGTGTTAACTCATGAAAAATAAGAGATAACCGAGGCTACCTGATTATTTGGTAGGTAAGTGTACCATGTTTTGTGGCATTAAGCCATTAAGACCAAGAGGAAGAAGGTTATTCTCATTCTAAGTCAGTGGTGGAAATTAACCCTCAGAAAGGGTCCCAAGATCATGGTTAGTTAGTTACATTCAGTTGAAGGCGGGGGGGGAGGGGAGATGTTAAACTACTGCAAAACACAATCACTCCAGTTTGCTGGAAACCTTGTGAATCTGGCATCCTTCAGGCATGAGAAGATCTATAACAATGCAAGGATTATTACTATTATTATGTTATTACAGTTTAAATTATTATATTTCACTTAAAAAGGGGAAAATCCAATGTTGGTTGAGAGAAGCCTGAGATTACCTGTGATAGACTTGTTTATTGTGGAGTAGCCTAAGAACACTCACTGGGATTAAGAAGCACTTAACATTAAAATGGAAAGTAAATGGCATCTTGTGTCAGAAGAAGCATCTCAAGATATCTTCTGCAGGAAACTCTGTGTATTTCACTAACCTGCAAGGACTCAGCTGACTGGAGATCATTTTGAAAATCAGGTCTCGAAAGTCAGTGGGTCATATATGGAGTTCTCTGTAGGAGACGCACTTTATGTTCTGAGATGCTCTTTCCAGAGCAATTTCAGGACAGCACCAAGAAGTTTTTCTTTAGTCAGATGGTAATTAATAACTGGAACAGATTGCCAGGAAGGGTGGTTGAGGCCAGGACACTTAAGAAACAATTTGATGCTGTGGTGGGAGGAAGGACTCTCTTTATCTCTCTTGCACCTGTTATGATAAATTCATTCAATCGAAGCTCTTTTATTTTTAAAGTAAAACTTGTTCTCACTTTGAAAACAGACAATGGAAGCTGAACGAAAGAAGAAAAAAAGTAGGTGGAAAAGTTTAAAACTTCATTATAGAATAAGGTAAACAAAGATGGGAAATAGCATCTTTAGAAATATAATAAATGTATTTGTAATATTTTTAACTGTAGGATTATTACAGTAATAAAGCTATTCTTAATATGTGTGTATCTTTATTACTGAAATATTGACATTGTCTTTAATGTCACAATGCATGAGTTTCTGGTTCAACACAACATGTGGAGAGGTGAGTCATTCAATTTGCTTGCAGTTGAAAGGTTAATGCATTCCCAACAGTGTTCAGAATGCTCTCAGAATAAGGACAAGAAGAAAAATACTTGACCCAAGGACTTACTTTAGCAGAAAGAGAAGTGACCAATCTAAACTCATTAGAACCTGCTATTCTTTGCGCAGAAGAATCATCCACATAAGTGGTATAGCTATTATGAGAGGAACATAGTAGCATATTACAGAATGCACACTCCTAATCATCATTTTCCAATACTTGACTATAATATAATCAAATACAAAGAGGCTTGAAATTTCTATGTTTAGAAATGCTAGCAAATATGCAAATACAGGTGAACAATGTGGAATTTCAGGAAATGGAGCATATGTATCACGCAATTCGCAAAACTCTTTCTCCTTACAAGAAAATGGTCACTGTTTGTGTAAAAGAAAAAATGAATAAATTAGATTGTTGAGGTCTTGTAAAAGGCTACAATGGAGGATCTTGTGCAAAATTCCACAGCTGAGCAGCAAAACAGACAGAAAGTGAATATTTAACTCCAGGTCAGACTTGGCGTTAGCAAGCATAATGATGGGAAAAAAAGTCATAAAGTATTAATAGCCAGGACCAAAGGGATTGTATAGAGGACTTACGTGACCAGGAACAGGAATGTAGTGGCATTCACAAGAACATGGACAACAAAACAGCAGGGTAAAACCTTAGGCAAGTTTCCTTACTCCACATGTCTCTGTTTACCTAGCAGTAAGTAGGAACCCGGTTGTTAGTTGATTGGCGGATCACTTTCTGGGGGTAATAATCCCTTAAAAAAATAATTTGTTCACGCAATCCATGACTGTTTGTGGGACTCTGCTGTACTCCATTGGCTGCCGCGTTTCACCCACAAAGTATACAGTTAATTCACTTTACAGAATATTCTGTGAAGCGCTTTGAGACTTCTTAATGACATCATAAGGCAAATGCAAGGATTTTAATTATTTTTATTTACAACAACAGCAGCTAAGTGCTCCAAGACATTAAACACGTGAATGGTACCAGATAAGTGCAAGTTCTTATTATTGAGTACCTGGACATTAGGGAAAGGTTTGCACCACCATTTATTTCTGTGTATTTTGGTTGGGCCACATCCCAATTATTTTATAATCGATGGTGAACATTCCCATAATTTGACTTGCAATTACACCTGTTAAATCTTAAAATTCTTTCCTTAAAATTTCAGATGATCTGCAATGATCATAATGTGTTTTTTCCAGGACTTCCACCCAACCATCCTCCCATCACACCACCAAGCTACTCTGTAAATGAGGTTTCTACCACCCTTCCTAGCAACATTTTCAAATCATTAATTACAGTCTGAGTAAAGAAAAACTTCCTATTGTCTCTTTTGAAATTGCCCTTTGCGATTCTAAACCCATGTCCTCTTGTTCTGCTTCTTCGTGCATCCCAATGCATTGTTCTGTATTTAATTTTTCATATCCCATTTAACATTTTACAAACCTCTACAAGATCCCTTCTGAATCTTCTTCTCTCAAGACTGAGGATGTGGATGAAGATGTGAAGAGTTTAATTTAATTTAACTATTAAAAAGTTGTGTGGTCATCCTTTCCTTTTTGCATGGTACTATGGTAAAATTTATTTCACAAGAATCGTGGCTTCACATATTTGCCGTATAACTTTGTTTGATATAAATAAGGAACTTTGCCTCACTTCGCATAGGTATTTATGTTGGCCTTTAGCTGAAGGAAAAAGATTAAAAATATTTGTACAAATATTTGCTGCAAATTATATTTCATTGGAAAGAGATTGCAATTGTACTGTGTTCCTGCTAGATCTTAACAAAATGAAACTTGTGGCTACATTGGCAGGGACTGTGATGTGATGTGACTGTGAAGGGACTCTCCTGCACTCCAATGGACATAAAAGATGTGGAATAAAAGCAGAGATTGTTGAGAACACTCATCAGGTCAGGCAGCATCTATGGAAAAAGGAAAGCGAGTCAACGTTTCGGGTCATGTTGACCCACTTTCCTTTCTTCATAGATGCTGAGTAACCTGTTGAGTGTTCCCAGTGATTTCTGTTTTTATTGCAGACTTCCAGCATCTGCAGTATTTTGTTTTTTATAAAAGACGTGGATATCGGCACAGGGCAAAGGATACAAACTACACAGTCATTTTGTAGTTTACACTTTCTATCTTGTGAAGCCCTTTGTTATATCTTCCCGATATGGAAGGTGTTATATTAAATGCAAGGATTATTACCATTTTATTATTATATGAACAATTTACAGAAAACACCAAATCAGATGGCATGATAGAAATTGTAAAGAATGATGAAGATTACAGATAGGTTAGGTGTGCTGATGAATACTGTTGGATCCCATTATAATGGTTTCAGTTCATCAACTCAGTGTCATTGAAGTGAAAAAAACCATAAAAAGGGAAAATGTAATAAACTTTATAGACAAGAGTATTGGTTACAAAAGTAAGGTTTATTTAGAATCTCTTCAAGCTTTGAATAAGCTGCAGCTTCACTACTGGATGTAGCTTGGGGTTACCAAATTGTTAAAAGCATATACAAGCCGTGGGTTGGATGCAATGTCAGTTAACCAGCATAAAAATATATAGTTATGATGAAAAGCTTAAAACCTGGGGCTATATTCACTGGAACAATGAAAGTTAAAAAGGAATTTAATAGAAGTTGTCCAAAATTATGAAATAAAAGAGAATATGCCCTTCTCTTTTCAAAATTTGCCACAGGATTTTTAACATCTACCCAAACAAGCAGTTTGGACATTTGTTTAACTGACAGATAGTATCCATGACAATGCAGCACAACCCTGGCATGGGACTGGATACTTCACCAACCCATCCGCTTCCTCCACTCTGCAGGCACTGGCCTGCTCCACATCCCCACCCTGCCTGCTCCATTATCAGCGTCTGGCCTTCAGCCTTTCTGCCCGACCCTCTGGAACTCCATCCGAGAGCTCACCCTTTCACCCACCCCCTCATCCATCATGCCTTGACCCCTCCCTTGCCTCCTCCAAGGCCCATCTCAAGACCCTCCTTTTAAACCATGCCTTTGGTCATCTTCCCTCCTTCACCCCCATGCCCTCCCAGCCTTTCTGAACCCAACCCGCAGCTTGGGTGCAAAACCCTTGTTGTCCAACACCTTGGGACATCCTACTGATATGAAAGGCACTATTTAAATGAAAATTGTTGTTGGATTATGTTCAGCTTCAGCACACAACCTTCCAGACCGGAGGAGAGAGTGTTACCAGCTGAGTGAACTGGTTTAATCAAAATTGTAATAGCGGATTCTCCAGTTGTGTCACTGGGGTGAATAGCTTGGGTTAGGGAAAAGAAAAATTAATAAAGGTTTGCACCCTGATCAACTCTGCCTGTGTGGATATGAAATTGAGTTAAGGTATTCTGAATCTCCCTCCATGGTTGGATAGCCCTGTGAAAGTCTGTATAAAGGCTCACTCAAGAAGAATGATTGCTCGGGTGAAGTAGCAGAGGTCTGTTGGTGCCCACGGAACTGTACCCAGTATGAGCTTGCTGTGGATTTACATTAATTTCCCAAAATGTAGAGCTAACACTAAAATAGTCTTTACAGTGCAAGTGGTGAATAAACATTAATCAGAGAACCATAGAATATTACAGCACAGAAGGTGGCCATTCGGCCCATCAAGCCTGTGACGGCTCTTTGAAAGAGCTACCCAATCAGAAAAACTCCCCCACTCTTTCCCCATATCCTTTTTCCTTTTCAAATACTATCTAATTCCCTTTTGAAACTTGTTCTTGAATCTGTTTACACCAACTTTTAAGGCAGTGCATTCCAAACCGTAACAACTCTCTATGTAAAAAATTTTCTCCACTTCTCCCCTCTGGTTCTTTTACCAATTATCTTAAATCTATGTCCCCTGGTTACCGACCCACCTACCGATGGAAACAGATTCTTCCTATCTACTCTATCAAAATCCCTCATAATTTTGAACACCACTATTAAATCTCGCCTTAACCTTCTCTGGTATAAGGAGAACAGTCCCAGCTTCTCTCATCTCTCCACATAACTAAAGTCCCTCATCCCTGGTACCATTCTGGTAAATCTCCTCTGCACCCTTTCCAAGGCCTTGATATCGTTCCTAAAATGTGGTGCCCGGAATGGACACAATACTCCATTTAAACAAACCATTTATTGTATATTGCCTCTCCTAATTCTTCCTCACAAAATGCATCACCTCACACTTCTCTGCAACTAACTTCATCTGCCATGTATCTGCCCATTTCGCCATTGTGTCTATGCCTCCTGCAGTCTGCTACCATCCTACGCACTGTTTACCATGTTCCCAAGTTTTGTGTCATCTGCAAACTTTAAAATTTTACTCTCTATGTCCAAGTGCAAGTCATTTTTGTATATCAAAAAGATCAGTGGACCTAATGCTGACCACTGGGGAACATCACTGTATACGTCCCTCTAGTCTGAAAAACAATCATTCACCACTACCCTCTGTTTTCTGTCTCCCAGTCAATTTCTTACCACTATCCTTTTATCCTTCAATTTTGCTAACTGGTCTATTATATGGCACCTTATCAAACAGCTTCTCAAAGTCCATATACACTACATCAACTGCATTATCTTCATCAATCCTCTCCGTTATTTTAACATCACTGATTTCACATATTAGAAAGGAATAGAAATGTATGGGGAATCTATGATTTTAAAAAAAGATTCATATCACAATGTGGAATAATAATAGTAGTAGTTAGCAGAAATCAAATCACGGACTCATGAAGAGATGTGGAGGAAATAAACTCTCTGATAAATGGTTTGGATTATACTTGGCATGTTTCATTTTGCACCATGCAGTCACTCTATACATCTGTTGACATGTGTTCTGATACAGAGTGAAAGGCTAGAAGGTGCAAATGGTCAAGAGGTGAGTCAGGTTTACTGTTCACATCTAGAATATGTCTCTGTCAAACAGATAAAACATTACAGCTCAGGTTTTCATTTGCCCTCAATGTTGTGTGAGGTGAAGTTAACTGAACAGTGAAGGTACATTAAGTGAAAATTAACAGAGCCTCTTTTCTTCAAGTAGGGACAGGGCCTCTTGCACGTGGATCACATCCAGGGCACTTTCCAGTTTTCCTCATATGAGACGTGTCTAGCATATGTTAGGTCTCCTCTCCAGTTACAAAAATCATAATATAACTGGCACCTTAAGCGAGCACAACCTATGTGCACTATAATCAACCTCAGCATGCATGACAGTTAAAGAAGCCATATGTCCTGGAGGTTTAAGTGAAAGTTATACAAGATCTTTGCTGTGGGGAAGGATTTTCATCAGGGAAATGTAATGATTTGATAATCTAGTCACGTCAAACATAGTTGATTTCTCTTGAGAGTCTTTCCGACCAAAACCATGCTCATAATGATTTATTGTCAGGAAGTCTCACTTCTCATATTGATTCTGATATTAGGGTTGAAAGAGCTGAGATTCCCTCACAGCAGAAATTTTGCGGGTCATTCACATGTAGTAATAATAATAATCCTTACATTTTATGTAGTGTCAGGAACCTAGATGTCAGTCAGGAACCTAGGTATCTTGTTCGACCCTCAAATGTCTTTTCTTCCCCACATCCAAGCCATGACCCGCTCTGCCTTCCCTCACCTCCGTAACATTGCCCGACTCTGCCATTACCTCACCCCTCAGGCCGCTGAAACTCTTGTTCATGCCTTCATCACCTCCCGGCTCGACTTTGCAAACACCCTGCTTGTCAGCCTTCCCAACTCCTCCCTCCACAGGCTGCAGATAATCCAGAACTCTGCAGCCTGTGTCCTCTCCCGCACCAAACTCCGTGACCCCATCTCCCCCATTCTCGCCTGACTCCATTGGCCCTCTATCCTTCAGAGGATCCAGTTCAAGATCCTGGTCCTCACCTACAAAGCCCTCAATGGTCTCGCCCCACCTCTGTGACTTCCTAACCCCCTACCAACCTGCCCGTTCCCTCTGCTCAGCCGGCTCTGGCCTGCTCCATGTCCCCCGACCCACCTGCCCCACCATTGGCGGGAGAGCCTTCAGCCACTCTGCCCTCAACCTCTGGAATTCGATCCCCCAGTCGCTCCGTCTCACCCCCTCCTTAGCCTCCTTCAAGTCCCGCCTCAAAACCCTCCTCTTCGACCATGCCATACCATGACCATTCTGTGCCATGTATCATTTCCACTGCAGTCTTCTTGTTCCAAGTACACACAGCAAAAGGTTGATAAATTTCCAGAAAAGCAGAGAATAAACATGCTTGCCAGCAGCATGTTTACTACCAAAGAAGAACAATTGCCTCAACACTAAAAGTGTCTAACAGCATGTCATATTATTTTTTCACACCAATTTGTAAGAATGTGGACTGCCTTATCACAATTAGCTTTGAAGTTGAGTTGACCACAAGCAGTTAAAAGGGAATTGGATAACTACGTCAGGAAAAGTAATATTAATGGGTAAGGGAAAAGAACAAGGGAATGAGATTAGCTGGTCTGGATGAAGAAGGCCCTTTGGCCCATTCGATCTTATCCCTTCAGAACACTCACCCTACCATCCCTTCATTACTGCATCAGGCTGTGTTTTGCCTCCTTCATTTAAACAAGACCTGAATTGGAGATAAAAAGTGACAGACTGGCTCAATTGGTTGCACTCTTGCCTCTTAGTCAGATAATAATAACCCTTACCTTTGACATAGTGCCTTATCACGTTGTTGAGACGTCTCAAAGTGCTTCACAGAATATATTATAAAGTGAATTGGCTTTTTTTTTGTGGATGAAATATTGGGTTCAACATTTCATCCACAAAAGATGAACTTTAAAGATCCCATAGTATTATTGGAAAAGAAAAGAACACACAAACAATACGCATTGTTCAGAATGTGGAGGAAAGAGCTGGGAAATTCTGGGGAGCAGGGAGTCAGCATAGTCAAGCCTGGACATAAAGCATGGATGAGGGTCCAGCCAGTCTGAGGGGAAAGGCAGTGGCAGAGGCGGACAATGTTGCGGAGGTGGGGAAGGCAGAATGGATCACGGCATGCATACAGGGTTTAAAGGGCAATTGAGGGTCGAATAAGACATCAAGATTCCGTACTGGTGAGGTAAAGAGTGCACCCATGAATAGTGATGCTGTCAGTGCCAGGTGAGGAGCTGCTGACGGGAGCCAAGCAGCAAGGCCTTGATCTTATCAACATTCAATTGGCTCTCACTCAGAACTTGATGTATGCCAAACAATCCATCAGGACTGCTGCCTGTGAGGCATCAAAAAGCCAGTTTTGACTTACAAATGATTGGTTCTCAAAGCTCAGGAGACAGTTATTTATAAATGGGTGTTGAGGGTGGAGGCAGAGAGATAGAGTTGGGTGTCATCCACACAAACAAACAGTTTGTAAACCAGACACATGCATTCATCAGCATCTCAAAAGTTGGTTATGCTATACTGCACAGACTATTGAATTCTGCCCTGCAAACAATATGTACTGTAGGACTGCACTGCCTCAATGTCTTGCTGAGTCAGAATGGATTCAATACAATTCATTAAATTTGTGTCCTTCATGGTTCTGATTCTGCAAAAAGATAATTCCTGTATATTCCATTAGTGATGCTCTGCTCCAGATTTTCCTTAATTTATGTGAAAATCTTTCATTCAGTAAACTCCAGAAAACTGGAACTGGAAACTTTAACCACGATCCAAAGCACAGAATTTCAATTAATCCAACTATTCCCTATTGAACAGAAGTCATGATCCAAGCATAATACTTGCATAGAAAATCTTGATCCCAGAGAAACCTAGCCTCCAACAATCCGGTTTGAATACTTAGCCCATAAAATACAGCTGCCAATCAACTGTAAAACCTCAATTCACATTATTTTTGCATAAACTACTGTATTTTTACTTTCCTGACCTTGAGTTTTCTCTTGAATTTCTGTTTTGCTTAACTGAAGAATTAAAAAATTGCAACCTGTGGGTTCAAAAACTGTTTATGTATATCCACAATTTCTAGGATTCTTGGTCCAGACTGGAAATTTCTTGGCAAACTCCTGACATGCTTATTCTGAAGGGATCAACTGTATTTTATGTGGTGGAGGTTTCTGAGCAATTTCCGTATGTATTACTGCTCTGAAAATCTAATGAATATGATTAATGGAAGAGAATTGCTGATTACTGCCTCGAACAAGGTCATAGAGGGTCAGGCGAAGTTATTCCTTCCACTGTCCCAGCTAGACAATCATACGTGGAGTGGTGGATGGATCCAAGGAGAATGGGGAAAAAACACAGGGAAAATGCTACACATTTGTTCTGGCAGAAGCAAATACTGGGAAACTGAATAGATAAGGAGGTTACGATCTGCAAATACAACTATTATTTTAGCTGTGAAGTATCTCAAAGTACGCATTCTTCCCAAAGCTCAGGAGCCAGTCATTTACAAATGGATGTTCAAGACTTAAGCTGGTTTAATACACAGGTCATACAAAGATATCATACACTGACAAATTTGCCTTTTGTGAATCTCTCTTTCACTGTCGGATCCAACTCTCTTTTATAGTTGTGAAGAGAAGCACTAAGATGTTCTATTAATTGGCTTTGAAGACTTGTAGAATTGATATTCTGCAGGAGAAGGGCAACTATTTACCTGTCACGTTTTTCTGGTTGCAATAAGTAAAAGTTGAAAAGAAGCCAGTCAGAATTCTACATCCTCTCGAGCAGTGCAGTGTAAATGTGATAAACAGCTGAACTGCAGGTTTTATTGGCCTTGACAGCAGATTCCAGTTATTTTGCTAATTATTACATCAGAAAATGGTTATATTAAAAAAATTCCTTGCATTTGACATAGCGTCTTTCACGTCGGGAAGACATCTCAAAGTGCTTCACAGGTTCAATTAATTATTAAAAAATTCAGTTTTCATATTTAAACATGTGAATATTCTGCATATTTCACTTAGCCAATAGCGTAATAACAATAGCAAAATATACAGTCAATTCACTTGACAGTATATCCTGTGAAATGCTTTGAGATGTCTTGAAGACATGATAAAGCGCTATGTCAAATGCAAGGATTATTTTTATTACTAACATTCCACTACTCCCTCTTGGAGGATACCATGAATAGTGGAGTCCTATAGCTCAGTGGCTAGAGCATTAGCCTTACAAGCGAGAGACCTGGGTTTGATTCCCGGCAGGGTGAAACTTTGGGCAAGTTTCCTTACACCACCCACCTGATAATAATCCCTCAAGAAAAAAAAGCAATAAGATTTGGTCACTCAATCCCACGACTGTTTGTTGGACATTGCTGTGCGCAATTGGCTGCCACGTTTCGCCCACGAATATACAGTCAATTCACTTTACAGTGTATTCTGTGAAGCACTTTGAGACATCTAGAAGATGTGAAAAGCGCAATAACAAATGCAAGGATTATTATTATTATCATTATTACTTTTATTATTATTATTATTATTATCTTGCTGGCCGTAAAATGCTTTAACTGTTTTCCAATACCTTGAGGGTTTAGCTCTCTAAGTGAAATCACAGCAAAAGTCAGAAGGGGCTACTTATACTGCATTTATATTACACATCTGTTAGTAAAGTGTCTCAGTGGTGCAATTGAGGTTGAACTGGTATGAATTTCAATGGAACCCTGCTCCTGAAACTACTTTGACTCAAATCTCCTGTAGCATAAACACAAGAAGTGTGAATTGCATTTTGACACTACCCCAGTGCTCTGGGACGCTATCCCGTGTGAAGGGCGCTGTATAAATGCAAATTGTTGTTGACCTGTTGTACGATGGTCCATTGAAAGCTCTCAGATAGTCATCTGAAGTACCTGGGAACTTCAATGCGGCTTTTATACTGTTATTAAAGAGTAATACGCTGAAAAATAAACACTCAGATTTAGTGTTTGGCACGTGCTCTAAGAAGGGAATTTCTCCCAGTGTCTTGACCAACAATCCTCTAAATAAAACTGGTCATTCACTTCATAGCTGTTCATGGGACTTTGCTATATGTGTTCATCTACAAATTACACAGTCACTACACTTTACATTTCAACTCCCAACATGAAAGCTGCTACATCAGATGTAAGTATTATTACTATTCTTATTATTAATAAGATGCAATTGGGTATTTCTAAGGAGTAAATTCATAGGTGATACACAGCAACTACAACTTGCATTTTATGGCACGCTTCACGCGAGATAGCATCCTGGAGTGAAGTCTAACCCCGAGCCAGGGGGAGAGTTAGGGGGGAGGTAAACGTAGGTACAATGAAAAAGGAAGGTCTTGAGGCGGGAATTGAAAGTGGGGAGGTGGGTGCGGCGGGGCGAAATGGAGGGAGTAAGGGAGAGGGTTCCAAAGTTTTGGGGCGTGATATGATGTGACGCCCGATCACATCATATCGCACATTTGATCACCTCCCCCCTCACTCTTCCCTTGGCACGTGTCAGACTCCACAGCTGTGAAGCACTCCGGGATGCTACCCACCGTGAAGGCACTATATAAATGCAAGTCGTTGTTGTGATCAATTTCAATGAACCTATTTTGACAGGTAATAAATTTCACCCCTTACAGCAGTAAATATAAAATCAGGTGTCCTGCTCCACATGGCAGGATCAGAAAACTGTGGAATTTAAATTTAAATTAATAAAGTGTTCTGCAGATTACTGTCTAAATGTAATATGATTGAAAGATACAAAATATAATGCTCCACAATTTAAATTGACTCTTGATATTAACACTCCTGACATTGACTTCCTCAACTAACCTCCTATTAAAAAGTGTTCTTTGTACAATTCTAAAAGACAACTTCATAGGAAAGGTCTATTGCATTTTCAAACAAAAAAAAGTGTATTATTATCTTATTATCCAGACATACAAACTACTATTAAAGGTGCATTTCATTGTCACCAGCAATTGTGCCTTGCAAGTTCAAATACGAAGATAATTCTTTGATAATAATTATTCCATTTAATATAGCACATCTATATACATCTTTGATTGTATCAAAGTGCTTCACAAGATTTACTGTGAAATGTAATGGCTGTATTTTGTAGGCAAACGCAGCAGCCAATGTATGCACAGAGTTATCCCATAAAGAGTCCTGTAGCTCAGTGGTTAGAGCACTCGCTTTGCAAGCGAGAGACCTGAGTTCATTTCCAGGCAGGGCGAAACCTTGGGCAAGTTTCCTTTCTCCACACGCCTAATAATAATCCCTCCAAAAAAACAAAAACAATAATAAATTGGTCATTTTCAATCTACGACTGTTTGTGGGACATTGCTGTGCGCAATTGGCTGCCGCGTTCGCCCACAAATATACAGTCAATTCACTTTACAGTGTGTTCTGTGAAGCGCTTTGGGACGTCCTCCCGACGTGAAAAGCGCTATATCAAATGCAAGGATTATTATTATTATTATTAAAGAGCCATGACGTGAATAACCAATTTCTGGAGGAATTGTTGGCTTGGACATTGGGAGACACTTCCTTTACTTTTCGAATAGTACCATGGGATCTTTATCATCCACTTGTCCAGGCAGATGGGTCCTTGGTTTAGCATCTCATTTGAAGGATGGCGCATCCGACAATTCAGCACTCAATGATGCAGAAAGAAAAGCTGGTTCAGTCAATCAAAGTGGTATTGAAAATTGCAAATTTTATTTAGTAAAAACATTTTTTTAGGAATGAAGGTTTACAAATGGAAGACTCACAATATTTAGATGATAACAAAATATTGCAGCAAACCTGAGTGGTCACTGTTATTGTCCTCTTAAATGAGGTTCCGTTCACAAGAAGCAATTTCTGGCTTGCAATCCAAATATTCCAATTGGCAACAGTGCCTAACAACAACAACAACAAGATTACATTTGTATAACGCCTTTCACGTCAGGAGGACGTCCCAAGGCTCTGGGCAGTGTACAGCATTTCAGACCCGAGCTGGAGTCAGGGGGGGAGAAGGGAGGGGAGGAGAAGGAGGTGACCGATGGCGTGGTCGAAGAGGAGGGTCTTGAGACGGGACTTGAAGGAGGCTAAGGAGGGGGCGAGGTGGAGTGACTGGGGAATGGAATTCCAGAGGTTGGGGGCAGAGTGGCTGAAGACTCTCCCTCCAATGGCGGGATTACAAACACGATGCAGTGGTATAAATATAATCCATGATTCATTATCCATGATGGCCAGTGTCACTCAGTAGTTTATCTTTTCCTAAAATATCAATACGGTGAAATTTCTCCTCTGGCTCAGGTGGCTTTGTATTATCAGCGAATGCTGTCAACTGCGCTACACTCATTACATTTGTATAATGCCTTTCACGTCAGGAGGACGTCCCAAGGCTCTGGGCAGTGTACAGCATTTCAGACCCGAGCAAGAGGAGCTTTCATTCAGACCCTCGGGAGAAAATCTCAGGTGAGCTGGTTTGCTGCAGATTTCTAAAGGTTTTCTTGTAATGAGGCAGAGAGAATTGATCTGGGGTTGTAGGTGGACTATTTTTCTACATGCTAATAATGTTAATAATAGATTATATTTCAAAAATGTTTTGTTGTGCACCACACTGATGATCATTTATTTTTGTACATTTTGTGGAATAAGAGACAAAAGGGTCTGATTTTCACAGCAGTGACCCTGATGGCTGCAGAAAATGCCTGAAGATGAAGGGGGAAATTGTTTTGGGTACCAAAGGGCAGTCACACATCTTCCATTGTACTGTCCGGCGTGTAATAAAGCTCCACTGATTGAGTGAGTGATGGTTAAAGCAGAGAAGTCTCTGGAGAGAAGAGTACTGCAATTTCTGTTCAAAGACCTTTTGGTTCAAAATACTCTTGTGAGATGAAGAGACAATATAAAATTGTAAAAACATGTTAGTTAAAGCAAGGAACCATCGGGATGAAAATTGTGATTTGTGATGTGTTAATTATTATCTGTGATAATGGTGGTCAAGGAAGTCCATCAATAACTATAAAGAGTCAACTATATGACATCCCCTTCCCGCTCCATCATAAATGGTCAAAAAAGGGCTGGCAGGAGAAAAAGGCACTAGGGTAAGAGGAAATTGGGTAAATTACCATTTTGGTTACCCAGAAAGTGCAAGTGGCTTTCAAGAGAGGAGAATGGGAAAGAATTGTAAAATACAAAATTCTCCCAATGATACGTAATCTCTCATCTTGTGACGTATTCATGGGATACTTGCTATCTGATTGCTACAGATCCCATCATAAACAGCAACCACAAAAAAATTACATTTGTATAGCACCTTTCATGTCAGGAGGACGTTCCAAGGCGCTGGACAATCAGTGTTTCGGACCTGAGATGGGGGTCGGGATCAGGGAGGGTGGAGAGCAGGAGGGGAAGGAGGGTAATTGAAGGCACGGTCAAAGTGGAGGATCTTGAGACGGGTCTTGAAGGAGGCAAAGGAGGGGACAAGGTGGAGGGACTGCGGGATGGAGTTCCAGAGGATGGCGCAGAGTAGCTGAAGGCCTGCTTGCCAATGGTGGGGTAGGCGAGGCGGTAGACGTGAAACAAGCTATTGTCGCTGAGCGGAGGGAGCAGGCAGGTTGGCAGGGGGTTAGGAGGGCGCAAAGGAAAGGGGGAGCAGGGCCATGGAGGGCTTTGAAAGTGAGCACCAGGATCTTGAACAGTATCCTCTGTGTGATGAGAAGCCAGTGGAGTTGGGTGAGGGGGTGATAGGGTTGCAGAGCCTGTTGTAGGAGAGGCCATGGACTGCAGAGTTCTCAATGATCTGCAGCCTATGGAGGGCAGAGTTGGGGAGGCCGACAAGCAGGGAGTTTGCATAAACAAGCCTGGAGAGTATGAATGTGTGGATGAGGGTCTCTGCGGTGTAAAACAGTGGCGTAGTCAGGTGACATTGCGGAGGTGGGGGAAGGCAGAGTGAGTCATGGAGCACATGTGGGGAAGAAAGGATAGTTGAGGGTCAAACAAGACCCCAAGGTTCCTTAGTGGCTTAGCAAGGTGGTGTGCATCCTTGGATGGTGATGCTGTCAGTGCTTGAGGTGTGGAGACCTGATGGGAGGCAATCAGGAGGTCCTCGGTCTTGTTGACATTCAAATAAAGAAAGTTAGCTCTCAACCAGGACTTTTTGTCTGACAGACATTCTGTCAGGACAGCAGTGGTCCTGATGTTGAGGGTGGAGGCAGAGAGTAGAGCTGTGTTTCATCCACGTACATGTGGAAGTTGACCCCATGTCTGCGGATGATGTCACCAAGATGGAGCATATAGATATTGAAGAGGAGGGGACCAAGGACAGAGCCCTGAGGAATGCTGCACGAGATGGAAAATTGATCCGCCCAATCGACTAACAGCTGGGTTCTTACTTACTGCTCGGTAAACAGAGGTGTGTGGTGTAAGGAAACTTGCCTAACGTTTTGCCCTGCCAGGAATCAAACCTAGGTCTCTCGCTTGTGAGGTGAGTGCTTTAACCATTGAGCTACAGGACCCCAGTTCATCAGGGCCCTGTGAAATATGCCTCCTCACAACCTGACTTCCCCTCTGTGTTTGCTTCAGTCATAGTGGAGTCCACTTGCTCAGTGGTTAGAGCACTCGCCTTGCAAGCGAGACACCTGGGTTCAATTCCAGGCAGGGCGAAACCTTGGGCAAGTTTCCTTACTCCACAGAGAGCCTAATAATAATACCTCCAAAACAAAACAAATAATAAATTGATCATTTTTAATCCACGACTGTTTGTGGGACACTGCTGTGCGCAATTGGCTGCCGCGTTTCACCCACAAATATACAGTTAATTCACTTTACAGTATATTCTGTGAAGCGCTTCGAGACGCCAAAAGACATGAAAAGCGCTGTATCAAATGCAGGGATTATTATTATTATTTTATAGTACTAGGGAATAATTGTGAAGTGTTTTGAGACGTCTCAAAAATGTGATAAGGCGCTCTATCAAATGCAAGGATTATTATTATTATAATTGGTAGAGATCTCTGATGCAAAGCAATAAGAAATGTTCCTAAGTCCAGAGATGAGCAATGGAAGAAAGACTTTTAGAGGAGTGTAATTTGGAAGATGACAAGTACTGGGAGAAAAATGGAATGAACCAAAGATTGTCTATGCTCACGGAAACACCTAAGAGTATGGATTTCTTTGTTTTCCCAATCAAGTATAAGACAAACTCTCTAAGGTGTAGTGGCACTGGCAAACCCAAAGACTTTTTCTTCCAAAGTTGTATCTTGTGCTGCCTAATTAAGATTATTGAATGCTGCACTAATTTCTGGTCCAGTGTTCCCAGTATCTGGCCAGGGTTAAGCCACTGTTAATGAAACTTGTAAATTGAATCTGTTCATTGTAGCCTGATAGTCACAGTCAGAGTCGAAGCCAATGTATTCATAGATCCTCCTCAGTTAGGATGAGTTCAGTGACTATTTTGGTGATGCAAAGTGTTGCAGTACTAGATTTATGATCTGTCCGTCTTAAAGGAATCGCACATAAATATGCTAGCATTGCAATTGAAAGTTTGGCATAACATTTGCTGTATTGCTTGTCCTGTGTTAACAGACAACATGGATTAAGAAGTACCACATATTTTTCTCCTATATCCATTATGTACCTTTGTAGTTTAAGGTTCCTATTCAGCTTAGATCCAGAAGAAATAACCAAATGCAATTTCCTCAGCGCTCATACAGACTGCTGCACTGAGTCAGAGGCATTGGCTGAACAATGTTTTGTAAACTCCTGACTTAAATGAACCAAATGCAAATTTACTGATTCACAGGCTTAGAGAAAGCATCATTGTAAATAAACTCTATGTTTTGCTATAAGTCAGTCTCGGTTTTGTACTAGGGGATGGGATTGCCATACTTGCTTGAACATTTCCATTAAGAGCAGCAGATCCAAAAACCTTCACCCACTAGATCAGCAGGCATCGAATGAGCAATGTTCATAAGTGGCAAGGATACAGGGACTATTGCTTAGTTTGTTGATAAATTTCCTCTGACTATACCTTGCAAACATTGGCTAATTTATTAACAAGTAGAGAAATAAAACCTTCCAGGATCGACCACACAAACTCCCTGCTTGTCGGCCTCCCTCCATAGGCTGCAGATCATCCAGAACTCTGTAGCCTGGATCCTCTCCCACACCAGGTTCCACGACCCTATCACCCCCATCCTTGCCCAACTCCATTGGCTTCCCATCACAAGAGGATACAGTTCAAGATCCTGGTCCTCACTTAGAAAAGCTCTCCATGGCCTTACTCCCCCCTATCTCTATGATCTCCTAATCCCCTACCAACCTGCCCGCTCCCTCTGCTCAGCAGGCTCTGGCCTGCTTCACGTCCCCCGCCTTGCCCGCCCCACCATTGGCGGGCGGGCCTTCATCCACTCAGCTCCCGTCCTCTAATAATAATAATAATAATCCTTGCCTTTGATATAGCGCTTTTCACGTCGGGACGACGTCCCAAAGCGCTTCACAGAACACACTGTAAAGTGAATTGACTGTATATTTGTGGGCGAACGTGGCAGCCAATTGCGCACAGCAATGTCCCACAAACAGTCGTAGATTGAAAATGACCAATTTAATTATTGTTTTTGGTTTTTGGAGGGATTATTATTAGGCTCTGTGTGGAGTAAGGAAACTTGCCCAAGGTTTCGCCCTGACCTGCCGGGAATTGAACTCAGGTCTCTCGCTTGCAAAGCGAGTGCTCTAACCACTGAGCTACAGGACTCCACATAATGTAATTTTGTTCTTGTTTTGTTGTTAAATCTGTAATACATACCAGGTGAAACATGTGGTATATGATGTGATAATTATCACACATACACTGTACTGTGTTTTTCATCCTACTGAGTTCTTTATAATAATAACAATAATCCTTGCATTTGATATAGCACCTTATCATGTCTTCAAGATGTCTCAAAGCACTTCACAGAATATACTATAAAGTGAAATGACTGTATATTTTGTGGGCGAAATGCGGCAGCCAATTGCACACAGCAGTGTCGCACAAACAGTTGTGATTTGAGTGACCAAATTATTATTATTTGAAGGAATTATTATCCCCAGAAAAGCAATCCGTCAATTGAGTAACAACCGGGTTCCTACTTACTACTAGGTAAACAGAGGCGTGTGGAGTAAGGAAACTTGCCCAGCGCTTCGCCCATACCTCAGAACATAGGGTTACGCATTTTGTTATTGAGAAGATAGATGGAAAAGTGAAGGAAGAATTGTGCTTGGCCTCACATGCAGAGCAGTACTGGCAGAGACCTGAACCCGACAGCTCTGCTGAAAGCTGTCAGTACTGAGAGAAATACTAGGAGTGAGAAAGCTGTGGTCAGAAAGATTAACATAGATTACTAGGTTTTCATAATGTTAAGAACTCAGATTGAATGAGTCCAGTTTCCCCTGAATAACCTCAGAAACCCAAGTTTTGGTACATGAACATTGGCAGTAACAAGGGCTTCTCAACTGTGGTTGGATCGTACCATTATTCACCAGACGGTGGGGGGATAGGTATTTGATTCCCCCAAATAAGAAATGGAATGTATTTAGGAAGAACACAATGTTGACCTCAATAAAATAAAACAAAGTTGGTGAGCCCAAACACATGTGGATACCCATCACTATGCTTAAGTTCAGCATATCCAAATCAGACTGAGAGTTCCATGTATGTATGCCACCTACTTATAGAAATTGCCCTGTGCCTGAATGGAATGCTTTACTCTCTCCCAGGATGACCACCTGGTTTACCTAATTTCAGAAAGTATTAGGTGCAGCTTGGCAAGAACCAAGGCTTGGGGACTCTCGAGGGTGCTTAGGCTACAGCAACATAGCATGATAGTGAAAGCATCTAGCAACCATTCTGCTACTTGGCCAGCTAGTACCACAATACAACAACAACAAAATTACATTTGCATAGTGCCTTTCACATCGGGAAGACATCCCAAGGTGCTAAATACCTGTCAGGGCTGCAGCTTGCAGGGTTAACAGGAGTCGATTGGGAAGAATCCCTACCACCAGTAATTATATTGGGATAAATAAATATAAGATATGTCTTATTTAACTTGGACTATAAATCTGAAGTTGAAGGATGTAAATGAATAATCGTATAATCCTCACGTATAGCACCTGTAATATTGAAACTTCACAAAGTGCTTTACAGATGCTGTCAAGTGTAGTTACTGAATTTGTAGGCAAATAAAAGCCAGTTTGTACACTGTCCCCCAACCAGCTATGAAGTGATCGACCAATTTTATCTGGAGGATTATTAGCCAGGGCAGCAAAATAATTTCCTTTCTATTTCTGAATAGTACCATCGGATCTTTAACATTTGTCTGAACTGGCAGATGAGACCTTGAGTTAACCTCTCATTTAAATGAATGGCAACTCCAACAATACTACAATTCCTTAACACAGCACTAGAGTGTCAGCTTAATGTCCCGAAATGAAACTTCAACCCACAACATTCTGACCCAGAGGCAAGTGACACTTGGAGGGACAATGAGTGATATGAGGAGATGTAAAACATAATAATAATAATCCTTGCATTTGATATAGAGCCTTATCACGTCTTTGAGACGTCTCAAAAGGTTTCACATAATATACTGTAAAGTGAATTGACTGAACAGACTAGGGAGCAACATAACCATAAAAATAAAAGGGAGAATCTCCTACTCGGAAAATAAAATCTGGGCTGAATTCTATAAATATCATGAAATCATTTTATCAAAAGTGACTGTTTATATAAATGCAAAATGTGCTTGTTTCATTAAGAATTACCTGCTCCTCTTTTGATCATTGTCTGTGAAAGGGAATGGGTTGCACTATACCAGGTTGATGAGCTGTGTCTGCTGCAATGTGAGGAATGCCTGAATGTGCGCTATAAAGCTACTGTGATGCAAGCACCAGACTTCCCCTGTGGCCCTTGGCAAAGTTCACACAACGCGCTTTGGTCCTGCTGAAGTGACTGGATTCCATTCACTGTTCTCGGCTATCCTCCACTTCCCCTCCCCCTCGCCCAAAGAGTCAACATTACAGTGGTGATTACTCATTCAGAGCACGCTCGAAAAGAGCCCAGCTCAGTTCCTGAATGATGCATTGGCAGCACGGATTAATCCTGTTGATAATTCAGCAATTTTTTTCGCAGTTACAGACACTATTGAACTGTCAGTACTTTTGCTGATAGCCTCACTTTTGCCACAGAGAAGTTGCCTGCTGCATCTTCCCCAGCTATCAGATCCTGCATGTTACTCGTCATGAAAAGGAATACCTTCATTGACATGGTGACTGGACATTTAAGCTTCTGACCTGTGACCTTTCTGTTCCCAAGGGATTTTATTACACAGCATCTGACATTAAAGGAATGTGGAACTCCGGAATACCTGATGGCTTGATATGGAAAGCCTAACTCATAGGTCAAAAGTCAGGCAGCAGCATTTTGTTTTATTTTTATTGATAAATATCAGTAGTAGGAAAATACATGGCACATGCCTTTTCGAACAGAGTTGAGGAAACACTTCTTCACTCATAACATAGTGAATTTATGGAATTCTCTACCTCAGAAGGCTGTACATGCTCAGTCCTTGAACACATTCAAGACTGAGATTGATAGATTTCTAAAGGATAGAGGGATTATGGGCTATGGGGATAAGGCAGGCAGATGGAGTTAGGTTAGAAGATCAGCCATGATCTTATTGAATGGCAGGGCAGGCTCGAGGGGCTGAATAGCCTATTCCTGCTCCTAATTCCTATGTTTCTACAAAACCAATTCAAGACACACACAAACGCATATACTTTCCCCACTCCTCATTGCAAAATAACTTGATTGGGCAGATTTCAATGAAAGAGCATTTCATTTTGCACTTTTTTTTCAGTTTTGAGCAAGGTCAGTCTGAGTCAGTCACAAGGATGGTTTGGTACAAGATTAACTCTTGCTCAATTAGTTCATTTTTTGGAATTCTGTGGTGAAAAGAGAGAAATTCTATGTACGAAGCTGCAGCAAAAACAAGTTACATTAATTTAGTGTATTTCACATTGGGAGGACGCCTCAAAGAGTTTCACATAGCTGACTGGATACTGCAGTGTTTGGCCTACGGATCATTGATTTAACACTTTCTCAGACCAAGATTAAATCAAGACCAAGATTGTCTCAAAATGTCTCACAGGATATACTGTGGAGTCCTGTAGCTCAGTGGTTAGAGCACTCGCTTTGCAAGCAAGAGACCTGAGTTCAATCCCAGACAGGGCGAAACCTTGGGCAAGTTTCCTTACTCCACACAGAGCCTAATAATAATCCCTCCAAAATCAAAAACAATAATAAATTGGTCATTTTCAATCTACGACTGTTTGTGGGACATTGCTGTGCGCAATTGGCTGCCGCGTTCGCCCACAAATATACAGTCAATTCACTTTACAGTGTCTTCTGTGAAGCGCTTTGGGATGTCCTCCCGACGTGAAAAGCGCTATATCAAATGCAAGGATTATTATTATTATTATTATTAAATCTCTCTATGTTCATGATGGCTCAGGAGAGGGAGAGAGGAAGGAATGAAGGAGGGAAGGAAGGAATGAAGGAAGGAAAGCAGGTAAAGAGGAAAGAGAAATGGAGGGAGGGAGAAAAGGAGAGAGAGAAAGGGAAAATCAAATTCTGGCTTTATTGGTTGGATTTGTGAGGAGAAATTGTTTGGAGGAAAATTTCTACTGGGTCTAGATTTAGTCTATTTTCTTAGCATTTCAGAATTTGACAGATCGTTCAATTGTTCAATTCAGTATTAACTTTGAAGCCTTGTTTGTAGTTATTGAAAGAATGTACTTTCCTTAAAGTTTCTTCCACACTGCTTGCCTGGTCCTCAGTCTATTGGACATTGATCATTAAATATAATGATCTTATATTATCATTAAATATAATAAGTCTTCAAAATAGGAAATCCATTAAAGGGATGCTTTTTTTTACTAACGGTTAACAAAAATGTATTTCTCTCAAACACCATTTAGGAATGCTGGGCTTTTTATTGTAAACAGTGTTAATAGCACTTTTCTGCCATTTGTGTGACATCAAGAATGTCTGGATCATGATTGCTAACTACACTGGAGTGTTCTAAATGCTTATCAGAAAGTACAACAGCTGTTAGAATCTATCAACCACAGCCATCCTAGATTGGAGTAAAGTCCCTTTCCTAAGATTACCTACAAATTACATAGTCACAACACTTTACAGTGTATCCTGTGAGACATTTTGAGACAATCTCCCAACATGAAACACACAATGTCAAATTGCCCATGCACCTAGTTAGACATGTCGTAAAGTTCCCTCTACACTCGACTGGTTAAAATAGGTTAGATACAAATTGCAACTCTGAAGTTAAATGCAGGGTAATGTTCCCTCCACACTGCCCAGATTAGATATAGAATAATGCTCTCTTTAAACCTTACATGTTGGATAAGGTAATGCTCGTCTGCACTGTGGAGATCAGAAACAAAGTACAGCTCCTTCTACATTTGTTTTCCACAAACATGTTTTCCACATCTGTAATCCTTGTGGCCTCTCATTTGCATTCCCTAAGTAATTCTAATTATTACTGAATTGTGGGTCGTTTTGTGACAAGCATTTTTGTGCCTCTAACAGCTGGACTGGATTGAGTTTGCCCAAAGCAATTTCTCTTCAGACATTTACAGCTGGCTGGATGACACCCCAGCTTCAAAGGCACAGTACAGTTCACGGACCAGTCCAATCCCCATATAGGTAATATTGACTGACATTTGTACCTCTGATTAGTGGTGTCAACAAGCAATATCCTTCAATTACACAAAGAAACCTTTGCTTCTTGTTGGTGGCATTTGCATTTTTTTTATTGGTGAGTGAGGTTAGGCCTGCTCACCTCCATTAACTAGATTAGACCAAATACGTTCCACTTAGGAAACGAGGGGTGTCCCCGCAACAAGCCCCAATCTCCCCCCAAATCTCTTCGGCCCCAAATTGTCAAAGGCAATGCAGACTGAAACCTGCCTTCACAACTATCCAAGCCCGGCCTGAGCATTGTGACCACAATCTCATTCCTGTATCTCTGCTTCCTCTTGTGAGGGCAGATCAACCTCCTCAGATGGGAAGTACTGAACTTGCTTACTTTATAGTTAGTGAGGTATCACTGAGCCAGATACTTCTTATCATGGGAATCTAGTCCATCCAACATGACCCCTATTTACACTCAAGTATTCAAGAACATCAAGCAAAGGCTAATTTAATAATCAGTATACAAAATATACCCATTTTAGTACTTCTGCTCATGCATTAAAATCAAAGTTTTTTTTATCTAACCATTGACATCTTAATATCAATTTATCCCCAACAGTAAGTTAAAGTACCTAATGCCAAATTAGAATTATTTCAGTTTACAAATCTAAAACCACATTGACCTCAACAAACAAGTCTATTATATGGCACGAAATGCTAAAATATATGGCTGGAAATGAATCCACAAAAAACACAAAGCCATGGAATGAAAAAGGCCATTGGGCACTTCAAGTCTGCTGCTTCCATGAATCATTGGACAACACTTCACTTATTTAATCTCTTAAGAAACACGTTTGGCAGAAATGTTTCCAATCCCCAGAGTGAATTGAGCAAAACTCCAGGATATTAGTACAGTCGCATATCTGCACTATTCAACATCCTATCCTATGAAGTGTCACTCAAGCATAGGCAATAATAATCCTTACATTTGATCTAGCACCTTAGCACATCATGGAGGTGCCTCAAAGAGCTTCAAAGGTTTTGCTGTAAATGTAGTGACTGCATCTTTTGTAGGTGAACGCAAAGCCAATTTGCACACAGCAATGCCCCACAAACACTCATAAAATGAATGACCAATTTTAGAAAGCTTTTGGCCTAATAATTCTGCTGAAGTCAGGGGAGGGATTCACCCCTCAATTATTGACTGCATTGACTAAAGCTTCAATGATGTGATCACATTTGGCCTTGCTGATTTAAAAGATTTTTCTTTTAATTTTCAAAAGCAGAAGTCATACTGGGTTCAACCAAATGGCATTGCTTTTCAATACAACAGAGAGACCATAAGGCAATGTTCGCTCATCTTAACCAATTATATTGACAGCAGGCTTGAAAACTGACTGACTCACATCCCTGCATGATGATGATTGTCTCAAAAATCAACTTTGGGGAACATTTACTAACTGAATTTCTTTTAAAAAAAGGAAGAAACACCCATAACACAAACAAGTCTTAGTCTTTTTCTCCATCTTGAATGAAGAAACAGAGGGACCACTCTCGCCAGCATTAATGTGTTTATGGAAATGTTTGACAAATTAATTACAACCTTGTTAACACATTTTTTTAAAACCACTGCAGTCAGTGAGAAGATTTTCAGGAATTTTTACTGCTGAAATGCTAGGATTTGATGTAGTTTGAAAGCAGAGCAGCAAGCAGCAACTTTCAATAACCCTCCACAAGGCCTTACACAGGGGAGAGGGAGAGTGGGTGGCCAAGACCAGGCCAAGTACAAGGTGGTGATGGTGGGAGGGAGAGTTTGGCCAAGTTTGATATACATGGCAATGTCTGCTTTAAATTGTCTGGTTCCTGACCACAATTTGACCCTGTTATAGCACATTCAGTATACCACAAGCCAGACATAACATGAGAGCACAATGTACTGAGGTGTGCTATATTAATTATAGAACTTTTTGGTGATGAACCGGACCATTTGGCTCATTGTATCTGTGCAGGCTCTTTGAAAGGAGCAATCCATTCAGTCCAATTTACTGCCTCTTCTCCATACACCCACAATTAGAGTTCCAAAATGGAACAATTAAAGGGGCAGCTAATATTTCACAAGATCAAGAATATTATCAAATATTCTTGTGATTCTACAGTTTCCCCTAACTTGGTGTAGTCTGCAACCTGATATCTGCAACTCAGTGGTAAGTAGTTAAATTTGTTGCTTTACTGGTTCTCCAGTCTATCAGGTTACCCCAATGTTGCATTTCTGCCAATGCAAAGTGGGTTGTAAATTACTTGCTTTCTGACAGTGGTCGGCTGGCTTTCCGCGTGCAATTCCATTGAGTCTCTGGGAATCAGAGGAGGCCCCAGCAACAAGTGGAAATGCTCAAGAAAGCAATCCCTATTGAGCAGTTAGTTCCCCACACACTCAGTGCACACCCAGTAGGGCCTGGTGATGTCAGCGGTGATATTGACCACCCCGGAAGTAGTGACCACCAAACATGCAAAAATGTGCTCTGCTCAAACTCTGGGTCTCATTTTATGCACCACAGCCACCATGAGGTCAGACCATGTTAGGTGCCACTACTCTGCCTATGTGCAGTGTAGGCTCTCTTCCTTTAATCCTATGGCCTTGCTCTATGTGTTGTTGATTGGGAAGTAATGGTGAGCGACAGGATACTTGCTCTCAGAGACGGTCTGCGGGAGATGGTGTGATTTAATAATATTCTGAGTTTTTCCCCCGTGACGTGCCAGGTGTGAGTTCTGCCCAGTTTCAAACTAATTTAGTCTCAAGACGTTCACTTGTTCATCTTATTTTTGCTCGGCAACAGAGAATAGCAGGCTGAGGCAACAGTGATAGGATTCGATAACTTAATCAATTTAAACAGTATAGCCAAATCACTGTCTGCACAAGCACTTGCAAGGAGTCCGGAAGTCTGCAATTGAGTCTTTTTTCCCAAGAAATCTGCTTTTGCAATGTTGGCCTGGAGCCATTATGCCCAGGAATTCCACACTCCACAGCTGGATTCTCACTTCTCACCTTATTAGCTTCGGCAAAGTATGCGGCCAGCTCAGTATTATTAGAATCCCTGGTTTGGTTTGGATACACTTTAGATGGTGATGGATTTCCGCGCATGTCAGACACCCAGCTGACCCAAAAAAAACATTCCTAACTGGGTTTCCTAACGGGCAGCTCGATTTGCACCGATTTATGTGCACAGGTTTGTCTCGTACAATCTGCTTCACTTCAGTCTGTGCTGCTTCATCTTGTACACTTTACTGCAGCTTTCCTGAGTTCAAGATCTTGTTCTCCTAGAAGCTTCTCTCTAACAACAACAGTTTGCACCCATCACATAGGGTAATGTCTCGGAGCACTTTACAGGAATGAGGTTGGATACCGGGCAAGGAAGAGCGAGAGCGGGGGAGGGATTGGGGAGAGGGAGGTGGCCATCGTGGAGTCCTGTAGCTCAGTGGTTAGAGCACTCGCTTTGCAAGTGAGAGACCTGAGTTCAATTCCAGGCAGAGGGCGAAACCTTGGGCAAGTTTCCTTACTCCACACGCCTAATAATAATCCCTCCAAAACCCAAAACAATAATTAAATTGGTCATTTTCAATCTACGACTGTTTGTGGGACATTGCTGTGCGCAATTGGCTGCCGCGTTCGCCCACAAATATACAGTCAATTCACTTTACAGTGTGTTCTGTGAAGCGCTTTGGGACGTCCTCCTGACGTGAAAAGCGCTATATCAAATGCAAGGATTATTATTATTATTATTATTATTATCGACAGGTTTAAGAGATAGGATTTGAGGAAGGCATTAAAGACTAAAAGAGAGGACGTGTCTGATTCCAAATACAAGCTGAGCACAAAGCAGAGACAACAGCAACAACGAGATTACATTTGTATAGCGCCTTTCACGTCGGAGACTACAGGGAATCACAGTTAGCTGCAAGATTCTTCAGCAAACTAACATAGAGATCAATCAGTTACCTTGACTTTTAAAGTCTTACATTAACATGCATTTGTTGTGTATGAATTTTGTCATGAGCTCCCAAAACATTTTCATCATCTACAGTATTTTCTTTCCACCACCAACCATATCCCACAGAAATATGTAATGTACTTCAAAACCTTTACCACTGAATATGGTAAAGAGTGCATATGGCTAATTAATAATTTACAAGATCATAAGATTGGTTCGGATGAAGAAGGTCGTCCAATCCATTTGATTTCATCCTTTCACAATCCCCGCCCTTACTATCTTCCCATCGCAGCATCAAGCTGTTCCTTCAATGAGTTCAACACATATGTCCTGAACCACCCTCCCTGATGAGTAGACTGAATACATGAAAAATTGGAAAATGTCCCAACTGACCCCATGAGTGGTTCTCAAATGCCCCAGTGAGTGGCTCCCCATGCTTACCACCCTGTGTAGCTTCGTTCAGATGTTCCAAATTTGTTTATTAACGCAGGGATGCTTCATACTTTTTTGGCACCCCTACAAATTGACATCCCCATTTTATGATAATCCCCAGCCCTTTTCAATGCTGAAGAATATTAACTTATCTTGTCGTTCCTTTTAGTTCATCCTGTTATAAATGTAATTTGTTGTTGCTGTTCTTTCCTGCACAGACGTTAGGCTTGGGGCAGCTTCTTATGTCACAGTGAACAGAACTGTACACAAGGCTAAGAATTCCAGAATGGCAAAAATTACAACACTCAAGATTTGGGAAAATATTTTCAATCTTTCAACAACAGTGTGCTAATTCCTCAAACTAATATGTAAATGTGGCTGGGATATTGACTTAAGTGGAAGTGACAAATTAAGCCAGGGACGAATTATCAGGAGTTTCCTGTACTCTTGGAAGGAATTCTCTCCTCTCCACTATCTTCTCTATGGTGTGATGCATTGATAACTAAACCAAGCACTCCATTGATACAAGGAACACACAAATATAAAGTGCCAGCCTGATTCAGTTGGTAGAACTCTCACCTATGAGTCAGAAGCATGGGGTTCAAACCCCAAATCGTGACTTGGAACTCATATCATCTAGGTTGGCACTCCAGTGCTGAGCATGTGTTGCATTGTCAGAGGTGCCGTCCTTCAGATGAGATGTTAAGCTCAGATCCCATCTGGCTGTTCAGATGGATACTAGATATCCCATGTCACTTTTCATAAACAGAAGCGAGTTTCTCCAGGTGTCCTAGCCCCAAATAAAACAGCTCATTGCTATTTGTGAGTCACTTTTGTGTGTGAATGGGCTGCGACAGCTGCCTGCGCACACACAGTTACTCCACAATAAAATCCTGTGAAACACTGAGTGATGTCCTCCTGATGTTCAAGCATTCCGAGATGCTATCCCTTGTGAAGGGCACTATATAAATGGAAGTTCCTGTTGTTGTTGTGAAAGAGGGTATTGGTTTGGTATGCATTGTGCATTATTAACAGTAAATCCCATGATTAGAAGTCAATACCGTATTTCTTACTTTGATCAAATGTAACCCACAACAGGGGTTTGTTTGGTGCTTTAGGCAAAATGTTTTTCAAAACAGCTCATAGAAAGTTGCCGAGAACACAAAATGGATGTCAGAAATCTGCCAATGACAACATGTTGCATTTAACTATAACTGTTTATGACACTACCCTCAAATGATACAAAGCCTTTGTTTTAAATTCTGATTGTTCAGTGCTTAAATGTATGATACTAATTTAATTGAATACAGTTTGCTATTGTGGATGGTGATAACTGAGATTGAAGTGATTTTTCCATGTCGAATTTCCGAAGCGTAAATTCCCACTCTACACTGAGTGTGTAGAATGGAGTTAAGGAGTTCAGCCTGGCTCAACTCCGTCTGTTAGTCTGCTGGGTTGGCAATGGACTAACTTCTGGATAAGTCAGTTCAAAAACAAAAATGCAACTAATGGGCCCCAGCAACTTATAAACGGTGTCAAATTATCTCATTCATTGCAGCATGCATGCAGATTTTGACATTTACGGAAACCTCTGTGCCTCTATTTGCTACTATATTGTTTTGTTATTAAAGTTAAGATTCTGTTACTGTAAAACATAACAAATCATAGGAAAATAGAAATCTTGGAGTATTTCATGAAAGTTTGATTTATTGCAAAAGAAATGAATGGTTGCTGAGGTTAGAAAATTTGAAACTGCCTTACACAGCACGTCTTCAAATTATGGTATTTAATACAGTTCAGAAAGCTTCTGATCATTGGGGAGAAAACATAGAAGCATAACAAAGTATGTTAAAAAAAATCTGCACAATGAAATTCAATGAATGAGATTTATCCTCAAGATACATTGGGTATTTACTTCATGGTTGTTTGTGGGACCCTAATGTGCACAAAATGACTGCCATGTTTGCATATAAATACACAGTCTCTACACCACATTGGCATTAATGACCTGTAAACTGCTTTGAGGAGTTTCAACATCACAGGTACTATATTGAATAGAAGGGATGTTATTATTTATTATTAATTTTACTATATACCTCATTTGGACAGAACTTAGAGGAATGGATTTGTGCTTATCTACAGCGGTGCAGACTTTAAAGAGATTTCAATATTGTAGTGTTCAGTATCTTACAATTGTTTCAATGTTCAGTTTCTCGCCTACCCAGTGAATGAACTCAAAATGAAATTATTTTTTCTGACTTCAGTGGACAAAGCTCAGCAAAGGGGATATTCAGATTGAACTACTGATGCAGGTTTGGAATGGACTCCCTAGCTAGATTGGTGAAGTTATCAAGTGTTGTTGAATATTGTCACAGGCTCATTAAAATCTCCTAAACGACAGACTCAGAGGAACTCGGTTTAAAGTCTCATCTGAAAGATAGCAATACAGCATTGAAGCATCAGCCTAGATTGTGAGCTCAAAGTCCCAACACAGGGTTTGAATACACAACCTTCTGACCCAGAGACAAGAATGCCACTGACTGAGCCAGGCAACAACATCAAACGTGTTTCTCAAAACTCACTGATCTGGCAATATCAGTGCAAGAGGGCAGTGTGCATGGAGCAAAGCTGCGGCCAAAGGCAGATATATTCCTGGAGATAGCCACCAGATTAATATGTGAATGAAAAGAAATGATCTAAAAGGTTTACTACCAGTGCTATTTAAGTTTAAATGTAAATCTTTGGTAGCCTGTTCTATGTAAAGATTACCATGAGAATGTGACATTTTTTCCTTCAGGGGATCTGTAACAGCTGTTGGGTGAGACACTGCTGGAAATTTTAACCCTACCATACAACATGTAAGCATGCATATCAATAGCACTTATATTGACTTATACAGCAACAACAACTTGCACTTACATAGCTCCCTCCACGCAGGGTAGTGTCACAGAGCACTGATTGATTCACCCAATCATACATTCCATCATTGGGTGAATACAAACTTCGATCCATGAGAATCAGTGCCTTGGGTCATTCCCCCAAATGTGAAAAGTGCTGTATAAATGTAATTTGTTGTTGCTGTTGAAAACCAAAGCATCTAACTTTCGTATAATTTTATACACAGCAAGATCCCACAAACAGCCAGGAGGTGAATGATCAATTTTGTCTGGCAGATTTTCAGACAGTGCACCAGGTGAAACTCCACTCTCATTTTCAGTAGTGCCATAGGATCTTGAATATCCAGTGGAACAGGCAGACGGGTCCTTGGTTTAATGTCTCATTCAAAGGATGGACCTCTGACAGTGGCAAAAATACTACCAAATGAGCCAATTTGACACCCAGTTAGGATATGTACAAAGTCTCACTCTGGAACAGCAATGCAGATCATGACTCCTGAGTAACTCACAATAGATCTATACCAGCTTAAAATATTATTTGTTTTATTTCTTTTTAAAGCTGGGATATTTCACAACACTAACCAGCAATTACATAACATAGGGAGGGGGAGTGAGGGAGATGAAAATAGGACACAATGTAATAATTATCAGCAGGCAGTAAAGTCCATCTCACCCAGTCTCACTGTATCTCACCCAGTCCCATTGTATGTGCAGTAACGGCAGGGCACACATCAGTTGACATATGCTGTGGTATGCTTGGTATTGTCCTGAGCACAAAGCTTTCAGACCCACTTATCCCTTATGAGGAAATCCTTTAGAAATCCATGTATTCCCCACCTCACGCGGCTTCGGACCCAAACTCTGTCACAATAGCTCCACTGGCTCCCTGTTGCACAACAGATCAATTTGAAGATCTTCCCACTGATGTATAAATCACTTCATGTCCTGATCTCTATGATCTGCTTACACCTCACTCCTCTACCCACCGCTCCACTCAGTTGGTTCCGGCTTTCTGCACATCCGTCACACACACACACACATCCCACGTTATCTGTGTGTCTGTCTGTGTGTCTGGTCTGCGTGTGTGTGTATGTCTGTGTGCCTGTGCTGTGTCTGCGTGTGTGTCTCTGTACAGGCTGGGCCTGACACCTCACCTCTCACTGTCTGTCTCTGTCTGTGAGTCTTTCTCTCTCCACTTTGTGTGTGTGTTTGTCTCCTTCTCTGTGCCTCTGTCTCTGTGTCTGTCTCCCATCTGTGAGTCCCTCTTTCTCGCTCTGTCTTCTGTCTGTGTGTGTGTCTCCCTCTCTGTATCTCTGTCTGTCTCCACCTCATTCCATGACTGGATGTGGGACACTGCTGTGCATAATTGGCTGCTGTGTTTTGCCCACAAATAAACAGTGGCTACACTTTACATTATATCCTGTGAAGTACTTTGAGATGTCTCAATTACTTGATAAAGCACCATATCAAATGCAAGCATTATTATTATTATCCCCAACACTCCACCATCGGGGGCTGTGCTTTCTGAAACCCTGGAATACTCTGCCTCACTCCCTCTGCTTTTCACCCTCCATGGCAATCTTCAGATCCCACCTGTAGACCTTATTCTTTGACTGTTTCTTCGACTATACCTCCCTTTTCTCTCTGGGTCAGCATCCAGCTCTGCCACTGTTAAGACCTTCAAGACGCTACCCCATGTTAGAGTGCTATATAATTGCAAGTTGTTATTATAATCACCAAAGCATGTCACAATTCTCATCCCTTCAAATGAAAAGTACTGTGTCATTCTCTTTGGAAAGCGTGCACAGATGGAGGAATTTTGCCTTCTTGAACTGAACTTTTAGTTGGTCCCCTGGGTACCACTGTGATAAAACAGGGAACATTATCCTGACCTGCTGCAGAACTGATGGATTTATAGATTTCCTCTGCTGCTGCACTCATTCAGAGGAGGGTTAGAAGTAGTTTTATTATTTGAATTGAATTTGTTACAATAAATTTGCTGTCGGTGCCAGACAACCAAACCAAGTCTGTGACAAATTACCAGAACTGTAATTCTCTGGGATGGAAATTCCACCAGGGTGTAGATTTTCTATTTTCTTAGCAATCCAGAGCAACTAGAATTAGTAAAGGCTTAAATGCAGTCTTGAGTTTGAAGCTATTTTTCTTTAAGTGACTTTTAAGAACTACAGAAATTTGTCTTTAAAGATAAAACGAAATTCAACAATTTGCTAAATTCTGGACACTCTGAAAAGCTAAGAAAATAGAATAAATCTAGACTCAGGTGGAATTCCTTCCCAATTTAAAAGAAATTGGACTACCCCATGTAAGGGAATAAGGAAATTTTTTTTTCATTGCAAAAATGGAAGTCTCCAACAACAAACTGACAGATTCCAGTGATACTACTCAACTTTAAATTATAAAACCATAGAAATTTACAGCACAGAAGGAAGCCAGTTAGCACATCACATCTATTCAGGCTCTCTGAAATAACTAACTATTTAGTCCCACTCTGCTGTCTTTTCACCACATCCTTTTATTATATTTCTCCTTTATAGATTCAGTGCAGCCTTGTCATAACTTGGTGTTTGGGCCCCATAAAATCCTAATCCATGTTCTAACGAGGCACAATAGAGTTTTACTTTGCAATTCACATTACACTCGATATCCACATTTTTCCTACAAAAATACACAATACTACACTTCAAAATCAAATCCTGTGAAGCACTTTGATGAGTCTTGATGACATGGTATGTATATATCAAATGCAATGACTATTATTGTTACCTCCAATTTCAAATATATTGATTGCTCATCTCATCATGATAAAGTGCTATAAAAATGCATGTTCTATGTTTTTCTTGCTTCAGGTCTTTTCTGAAAGCATTATTCAACCACAGGATCAATTACTGTGGTTGGAAGTTTGATCTATACATCTATTACTTTGTGGGAGAAAATTCATTCTAATCTCCAGCCTCTCTTGAGGCTTGTTAATTTCAAATCAATATCCTCCAACTCTGTGCTCATGGTCTGCTCTGCTTACATCTACATCATTCAGACCTCTCACTGTTATACATGATTTACAATGCCAATTAATTTGCCCAAATTTACATTTGTGATATAAACACATGAATGGTGGAAAAGAAATTGACTTTAATCAATTTGTAAGGCTTTCATTAGCTACTTTTGCGTTCTGAGCTTTCCTTTTTATTGGGGAATAAATTGTGCCAACCTGTTGTTCCTCTGTGTGTGCAATGCAGTCAATGTTTCTCAGTAACCAGTTGAGAATATTGCTGTTTTGTACAAGTTAAGGTTTTTTGCAACAAAAGAATTCTAAAAATTTGGATAATTTATTTTAAGGTTATAGAAACAAAATAAGCATTTTACCATTTAACTTAGCAGTTGTGGTTTCAAGCCTCATTCGGGATTTTGAATTCACAGACTATGGTTACACTCCAATTCAGTGGAATTCACTCCAATTCACTCCAATTCAATCCAATTTATCCATAGCTCCTAACTGGCCCTTCCTGCAGCACATTCCCTGAAGATGTCTTCCTTAGACTACTTTGAGTTACTTCTGAAACCTGACATTTCTCAGCATCTTAGCTTTGAGACATGCCAATGTTTTACAAAGCTGACCAGATAATGGCCAAAAAATAGTACAGAACTAAAGTCATGCTAGTGGCTGGAATTAAAAAGAATTTAGTCACTTTGTTTTAATAGTAAGATAGTGCCAGTCTAGCAGAAACAAGCAGGTGGAAGAAACCATTTTCCCAAAGTCAAGTAGGTGTTCAGTGATCAGAAACTCCAAGTGTTGGCTTGAAATTAACAGCTTTTCATAATACGATCGGTATCATAATTATCACATTGAATGTGTTACGAAACATTTCACTTCCTTATTGTGCAACAGTTATCTTTATGGATTAGCTCAAATAGCATAATAAACAATAATGTATACAAAATGAAATATTTCCCATAATAGTCAGTGAAACAAACATTATAAACCACTGATGTATCGTACAATAATGATATAAACCCCTATCATAAAGAAACACTTGCGCTTATTTTTTCTAAAAATGTAAGTCACGTTTCCATGCAACATTGCATTGTCAGAGGTTTTTTTGCTCAGATGAGATGTTAAAGTGATGCCCCATCTGCCTATTCACGTGGATGTTAAACAGTGGCACTGTTTGAAAAGTGAAGACAGTTTTTGCCAATGTGCTAGCCAGTAATTCCCCAAAATAAAATTGGTTGCACGCTCCATGGCTATTTGTGGGACATTGTTGTGTACAAATTCACTGCTATGTTTTCCCACAAAACAAACATAGTCAGTGGACATTTCAATATATCCGGTGAAGCACTTTGGATGTCTTCCTGACATGAAAGGCACTAGTATCAAACGTAAGAATTATTATTACTTGATGGAAGGCAATTTGGTCATCTCCCAACATGCAGCTGCCAGTCTAGTGGTGGGTTATCTTTTTCTTGGAAATATGATTGCTTCATTTCTGTTGCTCTCATTCTGCTGCTACCGCTGAATGCAGTCATATGGACATATTTGTTTCTGGGTGTTTATGCAGGTACCCTCTCCCTAAATCTCTCTGTCTGGCACGCTCCCTGTCCACTTTCTGAGCCCTTGCAGAAATTTCCTCTTTGATTGTACCTTCGGTAACATTCACTACGGCCCCCCCCACCACCCCACCCCCCTGATCTCCATCCCATTCGGTCCCCCAATCAGACTCTCATGCTGAGATGGTTTCCTATATGAAACGCGCTATGTAAGGGAAAACTGTCTTTTTGTATGATTTTTGACTGAATCACACAGCCTTGCCCCTTCTTTAATTTTAAATCCAACCTTCAGATCTATCTATTCTGCTCCTACAGGAACCTCTACCTTTCCCTGCTCCATCATTCAGTCCAACTCCACCATTGTACCCGTGCTCCGAGACACTATCCTGCAGGATGCTGTTGTTATTTTTGAATAGATCCCTGTCTCTGACTGGATCGCCTGAGAGTTTCATGTTTGCCATCTAAACATGGAAATTTCCTCACTCTGACCCTGGAGGGCCACATCCTGCTTACCTAATTCCAAAGAGTATTAGGCACAAATTGGTGAGAACCAAGGCTGAGGACTCCCAAGGTGTGAGTTGGGTTTTCCTGGATTTCAGACAGCTAAAAGCAGAGTTTGTCATTGAAAGCACTATCTGGGAAGGTTTCACACTGCTCGATAAGTTAGAAATTTCCTACTCATTAGGGTTTTGGCTGACAGGGTGAACAGGAACTGAGTGGGAAGAAATCCCTGTCTCCCCTTTCAGGTGCTGCCAAAGAGCCAGGCTGGCTGGGCTGTCATCAGCAGTGCCATAGAGTTGACTTCAGGCCTAACCAATAATAATAATCCTTGCATTTGACATAGCACCTTATCACATCTTCAAAGCGCTTCACAGAATATACTGTAAAGTGACTTGACTGTATATACAATGTGCTGAAGTCAGGAGGGGTGGGGGGTAGTGATGAGCAATGGTAATTTACCTTCTGCCACCATCCCTCCTCTATAATCCATTTTGATTCGAGCATCAGGGAGGAGCAATGGGAAAGATAATCTTGATCCCATTTCTAGCTTTCTAGTGCTCTTTCCAGTGCTCTGAGATGCTACCCACATGAAGGGCAAGTTGTTTTGATTGTTTTCAGATTAAAAAAATCTTGAAAGTCATGATCAGTGGAATCTTGTAGCTTTAGGAAAGAGTGCCATGTAATGAAACAAATGTAATGGAATTACTTTACGGTTTCAGTATGGTCACGAAAGTGCTAAGATTAGCAATGGCATAGGGAGCACCCTGGTACCAGCAGGCATACATTTTTGTTGCTGTTCTATTGCACAATGTTCTACCCCAAAGCCAATGGTAATTGCAATAAAACAATCAGCAGCTGTATCACACTCCAGAGAATGTGAGGACAAAGCGCACTTATGTTATCAACTCCAACAAATCAAGATTTCAACATTTCAATGACTCCAGCTCAGCGCAATCAAAGAATTACAAGTGCAAGTTCACCAGACACATGAAGAGTGAGCTTCATCCAGAAGCATGCGTAGTTCTACAAACATTGGATCAAATTTCATTTCACACGCATACCTCCAGGCAATGTTTTGACTATTTTACTAGGGGATGCATAGCACCGTTTTACACTGCTGAATAAATATTAATGATCATGTTAAAGTCTGTTTCCCCTGCGCTTTTGTGGTCATTGTGTGAGATGTTCATATCTACATCAGCGAGTAAATGGATGAGAGTTAAGCGTGACTTCTTTTCAAAAAAAAGTCAAATCAAAGTTAGCACTTTTTTTGAAAAGAATGAGTACATGTGCCCCAGCAAGGCAGGTGAATTGCCATGAAAAATAATATTCTACAGGATGCAAGTGGCATAAATAAGGAATCTTTCATAGTATTATCCCAGCAGTGAGACTCTGCAACAGATGGTTAAGAGCTGACGTACTTATTCGAGATGTGGCAAAAAAACACGTATATTGAAAAATACTAAGCAAGTACATTTGGGTTTTGCACAGAAATATTTCTTACTCAATAAAACTCAAATTAAATTTTGCCCGTTGATGTATATCACAGAAGATCTACATTTTTCATTGATATTCCAAACTGGCTATTGAAGCCATATGCAGGGATGCTGCAGCCAGACATTCCTGATGGCAGAGGACTTTTAAGGAGGTTCCACTGCTCCAAAATCTGTTTGGAATATTTCTTGTATAACAGCCCTCTCATTTTATTCATGCATTTGTGAATGTGAGTGGAAAGATTTTATTGAATTGAGATTCAAAACGCATTCAATGCATTTTCCTTTTATTACAGAGACTGCTTTGCGCTGTCTTGGAAGCCATTTCAACAAAAGCTTTCCTTTATTGGGGGAGCGGAGGACGCCTGCATGAGAAAACCTTAACCCTATATATTCTTGTATCATCTTGATACATTAGCAATCTTCTCTAAAAGAAACCCATTTGCAAAATGGTTAGCACTGACGTCATATCCCAATAATGTTATCACATCCTTGACTCAATCTGATAATGAGGAAATACCCATAATAGCCTTCCAAACCAATTATATCAGAGCATAAATCATCCTCACATCACTTACAGCCATCAAGTTAATATTAAAAGATGACAAGAGTGGTCAGATTTTAGCTGCGTTTGTTCAGCAAAATTTTGGCCTTCTGGTGCGAAGCTCAAACCCAGTGAAGATATTTCAGTCAGTAGTGAAAGAGAGGAAACAGGCTGAACGTTGTTTGTTTGAAGTCATCTGTCAAGAGACAAAGTAGGTTTTATTTGTACTTCTTGGAATAAAAAACGATTTCTAAATGTATTACTGATGTATTTTGAGTCAGCCACTCTGAAAGGATTTGGACCCGAGCTGGGGGTTTGGATTAGGAGGAATGGAGAGCAGGGAGGGTAGGGGTAGGAGGGTGACCGAAGAGGAAGGTCTTGAGATGGGCCTTGAAGGAGGCAAGGGAGGGGGTGAGGTGAAGGGACTGTGTGATGGAGTTCTAAGGGTGGGGGCAGAAAGGCTGAAAACCAAACCGCCAATGATGGTTTGCGCAGGTCGGGGACAGGGAGCAGGCCAGGTCCCACTGAGTGGAGGGAGCAGACCGGTTGGTATGAAGCTAGCAGGTCACAGAGGTAGGACAAACATGGCCGTGGAGGGCTTTGAAAGCAAAGATGAGGATTTTGAACTATATCCTTGAGCTTGTTGCTGGAGAGGACACAAATAAATAAATCAGTCCTGGCAAGCAGATAAATACAAAGTTATCATACATAGTGAATCTCTGTTGCAATGCAGAAGTTGTGGGGGGGAGTGCATAAAATTCCCCTTGCAATAAAATGGGGTCAATGGACAGTCAATCACTGTGGATGCGCGCAGGGGGCTGCTCACAAAATACAGTCAATTCACTTTACAGTATATTCTGTGAAGCACTTTTAGACGTTACGATGTGATATCAAATGCAAGGATAATATACATTATACATTTTTATTGTAGGACCTTTTGCTGTGTGCAAAATGTCTGCCACGCTTGCCTACAAATACAGTCACTGTAGGCTACAGCTGTTCCCTAGAAGCACTTTGAGATGTATGATGTAGGTGCTACATAAAATGTAAGATTGTTATATTACCTGTTGAGTCTGTATTAGATTCAAAGTGTGTATTAACCATAAGAATGGTTTGCCGATCGAACGTAAACTCAAATACTGGCCTTGTTCTTATACAACAGTTAAATATCACATTATTTCTTCTTGACTCTCTCTGTTTTTGTAAGTCTATTTCCATATTTTTCTGATAGTAAGTTATTCCTCCAAGTGCTCTTATGTTTTAATTCTATTTCTTACTATTCTTTTCCAGCTGACTCCCTAATTTTGCTGCTTTGACTTTCTGTTCCTCCCTGGCAGTGCTCCAGTGTCTCATTATGTTTCCATTCTTCCATTATTCCCAACTTAATCTTGTACCAATATTCCACAGCAGTCTGAAAATAACCTCTCTCTGGCACCATAATATAAAACCAACAAAACCAAGACAATTAATAGTGTAAGAACATAGTTTTAAGAACTAGAAGAAGTTAAAACGATACTCGAGCCAAGTTAGATCCCTTATCCCTTCTCCGTCAGAAACACAACTAGTAACCCATTGAATTCATATATTCCATTCACTTAAATATCTTGGTAATGTAACTATTCAATATCTTGCCTGGTAATTGATTATAAAAGTGAATTATATTTAAATATACAGTACTTTAAATTTACAGTACTGTAACTATTCACATTAACTAATCTGTTAATGTAACGCTTAGAACGTCTAGAATTTGGAACATTGTTGAACTCAGTCGTATCTTTGAGTCATAGATCCAGGTAGAATTTCTCAGTTCTCAAGTGGTCACATCTGTCACCAACTTCACAGTGCAGTCTATTTTACAGTGTTTCTGGTTTAACACTAATTTTGAGTTTATGTTAAATTGAAAGCTTTCTGACATCAGGGTATTAGAGGGGGTCACAAATCAAGGCAGTACACGCCTGCTTCAATAAGGTGGGATGGAGACTAAAATAAAATGCTGTTAATACCCCTTTTTATGCCAACCTGTACTGTGGTCTTTCTCTCTGTGTCTCCAACATTCTATCTCTCTGCATCTCTATTTCTTTTTTGAACTCTAACCCTTCACCTTAAAAAAGTATAAAAGCTTACCTTCACGTTACTGTTTCATCTACAACATACATTTCACAGTATATTCTGCAAAGCGCTTTGAGACATCTCAACAACGTGATAAGGCTCTATATCAAATGCAAGGATTATTATTATTACTGTGACTAGCAGCATTTGGGAAGAGCAAGCTCTTAAGCAGTTTTGTTGGTGTTCCTTTGAAAAAAATATGAAACACTCTTTATGCCTATTCTTTAGCAACAGAAGGATTTGCATGTATTTTTAGTTCTTTCCATTGCCTTGGATGTGACAGCTTTTTATTCCTATCATTACTCTTAGCACTTGTTCCAGAAATCCTTTAATTTTCTACTGCCTTTTGCCATTTCTTCAGCAAGTTCTACTGAGGATTGGTCCAGGTTTAGCTTCCTGATACATTGGAGCAGGTGGGTGGACATTCAGGTGGGTTGAAGAAAGGCAAACACAGGTTCAGAATCCTATGAGAAACTAATGCACTGAAATTCATTGCATGTAGTTAGCCTTGGTACACATATTGCTTCTGATTCACAGTACCGGCTAGCTATCAAAGGTTAATCAGTGTTTTTTTTGCTCTTGCGTAACTGAATAAAAAAAATCCAATATTTGCACCAAGATGCCATGGTGGGGGATTGTTCACATCTAAAGATGAAGGTTGCTGTCAGCAGCATATGCCCCCAAAATAGATTGGTTGAAAGCTTGTGAGGAGTTGCAGGAAATTGACTTGTAAGACAAAAGTTCTATTTATTCTACATTAAACAGGAAGGAGACAAGGACAAATCTATACATTATTTTAGCTAAACTGTTGAAGATAGAATCTACAGTCACAACGGCAACCTTGTAGCATTGTAATGTGTGATTGACAAGCGCTCTCACTTGGAGCATAAAGTCATTGTTTTTCTCAAAGGAGTAAATTGTTCCTTCTTTATCTCTGCTCCTAGAAAACTTTTCATCTTTCCTTTTTAAAAATGAATAAAATAATTCATGCTGTAAATCCCTGAGAAATCCTTCAAAACTTCCCTTAATGTATCAGGGGCAACACTGACTGGTAGGATATTGAGCTTCACAGATCAATTTTGATCCCTGCTCTGCGTTGAGTTATTGTATCTCAGCCAGGGGAATGTAGTAGGGTGCTACAATTGGCCTCAAAAGCCTGGACTGGGGAAGGAAAGCTTCAACCATGATTCCTGCTCTTGACCATCATTCAGTGACTACTGGAAGCTCCCCATGTTTGTGGATGTCAAATTACGAAAAGATCAGAATCAGTTAAGGATGCCTTCGCAGTTTCATCACTACGGAAACTAAATTCCTATTCACAGAGGAATTGTGAGCAAGAAGCCTGATTTACAGGCTCTATATCTTTGCCGGGGACTGATATAATATGCAACTAATACTGGGATTGTATTCTCAGGAGTGAAGCAGTATAGTGAAGTGGGATTATACCAGCTATCCATAAGAAATATAAAATTATACTGTACCATCATGGGGAGAAGCTATGTAGTGAAATGGGTTTTGGTATAGCACCTTTCATGTCGGGAGGATGTCTCAAAGTGCTTCACAGGATGTACTGTAAAGTGTTGTGACTGTGTTTTGTAGACAAACAGAAACTTTTTTTTACAGAAATTGGATGTAATTTAAAAGGCACAAAAACCATAGTAGAAACTGGACATTGATTCAACTCCAGAAATAATATTGAAATGAAAAAATGGGATATTTACAAAACATCCCACTCCCCCCCCATCACACCTCCTGTCCAATAATAGAAAGGTACAGAGTGGATACCATGCCTATGGAGATGGGGCTGAATTTGTATAACATCCAGTGGTGTCAGTGCTGTTCATTGGTGGTGACTGCTTTAACCGCAGCCTACAGAGGCACACTGCTGCTAACTCACAATAAATCAGTGGTGTGCTCTCAGTGGCCTGGTCCCACCTGCTGGAAGGCGTTGCCTGGAGTCCACCTTTGTGAACATGCATTCGAACATCCAGCACCTGGAATCTGCCTCAATTGGCCTGCAAGAGAGATAAGCAGCTCTTGTTTAGGTTCCACACCTCCAATTAGTGGAACCATCGCTCAATGGGAAGAGATGTGTGTCCGAGTTGCAGACAGGAAGATGATGGCATTGCTCTCAAGCATTTTATATTGGGCTGTGTTACCAACCAGGAAGTGTGCAGGGAGTTCCTGATATCTTTCCTCCACCCGATGGTGTTCAAATCCTCTTCTCCCTACCCTCAGACCAGCAATAACTCTTGACTTCTTTTGTCTACATATTTGGCCAATGTGATATTTATCACCAGTGATACTATGGCAAGTCACATTTTTGACTTCATCTTTGCAAATTGAATTCACATTAAGAAAACAGATTCCAAGTAATTGAAATAATGCAAGGATTGTTTTTTAACCATCACATGTTAATGCTCTAAATGTAACACAGCTTGCGATAAATCATACAACGGAAGCTGCTCAAAGTGGCCTTCTGCAGTGACATCAGATTATACTGCTGCTCAGGTTGTTAAATCTAGGAGTTAATGAAGAATGAGTTACTCCCATAGTCTTACAGACAAACAGTGAGCGGGTTAGGAATAGCGAGATTGGAGGGCATTAGCCATTTAAGAAGTGTACCTTGTGATCATGGATACTGCAAAAGCAATGCACAGAGGACACAGCTTCATTGAGACATTAAGAGCAATTTTGGGATCACGTAAACTGGAAAAATCTTGAATAGATTTTGCATCAGAGAAAAATAACAATTGTTATATTTGATATAGCACCTTTCAGGTCAGAACGAAATGTCGGAACACTCGGAGGATATACTGCAAATTGTAATAACTGTATATTTTATAGACAAACGTGGTAGTCAATTTGCACACAACAACCCGCCAAAACAGCCACAATGTGAACGATCAATTTTATCTGGGGATTGTTGGCAGGACTGGGAGAATTTCCCTTCTCTTTTCAACCAGTGCCAATGGGATCTTTAACATCTATCTGAATAGACAGATGGGACCTGTGATGGGGTAGTTCTGACGCCACGTTGTTGTTACAGACGGAGTGTTCAAAACAAACCACACTGTTTGTACTCATGATAATTATCACATAACATACTGCATTCTCCTCTCCCTTTCTTCCTTATACAACGATACACAGAATTCTCTTTAATCATCAGTAAAATAATAATTTGTATCAGGCTCCCAAATAATAAACAACTTGCACTTATATAATACTCTCCAGGCAGGGTAGTGTCTCAGAGCACTTAAGTCTCAGAGTCACTAGCAGATCCCAGGGAGCAAAATGCTGACTGTGAAGCATGCCTTTAAAATGAATTAAAGCTCAACACTAAATGCAGAGCAGTGTCATCAATATTGAATATAGTTGTTTGAAGACTGGAATTTGCACTTAAAGATTATTTATATTTACACTGCACACTAACAGGGCGTTAGTGAATGATGAGATGTGCATCCAAGGATTGACGAGCAGTGAACAAATGAATAGAGATGAGAAGCTTATTGTGTAGAAAGACTGTGTGGAAAGACTGTGCAGTTCTCCCCCCATTCCACGTCAGTTGAGGAGAAGCCCTCACAAGAAAGATTGTGTTTGGAATGAACAGCATATTTCACTGTTCTCCATTGCCCTTTTGTTTACAAAACAATGTGAAGGAATTATTTTGTTTAAAATTAAACCACAAATTATTGATTTACGTCATGTTGGCATTTTCAAGATCAAATTAGAGCATTAAATTCACTGGGGCCTTTCCTCTCCTCGAGCTATACAAAATGTCATTCTGCATATTTAGGTTTGTACCTTTCGACTCACATAAATATAAAGAAATATTAAATATTTGAAGGAAACAGAAAAAACAGACTTGATTTGGTCATTCATGCCTTGCTGTTTGTAAGACAATCCTGGCACAGATTAGGTGCATCATTTGCCTATAAAACAACAGTCTCAAAGTAACTCATTAGTGCAGTAACTTGAGTCTTTGATAAGGCATTATTATACCAAATGCAAGTTTTATTTAAACATTTCAAGAAATAATTTAGTATTTTGATAATGAAGTTGTACTTGTCAAGATAAGTCTTTCTGAAACAGAACCCGGACTGATTATGCTGTGCAAAAAGTCTTTTACAAAGCTAATACAAGAGAAAAAAACAGAGCAGTGTCAATACTGGGAAATCAGACATTATATTATCTTAAAGTGGCCAACCTTTAATGATATGCCCCTATGCCCCAAACCTCTGGAACACTCTCCCTCAATCCCTCTACCTTTCCCATCCTCAGGTCGTGCCTGAAGATCTTCCTCTTCGCCATGCCTACAGTCACCTCTCCCCTCCCATGGCTTGGCATCATGCTCAGCCACTGTAATTAAGAGGTTTGCTTAGTGCTTAAAATACAGATTCCCTTCTCCAGTGATCTCTGTTAGCTGCCCTCTTTACAAGATTACCCGCAAAAGAATAATTCTCAGATTTTCAGTCTAAGTGAAATGTAATTTCACTGGAACATTTAAATTGTGTTATTGTAAGCAAACAGGTTCCACTGCTTCAATAATTATGACTGGAAGATGTTATTTTAGATTGGATTTGAATGGCGTATACAGTTAAGGAGAAATAAATGCCACTCAACCAAATAAGCAGAGCACAATGAAATCTGTCTTAATAAATATCTGCATAGAGACATAATCTCTAAAATGACCAGATAGTGTAAGCTTTACGGGTAGGGACATGTCACTACAACAACAGCTTGACTTATATAGTGCCCTCCAGGCAGGGTAGCGTCTCGGAGCGCTTACAAGGCCTGGCCTCACTATTATCTGGATTTAAGGGCTACTTGTTGAGAAAGTCCACCTGGAGACGATTCCAAAGGATCTCTCTAAAGCGGCTCTTGATGACCAGAAAGTTATTCACGTTGAAAGGTTTTTACTGAGTAAGTGAAATGACAAAGTTGAATTTGTGCGAGGACTAGTCAGAAGATATGAGAGATGCATTTGGTTCATTAAATATTTGATGTGTTGTTTTAGCTTTGAGTTGTAATGTACCTTCAGTATCAAAGTAAAGCATTACATTTCTATAAATAACTTTCACGGACAGTAAGGTCTAAATAGATTTAATTGCAATTCACTTACTTGCCTTAAGAATAATGTCCAGCCTACAAACTACAGTAAACTACACTTCAGAGAAGTTCATTCAATCGTGAAGAAGATTGTAATTTTTTAAAAAGTTATGTCAGAGTTAATTGGTTCCAAAAATGCATTTTTTAAAAATAAATTCTGTGTTTAGACTTTTCAAATTTTACTTCATAATATTTACCAAAAGCATATTTACAGATATAAGATCCAGTTTTCTCTCACTGGATGCCTGCTATTGACCTCATTCAAACTCATTTTTACCCCTGCATGCTGAAGGATTTCGATCTGCAACACAGCAGATGAAAATTTTCCTCCATGACCTGTCCAATAGACAACACTGCCAGAGCAGGGAGTAACCCAATGATTAGACTATATTTTAAGAAAGGTGGCATTAGCAAGGCTTATTGTCATGTTTTATTTTTCCCATCTATAGCAACTTTACAAATCAGGGTACATCAGTCATGTGAAAATAACTTTCAATGCCAATTACCAGTTTAAATTGCAGCTTATGCAGTGTTAATGGTGTCTGACACATTCAGAAACTCATCACTATGCTTGTGCATCCAAAAGAGACTCAGAGTTCCATATAAGTATGCCACCTACTTACATATGGAACATTCCCAGTGTCTGGAATGCAATGTGCACTCTCTCCCTGGTGGGAAGCACCCTGTTTACCTAATCCTTCAGAGTACGTGGAGTCCTGTAGCTCAGTGGTTAGAGCACTCGCCTTGCAAGCGAGACACCTGGGTTCAATTCCAGGCAGGGCGAAACCTTGGGCAAGTATCCTTACTCCACACACCTAATAATAATCCCTCCAAAACAAAACAATAATAAATTGGTCATTTTCAATCCATGACTGTTTGTGGGACATTGCTGTGCGCAATTGGCTGCTCTGTTTCACCCACAAATATACAGTCAATTCACTTTACAGCATATTCTGTGAAGCGCTTTGAGACATTTAGAAGACATGAAAAGCGCTATATCAAATGCAAGGATTATTATTATTATTACATGTGCAGGGTGGCAAAAGCCAGGGCTTGGGGACCTCAGAGTGTGCGTTGGGGTACTGCTAAAGTTTAACCAGCTAAAACCACAAAGCTTACCATTGAATAGCACTGTCTGGCAAACTTTCAAGCTGCTTGTCCAGCTAGGAACACTGTTAGAGCTTTGGGTTGCAGAGTTAGGAGTCAAGTGGGACTGTCCCCAGTGACTGGTTTGCGCTTCCAAGTCCTGCCAATGAGTCAGGTTGGCTGTGCTGTCTATAGCAGTGCCCTGCAGTATTACAGCCCCCCGTGGCTCAGGAACTGGACTACAGGGACTGCCAAAGAGACCTGGCTTGATTCTTACATTCCATTTTCAAGTACTTTGGAGTAAGTTCAGTTCCAAAGAGACCCCGCTTAACTTCCCTGAGGGAAGTTTTTTTTACATAGAGAGTTGTTAGCTGTGGAATGCCATGCCGAGAGGAGTAGTCAAGGGAGAATCCATATTACTTTCACGTGGGAATGAGATAGGTATCTTAAAAGGAGTATTTTGCAGGGCTATGGGGAGAAGCTAGGTAAATGGGGCTTAACGGATCGCTGTTTTAATGAGCCACATGTGATGAGCCAAAATACCTTCCTTCTTTGGTGCTGTAAATGTCTATGATTACTTGATTAAAAAAAAGAGCAATTCACTCCTCCTTCTGCATGGGCCGCTGCTGTTGCTCTCATTTATTATTCATAAATAATATATATCAATAGTGGAGACACAGACAAAGGTTCTTATTATAATGCAGATCTTAACATTAATAATAATAATAATCCTTGCATTTGATATAGCGCTTTTCACGTCGGGAGGACGTCCCAAAGCGCTTCACAGAACACACTGTAAAGTGAATTGACCGTATATTTGTGGGCGAACGCGGCAGCCAATTGCGCAAATGAATGATCAAAATAGCTGAGGTCAATATAGTTCAGGCCTCTGGCAATATATTACTTGTGAAAAAAGAATTTCCGTAAATAATTTATTACTCCTTAGAGTAAATGAATACTTCATGAAGAAATATGAATATTGCAGAATGACACATAAATATCCAGATTTATGCTTTGGAAAATGAACCATAAAATGCAGTACCTTCTCTCTAATGCTAAAATTGGGACCATATAAACAACCTTCTGCAGAGAGTGTATTTTGTTTGTTATTTTATGTATGGTTCTTAATTGAGAAAGAGTCATAAGCAATGGGGGTGACTTTCTCCTTGGTATAACAATGTTAATAGTTGCAGGAAGCTGTTCCCTCTTCCTAGCCCTCTTGACATTGGAACTAACAGTAACGTGCAGCAGCGACAATACTTGAAGTCTCTTCTTTGATGCTCTGAAGGTAGCTCCTCCTCCCACCCGCCCAATAAAAGATGTTCTAATGAGTTGCCCAGTGGAAGTTGGGGGTTTCTGTCCACCATTCACAACATGGAGAACTCCTTATCTGAACAACACTATCATGGGATGTTGCCAAATGGACAAGCAGTTGGAAGAAATTGAATAGCCAGTCAGTTGGAGTCACTCACATGTGTCTGGTGTCAGAGTGAAACTGGCAGCAGATCCTCAGATGGAAAAGATGCATGGCAAGGCAGAGGCAGAGGAAACAGGAGCAAAGTAAATTACTGGGAGGAGCACAATTATAGCTCCATCAGTCCAACACAGTTTGGCGTATCTGCCTGAATGTAGTGTACACAGAGTCGACTCCCGACTGTTTTAAAGGGAGCTTTCCAAAAATATGTGTGCACAACCTGTGTGCGATGAAGGAATATAACGTAAAGCACGGAATATTTTTGTATCGGGAGAAAGGGGAAAAATGTAACAGAAGGTATTTACGCGGTGTTTCTTTTGGATTTCTGTTGTACCAAATATTATATTTATAAATAAATTTTAAAAATCCTGCCTATCCATCAATCTCTGGGGTTTTTTCTTTTTGTATTTCCTTTCTCTGTGCTTTGCTGTTTTTTTTTCACTCGTCCTTCTCTTTCTTCCTTCCTTTTCTCTTTATTTTTTTCTGTATTCCTTCCGTTATCTTTTTAACTCTCTGGCTTCCTCAGTCTTTTTCTCCTTCTGAGTCATCTGTCTGCAATCCTGTTATTTGCTTGTGCCGCTAATACCCAAGAGAATTGCAGACAAGTCATTCATTATTGAAACTCCACATTGGAAAATATGAAGGATTAATGACATTACTGTCTGGAGTGCCCCATTGGGGCTGTGGAGATGAGGCTTTGACATTTTGATACTCATTCCAAGCCTGAGATGACAAATCTAGCCCTGTAGCAAAATTTAAATATGTGATCAATAGATGAAAATGTGATTGCAGAACTTGTTAAAAAAAAGTCTCTCAAGGTACCACTAGGTAAGACAATGGATCTGTGGATTTCGCTCAAACTCAGAAAAAGGGCTTGATCACACAAAGGACTTGTAAACTCCAGGCTGTAGGAAACCTGTAATTGTTTCAATAATAATTGAATGCTACAGAGACTAGGAATGTCTTTTTTCTTGCCATCTAAACTTCCCCACTGTAAAACAAAAACAGCTTAAGAAGCAACCAGGACAGTTCTATTAACATACCATTTACCACAACCTGCATAGAAAATTTGCAGCTTTGCACTCGAATGTGGCTCAGCATCAAGTTGTGTGAAGCAAGTGTGAACGCCAAGAAAGATTAATATTGGGGCCATTTTCCATTTGCTCAGAGAGTATTATAGCAAAGAGATAGTGTGATAAAGAGATAGCTAATTACAGTGACTTGGTTATCAAATGCTTCCTCACGATACTGAGAATTGGGTGTAAATACGTTGGGATATGAGTAATGCATTGATTGAGTTCGGATCGACTCTCTCGCACACTGGAATGCATTCTGTGAATACAGGAATTAAAGCATCACTTTTGAAATGTTTATAAGCTGTTGGAATGTTTGCTTGGGCACCAAGCGCTACACTAGAAATGTTTCTAGTGGAAAACTGCATTCCTTTCCAAATATCACAACAAGCACTTTTTTTTAAATCAAAAGGTGCATTTTTAAGCTACACTGGCAGGCTCTGTCCAATAGACTGAAAAGCTGACAGAAGTCTTTTTTTGTTATTAAGAGCATTATAAGTCAAGTTACTCTAAATGTTCCAAGTACAGTATTCGCAGACTTTTTGGTCAACAAATTTAAACAAAGTAAATATTTAATTACAACTGATTGAGACACAGAGGTAAATATCCTTTTTTTTGTTATTTTTTATAATAAATAAATAACATTAACTCACTGATCTGAATATGCTCTCATCTATAAGGTGAACTCCCATTATAGGCACAAGACAGGAAAGCAAGTAACTTTACTAAGCATCAGAATTTCATATCCCTAAAGTCCAAAAATTGCACTTAGACTGCAAAACACTTGTCAGACCATTTTGTCTTAAAATTTACAATTGGGCAGAATTGAGGAAATTTGTTAAATTCAAACTCAATTTGGAAGCTTTTTAAGAGCTGCAAAAACCCAGTTTCCAAATTAAGACTACATTTCTCATTGGCAAACTGCAATGCACCAGGATTCACCATAAAGTGCAATGACTGGTTTGTGGTCGAATTTGGCAGCCAATTTGCATAAGATGATATCCCACAAACATCCTTGAAGTGAATGATCAATTTTATCTGGGCGATCGTCAGTCAGGACAACTTCTCCTTTTTAAATAGTGCCATAGGATCTTTAACATCCATCTAAGCTTGAACCCACAACCTTCTGACTCAGAGGCAAGAATGCTATTAACTGAGCCAGACTGACCCATGCAGGATTGTTTGAAACTCAACTCAGTGCAGATACATATGGACCCAATCCATGAATTTCCTTGAAGCCTTGTTGAAAACCCTTGTCAGCAAGTGAAGTTGAAAAACAACAGACACAAACTAGCCCTTCAGCAGGTCACCTGATCTTCAACAGGACATGCGGTCACCGCACCGGTTACGGCCAATATGGATGGCATCTATTGATCTTGCAGCCAATGAAGACTGCAAAACATTTCCCAGTTTCAACAAGACCACGAGTCAATGGGCTGAATGTATTTCAAATACTAAATCAAACATCAGTACCTTGGCTATCATTGAACATATTGTGAATCAGCTTCCATTTCAGTTAAACTAATAGGCAGAGTGGACTGAATCTCGACAAAATAGGACATTATTACACTGTGCAAGCCACCAATAACATTCTATAGGTTTTCTATATCTCTTTCATAGCTTGTAAAAATGCCTTGTTATAGGGAAGCACTGCATCATACAGACTGGAAGATTGCAGTTTCAAATCCTGGTCTAAGCTGAGTTCAGAAAACATTTTTTCACATGAAAGAATTGTGAGATTGTGGATTGTACTGTCTTAACGGTTTTTTTCTACTTTAATTCTATTCCATATTGTCTTAATCGCTCCAGACTACACTATCCTTACTTTTTTTTTTCCATTTTAAACAAAAAAGTTAAGTTGAAACTTTCCCCTTTCTTTTGGCTCTCCTTCCTAGATTTGCAGGTGGCAGCAAGTTCGGAAAACTAGATTTTCCACAGGCTCAAAGCTGGCTTTAAACAATGATTCCTTCACCTTGCCCTGACATTAAAGGCGCTTTCTCTGATTGCAGGGATTATTGTTATTTAGTGAGAAGCTCGGGCTTTGTGACATAACAACACATCATACCTGCAGTTTTAACAAATGTGCTAAGCCGCCGAGCAAAAATACTCTACAGCAGCCGAGCAAGCTAATCCACCCCTCCCAAGTACAGGCATACACGCCTGGAGTATGGAGGCCAATTTTAGTGTAGTGCTTCCACTGAGATCATAGAATTATGGGGTGAAAGTTTGTTGTGTTTTATAATATGTTCCTTGTGTTACAAGGAGCTCTAACCCTCACCCCTGTGTTACCACAAGCAATACCACAAGCGGAGTCCTGTAGCTCAGTGGTTAGAGCACTCACCTCGTAAGCGAGAGACTTGGGTTTGATTCCCGGCAGGGCAAAATGGTGGGCAAGTTTCTTACCTAGCAGTATTCAAGATCCTCACCCTCACCTACAAGGCCATTCATGGCCTTGCTCCCTCCTACCTCTCCGACCTACTATCCCCCTACCTACCTGCCTGTACCCCCTGTTCCTCTGGCTCCGGTCTGCTCCACATCCCCCGCCCCAACCGCCCTACCATCGGTGACCGGGCCTTCAGCCTCTCAGCCCCGAGGCTCTGGAACTCTATCCCCCAGTGCCTTCGCCGCCTCCTCCCTTTCCTCCTTCAAGGCCGGTCTCAAGACCTTTCTCTTTGACCGTGCCTTCAGCTCCCCTCTCGACTCTCTACCCCCTCCTCGCTCCCTCCCTTCCCTCCCCTCACCCTGACCATTTCCCCCTGCTCAGGTCCTGACCCAACTGTACAGCGCCTTGGGACGTCCTCCCGACGTGAAAGGCGCTCAATAAATAGAATCTTGTTGTTGTTGGTGTTGTTGTAGGAACCCAGTTGTTCATCGATTGGTGGATCACTTTTCCGGGGGTAATAATTTCTTCAAAAAATAATAATAATAAATAAATAATAAATCGGTCACTCAATCCACAACTGTTTGTGGAACACTGTTGTGCAGAATTGGCTGCTGCGTTTCGCCCACAAAATATACAGTTAATTCACTTTACAGTATATTCTATGAAGTGTTTTAAGAGTCTCAAAGAGGTGATAAGGCTCTATATCAAATGCAACGATTATTATTATAAATTATGAAAGAACACAAAGTTTATCTCTCTGAATGTTTACAGTACAGAAGGAGGCTTTTCAACAACAACAACAAAATTACATTCATATAGCGCCTTTCACGTTGGGAGGACACCCTAAGGCGCTTTTCAATACATTGTGCTGGTGCTGGCTCCCCAACTGCAACTACCTCTTTGAGTTTCATTCCCTTACTATTTTCCTCCCTACCGTTTAATATTATTTTAAAATCCATCAAGTATTTATCCAGTTCCATTTTGAAGCTGACTATGGACTCACCTTTGGTGAGGCATTCTGTTTTCTCACAATCCTCTGCATAAAAAATACATTTCTAACTTACCCCATTTTTTCTAGTGTAAATTGTCAATCTATGCCCTCTCATTTACTGCCTTGCCATTGAAGGTAAGCAATCTTTTGCTCCTTACCCTCCTGAAACAATCATAGTTTAGAAAACTTCTGTCAGATTTTTGCCCTTAACCCTCCCTGCTCCAGCGACAATAGTCTCGACTGTTCAAGACACTTCATGTAATTAGAACCTGCCGTTCCTGGGTTTACTTTCTCTATTCCTTTAACATTTTATAAACCACTATACAATCTCACTTGAGATGCCTATTTTAGAAGCTGAGGAGCCCCGGTGACAGCCAAGCTTCCGACTTAACATTAACAGTGAATAGGCTGTGTATACAAATGTAATTTTGCTGTTGTTCTTGTTGTAAACATAATAAAAAACACTTTCAAGCACACATTTTAGCTCTTAAGGAAGAAGAAAGAATAAAGTTGCTTTTCCATAGAGTCCATCACACCAAAACCAACGGTTAAAGATCCCACAGCGCTATTCAAATAGAGAAAGGGAGCTTTCCCGGTGTCCTGACCAAGAATCCCCACTAAAAATTGGGCATTCGCTCCATAGCTGTGTTTGGAACATTGCTGTACACAAATGAGTTGACATGAACGCCCACAAAATACACACTGTCACATTTTAAGATGTCTCGACAATGTGGTAAGGCACTGTAACAAATTATTATTATTATTACTATTATTATTGTTATTATAATTGTGTCCACCAAACCAGAACAAAAGCAGCTGTTGATAAGTGTAGTGACTGCCCTTAAGGACTTACATACCAGCCGCCTTCACACCAGTAAGGCTTACAAACAGCCATCAGGCCAATTAACAACCGATCTGGAGAATTGTAGCCTAAAACACGAGGGAGAACTTCCTCTCCCCCGTCCCCACCCTGAACCGTGCCATGGCATCTACAGTCTTCACTGAGCATTGGCAGAGGGGACTCTGCTAACCCTACTGTAGTGCAGGCTCAGGGCTACCAGTTAGAGCTCAGCGGTTAGAGCACTTGCCTCGCAAGCGAGAGACCTGGGTTTGATTTCCAGTCAAGGCAAAATGTTGGGCAAGTTTCCTTACTCCACATGCCTCTGTTTACCTAGCAGTAAGTAGGAACCCGGTTGTTAGTTGATTGGAGGATAGCTTTTCCGAGGATAATATTTGCTTCCTTCAAAAAAAATTGGTGAATTCATTTTACAGTATATTCTGTATTTGGAAGGTCTCTAAGATGTGATAAGGTGCTATAACAAATGCAAGGATTATTATTATCATTACCCCCTTCATTGTGTTTTTCCAATCAGCCTTCAGGGCGTTGGCCTTGTTATTGGTGTTCTGCAGTTTCTATTTATAAACGTACATCAAAAAAACTTGCTACACTTACTGAATCAAACAGAATAACCCAACAGTTTTCAGCAATGAAAGGTACTTAGGCTCATTAGAGTACTGACTGTAACAAAGCCCCATTACATGAGTTTAAGTTCTTCTACCTCCAGCCGCGCTTCCTTTATCTTTGTCTAATCACGCGTGTACAAGAGATTGAGAGAAGACAAGCCTGGTGGCTGGCTGCTGAGTTAGCATGGCCCCCGGGGCACCCATGCCTGGGTCCCTGTAGTTTCTCAATCACATGTGACTGAGGCCCAGTTCCAGTGCCAAACACTATAAATACAAGCATTTGGCCGTCTACAAATACACAGATATTTTACAGCATTTACCTGTGAAGCACCTTTGGAGCTTTGATGTTACAAGTGCTATAATAATTGCTAAGACTATTATAATTATAACAAGCGAAATATGACAAGACACACCCATGTATTGATTCAAAACACTAGTCCAAGTATACAATCATTCCATTGCTGAGATTTCTCACAAGACTATCAGTGACAATTGTGGATTGAGTAACCAAACTATTAATTTTTATTTTTTAAAATTGTTTTTGGAAGGGAGTATTCCCCCCAGCAAGCAATCTGCCAATCGACTAACAACTGGGTTCCTACTTACTGCAAGAAAAAACAGAAGTGTGGGGGAAGGAAACTTGCCTAAGGTTTTGCCCTGCCCGAGAATCAAAGCTGAGTCCTCTTGTTTGCAAGATGAGTACTTTAACCAATATGCTACAGTAACTAGACTGTTACATCAAGGAAGCAGGCCATTCTACCCAAATAGTCCATGCCAGTGTTTTAACTTCACATGAGCCTCCCTCCCTCCTAACCCCCTCTATTTTCTACTCCCTTATGCTGCTGAGTTTCCCCTTTTATAATAATCTTGCATTTGATATTGTGCTTTATCACATCTTTGAGATGTCTCAAAGCGCTTCACAGAATCTACTGTAAAGTGAATTGACTGTATATTTTGTGGGTAAAACGCAGTAGCCAGTTGTGCACCGCAGCGTCCCATAAACAGTCGTGGATTGAAGTGACCAATTTATCATTATTATTTTACACTGTGACGGGGACAGCGGACGTTGGTGGGGGAGAATTGAGAACTTGTTGAATATAATACTCAATGTTAAAAGCACGACACCTAATACAAAATGTCCCTTTGGTTACATGTTCTTAACTTTCAAGCTCAAACTAATTTTCCATGTTGTTGTCTGTAGGCCGATTTCAGTGAAGTATCTTTTGCAGAATATCACCTCTGCAAAGAAATATCTGGATCAGCATTAATTCTTGTTGCAGTCTCCAGGATGAAAGATCATGATGGAAGAAAAATGAAAGACAGGAGACTTGTTGACAATATTTACCATTCCTTACACTATCTCTTATGTTACACATACATTTATGAATATTTTCCCTGAATTCCTTCAGGTGTTTAAAACGATGAAGAGTTTGGAAAATTTGGATGTATATTTTTTCTCCTGAGCACAAAATTCAAAACCTTCAATAATCATTATCACTTATTACATTTCTTTGTCTTTACCTCTTTGTTACCAGATCCTTGACTGTCCAATGCTTTGGGATGTCTTCCTGACATGAAGGGTGCTATCCAAATGTAATTTGTTGCTGTTATTGTTCTGCTTTGCCCTATTTTATTATAGTTTACAAAGCATCCACCGATCCACACCGTTCTTTGAATAATCTTTGCAAGTATCAGAATACCCGGTGAATAGAAAATACCATACTTGCCTCTCTAGAGTATAGAGGAAGTCTTCTTATTAGTGACAGGACAAGCTTGGTTTACCTTGAGGTCCATGGGTTTTCTTTGTTGCTTGTCCTTTCTGTGTTGCTGACTGGCTTTCACCCTCGCTCTCTCTCTCCAAACCTCTAACTTTTTTCTCTCTTGTCACTCAGTATCTCTCTCCTTGTGATTAATTTCAAGAAAGAAGAAAAAGCATTTTAGTGGACTTACATTAGCTGTGAATAGACTTGAAAGGGCACTCTAAATATATCAGTGTTTATCTGCAGTGGGAGTTTCCTGGCATAGTTCTGCTCTCAGGGCTTGCTGGCAGTCCCAAAACACAGTTGCTACCACAAACCCAAAAGCCTACAGGTTAAATCCACAGAACTGAAAACGCTGTCTTTCTATTTCCAGTAAAAATGTGAAATCACAATATTCTCGAGGGCCACTACATGTTTGTTGTCTTTTAAAAAATTAAAATGGAGCCCATTTCACTCAATAATTAGAACACTCGCCTCACAAGCTGGGTTTGATTCCCGGTAAGGGCAAAAAGTTGAGCAAGTTTCCTTACTCCACACGCCTCTGTTTACCCAGCAGTGAGTAGGAACTCGGTTGTTAGTCGATTGGCGGATTGCTTTTCTGGGGGTAATAATTCCTTCAAAAAAAAATTGATTAATAATAATGAATTGGTCACTCAATCCATGACTGTTTGTGGGACACTGCTGTGTGCAATTGACTGCTGCATTTCGCCCATAAAATATACATTTAATTCACTTACAGTAGATTCTGTAAAGCGCTTTGAGATGTCTCGAAGACGTGATGAGGCACTGTATCAAATACAAGGATTATTATTATTATATATTAAACCAGGTTTTCACCTTTAATGCCAATTACAATATTGTGCCTTTTAGTTGTGCTATTACTGCTATTGATTCTTTCAAGAACACATTAGATAGATTTCTGTTAGGAAATAATATCTCGGGATACAGCATATAGTCTGGGACATGACATGTACATGCTACTGCCAGGATGGTGGAAGGCAAACTGGACAGACCTTGGTCTTCTTTCATTTAGCAATTTTTATGTTCTTAAGTTCTTATTACTTTTCAATGTGAAATCTCAGGTTGAATTTAAGGCAGAGTCAGAGTTGACAGAGTCGCAAAAGTATTGTTGTATTACTGTTATTAACGACTGTGACAATATTCATACCTATCAACTCTGCAGTTCCAATCCGCAAGCAATGCTACTGTTTGTCTGCCACCAATGTTTGTTTCGGTCAACCAGATGCACATGAAAACCTATCACAATGTGTAAGAGTTTCCAAATCATACTATGTTCCATGCTGATATATGTATGTATATGGTTTCTGTTTGTTTGGTACAGAGTGCAGACTCTCTCCCTAGAGGTGTGCACCCTGCTCTGCAATCCTGGAAAATGTAGGAATACCCAAGGCTTTAGAATAGTGCATTTGGATACTACTGGAGTTTAACTAGCTAAAACTGCACAGTTTCCTACCCTGAATACTGCCTAGATTCCCACTGCTTGTCCATCTTGAGAACACTCCACCTGCTCAAGCTTTGACTTGCAGGGTTAATAAGAGCCAAGTACCACTAGGTTTACTGTCAGTCTTTGAGAAAATCTCCAAGGATTTTTTCCAAGACTGGCAATAAAACAGGTGGCACTTGGAACTGGTCATAAAACTAGGGGTTGCTTTCTCATAATGCCGAGACAACAATCCACCAGTTAAAATTGGTCAATCACTTTATGGCTTTTTGTGGGATATTGCTGCTGCAAAATAATATACAATACAATTTACAACAACAACTTACATTTATATAGCCCCCTTAACATAGGGTAACGGCTTGGAGTGCTTAACCGTGGTGGAGCATATAGTGCCTTTCAACAACAATTACAACAACAACAAAATTAAATTTATAGAGCGCCTTTGATCTCAGGAGGACGTCCCAAAGCGCTGAACAGTCAGGTGTCGGGGCCCGAACATGGGGGAGAGGTGGTGTAGGGGTGAGGGAAGACAGAGAGATGGGAGGGCGACCAAAGGCACGGTCGAAGAGAAGGGTCTTGAGACCGGCCTTGAAGGAGGCAAGGGAGGAAGCGAGGCGAAGGGACTGTGGGATGGAGTTCCAGAGTGTTCCTTTCACATTGGGAGCACATCTCATAGCGCTAAATAATGCTGTATGGGCACCTGAGCTGCATAGTATATTCTGTGAAGTGTTTCTAAACTTTCAAAATTACTTGAGAAGATGCTGTATGCATTTTTGCTGTTTGGGTGACTTTGCTTTGTATAAAATAGCTTCAATGTTTGACTACAAAAGCAGTCACTAATAATTGATTTGGTGCTTTTTTGGCATTGTAGGTGGTATCAGAATACAAGCTCTTCTTCATTCTCGAAAGTTTGTAAATGGAAGTATAGTCAAAGGGTTTGTGCTGGAATCTTTTTATGATCTTGGGAGTGCTATAGCTCAGTGGTTAGAGCACTCGTCTGGGTCTGTTTTTTTTGCAGTGTGCTAGGAGTGACATAAGGTGCCTGAAGTGTCCATGATAAGTATCATCAACAATCATTATGAAACATTCAAGTCCAACACATTGCATTTGTATTGTTTCACTCTCATGTTTCATATGCTGGGAAGATTGGGTTGCAGCAGAGAATTTTATTCCATTCACCCCATTTAAAAGTTCTGCAAGTGATGTGATTGCCGGGCTGGGATACGTAATTTGAAACAATGGAAACAGGCTGACTTGCTACGCAGCTCTGTACGCTGTGTAAAAGAGCATGGACTTTTCCATTAATGATAACACAAACACATATGTCACGGGGCACTGCCATTGCAACCTATAGATTACATTAGGGCATAAATGAAGAGAAAAAAGATCCTGCGGTATCAACTACATTTGACTTTCATAAGCATTCAAGTCACATAAATTACATGAGCTGTACAATCTAATATTGTCAAATTGTCAATTTACATCTTGTAGATTGCCTTCTGGCTAAACCAGATATTTATAACATATAATTAAAAAGATATTTCTACAAAAGTACTTGTCATTTCTGCTGAGTGACTTCAGAAGCCTTAATTTTTCTAATTGAACCTATAGCGTTCACTGAATCTGTATTGTAATCAGTTAAGCCACCCACAAAATAGGCTATTTTACCCACAAACCATTTAAGTCCAAGTACAAGTACTTAGTGTTTTCAATGATGGGTCAAGTGCTTTGAAAGCCTATTTGTTACCAACATTTATGCTTTGTCATATTCGCTGGATGAGTTTTACGCAGGGAGAAGTCATGAGGAGACTCGATGCTTAACCAGTCATGTATTAGTCTAATGCCTGTCATCATGATACATTCTGTATTCCTCACCCAGCACTCTGGGCTGCTCTGACGTCTGTTGAGCCTTTAGTTACCCAAGAAACTTGACCCTCAATTGCTAAATTGGTGCTGAAAAATTCAGAGGCAGGAGTGACATTTAATATCACAGCTCACTATCTTAGTCTGCATCCAAAATCAAACAGGATGCCTGCCTTTAGCAGTATTTAGCACTACCAAAACCCCTGATTGTCCAGCTCCCAAGGATGTCTTTCCGACGTGAAGGGTGCTACACAAGTGCAATTTGTTGTTGTTGCTATTGTATTTATAATCTTTACGAACTGTATTAAAAAAATACTGTACTAAGACTAACCGATATTAAATTGAAAAAACTCTTTAATATTGTCAGGGCAGGAAATCGCAGGGGGTGGAACCTGTGCCTTCTTAAAGAGGTGCGACACCCCATCTCTCTCTTGGTCCCGGGGCTGCAAATGGGCCGAGAAGGATGGAGATCCTGGTCTGGGCCAGGGAGCATGAGGTCACATGACAGGCCCCAGGTTGGTTAATGATTAGAGTGGGGGGGTAGGTGGGAATTGCGAGTGCACAGATCTGTAGGAGGGGTGGCAGGAGCTATGCATGAGCCCAGTGCGGTTGTTGTGTTGCTGTTATGGGTTTTTCCCATAGTGCAGAAAAAATGCAGAGCTCACTTTGGCTCAGTTGATAACACTCTTGTTTCTAGGTCCAGATTGTGTGCTCAAGCCTCACATTGTGACTTTGAACATATAGTTATAATTATAATATATAATATATATAATTATATTATAATATATGTAATACATATAATATATATTATAATATATATAATATTATAATAATATGGCTGATGACCCAGTGTAGTCTTGGGACAAGGCTGCATTGTTGAGAGCACTGTTCGTCGGGGTAGAAGTTAAATCAAGTTCCTGCCTGCATCCTCAGGTGTCTATTAAAGCTCCCAAGACACTATTTGATAAGAACAGGGAGCTTTTAGTATAATAATTATTGCATTTGCATTTCGTCCTGCAATGTTGAAACTTTTCAAAGCACTTCATAGAGGTTTTTCTATAAAGTGTAGAGGCTGTGTATTTGTGTGTGACATTGCACATAGGAATATCCCACAAATAGCCATGAAGTGAATGACCATTGTTTATTTACCTCAGGGATTGTTGGCCAGGAGATTTTCAATTAGAGTCATGGGATCTTTAGCTGAACTGAACAGGTAGTGATCTTGGTTAAAGTCTCATCAATGTCTTGTCACACAACAATAAACAAGGCAAATAGCATGTGGGGCGATATTAGTTACGTTCAGATTCCCCAAAATCATACTCAAGCTATATAGTGCTCTGATCGGACAATACCTAACATACTGCAGACAATTCTCGTTGGCACAACATAAACCAGGCCCTCGGGCATTGCAGAGGAGAACAATAAGGATGATCCCTATTGTTAGAGGAATGAGCTATGAACAATGATTATAGGACCCAGGACTCTTCAGATTTGATAGGAGACATCTCAGAGGGGACCTAATAGAAGTATATAAAATGGTAACTAGGATTGAATTATTTTGGGGATGCACCAAGACAGTGGAACAAGAGGACACAAGGCCAGATTTACAATAGGGCAATTTCATGGCAGGACTCTTTTCTTTATGCAGTGGGTACTTAATGTCTGAACAGGTTGCCAGGAAAGGTGCTTGAGGCCTGAATACTGGACCTAAAAAACAGTATTGATATGGTGATGGGAAGGCAATGGGGTGGGTATTCCAGAAGGATGAGATCTAATGGGTCAAAGGGTCTTCTTCAACAATCCAATCTTGTGATCTAGAAGAACAGTAGCCTCCATTAATGCAGATTCCCCAGCACTGTACTGAAATATTAGCCTAAGACTATGAGCTTAAAGTTCAAATTAAAGGTTGAACCCACAACATTCTGACTCAGACGTGAAAGTAGTACCAACAGAGCCTGGCTAACACAATTCTAGGAACTATATCAAATTGTAAGGATTATTATATCGTATAAATCTTCAAAGCAAAAGATTTAATACAGTCTAAACCTACTTAGAATGTCCAACAGATGTGTTTTATTGGTTTTGATTTTCTGAAAATTGCTCTAAATAGATAAATGTCATAACGTTTGCTGTAAGATCTGTAAAAGGTGAAGGTGCTTCGGGTGTATTATCAGCACAGAGAAACACAGAGTAAAAGACAAGTCATTTAACTATTTACTGGAACAAAGTTGTCAAGCCACACGTGACTCATGAAGGGTCTTGGTGTGGCTCACAGCTACCTCAGCTTCAGCAGAAAGTATGTCTAAGGTAATTCCCACTGGAAATTTGCTTATAGAGATGTAAATGTACTTGGCTATTCAAGCATGTTATACGTATGCAGTCAAATTATCTCTGGTCGAGCTTTTCGAATATTCAACTGAAATAGTCATCTAGAATAATATTTCTCTAAATAATTGAATAAAACAGTATAAAAACGTATACTCAATTGATACATGTGTTTTGAGAGACAATATAATGACATAGCTATATTAAACACATAACTGTTTTCTATGTGTTTAAATGAATATAACCTGCATCTCATGCGTCTCATGATGTCTTGACTCTCTTTGTATGTAAATGCATCTCAGTTAAACACTAGCAACTTATATGTGCAACTGTATTTAAGATCAATGGCTTGTTTACAAAGTTACATTTGAAATTATCGAATTATTGTATAATTGCTGCAAGTTTGAATTGAGTGGAATATTCAAAAATGACCAGTGTTTTCGATGTACATATACACATGTATGCCATGTCTTTGTTGTAGTGATTCCGCCACAACTACCCTGTTGCTGTGTATGTCTTTGATTCATATTGTACGTATGCAGCTCACCCGTGTGCTCCTGGTGTAACAGTTAATGGAACCGCACGCACACACACACACACACACAACAGCAGATGAGGGATTACTTTCAGTTGCTGGCTAAGTTGTCAGTTTCGACGTATATCAAAGGTTCATCAGCTTAGGCGGTGGGTGGCTATGGTTAGAGGGATAGAGGGGGTTCAGCCCACCCCCCCAAAAAAATCTATCTACAGCTCACCTCGTTAATTGGTGGTCGGGCCTTCAGCCTCTCAGCCCCGAGGCTCTGGAACTCTATCCCCCAGTGCCTTTGCCTTGCTTCCTCCCTCTCCTCTTTCAAGGCCGGTCTCAAAACCTTTCTCTTTGACCGTGCCTTCATCTCCCCTCTCGACTCTCTTCCCCCTTCTCGCTCCCTCCCATCCCTCCCCTCACCCTGACCATTTCCCCCCTCCTCGCTCCCTCCCCTCCCCTCACCCTGACCATTTCCCCCTCCTCGCTCCCTCCCCTCCCCTCACCCTGACCATTTCCCCCCTCCTCGCTCCCTCCCCTCCCCTCACCCTGACCATTTCCCCCCCCTCCCTCCTTCCCTCCCCTCACCCTGACCATTTCCCCCTCCTCGCTCCTTCCTCCCTCACCCTGACCATTTCCCCCCTGCTCGGGTCATGACCCAACTGTGCAGCGCCTTGGGACGTCCTCCTGACGTGAAAGGCGCTTTATAAATGGAATCTTGTTGTTCTTGTTGTTAAGGGGAGTTAGGAGGGAAAAGCCCTGAGGAGGACCATGGCCAGTCCTCTGAGCAGTCCCAACTCGTGGTACCCGCAGCTCTCTCTTGCCGTTGCCCAAATCTTCTTCACTGCTGGTCAGGGCGTCCTCACTCTGATTAGCCGATGTCAATGGCCCATCTGTCTTAAAGGGGACCAACCCATTAACTGAGTTTTATTCAGCCCTCCGCCCACAGAATATTTTCACCTGCAACAATAGTCAGGGTCATGAACTCTCATGTGAATGAGATTTTCGACTGGTCTGACTCACTGTTATTCATGAGCCGCACATGTGATTCAGTACAAATCTGGGTTCGACAATGCTGCACTAGAGGTTTATAAAGTTTAATCCCACACACTTCATTACTTTGATTTACAGTTGTTCAGAAAATATCAATGGAGATCACTCTTCTGAGTTACATCTGAAATCTTCATGTCCAACTCTGCTCTTTGAGCAGCAAGTGCTTTGATGCAGTTTATTTGATGGCTTCCTCTTTGGGGTTTGAAATACAGTGGTGCTGCTTCACCTCACTTTCGTTTGATCCGTTTACATAAAACAAGCCTCACATCCAAACGTAACATTACCACACTGCCAATGTAAGAAGACAATATACTATATTGAAATAAAAATGTAAGTGCCTTGCAACATTTTCGGTTTGATGCAGTTGCTTTATTTTATATTTGAAGAATGGTTCAACTTTACATTGAAGTCAATGGGCTTTAATTGTGCAATAAAAAACACAGAAGTTTTCAAAGTACAGACAGAAGCCAGCTGATTAGGCTGCTAAAGGCAAATGTATACACTAAAAACACCGCCACAAAGTAGTTACACATCAAACTGCCACAGTAAAACTTTTATGGAGCAGACATTTGAAGTGTTGGTAATTTAATGTCCAATTTCTGCCAGACAGAATATTGCAGTCTAGATGTTAACATTACCTTTAGCACTCCTAACATTAATTCACACATTTTAGTATTGACTTACCACAGGAATAAATAATTACCAACAGATCAGTGGTAGCATCCAAACCCAGCTACTGAAAATACCTGGGAGCTGCCATCTTGGATTCCCACCTAGATTGGATAATTGTCAAGCTTTGCATTTTTCTGAATTTCTTCAGGGAATATTACAGAAGTATATGCTTAAATGGGATTGAGAAGTAAACCCAGAATTGTACGTTCAGATATGCCAAGGCACCGGGCAAGAGGACACAAGTTCAGAATTGTGAGAAACAATTGTAAGACAGACACAAGGAAGTTTTTTTTCCCCCAGAGGGTAAATCGACGATGAGAATGGGTTGCCAGAATGCCTGGTTGAAGCCAGGACACTGGACTCATTTAAGAAACTGCTTGATTCTGTGCTGGGAGGACAGTAAAGATGAGATCCAAAGAACTTCTTCATGCTTATCACTCTTATGATATTCCTCATAATCCTGGCATTTGATATATAGTGCCTATCAAATCATCAAAACGCCTCACAGTACTTCAGCACTTCACAGCATATTCTGTAAAGTGTAGTGACTGTGTATTTGTAGGCAAACATGACAGCCAATTTGCATACAGCAATGTCCCACATAGAACCATGAAGTTAGTGATCAATTTTATTTGGAGGGTGGATGGCGAGAACACTGAGAAAAACTTCCTTCTCTTTTTAAATAGTGCAATAGCATCTTTACTGACTCCTGAAGAAGCAGGTAGGACTCAGTTTAACATCTCAAGTGAACAACAGCTCCTCCAGCAATGCAATGGAACATCAGCTTAGGCAGATCAGAGTCCTGCTGTAGGGCTTGAACTACAACTTTCTGATTCACAGGCAAGAGTGAGCCAGGCTGACACCTGATCGCTTGTGATCCCATAATAAGTAAACTTTGATGCAGAAATAATTTCTTTGAAATCTGTGCTCCATGTTTTTCTCATTTTGTTTATATATATATATACATATACAGACATTTACATTTCAAAGTGGCATTTGGGCTTTATTTGTGGCTCAGAGTGGAGCAGCATCAAGCAAGGTGGCTTAGAGACACACATTACTAAGGTTAGACCTGTGGTTACACTGGCAGAGAAAATAGTAATAGTCTGGTCTTTACCTCAATTCCGTGTATTAATGATTATGTACAGTTTATAAGATTGTAAATGCAATGAAGCTGAGAAAGTTGGCAACATAATTAAGTCTGTCCTAGCTCTAAATGTTGCATAGACTCTTGTACAGGACTCTCCTCCCAAATGTGTCTATTCCGAAACCTATCAATGATCCCAACCGTACAACAACAACTTGCATTTGTATAACTCCCTTCACGTAGCATAACATCTCAGTGCGGTTCACAGTGGGAAGTTATACATCAAGCTAGGAAGAAGTAGAGGGGTGAGGTGACAATAGATGAGGTCAAAGAGAGAGGTTTTAAGATGAGATTGGACCTAACATCTATAACAAGCCTATTTAATGCCAAGCCCTTTTATCATTAGAGAAAATATGGGTAAAGATGTAAAAAAAAATTCTGTTTCTCAATTATTTAGTACCACTAAAATCACTGAATGTTCAATAAAATAAACCAGGAAAGTTACATCCAGAGACTGAATTGGTTCTGAATCTTGTTTGTTTCCATTTTCACCAATATCAGGTCTGCGTGCAGCTCTGCCAAATTAATGTGGGGTTGATTTGTCTCCACTGACATGCAGAGATTCTTTGTGTAATGAAAAACATGCTGTCATAAAAGGAAAAGAAAACTGAATATTGCTGGAATGGGGCTAAAATCCAGAGCAAGAAATTAATATTGTCTGGGTGATCTTTAGGGATTCTTTTTGTCTACCCACTCCAGCAAAAAACAAGGACCCTGATAAGTCCTTGAATCTGTGGCTTAGTGAAACAACCTACTTGGCTGTGGAGTAGGACAGCATCCTGGCCTTACACCTTCAGGCATGCATTTGAACCCAGCCCACACTGATTCCAGCACAATCTTTCTCTGCTCCTGTAAGGTCATCCATTAATCAGCTTGTGCAATCTTAACCCTGTACTTTGTTACAAGGACTTCTCTGCTTGTCCTTATAATCTGCTCCCTTCCAACATCCCCCAGTTCTGACAAAAGGTCATTGAGCTGAAACGTTAACTCACTTTCCTTTCTCCATAGATGTTGCCTACCTACTGCGTATTCCCAGTGACTTCTGTTTTTATTTCAGATTTCCAGCATCTGCAATACTTTGCCTTTTGTACAAAACTGAATCAGTGCTATTCAACTGACAAATCTCATTCAGAAAGTCTGCAGGCTGGCCAATGTGGGAATTTCTAAAATGTCCCAGTGGTTCAATAGGGAGTGGTCTTTAAAGGCTGGGTTTGAGATACACAGTTTGGGCAAGTTAAAAGAATTTTATTCCACATCTAAGCAGACTAATACTGACATGGGAATATAAGATGCTGACTCTGGTAGATGCTTAAAATGTAAAACTGTTCAATTTCTCAACATCAATATACATCACTTTGATGTGCACAATAATTTGCACTTATAACAGTGCATTTCATGTAGGAGAAGAGCTCAAAGTACTGTGCAGAGATGGTGTGGAAGGCCAAGGTGGATGGACAGTGGTGGGGTGGGGAGGCTAGGTGGAAGGAGCCCGAAGTCGCAGTCAGAGATAGATTTTTGGTGAGTTTGAAAGCAGAGAAGGAAGTGAGAATTAGGAGAGAGTTTCAGAGAGAATTCACCAAAAGAATTTTGTTTCCAAAAAAAGCAGAACTTGCTTTTGAAGATCATGTCTGACTTTAGTCCTGCTACTTGTCTGAGAAGCGAGACTAACAGTTCCTGCTTCTGACTTCCCTCAACAATCTGCACGGTGTGCAAGTCTCATCGTGCAAAGCATTGATTCTGCAGATTTTCCTTCACGCATCATCTGAGAACATTCATTTGAGTAAGAAATAAACGTTGTACGAAAATGGTTTGCCACATCTGCCTTTATTTTTCTCTTTTTATTAGCGTGGCTCCATATACTGTTTATGACAGTCTAAATCTTGATGAGCAAATCCTGAATCCCTTCCAGAACAATAGATAATACAAGATGTGCTCATCTGGCTGTGTGAAATACTGATTCAGGTCAAATTTATGATTGCTTGGCTTAATTCTTATCAAGTGTCCTCAGTGGCCCCTTTCTCAGTCAGTACAAATTTCAGCTTCACACGNTTTTTCTCCTTCTGAGCTTATTCTGCATCAGGCACTGATTATATAGGCACAAACAACCCTGGGAAATCGTGCTTTATTTATATATATATAATAATATATGTATATGCATAGACAAACTTTAAAAGTAGTAAGTAAAGATCAAAGACAATGGAATTCTATTTACTAACAACAACTAGCATTTATATAGAGCCCTTCACACAGGATAGCATCTTGGAATACTGAACAGTGGTCGTGGGGTTGGATATTGCGCAAGGGAGGAGAAGGAGCTGACCGTAATCACAGTTGAAGAGGTAAGTCTTTAAGAGGGACAATTGGTTTTGCTTAGCAAAATAGTACTTTATCTTTACACCACAGAAAATAAACAGAACATTCAGGCCATCAGGCATGCCATTCTTCCCCTCCCTCTCTCTCTACCTCTCCCTCCCTCTCTCTCACTCTCCCTCCCTCTCTCTCTTTTTCTCCCTCTCTCCTACCCTCCTTTCCTCCCTCTATCTCTCCCTCTCTCTCCCCCTCTCTCTCCCTCCCTCTCTCCCTTCCCTTCCCTCTCTCTCCCAGCACCTTGTCTCTGGTGTTCAGCACGACTGCATTGTTCAGACCCACTATGTTCTGATTAACGCCCAACAGATAGTTCACCTTTGAGGTCTGCCAATACCTGACAAACCTTGGATCTTCGGTTTTGATGATTTGAGTTTCAGAGAAGATTTAAAGGACTCATTTAGTTTAAAGCGTGAAACAATTTGACCGTTGTCTTTGGAACATTTTAGAGCTTCAGTACATTAACAGGGGAATGTGGGCAATTTGGAATGCAATAATCTTCCGAATATAATGGAGCCTGTTAACGTCTTGGGATGTTTTTACCCTCATACACAATCACACACACACACAGTGACTTTTTCCTATTTTAAAATATTGCCCTGCTTCAATATTCATGGTTTATCGCTGCTTTTGTTTCAAGCTATTTTGCAGATTGGTTAATTTGGATTATGCACGATTCAGATTTGTTCTAGATCTGTGGCCAAGTAAAAGATTCACAGCTCTAAACATTAGGCACTTTTCCTTACTCCACACACCTCTGTTTATTTAACAGTAAGTAGGAACCCCATTGTTAGTCAATTAGCAGATCGTTTTCCAGGGGTATTAATCCCCTCCCCCCAAAAAAATGTTGTACTCAATCCACGACTGTTTGTGTGACATTGCTATGCACAATTAGCTGCCACATTTCACCCACAAAATACACAGTCAATCCACTTTATAATATATTCTGCGAAGAACTTTGTGACGTCTCAACGACATGATAAAGCGCTATGTCAAAAAAAGGATTATACCTCTTATCAACTGAAGGGTAAGTGGGAAAGAGTGTCATCATTAACTTTTATTTTTGATTTCTCTATAATAATGCCTAGTGCATTAGTGTTAGAGGTCCAATGGGAAGGCATAGTGTTTGGTGAAGAGCTGGGTATGATCATTGCAAAGAAAATGACATATTGAACAAATAATATAATCAATATCATTTATCTCATTATGTTACAGATTTTTAAGCAAATCGGTTTTATTACCAACACATTTTTCTGGTTTGCACAATAAATTCCACACTAACATAATGCAGTTGGTCCCGACTGCTGAAATGATGGAGGTAGAGATTGATATGAAACCAATTACCATGCTTCAGACTATCTATCCAAACCAGACTGAGAGTTCCACATATGTACAACACCTACATATGGAAATGTCCCTGTATGTGGAATGGAACGTGCTCTCTCTCCCTGCTTATCTAGTTCTAGAGAGTATTACACGTAGGTTGGCAAGAGCCAAGACTTGGAAACTCCACAGTGCGTGTTGTCATATCTCTGCAGTTTAACCAATTAAAACCACATAGCTTGCCATTGAAAACACTATCTGGCAAGCTTCTTGCTGCTTCTCCAGCTAGGAACACTCTACCAGTTACAACTTTGGCTTGCAGGGCTGAGTGGGAAGAATTGCTGCTCCCAGTGAGTGGTCTGCACCACTTGGGGGTTGGCTTGATTCTAACATTCTGTTGCTAAGTTCAACTCCGTGGAGGCCCTGCTTACACAAGAACATAAGAATTTGCTAGGCAAAAGACGACTGAAGTCCATCTAGTTTGCATTCCACCATCCTAGCAGTCGCATCCCAAACTATATACTGTATCCCGAGATATTATTTTCTAGCAGAAATCTATCTAAACAAACAACATGTTCGCTTCCACTGTCTCCCTATTGAGCCTGTTCCACATGTTTGCTACTCGCTCACAGAAGTAATGCTTCTGCAGATTTGTTCAGAATTTACCCCATCGGATCAATGATTTATAAAGTGGCAGGATCACCTCACTATTTTGGTTCAATATTGCCCGTTTAATACAACCCAGCATCTGGTTTGCCTTACTCACTGCTACCAAGCACTGTTGCAATAGCTTCAATTTATTATCAATCAGGATCCCCAGATCCTTTTAATTTTCTGTACAGATTATTTTCTTACTTAAATAATAGTCCCTTACTGAATGTTTTGGTCCCCTGTGAAGCACTTTGCATTTCTTTACATTAAATTGTATCTGCCATTGATCATCCCAATTCTCAAGAATGTTCAAGTCCTCCTGTAACCTATCCTGTTCATCTTTGCATCTACCACCTTTATTAGCTTTGTGTCATCTACAAATGTAGCCACTGTGCATGTAACTCCTAGCTCTAGGTCATTTATGAAGATGTTAAATAAAAGAGGTCCCAAAACAGACCCCTGTGGATCTCCACTGTGAAGTTCTCCCAGCCTGATGACATTCCCTGTATGACCACCTTCTGGGTTCTATCGGTCAGTCAATTACATATCCATTGGAAGATACTTCCTCTGATTCCCGCTTTCTTTATTTTCTGTACCAGCCTTTCATGAGGAACTGTATCAAAGACATTACTGAAATCCAAATATGCAACATCCACACCTTACCCTTATCAAGCTCTTTCGGTCATCCTCCTTCCCCCCACTGCCTTCCACCCTGCCCGATCCCGACCCCCAGCTTGGGTCCGAAACACTGACTGTCCACCATTTTGGGACATCCTTCTGACATGAAAGGCGCTGTACAAATGTAATGTTGTTGTTCTTGTTGTTTGTCGTACAGTCAAAGAAAACCAGCAAATTAATTTGGCAGGATCTCCCCTTCATAAACCCATATTGCCTATCTTTTATAATTGTATTACTGTCAAGATACTCCATGATCTTATTTTTAACAAGAGTCTCCATAACTTTACCCACAATGGATGTCAAACTCACTGGTGTTTAGTTTCCTGGGTCACTTTTGCTACCTTTCTAAAAAATAGAAGTAACATCTGCCTTTCTCCACTCCCCAAGCACCTCTCTAGTATCCAATGATTTCTAAAAAGATTTGTGCCAGAGTTCCTGCAATTTCCTCCCTTAGTTCCTTAAGGATCCTCGGATGCAATTTATCCAGCATTTGGGAATTGTTTACCTTAAGTTTGCACAGTTGTTCGGCAATCATGCTGGTAGTGATATGTATAGAACTACCTCTTTGGTTAATTACCACAGAAAAAGCATTAGAAAACACCACAAGTTACCCCAAAATTATTACACTTTTTGGCATTTCGGATTGGACTGGCCAAACAATAAATGATTTTAGGCACATCTACCTTTTTGACCCATCTTTGCCCTCCCAATCCCCTTGGTTCCTACCCCCAGCTAGGGTGTCCATCCAGCTTTGTTAAGCGCTTTGAGATGTTTTCCCAACATGAAAGGCGCTATAGAAATGTAAATTGTATTGCATTTTATTTTGAAAAGAACAATCAAGGAATTCCACAACCATTCTACCATGCGTCTATAAACTGCAAAATAAGCAGATTGTGGAAATAAAGCATTTTGTTCTGTAGCCACATAACATTTTCCACTGATACAGAAGCAAGTTTTTAATAAACATAGATACATGTGTCTCTACAAGTACATATTGGTATAAACAACTCTCACAAGGACGCTGACATACCAGTACATCTGAATTCAAACAAAAGTTATCAAATGTAAACACAAAATGCTGGAAACGCACAGCAGGTCAAACAGAAACTAAAATGGAAAGAAATCATTAATCTTAACCTCTCCTTCCCCTTTCATATTTTTTATTGACATGCCATGGGTTCCCAGCATATTCCGCTATTATTTTCTTTTTATCTCCCCCCAAACCAGCTATTGACCATATTGCATTTTTTTTTACTTGATTTTGAAATAGAAGGCGGAACTAAATCTCACCCCATTCCGCCTTTTAAAAAATGATTTAGTTTCAAGTTTAGGCACTCAAAAAAATTTCAACCTTTTATGTATCCATTGGAAATTCTCACATTTTACAATTCAAAAGGCCTTTTAAAAATATCCATTAAATCAAGGGGCCACACTGTTCCCATAAGCAGACACCCTTCCCCTATGGTCTTTCCATTGTTTGCCTTTTCAGTAACATGACCTTACACGACCAACAACAAATCTTCGGCAGTCTCTAGATACTTCCAGTTTCTCACAGAGGATGAAAGTATTACAAGTTGACACAGGCATTATCCTATCAAACCAAAATTAATGTATTTACAGAACAGGATAATTAAATAAACAAAAATCAGCGATAATACCTGGAGCACAAGGAATTAAGCAAACTCAGTAGTCTTAATAATATTACAGATAAAACATTTCTGCTTGTACAAATTGTAGAATTCTTGAAAATACAAGATGCATTAAAAGGCTTGGTCAGTTGTATGATTGCTTAGTAACCAGAGCTCACACAATTCGACAATGAGTTGCTTTTGATTTAAAAGCCTCAAACTGACTACAGTTGAACTGACTATAGTGAAATTTGTTTTTTCACAAAAAATAACCCAGGCTTTCAAACCTTTCCTCACAATTTAAATTCCTGATACCCAGAATCATCCTGGTTGTTTGTCTCAAGAGAAGATAATAACCATCCTGAGACAAGATGACTGGAATAACACACAGTATTCTGTCCAATTCCATCTCCCGCCTACTTCATGCCTTACCGTTTCCTTACATCTCTGACCTGCTCATACCCCAATCTTCTGCCCTTCACACAGGGGCCTGGCACAGGTCTGCTGTACAACCCCAACATCCCCACTCCAACATCATTGGCTGTGTCTTCAACCACTATGCCCCTAACATCTGGAACTCCCTGCCTCGATTCCTCTGCCTCGTCCCCTCTTTATCCATCTTTAAATCCCACCTGATGACTTACCTCTTCGACCATGCCTTTGATTACCTCAAGTTCCTCCTTCTCCATTGCTCATAGGACATATTAGGTCAAATGGCTTCCAATAAGTGGAGAAAACCTTTATGTTTCCAGTGAATCCCACTGGAAGCCACTTTTTTCAACCCACTGAATCAACAGGGCTCTGCTTCAATTTTCCATTTACAGTTGAAAGGTTGATTGGTTTATTCTTTGCCAAGTTGCAATTTTATCCTATTAGCGTACTCTCAACTGTGAGAAACCACTGACAGCATCCGTGGTGGAGCGATGTGGAGCTAAAGAGAGCTCTTGCCAACAATGCCACAACAGCACTCATTGCATCCACTGCATTTCTAAATATATTTTCTGATTGTTCCAGTTTATGAATGTCAAGTTCTTATTGAAATTTGTTATTCTTTAATGTATGCCGGACTTGTGATACCTCAGCATCTTAATAGAGTAAATGGCAATGATTTTCCCCAATGCACACAAACCCACATGCACACATTGGCTATGGCTGGTTTATTGGAGGAAGAGGACTACGTCAATGAATGCTTGCCAAGGATATTATTTTCCAGTTCATTTCTAAAGGATCCTGATTGAAAGCCCAGATGTGTGAAGTGATCTGAAAGAAACATTCCCAGAGGTCTGAGTCAACATCTTCGTCACTGTTGTGCTATCCCTTTGGTGTTTGCTTTTCAATTTGTTTCCAATCTTTTTGTTGCTCTTACAGAAAGATTGATGCTTGACATGTTTTGACAAATTGTAATAATTAATTGTTTTCTTTTTTTAAAAATCACCTGTAATTTTCTCCCTCCCTTTCTACAGACTGCAAGCTTGCAGGTCGGCCTCTCAACAAGACCGTTCTCCATGCGTGAGTGGAGGCAGTGAGTAATTGGAGGCTGTGCAACAATTGAAGCATCACAATCCTGTCCTCAGATACAACTACTTGCTCATATTCAATGCCTTTCACGCAGGAAACCAAGGAGGTTTAGGAAGGAGAGGAGAGTTGCAAAATCCAAACAGATGGGGTAGAAGGAGTTAAGGTGAAGGTTGAAATCGCCCATTGTGAGCAGGTGCTCAGTGCAGAAGCAGAGGGATGAGAGGAGAGAAAAGATGTCCAAGAGGAAAGTACCAGGTGATTTGGAGGGGGCAGTAGATTAGGAAGATTTCAAAAGAGAAAATGCAGGGATGGTACAGGGTGAGATGCTCAAAGGAGAATAAGAAGCCAGAGGAATAGGGGATAAACCAAGAGAGAGGTTTGGGAGATGAAGGCCATCCTACCACCATGTTGGTTAGAGCACTGGGTGTGGGTGTGTGAAGACTGTGGGGGATTGTAGCGGTACGGTGGGACAAGGATTTGAGGGTCACCTGATAGTGATGGAAAGCCCAGATTATTTCTCTAGCTGGATCTCACGACTCAGAGTGACACACTTGGGATTCCCTGCTGAAAATGCAAACATTAGCCTGGCTCACTCTTAATTACATCTGTGTCAGAAGGTTATGGGCTCACACTGTTTGGGGCTTTGAGATAATCATCCATGTTGACTCTTCAGTGCAGTGATGGGAGAATATTGCATTGTCAGAGGTACCATAATAATAGTAAATAATAATTCTGATATTTGATATAGTACCTTACACACTGGGAGGATGTCTCAAAGCTCTTCACAGGATACACTACAAAGTGTAATGACTGTATAGGCAAATACAGCAGCCAATTTGCACACAGCAATGTCCCACAAAATCCTATAGACAAGATGCTATGAGGGACATTTAAAAAAAAGGTTATGGGGAAAGCACATGAAAATGGGAATAGAATGGATGGTTTCTTGGAGGAGCAAACACCCACACAAAATAATGGGAGAAATGACCTCCTACTGTAATGTATATTTCTATGGTTCTATAGTAAATCGAGGGCCCATCTACCTGTTCAAATGAATGTTAAAGATTCCATGGCACTATTTGAAAAGAGGAGAGAGTTTCTCCCAGTGTCCCAGGGCCAATAATCCCCCAAATAAATTGATCATTTACTTCATGGTTGTTTGTGGGACATTGCTTTATGCAAATTGACTGCGATGTTCAACTATCAATACATACTTAATTCACTTCACAAAATTTACATTTGAAGTGCTTTGAGACTTTAAGGCACTATATGAAACACAAAGATTATTACTAGTTATATTGTGAAGTGATTTTTGCACTGGTGAGGCATAAATAATATCACCACTTTCATGAGAAATACTTTTCAACCCCATTATCTCTTATTCTCCATCGATTGCTGACCATATTCTTATCCTGGTACCTGTGTTGCCACTTCCTTGGCCCTTTAGGCCCACAAGGTAAATCTGGATACATAGCTGTCACTCCAGATGGCAAGAGGAAGAATCCTTCAGCAGGGATGTTTTCCAAAGATCACATTTAAGTATTCTGTCTCTCACAGAGTACACTTTTCAATGTGGTGTGCTTATTAAGGGCCTATCAGACTTCTGATTCCCTTGGATAAAAGGGTGGTGATGGCACTGTATCAGTTGGCAGTTTGTGGAGAATGTCACACAGAGGAAAAAGATTGTGGAAATAAAAAATTAACTCAACACGTCTTGTGAAGTAAGACATCACACACTGCCAAAACTGTATGAGGTCAGTCAGTTCATTTTAAAGGGCTGGTGTATTCTAATTAACTCATAACTTCTAAAAGGCTATTGGATAATATTTTATACTTCACAGAGGGGTTATCAAGTGCATATCATTAAATGTAGCAAGTTTTCAGTTACTTGTTTACAATGGGATTTCATATTATACATAACTAATGGAAAGATCACAAGAAACATAGGAACAAAGATTTTCAATCCATCGAACCTATTCTACCAGTTTATTAGATCTTGTCAGATCTTTTAATCCCAATACCCCATGCCCCTTTACCATACCCTTTAATACCTCTACTACTTTACTATACCCTTTAATACCTCTACTACTCTTTTTCGTCCACAAAGTGTACAGTCAATCGGCAGCCTCTGTGAAGCTCCTTGAGAAGTTTCAACAATGTGATAAAGTGTTATATCAAATCCAAGGATTATTATTATTATTAAACATCTAAATTGTTTCCAAAATGTTCTGGGGCAGAAAACTTTCCCTCTTTATGAAGAAAAGTTCCTAATTATTTTAGTGATTGCTGTGTGATAGAATCAAGTGTTTATCAATCCCCCATTTCTTTAGTAATTTAAAGATGAAGGTTAGAAGCACCCTGAGAAGTGAAATTTTGTTTATGAGAATAGAGCAACTGCAGAAAAGAGAGTCAGAGGCAGAAAGAAAGAAAGAAAGAAAGAAAGAAAGAAAGAAAGAAAGAAAGAAAGAAAGAAAGAAAGAAAGAAAGAAAGAAAGAAAGAAAGAAAGAAAGAAAGAAAGAAAGAAAGAAAGAAAGAAAGAAAGAAAGAAAGAAAGAAAGAAAGAAAGAAAGAGAGAGAGAGAGAGAGAGAGAGAGAGAGGAGTAGTGACAGAGGAAATGAGTGTCAGAGGATAGGAGAGATGGAGAAAAGGAGGGACAGGGGACAACAGAGGCAGAGGAAGGGAGAGAGGCGAAAGGAGGGATAATATCTTGCTCAAAGCCAACTCTCAGGACTGGTGCAACACACTGTGCTTCAAATTGATGGGACTCAGGGTCAGCTGATCTCAGGGGAGGCTGAATTCGCACTGGCCTTTCCAAGATTAGGGAAAGGACAGCCAGCAAGCTTCCTGGTCCTGGTCTCTTTTCAGAGACCTCTGCGATTGTGTTTTGTGTGGGAGCCAGATAAGGGCATGTTAGGCTTGCCCTCTACAGTCAAGTGTCCCACCGAAACTCACTGCCAAGGTTCACAGATACGGAGAATGAAAAATGGTTGGCGCACCAGAGGCAACTGATGCCCATGGAACCAGTATGAGAAGGTTAGGGGACCAGAAACCAGAAACAGAGCACTGCTTGATGCAGAGGGAAGCTTTTCTGCCCCAGAAAGTTTTGGATTCAATTGAGATGTCTAAAAAAGAGAGAGAGAGATTTTGGGTAGTAAAGGTATTAAAGGGTAAATGGGCAAGGAGCATTGGATTAAAAGATGTGACAATATCTTTGCCAGCATGAGAAGGCTGGGGACCAGAAACAGAGGTGTAAAGGAAAAAATAATAGGACACACTTACATTTATTTTAAAAAAGAAATGAACCTGAAATGAATAAAATAAATGGAAAGAAATGAGCCTTATATCAACAGCATCCCCTTGCCTTCTTTCATTGAAAAAGCAAGGAATGGAAAGGAAATTACACTGAATCCCAGATTGGTCAACATCCTACAGCTGGGCAGGTTATGAGACCTATAGGCACACGATGGAACATAATAATCCTTGCATTTGATATAGCACCTTATCACGTCGCTGATACGTCTCAAAGCACTTTTTGGAATATATTGTAAAGTGGATTGACTGTGCATGTAGTCACAGGACATAGGTAGTGGAGAAGAGGTCAGCAAATAGCCCCAGGACCATTTAACCAGTATCACTGCACAAGTTATGTATCAAAAGCTTGAGGTCCCACGATAGCACCATCTACTAATAGCTTCACAGCACATGTTCACTGGAAATCTGTTCATAACAATACTGAGATCCACCAGAGGACAAATTCCATGAGGCATTTTCTTTTGCTTATTATTTACCAAATAGTTGGAATAATTCTGCCTGCATCTTACTGAACTACATTTGCCCCTGGCCTTCTTTATTAGAAGGCTGCCTCACAACAATCTTGTTCTTGATGCAAAGACATCAAGACAGGCATTCTGGAGGCATTTTAATCAAAGTTGTGGGAGAGTGACACGGAATGAACCAACCTTAAAGCCAAGTTGGCCTGAATTGGGTCTATTCATGAACACATGGATCCAATCTGATTAGGGTCAATTGAGCTATTCTTTCCTTTAAAAATAGACAGTGAACAGAAGGTAACAAAAACTGACAAGTAAAGCTTGGCCTGTCAAATATTTCTCTGCATCATGGCAATTGCAGCTGAAAACACAATATCAAAGATAGGTCATTTATATGTATAACATTTTTAAAATTGATCCAATGGTAGGTTATGCATCTGATTAAATAAATGGTAGCGTCCATCAGGCATCTCTGCCTGCTTAGCATTGAGTAATGAGTCTGCTGCTAAATGCTCTGAATAAAAACACTGACTGACACATTGCTGATTTCTGTATTTACTCTCACATCTGTATCCACACTTATAGCACTCAAGGTCCCATCACTGTAACTTCTTAGGATTGAGTCTTCCGTGCACTGCATGCAGTGGAGTTGTGAGATGGATACTATTCTCCTCCATTACTAATTTTGCACGCATGACTGCAAATTGTAATTCTGAATGGCTAATTTACTCTTGCGGTTTCAGTGGGGATGAAAGGGTTCTCGTCAGGTTAGACGTGATGACACTGACATCATCCCACCAGAAAAAGTGCTGCAAGACATAAAGTGTTTTCTGCAGGGAAAACCCTATATGGAGCACTGGTGAATCAATGAGTCGTATAGGGGTTTCCTGCCAGAAAAAGGAACTTACATCATAAAGCACACAAATCTTTCCAATCGAAATGTTTTCGGGTTAATTTAACGCTTTCAAGTAGAGCGCTTATTCAACCCCATGGTAATATTATTTAGAATTCTGAATTTCATTGCAGGTATATATGGATGGACAGAGACAAATTTGCGAATACTGTACAGAGCAGAATAGAATTTAGCTTACATCAGCACTTGGAGCAAAATAATCCCTGTAGTTTTACAAAAAAACGTTTTGCAACTTCCTGACCAAAGGGACAATAACACTGACATCCAGTGTGATTTAATTGTATGTAGCCAATGCTTTTGAGAATCTTTGAAATCCAAATGTTTTAATAAGTCCTAGACCCATGCTCGTCAACTATTTACTAGTGAGACTCTTGCTGAATAAGATATGTAAGTGGAACACAGTTAGAATGAAGAATAAGCCATAAAATGAAGATTCAGGCTTGTAAATGACTCATAAGTTGCAAACGCTGCTTTTTACATGAGTTTTGATTGGCAGAGTAAGCTCTATAACGAGAATAGGTTCCTCGAGAATTGTTACTGAACTTACATTACAAATGCTTTACTTTAAATTCTTACCATACACAATGCTCATCTTCATGATTGTTTTTGCCCACAAATATACCACGAATTCACTTTACAGTATATTCTGTGAAGCGCTTTGAGATGTCTCGAAGATGTAATAATGCTATATCAAATGCAAGGATTATTATTATTACTGCATGTCAAAACTAGAGCAAACATTTGCTGAAAAAGAAATATGAGGAGATCATTGCCTGAAAGCAATTATTGTGCTTCAACAGAAATGTTTAATATTCTCTGCATTTGATGTAACGCTGAATCATATCATCAAGATCTGACATTTGTAGGCAAATCTTGTATTTCTCATTGATTCTAGCATACCAACTCTACTTCTGGAACGATCCAGTTTAAAAAAACTTAATTGTTAAGCCAAACTCAACAGCATAATTAGTTTCACAGTTTATAAAGGATTTACTTTACCTGTAGCTTGGAAAAAGATCCAGCTTTTGCCCGAGATGGAATTATAATAATAATAATATTAATCCTTTCATTTTAAATAGTAATGTGNTTTTTTATCACATTGCCAAAATGTCTTAAAGTGCTTCACAGGATTTCATGTAAATTGAAGAAAATAAATTAAATTACAGTTATGTGCTTTAATTTCTCAAATCCCTTTCCCTTGCTCTTTTTCCATACCCTTTCGTATTATTTTTGCTCACGGATTTATCCAGTTCTTTTAAATGCTGTTATAGGTTCAGTATCAGTAGCCACTTCTGGGAAGACCTTCAGCATTCTAACAATTCTGTGCAAAAACAATCCTTCTGACCTACCCTTTTTGCTTCTGCTGATAGTCCTTAATTTCTGCTTTATTGTGAGATAATAATAATAATAATAATCCTTGCATTTCATATTACACCTTATCATGTCTTTGAGCCATCCCAAAACATTTCACAGGATTCTTTGCAAACTGAAGTGACTGTATTTTTGTAGGTGAAAGCAGCAGCCAATATGCACTCCGTAATGCCCCACAAACAGTCAGTGACCTATTTTATTTGGGACTATGTACAGATGAGTGTGCCTTATCAGCATTGCTGATAACTGCATTGCCTGCTGAACAACAATGTTAGCAAAATCTGTTGCTGTGGCTTTGCACAGAGAAAGCTTGCTGAGGTATGGTTGCTCGCTGTCCTTCAGGACCTCAACTAAGTAACCGTTTAATAAGTACATGGCAGTTCATAGGCTTCTCAACCATGAGGAACATCACAGTCCTTATCAATGGATCCTCCACTCTATGCTTTCGTTGGGTTACCTTGGGCTGAAATGGCTCTGAGCTGCTGCATCTGACAAAGCCTGGTCTGCAGTCATCCAAATACCGCTAATGGTTGACAAGTCTGTCAAATAAATGATGTTCATTTTGAGGAATACTTAACTGCTCTTTAAGTATGGGTCAGTTGTTCTGCTCATATCGGCAGGTTGTATTGTCCGCTTATTTTCTCCTGTTTCTCATTTGTATCCCCCTACCTACCTGCCCGTACCCTCCGTTCCTCTGGCTCCGGTCTGCTCCACGTCCCCCGCCCCAACCGCCCTACCATCGGTGGTCGGGCCTTCAGCCTCTCAGCCCCTAGGCTCTGGAACTCCATCCCCCAGTGCCTTCGCCGCCTCCTCCCTTTCCTCCTTCAAGGCCGGTCTCAAAACCTTTCTCTTTGACCGTGCCTTCAGCTCCCCTCTCGACTCTCTTCCCCTCCTCGCTCCCTCCCTTCCCTCCCCTCACCCTGACCATTTCCCCCTCCTCTCTCCCTCCCTTCCCTCCCCTCACCCTGACCATTTCCCCCCTCCTCTCTCCCTCCCTTCCCTCCCCTCACCCTGACCATTTCCCCCCTCCTCGCTCCCTCCCTTCCCTCCCCTCACCCTGACCATTTCCCCCCTGCTCGGGTCATGACCCAACTGTGCAGCGCCTTGGGACGTCCTCCTGACGTGAAAGGCGCTTTATAAATGGAATCTTGTTGTTGTTGTTGTTGTTGTAACAAAAGAAGCTTAAGAGTATAGGAAAAGTGTTCACATAAGACCATAGTCTCGGCTGACATTCCAATGCAGTGATGTTCAAAGTGATGAACATCACTGCAAACAGTGATGTTCCAATGCACCTGGTGTTCAAAGGAGGGGAAGGTTCCAGAGGAGTAAGGGAGTAAGGGATCCGTCACCTGGATGGGATCTTAAACCGAGGTTGTGTCTGCCTGATCAGATTTCCTTTAGAGATCAGCTGCATTATTATGAAAGCGATGGGAATTTTTTCTGATCAATGATCCCCCAATTAAAATAACGTCTTCAATGCTGTTTGTGGAACATTACTGAGTGCAAATTAGCTGCTGCATTTGCATACAAATATAGTTAGCACACTTTACAGAAACTTTAAAACATTCTCAACATTATAAGAATTAAATTAAATGTAGGGATTATAATTATTATTAATATTCTATATGACTGTTTATAAAGTCCTGCAAATATCTCCATAGAAATACATTTCCGCCCTGAGCCCAAATAGGGGTGCCCAGCCAGCATTATCAAGGGCTCTGAGATGTGTTCCCGATGTGAAATGATGTGAAAGCACTATATAAATGTATTGAAAATGTATTATAAATGTGTTACCGACCCGAGCTGTTTCCCCAAGATGTTACCGACCCCGTTCCCTTCCCTCCACTACTCCCGCTCAACCCTCCTCTCCCTCCGCCTGCCCCGACTCCTATCCCTCCTCGACTCCCCCACGGCCTCTCTCTGCTCCTCCCTTCACATTCTCCATCGTGCCCACCGTGGTAGATGCCGTCGGCTGTCCTACAGCACCCGCCCTGACTGCTCCTTCCCCCACTCTCGCCGCAAGGCCCTCCAACCCTCACCCACATGAGCCAACCTTTCCTCCCTCACTCACATCCCCACCCAACCCATCTGCCCACCCCCTCCCCCCTCTCATCTCCCCCACACTCCCACCACTAGCTGTCCCATCTGCATCGGTCTGCAGAATGTCCGCTCATTAACAAACAAGTCCCTCACAATCCATGACCTCACCGTCGAGGAAACTATCAACATCCTCGCCCTCACCGAAACCTGGGTCATCTCAGACCTTCCCACTAGTTGATGTCACACCTCCAGGTTATACCTTTCACCAAACCCCACGGCCTAATTGCCGCGGCTGTGGTGTGGCTCGCATCTCCCAGTCCCCCCTGGGCCTTTCCCGTTACTCCTCCGGAACCTTCCCCTCCTTTGAACACCTTACCCTCTACCTCCCCTCCAGGCTTTCCCTCAAAATCCTCCTTCTTTACCGTTCCCCCAAGCCTTCCCCCACCTTCCTCTCAGACATCTCCACCCACCTATCTTCCCTCTCCCTCTGCTCTGAACGCCTCCTAATCTTAGACGACTTCAACCTCCACTTCACCCCCTCCTGCTCTACCTCTGCCGACTTCTCCTCCCTCCTCTTTTCCCTTAACCTCTCCCACCTCATCCACTCCCCCCCCCCGTGACCATGGCCACCCCCTTGACATGGTGATCACCCGGGGCCTCACTGTCTCGGACATCACCATCATCGATAAAGCCATCTCGAACCACCACTTTATTTCCCTCAACACCTCAGTATCCCTTCCCCTTTCCCAACCCTCCACCATCATATACCGTCCATGGAAAAAAATTTCCTCCCTCTCCCTCTCCACTGCCCTGGAGTCATCCGAACTCCTACACCTCTGGCCCTCACTGACCGGCCTCCCCTCCTCACTCTCTTTTCTCCACAACTCCCTCTCCTCCATTCTGGACTCCCTTGCTCCCCTCACCTCCTGAACTGCCTCATACTCACGTAAATCCTCCTGGCACACCAGCCATCTCTGTTCCCTCAAGGCACAAGTGCGAGCTGCCGAACGTGCCTGGACCAAATCCAAACTAATGGTCCATTGGCAGATTTGTCTTTGTCTTGCCTCTGCCAAATCCTCCTTCTACTCCAAGGTCATTTGGGAGGCAAAGGACAACCCCAGGCTTCTCTTTTCCACCCCAAACCGTCTCCTCCGTCCACCTTCCCAATGCCATGCACATCCTCTCCTCAAATTCCAACTGTGTCAAAGGCAGCAGAGAGGTCGAGGAGGACAAGGAGGTAGAGGGAGCCCTGATCACAGATGTTCTTTTCCACCCCAAGCCTTCTCCTCCATTCACCTTCCTATGCCATACCCATCCTCTCCTCAAATGCTGGACCTCCTCGAATCTAAAATCAAGGGGATACGTTCAGCCACCTCAGCCCCATCTACAGGCACCCCCATATAACCTGTCTCTCATGACCCACCCCCCACCCATCCCCCCCATACTCCTTCGACCCTATCTCTCCCTTCTCCCTCACCACGATTGTCCGCAAACTCAAAGCCACCACCTGCTCCCTCGATCCCATCCCCACCTCTCTCCTCATCTCCCAACTCTACCTTCTGGCCCCTCTCCTATCCGACGTCATCAACCTCTCCTTGTCTACCAGTTCAGTTCCCACCCCCCCTAAAAACAGGCGTCATCAGACCCATCTTCAAAAAATCTTCCCTGGACCCATCCCACCTCTCCAGCTACCGCCCCATCTCTAACCTCCCATTCCTCTCCAAGGTCCTGGAATGAGTCGTTGCATCCCAGCTCCGCTCCTTTCTTTTTCGCCATTCCCTCTTTGAACCCTTGCAATCCGGCTTCTGTGCTGCCCACAGCATGGAAACAGCCCTGGTCAGTGTCACTAATGACATTCTGAATATTTGTGATCAGGGCTCCCTCTGCCTCTTTGTCTTCCTCGACCTTTCTGCTGCCTTCGACACTGTTGACCACTTCATCCTCATACACCGCCTCTCCACTTTATTCAATCTTCGCGGACCTGTCCTTGCCTGGTTCGATTCCTATCTCTCTCACCATCTCCACTTTGTTGCCTCTAACGGTTTCTCCTCCAGCCCCCGCACTGTCAGGTCTGGTGTCCCCGAGGGCTCTGTCCTTGGCCCTCTCCTCTTTAATATCTACATGCTCCCCCTTGGTGACATCATCCGCAGACATGGGGTGAACTTCCACATGTATGCGGATGGCACCCAACTCCATCTTTCTGCCTCCACCCTCAACTCCAGGACCACTGCTGTCCTGACAGACTGTCTGTCAGACATCAAATCCTGGATGAGGGCAAATTTCCTACAGTTGAATGTGAACAAGACTGAGGCCCTCCTGATTGGCTCGTGCCAGCGCCTCAGCACCTCAGACTCTGGCAGCATCACCTCCATAGTTGCACACTTCAATTCACCGCCAGTCAGGAACCTGAGTGTCTTGTTCGACCCTCAATTGTCTTTTCTTCCCCACATCCAAGCCATGACCCACTCTGCCTTCCCCCACCTCTGTAACATCTCCCGACTCCGCCACTACCTCACCCCTCAGGCCACTGAAACTCTTGTTCATGCCTTCATCACCTCCAGGCTCGACTATGCAAATACCCTGCTTGTCAGCCTTCCCAACTCCTCCCTCCACAGGCTGCAGATAATCCAGAACTCTGCAGCCCATGTCCTCTCCCACACCAAACTCTGTGACCTCATCTACCTCATTCGCGCCCAACTCCATTGGCTCCATATCCTTCAGAGGATCCAGTTCAAGATCCTGGTCCTCACCTACAAAGCCCTCCATGACCTCGCCCCTCCCTACCTCTGCGACCTCCTAACCTTCTACCTTCCTGCCTGCTCCCACCGCTCAGGGTCCTCCAGGCTGCTTCACATCCCCCAATCACTCCGCCTCGCCACTTCCTTAGCCTCCTTCAAGTCCCGCATCAAGACCCTCCTCTTCGACCATGCCATCAGCCACCCCCTTCCTCTCCCCTCCCTTCTCCCCCCCTGACCCCAGCTCGAGTCTGAAATGCTGTACACTGTCCAGCACCTTGGGGACATCCTCCCGACGTGAAAGGCTCGATACAAATGTAATCTTGTTGTTGTTGTTATATAGGCAGGCTCGCTACTTAAAAGATCATCACTAGTTAGACGTTAGTGTGCCAAACAAAGTGTGAGCTGTTAAAGCTCCACTTAAAATTTTAAGTTTGATTATGTCTGCATATAAAATGTCACAATAGGAGAGAAATATGATTGAGGATAGATGTATTGACTGTGTATTTATATGCAAGCACAGCAGCATTATAGCAGGCTCCCAGCTGAAACATATGATCTATTTTAGTTCTGCAAAAGCAATCTCATTGGAAAGCGATACTTTACTGGAACACAAGAATCAAGGAATGTGCAAGTCCGGAAAAGAGCATTGTGCTCCATCTGGCTATTCCTATCGTTTTTTTAAAAATCATACACTGCTCCATCTATCAAAACCTCAAATAATCTCTTCACCAAAGTATTATTGAATTCTCTCTTGATTTCCCTTACAATCTGCCTCCACCAACTCCCTTGACACTCCAATGCATATATTCACCATTATCTGTGGAAAGTAATTCAGTCTAAGCTATTTAATAATAATAATAATAATAATCCTTGCATTTGATATAGCGTCTTATCATGTCGATGAGACGCCTCAAAGCACTTCAAGAATATATTGTAAAGTGGATTGATTGTGCTTTTGTGCGAGAAAATGGCAGTGCATATGGTATCTCTACTCGGGAAAAAATGCCTTAGAAAGTAAAGTAGATCACTTCCAGGGAAATCCATGCATGTCACACTGAATCACAAGAACCCAGCTCCGAGACGATCTCAGGGCAGAGACAAGTCCTCACAAGTTGGTGTGATGTACTTTGGATACCGTGGAGAAGACACACTTTACATCTCAGGATCCATTGTTGTGCCAAGGCATAAATTGTGCTATTATTTTCCTGACAAATTTGCCCTATGTGAAATGTATTATTAGCATTTGGTGTTTTGAATCCTTTAGTTTCTTGAAAACTTTATAAGATCTCCTCTAAGCATTTGTGTCCCCGGAAAACCATTCCAACATACACTGCCTCCCTGTATCCCATGTATGCTGTATCTTGTGAAACAGCAGGATTTGTGGAGTCCCATCTCATAGTAGATGGCTCGCTCGCCTCGCAAGCGAGAGAACCCGGGTTTAATTCCCGGGCGGGGTGAAACCTTAGGCAAGTTTCCTTATTCCACACGCCTCTGTTTACTTAGCAGTAAATAGGAACCCGGTTATTAGTCAATTGGTGGATTGCTTTCAGGGGGTAATAATCCCTCCTCCCAAAAAATTGTCACTCAATCCATGACTGTTTGTGGGACACTGCTGTAAGTAAATAGATGTAAATAGATGCCACATTTTTCCCACAAAATATATAGTCAATCCACTTTACAATATATTCTGTGAAACGCTTTGATATGTCTCGAGGATGTGATAAAGCGCTATATCAAATTGAAGGATTATTATTATTGTTGTTATTATTATGTTATTAACAGCAGTGAAATGCTGTACTCTAAGGTCAGTGACAATGGGAGCCGTTTGGCCGAGACCAGCGAGAACAAACATAGCAGAGATCATAATTTATGAGCTGGCTTATACCCAATCATTGTGCCAAAGTTGGGGATGTGGGATGACTTCAAGCACCCTGGGACGCTACCTGGCTTGAAGGGCGCTATATAAATTCAGGATGTTGTTGTTGTTGATTTGCATCCCCAACTTTGGCACAATTATTGGGTATAAGGCAGATCACAAATTATGTCATTCCTATATCCCTGATCATTATTGCCCATATTTTTCTTTGGCATGATAATTCACATCTCGTGTTGCATTTCCCCCCCTTTTATTTGAGATTCAAATATATCCTATATTCTAAGCAAGATCTTCATTCTAAACCTCACATCTGTGTAGATATGTTAGCCTGAGCTCTGGCTGTTCCACACATTACACATGAACTCTCAGTGTGTGGGAGGATGACACAAATTATACTGAACTGTAATTGTTTGGTTCCAAAGCTCCGGAGAATGAATAAGATACAGAAATCAATACTGTCAGCTGGAGAGGAGTTTGGATGAATGTTTACTGAACTCTTCAACAACAACAACAAATCGCATTTATATAGCTCCTTTCATTTTGATTAAATTACTTTGTTGATTATGAATTTATTTAAGTTTACTCACTGAATCTCCAGTCCTTCAGTACCTGTTGGTAGTATTGAGGAGAGAGAGGTTCACATCCTGTCTGAATCATACCAATTTGTCCATTCAGTGGCTCCAAAAAATCTTTCCATAGTGACAGAAACTCTTTGTCCAAAGCTTCACTTTTTGGGTGCTGTAGCTTGACCGGATAATGAACTGTATTTTATTGCTGTGTCCTTTTAGTATCCAGCAGTTACAACATATGATCTGAATTGCAGCCAGTTAATTGAAATGCAGCATTTTTTTCTTTTACAGAATTCAGAAAAACAATGAATTTTGTCCCTTTTAAAAAGAGGAACCTCAATTTCAAAGAGTTTCTTGTCCAGTGGATGTAGTGATTATATTCTCGCCATGCTTGGTCTCGCACTCCATGCCTGTACAGGGGACAGACGTTAATCTATCTACGTGAAAGTACAATATAAATGCAAGTTGCTGTTGCTGGGGTTTTGAGATTTTACCTCAGACAGTTGCATTCATCATGTTATTCTGAGCTCCATAGGACTTTGAATTTATGATCTATATAGTTATAGAAAACAATTCCATTTGACAGGCTGGATCTTCAGTTTAGGCACTTTGGATTTTTATATGACAGAAACAAATGAATAAAACAGAAACCTAAAAAGAACATTTCTTCATTCACAGTATTTTCACAACAGATAAGTTGTAATCATGTGACCTCAGTTCAAACAGCACATTGTAAAGGGATGGATTTTGATTCTCCCAATACAGTCAATAAACTTTGGGAAGAACGGGGTGAAGTACAGTATGAAAGGAACTGCTCTTACCTGCAATTCAGCATTATATTAGCACTTAAAGATGAATCAAACAATATTGCTTCAGGTATGAACTTGGCAAGAATTCCTGGCAGCAACACTTAGAACATCAAAGGCAGAACTGACATGAGATAAGACTGACCCACATTGTGTTACAACATTGTTAAGACAGTTAAAAGAGAATAAGATCTGCAAATAGATTCCTGAACAAATTGAGCTTCTTCAGATGAGAAGTATAAGTGGGAAAAGCAAAGTGACAATAATAGCAAATACAATAAAAGCCATGAAGGTAAGTTAAATAAAGGACAGGAAACAAGAGATTGCAAATGACAGAGAACTTATAAGATCACAAGAGAGGTTCAGATGAAGAAGGCACATTAGTCCATTTGATCTGTTGAAAGAAATTCAGACAAAGGAGAAAACAAAGCAGGACAAGTGTGGAGATTAAATAGAGCTCAGGTCTAAAAGAAACCATATGAGCAATAATGAAGATATCAAGAGAATGGGCACTCTGAAATCATGAAAGCAATGATTCCAGCATTGCACAGACTATGACAATACATGTCAAAGGAACCTTGCCAAGAAATGTACACAAGAAAAATAACAAATAGCATAAATATGATACAGGTTTGGGGGGAACATTCCAAACTACTCAACAAGACAAAACAAAACCAGCTGAAGCAAATTGAATAATGTACAACTTCAAAAACAGCAAATGATCTGTGTTAAGATATTATTGAAAATGTCAATTAACTCAATTCTTTTGGCCTTTACCTCTAGTTTGCCTTAAATGATTTCTTGCTTTCATCAATGCTACACTTCAGCCTAGTGAATAGCATGATCAAACAGTACCAATGAGAAAGGTTACACTGAACATCCACCCATATTCAGGTTCACAAACAACTGAAACAGGTTGGTTTAACACACATTGTCAGAACCAAATGAGGCATGCCAGACGTATACCCACAGAATGAGCAATGACATTTTTACAATAGGCACTGAGTAAAGGCAAATAGCACAAGCAGGTACCAGCCCTAACAACAACAACTTGCACTTATATAGCGCCCTCCACGCAGGGTAGTGCCTCAGAATGCTTAACAGTGGCGGAGCCTGATTCCGAGCCGGGGGGGTTGGGAGGTGTCCTTAAGCACGGTCGAAAAGGAAGGTTTTCAGGCGGCACTTGAAAAAGGCAAGAGGGATTGAGGGAGAGTGTTCTGGAGTTTCGGGGCATAGTGTCTGAAAGCGTAACCTCCGATGGTGAAGCAGAGGGTGTGAGGGATGAGCAGGAGGCCGGTGCCAGTTCAGCGGAGGCTGAGGTGGTGGATTGGGGAGTGAGGAGTTCGGAGAGGTAGGGAGGTGCCAGAAAGTGAAGGGATTTGAACACGAGTGTGAGGATCTTGAAGTCAGTCTGTTCGGTGATGGGGAGCCAGTGGAGCCTGGCCAGAACTGGGGTACGGAGTTTGGTCCGGGTAAGTATGTAGGCGGCAGAGTTCTGAATGAGCTGGATCTTTTGAATAATGGAGCTAGGGAGACCATCAAGGAGTGGATAATCCAGGCGGGAGGTGACAAACGTACGCATGAGGGTTTTGGCTGCATTCGGGGCAAGGTATGGTCAGTGACAGGCAATGTGGTAGAGGAAGGTGGTCTTGGTGCAATGTAGGGGAGCCGTCTTGTTCACATTCAGCTGCAGGAAGTTTGCACTCATCCAGGCCTTGATGTCTGCCAGAAAAGCTGATAGAACATCGGCGGAACTGGATTCGGTGCTGGAGGAGGTAAAGTAGATTTGTGTGTCATCCGCATACATGTGGAAGTTTAACCCATGTCTGCAGATGACATCGCTAAGAGGGAGCATATAGATGAGGAACCCCAGAGTTGTCACTAAATTCCAACTGAACCTGCACAGCATAAGATCACTGGATTCTATAGAAAACATGCTGCACAGAGCATAGAACTACTAATCTTGTCAGCAATGAGGGAACACTCTACTTGAGCACACTATTACAATAACCCAGTGATACGAATAGGCATCAACTAAATCAGATCAATATTGATAAACAGGACACAAAAAGGTCCCAGCAACAATGCCACCAACAAGCCATGGAATGTTAAGTTTTGACACTAGTTTAGAGGAGCACAAAGGGGCTAAATCCATTAATATAATCCAAAAAATGTTATATGTAGATGATGGGGAACATTCGTGGTTTAAAGCAGAGCCCCCTGACATTATTCACAGTGGTGCAGGCAGAGATGTCAGCTCTGACTAGTCGTGTTGGACCCCCGGCTTGTGGATTGCGAGATTTGGCCATCAGTTGTCCCGCTCACTGCCAATAACACCATGAAGTGCATCTTGAGGAGTTACTGAGGACATTTTCATTCATTGGCAAGTGAGGAATAACACAACAAAAAAGACCCTTTGACTTTGACTGCTCCAAGTATTCCAACAGTTAACCCAACCTCCTGCAACATCATTTAATGACAACCATTTTGCTCTTTATCTGTCTCTGAGATTCTCAGCAGTGAACAATGTCACTACGGTTCACAAAATCACAAGGTTGGTCTTGATGAAGAAGGCCCTTCGGCCCATCCAATCTCATCCCTCCAGTTCACCAACTCTACCATCCTGTGCAGGATGGTGGGACATCTTCCAGAAAAAAAGAACGGTGATCAAATCGTAGGCTTCTATAACAAAAGTGCAAGTCACCACACATATCTGAATTATTTTAGATGTCAAACATCAGGCTTCTCCAACTCCACCTTTGAGGTTGGCATTGGGGGAGGGGAGCAAAATATTACTCCGGTCTTTCTGAAGAGCTAAATAATACAACTGTAAATTGCCACCAATGTTCAGTAAAAAGGGTACCACTGTTGACTATCAGCACAAAATATAAAAAATGTACCAAAGTACATAAAAATATAAAGCTTACGTGTTATAGTAATAACAATAATAATAATCCTTGCATTTGACATCTCAAAGCACGTTGCAGGATATGCTGTAAAGTGTACTGACTGTGTACTTTGTGGGCCAAAAGCGGCAGCCAGTTGCGCACAGATGTATCCCACAAACAGCCATGTAGTGAGCAACCAATTTTATTTAGGGGATTTAGCCAGGACACTTGGGAAAGAGAAAGAAACTCCCTTCTCTTTTTGAATAGCGCTGCAGGAAGTTGTTGGAAGATTTGTGTTAAGGAGATCCACATTCCTTTAGTAAACTATAACTATTGTAATTATTATGGGAATAGTAATTGGGAATACATCAATCCCTAGTGGCTGAGTTGCAGAACAGAGCTCCTAAACTGACCTGTTCACAAACTGAACAGCCTAGAAAGGGTAGTTTTCTGGCAACTGGCAGTGCAATGTTTATCAATTTTCCTTTACACTAATGGAATGTAGGGCGACATCCATGTTCCTTTATACTCTGTTATCAGTGAGTGACATCAAATATTTCCCTCACAAGCGCCTCAAACGTTTAAACTTTGAGCTGTTTCCGCAAAGCTCATCCCTCGTGTGTGATGGGTCTCACCTGAAGACACTGTTTTTTTCTTTTGGGATCAAGGGGTTAAAAAGCACCACACTTTCTGTAATATAAACCATATCGGTGATTCACTTTTTTAAAAAACCACAGGTGGCAATCAATTGCCTTGCATGTCACTTTAACGGTTCAAGCAGTACACAATCTATGCAAAATGATGCCATATTTCCTGTATACTTAACTGTTGGAAAGTATTACAAAGCCCAAGTACTCTCCACCATCTCAACTTCAAAACACACAACACACTGCACAGCTGTTTTCAATGTACAATGGAATTCTCAAGAGACATTGCAGTATATAGAATTATACATTTTGAGCTTTTTTATTCCATAATTATAAGTCCATGGGCTGATAGTTCTACTATATGATCTCGTTCCAACTTATTTCTCATTTATATATGTGAGCGGACTTTATTTAACTCCTTCATTTTTGACGCATTTTTAAAGTATATATATATTTATAGATCTATATTAAACTGGATTGAGCAGTTTGGGGTCAGTTCATCTCTAAGCCTGCAGGGAAACACAGGAAAAAGAATCTGCTCAACTAGGGCTTAACTGAAGTTTAAAACAGATTGACCCATTTGCTTTTGACTGATTTTTATTTTTAGTGCTGCTGTCTTTTGTACTTTCGACTGCACTGAAATTGCTCTCCAAGTAGGCACAATGGCATCAATTGTAATGAAGAAGAACTCAATCTGTTGAGTCATTAGAGCCCTAATGAAGCATATTAATGGAATACGTTGGCTCAGATGCATACAGGCACCCTGGTGCGTTCTGGCTTGAATCTGGTCCTGTAAAATGGCAACTTTATGTGCATACTCATCAGTGAGTGAACAGTCACAATTTTTTTGTTAATATATATATAAATCAGCACTAGCAATCCTCCTACGCTTCTATAAAGCATTAGCTTTAGTCACTTTGATTTCCTGAGTATCCAGTATCTTCTTACTGGGGGTCATACATTCTCCAGAGGGTCATTTAATCACAGCAAGCTGAATGTAATGCCTTTGATTGACCAGTGCTACAGCTACTCTGTTCTTGTAACTTCAATCTTGGCTTCAGTGATGCATGACTTAATGAGAAAGACGGAATAATTTCCCCTCTGCTTCCAGATGGACTCTGCCCACGATCATACATAAAAAGACAAAGAGTCTGCAGAGGTAGGACATGACATCAATGTCCTATAATTTGACTAAAAGCTATTGTTTTGTTTCTGAATATTGCACTTGAAACATAACTGAGCTCTCACTGTGGAAGTATTAGTCACAGGTTATACGGCTACACATATCTTATCAAGATCTGTTATATTATCCATTCTCTGCCAGACAATCCCTTACCATCAGGGTGACCACTCTGCCCTCAGCTTTCTTGTGGCTTGTTTAAATGGGTTCAGGATAGTAATGAGCACCTCCACCATGTCTTGTGTACGGGTCATGTTATCACCAATGTCATGTTTGATTGCTGCAGTGTGGAGGAGATTTACATTTGTATCCATTAGGCACTCAAGCAAAAAGTATTAAGCACCATCTCAAAACCACATCTAAGGTCTGAAACGCTTCACAATCTTAACCTTAACATTTGTCTTAAAATTGAAGCTTGGCTAAATGTTGACAAAAATATTACATTTAGTTTTAATAGAGGGTTGATTCAATTCCAATTTTCTATTGACCATCACGTCACCTTGGAACCAACTCAGCCCAAAGAGACCTTGCTTACCTTCATAATGGAAATAGTCACTAATTGGGCATTATACATTTCACAAGCACGGTTTGAGCTCTCACTTGGTGGACAGCAGATACCAATATCTTGATCCACTTGTTGAGAAGCACAACTCAGCACGAAATACATAAGAGCATTGCCACTAAACCTCCTGTAACTCAGACACACCTCCTTCCCATTTAAGGATCGTTCTACCAGTTGGAAATGAAGAGCTTCAGCAGCAGCTGCTTACCTCTCCGTTTTCCAATCAAGGTGGATTTCAAATGCTGGATACTTGAGATCACAAAGCCACCGGGTCAGTGAGGATTTGAGGTACTCAACTAATTCAGCAATGTAACCCAGCATCTTTTTTTTGCCTTGTTCTACTGTTTGGAATTGTTAAGCCACCAGTCAACTAATACCCTTAAGGCCCTTTTAATTTCTGATGAGACTAGTCCTGCCTTATCCATTGAGTAAAATAACTGTTGATATGTTAGAGTGAAATTGTGAAACCAGGAATTTCGTGAAATCCCTGAAATTTTTAATAAAATTGTGAAACCATGAAATCACTGAAATTAAGAAGTAGGGGTTTTGTGAAAAAGTGATCATTTCATTATATTGATAACCTTGCTTTGACACTTGTTAACATTGTGAAGCTGTTGTTACACAGTCTGTTTGTGGTGGACAACAACAACTTGCATTTATACAGTGGCCTCCCCACCGGGCGGCGTCCCAAAGCGCTTAACAATGATGGAACCCAATGCCGAGCCAAGGGGAAGGGTACGATTACCAAAGGCATGGTCAAAGAGGAAGGTCTTCAGGCGCAACCTGAATATGGTGAAAGAGGGAGCAAGGTGAATGGATTGAGCAATTCCATAGCTTCAGGGCATAGTGACTGAAGGCATGGCCGCCAATGGTGGAGCTGAGGATTCGAGGGACAAGAAGAAGGTCAGAGCCAGTAGAGTGGAGGCAGTGGGTAGCGTTGTGGAGAGACAGGAGGTTAGAGAGATAGGGGGGTGCCAAAGCATGGAGGGATTTAAACACAAGAGTGAGGATCTTGAAGTTGATCTGCTCTGTGACAGGGAACCAGTGAAGTTTGGCAAGGACTGGAGTAATTGGAGTGTGGAGTTTGGAGCCGGTGAGAATGGCGCAGTTTTGGATGAGTTGAATTTTGTGAATAGTGGAGGAGGGGAGACCAGCAAAGATAGTATTAGAGTAGTCCAGTTGAGAGGTTACAAAGGCATGGATAAGGGTTTCTGCAGCCTGTGGAGTGAGGTATTGTCAGAGACGGGCAATGTGGTGAAGGTGGAGGAAAGCGGTCCTGACCAGGTGCCAGATGTGATGGAGGAAGGATAATTGGGGATTGAACTTGTGCCTAAGTTGCGCACGGGTTCAGAGATATTTAAGGACTGATAGAATAGGTTGAGGAGGTCTGAACTGCCAGACAGAAGACGTCGGCGGGAGACAAAGAGTAAGGCTTCCATCTTGTTGACATTTATCTACAAGAAATTTGCCCTCATCCAGACCTTGATGTATGTCAGACAAGCTGGTGGTCACAGCTGGAGGAGGAGAAGTAGAGTTGAGTATCATCCACATACATGTGGAAGTTAACCCCATGCCTGCAGATGACATGACCAAGAGGAAGCATATAGATGAGGAAGAGAAGGGGGCAAGGATGGAGCCTTGGGGTACCCCATAAAAGGCTTTACAAAGTGTAACTGCGGTCAGAAGAAATGTCAGACTAACCATTGGTTCAAAGCAAAGCTAGAATGTAACCCCCGATGTCATGGAAGCCTCACTTGTGTTAACAAATGAACATTTGACTCATCAGTAGATGAAATGTCACATGAAGTTTATGGTGAATAAAATAATAATTTTTGTAATGTGTTATTTATTTGTTGATAATGCTAAGAAGTGTCAAGGCAAGATTATCAATATGCTGAAATGATCACAAAATCCCTCACTCCTAATTTCAGTGATTTCATGGTTTCACAATTTTACAGAAAATTTCTGGGATTTCACGAAATCCCTGGTTTCACAAATTTCCTGTAACCGATACACAAACACAGGTCTGACAAGTTGGTAGAAATGACAAAAACAAATAAGTAACATTTCAAATGAAGAAAATTCTCAGCTGCCAAGCCATAGAACCATAAAATAATGATAATCCTTACATTTGATATAGCGCTTTCACATCTTCTGGAAGTCTCAAAGTACTTCACAGAATATACTATAAAGTGAATTGATTGTATATTTGTGGGCAAAACACGGCAGCCAATTGCACACAGTAGTGTCCCACAAACAGCCGTGGATTGAAGTGACCAATTTTATTCTTGTTTATATTTCTTGAGGGATTATTATCAAGCATGTGGAGTAAGGAAACTTGCCTAACGTTTTGCCCTGCTGGGAATCAACCCAGGTCTCTCGCTTGCAAGGCAAGTGCTCTAACCACTGAGCTACAGGACTCCTAGAAATGTAAAGCACAGTAGAAGGCCATTTGGCTGGCTCTATGCTGGCCCTTTTAAAGAACAATCCTTCCAGTCCCATTTACCTGCCCTTTCCAATATCTTTGTAGTTTATTCTTTTGTAAAATTGTTCTCTCACGATTTCTAGCAAAACAAATAATAAATAGTTAGACTGGTAATTTCCCCACATTTCAGAATGTGGTGCCTTGTGCCCCATTATGAATACCATGTGCCTTTGATCGGAATTCTTGGTAGTGTTGCTTGGACCAGCTGGTGGCTGGGATGAACACACTTTGACAAGCTTCTCATCTCATATCAGGCCCAAGCACAGAGAAAAGTTGTCACAAAAATTTGAGAGTGTGTTTTCTTAAATAAACTGTCTGGAGAACTTAAATGACTTCATTAACAGTTGAGTGCCTTGATCAAACCAAGTTATTTTCTTATTCTTATTTTCTGGTAGCTGAGTTGTAATGTTATGAATTGTTCTATTCTCTTGAGTGCCCAGGTCTGCATTGTTATCTACAGATATAACCCTCCTGCCCCTTTCGCTGCATACCTAGCCCTCCCAACACACACACACACACTCACACACTTTCATCATAACGGATTTGTCAGCAGGTTCCCAGGATGCAAAAGTATTCTACTTTTTTCATTGTAACCATCACATCACATCACAATAGCCCCCCCGCTCCCCCATACATGAAGAGGCTCTTGATCTATACTTAACATTTCACCACTGGAATCAGCAACTCAACACTGGGAAAGGGATGAAGATATTTTGCCTACATTTCTTCCCACCAAACTCACGGGGGTATACCCCAACACCTTGTCAATTCCCCTTCCTGAATTCTTAATCTTGTCCGTACTAGTCTTCATCCAGAACTAATGAAGCAGTTATTAGGTACATCCTGACATTCCTGACTAACCCAAAAATCTCTGTCTCTGGTGCTGTTTGGTCATCATTTAAGTGTTTTCAAAATTTCTGTGAATTGTACTTCATTACCATATAATTCCATGGTCCTGTAAGTGTTTTGTTTGTAAATATGTTTCTTATTTTAGTATTGTAATAATTGTTTCTGAAAGCTGCTTTTACATTTATAAAGCGCCTTTTCACGTCGGGAGGACATTCCAAGGTGCTGGACAGTCAGGGATTTGGTCCCGAGCTGGCGTTTGGTATCAGTAGGGGTGGAGAGCTGGGAGGGTAGGGGGAGGAGAGTGTCCGAATGCGCGGTCGAAGAGGAGGGTCTTGATATCATAGAATCATAGAATTATACAGCAGAGGCAATTTGGCCCATTGTGTCTGTGCTGGCATTTAGAAAAGAGCTTTGAAGGAGGCAAGGGAAGAATCAAAGTGAAGGGATCGTGAGATGGAGTTCCAAAAGGTGGGGATGGGAGGCGGGATCAGGATGGGTGGAGGCTTGTGTGGAGAATAAACACTGGCACAGATCAGTTGGACTGAATGGCCTGTTTCACCGTCAACCTCTCCTTGTCTACTAGCGCCGTTCCCGCCCGCTTAAACATTACCCCCATCCTCAAAAAAAATTCCCGGATCCAACCCTGCTCTCCAATTACCACCCCATCTCCAATCTCCCTTTCTTTTGTTACTTCTCAGTTTTGCTCCTTCCTCTCTTGGCACTCCCTCTACTATTAACATCCATTCTGGGCGACCGCCCCACCTTTGGGGTGAAACCATATTGGTTAGGTCCAATACTGTTTGCAAAGCTTGAGTTTAGATGCATTTACAAAAAATCTGGAATACTGTTTACATTGTAACTGCATATGCGTGTGCATCTATCTGCGTGTATCTGTGTATGCGTCTATCTGTGTGTGAGTGTGGATATCTATGTGTGCATCTCTGTATGTACCTGTATGTACCTATGTGAGTATATGTGTGTGTACATACATGTATTTTGTGTGTGGACATCAGTGTGTGTTTGTTTGTGTGGATATTTCCCTATGTGCATGTAAATTGGGATGTCCTCCCAATGTGAAAGGCACTATACAAATGTAATTTTGTATTGTATTTTATAACTTTGTATGTGAGTAGTATATGTGCAAATGGCTATCTCTAAGTGCGTATCCATAATAATAATTGCATTTGATATGGCACCTTTCACATCAGGAGAATACCTTCATAGGATGATAGGATTTACTGTAAAATGTAGTGACTGTGTATGTTGCAGGGTATCTGTGTGTGGGCGTGTGTGTGAATAAGGGAATGCAAAGTAACCTTTGCACATTACCACTAGTAACAATTCTAAATCCTTTGATATTGAGTTTTAAATCAATGCCATGAGTTATTTGGCTATGTTGAAACTCTGAATGGCCCAATGAACTTGCACAGCTTTCTGTGGCTGTGGTCCAAAGTACACACTTTCACAAAGACAACGCATCAAACCATTTCATTAATAAAGTAGTAAAATAAAGCCACATAATGGGCACCCCTCGATGGTAAAGCAAATCTTTTCCTTTATCCACATGCTCATAAAAAGGAAATATAGCTAAAAACATATGTTTAACCATATGTGAGATGCCCTGTAAGTGTTCAAAGAATTAATTCGAATTAATGGGTTTGGATTAGGATATAAAAGAGTGTGAACTATTTCCTTTAAGATCAATTAGTCTGGCTCTATTTTTTGGTAATAGCAGGAGGTTACTGAAACAATCCATGTTCTGTTTAAAGTTTTTCCGACATTCAGCCCCTCCAATTGCTCAGTTGGTTAAGATACTGCACGGAGTGAAACTGGACCACACTAACTGGCAAGGTCCCCAGTTCAGTCGCTAGTCTATGCTGAGTAAGGTGATCATAATCAGGGTGTTCATTGGGGTGAAGAGATTTGCCTGGTACCGCAAGACCAGAAAGACTACAAAAGTCTTTGCGTGGGTGGGGGAGGGAAGGGAGTGACGTTTTTCACAATCAGTACATTGCTGACTTTGGCAGGTGTGTGCGTCTGATTGTCATCTGCTTAATATATTTACCAAAGAATCACCCACTTGATCACCCATGATCACTGACCTGTGCTGGAATGTTTACATCTGTAGACACAAAGATTGATATTATAGGATCTATTTCCAATGCAAGAATTATTTGTAGCTGTTGGCTGAGGACAAGATTGGGATTGTAGTTTGCTCACAATCAAATAAACTATCAATATTCACCATCACTGCTTGAGAAAGGACATTTTCTCATGTCCTGGAGGTACTAGAGTGGGACGAACAGCTGTTGAATGGAATGTTCAGAAGTCATTCAAAAGGGTAATATTGAACAGCTCTGAAAAGCTTTAATTCAACCTAATAATATAGTCACAGATCAGTTATTTTGCTGCTTTCGGATGATCCAATTTGGATAAACCTAATGCCTGTTTTGTGCAGGAAACCTGATAAATCATTTTAGACTGAGAACTCACCATAACTCAGTTACGGTATCATCGTCAATTCAGAGATGTGTGGAATGGGGAAAGAATCATTCAGACACCACACCTTCACTTTAGAAGGGTAAATATGATACCCAATGTTGTTTTCTGGTAGATGTCTCCCCATCCTGCACAACTGTAGTTTGTTCATGTCTGAAGAATCTTGAAGACAAAATAAGAAGCAAAATGGTTGTGATCAAACTATTTTGCACAAGGGGGTGATAACTGTAGAAGCATATGTTTGGCATTAAAATGTCAGACTCGTATTGGGAGTAAAGAGGGGAACATGACCAAAGACATAGTCAAAGTGGAAGGGCTTGAGACCGACATTGAATGAGGTGAGAAAGAGAACAAGTCAAATGGTTTTGGGGATGGAGTTCCAGAGAGTGAAAGAAAAAGAAAAAAATTACCATGATTTGAATATGCTACTTATCAATGAAGAAATGTCAAACCAAAGACGTGCAGCCAACAGTAAGCCTAGGAAGTCAGTTAGCAATTTTCTTTAACTTGATGTGTGAGAGAAGCAGACAAGCCATATTTTTCTAACTCTCTCAATCCCAAGAAAACAACACCAGAGAGCAAATTTAGGTTGTGAGAGGTAATATAGGACAGACACCAGTAAGCACTATATACCATTACATAAGGGGAATCAAAGCTGGAATGAGTTAGCATGAAGTGTGATTGAGGCCAGGACACAGGATTCATTTTAAATTCAGCCTGATGCTGCGGTGGAAAGACAGCGGGGTTAGTATTGTGGAAGGATGAGATCAAATGGGCTGAAGGGTGTTATTCATCTAGTTTCCTTATGATTTGAAAAGGCAATGTCTTGTGTAGAGATGCTACAGAGAAGGCAACCAGCGTTGCACACGACATTCTGTCAGATTTTGCCAACTTGCAATAGGGCCTTTATAGTAAGTGGGAACAGAACTGGTATTTCTTATTTGTTATTTTTAAGTTAGATTTCTTCTTGTTTGTTAGCTGTTACCTGGTAGTAAGATGTTATGTGTTGTACCCAGGTTCCATAGTTCTTTAACAAGGAGCTTTGCGTGTTAGTAAGCTCAGGCACTACTGTGCATGAAACAGAAATATTTATTTGGCATTCATTGGAAACTGAAGCTTACAGGACTAAAAATAATAATACTTACATTTGATATAGTGCTTTTCACAGCAGGAGGATGTCCCAAAGCGCTTCACAGTATATACGCCGAAGTATAGTGACTGTGTATTTGTAGTTGAACCAGCAGCCCATTTGCGCAGAACAATATCCCACAAACAGCCATAAAGTGAATGACCAATTTTATTTGGGAGATTGTTGGCCAGGACACCAGGAGAAACTCCCTTCTAATTTCAAGTAATGCCGCAGGATCATTAACAGCCACCCGAACATGCAGGTGAGACCTCTGTTTAACACCTCATCCAACGGACAGCCCCTCTGACAATACAACACACCCCAGGACTGTACTCAGGTGGGTTCAAAGTCCCAATGTGGGGCTTGAAGCCATAGCCTTCTGACTCAGAGGCGAGAGTACTACCAACTGAACCAGTCTGATACACTGAACCATTGCACTGTTGCGCATTGTTTCAACCCAGCATGGCATGTGGCCCAAGATATACTGACTGGTAACCTTCTCTCTTCCCTCTGTAAATTTTTCTTTATCCAACTGTGTCTAGCTCACCAATCAAATTTGGTAATGGAAATGGGACAGGGAAACTAATGCCTGTTCTGAGAGAGTTCAACTGCGAAGCCATGAACTCTCCATTCCTATTACAAACATTTCCATTTAATAAAAATGTAGTTACCATGATAATTCAACAGCAGAACTGTCAACAGCAGGAGAATCCTAGGAGTGACATTTAGGATGAGCAAGTTCAATACCTTCACTTTTGCTTAATTTGTCCAAATACATGTTAGTGTCTAAACCAAGTTGAATGACATTTGGCAGATCAAACATATGTTGATGCAATTTCGTAAACACACATAGCTTAGATGTGCCAGAAAAGTGAGATATTCACTAAACTCTTATTAATAAATATGCAGTTTCCCAGAAATATTTTTTCAACTTTCATACAGAGCAAAGGACAGGAATTCGAAGCAGTTTCTGTTCCTTTCTTATAGGTCTTGCAAGAAAAATAAACAGTGTTTGCATGAGACCCTAATTTAGGACAGCAGGAGTGGATAAAGCCTTTGTTCTGCTGGATTATGGCTGCACAAATAATGATCTAAACGTCTGGAAGATGAAACAAGAGGTAGCTTTCCTCACAGTCGTTCAGTAATGCTGGGGCTAGAACGGTTCGCACTCAAAATCCTTGGCGGATGGTTGGTAATTGAAAGCAGCCTAGCAAGGCTCAGGAAGCTGAGATGGAATAAAATGTTTGTTCCTTTGCCAGATGAACCCACCCCTCTCATCCTAATAAACCTTCCTAACTGCTCTTCACAGCATTGTTTGAATTATTTATGACGTATTGATACAGATGGCTTCTTGAATGCAAGACTCAGTGTCTTAGTACTCAAAAGTTTCAGATGCTACTCACACTGAATGTCAAGTTTGACTCAGAAGCACTCTGGTTTCTAGTTCAGTAAGTTGTGGGTTCAAGCCCCACATTAATACTTGAGTTGTTGGTTGCAGTGTATTGTTAAGGGAGGGCTGCATAGAAATGGTTATCATGTTGAAAGTGCTTCATAAGTAAATTAATTTGAAAATGCAATGAGATGAATAACCAAATGTAATCAGATTTTAGTGAATTAGGATGAAGAATATCGGCTATTATACCTGGAGCTTTTCTTACTATTCTTTGAAATAATGGAATATAATCAATCTAAACCACCAAAATAAGCAAACAGGTCTTTGGTTTAACGTTTCATTTAAATGAAACTTGCCTGCATAATGTGAGTTACAATATTTACAAGGACTTATCGAACACTGGAGTCCGATTGAAAAACCTTGAAACAAAGATATGACCCTAAACAAGAGCAAATGTAGCAACAATTCTATATTTCCAAAAGATTAGAGGAGAATTTTCTATTCCCATCAATTTATTAAATATACCTGAAGCAAGCCAGCTAACATTCTATGTTACTAAAAATATTATAGCCCTCCGCAAATTCTGGAGGAGTTAGGTAATTTCATGACAGCAGCAATCTCCTTCCAATTAAATGTTATCTGCAGCAAACATTTGTCAAACATACATTATTAGTCATTTTCTTTCAGCTGGAAGCCAAAAATGCATAATTACGCATTGGTTATTATAACTGCCTCTTCTCGGTTTACTTTACCAGCAAACAATTTTAGAACTATTTTGTAACATGACTACAATGGTTCCAAGTTTTCTTTGTCGATGAATATTTAAGCAGCGATGATCTTTAGCGCTAGTAACACCAACTATAAGGATCTGTCCACGAGAACTGTTTGGTGCAACATCAACAATTCAGACAAAGCCTTGGATCAAGAGAAAGATTTCCTGTAAAACTCTTCCATTTTACCAGCAGTCGAGGTGCTATGCATAAAGTGCCTACATTTTCTTCTTATCATCAGTCCTATTGCTGGCATACTAACTGTTGCAATGTGGTGCAAATACATTTGTGGCAAGTGGAGTTATATGGGTGAATGTGTGAGTTGTTGGCATGCTTTCAAGCCACTGTTCACGTTCTAGCACCACAGTGCAGTGTGGGATGGAGGAAACAGCCCCACAACCTGCTGAGAGTTAAACTGGACCATTTGCCCTCTTAATGAGCAGTAAAAAATCCCTGAAAAATGTCTTGCATTTTATTTTTAAACTTTGTCAGATGTTGTACAAAGGTCTACATAGTGGTTTATTTTACCTAGTTGTAAATGGAAATGGAATATTAGTTCCCTAGTTATGCCTCTTCCAAGGTGGTCTTCCATGCACCACTATGCTGATGACCGAGAATTATTTTGCAAGGCTGGCGATGTAGTTCTGTATTGATTGAAATGGTTTTATGGTCCACCTCTCTCCCTCGCAGTGAGATCAGCACCATTAAAATAACAGTGGTGGAGGCAGGAGATGCACCTAATTGTCAGACCACTGACTTTTCCTGGGTTCTGCTCCCTTTATTTCCATAGTGGCAATTGGGGAAGTGAAATTCTAAAGTATTTGCGCGACATACACAATGATTTGAAACATGTTTCCACCCATACAAGAGACAGCAAGTCCCCTCACTCCGGGGACTTCGGGACATAAAGGAAACTCGCTGCATTTGTTCTCTGTTGCCCAAAAGACAAGTCATGGTGGGGTGGATTGGAGCGAGATAATATGGTACTATGTGTACATTTGCAGAAATGTATAACAACTTTATAAGGGTGGAACAAAGACCTCAGAGACATGCACTCACAAAAACTTTAGAAGTTTATTTTTGCAATCGACTCCATGGGAATAACAGTAGCAGACGCTGAAGGATGTGCCTAAGCATTTTTGCTCCCTGTTCTTTTCCAGGTTCTACTAGCATTATTTTTGTACCAGCAAATGGGAATTCCTTTTTATTATCCTGACTTATTTCCCTTTTGAGGTTCCAGAGCAATGAAACTAAATTCCAATATTACTGTTGGAGGAGTGCTTTCTTTAATATGGAAATCCTCTAATAGCTGTGCTAGCCTTAACTAATACCTTTTCTGGTACTTGACAAAAAAACACTGAAAATCTTAAAATGTTGCAGACTTGAATATTATATTGATATTGGGGAACCAGTTCCTGTGGTGTTTCTCAAACACTGGCTGTCACTCAAGTTGTTTTTGAAATCACCACATTTCTATTTAAGCGCTCTGAGATGCTACCCTGCCTGAGGGTGCTACATAAATGCGAGTTGTTGTTGTACAGCAAAGCTGCTCTATTTTTTTTGATGGACGGGTGTCTGACACATGTGGAAACCCATTGCCATGCTTAAGAGTATCCATACCAAACTGAGAGTTTGATGCATACCACCTACACATGGAAATTTCTATGTCTGGAATGAACTGCACACTCTCCCCTCGGAGGGACTCACATTGCTTAATTCTGAAAAGTATTCAATGTAGGTTTGCAAAAGCCAAGGCTTGAGGATTGGGGACCCCAGAGTGTGTGTTGGGGTACTGTTGGAGTTTAACCAGCTAAAGCCTGCAAGCTTTCAGTTGCTTGTCCAGCTGGGACCACCCTACCTGTTAAGGCTTTGACTTACAAGGTTAACTAGAGATGAGTGGGAAGAATCCCTGCTCCGGCAACCCTTTAAGGCAACCCTTTAAGTTCTTCTGATGAGCCAGAGTGGCTGGTTTGTTATCAGCAGTGCCTTGTAATACTGCAGAATCACCTGACACAGGAACCAGACTACCAAGATTGCCACAAAGGGATGACTCGAGACTGCAATTTGAAGACATTTATGGCATGTGGTGTTCTTTAGGTGAATATGTGAGTGTTCAGCATGTTTTCAAGCTGCTGTTCACATTCTCACACCACAGGGCAGTGTAGGAGGTAAGAGAACAGCCCCACAACCTGCTGGTAGTTATTTGTCCCTCTTAATGAGCAGTTAAAATTCCCACAAAATGTCTTACAATTTGTTTTAAATTGTTGCCAGGTGTGGCATAAAGTTCTACACGTTGATGTTAAGGTGAAATAGAATCATAATAATCCTTGCATCCAATATACTCAATGTAATACACTTCATAATGTTGATTACTTCTGATCTTTGTTGTGGAAAAATTATTGTTACTTGACAGCTCACAACGATTGATATATTTGTTAATTGGTTGAAATTCAAGAAATAGTTTAACACAAATATACAGAGACTAAACTTTGATGGTGTGACAAGGGAGCTTGATAAGGGTAAGGCTGTGGATATTGTATATCTGGATTTCAGTAAGACCTTTGATACAGTTCCTCTTGAGAGACCGAAAGTAAATAAACCGGGAATCAGTGGAGGTATATTACAATGGATACGCAATTGGTTGACCGGAAGAACCCAGAGGGTGGTGGTACAGGGAATGTCATCAGACTGGGAAAATGTCATCAGTGGAGTTCCACAAGGGTCTGTTTTGGGACCTCTTTTGTTTAATATTTTTATAAATGTTCTGGAACTAGGAGTCACAAATGCAGTGGCTAGGTTTGCAGATGACACCAAGCCAATGAAGGTGGTAGATTTGAACATACTTAGGAACTGGGCAGATTGGTGGCAGATGAAATTTAATGTGGAGAAATGTAAAATACTTCACATGGAGACAAAAATTCCTGGAAGGGACTATTATTTGAATGGAAGGAAAATAATATGTATTGAAAAGGACCTGGGGGTCCTGATTGACAATAAGTTGAAGTTCTCCCAACAATGCTCTGTGGGAGTGAGTAAAGCAAATCAGATGTCGGGATGTATCAAAAGATCAATAGCAAGCCAAAATAGTGGGATAATCCTGGGGTAATCCAAAATAGTGGTGTAATAGTGGACTATATAAATCATTGGTGAGACTACACTTAGAGTGCTGTGTGCAGTTCTGGTCGCCGCAGTACAAAAAGGATTTTGGAGAAATCGAGAAGATACAGAAGAGGGCAACCAAAATTATTGAGGGACTGGAAGGACTGGCCTATGAGGAGCGACCAAGTAAATTGGGCATGTTCATGCTGGAAAAGAGAAGATTGAGAGGCAACATGATTGCTGTCTTTAAGATTCTAAAGGGGCAAGACAATATATGTCACGACAGGCTGTTTCAACTTGTCCAGTAAAACCAGAGGGCACAGCCTGTGATTGAAGGGGGGTAAAATCAGAACGAATCTACGCAAACACTATTTCAGTGAGTGAATAGTGAACCTGTGGAACAGGTTGAGGCAGGAATTGTTGATTCTTTCAAACACAGATTGTATAGTTTTCTTTTAGGAAATAACATTATGGGGTATAGTACATAGGTAGTTCGGGACATATGTGCAAGCGACCGCCAGGAAGGTGGAGGCGAACTAGATGGACCTTGGTCTTTTTTCATCTAGCATTTCTTACATTCTTATGTTTTTATGTAAACTAGGTATAATATTCCTCCTCTTACTCCTCTGTACTCCCCCGGGTCCTGAACAGTACTTTTGCAATTAACAAACAATTTTTGGCTTCTTTGTAATGTTAAAACAAAAACAGAAGTCGGTGGGTCAGGCAGCATCTATGGAGAAAGGAAAGTGAGTCAACATTTCGAAACATTGACTCACCCAAAACATGAACTGTAATGTGTTGAACTCTGAATGATCTCAACATTGACAAACAGAACAAAATGGCCTGTTAATTGACTTAAAGCAATGCTGATCTCATTGATTCATGACACAATTTATTGCTTGAACAATTGAAAATAGAATTTGTATTCTCACTATAAGCAGTAATTCCACTATGACTGTGATTTTAAAGAAAACACAGAATCTGATTCCTTTTGTAATAATTAAAATCAGATTCAAGTGTGATAACGCTGCAACATCCAAAGTAAGAGTCAAAAGGTACTTTTTGAGAAATTTCAATCCTCAGATCATCTTTGTGATAATGACAAGCTGAATTTGATATCTTAATCAAGAGTTCCAGTTTGGAATATCACAAACCATTTGATGATAGTTGAAAAATGCCATTTATAATTTCTGCCACGTTAATCTACAAAAACAGTCACTGTACTTCACAGTAAATCCTGCGAAGCACTTTGAGACTTGCTCCCAATCTGAAAGCCGCTATATCAAATGCAAGGATTATTATTGTTAATATTATTATGGTTTCCTTTAGAAGAAATAGAATGTTTACAGTTAAAGTCAATTCTGTTCATTTAATTCAATGTAAACTCCAGCAGCTCTTGCTAATGTGGTCCACAAAAAAAACTTTCTTCATGACTGTTGAAATACTTAAACCTGATTTTGTTCCTGTAGAAAATGAGGCAAAAAAAACTCCAAGCTGATAAAAACACAATTAGAATAGTATATTTACTTTTTTAAAAAATAAATCTATCCGTTTGTGTAATATCAGCAACAACAATAACAAAATTACATTTGTATAGCGCCTTTCATATTGGGAGGGTGTCCCAATATCAGATCAAAGTTAGAGTGTATTTTTTGTGTTCTGATTTTCTTGAATGCTGAAATCAATCCCTTACAGTTTGCAAGTTGCAGGTGGTCTTATTCTGCAGTACATCCAGCTCAATAGCTTGGTATCAAGTGTATCAGATCAGATTAGTAAAATTCAGGCTTTTCTTTCTTTTTTTCTTTCTTTTCCAGCTGATCCAAAACTTTGCATACTCACCCGTACTATAACTACGTATCCCCATCACACCAGTTCTAGCCAGGCTCCACTGGCTCCCTATCGCCAAATGGATCGATTTCAAGATTTCACTCGTTTTCCTATCCCTTCATGCCCTGGCACTCTGAACTGCTTATCCGCATCCCATTACCCGCTGCTCGACTGGCTTCAGGCTCCTGCATGGCCCTCGTGCCCTCCGTTCCACCATTGGGGGCCGCGCTTTCAGCCACTGCTCCCTGAAACTCTGCCACACTCTTGCTCTATCCCTTCACCTTGCCCCTTCCTTCCCCATTTTTAGATCACGCCTGAAGATCTTCCTCTTCGACCGTGGATACAGTCCTGTCCCCCCTCCCCCGCCTCAATGTCGTGCTCCGCCACTTTGAAGCACACTGGGACACTGCATGAGGGGTGCTAAATAAATGCAAGTTGTTGCTTTTCCTTTTTCTCTTCCTTTCTCTCTCTATCTTTCTCTTTCTTTCTCTCTTTTTCTCTTTCTCTCTTTCTTAAAAAGTTTTTAAGGGTCAGCGTTGAATAAAAGTACTCAAAAATCAAGATGTGGTATTTATGTGCAACATATGCTTGGAAAATAAACGGAACCAAGTCTTTGAACACAGCTGCATTGCAGCCCTTGCTGGGGCTGGCATTTAACATGTATTTTCAAAAAGAGCACGATCAGCATCCTTAATAGTATTACACACAAAATATTTGGTTAAATTGCACAGGCTTATTAGAACAGTGGAAAAGCAAGGGATTATCCACTTTGAGCAGAATATCCATGGACCATTTATCAAGAGGTGTGTCAATGTGTCTGCCTAAATGTTTTAATTTCACAGTTCCATTTTATATCTACAACTGCATCACAAAAAATACAGGACATTTACATTTTTGTCCTATTGCATAACCACTGTTATTTCACAAATGTGAGAAATCACTTTTAGTGCTTTGGGAGGCAAAGGTATTTTCCATAGACAGGATTTTTTTAATGTTAAATAAATCATTAGTTAACAATTTTCTTTGAGTCGTTGACAGTTTGCTGCAAAAAGTCACCTAAGAAAACATAGTTGGTGAAAATGGACCCGCTTTGGACCACTTTTACGTTTTGAGAGCCAGATCACAAGATACTCACCGTTTTCTGCCACTTGGTGTTGATGTCTGTATTAATGTGCGGCTCTCATGGTAAAACATAATTCTAAATAAAAGGGCGGAAAATGAGTTATGGACAAATGGGAAAAACAGAGGAAGAAAAGTCTGGAAGGGAATTTGTTTGGAATAGTTCTAAAATTACATGGCCTGTCAAGACTTTTCGTATCGACATTAAGCATAGGACACTAGCCATCAAACCTAGAGGCATTGTGGTTTCATGCGGGACAGCTCACATCAAGACTTGTGGTATTGTAGTCACACATAGGATGACTCAATTACATTTTAGTGTTATTGTAGTTATGAATACAACAAGATTATATCACATCTGCTAGTACTGTGGTTATGAAAAGGGAAACATCTATCAACTCTAGTGGTATTGTGGTTATGTATCAGACAGCTGTCACTATTATGGACATATAATCGGTAGCTAAACCAAATACATGCAAACAGAGTGACCTAACTACCTATAAGACAGATCATAACAAATGAGGTAGAGTGAAGAACCAGAGAGAATCAATTGTATAATGACAAAAAGGAGAGTAACACTAGCAAAAATGAAATGGTTTTCAGGAGATCCTGCCATGAGATTATTGAGTTCTCTGCCATCTGATACAAAGGTTAAAAGCAAAATCTTAGAGAATTTTTAAAAATGGGAAGGAAAAAGAATGTAAAATATACAGATTTACATTTCATAGAGCCTTTCACGTTGGGAGGATGTCACATAGTCCAAGAAAGTTGAGGGCTTGGATTTGGGAGAGGAGGGGCCCAAGAGGGTAAGAGGCTAGGGTTGGGAGGGGAAACATACTGAAGGCGCAGTAAATGAAAAATGTCCTGAGATGGATCTTGAAGGAGGCAAGGGAAGCGACGAGGTGAAGGAACTCCAGGATGGAATTCCAGAGAGTGGGGGCAGATCAGCTGAAAGCTGGGCCGTTGATGGTGAGGCTGGCAAGGGATATGAAGCAGGACAGTGCTGGAATGTAGGGTTTAAAAGATTGGGACAAGCAAAGTAAGCGTTCCAAAAAGAATAATCTGGGCAAAAAGAGAAATGAAATCAAAGCAGATTGCATTAGAGCAGACAAAGTATTTCAGAAAAGATGTGAGGTAAGTGAGATAATGGAGGGAGTTAAAAGTATAATTTTTCACAACATAATTCACTCTGGTGGTAATGCTGCAACAGATAAATAAATTGGGGTGAGATCCGTTCTTACCTCCGGGCAATAAACGAGTCGGAAATGCTGAGGCCATTACAAAATGAACGTTTGTAGGAGGCCAGGCAATGGAATATACATCTGAGTCACAAAATAAAGATGTCTAGAGTGCATTGGTGGAAACTCTGTGAAGCTCATTAGCCATGGATGGAAGATAACAAATGTAATTGCAGTCTTTAGGCATGGTCAGAAGCAATTATAGCCTGATATCAGCAAGATATCATCAGAATTACAAGGAAAGCAATTCAAGAGAATCTAATGAGACAATGGGAGGCAATAAATCCCAGGCGACACTGGTTTATGAAATGCAATAGCTGCCTAACTATTTATTAGAATTCTTTGAGGATGTAAGAGTAATTCTTTGAGGATGTAAGAGTTGATAAGTGAAGAAACAATGAGAGGCATTAAGTATCACGATTTCATGAAAGAATTCAGAACAGTGAAAACAAAAAATTTATGGTGCAGCAAATGCTCATAAAATCCAAGATCGTAATTCTCACTTAGAAATAAGAGAGTAATCAACAATGGCAGCAGTATAATTGTACAGCTGTGGCCCCTCCAATCACTAATAACTTTGATGAAGATGTTACAAGCAGAAGCATCTTCGTTAAAGTTGTTTATCCTTCATTTGGTCAACTCAGTGTCTAACACTCACTAGAAATCATGCTTAAGAATATCCGAACCAAAATACTGAGAGGTTTACGTATGCATGGCTTCTATGCTTGTCTGCTCTCTCCATGCTCACCTAATCTCAGAAAGTATTAGGTGCAGGTAGGCAAGAATCAAGACTTGGGAACCCGAGAGTAGGCAATGGGGTTCTGCTGGGTTTTTACTTTCCACTGGGATTGCTCTTATCTTTGGGTCGGAAGGTTTGGGGTTCAAGTTTAGTTATGGAGGCATTGAATGGGAGCAAAAAATCCAACAATGTGGAGGTGAGACAATTGAGAGGGGGCCTGATAGAACTGTTTTAGATTATGAAAGGATTCAATAAGATGGACGTTAATAGGTGGTTTACACGTTTGGTGATTCCAAAACAAAATGTAAGATAGACGGGATCTGATCTAAAAGGTAGTTCAGAAGGAGCTTGTTTACCCACGGGGTATTTAAGAGGAAACTTGAATTCATGAGGGAGAAGGAAATAGATGAGTATAGGTAGAGGCTTGTGTAATTCTATTAATTATCCCATTGAATTTTGCATTTTTCAACCATATTTGTGATACCTAATAAACTGTTGAACTACGTTGTTTTATGGTATAAGAGATTACTAAGGATGAGTCAAACAAGGTAAGGGTATAGAGGTATATCCATGGAGAACAATGTGTTTTTCTTATATTTCATATGATTATCTGTGATTCTGAATGCCATTCATCGTGTAAATCTGAGATGAGCTAGTGGAAATTGCATGGAGCCTCACCTGTAAGACAACCAGGAGGAGATGGTTTGAGAAGCAGTTCAATTTGCACTTGTTCACTATGAAAACATAGGTTATTAGATTAGGTTACTTCGCCCACAAAATATACATTCAAATTCACTTTATAGTATATCCTGTGAAGCACTTTGAGATGTTTCAACAACATGATTAAGGTGCTGTATCAAATGCAAAGATTATTATTATAGGTTCACATTATTACAGGCTCCACTTCCCCATGTTCTAATAAACGTTCTGTAGATTGGTTATTTAGGAACTTTTAAAGATGTGAGCCTGGCTCAGTTGGTAAGAATCATCTCTGAGTCAGAAGGTTGTGGTTATGCACAAGGTAGCCTTAAGAGCTGTCATAAGAATAATTCTACTACTACTGTGCCTGGTATGAAGTTTTCAATACATACCACTACATCACTAGACATGATATAAACTGACTTAAACGTGAGGATAATAAAATTAGACTTGACATGAACTTCTTTGCATAACCACAGTAGCACTGCTGGATTAATAGTGTATGAGCTGTACAATACCTAAACTCAATACAGTACCAGTAGACTTCAAATAAACTGCACTAATCATAACTGCAATAACACTGGACATGCTGTGACAGCTCAGATCAGGTCCAGTAATATTGTGGTTATGTCTGTGACACAGTAAGCGATAACATGGTGCAGGTCATATCAAGTCTAGTTTCATTGTGTTTATGGACTGGACAGTTCAATCAAATCTAATGGGTTTTGTGATTTTGTACAAAACATCTCCTATCAAAATTGCTTCCATTTTAATTGCGCAATAGGGAGCAATCAAATCTAGCAATACTGTAATCATATATAAGATAACTCATTTTAACTTCATATGTGGCTATGTAAGAAAACCTCATATGCTGTAAAAAATAATTGTGGCTGTGTTACGAATGGCTCATGTTAAGCAGCGATGGTTCTGTTACATGTAGCATACTATAAGCATACACTAATAATCTTTGCATTTGATATAGCGGCTTATTACATCATTGAGAAATCTCAAAGCGCTTCACAGAATATACTGTAAAGTGAATTGACTATATATTTTGTGGGCGAAATGTGGCAGCCAATTATTACCCCCAGAAAGCAATCCACCAATCGAATAACAGCCGGGTTCCTAGTTACTGCTAGGTAAGAGGCGTGTGGAGTAAGGAAACTTGCCTAAGGTTTGGAGCCCGGGTTCTCTCGCTTGCGAGACGAATGCTCTAACAAATATGCTGCAGCACTCCATTCGAATAAAAGAATACATATAGCGTCTTAACACGTTGTTGAGATGTCCCAAAGCATTCCACAGATATGCAGTAAAGTGGATTGACTGTATTTTGTGGGCAAAACGTGGCAGCAGTTGCGCACAGCAATGTCCCACAAACAGCCATGTGTGTGTGACCAGTTTTATTAGGGGTTTTTGTTTTCAAATAGTGCAATGGGATCTTAAAGTCCACCTAAACAGGTAAGCAGAAGCTCGGTTTAACCTTTCATCCGAACAATGGTCCAACAATGCAACACTGCATTGGAATGTCATCTTAGACTATGTTATTCCAAGTCCAGTTGTTGGGCTTGAACCCACAACCTTCTGACTCAGAAACGAGAGTGCTATCACTGAACCAGACTGACACACATGCAACAGATATAATATTATCTGTGGAATATCTGACAATACAGAATCTATTATTCAATTTAATATAATATATATTTATATAGTGCCTTTCATGTCAGAAGTATATCTTAAAGTCTTGTAGACTGTTGGCTGGGCACCTGAGTTGGGGAATGGGAGCTGACTCAGGTGGAGAGGGCACAAATGACCAAAAGCTTGGGCGAAGAGGTAAGTATTGAGGTGGGCTTTGAATGTCAAGAGGGAGGGGGCAAGTCGGATTTACTCCAGGATGGATAGTACAGCTACCGATTATGTAGCCCATATCAATCCTTGTGGTATTTGTGTTTTGTTTTACTTTGTCTCGGGCTGTGGGGGATGCTGGCATGGCCAGTGTGTATTGCCTATTCCTGATTACCCCAGGAAGGCACTGGTGGTGGGTTTGATCTTTAAACCACTGCAGTCTTTGCAGTAGTGGTATTCCCTCGATGGTGCGGGACAGCGAGTTCCAGGATTTTGACCCAGAGATGATGAAGGAAAAGTGATGTGTGTCCACATCAGGGTGGTGAGTGACTCAAAGCAGAACTTGAAGGTGTTCTGATGAATACCACCTCTTGTTCTTCAGGATGCTAGAGGTCCCAGGGCTGGGAAGTGCTTTGGAAGAATACTTGTATTCTGTGAGCATTGGCCGCCAAGTTATCACGAAGGTGAACTTACCACATATTACCTATCTGCATCCTGACAGTCCTAAGTACTCTGAGATGCTACTCCGCCATATAAATGCAAGTTGTTGTTGTCGATGTTATTTTGACTGTACTCACTGCACATCACACCTTTATCTGTAATGAAAACAGCAGTCACTGTGAACACTCAGCAGGTCAGGCAGCATCTATGGAGACAGGAAAGTGAGTTAACATTTCAGGTTGATGTCTTTCCATCGGAACTCTATCTATGTCCTGTTTGTCATGTGTTTGGGGCATCAGTGACTACAAACCACAAAATTAAGTGCGGCCAAGATAATGTAGTTTATGCGATTAGATGCAAAAAATGCCAGATCTTGTTTGGCGTGGCCTTTGAGCACTTTGAGACATGTTCACACTGTGATAAGATGCTATATCAAATGCAAAGATTATTGCTGTTGTAATGTTATGTTAGCCTACATTTNAAAAATCTGCCAATCGTTTATTGACCAGTTTTTGAAACCTGTTTATCTTTCTTACATTTGTCACTTGGTCATCTTGGTTCCATGTGTAAATGTTATAAGTGTTCTCCTCCTGGCTAGTTATGAACGCTGTGACCAGAACGGAACTTGGATCAAATCAATGTAGAATTATAATACACACACTAGGAACATAGGAACATAACATCAGGAGTTGTCCATTCAGCCCCTCAAGTCTTTTCCGCAATTCTATAAGATCATGGGTGATTTGTACATCAACTCCAATTACCCACCCTGCCCATATCCCTTCATAGCCTTGCCTAACAAATATCTATCCAACTCACTCTTGAAAATTGAATGGAATGTAGTATTTATTAACCTCTCAAAATCTTAACCAGAGGCCTACATTTTTATATATCTGCTCTCAATCCATAAGGAGCCCACTGTGAAAAAAACACATAGCAGCATCTGACAATAGCACAAAAGAACATCCATTGAGAGCCACTCACTGAAAGTGCTACTCACTCTGTTTTAAAATGTAATCTATTATGATTCTGAAAAGAAAACACAACTTCAGATTTTGAGACTTGTTTAATTTGTTGTGCTTTGTAAAAATTCAAGGATTATTCAGCAATTCTGATTTTTTCACGATTCCTACTAATTCTTTTTTCTCGGAAAATCTGCTAACTAAAAATTCTTATTGTCTTTCAGCTATCAAAGAATAAAATCAAAGACTGCTTATATGTGCTTTTAAATAATTTATGGCAATGGTATAGTGTTGATTAGATAGACTGCACATATCCAGTTAGAGAATTGATTTCTCCAGTGTTCCACTCCTCCAATGTCCAAACATGCAAGTAGATACTCAGGGTTAATAGGGATAAGCTATTTTCACTGGTAGGGGAAGCAGTGATTAGTGAAAGGAGAACTTTTTTTTCACATAGAGAGTTGTTTGGATGTGCAATGCCCTGCCACATAAGGTGGTAGGGGTACAGTCCTTTGTGGGTTTCAAGAGGGATGTAGACCAGTATATGAAAGTTAGAGGTTTTCAGGGATAAGGGGGTAGAGTAGGCAGTTGGATTGAAAAAACATCTTGCTCTGAGAGCCGGAGCAGAGTCAGTGGGCAAATGGCTTCCTCTGCTCTGTATATATTTCTGCAGTTCTACTTTTTACAATACTGGTGGAGAAATTCTTAAAAGACTTTACCGAAAAAACATTTTCAAAATTAAGGTTATATTTAAGAATCTGCTCAGCTCTGGATGTTCTGTAAATGCTACAAAGATAGAGTAATTCTAGACCCAGGTGGAATTATTCACCTATCATTCTATTACTACAACAACTCAATGAACAGTGAAAGGTTCATAATATTGCTGCAGCAACTGTCCACGATGTTTGGTTTAATTCCAGATGTGAGTGGATTAAAAGGGAATGCGGTTTATTTACCTTGAGAGTTTTGTGTGACTTTTAGTGCTTTTGAAGTGGGATATTAGTATGAAAACAAACAAGAGTACTTTTATTGGATGGTAGAATAGTATATCATCTTTTAAAATGTTGCTTTGGGGACGTGCTTTATAAAAACATGTTACAAAGAGGTGTATACTGCCAGGAATCAGCAGCACATTAATAATTGAAACTCTCTTTTGTCAATATCATGGCATTAAGAAAGTAATCCAAATAAGTTAGCAGATTTTATGTGGGAATAAGAGAACGAAAGGTAGTTCAAAAGCTAGCTAGTTAGACACCAAGTGAGATCCAAGGACTTTTATTGCATTGTGGTCTTCAGTTCTGGTGTTCTGACCATTTCTGTCAACCATTAATATCTGACTCACTATGAGCAATTTTTACCTGTACTTTAGGAAAGCATTTTACCTCTACTTCTTACTTTTGTGTTTGCGTTTTTTATTTGTACAGGAATTTTATCTGAATAGTGGGACCTAACTTCTAGCCAAAAAGGTAGACTTCTGGAATTTGTAACAGCTTGCAAACATTCTTTTTAGTAAGAAATGTGCTTCAGCTTCTTATGTGGGTAAAAATGCCGTCAGTGCAATATTGGCCAGTGTACTCTGTGAAGTGCTTTCAAATGTCTCAAAGACGTGATAAGACCCTATATCAAATGCAAGGATTATTATTATTATTAAGGGGATCTCCTGTTGCAGCTGAGCTTCTACGAAGGTGCTACAAGTACGGTGAAAAAAGTTTTTATAAAGCAGACCTTTCAATGTTTCAAAACTTCAATAATTATTATTTTCTGATTTAAACCAGGAATATCATCTGCAAAACCCCAATATTATTGGTTTTGCTATTTTATGTTGACTATTTCAAAAATGTCTTATCTCTTCTGCAAGGCAATTAGATAAGCCCATTGCTTTGACTGATGAGCACAGTGCACAATCATGCCGTTTGCCTACAAAATACATTCACTCCACTTTACAATATATCCTGTGAGGCGCTTGAGACGTCCGTCTGATGTGAAGGGCATTATATCAAATGCAAGCTTTTTTATATATATATATATGTGTATATTTGTACTTTTCAGAGTGAGAGATCTTCAGTGAGAGTTGGAGAATGGAACACATTTTTCACTTGTGTGTCAGCATCAAGTACTGTTCAGTTCAGGTGTAGCAAAGTCAGCTGCACAGCGGATATGCTTCACTTTCCCACCTCAGAGACGCATCCATTACTTTGTTTCTTCCACTTCCCAAAGCAACCATCAAAATGACCTTTCTGATGGAGAGTTTCAATATAGTGCCAATTTTTTGAACTCTTATCTACAAGAAACTGGGTTGAGGCTGTCCAAATTCATGACATGTACATCCGGCAGAAAAATGAGATTTTCACCCCACAGTCTGGCCTGAATTTGAACTCAGGTCCTAGGAGTGAAAGAACAGTTTAAAAATTGACTTGTGTCCCAGTTTCCCAAAATATTATTCAACAGAAATGACAGGTAGTTCAGAATGAGGTTTGATTTTTGTGCTTAAATGATTTCCGTAAACTCCTATAGTTTTACTCTTACCACTTAATGTACAGTCCACAAAATATACAATCAATTCACTTTACAGTAAGCACTTTGAGACGCCTCTAAGACATGATAAGGCGCTGTATCAAATGCAAGAATTATTATAATTACTTACAATGTTATATAAATCTGTTGATTATTCTGTAACCTCGTATCTCACCCCCAGCTGTCCATTCTTGTTGCCATTGTTGCCAATATCTCCACAGCAGTAAGTCTGTAAACTTGAAACACAAGGATTATTTTCTGACAGGTCTCAGTCTCTCAAGCTGACCACCCTCCCATGGTAGTAATAATTTACTCTGTTGTCATGGACCATGGCCCGTGCTCCCATAACTGTTGTAATTCCAAGGAATTCATCATGGTTTGAAAAGTACAGCCAGGAAAATAAAGGAGAACAGCAATCTATTGGGATATTACATGTTAGGGAGAAGGAGAGATTTGCATGTGGTCAGATAGCTTTTTAATACGTTCCATGTGTATTCTCATTAACACTGAGCAAGCCCTCTGCACCTCCTCACAGAACAAATGCTTCACTGAAGGAACAGGATTAACGACACCAACAGCCTCATCTGGTTGATTAATTTGCAGCATATTGTAAGGGGCTTGAATTTCAATATTTTTGCATCCCAGGTAAAAAGCAAGCATTTGAAATAATAGTCACAATCCCTGTTGGTATATGAGTGTATTTAGGAGCGGGTGGGGAGGTTTTGAAACTGCTACATTATAACCAGAGAATCTTAGAAGTTTGCAGCATAGAAGTTGGTTGTTCAACCCATCGTGCTCGCTCTCTGAATCTGTTTGTTCCCATTTTCCTGCCTTTTCCTCATTTCTTTTAAAATTCCTCCTTTTCAAATACAAAACTAATTCTCTCTTTAAAGTTAATATGGATTCTGTCTCAAACACTGTTCTAGTTATGGCATCCCACATCCTAACAATGTCCTCTATAAACCAAATTGCATCTAAGGTCTCCTTTTACTCTTTCCATAATCATTTTAAATGTATGCCATCCAGTTACTGACTCAATGACCAGGGAAATCATTTCTCCTTGAAACCCTTCAAGGTCAATAATCAAAACCCTTTGTAATTTTTAAACATTATAAGAAGAGTGAAACAGAAGAGGTTGTGAAAGTGCACCTCTCCTGGTGACCAAGTACAGAAACAAGTATAATAATCCTTGCATTTCGTATGGCATCAGAAGGACTTCTCAAAGCATTTCACTTGATTTACTATAAAGTGCATTGACTGCATATTTTGGACATGAACACAGCAGCCAATCTGCAAATAGCAATATTCCACAATCAGCCATGAAGTGAATAACTTTCAATCGGGGTCAACATTTTAAAAAGAAGGAAGCTTCTCTCCTCCAGTACCTTGGTTGACAATGTTCCAAATAAAATTGGTTATTTACTTCATGGCAGTTTGCGGGACATTGCTGTGTGCAAATTGGCTGCCACATTCACCTACAAAGTACAGACACTCCACTTTGCAATATATCCTGTGAAGCGCTTTGAGACGTCCTTCTGATGTGAAAGGAGTTGTATCAGATGTTATTATTATTATTAAAATTCAATTTTCATAACTAATTAAACAGCTTCACAAGTTTAGAATCTCAAAGGTAACAGAAGTGCCTCATGTTGACCTGAGAGAATTCTGCTTCAAGTTGTATTGGAGTGAGTGCCTGTACATTGGGGTAATGTACTTTTCATTATTGTTGCACTCTAATACTTCCGAATCCTGAACAACCAATTCCATTTTTTAATAGCATTATGTTTTTGACCCCATTATGTGAACTCCTCTAGGGCTTAATAGATTTATGAGACTTTTCAATAACAGCAATAACAACTTAATAATCCATGCATTTAATACAGCACCTTTCACACTGGAAGGATATCTCTGTAAAGTGTATGGATTGAGTTTTGTCAGCAAACACAGCAACCAATTTAGACATAGCAACATCACACAATCTTCCATGAAGTGAATTAAGTATCTGGGAGATTTCTGACCAGGACACCAAGAAGCTCCCTTCTGGTTTTGAATCTTTTCCATAGGAAAAATGTCTAGGAGCAAGTTCTGGAATATATAGGCTTAAACAGATAAAATACTATTGTTTTTACTGTTCAGTAGATACAGTAAGGATTCACTTCTTTCCCACTTCCAGACATCCTTTAAAAAAAAAGGAAAATAGACAGGGGAAACAAACCAAATTTACATGGAATATACATGGGAAAAAGTGTGATGTACAGGAAAACTTCAATCATAAACCTTGGTTGATATACAGGAAAGTTGCTATGGAAATGTAGGAAAATATTGGGAAATGCAAAAGTCCTGGAGAATTCTGAGCCTGAATTGGCAGTGAACCATGGAGCTAGTCTACGTTTCCGGCTCTGTCTCACTTCTCAAAATAATGTGACAACCATGAAAGTGCATGAGATGTCGATCTTTCCAGTAACACTTGGAACATCAGCTCTGACTTTGGCTGCACATAGAGTGCTCTGTGAAGCCGCTCTGCTTCTGATGAAAGGAGGCTCATCTAGACATTGTCTAATGAGCTGCGGACACTGAAAACTGGGATCATGCAGCTGAGTGGCATTCAATGCACATGAGACATCGACAATCTACTCTTTAACATTTGCCTGCATTTCAGAACATATTAAGGTAAATACTCACCAATCTAAAATTTAAACTTTTGCTTAATCCCGGTGACAAATAATAATAATAATAATCTTTGCATTTGATACAGCGCCTTATCACGTCTTCTAGAAGTCTCAAAGCGCTTCACAGAATATACTGTAAAGTGAATTGACTGTATATTTTGTTGGCAGAAACGCGACAGCCAATTGCACACAGCAGTACCCCACAAACAGTCGTAGATTGAGTGACCAAATTATTTATCGATTTATTTTTTTGAAGCCATTATTATTCCTGGTAAAGCGATCTGCCATCGACTAACAACCGGGAGTAAGGAAACTTACGAGTGTTCTAACCCCTAAACTACAGGACTCCACAATAAGTAAAATATAAAGTTTGGGGGATTTTACATGAGTCATAATATTTTGCTTAGTTCCACACAGCAGACATTTTCAACACGGTGACATAATCTTTAGAAAGTAGTCAAAGGATTATTTTTCTGGTTGGCCAGGTGTCTGACACATGCAGAAACCCATCAACCATGCTTAAGAGTATCCAAACAAAACTGAGAATTCTATGCACCCCGCCTACACATGGAAATTCCTGAGAAACATTGTTGAAATGGAATGAGCACTCTCTCCCTGGAGGGACGCATCCTGCTTACCTATTCCCGGAAAGTATTAGGCGCAGGTTGGCAAGAGCCAAGGCTTTGAGCCCCAGAGCATGCGTTGAGGTACTGTTGGAATCTAATCAACTAAAACTGCACAGCTTGCCATTGATATCACTGTCTGAAAAGCTTTCCCGCTGCTTGTCCAGCTAGGAACACCCTGCCCGTTAGGGCTTTGGTTTACAGGGTCAACAGGAACTGAGTGGGAGGATCCCTGTCCCCAGTGACTGGTTTACCCTTCCATGTCCTGCTGATGAGCCAGGCTAGAACTGCTGCCATCAGCATTGCCTTGCCCTAGAATACTGCGGACCCAACTGGCTCAGGAACCAGACTACTGAGACTGCCACAGAGGACTGGCTCAATACTGACATTCCGTTGCCAGGCATGTCACCTTGGAGCCAATTCAGCTCCAAGGAGACTTGGTTTACCTCCCCTGAAGGAGGATAGTGACTAGTTGGCCGTTCGACATTCGACAAGTGCAGGTTTGATCCTCACTAGGTGGATGGTAAGTATCAGGAACTCCCTGCAAGCTTCCAAGTGGCAACACAGCTCAGTATGAAATGAATGAGAGCATTGCCACCATCTTCCTTCCCATTAAATGATGGTTCCACCAGTTGGAGATGCAGAGTTTAAGCACCATCTGCAGGCCAATCAAGGTGGATTCCAGGCGCTGGCTTCACAAACTCAGACTCCAGGTAACGCCTTCCTGCAGCTGTCGCTCCAAGCCTCAGTTTTTCCCCATCAGCTATCTGACTGACATTTGCCTCCAGTGTGGTGCGAGGACCTTTACAGAACAGTTTGTGACATGCCAGCCCACCTTGATGTTCTCAAGATCCAAGTCCAATGCCACATACCAGATTTACTCAGCACCAGCTGCTTAATTCAAAGGTTCATGAACCACTGGGACATATAAAAGCACCTCCCATCTGTATTCAGCAGCGGGAAAGCTTGCCAGACAGCAATATCAATGACAAGCTATGCGGTTTTAGTTGACTAGACTCCAGCAGTACCCTAACGCATGCTCTGGGACCCCAAAGCCTTGGCTCTTGCCAATCCCGCATTGTAATAAGGTGGTAGGTGCTTTCATAGGTCCCAGCGGTTCATATGACATATCATAATTGTCAATAGAAAGAAGTAGTTCAGTTAAAATCTAATTAAACTGTTTGATATAAGTACCATGTTTCATCTCTCCTCAGTGTACAATTTATCTTACTTGAGGAAGAACAATTTACTTTACAACAGCAGCCACAGCAATCTCCAGTATTATATTGCTATAGTGATGCTGAGGGTTTCATTCAAGACATAGATAAAAGAGGATCCAAGCGTACACTTGAGGGGTTGATAAACTGAATCATTTTATTGTACAAACTTTTATTGTAGGTGTCAGCCTAATTAGTTAGCAGCATTCTCGCCTCTTGAGTTACAAGGTTGTGGGTTCAAGTCCTATGTCAGGACTTTGAGCTCGTAGCTCAGTGCATTGTGAGCATTTGACACTGGTCAGTAACTTCATAACTATTTGGAGAACATTGTTACGTGTAAATTGGTTGTGGTATTTGCCTACAATTACACAATCACTACACTTTACAGTAAAATTCTGGAAAGCACTTTGAGACATTTTGACAATGGCATAAGGTGCTATATAAGGTGCAAAGATTATTCTTATTCTATAATTAAACTACAGCGATTTCAGTTTCCAGACTTCCAGCTATTCGCTGTTATTGCTCTTTCCCAGGACAACTACACTGGGCTTCATATGGTCAGCAGTGGGCTTCCTCTTGTCCGTAGTCACCTGTGTAAAGATAATCAATTACATCCAAGAAACTCAATTGTTTACGTAGATTCTCAGATGAATGCCCAAGAAATGATCTTTGGGCTGTATTAAATAAATGTGCTCTCATTATTTGATTGGAACAGGTTTCCTATTTAATTTCCTGCAGTCAGCTAAGTCTCTGGATCTTTGGCATTTTTCCAGTAACACCTTAGGCCTCAATACTGTCAAAGCAAATAACATTTTAAGTGAAATTGTGGAAATTGATATCTTTTTAGAGGGCAGTTTTGTTCGTTTTCATTCTTTTCCAAAAATGCTGAGGAACTCGACCTTACCCTGATATTTTGGAAGGAACTTATTTAGATAAAGCCCCCTCGGATCTCCAATTTCGAATACTGTGAACGCCATTCTTTGTGGAGCTTCCACTTACAATAAAACAATACGAACAAATGGAGACTTATCCACATAACCATCCTTAGGGAACTTTTCAGTTCATATGGAATCTGACCAGGTGGAAACAGCCCAGTTAAAAACTCTGTAGCCTCCTACAAACCACAACTGAGGTAATGAGGCTCTGTCAGACCTTTAGCTCCAGGATCAAGGAATGATGGCAGTGTTCCTGTGGAATAGACTAGGCAGTAGCTCTGACAAATAGTTAAATGATCCCTTCAGTAACAGCTACTGATAAATGCAGAGAACAGAAGCCTTGGGCACAGTGTTTCAGCTGATAATCCATGAATTTCCCGCTCATATTCTGCTTCCAGGCTGCAGACATAAACTATAAAGCATTTCAATGTATTCACCCTCTGGATCATATGAAATCTGGCAGCGCAATATAATGTTGTTGAAATCTCTCAAAGCACTTTGCAGGATCTGCTGTAAAGTGTAGTGACTGTGTATTTTGCAGGTGCACGCAGCAGAACTACACTGGAGTGTCAGCCGAGATAATGGAAGCAAAATGATCAGCTTTTCAATGTATTTATTAAAGCTAGCAAAATATGTCCTGCTCTGTAATGTATGTTGCGACCAATATATTGAACACACAATGAATAGCAATCTGAGATTATGGATATGTTGCTAATGCTTGTCTATTTGTGGTCGCCAACAAAAGAGTAATTTGGAATGATCCTCTCACACTATCCTAATAAAAGCAGGATTGCTTTATTTGTTCAAATGGTTATTTAGCATCATGTTGGAAATTTAGAAAGGAACACATGTGGGAGCATACAATAAAAGTAAGAATTAATAGTTGTGGTGGTTTTATTAGGCACCACATCCTGTTTCAGGCTTTGATGCTTCACTTTCACTGTTTGGATTCGCAGCATTTGTAACTCACTTTAGTAGCAACAGATGGTCAGTAAGTGCCTTAAGTATCCACACTTGGCTATTCACAAATTGGGATCAGTTCAGGCTATTTTTTGCATGTTCCAAATTTTTGGGCTGAGCAATTCAGCAGCTGACCTAGAACTAAAACCAATATCGGGGGTCAACAAAGGCGGTGGGTGGCTAGGGCTAGAGAAGCGGTGCCCCCCAAATCTATCTACCAGCTCAACAAGTTTCGGGCAATGGGATGTTGCAGCCGGAGAGAGACGTGAAGTAAAGTGAGTGTAGCAGGCAATGAGTTGAGTGAAGGGAGTTGGATGGAGTGCGAACACACACACACAAACAGACAGAAACACCCATGCACTCTACAGTCTTCAACGAAGCACAGTCAGAATGTATGAGGAGAAAGCAGCTCACATCAGCACTCCCCCACATCACCCCAAAGAATATTTGTACACACCACCTATTGTGGTCAATATAAAATGGTGCCAGGTAAAGACTCCCATCATAGGAACCGACACTGACGTTAGAAAGAGTAATAAAAAATAGGTCATATCGCAGTGCTAGGATTCGACGTCTTACACATACAATAAATATCTCAATAAATATGCAGATGGCCTTCAACCCTTTAAGGCTTAGTTTTGTTTTCCTGCTCCACTGTTTCTGTTTCCTTTCTGCACCTTGCTCTCAGTTCAGTTTTGTTTCTGGTTTGAGTTTCAGTTTCTGTATACTTTAAATCTGCTTTATCTTTAGCTCACGTCAGGCTGGTTTCAACCTAAACCATAAAATCGGCCTGTTATTTACCAACATTTTAATTGATGCAGTTTTGTTTTCTTCCTCCTTATGATTCTATGCCCAGAGTCACATAGCAGTTTATAACACACAGAAAGGCTTCGCTGATCTATGAACCAACACCACACAAATTCAACAATATTGGGTTTACTACTTGCGGTGTGATTTTTATTTAAATGAGCAAGAAACTTCATTACACGTGAAATTTTAAAAAGTGGCAATGAGGAGCTCTCCACAAAGTCTTCCATTCACAAGCTCCTCAAATAAAAGCAGAAAGTCTGGCAATTCTCAGCAGGTCCCACAGCAAATAAGGGAGAATGGGCAATATTTTGTCATATCTGAAGAATGCATGGTTATTGTTCCTATTATATCAATAATATATTAACTCGCATTTACATAGCGCCCTTCGCATAGGATAAGATCTCGGAGTGCAATAATGTTATTGTTGTGCACGGAATTCTGTGATTTCCTAAAAGAAAACTTAGGACTAAAACCTTTTTTAAAAATAATGAATTGGTATTGATTTTGAGGGACTTATTTACCTTAGGAATGAAAGGAACTACAAAGTACACAGTCATTACCCTTCCCAGGGAATCCTGTAAAACATTTCACTATGGCCTCCTGATGTAAAAGGTGCTATATCAAAAGCAAGGATTATTTTAACTACAGTATTTACTCTGGAAGATGCAGTAATACCCAAGGACATACGTGGGACATTTGCCCAAAATTAAGTTGTCTCATCTTATTCTGCATGAGCTGTCTATAGCTGTTGAATATAAGAGGCCTGGGAGGCAGACTTGGGGCAAAAATTAGGCTATTTCATACATTACGATACAGTTTACATTTACATAGCACCGTTTGCATGGGGAAGATGTCTCAACAACCCTCTCATAGCTGGCTGATAAAATAGATTTGAAGATGATCAGGTAGTCGCAATGTCAGTGAACCTTTTTTTTAAATAAAAGTTGACCATTTTTGTTTCCCGCTGTTGATTTATCTTTATTTAACCAAGGCTATATGGTCATCAGATTTGAAGAGGAAAGTAACTAAGGGAACAACGTGCAGGATCAGAATTAGCATTCAACAGATCCAAGCCGGGATAACTCAAACTCCTGGCCAGATCTGTCTGCTGTAATAGTACCTCCATTGCACACTACGGTTATTTTTATTATGTAACATAATCTAGGATACTGCTTTGCACACTCTGGTATAGGCTAATTGTGTGTGCTATAAACAACACTTGGGCTAGGATTTAATCATTTTACACTATTAGATTAATGACACATCCTCCTTTAAGCAGCCACATAGCAGCTGTGAGGCTCTGGTGTGTTGAGGAGGGCTGTAACGAGGAGGCTGTAATCTGACTTTTATGGCTGACGTGTTTCTTTTGCCAACTCAGAGCCTAACACATGTTAGATGTCTCCAGGCAGGCCCCAGTGGGGATTAAGTGACAAGTTTTGGGTCCCTTGTTGCTCAGAAACAAACCATGAGTTGAGCGGCAAAAAACTCCTCCCTGACATGAACATCTTGCTCCCCTCCCCACCATGCCTCCTCACCATCCCATTCAATGGTCACTGGTCATCAAGCTACGACTTCATTATCAATCTAGCCCATATTCTTCTGAGAGTGCCACCAACTGAGACAAGCTGTAACCTTGCAACAACAACAACTTACATTTATATAGTGCCCTCCTCACAGAATAGCATCTCAGAGGCTGACATCCTTTAGTGCTATCAGCATCAAAGTTCAAGGGTTTATTTCTCCAGCCTTTTCAGATCACTGAATCTTTTTCAACAATTGGAATTCAGTTTGAAATCTTACTTCACTTCCTAAACTCCCATGTGGTCCATGCCTACAGCCCTTCTTCAAGCTATTGTTAAAAGATGCGCATGTTTCAAGTTCAGCATGTTGATATTCATTGGCAGTTTGATGAGAATAAATTATTCGGTCTGGGAGAAGTATGGCCGCACTTTATTCTGCATTGCAATTTATTGAGTTACTGACATCAGTGTGCAATGCCACATCCACTCACAATGTTAACTTATATTAGCGTATGTAGAGGAAATTGAATAGTGAAAGGCCAGAGTGCTGTCTAAAGGGCTTTAATACTGCCATGATTCATTGTTATCCTACCTTGGGGTGAAAATTGTAACTTGTGATTTGTTAATTACTTAGTTGCAGCTCCCTGGTTCAGTGGACGTTAAAGATTCCTGTCACTACTCAAAAAAATGGAGTTTCTCCTGATGCCCTAGCCAACAATTCCTCAGATATAATTAGTCATTCATGGCTGTTTGTGGGATATTGCTGAATACAAATTGGCTGCTGCATTGGCCAACGGAATACACAGTCACTGCACATTTTAGTGAATCCTGTCAAGCGCTTTGAGACATCCTCCCAACATGAAAGATATATCAAATGTAAGGATTATTATTGTAATTATATCACTGAAAAATACAGTCAATGTCTTAATTATTGCCTGGTCTGCGAGTGTGACTTACCCCGTACCACTCTGTCAAATTAGTCGTGCTTGAAGCCTGTGCATTGCCCATTGGACGGCCAACCTGCAGATCATGCCATTGGAATGTTGGCTGGGGATAACTCAGCAGAAACAAATCAAAGTAAAGGCAGTACGTCTCCACGCCAATGTGATCCACAGGCCAACAGTCTAATGGGCAGTTTGGGGTCCAACCATTGTGATGGAATTAGGGGGGAGTGGGTGATTGTTACATGCATGGACCAACCAATAAATCAAGACTTTGCCTGTCTCAATTTTACAACAATCTGTTTTTAAACCCGATCTCGGATTTAACTTTTCCACTGTTACTTTGAAGAACAACTGGAACTGTCAGGGAAGCTATTATGCAAGTGTTTTGAATGAAATCTGATAGGCGTTGAACAGAATCTGAATGTGAAATGTTAACTGTGAGGCAACAGTTCAGTGAGGTAGACAAGAAGATATTCTGCTGAAAGTGACTTGACCAATTACATTCATTGGACTCATTGCATCGCTTCCAGTTCTAATGACTTTAACATGTTCCTGCCAGTGGCGTGGTTTATTGGAGGAATGAGAGAGGCCCCGGGCTACTTTTACTGCAGTAATTGTTCAGTAAGAGATCTGCTTTTCAAGTAAAAACCTAGGTGAAAGACTAAGAAAGGCCTGTAATTCAGTATACCACCAGGTTGGAAGAGAATAGCAAAAAGAAGAATTGATGCTAAACTTGGGTTTTAACAGTGAAAAAGAGAAGACTGAGGGAGGCAAGGGGTTTCACAATCTAGGGACCCCGAGAAAGAAGGGGATAAAGGAGGAGAGAATTTAGTATGACGTGTGTCTAAAAGTCTCTCTCCTGCCATAACCACTGAGCAGCCTCCAGAAAAAGCAACCACCCGCAATGTTGACCTTGTTGTCACCAGGCAATCACCTGTACAACACATAGAAGGTTGAGGCTTCTGGTCCAAAAGTGCAGGGTCTTGCCTGCATGTCACACAAGAGACTGACTACCTGACTATATTGTGTGTGCCTTTGCCAGCAGCCACATGATGGTAGCACTGCAAGAGCACTCTTTACACATCACAGTGAGCATTCAGGGGAGAGAATGAAGAATGACCTGTGTGGCTCTTGAGTCCAGGCTGTGGCACACCATATATTGAAGAGCTGAGGCACTGGCATTGGAAGATCTCCCAATAGTTTCCTGGATTATTTTGTTTTAGAAAGCTTGTCTTCCTGCAGCCATCTGTCAGTTCCAGGAATCCCAGGCTAATGCCTTCTAACAGGTGCGGTGGTTTTATATTCCTGTGAAATAATTCAGGGCTGGTTAGTAATAAGTGCCATCTGCTTTATAGTTAGATATTCAACCCCATCCTTTGTAATGAACAGAGATAGAGAGGTAGGCAAGAGAGATAAGCAGTGAGGTAGCTAGTTCACAAGATCACAAGATCTGTATTTTTGTTCATGTTAGAAACAACTTTATTCATGACTATGTGAGTGAGACTACAAATAATTCTGTCTGTTCTAAATACAAATACAAATGTTGCAGGTGATACTGATTTCACACAGATTTTCCCAGAGAGCGTCTCATCCAAGAGAAATAGTCATGAATTAGCTGGTGCAGATGCTGTTTAAATCCTATATTTTTATCTCCTTCTTGAAAAGATTCTAATCTTCTCAAAAATATTTGCCTCTTTTGAAATTATTATTTCCTCCTCAAAATGCATTGTTTCCAACAGTTGCTGAAAATTTCCCAACAACATTTCCAGACAGATTTATTTGTGTTATTCAGGCAATAAAATAATGTGAAGGAGTTTTCTCCAGAGTTGAGTTCTATTCGAGTGTTACCCTATAATCTGAAACTGTCTCATTCAGATGCTGATTGACCCTCTATGCAATTCCAACTTTATTTCAAATTTTTGGGGTTTATTTTCTTTTCATTCTCTTTATTATTTCTCCAGGTCTGATTTTATTCCCACATTCTGAACCTACTTTAACCATTAATCTGCCCCTTTTATACTTACTTCCATTTTAATTTATCACCAAAAAGCTGCTGGCAAGCTTGCTCTCATTGATTACAAAGGCAAGGATTATTACAGTTTTATTAAATGCGCATTGTGAAGATGCAAATTCCATTAAGAATGATTCATTGTGTCACTTGCAAGTCTCTTCTCAGTATTGGGAACGTCAAATAAATGGAAATGTTTCTCTGAGCAATCCTGATGACAAAGGTCCTTTCGATCCATTTTTTGTTTTCAATAAGGGAGTGAAAATATTTAGGCTTTTTGTGTTTTAATCACAAGTTGCTTTTCCCCTCCTGTAATACATTGTTTAATCTCACTGGTCTTTCATGTTTCTTTCATTTTTATCTGTATTGCTCCTAGTGTCTCTTTAAATTTATCTCCATCTCCCTTTTACTTCTCTTCTGGCTATTCTCAATATTGAGTACTTAATCAGAGTATTCAGGGTTCTGCTGGTTTTCCATATCCACAGGAACATTGGAATGTGTAGGACTGGAAAAGAGCATTGGATACAAAGTAAAAAGAATCAAACTCCTCAATTACAATTTTACAATAACAATTTACACTTACGAGGCAGCTTTCACGTCAGGAGGACATCTCAAAATGCTTCACAGTATTGGTTGGGCACACGAACTGGGGGTAAATCCAAAAGAGATGGGCAGGGAGGAGAAAGATATTTCTTGAAAGGCAAGGAGTCGGAGAGATTCCGCGATGTAGTCCATCATTATGTCATACTCAATCAGATAACTAAATGACTAGGTGACTCTTTCTTGAACTAGTTGTCAGAATGTCTCTGCCAACTCCCTGACTAGTTATTCCACACATTCACAACTCTGTAACATATTTTTATGTTAGCTGTCTGTTCACCTCTCTGAAGTAAGCACTTCACAGAATATATTGTAAAGTGAATTAGCGAGGCGAAACACTGCAGCCAATTGCACACTGCAGTGTCCCAAAAACAGCCATGGATTGAGTGACCAAATTATGACTTTTATTTAATTATTTTTTGGAAGGGATTATTATCCCCAGAAAAGCAATCCACCAAACAACTAACAACTGCGTTCCTACTTACTGCTAGGTAAACAGAGACATGTGGAGCAAGGAAACTTGCCCAGCATTTTACCCTGCCCTGGAATCAAACCCGGGTCCTCTCGCTTGCGAGGTGAGTGTTCTAACCAATAAGCTACAGGACTCTACATACACTACAGGACTCCACATACACTACAAGACCTTATTGTTGTAGAATCTGTGGCTATTTTAAACTTGTTGAGGTTAAAAATGGGGCATGTGATGTGATAATTATCTCTTAGTGATAATCATCACCGATACTTATTATCACATTGCTGAAAATTCGGGTCAAACCATTCAATTACTGACAATCTCACTGGACAGTGAGCCTAGAGTGTGAGCTCAATGTCGCAATGTGGATCTTGAACCCACAACCTTCTGACCCAGAGGTGAGAGTGCTACCAAGCGAGCCAAGTTTAAATGTGGAGTAGAATCAGAAAGTAACCACCATTTTTTCTCTTTTGTTACGATGATCACCAACAACATGGACTTTTACATTCATTCTCGGGCACCCTTTGAAGCTTTTTGAAGCTATATGAAGGCTTGGTGAGAATGTTTCTTCTTCATAATATTCAACGAGCCCATGCTGAATGGAATTCACTTTGATGTCCTGCCTGACTACGAATAGAAATGAGAATTTCTTGTTGTTTCAGCTTTTTAATGCTCACAAAGCTTCCGATTCTGCAAAGTTAAGCTCTCAACCCAATTACACTGCAAAGCACATCAGCCGTGGTAGCTTTGCAGGTAACACAGAAGTGGAGTGGAGTCATGTAGCGTATTGGTGAGAGCACTCACCCCTCAAGCGAGAAAACCTGGGTTTGATTCACAGGCAGGGGGAAAAGTTAGGCAAGTTTCCTACTAACATCTCTCTGCCTCTGCTCTGATCGCCTCATCATCCTGGGCAACTTCAACCTGCACTTCAACCCTCCTGCTCCATCTCCTCGGACTTCTCTTCCCTGCTCTCCTCGCTCAACCTCTCCCTCCACATCAACTCCACCACTCACAGTCACGGCCACCCACTCGATTTGGTGATCACCCGGGGCCTCAGTGTCTCGGATGTCACCATTACCGACAAGGCCGTCTCCGATCACCACTTTATCTCCTTCACCACCTCCACCCCCCTCCCCACCTCCACCAGACCCACCACCATCTTCTACTGCCCCTGGAAGAAGTTACCCCCACAATCCCTAACCGCTGCCTTGGAGTCCTCTGAACTCCTCTCCCTCTGTCCTTCAACCCTCACTGACCCCTCTTCTGCTCTCACCCTCCTCCCCAACACCCTCTCCTCCACACTCAACACTCTTGCCGCCATCACCTCCCGTACTGTCTCCTACTCTCGCTCCTCCCCTTGGTTCACCACCCACCTCCACTCACTGAAGAGCCAGGTGCGGGCCGCTAAACGCACCTGCCTCAAATCTGGTCTAACGGTCCACAGACAAATCTGGCTGGACCTCCTCAAAATCTACTGCTCCACTCTAGCCTGGGCCAAGTCATCCTTCTACTCCAGGATAATCCTGGAGGCGAAGAACAATCCCAGGCTTCTGTTTTCTACCACATCCCGACTCCTCCCTCCACCCCGCCACCCCGCGCAGGTCATCTCCTCCAACCTTCACTGCGAGGAGATGCTGGATTTCCTTGAATCCAAAATCAAGGGAATCCGCTCCGCGGTCACTCCCCCTCCAACTTCCACCCACCCCCCACCCCTTCCCTCCCACACTCCGACACCTACCCATCCTCCCCTACACACCTTTGAACCCATTTCCCCACCCTCTGTCACCAAACTCATCCTGTCCCTGAACCCCACGACCTGCTCCCTTGACCCCATCCCCACTCCACTCCTTATCTCTCAGCTCCACCTCCTCACCCCACTTATCACAGACTTCATCAACCTATCCCTCTCCTCTGGCTCTGTTCCCATTCCCCTAAAAACTGCCACCATCACTCCCACTTTGAAAAAACCCTCCCTTGATGCGTCGCAGCTATCAAGCTACCGGCCCATCTCCAACCTCCCCTTCCTGTCCAAGGTCCTTGAAAGAGTTGTCACCTCCCAGCTGCGCACTTTCCTCTCCACCCATGCATTATTTGAAACCCTTCAGTTGGGTTTCCGTGCTGCCCATAGCGGATATGAGGAAGAAAGGACAACTTGACCATCTGCGACCAGGGCTCCCTCTGCCTCCTCGTCCTCCTCGACCTATCAGCAGCATTCGATACAGTCGACCACGCTATCCTCCTCCACCGCTTGTGCTCCCACCTCAACCTTCAAGGCCCTGCCCTTGAGTGGTTTAGGTCGTACCTCTCCCACCGTCTTCATTTTGTTTCCACAAACAGCTTTTCCTCCAGCCCCCGCACTGTCTCGTGTGGTGTCCCTCAGGGCTCTGTCCTCGGTCCCCTCCTCTTCACCCTCTATATGCTCCCCCTTGGTGACATCATCTGCAGACATGGGGTTAACTTCCACATGTATGCGGATGACACCCAACTCTACCTTTCCTCCTCTACCCTCAACTCCACGATCACCGATGTCCTGACAGCCTGCATGTCCGACATCGAGTCCTGGACGAGAGACAACTTTCGTCAGCTCAACGTGCGCAAAACTGAGGCCCACCTGATTGGCTCACGTCAGCGTCTCCGCACCTCAGGCCCTGACAGCATCAGCATCCAAGGCTGCACTCTCCACCTATCAAAGCCAGTCAGGAACCTCGGCGTTTTGTTCGACCCTGAGCTGTCCTTTCTTCCTCATATACGCGCCACAACTGGCACAGCCTTCCATCACCTCCGGAATATCGCCAGACTACAGCACTACCTCACCCCTCACGCTGCTGAAACTCTGGTCCACGCCTTTGTCACCTCAAGGCTGGACTATGGGAACTCTCTCCTCGCCGGCCTTCCCGGCACCTCCCTCCACAAGCTGCAGGTCATTCAGAACTCTGCAGCTCGTGTACTGCCCCGCACCAGGCTTCGGGACCACATCACTCCCACCCTCGCTCGCCTCCACTGGCTCCCCATCCCCCAGAGGATCGATTTCAAGATCCTCATCCTCACCTACAAGGCCATTCACGGCCTTGCTCCCTCCTACCTCTCCGACCTACTATCCCCCTACTTACCTGCCCGTACCCTCCGTTCCTCTGGCTCCGGTCTGCTCCACATCCCCCGCCCCAACCGCCCTACCATCGGTGGCCGGGCCTTCAGCCTCTCAGCCCCGAGGCTCTGGAACTCCATCCTCCAGTGCCTTCGCCGCCTCCTCCCTTTCCTCCTTCAAGGCCGGTCTCAAGACCTTTCTCTTTGACCGTGCCTTCAGCTCCCCTCTCGACTCTCTACCCCCTCCTCGCTCCCTCCCTTCCCTTCCCTCACCCTGACCATTTCCCCCCTGCTTGGGTCCTGACCCAACTGTCCAGTGCCTTGGGATGTCCTCCCAACGTGAAAGGCACTCTGTAAATGAAATCTTGTTGTTCTTGTTATTATATTTCACATGCCTCTGTTTACCTAGCAGTAATTAGGATCCCAATTGTTATTCAATTGGTAGATCAGTTTTCCGGGTAATAATCTCTTTAAAAAAATTGGATCACTCAATCCATGACTGTTTGTGGGATACTGCTGTGCATAATTGGCTTCTTTGTTTCGCCCACAAAATATACAGCCAATTCACTTTATAATATATTCTGTGAAGAGCTATGAAACGTCTCGAACACATGATAAGGCACTATATCGAATGCAAGGATTATTAATAAGTGTCTCTGCACCCCTCAGCCTTCCCCATTACACGGTCTCTAAGAAACATAATGAAACCTACTGCATCAACATCTAGGAAATCAAATGCAGACCCACCTTCTATATTTTAAAGGAATCCTGTGGTGAAAATATTCCATGGAATAGGTTATGCAACACAAAAAGGAGATTTTGGTCGGAAACAATCTCTTATTGAGAAATAATTTAAAATATATATAACACAGTGAACTGATGCATATGTTAGATAAGCCTTTCAAATGCTTCACTTTAGTTTTGCTGTTTGTATCCGAATAAGACTGGAATCAGTATGTATGTTATACTGAACAGTAATCTGTTAGCACTTCTTTTCACATCTTAGACTTTCAAAACCGAAATAGCAGTGATGTTGATCGATGTTCAGTGAAATGAGAGAGTGATATATACTGTACGGAGTGACATTCAAATTATTTTAGAAGACAATACCTCCCTGTGTTTGAGTTACTCAAAGTATCGGAATCACTGCCACCCATTCTGGAAATGAGTACAGCTCACTTATTCCTTCTGGATCTACTCATATGGCTCAACCACTGCCCATTAATCTGTGTCAGAATGGTTCAGTGATAGCACTCTCACCTCTGGGTCATTGGCACTTGAACTCATTGTCTAAGATAACATTCCAGTGCAGTGCTGGGAGGGTGTTGCATTGTTTGAGTTGGCGTCCTTTGGATGGCATATTAAACTGAGGTCCCATCTGCCTGTTCAGTGAGATATTGGTTCTTTAGGATGTCCTCCAGACATGAAAGGCGCTATACGAAATACAAGGATTATTATTATTATTAGAGGTTAATGTATCACTGACTTATTCAGCAAATGCACTCATGTCCCAATGAGCAAGTAAATAATATAATTGTGTGTTCAATAGTTTATATGTTAGTGATCTGAATGTGTAAGTTTCTTATTTAGCTCATTATAATATTATCATATTATTACAAGATGGAAGAAAATGTTGCTATGAAAAGTAGCATTCCAAGCGAGCCACTAATATATTAGTTTATTTTTCTTTTGTATAAAAATTCACTCCATTTTACTATTTTTTTGCACCAACACAAAACCTACTTATTATTCAACAACAACCTGCATTTATATAGCCCCCTTCAAATGGGGTGGCAACACAGAGCTTTTATTGTTATTCTCCAACAGTATCTATTATCAATGAAGTAATAATAATCCTTACATTTGATATAGCTCTTTATCATGTTGTTGAGATGTCTGAAAGCATGTCACAGAATATTAGTTAGTGGCTGTGGGTTTGTGAGCACGGCAGCAAATTTCGCCCACAAATGTACAGTCAATTCACTTTACAGCATATTCTGTGAAGCACTTTGAGACGTCGAGAAGACGTGAAAAGCGCTATATCAAATGCAAAGATTATTATTATTATTATTATAAATTTGTGCACAGCAATGTCCCAAAAACAAAAATAAGTTACATTTATATGACACCCTACATGCATGGTAGCTTCTCGGAGCACTTAAAACAGGCCTGAAAAGAGCAACCAATTTTTATTTAGGGGATCGTTGACCAGGCTACCAGAAAAACTCCTTCTAAAGCCTACAAATTCTAACACAAATAGTGTATTTTTGCTTCAGTTAGACTCAGTGCTAATAAAATCTTTGTAGTAATCATAATAATAATAATAATCCTTTGCATTTGATATAGCACCTTATCATGTTTCAAAGAGCTTCACAGAATATACTGTAAAGTGAATTGGCTGTATACTTTGTGAGTGAAAAGCTGCAGTCAATTACACACAGAGGGTGTCCCACAAACAGTCATGGATTGAATGACCAAATTATTATTATTATTATTATTTTTAATGGATTATTATCCCCAGAAAAGCAATCCGCCAATCGACTAACAATCGGGTTCCTACTTACTGTTAGGTAAACAGAGGCACATGGAGTAAGGAAACGTGCCTAACATTTTGCTCTACCCGGGAATCAAATCCAGGTCCTCTCGCTTGTGAGGCGAGTGCTCCAACCAATATTCTACAGGACTCCTTATAATTACAATTTATAGGAAACAATGTTCACTTGGGATTGCAACTACAGCAATAACAGTGCTGGACATTGGATCTCAGTATGTGTAAGGTACTAAAGCTGAAGTCTCCACACAGCAATAAATAGCTTGGCCACATGCTGTAGATTGGCTCACCACGTGGAAGTTGTTTATTGATGCACACGTTCAGGGATTTCAAAGTTCATTTGCGAAATGACCTTCAACACATTTTAAGTGCCAGAGCAGCATTTCAGCACCAAACCAAAATGTGGAACAAAATCACATCAAATTGCGCTGACTCCAAAAAGAAAGGTGATGCATTATCCCCACAAGTAAACATTTCCCCAATTTATGCTTTGAGAAGGTTCAACATTTAAAATGCCACAAAAACTAATTTCTCCAGATGTAGCATAAAGGAACAAATATTTCTAAAGCTAAAAATATCTTATAGTACTGCACAAAATTCATTCGTCACATCTGTGACTCAGACCATCACATCCTTGGCTCTCACTGGAAGGTACCTTAAATTGAGATGCATTCCCTTTGTTCTGCTTTGCCCTTTGCTCTTTATTGCTTACTTGGCCACAGATAATAGTAAGGTAATTTATTACATTTAGAATCAGACAGTCAGAGATGGCCTGGGAGCAATAGTAGTGGAACGCAGCCTCGACTTACAGCTGAACTCTGTTACCTCTCAGCAGGGAACATCTTTCCTGGCTCTGAATGAGTGATTGAGTAAATTATTTCATCAGCTCTTCAATCTGTTTGACCATTTTAAAAGCCTAATGTGAACACAAATCAGCAAAGTAAGCTGCCTGCATCATTCAAAGGGAGCATTAATGAACTGTAAGAAGCCTTCCTCACACCGATATAAAACCCAAGGGGTGGTGTTGAGCGGAGGGGTAAATGAGAGATGGAAATTCCTCTTACGCTATGTGTTGTGACATTGTGTGCATTCACAATGGAAAAGTGCACATTAACAAAGTTGCTACACTTACCTAATGGTAAGAGGAATTTTGTAATTCTGTTAAGTTCCCTCATTTATATTCTCTGTGTTTGCTTTTGGGTGGTCATCACTGTAGAACCAAAGATAGACAGATCGTCCATTGAGAGAAGACAGTGTTCAAAATGCATGTACATCTGTAAAACAAATCAACTATTGAAACAACCACAAGTAAGAGTGCAACAAAATTGTGTCCAAAAAAAATTGCACACTTGATCGTTTCCTCAGCTTTGTAGTCTGTAGTGAGGTGTCAGTCTGGCTTAATTAGTAGCAGTCTCCCTTCTGAGAAGGCAATGGGTCCAAGCCCTATGTCGGGACTTTAACTCAGAGTCTAGGCTAACACTCCAATAAAGTGCTGTTTTTGTTTAGAAATGCTATCTTTCAGATGAGAGGTTAAAAAACAAGATTCCATTTGCCCAGTCAGGTGGACAGTAAAGATCCCATGCCATTATTTGGAAAGAAAAGTGTCATGACCAACAATCGCCCAGATAAAGTTGGTATGCCTGTTTGCAGAACATTCCTGTGTTGACTCTTTAAAACAATAATCCATTCAGGTCTATTTACCTGACCTTTCCTCAAATGGATGGTAATATCCCAAATCAAGTCCACTGGAATCCAGGCCAGCAATATCAACTAATGCTTTTATTTGTCCTACCTGTTGGAGTCCTGTAGCTCAGTGGTTAGAGCACTCGCCTTGCAAGCGAGAGACCTGGGTTCGATTCCCGGCAGGGCGAAACCATGGGCAAGTTTCCTTACTTCACACGCCTGATAATAATCCCTCAAGAAAAAAAATTGGTCACTGCAATCCACGACTGTTTGTGGGACGTTGCTGTGTGCAATTGCCTGCCGAGTTTTGCCCACAAATATACAGTTAATTCACTTTGCAGTATATTCTGTGAAGTTGTGAAAAGTGCTACATCAAATCCAAGGATAATTATTATAATTATTATACTTACCCTGGGCGGATTATGAATTGGGGATCGCAACTTGATAAAGGCACTTTCTATTTCAAGTTGGGAACATTAATCAAGTAACATGATTAGAAATAAAACCCATTCCATTATATTGTAAAGGGAGAAAAAAGGTTGACAGGTAAGTACTGTGGATATTGATTGCAGCCTGAGGCATATTTATTTTTACATGGTCCCTGATTAGTGTAATGGGTTAAAACATATTAGTTCTTTAATATATAAATTTTGAATTCAACTCAGACTCATAAAATGCTATGTGTAAGTTTCCTATCTGAAATGAATTTGGATGGTCACAATTTTAGTGGACAAACTGGCCCAAAGCACAGTGTCAGCCTGGCTCAGTTTGTGGCACACCCACCTCTGAGTCACAAGATTAGGGGGCCACAATGATGCAATAGACAACAACAACAACAACTTGCATTTATATAGCGCCCTTAATGCAGGGTAGCCTCCTGGAGTGATTGACAGTGGCGGAGTCTGATCCCAAGCCAGGGGGAGAGGGAGTGGGGAGGTGACTGTAAGCACAATCAAAAAGGAAGGTCTTCAGGCGGGAATTGAAAGTGAGAAGGAAGGGGGCAAAGCGAAAAGATTGAGGGAGAGAGCTCCAGAGCTTTGGGGCATAGTGGCTGAAAGCATGGCTGCCGATGGTGGAGTGCACAAGGGATGAATAGGCGGCTAGAGCCGGCCGAGCGGAGGCAGCGGGTGGTGGAGTGTGGGTTAAGCAAATCGGATAGGTAGGGAGCTGCGAGGCAATGAAGGGATTCGAAACGAGTGAGAGGATCTTGAAGTCGATCCGTTTGGTAATTGGGAGCCAGTGCAGGCTGGTAATGACTGGTGTGATGGAGGTCTGGAGTTTTGTGCGGGTCGGTATCCGAGTGGTGGAGTTCTGAATTAATTTAATTTTGTGCATGGTGAAACTGGGGAGACCAGTGAGGAGAGCTTTGAAAAAGTCCAGCCGGGAAGTGACAAAGGTGTGGACGAGGGTTTCGTCTGCTGTGAAGTGAGGTACAGACGGAGATGGGCAATGTGGCAGAGTGTGTGATAGGGAGTCAGTGTAGAATGCCCATCTGAATTTGGGGTTAAAATTCTTGCCTTTGATATAGCAACTTAAACATCATGAAGACATCTCAAAATGCTCATTCATGACCACAAAAGCAAATGAACCCTTTGTATACAGCAGTATATATATCCTGTATCCAAATTTTTTCCTTACAGCCTTCAATCCTGCTGTGAAATTAGTTCTTTGTGAAGGTGTTGATGGGCAGAGCATAGTGATGGAGAAATGCTGAAAATGTATTCAAGTACAGCATTCCCTAGCATAAGCACTGAGCCAAGCACTGAGTGACAACATTTTTACGTCATTGGTATGCTTCCCTCCCACAGGGCAATAATTTTACACTTTCTATGAAATGAAAAGTATAAAAATGCTGCCCAATGGGAGGGCAGTACACTGCTGTTATTACATTCTATTGAAACTCTGGACTTGGCTCAGTGCTTAAGATTGGAGTAGGCAGAGGGTGTTAGGACTCCTGATGTAGTAGACTATAGCAATTCACAGTTATGAACACTACAGTGCTCGGGTAATGTTTGAGTTTGACCAGATACATCAGGACAGATGTTGGATTGATGAATGAAATAACTTAGCAAAAATAATCTTATACGGGTATTTCGTTTCCTGGTATCAGAATCTGTTCAATGCCAAGTAATAATAATAATCCTTGCATTTGATATAGCGCTTTTCACGTCTTCTTGACGTCTCAAAGCACTTCACAGAATATACTGTAAAGTGATTGACTGTATATTTGTGGGCGAAACGTGGCAGCCAATTGCGCACAGCAAGTGTCCCACAAAAATGACCAATTTATTATTGTTTTTGTTTTGGAGCGATTGGAGTAAGCTGGTTCATCAGGTTCAAGACTTTCCTGAGAGCATTGCACAGAGATGGCTTCAATAGCCACCACAGTCGAAGCTCACTGACCGATTGCTTCTGCCTTCCACCAACCGTTGGTTCTTCTTCCAAGGGTGGAGGACTTCTGTGAGGTCTGTCCGAGGGAAGGCCTGTGACAGCCGAGCTTTCATCAGCTCCCTTTCCAACATGGCAGTCCTGAAGGGTTCTATGTTGAGCTCCTTGCGGAGCTGTGCTGCTGATTTTCCCGTGGTTCTGCGAAGTGTGGGGTGTTTGGTCAGGGCAGCTGCTGAAGACCTTTCAGTTGAATTTGGATGAACCATCAACTTCAGTAGACCGCAAAATTCATGTGACATTAGTAGTAATAGTCCACAGAATCCACAAGCTTTCCCAGAAGTGTTTGTTTAAAGGGAGGGGAAGCTGCTCAGAGAGAAATCATTGAAGAGAAACCGTTTTACAGAATGTGTACACTTCGTTTAAATATTCAAAGGTTGGGAGGGAGCAGCATTTTCACAATATGTTCTATTAGTTCAAAATCTTCATCCTGGCTTTCAAGGCCCTCCACAGCCTTGCTCCTTCCTACCTCTGTGACCTGCTAACCCCATATCAACCTGTCTGCTCCCTCCCTTCAGCATGGTCCGGCCTGCTCCACATCCCACGCCCAGCCCATCCCACCATTGGTAATCCTCCCTTCAGCTTCTTTGCCCCCATCCTTTGGAACTCCATCCCACAGTCCTTTTGCCTTGCTCCCTCCCTTGCCTCCTTCAAAATATGTCTCAAAATCCTCCTCTTCGACCAGGCATTCAGCCACCCTCCAAGCCCTACCTTCCCTGTCCTCCACACCCCACCCTGTTCCCAACCCCTTGCTCGGGTCCAAATTCCTGACTGTCCAGCACCTTGGGCAGTCCTGATGTGGAAATCGCTATACAAATGTACCCAAGAATGTATTGCGTAATGCTATAACCCTAGATAGCAGAGGAATCCAGTGGTGGAGCAAAGGAATCCTGATGAAGGTCAAAGTTACAATTTTGAAAACAACACAAATGTGTGGGAACAAGCATTTTTCACATTGATGTTGGGCCCAGGTTTACAGTGCAAGTTGCATTAGCATGAAAGTCTTTCAACCGGTAAAGCTGTGAGTTTGGAAGCTTCTATGTAGCAAAATCTATAACCTCCATAAAGAACTACAATTAACGCTGCAAATCGAAATACTGTACTGAAAAGAATCACCGCTTTCAAACAACCATTAAAAAGGAAATAAACCCTTCCCCCATCCTTTGTCAAAGCATTACTTTAAAATCGTACACTTTTTAATGTTAAGTGTAATGTGTCATGAATCTAGCCACCTTTTCGGGAAGGAGGGAAAGGGAGGAAAGGGAGAGAGATCATTCACCAGAACCAGATAGGCAGAATTTCCAACATTGTGATAATATAACTGGTGAGAATCAGAAATGGAATCTAAGAACTGTTGTTGTTGTAGTAATGGAGTATCGCATGCTTCACTCTCTTGTTCTTTGGGTTTAGTTGTTTGAACTAAAAATGGGAAGTAATTTTCTGCAAGAAAATATCCCTTAGACCGCTCCCAAAATCGTTGGCTCCATTAATGGCAATAACTTGGAATGAGACTTGCTTTGTATTACAGTACGTTCTACCATTAAAAAGAGCTAATTTGTGTAGAAGGTAGTGTCCCTATGAATAGATACTCTTTTGTACTTCTTTGCCACACTTTGGAAGCGCATAACTGGTGTCTCTTATTTTTGATTGACAAGGACATAGAAGTTCTTAGCGTGTGAGACGTTAATTGTTTCCATCTGCATGAATGGAATATCTACACATTCTATAAATGGTTAAGTTTCTCGCCAGATACGTGAGACTCAGAAATGTTGATATCTGTGGAGAACCTTTGTCTAGGTTTTAATGTGAGTGTCCTCCAGTGAACATCCCAGACATTCCCAACTTTCCAAATTCCATGAAATTTTGCCAAACAAATTTAAAATAGTTGCCAATAATAACTTCTGTACTTTTATACATATGAAATTATATTTAAGCTGTGCAATTTTGAGCAGTTTGGTTTATGGCAGTTCTTAAGACAGCTCTCTTCCTAGAAGCTAAAACAACTCCCTCAGCTCTGAGGTCCCAGCTGAGGGCCCAATGTCCTTTTCACCTTTGCACCCCAGCAAAACCTGTGCAAGCCTGCTGATGTCCTGAGACACAACAGTAGCTTGGATCCCTTTGGAATTGCATTTGAAGGTAAGGATCCGGTGGTTGGTGAAAACCCAGAAAAATGGAAAGTACCCAACAAAAAGTGGGTTGCTCTAGGATTCAGGACCATAGAGCTAACACCCGCACTACTCCCTGCATTTTTTACTCCAACAACAACTTGCATTTGATGTAGCGCCTTATCATATCTTTGAGACGTTTCAAAGCACTTCACAGAATATACTGTAAAGTGAATTGACTGTATATTTTGTGGGCGAAACGCAGCAGCTATTTGTGTTAGGAGTGTCCCACAAACAGTCATACGTTGAGTGACCAGTTTTTTTTTAAACAGAAGAGTGCTTAACAGTGGCAGATCTTGACGCTGAGCTGGTGAAGAGGGGAGTGACTATAAGGTCTTCAAGTGTGATCTGAAGATGGACAAGAAGGGAGCAGGCAGAGGACAGAAAGCTGCAGAGTTTTGGGGCAAGTGGCTGAAAACACAGCTGCAATGATGGAGCAGAGGGATAAGAGGATGTGCAGAAGGCCAGAGCCATCTGAACAAAAGGTGTGGGTAGTGGAATGGGGTGTAAGAATACCTTTCCAAGTCCCATAAGTAGTGCAATCCCATGTAGAAAAGAGCAATGGGTAGTTCTCCCTTGGTCTGGATTTACACTATTAATAATAATAATCCTTGCATTTGATGTAGCGCCTTATCATATCTTTGAGACGTTTCAAAGCACTTCACAGAATATACTGTAAAGTGAATTGACTGTATATTTTGTGGGCGAAACACAGCAGCTATTTGAGCATAGGATGACCAGTTTTTTTTTAAGGAATTATTGTCCCCAGAAAAACGATCTGCCAATCAACTAACAACTGGGTTCCTACTTACTGCTAGGTAAACAGGCGTATGGAGTAAGGAAACTTACCCAACATTTTGCACTGCCAGGAATCAAACCCAAATCTCTCGCTTGTGAGGTGAGTGCTCTAATCACTGAGACACAATGTAGCAATTTGTCAAATTCTTTAATACAGTTTTTAATGTTGAAGCCGTTTTTCTGGAAATACTTTTAAGAACCACAAAAAATGGGCTTCAAAATTAAAACTGAATTCAACAATTTGCCAAAATCTGCATACTCTGAAATTTGTAACGTAATTAGTAATTAATAAAGTAAATTGAGACCTGGGTAGAAATTCTCCCCATTCTCCACAGTTCCAGTCAATACCACCCGAATTAGTACAACCTTTTGGACTTGTCCAGTTTTCACGACATAATATTGATCATCAAACAACCTTTCTGCGTCAAACGTATTTCAATAACAAGGTATGAGGTAATCCCAAAATATTTTTTTCCAAAAAAGAAGCTTAACAAATAAAATATTAATCCTCCAAATAAATTTATGACCTCTAGGATAATGTTTACAGTAACCAGGTGGATGGTTGCTGGAATTCAGTTATGACTTAGTCATTCGTGAGTTAATAGATCATCCTGATAGTGTAATTAAATTATATCATGCAGTCCCCCTGGACAAATAAACTACTTTTATTACATTTGTTTTTTGGCTGCTTCAAGGTATCAATGGCAAAAATTCAAAAGTCTGGTGGTATAAAGCGGTTAAATAAAATAATACAGTATTTGGAAAAGAAAATGTGTGCAGCTGGGTATAAATCATATTTGATAATACTCATGTTAAAATGTGAGGAATCCTGATTCTGTGCTGCAAAATAGGTTTGCCAAATTTCACCCTTTACTCTAATGTAGAATCATGTTTTAGACTTGGATATTAGAGAATACTAAGAAAGCTGTGCACACTGCATTTAGTCCTCTCTAGTCCTCCCATGAAAGATGCTATATCAAAATATATTTTTCTCGCTACTTGTCCAGCTCAGACCCACTCTACTACCCATTAGGAAGTATCACATGAAAGACTCCTTCACAAAATTAGGTCACTGAGTATCTAGGGCAAGACTCGGAAATCGATTCAAAATTGACTGAAGAGAAGGGTGGTTGTTATGGGAGCTAGATTAAAATTGGGGGAGGTATTAAGTGGGATGCTTAGGGATCTTTACGGTGACCCCTCTTGTTCCCTGTAAAATGTATGAATGGCCTAGATTTGTGAGGTAGAACAACAACAACTTGCATTTGTATTGCGCTCTTCATGCAGGGTAGATTCTCGGACCATTTAACAGTGGTAGAACTTGATGCCAAGCCAGGGAGAGAGGCATGGTTGAAGAGGAAGCTCTTCACGTGTGATCAGAAAATGGGTAAGTAGGGGCAAGGTGGAGGGACTGAGGCAGAGAGTTCCAGAGTTTGAAGTTTTCTAAAGCTTAAGCAAAGACCTACGTATCCTTATTCAGCAAGTGCTGGTTAACTTGGGTTTGAACATCTACATACAAGGATTCAAGGTCCAGAGCTCTACATGCAGACATTGTCTGGAAGAGTTTCAATCTAATGAAGAAATTAAACCAAAGAAGGAAGCAAGGTTATTTGGGTTTCATCTCCACCACTGAAGCTTGGTTACTCTAATCCCTATTATTGGCCTTGCCTTTTGCACCCCCTAAATTCCAAGCCAGTGAACTGGAGATGATGGTGCTGTTACAAGAGAAATGTTAATGATGGAAATAGCCTTGCAGAGAAAATTGCATTTTGAAAACAAAGTTCCAAAGGGGAAAACTATGATGGAAACAATCATTTCACAATGCCTGTGGTATGTATTTAATGACAATATTGTGTATGTGGCAAATCACTACATGTCATTACAATTGTGCAAGAGTGAAATTAAAGAATATATGCGTTTGGCTCTAACTTCACAAGACCCGAGGTCTTTCCATGGTGATGTAAAATTTGCAAAATAACTCATGCAAATTAAACTTAAGGCACATTATTACCATTGAGAGCTTGAAAGTTTCATTGGTGTTTTGCTCAAAAACATGTCTCAGGCACACAGGGAATGCCCTAATGGCAACTGTCTGCCACATTTCAGAGATGCAATCAGCTCGGTGCCAAAACAAGTCTGTTGTATCAAGTGGTCAACATTCAAAAGATTTTGCTTAAAAAGGAATTGTGCCATTTAAGTTTATAGGACCATTGAGGAGAATAAACTTGGAAAGGAACTGAGGATAACCTTGTAGTTCTGTTGAAGTGTCCAAGGTTCTTGCTATGCTGCTTTATTCCATTGTTTTATTTGGAATTAATAGCATGTGGCTCAAAGACAAAATAAGGTCAGACATACATCCATAAATATGAGTTTTAACCCAATGTTATGTATTTAAGTGTCAGTTACTTCGCTGGTATTACCTTAATTGACAGAGTCTGAGTATTCATAATAATTTTTGTTTCCTATTGCTTGCTCCTATTGATGTGCGTGAGTATTTTGTGGGTCAGGGGAGATTATTAATATGTTAGCAAGTGTACCAATAATCTTGTGTTGAGTCACAAAGGATCAGGTTTAACACATGACAAACAGAAAGCTGTTAATACACAGTGTACACTGAGGCTAAGTTAAGTTCATGCATGCCTATTATTTTACTATTAATGTAGTGTTGATCTATGCTGAATGTATAATGTACTATTTGACATTTTCCCCTTTTCTTCCTCTTGAGCTGAAAGTAATGAGCACCATTCCTCAGCTGTTGGGACGTCCTCCCTACGTGAAAAGTGCTATATAAATGCAATGTATTGTTATTGTTGTTAGCCATTCAGTGTATCACAGCCAAACCCAATTATAGTCTCACTCGATATCCAAACACACATATCAGGAGCAAGAAACCCTGGCTGAATTCCTTTCCCCTCCCAAGTCTAGTGTGCAATGGCAAAAACCCACCTGCTGAACCACCTGAGAACAGTTGAACAAACACAGTGTATGTCAGCTCTGGCTGCAGCAGCAGGAGACCTAGGATCTCAGTCAAAAGGATTTGTTGGTGAATCTGTATTTTATATCTTATATCTCAAATATGCACGGGTTCCCCTCTACAAATTCCATGCATCTCCCTCCTACTAATAGAGTAAAACTCTATGATGGGAATGGAACTTCTGAATAATTGCTGGAATCAGAAATATGTCACATCAACTAGCACTCAACCACCTGCATTTCTTCACACGGAGTGATGTGAGAATCAGGGACATGTTTCCTTGGAAGACTGCAGAAGATAGAATTAATTGGAATGATTAAAAGGGAGATATATAGTTACTTGGGAAGTGTAAGATTAACTAGTATGAGGAAAAGGCAGAGCCTGAAAGATCTGCCATAATCAATCATACAGTCACTACACTTCACAGTATATCCTGTGAAGCACTTAAATCGACCTCCTGACTTGAACAGCAGAACCAAATGTAAGGATTATTACTATTTTTAATAAATGAACTTGATGGGCTGAATGCCCTCTCCTGTTTGTGTTTCAGCAGAAGTTCAGCAAGATTTAATATTTACAAATCATTCTGAAACCTATTTGCAAATAATGTTACATGCGATTGGCAAAGGAACATAGAAGCAGGACTGCCTCCACTGTCTTCATTGCTGTACTTTGATTTATTCCCTGCCCCGGTCTTCCATTATTTTTAAATTTCAAAGAAGCAGAGTGCATGAATAATTTTGAACATAAAATGTAATTTATGATAGTGTGAATATTGCTTAATATTTGAGAGAAACAGTGATATGCATCGCATGCACATAGCTCTGTGCCAAAGGCTTTGCTCTTTTATTCTGCCAATGTTGCAACCAAGACCAAAACTGGATCTAATGAAATCTCCCAGATCATATCCAGAGGAGAGTCTGTTAACCTCAGAGTTCTACCTGATGACCTCTGCTGACGTTTCCTCCCTTATCTCCTCCCTCAATCTCTCCCTCCACATCCACTCCACCACCCATGTCCGCGGTCACCGCCTCGACCTGGTTATCACTCAGGGCCTCACCATCTCAGACCTCACCATCATCGACAAAGCGATCTCGGATCATCACTTCATCTCCCTTAACTCCTCATTCCCTTTCCCCACCGCCACCCAACCCACCTTAATCTCATACCGCCCCTGGAAAAAAATCTCCCCCCACTCCCTCTCGGCTGCCTTGGAGTCATCTGAACTCCTTTCCCTCTGGGCGTCCTCCCGCAATGACTTATCCTCTTCAGTCACCCTTCTCCACAACCCCCTCTCCTCCACTCTTGATTCCCTCGCTCCCCTCTCTTCCAGAACCATCTCCTACTCACACAAATCACCTTGGTACACCAGCCACTTACGCTCCCTTAAAGCCCAGGTGCATTCCACTGAGCGCACCTGGCTTAAATCAAACCTAACTGTCCACCGGCAGATTTGGCTGGACCAAGTCAAATCCTACTTCTCTGCCCCCCCCACCTCTGCTAAATCGTCGCTACTCCAAGACAATCTTGGAGGCTAAGGATAACCCCAGGCTCCTCTTCTCCATCACGAACCGATTCCTTCGCTCACACTTTCATGCCTCGCCCATCCTCACCTCAAATGCTAACTGCGAGGTGATGTTGGACTTCCTCAAATCCAAAATCAGGGAATTTGCTCAGCTGCTTCTACTACTGTAACTGCTACCCCCTCCCCATCTAATCGGGCTTCCGTGCCACCCGCAGCACAGAAACAGCCCTGGTCAAAGTGACAAATGACATTCTGTCCATCTGCGACCAGGGCTCCCTCTGCCTCCTCGTCCTCCTTGACCTATCAGCTGCTTTTGACACCGTCGACCACTCTATCCTCATCCACTGTCTCTCCTCTCACCTCAAACTCCATGGCACTGTCCTTGAATGGTTCAGATATTACCTCTCAAACTGCCTGCACTTCATCTCCTCCATTGGCTTCTCCTGCAGCTCCCGGACTGTCTTGTGCAGGGTTCCTCAGACCTCTGTCCTTGGTCCCTTCTACTTCAATAGCTATATGCTCCCACTTGGTGACATCACCAGCAGAAGTGGGGTCAACTTCCACATGTATACAAATGACACCCAAATCTACCTCTCTGCCTCCACTCTTGACTCCAGGACCACTGCTGTGTGGACAGAATGTCTGTCAGACATCAAGTCCTGGATAAGAGCTAACTTTCTTCAGTTGAACTTCAACAAGACAGAGGCTCTCCTGATTGGCCCCATCAGTACCTCCTCACCTCAGGCGCTGACAGTAGCACCATCCATGGTTGCACACTCCACCTTGCTAAGCCAGTCCGGAGTTTGCAGGGAGTTTTCAATGAACAAGTTGAGGGAAGATAGGGAGCCTGGCAGTGGAGTCCAAGTGGAGTGGGACTTCTGGAGACAGGAGAAGGGGTCCGATGTAAGGGGGGAAGCATCCTGGCCAAGAAGTGAGCACGGAGGCAGAGGCAGTGGAAGAAGAGCTCAGCGTCATGACGGGATCAAAATTCATTGAGATGGGGGCGTAAGGGGATCTTCTGATCTTCCAGTCTCCCTGATCTTCCGGTCTCCTGTCATTTCAACTCACACTCCCATTCACAGTCTGACCTCTCCATCCATGATCTCCTACACTGTTCCAATGATCCACAGCGAAAGCTTGAGGAACAACATCTTATCTATCTGTTAGGGACCATACAGCCCTCTGGCCTCAATATCAATTTTAGCTACTTCAGACCGTATCAGCTCACCTTCCCCCCCTCCCCCCCTTTCTGTTACCAGAAGAGTTATCTTCTGTTATCATTACAATCATTACCCCAGACACTCTGCCTCTCTCTGGTGTGTTGCCTGTTCTACACCATTAACACCTATTTTCCCCAGTTTTGTTTCAACCCACCCCCCTTTTGTTGTACAAAACCCCCCCTTTTGTTTTATGCTACTATCACCTCTTTAACCCATCAACTAACACATTCTCTCCTTTGTCTTCTTTTTTGCCTTCTTTGTCAAAAATAATGATCCCTCCAAAAACAAAACAATAATAAATTGGCCATTTTCAATCTACGACTGTTTGTGGGACACCGCTGTGCGCAATTGGCTGCCGCGTTTTGCCCACAAATATACGGTCAATTCACTTTACAGTCTATTCTGTGAAGCGCTATATCAAATGCAAGGATTATTATTATTATTATTATCCTTGTCCTGCCTCCCCCCTCAACTTGTCCTTAAAAACCTCTCCCTCCCAACATCCTCCAGTTCTGACAAAGGGTCATGGACCCGAAACGTTGACTCACTTTCCTTTCTCTACAGATGCTGCCTGACCTGCTGAGTTTTCCCAGCTCTCTCTGTTTTTGATACAATTGTACAGCAGCTTCCTCTGAGAAGAAAGCACGCACTGCCATTCACTTCCCCATTGTGCTGGTCCCCAATTTTGATGACAGAACAAAGATGTGGATGTGTTTGAACCTGATGCCTTTAACATCATCCTCTTCTGTTCATTGTACCATCGCACTCACTTTCAGCTCATTAAACACCATCCCAATCTGCAGACAGTGAATCTTGGAGGACCAGCAAATTTGACCTGACACATTATCTACAACCAATCATTGCTCTTTTGTCAGCACCAAGTAGTGTTACCAGTCACCCCAAAGAGACTCTGTTTAAATCTCAGCACAGATGCTGCCAAAGCCATTTATTGTTATAAAATAATAATAATTTGGCCACTCAATCCACGACTGTTTGTGGGACACTGCTGTGAGCAATTGGCTATCACATTTCGCCCACAAAATATACAGTCAACTCACTTTACAGTATATTCTGTGAAGAGCTTTGAGACACCTCGAAGACGTGATAAGGCGCTATATCAAATGCAAGGATTATTATGATTATTAGCTGAACATCTCATCAGCCTCCTCCTCCTCCTGCCTCTGCCCATCCTGAAACTATAATTTACTATTGAAAGCAGCATTTATAAACAGCCGTTAAGTAGAGCAGACAATTGTTACCTCTCTGTGGTTGTTGAACTGGGGTCACAGTCTCATTCTGAAAATAATGAGTAAAATGTACTTGCTGTCAGATTTTGATGCTGCCACAGAATAACACTGAAAAAACTGCCAAATTCTTAGTTTAACATCTCATCCAGGACAGAACCTCTAACAATGCAGTTCACCCCAGCTCTGCATAGCCCAGACTATATGAGTTCAAAGTCCCAAGATGGAGCTTGAACCCACAACCTCTGACTCAGAGGCAAGAATACTACCAACTGAGCCAGACTGACACACAATTTCTTGAATCGTGCCTAACAGTAAAATGCTTGAAGGCTTGACATAAGCAGAGGAATGCACTTTTATATGTTAAGCGTTGCGCCAGTTTTGTAAAATGTGCAAGGTACGAAGGCCAAGAAAACTGTCTTATATCATTAATTTAGTTACAAATGTTTCATCTTAAATTTTCCATACAGCTTAGGTAAGTAGAAGTGAAGTCTAAAAAATTATTTCACATGGTCTGCTTTTCATTGGGAATGTGGAAATTATCCAATATCAGCTCAGGCTTCCAACCCAGCTGTACTCTAGAGTATTCACACTGCATCTATTTTCCTGGGCTGACATTGAACTCTGCAAAGGATATATGAGATATTGTTATTGAGGGTGCATGTGGACAAGAGTGTCTTTGGAAGATTTTATCAGTCAGTGGAAATCCTGATATATATCCTAGCGATGTCTGTATTGTTATCTCACTCTGCTTGTGTTAAAAAAAAATCCCAGCCGTTGGGAAACAAGAATGAATGTCAATAGTGCAGAGAAGACAGCTGTATTATGAATTGTATGCTCTTTCCCTATAGATGAAGGAAAGCACTCAAGAGTCTTGAGTTGCTGGGCAGGCAACAGAGACTGGTGCTGAGAACCACACAGAGAGTGGGTTCGATACACAACGTGAGTCAAAGAGAATAGTTTTGTCTCACAAGGAAAATATATCTGCCAAAACACTGAATCCACAGGGGGTAAAATGTTCCAAAGAATGTTTTATTACTACTTAAACATTGATGAGTTTTCTTGCAGAGCAACAACAACAAAAACAACAAATTACATTTGTATAGCACCTTTCACGTCAGGAGGACGTCCCAAAGCGCTGGACAATCAGGGATCCAAACCTGAGCTGGTGGTTGGGATCAGGAAAGGTGGAGGGCAGGGAGGGTAGGGGTAGGAGGGTGACCGAAGGCACGGTCGAAGAAGAGGGTCTTGAGATGGTTCTCGAAGGAGGCAAGGGAGAGGGCGAAGCGGATGGACAATGGGTTGGAGTTCCAGAGGGTGGGGACATAGTGGCTGAAGGCCCATCCACCAATGATGGGATGGACAAGGTAGGGGATGTGAAGTAAGCCGGAGCCCGCTGAGCGGACAGGTCACAGAGGTAAATCAAGAAGGAGATCATTGGTTACCAAATAAAATCCAGTGCTAGAGTTTGTTCAACTACTGATTGTTCTGTTTCTTAAGGTATCTTAATCATTTGCTATTGTTTCACATATATACAGTCTTTATTTACTCTGACGTGAAATCAATGCAGGGTATTGTTAAAAAAAATCTTGAAGATCCAGAAAATATACTGTTTCTTGTGTTAATTGGCAGAACCATTTCAAATTTGCAATGTAATGTGGTAGGGTGAAATTTGTGAGCTGTAATCTGGGATTAACACATTGTTGAAAAATCTAAGTCTTCAAATCCAACTGTTGTGACAACGTCACTGGGGGAGTCATTCAATGATTTCAGTTGACAAACTGACCACGTTGGTCATCTTTTTCACTAACATTTGAAGACCAGTAAGTAAAATTCCACCTGGCCCTATTAACATAACTTTTCAGATTGTCAAATATTTGGCAAATTGTTAAAATAATTCTTAGTTTTGAAGTCGTTTTTCAGTAATTCTTAGAGTTCTTAGAAGAATTTATAGATTCTTATATGCATTATTTATCGATTTCTGCAGACTCTGAAATGCTACATTATTAAAGTAAATTTAGTTCTTGGTGGAATTTCTACACCTAGTTTGCAACTTTTCCCTCATTCAATTCTTCTGGACGAGCTTTCATGGATAACATTTAACTAAAGCTAAAGAAATCATAATCCTGAGGATATTTATAATTCAAATTTGTTACATCTAATCGGATAGATATGTTTGACTGATTTTCAGTAAAGGAATATTAAATTTGAATATTTACTTTAATTTGTTTCAATATGTAACAGTATTGATTTAGACAGTGACTAAAAATGGTGCCATTTAACTCTTAACTGGGTTTTAATAATGCAGGAAGGAACAGTGAATGCTCATACACAAGCTGCGGAAAAGCAGCAGCAGCAGGAAAAGAGCTATTACTCACTGATTTTTTTCAATGGAGAATCAATGCTTTGAAGCAACCACCTAACGTGAAAGGTGCTATAAAAATTAATATTGTTGTTGGTGTTGTCCCACCACTCTATACTTCACCGTAATGCATGTCTTCTCGCCATTGTCTAACAGATTTGATTGGGACTACAGCGCTTGACATGAAATAGTGCTGTATCATTGGCCTATGATATAAACAGCTGATCTTATAATTCCACACAACTTTCAGAAAGCCATCCTCATTCAAAATGTTAACTACAGTATCTAGAAAACACCTGCTCAATTTCCTTACAGCACAATACAGCTTGTGGTGAACTAATGTGATTTTGTGCAATACCTGTTGAAAATTGCAGATCAGCAAGCTCCATAGCAGTTTAGGTAAGGATTGTGAGACTACCTCGAGGAAGAACGAGCTGGGGATCCGGATTGGGTGGGGTGGAGGCAGGAGGGAAAGCAGGGTGATCAAAAGCACGGTCGAAGAGGAGGGTCTTGAAATTGGTCTTGAAGGAGGCAAGGGAGGGGGCAAGGCCTGCGGGATGGAGTTTTAGAGAGTGGAGACAGAGTGACAGAAGGCCCGCCCGCCAACAGGGGACGTGAAGCAGGCCGGAGTACCCTGAGTGGTGGGAGCAGGCAGGATGGTAAGGGGTTAGGAAGTCCCAGAGGTAGGGGTGAGCAAGGACATGGAGGACGTTGAAGGTGAGGACCAGGATCTTGAACTGTATCCTCTGTGTGATGGGAAGCCAGTGGAGTCGGGCGAGGATGGGGGTAATAGGATCACGGAGCCTGGTGCGGCTAAGGACACAGGCTGCAGAGTTCTGGATGATCTGCAGCCTATGGAAGGAGGAGTTGGGGAGGCCGACAAGCAGGGAGTTTGCACAGTCAAGCCTCGATGTTATGAATGCGTGTATGAGGGTTAAGGTGGCCTGCGGTGTGAGACAGTGGCGGAGCCATGTGATGTTGCGGAGATGGGCGAAGGCAGAGCGGGTCATGGCACAGATGTGGGGTAGAAAGGATAGTTGAGGGTCAAACAAGACACCGAGGTTCTGGATTGATTTAATAAGATGAAGTGTGCAACCATGGATGGTGATTTGCCTGAGGTGTGGAGGCGCTGACTGGAGCCAATCAGGAAAGCCTCGGTCTTGTTGACGTTCAATTGAAGAAAGTTAGCTCTCATCCAGGACTTGATGGCCGACAGACATTCAGTCAGGACAGCAATGGTCCTGGAGTCAGGGGTGGAGACAGAGAGGTAAAGTTGTGTGTCATCTGCATATATGCGGACGTTGATCCCATGTCTGCGGATGCTGTCACCGAAAGGGAGCATATAGATGTTGAAGAGGAGAGGAGCAAGGACAGAGCCCTGAGGAATGCTGCACGAGATGGTGCGGGGGCTAGGGGAGAAACTGTTTGCGGAGAGTTGAGTTCAGAAGGACCAAACAGTATTTCTCTGCTGGCAGCCAAATTGGTTTGAAATACTCAGTAGCACATGGTAACAAGTTTTGAATCATAGCAATTTACAGCACATTGAGTCTACACCATCTCTCATAGCAAACTGACAGGTTGCAGAATGATGAGATTGTAGAGAATAGGGTCATCAACAAAGAGATCAAATGATAAGCGTTGGGTAATTGATGCAAATGAGAAACCACATTGGATCTTCTCCAGGGCCTCTTCCCTTAAGACCTGTGTGTAATGAGTGCTGCTTTTATTATATTTCTATTACTGCAACCATGGTGATGGAATTCTTGACAAGATCAATATCACTGGGAGGTGTGAAGTGTCCACACATCGCACTGAGCAGAAAGACTGAACTGAGCATTTTTTTAGAATATGGAAGAATCAACTCCCAATGTGTTCTTTGGAGGGCAAAGATAACTTTAAGGTTTATTTTAATGTTGATATTTGCGTGGTCCTGCAACTGTGGACATAAACATCATAGGCTCAAAATTTCACTTTGTGGTAGCCTTAAAGATAATCTTGTCTTAAATGTGACACCATGCAAATTTTGGGTAAATTAATAACATTTAGTCGGAATTTGGAAGCAAGNTTTTTTTTAAGAAGTGTGGAAAACAATCAGTTCTAAACTGAGATTAAATTTGAATACTTTTTACACTTTTGCACGGTCCTCAATTTTAAGGCAAAATAGTGTTACAGATTAAAACTAGGTAGAATTTCAAGCCTTGTATTTCCATTATCATCATATACTGGTCCCAATCTGCACATCCGAGTCCTGAAGATACATGCTATACTCTATTGCTGGATGAATTAAAATTTTCAAGACTGAGGTTGACAGATTTTTGTTCGGTAAGGGTATCAAGGGATATGGAGTAAAGGTGGGTAAATGCAGTTGAGGTACAAATCAGCCACGATCTAATAGAATGGTGGTACAGGCTCAAGGGGCTGAATGGCCTATATTTATCTTTCAGCAGCAGGACTGCCCTTAACTCAACTAATCAAATCTCTTCTTAATACAGCAGCCAACAACACATTTGTTGAAGCCTTTCTCTGAGTCGCTGCGTGCTGGAGAATAATAATATAATAATAATAATAATCCTTGCATTTGATATAGCGCTTTTCACGTCGGGAGGACGTCCCAAAGCGCTTCACAGAACACACTGTAAAGTGAATTGACTGTATATTTGTGGGCGAACGAGGCAGCCAATTGCGCACAGCAATGTCCCACAAACAGTCGTAGATTGAAAATGACCAATTTATTGTTGGTTTTGGTTTTGGAGGGATTATTAGAAGCAAGTTAGTTACACAAAATGTATATCCATTTACTGTCTTTCACAAAAAAAGAAACAGCACAACATTCTATACAGAATGCGATTGATTAGAAATGAAATGAATATCATGATGCTGGCAAATGCTCTAGCTAATAGGCACAAAGCAAAGTATGGCAATAATGTGATGAATAGACAATTAATTTGGAATTTGGATGAGGACTAGAAAGCAGGATAACCAGAAGAAATATCCCACAATTATAAGATAGTGACCATCGCATTTGATATAGCACCTTGCACATCGGAAGGATGTCTCAGAGAGCTTTCACATGATTCACTGTAAAGCATAGTGACTTTATATTTTTGGGGGCAAATGCAGCAGTCAATTTCCATATGGCAATGTCCCAGAAACAGCCAAGAAGCGAACAAGCAATTTTATCTGGTGGATTATTGCCCAGGACATTGGAAGAAACTCATTTCTCTTTTCGAATCGTGCTATTGGATCTTTACCTCTGACTTCAAAGTCTGTTGGATGGTTTGACCTCACAACCTTCTAACTCGGAGGCGATAGTGATACTCCCTGAGACAAGATGACACCTGTCCCAGGAAATCAATCAAAACAATAATAGTTTGCGACCAAAATAGATTCAATAAAGTAACATTTCATCCCTTCTCAGTGGATTTTCAGGATAGGAACAGTAATTTCTGGACTGGTTAGCCAGCTCATATGACAATAGCCCTCTGTGTTTGTAACAGTTACTGCTAAAGTAAAGTAAATAACTTGATGAGAGCAATGAAATATGATTTTAATTTCTGTTTCTACAACCGACCATCATTAACGCATATTTCCTGTTTCTTTTAGGGAATTTCATTGTGTAGAACTAAAGAACCATACAAATTTAAAGCACAGAAGAAGGACATTCAGCCCCTTGTGTCTATGCTGGCTCTTTAAAAAGCATCCTTTCAATCCCATTTACCTGTCCTTTCCCCTATAATTTACACATTTTAGATATCTATCTAGTTCACTTTTGAAAGCTAATAAGGATTCTAAGAGATAAAAGCAGAGGATCAACCTGTGCTGAACTGATTCTTGTGCAGGATTATACTTGAGAAAGGCCTATGTTGCATTACAATACTTGTTATTTTACAGTATGTGCTGTATTTTCTACTTTGACAAAGAAAAAGTGACATTCATGCTAAATTTGTGGAGTCCTGTAGCTCAGTGGTTAGAGCACTCGCCTTGCAAGCGAGACACCTGGGTTCACTTCTAGGCAGGGCGAAACCTTGGGCAAGTTTCCTTACTCCACACGCCTAATAATAATCCCTCCAAAAAACAATAATAAATTGGTAATTTTCAATCCACGACTGTTTGTGGGACACTGCTGTGCGCAATTGGCTGCCAGGTTTCGCCCACAAATATAGTCAATTCACTTTACAGCATATTCTGTGAAGTGCTTTGAGACATTTAGAAGACATGAAAAGCGCTATATAAAATGCAAGGATTATTATTATAAAATTGACTGGCTTGACCCCAATTTTCGGCGATGTGAATCATTGAATTTCAAGCGGCATTTTTCACCCATTTTTTGGAAAAAACACTTTCAAGTCCAAATTATCGCTATTATCGAATATCTACATTAAAGATCCAACATAAATCAACACTTTTGGTTCATGTGGAATTTATTTGGACAATTATTGAGCAATAATGGTACAGTTTCTCCAGCATGTAATGGTTTTTCATCTCCATCTTCCCAGCTAAAAATTCTGTAAGATATAGGCAGTACCTCCCCGCTGAGTAGTTGAATGAAAGAGAAGCATAGTTGGAGATAACAGCCTTTGATCCTCCCACCAATGTATGGTTGGATTGAAGGTCACTAAATATACAAAACCAGGCTTAAGCACCCCAGGGCCATAGAGTTGAAACATCAATCAGGATTTCTGCTCCTGTTTGCTATCCAGTGACCTCTGCTGGAAACCGTGTTTGTCTGTTTTAGCTGTGATGCCTCCAGTCAAAAAGTCTACTAACACTCACTGCCTCATTTGAAAAATGGCTACCTGGAGCTTTCCCAAGTGACCAACTTGGGAGAGATGGGGATAAATTCCACCTGGTTCTTTAGTATCATAAGTCATGGCCTAATGTTACAAATCATTCTTGTTCAGCATTTCAAAGGAAGATGCAACATTGCAGGTCTTAACATGCTGACGTAGTCAGCTTCTCTTCAATGCCAAAACTCTCCTGGACAAGGCTTGACACATCTATTCTTCTCCTCTGCATTTGACAGATATAGCACAGGCTTTAGAAGTTAGAGGAACAGGTGGGGCATCATTTGGAATTCTACCCAGTATTTGTTCTAATGTCCACATATTTTCTAATAACTTGACGTAGTATCAAGTATCTGTTTTGATTCTGCTCTTGAATCTGTTGGAAAGTTTGCAACATGCGTTTCAGAGGATGGAACATTCCACACGCGCCATTTCCATGATTGTGTTTCCTTGATTTGTCTGGTAAGGAAACCATTTACTGCAAACCAGCACAACTATATCTCTGATGGCTGCAGTTTTCAGAAGTGAAATGCATCGTTCATTTACAGAAATTTGATCTCCTACCTTTCAAAAGAGAAGATTTGTTTTTAAGTTGATATTTTTGGCGGGAGTTCTCCCTGATAATAATAATAATCCCTGCATTTGATATAACACCTTTGATACCGTGGACCACTCAATCCTCCTCCACCGCCTCTCCTCCCACCTCAACCTTCAAGGTTCTGACTTTGACTGGTTCAGTCCTACCCTTCACACCGCCTCTACTCCTAGGCGGGAAGCGGTTTCTCCTCCAGCCCCCGCACTGTCTCGTGCGGTGTTCCTCAGGGCTCTGTCCTCGGTCCCCTCCTCTTCACCCTCTACATGCTCTCCCTTGGTGATGTCATCCACAGACATGGGGTAAATTTCCACATGTATGCGGATGACACCCAATTCTACCTCTCTGCCTCCACCCTGAACTCTAGGACTACTGGCGTCCTGACCAACTGCCTGTCCCACATCAAGCCCTGGACGACGGACAACTTTCTCCAACTCAAAGTCAGCAAGACTGAGGCCCTCCTGATTGGCTCGCGCCAGTGCATCCACACCTCAGGCGCTGGCAGCATCAGCCTCCATGGCAGCACACTCAACCTCACTAAGCCAGTCAGAAACCTGGGTGTTTTGTTTGACCTTGAACGGTCCTTTCTCTCCCACATCCGCGCCTTGACCCGCACTGCCTATCACCACCTCTGCAACATTGTCAGACTCCGCCACTGCCTCACCCCTCAGGCTGCCGAAACCCTCATTCATGCAGTCGTCACCTCAAGACTTGATTAAGGGAATTCCCTCCTCATTGGCCTTCCCAACTCTTCCCTTCACAAGCTGCAGATCATCCAAAACTCTGCAGCTCGTGTACTTTCACTCACCAGGCTCCGTGACCCCATCACTCCCACCCTCGCCTGACTCCACTGGCTCCCCATCGCCCAGACGATCGAGTTCAAGATCCTCATCCTCACCTTTAAGGCCATCCATGGCCTTGCCCCCTCCTACCTCTCTGACCTGCTGACTCCCTACCAACCTGCCCGCTCCCTCCATTCATCAGGCTCCGACCTGATCCATGTCTCCCGCCCGACCTGCCCTACCATCGGTGGCCGGACTTTCAGCTTCTCTGCCCCCATACTCTGCCCCCACAGCCCCTTCACCTCACTTCCTCCCTTGCATCCTTCAAGGCCGGTCTCAAGACCCTTCTCTAGAACTATGCCTTTGGTCTCCCTCCCACCTCTCTGCCTTCCCTCACCCCTACACCACCCCTCCCCCATGCTCAGGCTCTGACATCTGACTGTTCAGCGCTTTGGGACGTCCTCCTGACATGAAAGGCGCTCTATAAATATAATTTTGTTGTTGTTATCACATCTTTGAGATATCTCAAAGCTCTTCACAGAATATACTGTAAAGTGAATTGACTATATTTTGTGGGCGAAATGCGGCAGTCAATTACGCACAGCAGTGTCCTACAAACAGTCGTGGATTGAAGTGACCAATTTATTATTATTGTTTTTTAAGGAATTATTACCCCCTGAAAAGCGATTCGCCAATCGACTAACAACCAGGATCCTACTTACTGCTAGGTAAACAGATGCCTTTGGCTTGTCTGATACATGTGAAAATCTATCACCAAACTCAGGCGTATCCAAACCAGACGGAGAGTTGCACATAAAATAATATGCATAATTGTCAAAAACTTGGATTCTCGGTTGCTCTAACAACCGTGTTTTTAAGCAGTGAAACTAAACTCTGTTGTCCAACTGCAGAAGCATTTAAGGAATACTTCCACTATTGCAAAAGAATAATAAGAAATTAGCACTGGGCGAATTCATGGCAAATAGAGGGGCTACCTTGTTCATGAGCCCCCACCCATCTTCAGTATTAGCAGATAGCAGACTTGAATATCAGGGTTATTGAGAATTACTTGAACCAGTTCACTTTTACCAGAATCGTCTTTATCACTCTTTGTACTGAGGTCACTGCACTCCACCAGCATAAGAATAAACAATTGAGTGGAGACAAAACACTGATAGGAAAGATCTACTCTCAGCAAGAAATAGCTTTTGGGATAAATAAGGGTCAGATGGTAATAGATTTGAATGGGCAGTACTTTATTAAGAGTAGGGTCTCAATTAAAATAAGCAGTTAAACCAATCACTGGAGTTAGGGACTCTTTCCCCCTCGGCTCCTGTTAATTCTGGAAGCCAAAGCCCCAATGGGCTGAGATATTCGAGCTGGACAAGCAGCAGGAAGCTTCCCAGACAATATTCACAATGGCAATCTGTGTTTTTTGCTGATTCCTAGCTCCAGCAATAGCCCAACTCACAGATCTACCCAAAGCTTTAGATCTAGCCAATCTGGGTCTAATACTCTCCGGAATCAGGTAAACCTGCTGAGTCCCTCCTAGGAGAGAGTGCACATTCCATTTCCATGTGTGGGTGGCAAACATATGTGGAATTCTCAGTTTGGTTTGGATACTTTTAAGCATAGTGAGGGAATTACACATGTTTTAGACACCTGGATAACTAAAGAAAAACTGTTCAACTTAATATTCAGAAGTAGACCAGAGGTCCGATGGATCATTTGGTCACTTACATGGCTGTTTTGTGGGACATAGCTGTGTGCAAACTGGCTGCCACATTTCATCCACAAAATACACAGGCACTCCACTTTACAATATATCCTATGAAGCGCTTTGAGACGTCTGGATGACATGATAAGCCGCTATATCAAATGTAAAAATATATTATTTAATGGCTGCAAAGAATTCATAAAAAACTGACTCAAGCAAACACCTTTTTACACAAATGAATTCTTAAATTATGCACAGGGCTTCAGCGTAGGACTATCTTGTACTGATGGCAGAGGGACGATGATCATCCTGTCAAAGATTTAATGTACCTAAGCCTCCACCGATGTCGGTTAAGATGTTAACAGTTACATGGTTTAGGTTTAACAAAGTGTTATAATTTCAACTCCACTCAATTAACAACAACAATTAAACCAATTATTGGAAGGCAGGTGCTTGCAGTTAACCTCAGTCAGTCAGCAATGCTCAAATCCCCATGTGGTAATCACACAAACTAAACAATGTTTAAGTCCCACTTGGTCCAAGCTTTCAATTCAATGCCAAAGGTGGAATTAGCCTTGAAATTTACACCTAATCATAGCCTGTAAAACCATTTCATCTTAAAATTTCAGATCATGTGGGATTAGGCAAATTCCTAATTTTCGTGTTAATTTGAATACTTTTTAAGAACTGTGGAATGGCAACTTCCAACAAGAGGACTGAAGTTAGGATTTTTCTACAATTCTGCACGACCTTAATTTTTAAGACCAAACGTTGCCATAATTTTTAAGGCAAAGTGGAGCTTTGGGCGCGAGAGGTCAAGTTATCATGCAGTACTGTGCTTTGGCGACCGGAACCGGCAAAAGTTTGTCAGGAACATTGTCATGTTGTCAGGGTAGGGGAAGACCCCAGCGGAGAACGACAAATTAGACTTTTTTAGTCACCTGGGTGTCTGACACATGCAGAAACCTATCACCATGCTTACAAGTATTCCAAACCGAAGTGAGAATTCTATGCATCCCACCCACGTGGAAACTCATGTGTATTGTAATGGAATGAGCACTCTCTCCCTGGAGAGATGAATTTTGCTTACCTAATACTGGAGAATATGAGGTGCAGGTTGGGACACCAGAGTGTGCATTGGGGTATTACTGGAGTCTAACCGGGTAAAACAGTTAAGACTGAGCATTCCCAGAAGCAGCTACACTCCAAATAGGAGGGTGAACAGCCAGCATGAAGCAGTCAGTGAAATGGCAATTTTCAACTGGGGTTGAAAAAACATTTGAATGTGAAAACCGCAACGTGAAAGAGCCCTCAGATATAAAATGGATCTCCTTCAGGAAACCCTCTGTACCTCTCACTAATCTATGAGATCTTGGCTCCAACCTGAAAACAGTCAAAATGCCATTGCTTTACGCTTCAAAAAGTTGATACATCAAAAATTTAAAACATATTTAAAGTTCATACATTGATTTGGAACGTCAATCCTTTCCACCCGAGGGCAACATTGTTCATTTCTTTGAATGCATGACATGTTGCATGACAGCTTGGCACTTGGTATAACCAAAGCAGGAATTTCTAAAGTAAACAGAGCTTAATTTTTACTTGCATGCACATTTTTACCATCACACTCCACTGTTAACTGCAATAGCATAATAGAAAACCTGTCAATGTGAAAATTATGGTTGCTTGTGAAGCGAACAGTAAACCACAATATGTCCTGACAACATGACAATGTTCCTGACAGACTTTTGCCAGGTTCCGGTCGCCAAAGCACAGTACTGCATGATAATTTGACCTCTCGAGCCCAAAGCTCCACCTTGACTTAAAAATTAAGGCAAAGTTTGGTCTAAAAAATTAAGGTTTTGCAGAATTGTAGAAAAATCCTAACTTCAGTCCTCTTGTGGGAAGTTGCCATCAATCAGTGGAGGAAGAATCCATCTGGGTCTGGATTCTCTCTATTTCCTTAGCATTTCTGAGCGCGCAAATTATTGAATTCTGTCTTAATAGAGTCCTGTAGCTCAGTGGTTAGAGCACCTATCTCGAAAGCAAGAGACCTGGGTTTGATTCCCAGCAGGACAAAATGTTGGGCAAGTTTCCTTACTCCACACGCCTCTGTTTACCTAGCAGTGAGTAGGAACCCGGTTGTTAGTCGATTGCCAGATCACTTTTCCGGGGGTAATAATTCCTTCAAAAAATAATAATAATGAATTGGTCACTTCAATCCACGACTGTTTGTTGGACACTGCTCTGTGTAATTGGCTGCCGCGTTTCGCCCACAAAATATACAGTCAATTCACTTTACAGTATATTCTGCGAAGTGCTTTGAGACGTCTCGAAGATGTGATAAAGCACTATAACAAATGCAAGGATTATTATTATTATTAATCTTGCAGACTCTTGTCTGTAGGTTTGAAAAGAAATTGTAGAAAAAGGCTTCAAAATCAAGACTTTATTTGCCAAATTCTGGATGCTTCTCATTTTAACTTGGATATAAGAGTTATAGTGCTCTGGTCAGGTCACCGTAGGGTTGCCACAAAAAAACAGCCATTGGTGCCCTGGTGGGTCTTGAAGGCACCATCCTGGTAAAATCATTGTCCACAATAAGTGAGGGGAGGAGACAGTCATCTTGGTAAAACTGTGACCTGCAATGGTGGTGCGAGCGGAAGGTGGGAGCAGGAAGGGGGCATCTTGGCAATTCTGTTTGGTGGGATGGGGGAGAGAGGAACACACATGCATCCAGTATGGTCACTGTAAAGAATCAGCACATTAAATCTTTTCACTGGCAACCAACAAGGCAGTACAAATACCAGCCAGGTTAGTTAAAAATTGGGCAGGTGGCAACAGATTACTAGGATGGGTGGTTGAGGCCAGGAAACTGGACTCTTTTAAGAAAGAGCTGGTGGAAGGAAGAGATCAGATGGGCCAAAGGGCACTCTCTATCTGAACCAAGCTTATGAGTGCGCTTGTAGGTATTTATTGGGGAAAATATTCAACTGTTCAAAATGCAGAACTTTTTTTGACTTAATACTTGTTTCTACTGTAGTTTTAGATGTTTTCTATTTAATAGTTTCACTAGTTTGGGATTTTTGGTAAGTTGTGATTTTGCACTTTTAACTGTTTTTTACCTGTAAGAAGCAATAAAACTGGTCATTTACTGCAGGGTATATTTTTACACACTTCATTTAGTTAATTAGAAAAAAACTGTTATCAATCTTGTTATAGTATTTTGCTCTGAGCACACCACCTTTATTTGAATCAATGAGGTTGGGCCACACATGCCCATGAAGGTTCAGTGTCTCACTCTGAGACTATGCAGTACTGCTGAGATAATCCAGTAAAGGCAGGCGTTGAACTATTTCCTACTTCAGGGATCTTTTTCAACACAATATGTAATATTTTTACATGTTGATAAAACTTGATAATCAATTTAGGTACGTCCACTGATCCTCTCCAATGCTTTTTTTAAGCGATTAGGTTTGAGAAGCCAGTCTATTGGACTTCTAGCTCACGGTTCACTGCATTGGACAATTTTTGGACAAAGATCTTCAGGGATCTTTTTCAAAACAATATGTATTGTAACTGCTAATGAAATAATCTTGTCGATGAGATTAGAGGCATTACATTTAAGTGACCAAAATTACTTTTAATTTACCATTACTGGAGCTGGCATATTAACTGCAATAGATTAGAAAGATCTTTATAATTGGATACGATTCATGAAGGACATATTCATAAACAGCTTTCATCTCACAAGCCATTTGTATTAAAGATTCAGGAATCATGCAGAGATACACACTAGACCTAGGAACTTATCAGACATTATTAAATCAATGGTTCAAAGTTGAAATACTATCAAGCTTGTACAATGATTTCCAGGGCGCATTAATCCATTGTATAATAACTGCACAACCAATGTCAGCACTTTTATGATGCTGGATATTTGGAATATATAACAAAGCAACAGAATAGGGGACCTATTCTTTTTCACATGTTTTTACATGTTGATAAAACTTGATAATCAATTTAGTGACTTTATGATATTTAATACATCTACTGATCCTTTCCAATGCTTTTTTTAAGCGATTAGGTTTGAGATTCCAGTCCATTGGACTTCCAGCTCACGGTTCACTGCATTGGACAATTTTGATAATGTGATGAGTTAAAACAGCATTAGGATGGATTGGTATCATACCAGTTATATTTCTAGTTATATTTAGTTATCTTTCCCTGAAGCGAATCTGAAGCCAGGATTTAAAAAGTGAAAGGGAATAATTCACACTAACCTTAACTGCAAATCTTTTTTTTCATAATATGTGGTTTTATTATTCTCCAACTGCTGAGAATCCATAACACTAAATTCAAATGCAAAAGTGCCAGGAACTGTGACAAGAAAACTCATAGTATTTGAGATCAAGCAGCAAATTGTAGGCCACTTTTATGAGGCCCTTCTCATATCAATTCAGCTGGAAGTGCTATGTTGTGACAGGTAAATAGCACTCTGAAAACAGCTCTTCAGCCTTTATTGAGATCTAAAATGTGATGTATTTAACAGGTGGCAAAAGCAGAGAGATTTTGAGTAGTGAATAGTGCCTTCTCCTGGAAACTGGAAGTACATCATCTGACCCACAGGAAACTCATTCCATTGTGATTTACTTCTGGAGGAGAATCCAGAAGTCTCAGGGTGATAATCCCCCAACAAATAAAATTGGCCATTCATTTCATGGCTGTTTGTGGGATATTGCTGTGCATTCACCTATATAAAAATCCACCATCACTGCACTTTACAGTATATCATGTGAACCGCTTTCAGACATCCTTCTAATGTGAAAGGTGCTATATCAAATATAAGGATCATTATTATTATTTGTTATGCCACACTTCCTTTGGCTGGAATCACTCATGATTTGTAACTTAGAGTGGCTATTTACAACTCCAGTCACAAATATCATATTTTAGATCCCATTATATCAGGTGTTTTTCTCTTTTTCCAACAAAATCACCAAACGTTCAGCTACCACAAGTGAAGAAAATACCAGTCTTCTCAGATTGTTGCCGACCTTTAATACAGGCTATGTGTTGTTCCTGCACTTTCCTGCTTGCACAAGAGTTAAGCTGATGTGCCATGAACCAGAGTTCAAATGCCATTCTCTGAGGCCAGTAACTCCAATAGCAAACGCCAGCAAATTCATACTAACTCCAGGCCCAACCGTTGTGGGTCACATTATGGATTTGTGAACATTATTTGTAATAAAACATTTAAACAGGTAAACTGGTGCACCAGTGCATCCCTATAATTTGGCTACATTGGAGTTCAGAATTTGGGTGTGGAGGAACATAAGTCGAATCAATTACAAGAGTGGCAATCTTCCAGACAGACATACCAGCCTGACACCAAGTGCAATGAAGGCACAGGATGTGAAAAGCTGAACTATATGCCGTTCAAAGTATTTCCTTGTGAATATTCCAAACTTCTCAGAATTACACATTTCACAAATAAAGACAATTATATCCAGCCTGCGATTGACATAATGCCATAAACAGCCTTGTAGAACTTTAATTTGTTTCAAAGCCTTGAACCATGCCTTTTCCATTCCAATAAGTATGCCCAGCTTCTGATGTGTAGTATTTAAAATGCACTTGGCTGCGGCTCATTTTTAAAAAACAATCGCTGAATTTTATGGAAAAGGTTTTCAAATTTAGCAGTAAATTTTATTGCTATCTCATTAATATTAAGCTGAATGCATTGGGGGTGCGGGGCTGAAATTAAATGACCCGAATGTAGCCAGTGTAAAGGGATCTGAAATATGGTGCTGGAATGCTTTTAACACTCAGACGTTAATCGTGAACATTGCAATTTATGAGAGTTAGTCACTAAAGGGTCCAAAGGTTATGCCAACCCTGCAGCCAGTCAGAGGCAGATTACAGCTCGGGGGATGGGGGGGGTTCTGGTTCAACAGGTACAACAAGGTGACAATCACCTGCCGGACAGACCTGCTGTATATAAACAACTGTTTCAACGGGAAAGGTCACCGCCTATTATATTGATGATAACAGGAGCACATGAAGAGTGATGCTGCGGAGATTTAGGACCAGTACGTCTGTCATGCAGGACACAGCAGAACAGGTCACAACCTTCCAGCCTATCCCGTTGGTGCATATCATATCTCACCAGCACTGTGATTCCAGTTCACGCACTGAGCCAATGTTGTCAGCCCTTATCCAGTGCCTGTTTTTCAGTGAGACAACTGTACAAACAGATGCAGGAGAATACAAATTTAAGATCAACAGAACATGATGCTAGTGGTCTTTTGAACACAGTGGCCTTTTGAAACAGAGCCACACCATTGCATGTCTCACCAGGAATGGGGCCGGGGGCCGTTACATTGCTGAAACAGATGAATGTGCTGGGTTGCTTCTCAGAGGAAGACTCTGGAGAACAGGAGGTGCAGGAGGACATATGGAGGCCTATACTGTGACCTTTCATTAAACCTGGCAACTGATATCTTGTTTTACTACCCAAGAGGGCCATGAGCAGTGTGGAGCTGGAGCGAGCCTACCATGATGTCCATCCCTCCCCCTCTACACACACACACACACACACCATCCCCTCCCTGTGTACACACCCAACTCATAAGTGCCTTCCTGTAACCAAGCTTCTTAGAAGCAGCCTTAACAAAAGGAGATATGCAAATTCAGATTGATATAAGAGGAGATAGTGAGGCACAAAGGATTTTGAATACACAACAAAAACTACTGAGGTAAAACTGAAACCTTCAACATGATAATTATCACTGGTGATATTGATGATATTGGAAGAAATTCTATCCCTGTCACTATCAGATAAATAATCCTTACATTTGATATAGAACCTTACACATCTTTGAGACGTCTCAAAGTGTAGGAACTGTGTTTTTGTGGGTGAATGCAGCAGTTAATCTTGCAAAACAGCCATGAAATGAATGAGCAATTTTAATTGGGGATTGTTGGCCAGAACAGCAGGAGAAACTCCCTTCGCTTAGATCACCCACTCTCACTGTCAAGGCTCGCACACGAACAATACGCATTTGTAACAAACAAGGAAAATGGAGTCAGATAATAATAATAATAATAATAATCCTTGCATTTGATATAGCGCTTTTCACGTCGGGAGGACGTCCCAAAGCGCTTCACAGAATTGGAATTGAACTCAGGTCTCTCGCTTGCAAAGCGAGTGCTCTAACCACTGAGCTACAGGACTCCACGTCTACAGAGAAGGATGATGGAGGACAATTGATAGGAAAAAGTACTTAATCTGTAGTGTTTGAGTGTTGCTTTTTAAAAATAATTGTTAGTAATCTGTTTTGTTCCACATCATTTGTGGGTAAACCTTGGTTAATTTTCTGTCTCAGTGTCTTTTTTCATAAAGCTAATGATTCCATTTCAATGTTTATTTTTATCCCCTGATTCATTCTCTTATTTCCAATGTCAAGCTATTTTCTATTTAGCTTTTGGTTGTTTTATAATGACTGTTCATTTGTGTCACGGATCTGTGCTGACAGTCAACAGATCCCCTACAAGTACAGTGTCACTCAACTTTACAGGAGATCATGTGAAGTACTTTCAGATGTCCTCCCAACGAGAAAGGCGCTGTATCATATGAGGTTGACGTAACCATGAAATAATGGAGCAAAACCATCTATTATGTCAAATATGCCACAGAAAACTGGGGCACAAAATAGTACACTGGCGGGATTGTGAGTGGTTTGTTTTAATATCTTGATTGGTAAATGGGTAGCCTGTATTCTGAATTCTGATTATTTTACCATAATGTGAACTATTTTGAGTTCAAGTTAATTAAACACTTATTCATAAACATCAGCAGTTTGTTTTCAGTTTACCATATGTTTCTAGTTAACGTAACCTTGCTTTCTGTTAGATAAAACCATTGGTTAGTTTCTAGTTTCAGTTTTGATTTTCCAAAGCAGTTGATTTGTTTCAGTCTTACTATCATCCAGAAATCCAGTGTTTCATTGCGGTTTCAAATCAGCCTCAAATAGTTTTCCATGACATCAACATTTGCCCTTTGTATTGCCTTAATGTGGTTTCAGGAGCTTCACATTCTGATTGACATGGTTTAATTACGCATAGCATTATTACGTCACGGAAAGTATTATAACTAAGACTTGAAAAGCCAGTGATGATATTGTATTTGCTTTTTCTTGGTTGAAATGCTAGAGGCATGGAAAAAATTAAAATTATATTTTTAAATCCACTGTAATTTATCTCTCAATTTCACACTAAAACCCCAGCTGGCCGGACCCGTCTGGAGAGCCAGAATTTGCAGCTAAGTGTAATTACAATTATGGCTTTTTTCAGTGCCAAAATTTGCCAGTTGGGGCATTGTAATTGTTTGATTCAGGTGAGCAGAAGATTGCGAGTAAGCTATTTTCAGTTCATGTGATTCAAATAAACTGAGTCAAAGTTGATATCCCTGGCCACTGAAGGCCAGCGAGGCTGGTGAGGTGGGAACGTGAACTAAGACAGTGGGCCGGCTCAAGTTTTCATTCCTTTTTGGGGCCTTTCCGGCTTTCCAAATCTCTGAAATCCAATTCACTGGGGGGTTATTGCACTTATAAAATAATTGTTTTCTTAATTTCACATTTTTATAAGTACTCTGCAGTGACAAGTTACTTTGAACAGGGGGAAAGCTTCACTGTTTTGCAAAGTTTCAAATGTTTACCTTGTGTAAATATAAAATTGTTCTTAAACAATTAGAAAAGTCTAAACAGATGTCAATGCTCTAGGAGTTGCATTGGAAGGTGGATATTGCAGTGTGATGTCTTTTTTCAGCATTTTTATGAACCCTGTGCAGAGGGTTGTGAATGTATGTGATAAGTGGGATGGGTGAATGAGCAGTTTGTATGATTTACCACCCCTAGTCAAAAAATGTATTATTACACTTTAAAGGTCAATTGCACCTATAGGAATCTGAAATATGCACAAAATAACAAAGAGAGACTCTAGAGCACGTAAACAAGAAACAGTCTAATTAAAGAGGTATTCTGATAATAAGCAAAGTGTATAACAACAATCTTTACAATCCTTGCTTTCGATATAGCTCCTTTCACATTTGAAAAATGTCTCAAAGCGCTTCACAGGATGTACTATAAATAATGGTGGCCAACCTGTGGCCTGAAATTGGCCCTTGGGGCCTTCAAGATCGGCCCTCCTAAACATTCATACAAGTCTAGGTAAGTCTGTGTTCGATTTTTTTTCTTAATTGAATATTTTTTGATTTATGGCATGAATCATTTATGATAGAAATCAGTAAATATTTAATCAAGAATCTTTATTTTGTTGATCGGCCATAAAGATTGGCCACCAATGCTGCAATGTATTTTGGTAGGCAAACCCTGTGAATGTTTTGAGACGTCTCAACAACATGAGAAGGTGCTATATTAAATGCAATGATTGTTATTATTAATAATATTATTATTTATGATGCAAATATCTTATTGCAAAACAATTTAGCAATGTTAGAAACCAGAATATCTTCTCATAAACTAGCGGAAGCGCAATAAATAACCATCTGCCCAAAGCAAAAGTTGCAAGTTTATCCCATCGTGCCTTATTTTTGCTGTAGATGACAACCTCTCAAAAAGTCTGCCTCATTAGGGAGCAGCAAGTGTTCCCTTTGTGTGTGTGAAGTGAATAATTTTGCCTTTTGATCCCCTCCCACCCTCTCCCAGTGATGGTAGACTTTCTGGATTGTTTCCACAGCAAACAACATCTGGCTCTCAGGAGGTTGGACAGAGTAAAAGATCTTGCTGTGAAAAAAAAGACTTGTAACTTTAAAACAACAGTACAGTAACTGTCTTGTCTGAAATATGTCCATTCTTTAGTCTGCATATTTTTCTAGTTTTAAGTCAACTTTTATTGTGTTTTATTTAAATTACTTTTTATCCAATAAATGGTCCCCCACCCTTCATATCCTTCAGGTCATATATCCTGAATTTCAGCTGAAAAGGCAATTACAGACACATATATACACTCTCTGCCAATGTCACTTCTTCGCCAAATTCTAAAGGTTAGCTAACGAAGTGCGACGAAAGATAGACCCCCTCCCAATATTTCCCTCAACCGTGGTTGTCTGGCGCTTTGCTTTCCCTCACTGTTATGCCTGATGATCTGGCTAATACTGACAACTTGCCATCTGGAGGGAACTTCAGTCAGGGTGTCAATTGAGGACAGGACATGACCCTAGATTTCACAGTCTGTTGTGTAGTGAACTAAAATACTTTGCTGCTGCGTAGCGTCTCAGGATTCTGAGCTCTTTAAAAGAAAAGTTAGTATTACAATGCTTGAGATGCGAACATTAAATCAGTGAGAGATTGTCATATTCATCAACAACAGCAATAATTCTCATTTATATAACAGCTTTTACATTCTGAGGACATCTCAAAGCGCTTCACACACCTTCACATTAAATACATATTTAAGACCCAATTTATGTGACAAACTTCAATGGGACGGGGTGGAGGAGACGCTAAAATACAAAATATTCTCTGATATACCGGTCTGCATGAGGTGAGCTAACAGCCACTAGAAACTGAATAGAGAAGGCTTTGCCTCCCTAGACCTTTCTGTTAGATTATCGCTGCTGGATTTATGGTGTTAGTTGAAGCTTCCAATTTAGTATTCATGATCTTGAGAGTTAAAAAAAAATACCAGCTTTCAATCTAAAAAAAAAGCCAGAAAGCAAAGTAGCCAAATGGCGACCATTTTCAAAGAACAAGAACAGGCACACTGGGCTGAATGATCACTTTTAGTCCTTTGCTTCTTGCAATGTTTTCTATTTAGAATGAGTCACCAATGAGAAATGTAACTATCGCAACTAGTTAAATAATACTAGCCTAAAAAAAATCATATCACATATTTTTGGCATGAAAAACATAATCATACTATCGGTTTCTTGTTAAATGATCATTGACAAATTGTGGAATTCAGTCTCAACCTTGAAGTTGGTTTTCTGTCATTCTTAGAAGAACTTAGAAGAAAATCAGCATCAAAATTAAGGCTATATTTAAGAATTTGGAAAATTCTGGACCTTCTAAATTACTGCATAGAGTAAATCTAGACACAGGTGGAAATTCTCCCCATATAATAACAATGTTAATAATAAAAATCCTTGCATATTACTCTTGCATTTCCTATTCACATAGATGCATTTCTCATTGAAGGAGAAATTCTCATTCTCCACCCTTTTGTCACCTCCCAGCTCGATTATTCCAATGCTCGATTATTCCAATGCCCTCCTCACCAGTCTCCCCAATTCCATTAGCCTCAAAATCCAACTAACTCAAAACTCTGCCGCCTATATACGCACCCGCTCTAAACTCTGTACCCCCACCACACCAGTCCTCACCAGGCTCCACTGGCTCCCTATCACAGAACAAATCGGCTTCAAGATCCTCACACTTGACTACAAATCACTTCATGCCCTAGCACATGCTCATTCCCCATACCATTACACGCCACCTCTGCGTGGCTGGCTCCGGCCACTTGCTTGTTTACTGTCCCGTTCGCCGTGCTTTCAGCCACGACGCCCCCAAAATTTGGAACTTTCTCTCAATCCCTCCGCCTTGCCCGCTCCTTTCCCTTTTTCAGATCATCTTTAAGGACCTTCCTCTTTGACCGTGCTTAAGGTCACCTCGCCACTTCCTGATTGGTGTCACACACCGCCACTATTAAGCATTCTGAGACGCTACCCTGTATGAAGGGCACTATATAAATGCAAGTTGTTGTTGTTTGTTTAAGATATGCTCCCAACAACAAGGGTGCAATATAAATATAAATTGTTGTGGTTCATTGAGATCCTGCTGATAAAAAAAAAGTTCAGGTTATACCAAACTGGCTAAAATAATAATAATCCTTGCATTTTGATATAATAATAATAATCCTTGCATTTGATATAGCACTTTTCACGTCGGGAGGACGTCCCAAAGCGCTTCACAGAACACACTGTGAAGTGAATTGACTGTATATTTTTGGGCGAACGCGGCAGCCAATTGCCCACAGCAATGTCCCGCAAACAGTCGTAGATTGAAAATGACCAATTTATTATTGTTTTTAGTTTTGGAGGGATTATTATTAGGCGTGTGGAGTAAGGAAACTTGCCCAAGGTTTCGCCCTGCCTGGAAATGAACTCATATAGCGCTTTTTATGTCTTCTAGACGTCCCAAAGCGCTTCACAGAATATACTGTAAAGTGAATCGACTGTATATTTGTGGGCGAACGCGGCAGCCAATTGCGCACAGCAATATCCCACAAACAGTCATGGATTGAAAATGACCAATTTATTATTGTTTTGTTTTTTTGGAGGGATTATTATTAGGCATGTGGAGTAAGGAAACTTGCCCAAGATTTAAAATATAAAAGTCCTGGCACGATTGAGGGAACTTGGCTGTTTTATATGTGTATGTGGAGAACACTGAGCAGGTCGATTTTAAATTGATTCAATTAAAAAAGACGCTGCTGGTAATACAGCCTTCATGACATTATTGGGGAGTTGTTCTGCACTGTGCACTTCATGGAGTGAAATCAGTGCCATGGACTAAACTTTATTCTGATGCATTCCACATCTTTAGAGCCAACTGATCCACATGTGCTTATAAATAAATATGGTGCAATGTTAAATAACAGTGTATTATAAATGTAAACATTTCATTGTTCTTTTTTATAGGTCAGGCGGAAATCCATCACCATACTTAAGAGCATCCAAACCAAACAGAGCTCTATGCATCCCTATGCATAGAAATTCCAGTGATATTTATTGGAATGGAATGTGCACTCTAATAATAATAATCCCTGCATTTGATATAATGCTTTCTAGACGTCTCAGAGTGCTTCACAGAATATACTGTAAAGTGAATTGACTGTATAATGGTGGGCAAAAGGCATAGCAGTGGCCCACAAACAGTTGTGGATTGAGTGACCAGACNTTTTTTTTTGGAAGGATTATTATCCCCAGAAAGGCGATCCCCCAATTGACTAACAACCGGATTCCTACTTACTACTAGGTAAACAGAGCAGTGTGGAATAAGGAAACTTGCCCAATGTTTTGCCCTGCCGGGAATCTAAGCCATGTCTCTCACTTGCGAGGCAAGTACTCTAACCACTGAGCTACAGGACTCTCTGGACTACAGAGACCATCCCAGAGGGTTGGCTCAATTCTAACATTGCGCTGCCAAATATGTCATCTTGAGGCCAGTTCAGCTCCAAAGAGACTCCACTTACCATCCCCTCCAAGATGGATGGCCATTAATTAGTCACTTGATATATGTCAAGCGCTTGTTTGAGCTCTCACCAGGTGGGCAACCCAGTTCAGCATAAAATGCATGAGAGCATTGCCATCCTTTCAGCAGCTCGCACACATCATTTCCCATTGAACGAAGTTCCACCACGTGGAGGTGCAGAGCTTGAGCAGCAGCTACTTATCTCTTTGCCAGCCAATCAAGGTGGGTTCCAAGCGAATGCATGTTCACGAACTTGGACTCCAGGTAACGCCTTTCAGCAGGTGTTACCCCAAGTGGATGACCACCTGCACCCTTGACCCAGCCAATATGGTTACAAGTTGGGCCCACCCTTGTAAGAGTTCAGATCCCCAATTATACTCTGTCAGGTCCTGTGGACTTGCTACTTTTCCTTCCTCAAACCCCAATGCTGGGACCAGGTCACCAAAGGGCACCACTGACGCATGGTGAGTCAGCAGCACATCACCGCCTGTTGGCTGCAGTTTGCTCATCAGCTATCTGGCAGACATCTACCTTCAGTGTGGTTGAAGGACCTTTACAAAACAGATTGTGACATGCCAGTCACTTTGATTTTCTTGAGGTCCAACAAAACGGGGAAAAGAAGTGCTATTAATGCAAAACAAAGGGGGGTAAGAGAGAGAGAAAAGGTGTGTCTGGGACCCAGATGATCTGGTAATGGTCACATAAGAGGGGGAGGGGGAAGGTGAGCTGTTATGATCTGAAATTATTGAATGATGTTGTTGTAATCACCCCCTTTGGTTTGCATCATTAACACCTCTTTAACCCATCATCCCCTGTCCTCTACCCCATTTTCTCCTTTGTCTTCCTTGCCCTGCCTCCCCCCTCTCTGTTAGTCCTTAAAAGCCTCTTCCTCCCAACGTGCTCCACTTCTGACAAAGTGTCTTGGAACCGAAACTTTGACTCACTTATCTCTGCTGCCTGACCTGCCGAGTGTTCCCAGTGACTTCTGTTTTTTGCTTAATCCTGGTCCTTAAGCAAGGCTCTTGGCAAATAGATGTGCCCCTGTGAAGCTGACTCTTGTCTACAGGGTGCTTAGCGAAAGGTCAGTGTGGGCTGGAGCCTTCCCTTTCTATAGCTGCTTCCTGTGTTTGCTACAAATGGGCTAGAGGAAGCCTCTACGCTGCATCTCCAAGAGTTCAGATAAATTGAATTACATACACACAAGGGCAAATCTGCAGGTGAAGCCTCAACAAAGTCATTGCTATAATCTCCATCATGAATAAAAACAGAATACATATTTTTTCCCGTCAAAACAGGTCATCGAAACATCAATCTATAATAATTGTGGGCTAGGAGATTAGATAATTATTTAAGGGTAATGTGCACATGATTCATTCTACAAAATATACTTAAATAGAAAGAAAATCGAACTCGCAAAGACTTCAATGCAGGGATGGAGGTGGGCTTCATTAATAATAATAATAATCCTTGCATTTGATATAGTGCTTTTCATGTCTTCTAGACGTCTCAAAGCGCTTCACAGAATATACTGTAAAGTGAATTGACTGTATATTTGTGGGCAAAACGCGGCAGCCAATCGCACACAGCAATGTCCCACAAACAGTCATGGATTGAATGACCAAATTGCTATTGCTTTTTTTTCTTGAGAGATTATTATCAGGCGTGTAGAGTAAGGAAACTTGCCCAAGTTTCACCCTGCTGGGATCAAGCCCAGGTCTCTCACTTGCAAAGCTAGTGCTCTAACCACTAAGCTACAGGACTCCACATTGTTAGATGTGCCATCCTTCACTTGAGATACTAAACTGTGGACCCAATCTGGCACGGAAGCATGGCCAGCGGGAGAGAGGCCAAGGCATTGTACGTGTGCGAAGGGTTCGTTGCCATGGTAACAAGGTAGTTTATATAGACAAGCTCATAGATTGTCTCACCTGTCAAAAATCAAGTGATTTGGAGGGATTTAATAATCCCTCCAAAACAAAAAACAATAATAAATTGGTCATTTTCAATCCACGACTGTTTGTGGGACACTGCTGTGCGCAATTGGCTGCCGCTGTAACCCCACAAATATACAGTCAATTCACTTTACAACATATTCTGTGAAGCGTTTTGAAACGTCTGGAAGACGTGAAAAGCGCTATATCAAATGCAGGGATTATTATTATTATGATTATTGTTAAAAAGGCACTGCTCGGTGTCCAGGTTATTGGGCATTCACATCATGGCTGTTTGTGGAACATTGCTGAGCGCAAATTGGCTGTTAATTTTCTATAAATATGCAGTCATTGCACTTTACAATAAAATCTTGTGAGGCACTTTGAGACATCACACTAACGTGATAAGGCACTATATCAAGTCCAAGGATTATTATTTATCACAGTTAGTAAATGATTATTAGCTTTCAATGACAATGATACCTGTCAAAACTTTCTAAAGAGGAATTCTTGTTCAACTTTATTACTGTAAGCAGCAGCTAATTACCCATTATTCAAATGTAGAAACAGACTATTGTAGCATTACAGATAGGATTGTAACATTGACTTATTTTTATGTAGGCACAAACATACATGTAAGGCTCCATTTAATCACCTCTTGAAAAGTAACCACCAATGAAAACACATATGTGCTGTAGTTCTGGCTGGCGACACATGTACTACATTTAACATTGTAAAATTATATTGGGAAAATTCACAATGCTAGCCAGAATTTCAGGGATGCATAATCTCAAGTCACTTGTAACTCAAAATAGAAGGCTTTCACCAGCTATACAAGAGTATTTCCAGAGGTACCATTTTGGTTAAACCTTCAGGTTTAAGCATTCAACCTGACTGCTTGGCACGGTAATGTTTGGCAGCACTTTCATTGAATAATAAAAAGGTAGACATCTCAAGCAAAAAATGCTGTTCCCAGGATACTCAGCTAAATGTTATGAGTGTGAAATTCCTGAAGCCAAAGAGTAGTAACTTTAACTATGTGATTTAACAAGGGCTGAGTGCCTATATTAATATACATCATCAAATGTGGCTACTCATAAGATCACAAGGAGTCTGAATGAAGAAGGTCCTACAGCCCATTGGATCTCATTCCTCCAGAACACCCACCCTCCCCTCCCTATACCACAACGTCAATTGCTTGGACTTTTTAAATGACCCTAGTGTCCTGGCTTCTACCACCTTTCTGAGGAATGTCTTCCAGTCAGGGAGAACAAGTTTGCAGGGCTATGAGGAGAGAGCAGGGGAGTGGGATTGATTTGAATAGCTCTTTTCAAAGAACTGGTACAGACACGATGGACGGAATGGCCTCCTCTGTGCTGTATAATTCTAGAATTCTATGTGTCACTGATTTCCCTCTGAGGAAGGAAAAACTACTGGTATCTGTCCTCAAATTGCCCTTACAACTTTAAACCTATGTCCTCTTGTTCTACTTCCTCGTTGTGTCCTAAAGTATTGATCTCGGTTTACTTTTTCAATCCCATTTAAAATTTTATAATACCTCTATGAGCTACTCTTAGTGACATGAAATATCCCTGGTCTAGAAATCAACTTTCCACATTGACCTAGAACAGCAGCGAATTCTGTAAAACCTCTACTGTCTATTGACTATTGAAGTTCAAGAGTCCCTCAAATAATCCTCCAGATAAATTGATCATTTACTGTATACCTTGGGCGCTGACAGCATCTTCCTCCATGGATGCACTCATGGAACCAATGCAGAACTCGGCATCCTGTTCGACCCTCAACCATCCTTCATATCCCACATCCGTGCCATGACCCGCTCCGCCTTTCCCCACCTCCGCAACATCGCCTGGCTTCACCGCTGTCTTTCACTACAGGCCACCGAGACACTCATACACGCATTCATAACATCCAGGTTCGACTATGCAAACTCCCTGTTTGTCAACCTCCTGAACACCTCCCTCCATAGGCTGCAGATCATCCAGAACTCTACAGTCCGTGTCCTCTCCCACACCAGGCTCCACGACCCTATCAGCCCCATCCTTATCTGACTCCACTGGCTTTCTGTCATATAGAGGATACAGTTCAAGATCTCAGTCCTCACCTTCAAAGCCCTCCATGTCCTTGCTTCCCCCTACCTCTGCGATCTCCTAACCCCTTACCAACCTGCCTGCTTGCTCCCTCCACTCAGAGGGCTCTGGCCTGCTTCATGTCCCCTGCTTCGTCCACCCCACCATTGGTGGGCAGGCCTTGAGCCACTCTGCCCCCACCCTCTGGAACTCAAACCCGCAGTCCCTTCACCTCGCCCCCTCCCTTGCCTCCTTCAAGACCCGTCTGAAGACCCTCATCTTTGACCGTGCTTTCGGTCACCCTCGCTTCCCCTCTTGCTCTCCACCCTCCCCAGTCACGATCCCCAGCTCAGGTCCAAAAAACTAATTGTCCAGCACATTAGGACGTCCTCCCAACGTGAAAGGCGCTATACAAATATAATTTTGTTGTTGTTTGGCTGCTTGTGTCGGACCTTGTTGTGCGCAAAACAGCTGCAAAGTTACCTACAAATACATTCACTGCGCTTGCCAGCAATTATTTGTGAAGTGCTTTGAGATATTTCAGTATTGTAAATGCTCCATCAAGTGCAAGGATTATTATTTCAAGGATTATTATGTGAGACACATGCTAAATGTCTTTCTCAGTAATCCATTGTATTTCAGGAGGAGGAAGACCAGGGAAATATAACTACCCAAGTCATAACATTGTTATTAAGTATATTTTGTTTTTTCCACATTGAGGTCATGACATTTCAGCGATTCTCGGTCACCGAATTGCTTTGCTAAGCTCCTGTTAATACACATCATCAATTCAGTACTTTTTCTCTCTGAGATTTGCACCCTATCAGTGGTCCAGAGTGCATCGTGGTGTTGTAGGGATCTCGCTGATTTCATTGGCTCTTAAATGATGCTTTGGGTAGTCACTGCTATCACACGCAATGGAGGCTCGCGGTTTGATCAAGAAGGAGCAGGCTGACTTCCGTTCCTGTGAGGGATGTGTGGGACAGGTCGTGGCTCTGTATGAGATCGCAGAATACCGTAAGCCCGAGGGGCAACCTATGTTGCATTCATTGACTTTTGCAAGGCTTTTGACCTAGTGCCTCATGATGGAACTGGAAGCCAGGGGAGGACATGGCCGAATCCTGAAAATTTTATCCGGATTGTGTACTCCAGCTCCAAGATACGTGTAATGGTTGACAGTGGACTTGGTGTATGTGTTGCAGGCCTCACTGATAGGATTGCAGCTCTTCTATGTGCAGATGATATTGTGCTGCTGGCGGGCTCACCTAGGGACCTTCTGTGCTGCATCTGCCATTTTGAACACTGGGCCAACTGGTGGGACATGGTGGTAGATGTCCACCAAGTGCAGAATCATGACTCCGCATGGTCCAAGGCAAGACAAGGGAATTGATTGTAAGATACAAGAGGCATTAGTCCCAATTGTTGACTCTTAACGGTATTTCGGAATCGTGGTGAACACTAACTTCAGCCTGGACACTGTCTTGAAGGAACGCACTGAGAAGGGGTGAAGATACTCTGGTCATGCTCATCCCTCTTCAAGGACAGTAAGGTCCCAATGCAGGACTTGTATGCAAACAGTCCTCCTTTATGGATCTGAGCTCCTGGGGATGCAGCAGAGAGGCTTCCTCCAACACATCTGCAAAGTCCAGGATCAAGCAATGAGGTGGATTTGGGGCAAACATGGGAAGCAGCTACAGGGAGTGGTTAAGTGGCTCTGGCCTATACTGACCTATCATTAAGCATCCTGGAGGCAGAGGCGGCTTCACAGTGGACATGTCTATTTGCCAAAGCCCCACACATGAGGACCTGGATTGAGCAACTGGTGCTGAGTAAGCCTGGTATATGGCATTGGACTTGGACTTCAAGAACATGAAGGTGGCTAACACATCATAAGATGACCTGTAAAGGTCCGCCCAACACACTGAAGCCAGATGCCCACCAGATAGCTGATGAGGAAACTCTGTGGCTTGGAGTGACAGTTGCTCGAAGGCGTTACCTGGAGTCCGAGCTCATGAACTCACATTCGTACATCCAGTGCCCGGAATCCATCTTGATTGGTCTGCGGAGAGACAAGCAGCTGCTGCTTAGCCTCCACACCTCAAATTGGTGAAACCATCGATCAATGGGAAAGGATGTGTGCCCAAGCTGTTCACAGAAAGATGTTGGTGATGCTCTCACCCATTTCATGTTCCCCACCGGGAAGCTCTCAGGGAGTTCCTTGTACCTACCATCCACCTATTGAGGGCTCAAACCCACGTTTGTCATATGTCGAACAACCAACTAGTGACTATCCTCGTTGGGGAGGAAGTAAACGGGGTCTCCTAGGAGCTGAACTGGCTCCAAGGTGACATACCTGGCAATGGAATGTTGGAATCAAACCAGACCTCTGTGTCAAACACAAGGTTGACCAAAACATTTTTTTTAAATAACTACTCTTAGCAACATGAGAAGATTCCTGTCCTCAAGTCAATTTTCAACGTTGACCCACAAAAGCAAGAATTCTGTAAAAGTCTCCAGTGACTGTAGTGGTGGGATTTAAAGAGAGCTGCTCTCTAAGTTGACTAAAACGTTTCCATATATATATGCTTAGCTATGAAGCGTATCAGCTTGGCTCTTTTGGTAACACTCTCACCTCTGAGTCAGAAGCTTTTGGGTTCAAGCCCCATTTTGGGACATGGAACTCATATAGTCTAAACTGACACTAAAGTGCATTGCAGGGAGTGTTCTGCATTATGGATGAGATGTTGAACCAAGAAACCGTCTGCCTGCTCAGGTGGACTTTAAAGATCCCATGACACTATTTGAAAAGAGAATGGAATTTCTCATTGTGTCCTGGCCAACAATTTCTCAAATAAAATTGGTCAATCACTTCATGGCCGTTTGTGAGCCAATGCAAATTGGCTGCCGTGTTTGCCCCATAATACACAGTCACTGCATTTTACAGTATATCCAGTGAAGCACTTTGGGACATGCTCCTAACATGAAACATGCTGTACCAAAAATAAGGATTATTATAAGCAGGAAATTGTACATAACATCCATGTCATCTGTTTTATCAGTTTACTAATAATATGTCTCTGGACAAAGAAGGTGACGGATCTCTTTAATTTAAAGCTATCATTGCACATTTTCTTCTAAGATTAAACTCACCTAAATATATTTATAATAATAATCCTTGCATTATATATAGCACCTTATCATGTCGTTGAGATGTCTAAAGTGCTTCACAGAATATATTGTAAAGTGAATTGACTGTATGTTTTGTGGGCAAAGCGGGCAGCCAATTGCACACAGCAGTGACTCACAAACAGTCATGGATTGAGTGACCAAATTAATATTTTTTTAAAGGGATTATTAACCCAGGAAAGCAATCCACCAATCAACTAACAACCGGGTTCCTACTTACTGCTAGGTAAACAGAGGCATGTGGATTAAGAAAACTTGCCTAAGGTTTCCCCCCACTCTGGAATCAAATCCTCTCGCTTTCGAGGCAAGGGCTCCAACCAAAATGCTACAGGTTTCCAACAGAATTTTATATAAATTCCAAAGAAAAGCAAGAACAACTCAGGTTATAGTCATAGGCTTTGTGTGAAGTGATATGTTTTTATGATGATTGTGAATTTCCATTCAAATTCTACAAACACTTAGCGATACTTGGCAAACTGGAAAACGATGTTTGCCAGATTATTTTCAACAAATTCACTGTCACATTAAATTACGTACTGATGATGTGAATTGCTGTTTGGGCCATTGCCTTTATAGTTCACATGGCTATACTATTACATATATATGCTGTTGAGTACTTACAGACTTCCACATTGTGGTAACTTCATTGCATTAAAGCCTACATAAGCACAAACATTGTTACATGATGACTGCAATGATTTTCCCAACTTGCTGCTGCCCTGCAATTGTTAACTGGTTAAGTCATGGAGGCACAAAGTAGATGTACTAGAAACAAACACCAAATTGAGGAATGTCACATTGTCTCCCCACTCGCATTTTCTCAATAATAGCACACACATCTCAGTGCTCTAAATACAAAGTCACATAAATCACAAGATTGATTCAGATGAAGAAAGCCCTCTGCCCATTTGATCTCATACTTCAAGAATACTCATGCTATGATCCTTCCATCATAGCATCAAGCCTAATAATAATCTCTCCAAAAAACAAAAACAATAATAAATTGGTCATTTTCAATCCATGACTGTTTGTGGGACACTGCTGAGCGCAATTGGCTGCGCATTCACCCACAAATATACAGTCAATTCGCTATATCAAATGCAAGGATATTATTATTATTATTATTATTACGCTTTTTATTAAATGAGTCCAGTGCTCTGGCTTCAATCACCCTTCTGGTAACCAGTCATTAAATACCCTCTTGGGTAAAAAATATTTCCTTGAGTCCAATTTTCTACTGTATTAATGCATCTGAATATTTTGTTCTGTCTTTACTTTTGCAATCGCATTTATAATGTTATACATCTACAAAAGGTCCCATCAAAGATGTCTCCTTTTCAAGGCTGAAAAGCACAATCCTGTCTAATTATTGCTCAGTCATGGATTGAATGACCAATTTTATTTTCAAGGAATTATTACCCCACAGAAAGCGATTGCCAATCGATTAACAACCGGGTTCCTACTTAATGTGAGATAAACAGGTGTGTGAAGCAAGGAAACCTGTCCAATATTTTGCCCTTTTGGGAATCAAACTCAGGTTTCTCACTTGTGAGGTGAGTGCTCTAACCACTGAGCTGCAGGATTCCACTTCCGGATCAAGTGTGATGCTGGTTAGATGTAGAATAAAAATCCTTGAATCTCAGATTTCCTCTGTATTATTACCCCAACACACACTCCGGCGTACCCAAGCCTTGACTCTTCCCAACCTGCACCTAATACTCTGGAATTAGGATTCTTAATTGTTTTTCCACAAAACACGCAGTCAGTACACTCTACAGTACATCCTGTGAAGCACTTTGGGATGTCCACCTGACATGAAAGGCTCCATACAAATGTAAGGATTATTATTATTATCCTCTACTGCACCAATGTTTCCATTTCCCACATTAGCCATCCATCACACTGTGGCCTTTTGGCATTTTTATGCCCATGAGTGCCAGATTTGGTACAATACCCACTAAAACTGGAATGAGACTGTCCAACTTTATATATATTTGAACTCAGCTCACAGAGTGAAAGAACCGTGTGGCTTAGTTTCAAGCTGTGATCCATTAGAGTCCTTAACGGAGGAACTGTACATAGCAGCTACTGAATTTACAAACAACCAAAAAGGCAGTAGTTTCCTGTCGCGGCGCTGGGTATCTGCTGTTCGGGAATTTAAACACACAATCAGAGCTCAGCTGTAATAACAGTTTAGCTATTAACAAGCTGGAAATGACCCTCTTGAGAAACCAATCATCCAAACCTACCAATCTAAAATCTGACAGCTATGACTCACCAAATCCCAAAGACCTATTAGATAGACATGGCAGTGTCCTTCTCTACACAGGTTTTAGGACTTGATGGGATTGACTGGTCACTGGGGAGCAGGGATTATTTCTATTCAAATTTTGTTAACACTCTAAGACAAAGCTTAATGGATAGGGTAGTCCAAGCAAGGTAAACAGAGGGAAGCTTGCCAGACAGTGCTTTCAATGGCAAGTTATGTGGTTTTAGCTGATTAAACTACAACAGTATTCCATCTCAACCTCTAAGGTCCCCAAGCCTCGGGCCTTGCTAACCTGTGGCTAATACTCTGCAATTGAGTAAAAAGGGTGCATCCATATGGGGGGAGATTATACATTCCATTCCAGACATGGAGATTTCCATGCGTAGGTGGCATACACATGTGAAGCTCTGAGTCAGATTTGGATACACGTAAGCTTGGGTTTCCACATGTGTCAGATACTTGATTGACCAAAACAAAACAGGATATCCTGGTCCTGGAACCTGGTCGTGGTCAAGTGGGAGGAGAATAATAAATCCTATTCCAAGAGTGTGTGTGTGAGTGTTGGTGGTGGTGAAAGCACCTGGAGGAACTACACAAATTGGTGAGCTGTTTTGTGAAACAAAACGCAAAATACTGCAGATGCTGGAAATCTGAAACAAAAACAGAAGTCGCTGGGAACACTCAGCAGGTCAGGCAGCATCTATGGTGAAAGGAAAGTGAGTCAACATTTCGGTTCCACAACCCTTCTGTTCTGACGAAGGGTCATGGACCCCAAACGTTGACTCACTTTCCTTTCTCAACAGATACTGGCTGACCTGCTGAGTGTTCCCAGCGACTTCTGTTTCTGAGCTGTTTTGTGACTCTGGTGTCAGATTTTGAACTTAATATTTTCTTGTTCCGCAAAGATGACAGCATGAGAGGCAATGTACTGGAACATTTCTGAATCAATCTACCAATGCTGCAACGAATTAAGTAATTTTCCCTTGTTTAACTCTCTTGAGATGCCTCTCTGTACTGCACAGTTTTTTATTCAATGCAGTTTCCACATTGAATTGACATTAAGAGTGCTGCTCTGGGGACAGCAATTTGATTCTGAGCCCTGAGTCCAAAACTAATCCAATTGACACCATCCTGTAATTTTTCTAGCCCAAACGAAACCTTGAAACGTAACAATGCTAAGTTTAAAAGTTCTTGAGTGGGCTGTTGGATACCCTGTGCCTACATGATTTCAGCAATAACTAGTGAACCAGTGGCAATTCCAACTCTTTCATAACTTTGAAAATAAACCAGTCATTGGCAGTGGTTAGTGGAGTTCTGTGTATGTGTTCACGCACAGTATACAGAGCTGTCCTCAGGACTGTTAACAGCAGATCTTCTCTCCAAATAGCTCCGCGATTGCAAAAAAAATTCACTGTTAAGGGTATTTAATACAGGGCTCCCAGGGGACATTTTGTTCAGGTCATACATCTGGAACAGTTGTCAGCTTACTATCAATACATCTAGCTAACCATCTCAATACCTTGTCAACAGGTTATGATGAGTGACCGCTCCTTTTTTAGGTATTCAGTGTTAAAAAAAATCAACCTAAGGGCATGATTGGTTAATTCACCGCCACCGGATATGGAGTTACACTGAATGCTTTGAAAGAAGCATTGATATTCTCCCATAACCGACATGCATATAGAATAAACTGCCTAAGCATGACTTCATTCATGGGAAAGATCATTATAGTACATGAGTCATGAAAGCAATGCATAGATCACCATCACCGTTGAGATGCTGAAAAAATGATTCTATGAACAATGTGTTTCTTGAGGACTACAACAACAACAACTTGCACGCGGGGTCGAGTCTTGGAGACTAAGAGGTGAGTAAAATGTTCCCAGCCAGTTTGTATGGTAAGCATTCATTCATACTTATTAACAAAAGTTAGGTACCATATCCACTTTAAAAGTCACATCAGCCAAGTGTCAGCCTGATTCAGTTGTCAGCACTCTCCCATCGGAATCAGAAGGTTGTAAGTTCAAGCCCTATATTAAAACTTTGAGCTCATAATCCTATACTGTATTATGAAAGGTGTTGCTATTAAACAGAGGTTCTGTTTGCCTGTTCTGGTGAACGTTAATTATATCATGGCACTATTCAAAAAAGAGAAGGAACATTTCCTAGTGTCCTCCCCAACAAATCCCCCAGTTTAAAAATAATGGGTTTTGCTTTATGATTATTTTGGGACATTGTGGTTTGCAAATTGGTTGCCACATTTGCCTACAAATACAATCACGAACCTTTACAGAAAACTCACCAACTACAAAGATTACTTCTATCAGTGTACCGCTGAGATTCATTTCTCAGAGCACTCGCCTCGCAAACGAGAGGACCTGGGTTCCATTGCCAGCAGGGCAAAACCTTAGGTACGTGTCCTTACTCCACATACCTCTGTTTACCTAGCAGTAAGTAGGAATTTGGTTGTTAGTCGACTGGTGGATCGCATTTCCGGGGGTAATAATCTCTCCAAAAAATAATTAAAAAATAATCATTTGGTCACTCAATCCCCATTTTTTGTGGGACACTGCTGTGCGCAATTGACTGCCATGTTTTTACTCACAAATATATATTCAATTTACTTTACAGTATATTCTGGGTGAGTTTAAAGACTGAAGTAACAAAATGAGTAAAAGCTGCACGAGGTGGTATCAGACTATTCTCTGCACTTCCTCCAGCAACTGCAAAGTTCAGAGATCAGCTCGTAGGCTTAAACAGAATTGTTCTGCAAAGGTAGAACTGATCATGTAAAATACAAGACAACATCAACAACTTGCATTTATATAGCGCCCTTCACACGGAGCGGTGTCTCGGATCACTTAACAGTGGCGGAGGCTGATGCTGAGCCTGAAGAAGGAGGAGTTAAGCACAGTCGAAGAAAAAGGTCTTGAATCATGATCTAAAAGAGGGGAAGGAGGGCGCCAGGTGAGAGATTGGGGGAGAGAGTTCCAAATCTTCGGGGTATAGTGGCTTAGGCGCCAATGGTGGAGCGGAGGGGGACGAGTGAAAAGGAGGAAGCCAGGCCCTGCTGAGCTGAGGCAGTGGGTAGTGGAGTGGGGAGAAAGCAGGTCAGAAAGGTAAGGGCAATCACTGTACATGATTGATGTCAAATTGTAGAAAGTATCAGGCTACCCAGTCATAGATGATAACTCTGTTACACGACAGGTAGATTCCTCGATCAAATTAAAGGAATAAAATAGTGAACCAAAATATTATTGTGGTTTTAAATATGAAAAACAATCACGCAAAAAAAAACGATCCCAGGCTACCAAATACTGTTAGGATTTACTGAATTACGAATGTCAGAAACCTGCTGGTGTGGAACTTTTATTATGATATTCAAAGCCTATTACAATCTCCACATTGTATGTAATGTGTCAAAGCAGCTCATATGCATGGCATGTGTGGGTTTGTTTGTTTCAGTGATGCTATTTAACCTCCACGGCCCAGATTTTTCTTTCAGTGCCAGAAATAGCTTATAAGATGTGGTAAATTTGCTTCCCTACAACTTCGTGGATTTTCACCATTTGTCAGTAACTATTAGGTGAAATTATCCTAAGGCCTGCCTGACAGTGTATTAACAGCATCCGGTGGAGTAACGTGTCCAACTCCAGGGGCGAATACAGAGGAGAAAGTTATTTGCGAGTGGCAAACAATAACCAGATTTCAACATTGAAAGTTTGTGTTTTTTAATAAATTGTCCAACAATAATAAAATAATCCTTGCATTTGATGTAGTGCCTTTTCATGCCTGAAGGATGTCCTAATCTGCTTTGAACAATAACTTGCATTTATATAGGGCCCTTCTCACAGGGTAGGATCCCGGAGCACTTAATAGTAAAGACTTTATTGTTCTTCATTGACTTTCAATTTAATTTACACAAAACACCACTGAGGACAGTATTGCAGTTATCTCTGGGGGTGCAGGAGACAAAAGGGAAACTTCTGCACCAAACATTCCCCACTTTCAATTTAGTGACTGGAGGTAAAATCTCAGCCCACGGAGTATAGCATACTTCATCATGTGAAGACTGCTACCTTAAGAATAGCACAGTATAAGAGAGCTGAAAGAGCTATCTTATATTTCATAGGATGTAGGCTCAGAGAATTTTGCTGGCATACCAAGTATGAAGAGCCTTTGGTCCATCTAGCTTCCAATAGAAATATGAATTCTACTCTTAAAAATGACAGTGAACCTAATTTGTTTTTTCAAAAGAACATTGAATTCGCTCGACCAATAAATAAGGAGAGATAACTGTTAGACTTTACTGAAAGACAACTGGCTCCTATTCATGTTTCTGATTTAATTAATTGCCTGCTGCACTGACGGTCATTGCTCTTTTGAAAGCTGGTGAGATCTACATGTCTCTTTGAAAAGCATCTCTGAATTTTTTTTCTGCAAATTACTAGGATGGCATTTTTCAGTATTGGTGCCAATAATTATTTGAAACACAGCAAATGACTCTACGGGTTGGGTTCCTTTTTTCAGGTTGGGCTCGGTACCTTGTTGAGCCATCATAAAATATGCTTTATTCTACATCTATCCTCAAAATGCACAATTCTGACACTGGGTATCTAAAATGGGGAAATTGCTCAAACATTACAAAACTTACAAACAAATTCATGGGTCAATTGAAAATAAAATTATATCTTTAAACCTTTCTTAGCAATTCCCATTAAAATGGAATTTAATAGAAATCCCCTCCATCTCTCTTAAAATAGTCCACACCCTTGGAGAACTATGTGTTCTAACTAAACTTAAAAAAAAATTGTTTGCTTCAGTCCATGACTGTTTGTGGGACACTGCTGTGTGCAATTGGCTGCCACGTTTCACCCACAAATATACAGTCAATTGACTTTACAGTATATTCTGTGAAGCGCTTTGAGATGTCTTGAAGACGTGAAAAGCACTGTATCAAATGCAAATAATATTATTATTATTAAATAAAGTCACAAGTTTTTATTATCAAGATATCTAGAAATTTTAATATTAGTGCTAACCTGTGGAAGGTGTAGTACATTAAAAGTCACTGACGGCAGAAGCCAATGTAAAAGGTCTGCATGGTGGACTGCTCCCAGCAAATATTAAGATCACATTGAGATGAGAAGCAGTGATAATCTGTGATCCAAATTAAACATTCCATTCTAAATCACTTTCATAGCAAATTTTTAATAGGTTTTCCAACGATAATAAAATAATCCTTTTATTTTGAAACGGTTATCTTGAAACACTTCACTAGATATGCTGTAAAGAGCTGAGCGTGCACAGCCCTTTTTCAGTAGTGATGCACAAGTGAAGTGGATTGTGAACCCAAATGAACCGATTTGTCAAAGAAAATAAAGAAGTGGGTGTAATTCAAATCACCTGGTCTTCATATAACGCATGCAGCTGCCAATGTGTCCAAAGAAACTGCACGCAGCGCCCACAGTCAGAAATATTTTCATTGATGGCAATGCATGATCAGGCTGATTATTTAGTTTTCTGTCTTCAGCCTACAACAAAACTGGTGTGATCACGCAGCATATATATATTAAAAATAAATGCTTTAATGCTTCAGTTTGCAAGGCACATATATTCCTGATAGCTATTGTTTACTATGTTGAACATTTGGTGATTTCTCCAGACATGTAGTTTTTAACTCGCCTCTTTTACACTCTTTTACACTTGAATGCTATTAATAAATTTATCAACTAAAAATATTTATTTCCCCTTACAATGTGCTAAGCTGGAAATTGCTCATATGCTTTCCATCACCTCCGGAAATTCAAAAATGTTTTTAACAAACAGAATTGAATAAAAATGAAATTCTTTCTTCTCCCAGAAAAGCCAGCAACTGAGTATGAATTAAAACAGCTTTCAAAAATATTGTTTTAAAACCCTTTCTGAGCCAAATTACACAGCCACATTCTGTCTAATATTTGACATGGTTTCCAGACAAATCTTTTTCAGCTGGCCACCAAACCACACAAAGTTTAAGATAGCACTACAATATACTTGCCAACTTCTGCAGAATAATGGAAGCATAATTTTCAGTGTTGGAGAAGGAATCCATTAGGATCAGGAAAAGATTGATTTGGATCTTGATAGGTCTTTTATTGGCCGTGTTGTTGTGTTTGGATTGATCTTTGTTAAAAAAAACCGACAGTACTACAGATTTACAACTTCCAGCACAATGGGGAGGGTGACGAGGTAATGACAAGGTTAATCACTGCTAAGTAGATTTATATTTACATGTTTATCGTTAGGCTCTTGGCACAAGTTTGAAAATTATGGTTTTGTCTTTTGAATCCCAGAAACGGTACTGGAAATTTCAGCAAAATATGGAAAGTTGGCTTAAAATAAAAGCTTTGATTTTAGAAATACTACTTTTAGAGTTTATAGATACCCGCAATCATGTAACTTGGATTTCTGGTAACGGATCTGGAGAAAAGAATGTTGTGATACCCTTCACATCATTTAACAAGAACAATAGCTTGCACTTTGCACTCTTCACAGAATAGGGTTGCAAAGAGCTAAAACCTCAAAACACCTTATGCAGATCGTGCCAGAAATGGGGTGGGTGGGGGGGGGGGCATTGGAGGAGGAGAGTGGTATTCATAGATATAGTCGAAAAAGTAGGTTTTTAGCCATTTTTTTGAAATTATAATAATAATCCTGCATTTTTGATGTAGCATCTTATCATTTCATTGAGATGTCTCAAAGAGCTTCACAGGATTTTACGACAAAGTGTAGTGACTATGTATTTGTAGGCGAATGTTGTAACCTATTTGTGCAACAGCCATAAAGTGAATGCCCAATTTTATTTGGGGGACACCAGGAGAAACTCCCTTCTCTTTTCATGTAGTGCCATGAGATCTTTAATGTCCACCTCAACAGGCAGTCAGCACCTCAGTTTAATGTCTCATTCAAAGGACAGCACCTCCAACAATGCAACACTACCCCACACCCACCCAACCCCCCACCCCAGTCCTGCACTAGAGTGTCAGCCTATACTATGTAAATTCAAAGTCCTGACTTAAGATTTGAACCCACAACCTTCTGATTAAGATGCAAGAGCGCTACCAACTGAGCAAAGCTGACACATCTGCTGAAGAAAGAGAGCAGAGGATCAAGCCAAACACCAACGTTGAACATTGGTTCAATGAGTTCGAGAGAGAGGGTGGAATTGAGTCTCTGTCGATACTAGACTAATGCACACACAAAAGTGAAATAAGCTTCCCTTTTCTGACTAATAATAATCCTCGCATTTGATGTCGTGCCTTATCATGTGTTTGAGATGTCACAAAGCACTTCACAGGATATACTGTAAAGTGTAGTGACTGTATATTTTGTGGGCGAAACACGGCAGCCAATTGCACATTATAGTTTCCAACAAACAGTTGTGGATTGAGTGACCAATTTATTATTATTTTTTGCTTGAAGGAATTATTACCCCCAGAAAAGCGATCTAGCAATCAACAAACAACCGGGTTCCTACTTACTGTTAGGTGAACAGAGGCAAAAAAAAGTAAAAGATAATGCCCTTCTTTGGGTAGCTAGCCATACATGCCTGCTAACTTCACCACAGTAATAATAAACTAAGAACTCCCTTCCTTGAAGTTCCATGATGTTTTCATACAGATTAACTTTATGGCTTCTGAAGCCCATTCTGCACAGTTGTTAGCCTTGCACTACAATCCACAGTGGCTGATGTCCAACCATCCAGAAGGTGTTTCTTTGAGTGTTCAGTCCTTTCGAAGCTCATATGTCAATTGAAAACTCTGCAAAAAGATAAAATTGCATTATACTAAGAACAGAAAGATACAAGCAAGGAACAAGAAAAGACTCATCGAGTCCACTCCCATAAAGTGTTCTGGATTTCATCCTGCCTTGTTTTGGAAAAAAAGTACTGCACCGAGACTTCCAAACCCCAAAGAAAAGCGAGCAAAAAACATACAATACTCAGACATCACCATCTCTCAAGCCTGGTCTGCCTTTCATCCACATACAACACGAACACACCAGGAAAAATATATTTTTTTGCAAAATTTACAATTGGTTGCTGATAGAAGGTTGAAGGGTGACCTGATAGAGGTCATTAAAATTATGAAGGGTTTTGATAGAATCAATAGGGAGTAATTATTTTCACGGTCAGTGGGTCAGGGACTAGAGGGCATTCATTTAAGATAGTTAGCAAACGAGCAAATGGGACGTTAGAATTGTGAATTTTGTGGGCAAAACGCAGCAACCAATTGCGCACAGCAGTGTCCAATAAACAGTCATGGATTGAGTGACCACATTCTTATTATTTTATTGGGGAGGAATTATTACTTCTGGAAAGCGGTCTGCCAATCGACCAACAATCAGGTTCCTACTTACTGCTCGGTAAACAGGCATGTGGAGTAAGGAAACTTGCCTAAGGTTTCACCCTGCCCGAATCGAACCCGGTCCTCTCGTGTCAGAGACCAGTGCATTAACCACTATGCTATTGGACTTCGTAAAGGGGATCAGCCTGTATTCTGTGTTCTTATGTGACTCTGTAACCCCTCACTGGAAAATTTGGTTTCAGTAATGGGGAAATGGTTGAATTTTATTTTGGAACATTTTGAGGAAGTTTGGTTCATAAAAGTTTCAAACAAGCCAACCATCTTGTCACGCACAATGCTTCCATCACTCTGACATTCTCCTACTAACTGCTTGTTGAAGTTCACACCTGACATCTGTACATTTGTTTCATGAGGCATGGAAAAGAGAAAAAAATGTTTTAACTTTTGGCCTAGAATCAGCTACAAGGCTGCTATGGTAACATCAAAACAAACCAAAAACTAGCTCTCAATCAAAGTGTTTTTCTGTAATTTATCACCATTGCACCAATACACCGTTGTAACAATTACACTGAAGCATAAATATGTATTATGTAAAGATCAACTAGTCAGCCTTAAGTTGATCGAGACTAAGTATAAGTATAATGACAATAATTGTTGCATTTAATATAATGGCTTTTCTGTCAGGAGGGCAAATCCAAGCTCTTCACAAGATCCACTGTAAAATGTTTTGTCAATATATTTTTGTTGGCGAGTACAGCAAGCAATTTGTGCAGACCAATGATCCACAGACAGCCTTGAAGTGAATGAGCAATTTTATTTGGGGGATTGGTGTCCAGGACATTGTGAGAAACTCCTTTTTCTTTGCAAATAGTGCCATGGGATCTTTAACTCCTTCTAAACAGGCAATAACAAACAGCTCAGTTTAACATCTCATTCAAAAGACAGTATCTCTGACAATGCAGTGCTCCCCAGCATTGCACTGGGTGTCAGCTTGGACTATGTGAGTTCAAAATCCCAATGTGAACTTGAACCACAACCTTCCGCCTCAGAGGCGACAATACTACTAGATAAGCCAGGCTGACACCTCAATAGTGTTAATAGATATTTCAAATAAAGAGGTGACAAACAGGCTAAGGATTTTAGAGGAGGCACCAGGCCTGGATTTAGTGCACTCACGGTTACTTCCATTATCAGTTCCTGATCTCAGGCATATTGCAGTGGATTACTAGGTGAAGGCCTGAGGGTTGCCCACAGAAAAGATGGAAGGAAGAAAGGTTGCCAGGCTATGCTGGCACGCTTACTAACAAACTGGCACTGATAGAGCTAGGGAGCAGGTCCCACATATTCGTAACCACAGAATTCATGTGCCCCAGGGGGAGGAGGAGGAAAACTGGACTAACAGAAGAAAAAAAATCAATTACACATCACAAATATTTCAGAAAAGGGCTTCATGGCTTTTGTTATTCAAAAGCATTCATGTGCTTGGAGTTGTTTACAACAAATTCTTAATTATTTGTCCAGAAAGCATTAAAGTATTATTGGTGAACTAAGCTGCCTTAGGCTAAGTGGTGCTTAGCTATAATGATGATCAGGAGAGTAATTATGGTGTGATAGTAATAATGGAATAAAATAATCGAAAGTCTCTAAAATGTTGGTTTAAAATCAGAGCCTCCTTAACACTCGTTTGCACAAAAACAGCTATGTTCAGACCTCCTCAATAACAAAAGCTCCGCTGTAATCAGAATCACTTTACTCTGACTTCCAATGAGTGTCTAGGTCAAAACACTGAACCCTTTTCACTCTGTGCAGCAATCTCTGGAGGTAATTTGCAACGTCAATGGAAAGTGCTTTGACTGAAGTTGCTATCAAGTCACCATGTAAATGGTAACTGTGAGGTAGATCGAAAATGCAATATTACCCCAATTACCATTCATTTCCTTCTAATTGTGTGATTTGGTTTTATGGCAATTAACCAGTAATATCTACAATGTCATGCATTTCTGTTAAAAATGCCTGCAGTACAATGTGAATCCTGGCATTTAAAATCTGCATAATGTTTCTGACTACAGTATTCATGAAGATCAACCGTGTAGTCAAAGCACGTCTGGGACTTTGTTGAACAAAGAAAAGTACACAAGAGCTTTCAGGAACGTCAGCTTAGTGTTCCAAAAAGCTCAAAGGTTTCCTGAATACCTTATCAATGTCGATGCAAAAGATAGTATTTATAGTTTGTTTCAGTCTGGCACAGTTAGGAGCACTTTTGTCTCTGAGTTACAAGATTGTGGGTTGAAGCCCCACGTCAGGACTTTGAACTACTACTTGTAAAGAGAAGGGAGTTTCTCCCGGTGTCCTGACCAACAATCCCCCAGAGAAAATAAGTTATTCACTTCATGGCTGTTTGTGGGACAATGCTGCATGCAAATTGGATGCCATTTCGCATACAAATATACAGTCACTACACTTTATAGTATAACCTGTGTAAACAATACTCTCCCAGATGTACTGAACCCTCTGTTGATGGTAGGGGGTTTACACACAGGAAACAGACTACTGAGAGGGTTACCTCTACTTCAAAATCTACGCACGCACACACACACACACACACACACAGTGGCTTGAAAGCTTTCGATTTTGAAATATTCTCACCCAAGTGAATCTGAAAGGCAATAGAATGATACCTGACAACTGCAGACCTACTAACTTGACATCAACAATGGGGAAATGAATCAACAACAACAAATTACATTTGGATAGCGCCTTTCACGTCAGGAGGACGTCCCAAGGGTCTACACAGTAAAGGATCTGCACCCAAGCTGGTGGTTGGGATCAGGAGGGGTGGAGGGTGGGGAGGGGAGGGGTAAGAGGGTGACCGAAGGCAAGGAGGAGGATGTGAAGCAGGCCAGAGCCCGCTGAATTAATTGTTGGAAGCAAAATGGAATATCACTAGCACAAAAATAATGACAATTGCCACAGCTTCTGAAGAGAAGATTTTATCTGACCAACCTCATATATATTTTCAAGAAGTGACATCCCATTTTGTCAAGTCCATTTCCAAAGTAACATAGGAAACATTCTTTTACAAGCTGACGTTACTAGGTAAGAATGGTAAGCTGTGTAACGGTATGATGGAGTCCTGTAGTTCAGTGGTTAGAGCACTCGCCTCCCAAGCGAGAGACCTGGGTTAGATTCCTGGCAGGGCGAAATATTGGGCAAGTTTCCTTACTCCACACGCCTCTGTTTACCCAGCAGTAAGTAGGAACCCGGTTGTTAGTCGATTGTCAGATCACTTTTCCGGGGATAATAATCCCTAAAAATAAATTCTATGAAGCGCTTTGAGATGTCTTGAAGACATGAAAAGCATTATATCAAATGCAAGGATTATTATTAGTAACTGGGAGCAAGGGAGGAAATGGAGAAAAGTAATGAGTGGAATGCCCTTGAGACTTCACTGGAGCTAATTCTATTCCTGATATAAATGAATGTCCCAGATTTGCAGACTCAAGTTAAATTTGGAGATCAGAAAGAACTGTGAAATCAGAGGAGATAACCAACAGAGGAGATCCTACAAAGGGAGTCAACAGGTTATGCCCTTGGGTTGCTCACTGGCAAATAAAATTTAAAAACCCCGAATGCATATAGGAAGCAAAAATAGGAGGCGCAAGCACTCTGAATACGAGATAAATTTTGTCATGGGGAAAGCTCAAAGATATGTAGGGATGTTATTTGATTCAGCGATCAACATGTCAAAACAGTGTGAGACAATAATAACCTTGCCAAACAGCTATATGGGCTATATTGCCAAATCAATTGAATTCAGATTCCTAGAAATCATACTCAAGCTGTATAGTCTTCTACTTCAACATCACCTGAGTATGGTTCAGGTCACTGCAACATAAAGAATTTTCCCAGGTTCTAAAGGCAGTATACAGTACATTACCAAGGCTGAACCCAGTGTCATAAGGAACAGCTATGAGGAACAATTAGATTATTGATGCTGCAAAGGGAGCATATTGAGTAGGTAGGTATTCTGAACGGATGACAAGAAATGGGTTGAAGGGCTTTCTTCATCCAAACCTCTTTTGTGTTCGTCTGCTATGCTTTGCCTGCAGTCTATACGCATCTCTAATCAAAATATTCATGATGTGAAGTGATGTTTCTTCAACAACGAATAATCAACAATGTGAAGTATGGCTAGGCACCAATGAGAGACACAGTACACTTAGCCCGTCAAGTAGCAATAACATCACCAACAACAACTTGCATTTATATAGCACCCCTCACGCAGGGTAGCTTCCCAGGGGGCTTGACAGTGGCGGAACAAGATTCCGAGCCAGGGGTGAGGGGGAGGTGACCGTAGGCCCAGTCAAATAGGAAGGTTTTCAGGCATGACCTAAAAATGGGGAAGTTAGGGATAGAGGAAGAGTGCTCAGGCGTCAGGGGTAGTGGTTGGTGCAGCTACCAATGGTGGGGAAGGAAGGACAGCTGTGGGTCGAACCTGATGCTTAGGTTGTGCACTGGTTTGGTAAAACTGAGGGAGAGCAGCGTGCTTTGTATGACTTATGTATTGTGAATTAAATCTTAATGTTTATGTTATCAATCAGAAGCCAAGTTGGCATCTTTAAAATGATTTGCTTTTAACTGAGCATTCTTATAAATCTGGCATGCCAACTTTAAAGATGGAAATCTTATAGAGTAATGCCCTTAATAATAATAATTCTTGCATTTGGTATAGCGCCTTATCATGTCGTTGAGACATCTCAAAGTGCTTCACAGTATATATTGTAAAGTGAATTGACTGTGTATTTTGTGAGCGAAACGCTGCAGCCACTTAGTTACACTTAAGTTAAACTTCATGTTAAGATCTATTCGATATGCAGAAATGCACAACTGGTTACAGTTTCTCAGTTCTGTTACACAATATGGAGCATACTTGTGCCAGTCATTATGTGAATTGCTTAGATATTGCTCCAGATGACCTGCCAGAATATTGTATAAGAGGTTCTTTGGAAATAATAATAAATCCTTGCATTTTATATAATGCTTTATCACATCATTGAGACGTCTCAAAGCGCTTCACAGGATATACTGTAAAGTGGGTTTGACCGTGTGTTTTGTGGGTGAAACATATGGGTTGATGTCCAAAATAACAGCTAACATCTCACCACCAGCAAAAGATTTGTAGATATTTAGTTGTAGGGAGCCAAGTCAATGATATACATGGAAAAAAGGAACCAGAGAATTTTACTGCACATAAGGAGCCCATCGTGCTCTTGCTGACTCTCTGAAAAAGTAATCCATTTAGTCGCACTCTCTGACCATTCCTTATATCCTTTCACATATTTCTCTTTCAATATTAGTCTAATTTCCTTTCAAAGGGCATTATGGGTTCTGCTTCAACCATGGCATTTGGTAGAGCATTCTATGCCCTCTGTGTAAAACAAATTCTAAACTTTGTCTTTTTGATAATAATCGATAATTGAATCCCTCCAATCACTGACTCACCAACTTGTGGAAACAGTTTCTCCCTAATTTACCTTATTTAATTCCTTCAGAATTGTGAACAGCTCTCAGGTCTCCTCTTAAGCTTTTTTGTCTTTGAAAGCTGGATTCTCTACTCATAATTAATGCCTCTCATTTGTGGTACCGACCTAGTGAATCTGCTCTGTACTTTCCCCATTGTCTTGACATCCTTGCTTTTGTATTCTAGGCCTGCTGATTATGAAACCTTTTATTTATCACTAAAAGTAATTCCTGAATCAAAGAAATCTTTGAGGTTGAGGACAGAGAAGGGGAGAAAATAACGTGGCAACAAGTGATAATTCAACAAAGAAGCTTAGATAATGTTGGTGGCAAATTAGCAGAAATTTAGGATAATGCTGTACTCAAATTGGATGAGGTCCAGATTATCTGGTCTCTGAAGTCAACCAATGGGCAAGAGTGAGCTGCTGAGCACACCTCAGGCATAATTGATAATCTGTCCACGATGCAACCGACATAATAAAGCTGGGTGACACCTCATAAAGGTCAACTTTGTAATTGGATTTAGGGTTACAAATCCTAGTGATTGGTAGGTAATAGGTTTGGAGACAGTCTTAATTACCGTATGATGACTTCCTGTGTTACAGGCCTGAAATTCTACCTTGTCTAAACCTGTAAGCCAATTTTGCTTAAACTGTAAAATGGTGCAGAATTGTAAGAAATTCTTCAATTCAGTCTTAATTTCAAGCCAGTTTCTTTAATAAATGCAGAAAATTGGTTTCCAATTTAAGAAGTTTCCACATTGTTGGTCAATCATAAATAGGTTGTTTGCTTTGACTATATATTGTTGGTCAATACAACATAGATTTCTAGCCTAGGATGAAGTGGAATTCCAGGCACCCAGTTGGAGAATGGCCTTGAAAATGTAGAAGTTACAAACCAGGAGTTGCTGAGGTAATTCTGACCTGCATTTTGCAATTGAAACTGCTAATTGAATCAACACATTTTTTCAAAAATTCTAAAATAATTCCATCTCTAAAGCAGATTTTGTCAGATTTTTGAAGGTTTTTCTCAGGTGAGAAACAGCCGTAAGAAAAATACTAGCCATGATTGTATTTTCGGTTGCAAACCAGAAATGACAAGGAGCACAGCAACATCCAGTTTGAAAATATTGCACTTCAACCGCATTATACCAGTAACAATAGAACTTCCTTAGGGAAACATAAAGATTTGCATAACATTCTCCGAAACACATATTGAACAGAACAGATAAAATGAAGAGTAATACAAAACTTAAGAAAAATGAACTGGAATAACTAAAGCAGACAAGTAGCCTTTCACTTGTGGATCAGCTTTGCTAAACTCCAACTACAATTAATAGAATAATAATTCTTGCATTTGATATAGTTTTTTCATGTCAGGAGGATGTTTCAAAGTGCTTCACAGGATTAGCTATATGATGTTGTGACTATGTATTTTGTAGGTGAAATTTATGGATATATTTGATATATCTGAACTGACATCTGCTTCTACTGGCCATGGTGTATTCAAGTAAGAAGCTTGTCAATCAATCATCAGCAGTTGTTTTCTTTGTAGCGACATTGGGTGTCTATTTGTGCTAACATAAAAATCAATCATGAGCTCTGCATCACAGACCAAGTCTGATCCTTGCATTGCATTCTCACACATGCACTTCCAGCAGAGCTCAATTGCTAGCAATCAAAAACAGGTGCCATGGCTGCTTTTTCCCTGCTGAGCCCAGGACTGCTGGGGCTAATTGTAGCATCCCTACTGTTACCCTTGTTGAGATCAGTTAACTCCAACCACAGCCCTCTTGCCTAATGTTTCTAATGCTCCAATGTACACGACAGTGCCTGTGCCCATGGTGTTCCTCTACCACCATAAGGCACTCATTGCTTTGATGCCTGTTAAGCAATGCTTAATATTATATGTACAGTGGTAACATTAGATAGATGCACTTTTCTTTTGCAGGATACATGCAAAAAATTAGGATTGAAGATGCTGGTAGCCTTATTCTACAATAGATCAGGAAGTACACAATGGTGACATGAACTATGTCCTGTTCCCCCACACTCACACTCTTCACCTTGTGGGGGAAAGCATCAACAACAACATAAATTCATATTAAAAAAAACCTCCCCCCAAAAAGTAAGTGAATACAAATTTACATTTTCACAGTAGAAGGAGGTTCCAAAGCACGTAGAGTACTGGCTGGACACCTGATCTGGGGATGCAAACTACGGAGGGTGGGAAAACAACCTACAAACCGTAGTCAAAGAGGTACGACTTGAGATGGATGTTGAATGAGGTGAGGGTGCAAATCTGAGGGATCTCAGAATGGTGTTCCAGAGAGTGGGGACAAAAAGGCTGAAAGCTTGTCTGCCGATAGTGTGGCAGATAGGGCAGAGGACAAAAGCTAAATAAAATTTAGAGAAGGAATGTCGGAGAAACTGTCTAGCTTATATCTACAAGTCATTGTTGACTATTATTCATGGGTAACACTGTAGCTGCTCCACAGTGGGCCATGCCATTAATAAAGTGGCTGACTTTTACATCTCTGAAATTCGAGTTTACACAGCATCCAGTTTGCATAATCAGAAGTGTAAATTCATACGTACTTAATGTCTTGGATTCTGGGGAGAAAAGATCACAGCCAACCAATTTAGTATTTATCAACTACGCCAGCATTTCTAAAGATGACACTACCCCTGGGGCTGTGTTTAAATCTGTCAGAAACAATATCCACTATGGGCATCAAGCTTCTTGCAAGGTTCAGGTTAACTTCTATAAATCTAATTAAAGAACAATGACAGTAGCACAAACTAATTGCAGTTATTGTCTGGCTGCATTGAACCCGCTACTCTCTTTAATCAGACTTTCAACAGCAGGCAGTTATTCTCCAATATTGGTGTGACTGCTTTACACTATTCAGTATTTCCAATGGAAAATCAGTTATGATCTATTTTTTAAAAGCAGAACATAAGAGAGTTCCAAAAAGAATTGTCATTCTAAAAAACAACAAAAGCATTTTTTGTTGTGTTTTGCTGTCTAAAGAAAAACTGTTTTGGTGGATCAAGTTCTACTGCAGATTCACTCAAGAATAATATAAAACGTGGATCAAACTGAAGTACTACCCATTAAGTTATTTTTAGGGTGAAACTTGCCACTTTTAACACAAATTGACAATATTTTGACTTTAAATTATTTAATAGTCAAAAAGCCTCTGGGACAATTAGATGAACAAAATTTTGAATAAGCATAAGTTATTCGAAAGGTTAGCAATTCATTTAAAATTCTTTTTAATCTTTTTCCTTACCAGATTGTAAAATATAGATATACACTACAGAAAGCAATTAACCCATTTTAAGAAAACAATCTTAAAAGGAGAATACTTGTGTAAGATGAGTTTTTACCAGTGTTTTTACTCTTTAATTCTAATACAACTGTTAAATGCAGGAAATATTTCCCAATTGAAATATCACCAAGATCTATAATATATATGTGTTAAACTGAGAGGTATATTAATCCCTTGTTGGTAAATGGCTTGATATATTTTCCTTTAATTACTCTAATTTTTGGAATAAATGATTGTTTTTCCTTAATGCTATGAATTGAACCCCAGGGAGGAAGTAAATGTGTAATAAAGTTTCATCTATGTTATTCCAAGAAGGCTGTTTCATGTGGTTCTTTATCAGTGGAAGTCATAAAAATGCTATTATATCATTTAGTAGTGTTATAGTGGCACTTTGATCTATTATTAATTGAAATATTTCACCATGATTATTGTATTATGAAATTTTAATTTTCTACTACGTCATTTGCTATTCTTCCTTACTTTGCTAAATAAAACTGCTGATATCAAGCATTGTACTAATATGTAATTCCCATTCAAGCTTAAACTGCCCTGATTATAACTTGAATGCTTAGAACACTGTTGTCTATTTTCTGACTTTACATAAAGACAGTACATGGTACATGTATGATTCAGACTTCCAATGCCTTGGGACATATATAAATGTATGGTGTGGTGGTTGAAGACATTTAGTGGCACCATAATCTCACCACCACATGACAAAATAGTGATTGAGACGGGCCCACCGGCAACCAGGACAATAATCTCAAATTGCAAGAATCTTGGCCATCTTATACACCGAGAGATGCTTTACAATGTCCCCTTCCTTCCCAAATTGTATTCCAGAGTGGAATATTTCTTTTCAAAAGAGCTGGCTTTCTCAGCTACAGATTTGGGAGATTGTTAACGTAGTCATCTCAGACTGAGCAAATTTCTAGAAAAACCTTCTCCACATCTAGGTCCTGGGGCCTAGATTTATTTCTCCTGGGAAATGCAGAATTCCTGTCTTCAATTTGGACTAGACTGACACAATTTATTAAAGATAATAGCGCCCTTGAGGTACACGAATTTTAACGTGGGAATCTGCTGAAGCGGATCTGAGGGGGCATATAATGACCTTCTCAAAAGCCTGCAAAAAGAAAGTTGTGCAATAAGCAAGAGAATTGGAATTGGAACAGAGGGCTACACAACTTGAGGGTAGACACAAACAAATTTGCTTGCCTAGTGCCATAGGGAACCAATTCAGGATAGAGGAAACTTAACTGCCTCCCCTCCAACACAATCTAAAAATGTGCCAATATACAGGAGTGAGTAATACTATAAGCATTGGAATAAGCCTGGCAAGGTCCTAGTACACATTCTGTAAAATCAGAATTGATCCCAGAGCTCATAATTGGAGCTGGCAGGACGTCTAGAAACCCTGAAGTGATCCATTGGGAATTTTTGGTTCTACTCAGAATTATACAAATCTGAAATTGGGTCCAAACCTCTGGAGATGGCTAACAATCTTGAATTACTAACCTTCCCCTCCCTGTCCGATATGGAGATGCATATGCTTAATGGCCCCATCCCTAATGGGGAAATAACTGCAGTCATCATTCTGAAAGGATGGATGAATTTCCATTCAAATTTTATAAAACAACCTTACCTGTGCTTGCCACCCTCTTACATAAATTATACCAACCACCTATCAATCAGGCCAATTCACTGTAATTCTGATTCTTTGGTCAGTGTTGGAGACATAATGGAGACATGTCTCAGGACCTTACAGTGAGTGGTTTTCAGACTTGGGTGGACAAGGGACATAACACCATTGGAAAGCTTACAGAAAACAAAGATGTTGTGCAGAGCACCAGCAGAGGGCTCCCCAAGAATCAATGCATTACATGCCAATGACACAGTGATGGAAGCCAACTGAGGCTATTAAACCGTCTCCCACAACGCCTTTCCTCCAGCACCACAGACCACACCACTGTCTCGTCCTGCTGATCGCCACCCAGAAAAGAACACAAGGTAATGGTAATTGTCAGGTAATAGAGGAGGTGAGTGGTCCTGAGGGCAGCTCTCACTTCAGAGGTGATGGCTGCAGTGGAGAAGATGTGAAGGTTCAAAAGAAACATTTTATAAAAGCAAAAGCCTTGTAATGCAAACACATGTGAAGGAGTTACACTGGCTGAGGGAAAGCCCTGGTCTTGTCAAGGGATCCCGAGGAATGCTTTCGATAGGCAGCTGATGGCTGTCTTGCATGTAATGAGGAACAATGGTAGGGAAAATTATGTGAGGACATGAGCTGCAGAGTTCTGAATGAATGTAAGGTTTGAAGGACAGTTGAAGGTTAAAAAAGACGTCAAGGTCCGTACTGACTCAGTGAAGTGTAGAGTGCATCCAAGGATGGTCATATGCAGTTAATGTCTGAGGTGTAGAGGCGTTGACGGGAGCCAATCAGGAGGGCCCTGGTCTTGTTGACATTCAACTGGAGAAAGTTAGCTTTCATCCAGGACTTGATGTCCGACAGACATTCTGTCAGGACAGCAGTGGTCCTGAGTCAAGGGTGAAGGCAGAGAGATAGAGTTGGGTATACATGTGGAAGTTGATCCCACGTCTGTGGATGATGTCACCAAGAGGGAGTATGTAGATATTGAAGAGGGGGCAGAGCTCTGAGGAACCCCACACATGACAGCGCTGGAAGGAGAAGCCATTGATTGACACAAAGTGGAGATGATGGGAATGGTAAGATTTGAACCCGGCAAGGGCAGGACCATGAAAATTGAGCTGATAGGAGGTGGAGCAGGATAGAATGATTGACAGTGTTGAAGGCAGCAGCGAGGTCAAGGAGGATGATGAGGGAGAGGGAGTCCTGGTCACAGATAGACAAAATATCATCTGTGACTTTGATCAAGGCTGTTTCTGTACTGTGAGCAGCGAGGAACCAGAATGGAAGTTAATAGTAGAGGGACTGGCAAGAGAGGAAGGAGCAAAATTGAGAAGTAACAAAAGAAAGAGGAGATTGGAGATGGGGTGGTAATTGGAGAGCAGGGTTGGATCCAGGGAAAATTTTTGTGGATGGGGGTGATGTTTAAGGGGGTGGGAACGGCGCTAGTAGACAAGGAGAGGTTGACGGTGAAACAGGCCATTCAGTCCAACTGATCTGTGCCAGTGTTTATTCTCCACACAAGCCTCCACCCATCCTGATCCCGCCTCCCATACCCCTCCATTCCATTCTCTCTCATTTATGTATCAAGTTTCCTCTTAAATGTATTGATGCTTTCTGGCAGTGAGTTCCACATTTTCACCACACTCTGTTAAAAAATGCTCCTCCTAAATGCTCCTCCCTTTTATATCTGCTATTGGCTATCTTAGAATTATGCCTGCTTGTTATGGACTCGCCAATAAGGTGAGTCCATAACTTTCTCATTGCTATCCTTCCTGTAGTATAACGACAAGAACTGCACACAATACACCAAATGCGATCTAACCATATTTTTATATCAATTTAACATTACTTCCTTATTTTGTACTCTATTCCTCTGGAAATAAAACCAAGGAACTCATTTGTAGCCCAAGTTCCTCTGCCAATGATTTACTTCAATCTATACAGCAGGTCCTAAGAGCTGTGTTTATATGTTACTGGAATGGGTGCAAAAATATGCTTATAAAATAGAATTTTCCACATATAGTGAAACTCCATCTTGTTCTGCTCAGATCAAGGAGGCGGAACATGATTTAATGGCAATAACATGATGATGTTTTATGCCAAAAAATTCCAGTCGCGAGATTGAAATGTATTTCCACACAGTTTCCAACGGACCATGGCACAAGGGAAGAACACAACAAGACCTGCAATTCAGCACTAAATTGTCAGTTTTGCTCAGACATGTTGAGTTATGAACTGATAATAAAGTATCTCCCTAGAGCAGTAAGGGAAGGGAGGGAATCACTTCTGAAGTGTTTGTTAGTAATGCATTGCTTTTAAGGAAGAATGTTTTTTTTTGTTGATGTACCAAGCCAGGAGACCTTTGTCATAATAACATGCTGTAAAAATAGTCCAATAAAATATCATAGGGCAATAGACATTGTGCAATATAATTTTCATTATTTTATTGTGTGCCTGCAAAACATGAAAGGTTTGCCAAACCCTTTGTATATGATTAAGTTCCCCCTTTAAGGGCCAACACTGGTGCAATGCAGAGAACGTGTGATGCCACAGATCTCTCTGTGTTGTGCGTAGCTGTATGACTTGCTTAATGCTAACACTAGGTGACAAAAATGGAAAAATGCTTTGTTAATCATCATCCATCACCTTGACAAACACAAATATTCTTCCGAATTGATTCAGAAGATGAAACGGAGTAACTTCCTGACCCAACGAGAACAACTTTCATTCATATTGCATCGGTCATGTAAAAGAATGTCTTATAAGGTACGTGACAAATGTAGTGGGGAAATGAAAGATATTTGAAGATGCTGATGCTGTGGCCATTATCACAGGTCAACCTTGACAGCTAATGTTAGTTGACTATTCAACAGTGGGGAGCATCGTACCTCCAATTGGGGCTACTGGATAGTGGTATGAAGCCTGAAATTTACCGTAGTCATTGTCTTAAAAAATAAAATGGAAGAGAATTTTGGAAAAGACATGAAATTTCAAGCTGGTCTGCTAAAGATCTTCATAAACTGAATTTAGGATTTTTCCAAAATTCTGCATGATCTTAAATTTTACAACAAATCTACAACCAGGTAATATTTTGAGTCTTAGGACCTGACTGATTTTTCCTTCCACAACCCAAGGCCAATGGGCCAATCATAGCACCCTAACTACTCCCTGAGATCACAACACAACCTGGATTATAATCTATCAGTCGGTATGGCCTTGCACAGCACCTGGTGACTGAGTGAAATGAGGCAAAGTAGCTCTATTTATAATATTGTTCCATGACTCAGACAAGTGCTCTTTCACTTACGCCAGTTTGACATAATAAATTCAACTTGGAATGGACGAAATGAAGAGAAAAATTAAAATGTGAGATATCACTCTTAAGATGAAGAACATGCCAACAATGCAGTTATACACAAGACATATGTGAATACTGGTTTCAATCTCAACTCTTCAGAACTCACAATTATAATGTGGAAAGTATATGCAGGTATGTGCTTTTTGAGCCATGTTAAGTCTGGATATATCCTAACAATACAACGGACGACTATTAATTCTATTTTAAAAGAAACAGCAGGGGTTGGAGGCTTAGGTGGAATTGTTCCCAATTCTTACCTTTTGTAGAATCGGAAACCAAAATTGATTTGAACAATTAATTTTGAAAGAGAAGAAATAGTGGGATACAGAGCGTACTTAAGACAGTAATTTACTTACCTTACCTCATTTAAGGATGTGGTAGTGCGGTATTTAGGGGAGCACAATATGATTAGGCCAAGTCAACATGGCTTTACAAAAGGGAAGTCATGTTTGACAAATCTCCTAGAATTGTTTTTAGGATATTTCGAGTAAACTAGATAAGGGTGAATCAGTGGATGTAGTCTATTTGAACATCCAGAAGGCATTCGATACGGTGCCGCATAAAAGGCTAGTCCAAAAGATAGGGGCCCATGGAATTGGGGGGAGCATATTAACGTGGATTGGTGAATGGTTAACGGGTAGGAAACAAAGAGTAGGGATAAACGGGTCCTTTTCAGATTGGCGGGATGTGACTAATGGAGTGCCACAAGGATCAGTCCTTGGGCCTCAGCTATTTACCATCTACATCATCATCAACAACAACAAGATTGCATTTACAGAGCGCCTTTCACGTCGGGAGGATGTCCCAATGTGCTGGACAGTTGGGTCGGGACCCGAGCAGGTGGGAAATGGTCAGGGTGAGGGGAGGGAAGGGAGGGAGCGAGGAGGGGGTAGAGAGTCGAGAGGGGAGCTGAAGGCATGGTGGCCTAGATGAGGACATCAAAGTTAATATATCTAAATTCGCGGATGACACAAAACTAGGAGGAAGTGTCAGCACAGAGGATGACATTNAAAAAATGCAGCGAGACATAGATAGGTTAGGTGATTGGGCAGGTAGGTGGCAGATGAAGTATAATGTAGGGAAGTGCAAAGTCATCCACCTAGGTAGCAAAAACAGCAGAGCGGGTTATTTTTTAGAAGGGAAGAGATTGGAATGTGTTAGTGTCCAGAGGGACTTGGGTGTCCTTGTACACCAATCACAGGAAGTTAGTCTGCAGGTGCAGCAGCAATTAGGAAGGCGAACGGTATGTTAGCGTTCATTATGAAAGGATTAGAGTATAAGAGTAGGGAAGTCTTGCTGCAACTGTATAGGGCCCTGGTGAGACCACACCTGGAATACTGTGTGCAGTTTTGGTCTCCTTATTTAAGGAAGGATGTACTTGCCTTGGAAAGGGTGCAGCGTAGGTTTACTAGGTTGGTGCCAGGGATGAAGGGGATGAGTTACTAGGATAGGCTGACCAATTTGGGCCTATATTCTCTAGAATATAGAAGAATTAGAGGGGATCTTATAGAAACCTATAAGATCATCAAAGGGCATGATAGAGTAGATAGTGGGAGATTGTTTCCCCTGGTTGGAGAAACTAAAACCAGGGGTCACAACCTTAAAATCAGAGGTCAGCCCTTTCACACTGAGTTGAGGAAGAACTTCTTCACTCAAAGGGTGGTGAATGTATGGAATTCGCTACCCCAAAGGGCTGTTGACGGTCAGTCCTTGAACATATTCAAGACTGAGATAGATATGTTTCTTATTGCAAAAGGGATTAAGGATATGGAGATAAGGCAGGGTTATGGTATTAGCTGAAGTTAGATTATAAGATCAGCCATGATTGAATGGTGGGGCAGGCTCGAAGGGCCGAACGGCCTACTCCTGCTCCTACATGTTATGTTTGGAAAAAGAAAGAATGTCTGTAAATGAGGCAGCCAGAAACCTGGGGACAGACATACCTCCCGATTTATTTCAAAACTTCTAGCTGAATGAACACATGGAATACAAAATGTACAGTCTAAATGTACACAGAAAGCATCTCCTATAGCAAAACCAAGGCTGAATATTGTGAGGGTGAAAATAAACCCTGAGAGGCTGGCAGTTGAAGATAACAGAAACTAAAGGTATGTTGCCACACTCAGTTAGAAATCAATTAAGCATTTAAGAAGTTCCATTGAAAATGAATTAACCTTTCAGAAGAAGAGCTGGACATGAACTGAGAGTGTTTTTACCTCCCCTGGTTTTTCAGGAATAATTAATCTTCTTGACTTCTCAGTGTCTCTGGAACAAATACAAAGAGACAAGTCCTGCTTTCCTGTGAGGACGGTGGGGACGTCTTGCCAGCTGTGTATTACGCATTTCCTACCATGTCCTCTCACTTTACCAGGAATCAGACAAAAACAAAAGCTCACACTCATATTTAACCGGGACACAATTCTGCTTCTTTTCAAATTGAACAAAAGACTCCAGTGGTTCTGGGAGATTTTTCCTCAATTTAAGAGATAAAATCTTGGCCAAAACTCCCTGGGTACTTGGGATGGGATTCTGCTATATATCACAGCACCTGTTCAAGCTGGGCTCATGACAGGCTCAGCACAATCCTATTCCATACACAAGCAGCAGGTCAAGGAGGGTTAATATCCATCTGCTTTTTGACCAGACCATCCAGATGTTGAGTGGGTAGTTTGGAAATTTACAACATATAAACAGAACTCTAAGGGGTTTATTCCCTACTGGCCAGCAATTTAGCATCCTTGGCGGTGGTGCCTATTGTACTCTGCTTGCCAGCTTTGGAAATAAAGAAGATCCCACTTTAAGCAAATTACATTAAGGTCAGTAAATTTGCAAACAATTAGAAAACAAAGCCTAAAAGTATGATTTTTTTTACTTTAACAATATAACGTTTGCCAATTCTTCTATGATGCAGAGATGTTAATTGATAAACTTACTCAGCTTTTCAATAAATTTTAGTCATCAGGAAATCAAAACTCAGAATATCAGTCATATTGCTGATGTCCGTCCTGCCATTTGAAATGCAAGGATTATTATTATTATTATTTACACAGGCTTGATGGCATTAAAAGTTATGAGGGAACACAATATGCACGCTTTACCCTTTACCATAGGGGACCAATATGAAAACATCCCAGGCAAGCCTGGAATTTAAAGTTGTCAATAGGTGTCACATCTGCATAGATGAAAGGACAATAGGTGACTCTACAGAGGTGCAGACACCTCGTTTGCTGAAAAAGCCTTTGACAGAATATAGTGGCGGTACCTTTACCAAGCCTCTGAAGAATCAGCCTACATTTTAACCATTGAGTATTCATTTGTAAGATGGTTTGCTATCCCACTTTTTCTCTCAGAAAAGATATGTAAATGACCCGTATCATGACTATGCTTAGGCAAATTAAAAAAATATTGATGGAAATCAATATTATCCAACATTTGCTCTCTATTGCAACTTTTGCAGTCTCTATTGTATCTATATTACTCTGAGCAGTGCTTTTCTGAACTTTCCTCTCTTCTGAATACACAATAATAAGAATAATCATTGCATTTGAAAGCTAATTCTTTTTTCTTTTCTAGAAGTGCAAAAGTAAGCAATTTTTATCTGGAGGTTTGTAGCCTAGAGCACTGGTAGAAACTCTCTTCTCAAATCAAGTTATGGAATCTTTATCATTCACCTAAACAGGCTTTTGTGTTTACAATAACTTGCATTTATATAGTGCACTTTATGTGGGAGTGTGTCTTGTCTCAGAACACTTTGAGGGGATGGTGTTGGATACTGAGCAAAGAAGGAGGAGAGAGGGGAAATGATCAAGTGATCAGGTAGGATATAAAGATAGATAGAGAGGGGACAGGATGGCAAGGCTTGCAAAAGTTGAGGGTGTGGTTGCTGGCCCCACCTTAACAAAGGATTTAATGTCTCAGAGGACAGGACCTCTGACAATGTTGATGTCCCCCAGCACTGCATTGGAGTGTCAACCTATGAGCTCAAAGTTTAAATATGGAACTTACACCAAATACTGTGTCCTATTTCCTCCCTGTGTGGTGATCAAATTTATCACACTGTATTTTCCTCCATCTCATTCATTCCCAGGACAACAACTTACCTCAGTCTTCCCTTGTTCCCACAAAATAGATACTTCAAAAAGAAATAAAACTTGGCTTCACCATCCCTTTCTTAATTTAACTCCTGGTCTCTCCCACTGATTTCAGTGTTGGTGGTGTCCTGCGTCACAGGTTCATCTGTGTTTTTCAATAAAGAAATCACAGTTGGTTTAAAGAGGAGTGGGAGTTGCGACAGCTATTTCTGTCCATGTTTAAGTAACAAAAGCACATAGCAGTGTACAATGCTTCTAAATTTAGAGATGTAGAAAAAAATGAATAGATAAGTCAGAAAATAAAACCATTGAATAGCTTTAGAGTACACAAACACTATTCATACAACTTGACGCAAGTGTCTGATCTCCATTGTGCCTTTAGGCTGTATTTCATTCTAAATGATTAATTTGCCTGAGCTGTCATCAGCCTATAATTAGATGTTTGTGGCCATTTTGGGTGGGTTCACCCACACAGTGGTAGAGGATCACAATGTTGCTGTTGTTAATTCCAGCCGTGGCACCTGATATTCGTAACCCACTGGCTAATGAACAGAGCTCGGGTACATTGCATGAGCTGGGAAAATCAGCCCGAGCAAATATGGTTAGCAGGCTGATAAAGCAGCTGACTTGAATTACTTACCTTGATCTTAGTTCAGAATAAAACTGTCCACTACAAGAAGTTGTTTTAGGAATGACTCCAACGCAGAATCATTTAAATGAGGCTTGGACGGGCCAACTGTTGGTTCAAATCCCAGTTTTTCCACAGCCCCAACAGACAATTACACAACAGGACCTCGGATCTTGCCTGGAACCAAGCGAAGTTTACTGCTGGGAATTAGGATCACATCAGACTGCGCATTTGAACCACTTAAAATGTGGCTGGGCCCAACCTTTAGTGCAGTGAATAAAGGATACACACAGGCCATGGGGAAGAGTTAGAACACACAAGAAAATCTCCCCCACAGACCTCCCCATCTGTTATACCAGGAGGCAGATTGTTACTTCACACATACAGTGCCTTCACCACCAAGGTAATTGATGCACTGAATTGACATGACATAAACGAACTGCAATAAAAACAAGACAAAGGCCTTCACCATTAGCTCTAAGCAATAACAATTTATAGATTTGAAGACGAGTGTGCAATCCTTTATTTCTGTAAAGAACCTGCAATTTATAGTTCCTTGAAACGTGCTTCACAGGTAATGACTGTAAAGTGTCCTGGTTGCTTTTTGTAGGCAAAGTGCCAGGAAGTTCTCAAGCAGCGGAGTGATGAATAACAGAATGCTCTTGCGAACAACAGGAGACTTCCCACTCTTTCTGAACAGGAACACAGGATCTTTATGGTGTACCAGCACAGGCAGCCAGGACAATGGTTATTGGGATGAGTCACAGCCTGGATTCCTTTTTAAAGAATCCTGTTAGAACTGCCCATTATAAGCCCCGGTTTATTGCCACTCAGAATTTTTATTTGGACTTTACTTGGCTCTCCAAATTAAACCTCATTGTCCTTCTTCCTATATAATTCTCATTGTGCTTTGTTTAGTCTCTTTTGTCCCATTCGTGGCAATACAAACAAGCAATATGTGTTCTGTTTGCAAATTAAGTTCTCAGTGTAAATTTCAAGGCTGTCAATTTTTTTTACCGCTGGGTGAGAATCCCGACGTGAAAGGCCCTATACAAATGTAATTTTGTTGTTGTTATCATTGTTCCTCACCTGATTTCTGACTGTATATTTGCTAAATTCTGGTACAATCATATTTCCTTCTTAATCCCTGCCTCTGGTTCCACTTAATTCCAAATAATATTTCAGCCTTCCACTTCCACATCCCCTTGTGCTTTGATTCTAAAATCAGAAAGAAGAGTGCAGCTCTTTGCTGAGAGCTAAGCAAAATGTTAAAGCAATACATCCTTAAAGACATGTTCATTGGGTTTGGACCATACTGTGAGGTGACTAATTTGATGTTCCATGACTCCAAAAACCATAACATTGCTGAATTGCCTTCAAATCTGTCAAATTACTTTCTTAAAGCTAAGCTCTTCTTCTGCCTTGTAATTATTGATGTTATTTATCTACTAGCTATACCCTTCATCAGAACTGGTATGGAGAGATGAAAAGGTACAAGTGGTAGAGATGGTGGGTTTTATGAACCATGAAAGCAGTGGGCAGAGCAGAACCACCAGAGATAGACAGGTATCTCACATTCACAATCAAATAGACAATAACAATTGACCACCAACACAGCTAGGTACACTACACTGATACATTTTCTTCTGTCTTCTATCTTCTATATTAATAAAACGACAATGTCTGTCTGCGCTTCAAGAAGATCTCAATAACTGATTCACGTAGAGCTCACTTGCAACCAAAGAATCCACTATGGAATGTAGATTGATACACAGACAGACACATAAACAGATATTTCGTCTTTATCTATACTCAGCTGGGAGGACTCCTGTGCAAGGACTCCTTTTGGGAGGACTCAGTGGGAGGACTTGGCGCTTTAAAAATGTAATTTTGTTGTTGTTGCGGCTTAGCTTCATCTGTGTTCTTTATTTTGTTCCCACTGCTTGGCTACACATGTGCTCTGTGGATGCCACAGTGCCACGATCAGCAGTCAATCAGTTATTGAGGATTTCACTGAATATAAGGGTTATTGATCTGATGCCTTTGGAGAAGCAAAGGAGTCGGACCATTAGCTTACATTTCTCCTTTAGGTTATCAACCTATTGTGCTTTCCCAGCACAACTAACAACAACAGCTTGCATATATATAGTGCCCTTCATGCTGAGTAGTGTCCCGGAGTGCTTCACAGTGGCAGAGTCTGACAACGAGCCAATGAGAGAGGGAGGAGGGAGTTGACTGTGCGTACGATCAAAAAAGGAAGGTCTTTAGACGGGATTTGAAGTTGGGGAGGGATAAAAGCACCGTTATTTTCATTTTCCTATGTAACAGAATGGATGGAGATCTAAACCAAATGTAAGGATTTTCGATAAATATAGCCTATGGACATATTAGAAACCAATTTTTATGGGTTACTCTGATCTCTGAGTGCTGAAGCCCAGAGTAACCCATAAAAATTGGTAGCACGGTAGCACTCAGGAACAAATTAAAGCCGATTTCTCAAAGACTTGCTGTGCTCCTTCTGTTTCCAGTGGAGCTTACAGCTAATTTGGCAGATTCCCAGCACCAGCGCACACAGATATTCCCCATGCTTTTTCTGTACTGCTGTCAGATTTATGGCTTCACCTTTTCTTCACCCACGGCTCTGAATAATTAGGAATATAATGCTCAGGATCCTGTTCACACCAGCAACCTACTCTGTTACACTGTTCATGCATTCCACACATCAGCAGGACTTTGAAGGGCAGACAGTCGCTGTGGGCAGGGAATCAGCCCACTCAGCTTCTGCCAAAGCCCTAACTGGTAGGGTGGTCCTAGCTGGATAAGCAGTGGGTAAACTTGACAGACGGTCTTAGCTGGTTAGACTCCAGTAGTACCCCAATGCACCCTCTGGGGTCCCCAAGCCTTAGCTCTTGCCAACCTGAGCCTAATACTTTCTGGAATTAGGTAAGCAGCATGTGACACTCCAGGGCATTCCATTCCAACAATCTATAATCTGGGATTTCCATGTGTAGGTGGGATGCATGGAATTCTCAGCTTGGTTTGGATACTCTTAAGCATCATGATGGGTTTCCGCATTTGTCAGACACCTGGCTGACCAAAGAAATTCCACACAGGCGCTGACAGCATCAGCATTCAAGACTGCACTCTCCACCTCTCAAAGCCAGTCAGGAACCTCAGTGTTCTCTTCGACCCTGAGCTGTCCTTTCTCACTCATATCCGCGCCACAACTGGCACCGCCTTCCATCACCTCCGGAACATCGCCAGACTACGGCATTACCTCACCCCTCACGCTGCTGAAACTCTGGTCCACGCCTTTATCACCTCAAGGCTGGACTATGGGAACTCTCTCCTCGCCGGCCTTCCCGACACCTCCCTCCACAAGCTGCAGGTCATTCAGAACTCTGCAGCTCGTGTACTGTCCCGCACCAGGCTTCGGGACCACATCACTCCCACCCTCGCTCGCCTCCACTGGCTCCCCATCCCCCAGAGGATCGAATTCAAGATCCGCATCCTCACCTACAAGGCCATTCACGGCCTTGCTCCCTCCTACCTCTCCGACCTACTATCCCCCTACCTACCTGCCCGTACCCTCCGTTCCTCTGGCTCCGGTCTGCTCCACGTCCCCCGCCCCAACCGCCCTACCATCGGTGGACGGGCCTTCAGCCTCTCAGCCCCTAGGCTCTGGAACTCTATTCCCCAGTGCCTTCGCCGCCTCCTCCCTTTCCTCCTTCAAGGCCGGTCTCAAGACCTTTCTCTTTGACCGTGCCTTCAGCTCCCCTCTCAACTCTCTACCCCCTCCTCACTCCCTCCCTTCCCTCCCCTTACCCTGACCATTTCCCCCCTGCTCGGGTCCTGACCCAACTGTACAGCGCCTTGGGACGTCCTCCCGACGTGAAAAGCGCTCAATAAATGGAATCTTGTTGTTGTTGTTGTTGTTGTTGTCAGCCATATGGCCCAGGCCTCGTGTTCCCTGGTTCTGGGTCAGACCATGGTCTCCACCCTTCTCAACCCAACCTTAAAGGGCTGGATAAAGTAGACACTGAGGGACTGTTTCCCCTGGTAGGAGAATCTATAACCAGGGGTCACAGTCTTAAAATTAAGGGTCAGCCTTGTAGAACAGAGTTGAGGAAACATTTCTTCACTCAGAGGGTAGTGAATTTATGGAATTCACTACCCCAGAAGGCTGTAGATGCTCAGTCCTTGAACATTTTCAAGGCTGAGACTGATAGATTTTTTAAAATAGAGAGATTAGGGGATATGGGAATAGGGCAGATAATTAGAGTTAAGTCAGAAGATCAGCCATGATCTTATCGAATGGCGGGGCAGGCTTGAGGGGCCAAATGGCCTACTCCTGCTCCTAATTCTTATGTTCTTATGTTCAACCCCGGCCCCAGCACCAAGAGAGAAATAGGGTGTTAGCATGTCCTTAAGAAGGCACAAGTTCCATCCCACGAGCCTCCCTGCCCTGAGGTGTTAGTGCACACTACATTATTTTTCTTATATTAACGCCACAGAGATGTTGGAAGGACCTCCCCAGATATGAAAGCAGTGTTCAAATTTTGAATGAACTTTGACTTGATGGAGAGTTAAAATTTGCTGTCATTGAAGAGGAAACCAAGCTCTTAGAAATTGCTTTGGAAATAGAAGACATGTAAAAATTCCTTTGAGCTTTGAGGAAATAGTAGGTTCCTGAATGATTAAGATTAGGATTTGATCTGATTAGAATTAAGAGTGGAACCAAAAGTGATAACTGTTGTTTAGACTTGTGAAACACATGAAGAAACTTGGAGGTGGGGAAGAAATTCCACTTAAATCTGGATTTACTCTACTTTCTTAGCATTGTGGAACATGCAAAATTTGACGAACTTTTAAATACAATCTTGGTTTTGATTTTAAACTACAATCTTAAATTCTGTTTACAAATAATTAGTTTCATAGTCAAGAATGAATTCAACAGTTGGCCAAATTCTAGACACTCAGAAATGCTGAGAAATTAAAGTAAATATAGATCAAGGTAAAGTCTCCCATGTCATAAAAATTAAATATGATTACTTTTTGCTCCATCAAAGGACACATAAGTAATACATGATTAGTGATTCAGCACTGCAAGAGAGATGTGAAGGCTGTGTGTTCTGAGGGAGTGTGGTTTGAAAGAAGTTGATGAATATAGAGTGGAATTATCAACAAAAGGCTGGACAGGGTTGGATGATGAATAAAAGAAGTCATTAATGTGGAGAAGGATAATAATAATAATAATAATAATAATAATCCTTGCATTTGATATAGCGCTTTTCACGTCGGGAGGACGTCCCAAAGCGCTTCACAGAACACACTGTAAAGTGAATTGACTGTATATTTGTGGGGAAACACGGCAGCCAATTGCGCACAGCAATGTCCCACAAACAGTTGTAGATTGAAAATGACCAATTTATTATTGTTTTTGGTTTTGGAGGGATTATTATTACACTATAATTATTATTATACTCTAAGAGTAGAGGATGATGGCTGAGGACATGTCTGCACCTCCAACTCATTAATCAACCAGACAGGCTAGTCAAACATCAACGATGCCTCATGATACTGTAGACCGACCTGCCTGGCTTTACCAGGGTTTCTGTTCAAAGCCAGTTCAAAGGCAAGGAGATCCCACTTACCCCCTTTCCCATGGAGGTTATTTTTAGGCATGGCACATATATTAACCTCAAAAGGGCAAAAGAAGAGTGCAGACCTTTCTGGTTCTAAGTCAAGCAACTGAGCTCTCCTGGATTTTACACTAAACTACATGGAAGAGCAAGGAAAAGACTTGCAGCCCACACCCAGTACAGATGGATAATATCCAGTCAACATTTCATTGAAACCTTACTTTATGATGATGTCAGTGAAAAGGTTAATGGGCTGTGAGCTGAACAGGGTCATTTGTTGACACAATTGGTAATGTCTGGGTCTGTTGATTTATAACACAGAGAAAATATTACTGGGATTGGGCCTAGTGGTTTCCTGTGGAGTGTCTTCAAATGACAATTCACTTCATGAAATACTGTCTTTGGTCTTGTTGCAATGTTCCATTCATATAACTTAATGATTTCTTACTATTGTACTCCTTGAAAAGGAACTCTTAATTTTTATTTGCAATTTGATATTCTTGAACCTTTAGTCCATTAGCATTCTTATTAAATGAAATTGGCTGCAGACGGTGGTGCTGGAAATAAGCAGATCACAAGCTGTGCCAACAAACAGTATAAACACATCTGGTATTCTTATTGTGCACTCAGCACACTTGCAATGCGGAGAAACAAGCCAGTGTTCATAGATTTGGATAATATTCATAGAATTTTTAACATTAAATCTAGCATTTAAGCTTCACTGCAATAGTTATGGTCTAGAATCACTAAGCTGGACTGAGTTGGGTAAATGTGGAGCCATCTATGGCACCATTAGGTCATAGCACCCCATTAGATGAGATCTCCAAACAATACTGCAATCCTGTGCTATTTACATTCATAGAGCTCGACCTTGTATTGTAGCTTTCAGACATTCTGCCCCTGCTTTCTGGAACTCCTCTCCTGGATGCCCTTTGACTCATCCCTCTCTTTCGCCACTTCCAAAGGCTGCCTCGAGATTTTCCTCTTTGTTCTGCACTTTTGGTTGTCTTCCTCCCCTGTCCCTCCCCCAGATAGGGTGCCCAAACAGCTGTGTAAAGAACTTTGAAATGTCCTCCTGACGTGAAAACCTGTGACATTTTGTTTCCGGGTTAAATGCCACCAACAACAGCAGTATCTTTAGGTGGCATCACGACAGCGTAAAGAGAACAATACCTCCAGAGTTGCTAAGATTCTTCTGTTCAGGACTGTATGGCAAGTTTAGGTTTTCCCCTAGAAGATACACAGGTAACTGGAAATGGGAATTCCTGCATGTACGTCATTTGAGTGGCACCACCAATGCTGGGCAATCGACCCTGCTGCAAATTCCACAGGAATGTGTCTCTGCAATGTAATGGGAGAATAAAACAGAAACTTTGGATCCATCCATAACCTTTCTAAATTGAAGACCACTGCAGCACTCCCTGATAGCAAGCCTTCCTTACATTCCAAGCAAATGTTAACAGGAACATGGTGACCGTAAGTGAATCAAGCTAACAATTCAAACACTTACTGCATGCTGTGAGGGTTGCTAATTAACCTCAAATTGGAAACAATTTATTTATCTGTGTTGCCTTATACTTAAAGGTGGGGGAGGCCTAAGTATAGGTATTTAACTTTCCAAATCCTAATGGGAATGCTGCTTGGAGGCATTTCACCAAAAGCCATTAATGTGTGATTAGCTGCAAAACAACTTTTACAGGCAAACTTGCTTGATTAGAGATGTTGCTAAGTTGCTTTCCTTTGATCTCCACTCCTGGGATCCATTACATAAAGTTACACAAATTTTTGAACCATTAATGTAATAATCCAGTTTATGTTTCTGACAGCCCTTTATAAAATCCAGCATTCAAAAGTTCAATCTGCTCCTCTCCTTTTCGTATAAAATCCTGTATAGTCCTTTTGATGTGATAAGGCGCTATATCAAATGCAAGGATTATTCGTATTCTTCTTGGTGTTTTTCTCCTCAAGAGTCATTAATCTAATCCCAGGTTCCTGATCACTTTTCATACACTCTATCATTCTCCTTTGTTATTATCTAATCTAAATCTAATTCTCTTCCAAAATTTATGGACTCATCTTCAACTACATTTTATGATAGAGTTTTACATTCCAACCGATGATAATATTAATAATCCTCGTAGTTGATATAGCGCCTATAATGTTGAGAACATTTCAAAACATTTCATGAAAGTCCTCTAAAGTGTAGGCAGCAACCAATTTCCACAGAACAATGTCCCAAAACACCCATGAAATGAATGATCAATTTTATCTGGAAGATTGTTGGCCAGGAACATGGAAAAAATGTGAACATTTCATAGGATCTTAACATTCACACAAATCGGCAGATGGGATTAATGCCTCATCCGAAGAATGGCACCTCCGATAATGCAGCAAATTCCAGCACTGTACTGAAGCGCTCTGAGATGCCATCCGGCGTGGAGGGCGCTATATAAATCCAAGTTGTTGTTGTTGTGTCAGTACAGACTATGATCTTAATGTTCCGACATAGGACTTTTGATAGCCTTACCCCTGTGGTGATGCAGTGCTATTCAAGTGGAAATGTTCTCACCACAGTGTAAATATTAAAATATCAGGTCTGCAGAAAGAATGAAACACGCTTTACAAAAAGATAATGTGTCCTGCTGCTGGTGCACTTACAACTAAAGCAGAAAGCACAGAGCTTGGAATTAAACTGGTCGATGAAATAGAAATATTTTAAAAATTACAATTGGGTCAAATTTGCAGGTTGGCTTAACAACTTGCAAACACATACAGGTACCTTTAACAACAAGAACAACAAGATTACATTTGTAAAGCGCCTTTCACGTCGGGAGGATGTCCCAAGGCGCTGGACAAAGTACAGCATTTCAGACCCAAGCTGGGGTCAGGGGGGAGAGAAGGGAGGGGAGGGGAAGGGTTGGCCAATGGCGTGGTCGAAGAGGAGGGTCTTGAGGCAGAACTTGAAAGAGGCTAAGGAGGGGGCGAGGCCATAGTGATTGGGGGATGGAATTCCAGAGGTTGGGGGCAGAGTGGCTGAAGGTTCTCCCCCCAATGGTGGGGTGGGTGGGTCGGGGGATGTGGAGCAGGCCGGAGCCGGCTGAGCGGAGGGAACGAGCGGGTTGGTAGGGGGTAAGGAGATTGCAGACGTAGGGTGGGGCGAGGCCATGGAGGGCTTTGTAAGTGAGGACCAGGATTTTGAACTGAATCCTCTGAAGGATAGGGAGCCAATGGAGTCGGGCGAGAATGGGGGAGATGGGGTCACGGAGTTTGGTGAGGGAGAGGACACGGGCTGCAGAGTTGTGGATTATCTACAGCCTGTGGAGGGAGGAGTTGGGAAGGCTGACAAGCAGGGCATTTGCAGAGTCGAGCCTGGAGGTGATGAAGGGACAAGAGTTTCAGCGGCCTGAGGGGTGAGGTAGTGGTGGAGTCGGGCAATGTTACGGAGGTGAGGGAAGGCAGAGCGGCTCATGGCTTGAATGTGGGGGAGAAAAGACAATTGAGGGTCGAACAAGACACCTAGGTTCCTGACTGGCTTGGTGAGTTGTAGTGTGCAACCAAGTATTCAATTGCTAACTATTATAAAGGATTTCAGAATCACCCAGATCACATAATTAATGACATTAAGATAATTTCCTCTATACATGTGTTTGACCCCAGCTTAGGTTCAAAAAACCGATTGTCCAGCATCTTGGGATGTCCTCCCGATGTGAAAGGCACTATACAAATATAATTTTGTTGTTGTTATCATTAAAGCAAAATATAACCCATGCTGCAAATTGGTTGCTCTCCTGGTTTTGTTTATTCCAGTTGAGCAACAAGGGTAACATAACCACTGGAAAAATATGCTTTTGTTTGCCACCACACAATTAAAGTAACTACAATTAGAAAGAGGAAGTATATTTTACCAACCTGCCATATGATCCCCAGATGACAACACTTGGGTCCTATTGATGTTTCTCTCTTCTCCTTTTTTCCTGCAGTTCACATGAAGTGGGATCCTCTGGATGTGGTGGAGTTCACAACAGCAGATGACACAGACATAATCTGCACAGAACGAGACTACTGTGACAAATTTTAGCTGCAAAGAATAAACTGCATGAGGGGAAGTGGCAGGCCTGCTCCCATCACTGATAAGTCCATTTTAATTATATTTGAGTCTTAACATTCACTAAACTTTACTCTTTTAATTAAAAAAATACAGAAACGTTAGTAGGGTGCAGTGTTATTTTATTCAGTCAATGACTCAACCAAGGCCAAGCGAAAGATATATTCCAATTTTATAACTGACCCAGGCAAATGATATTTGCTTTAAACCCATCACCCCATCCCAGCTGAACACTGACCCATTATCTGAATAAGGCAAGGCTGACAGGGAACACAGATAGAGCTTTGTCTCGTTTCTCTTTTCCTAGTCCTTCCACATTTCAGATGTAGAACTGTGTGCAACTGGATAACATACACCAGCCCCTGGGTCTTCAGCACAGAAACAGGTTTGTGTGATAATCCGCAATGGGCAAACAGTAGGTACTAGCTTCAGTTCCAAAACTAACCAAAACAGTAACTTTGGAAGAAATCCCATTTACTACTTGGCTCAAAAGTATTCTTTTTAAACGATGGATAATTCACTCTTTGACTTCAAGACCCATCTCAAGACCCTCCTCTTCGACCGTACTTTCGATCACGCTGCTTTCCCCCCTGCCCTCCACCCTCCCCAATCTCGACCCCCCACTCTGGTCCAAAACACTGACTGTCCAGCGCCTGGGGACGTCCTCCCAATGTGAAAGGCGCTATACAAATGTAATTTTGTTGTTGACTGCAGTGACTGGAGCTCAAAATCTGGACATGTGACAGGATCAGTTATTTGCACTATCAACAAAAACCAAAACAAATAAGATCGTATCACTGCTGAGTAGACTCGTAAGGAAGGATAGAAAGATCAGTGCAGTTCCACTGGACCAAAGAGGATACTAAAGCCAAGAATTAACCTTCATAAATCGTGGAGCTAACAAAAAGTTCAGTTGCAGCCAAAGTTAGCTTGGTGGCTCGGGTCTTTGCTCGAAATTGCAGATAATTCCTTTCTGAGGTTTGGCACAGAGTGGACTGAGAGTTCATTGGCTTGGAGCCAAAGTCCTAGCAACTACCTCAGGTGTTACCTGATTAGGTAGTTTCTCTAGTCCAGTGGTCACCAAGCTTTACGGTTGACTAACCAAATAATTTTTTCTTTATTGAATTTTTCCTTATTTATGGATATGGCTACGGGCCATGGATATCCCAGCTCAGTAGTTACTAGAAACAAGGTATTGATTTGTCATGGACTTGCCTGGACTGATGTGGGTGTTCGGCTCGCCACTTCTTGTATTTTTCGTAGATGAATACAGGTAAATAAAGTACATAAAGAGGAGCACTATGTTTAATTTACAATATCAAACTGAGGTGAACCCAATGCCATCACAACTTCCTCTTCCTGCATCATCTTTTACCTTCTGCTCTGTTAACTATCATTTCAACAGAGACAAGCATGTGTCTAACATCCTCGCACATAAAGAATATTAACAGTACAGATTGTAGTTTGCAGCCGCCCTGTTCTCAGCTAACAGTCCAAAATAGTATTACTCAATTGGGAGTGTCTTGCCTGAGGATCACGCTCAGGGATGCTATAACCTGCTGGACAATAGAGTGCTGAGATGCAAGTCTGTTCCCAATATCCACCATGTGGTGAGCTTCTTATTTCAATCATTTCTCCCTAAGTGGTTGCCAAGTCTAAGGCAGGAAAAGCAAGGAACCCAGACCCAATAGGTCTATTAAAGCCTAGAATTTTAATCCAGAACTTTGACTTCTTTTGCAGATGCTTTTTATATTGAAAACCTAGGTGAAGGCCAACAGTTCAGTATGCCATCAAAGCTGCAAAGATAAGGCATAATGAAGTGGTTAAATGACGTCAAGTTTGGGTTTTAAAAACCTGTATATTACATGATGGAGGAAGAGTTGAGTGAGGTTAAGGAATGCTGCAGTGAGATGAATTTAATTTTACAAACAGAGAGGACAAATCAGGTGTAGTGAGATATCGAAATAATAGCACTCCACTGAAAAATAAGCTTGGAACTTTTCAAGTAGGAAAGATATTGTATTTTTATAGAACCTCATCATGTTGAAATGTCTCAAAGAGACATTTATTATTATTATGATTATTGTGCTGTAAAGTGGATTTATTGTTGTAAGAAAACATACCAGCGAGGTCCTATAAAAAGGCACAAAGTGAAGGAGGAACTAATCCAGAGGATAATAGAAAATTTGGTCTCTTTCTTGGAACAGACACAAGGGTCTCAGTAGTTGAAGCAGCACTGGAGCAAGAAAAGCAGCGCAAAATTTTCAGAGCATCTCAGTCACTGATTTGTGGGGCAAGCAGCACTTCGGTTCGCATTGACTGGATGTGCTTTGCTGAAAGAGACCAATGTTTTTCTATTATCCTCTGGATTAATTGCTCCTTTACCTTGTGCCTCTTTGCTGAAAGGTATTTTGTCCACCACGTCTATCAGTTAGTGGCCAGAAAGTCCAGAGACGAAGAAAATAAATAGTGAAGGTAACAGGAAGAGAGACTAGAAAAAGGTTCAGGACTTTCACTGAATTACTGGAACAGAGGTATGGGTCAGCTGATATTTGTTCAGTGTCATTCAAGATGGTGAAGGGTTCATTGTTAATATGTGCCTGAAGCTTGACAGATCCCATTCATTTAGCAGGTGGGTTCAATGGGGCCTCCAGATATGACTATACAATAAAGGCACCCATCTAGGCATATGATAATATTGCCTCTTGATAACATCCATTTGTTTCCTCTCACAGCTCAACAGAAAAACTTAGTTAAAAGTTCTGATCCTCAGTGCTGGCAAGATCCCACGGAGAGACAAGCCTTGAGTAGTCCCAGGAAAAATGTAGCAGGTCGACTGAAGGTCACAGCTGAAAGGCAAATGGAAAACACCTGGCCTCCAGGCTCTATTATGAGTTTCACCACTTTAAGTGAAACCCTAGTGAAAACAGTAGTTTAAACTCAGTACTCCTAATTGATAATGTTACACGGGCACTGCAGTTCCTACAGAATTCTCTTAAAATGCACTAATTGACAAAGTAGTTCATCTTAACTGCTTTATTGAAGAAAACCATATTAATCCTATTGAACAAAGCTTGCTGAATTGCCTGCTCATTGACAAACTAATACGGCTGAACTAGATCACCTACACTACCATACTTACTGTAATACTAATACTCATTTAATATTATTGTGCTCATTACCATTAAAAAAACATGTGCACAGGTACTTTCGGCTTTCAAGCCACTGAATCTCTGGAACTGCTTGCCTCAATCACTCGTCTTGCACCCTCTTTGCTTTTCTTGAAATCACACCTGAAGACTTTCCTCTTCAACTGTGCCTCCCTCACCCCTCTCCCCCACCCTCCCTTCTGGCTCAGGGTTAACTCATGCTGCTGTTAAGCACCATGTGATGATAACCACGTGAAAGACACTATATAAATGAAGGTTGTTCTTGTTGTATTTAATTAAATTTCAGAACACTGATTGTCAAAGAGTTTGATGTGAATTCTGCTAAAAGTAAGGAAAGGCAGAGTTTTATTTTTCAAATATACTTCCAATATTGAGAAGTCCAGAGTCATTTAAAATTCATATCCAATGTAATGCATTGTTCTGCTGTAATCTGTAATCTTCAGAGTTTCTGTGATATGTGAACATTTTGGGGGTGTATTTCGCAAGGTCACAAGAAAAGGGCAGAAAAGAAACTACTTCATAACATTTGATCTCATCCTTCCAAAATCAACTGCTATTAATAAGCCACAGAAACTGATTTCAACCAATACTGTAAATTGAAATATTAGCTTTGCACTTGAAGACTAACTATACCAAACTTACATTTTTGTTGCTCAATTTGCAACTTTAAAGGCAGCTTAATGTGTTTGCTGCTCATGAAAGTTCAAATGGTCAACTGATTCTAATGGTCAATCTGTTTTAAAATTTAAGATCACACATATTCTCAAAAATCCTTCAGTTTCTGATTTGGAAGCCAGTTTGACTAAAGGATGTAGGATGGTTAATTCAGTATTGGAAAACAACAGCCCATCAAAGCTCAATCAACAGATACCTTGACTGCTCTGACATGCTTTACAAACAAACAATAACTTGCATTTATTAGCATCATTCACATCAAAGAAATTTCACAAAGAAGTTACTTACAAAATAAGATTAAAGAGTGAAGTGCATGCAACAAATACAGCAGCTAATTCTCGTTCAGCAATATTGAAATGAATGGCTAATTAATTTGAATATGAATATAGAGGGAATATAACTCAGGATAACTGCAAGGAAAATCTTATAATAGCAGCATTTGGGAGAGGGGGGAGGGGTTCTTAATGTCCACCTGAATCTCAAGCCAGAATGAACCTCAGTGCCGCTGTTAAGAGTTTGCTGTACTTCATATGAGTCGTTAAACCGAGGTCCCATCTGCCTGTTCAGGTGGAGATTAAAGATGGCAACACTTGAAATCAGAAGGGAGGATCTCCTGGATTTCATGGTTGTTCATGGGACCTTACTGCATGCAAATTGACTGCCCCTTTAGCCTACACACACTTTACAGCAATTCGCTGTGAAATGTTCTGAGATGTTTTGGTGTTGTAGGTGCTACATCAAATTCAAGGATTATTATTAACCAAAGTTATACTTGTTGTTAATGTAGAAATGTTGACATGTTGACAAACACTTTTTGAACAATGAAGAGTGGGTGATGTGTGCTTAGAACATTATTTATTTCCAGGGAGAACATTTTCAGCCTAGACTCCGACATTGGGGTTTTCTCCAGGGCTGAGTACAGGAGTTTTGTTTGCAGTGAGAAATTTCTGTCCACTGACTGAATTACAAGCCAAAATTGGGGGCAAACTCTTCAACGCTATTACTCTAAATGGAAACCCTTTGATAAAATGGGACAAATGAAGTCAGTTACCCATTCGCAGCAGCTATGACTAGCTGTCATAGGGAGATGCAAAATAGAGAATGATTTTAGACCAGGCTTCATCTACATGCTCACAGGTTGGGTGGGTTGGTGGCTATTGGGGTGGGGATGTCAGAAATCAAATGTTTTACTCCTGAGACCCAATCTGAGAATATGTTTCTTCAGCTTTCCTTTCTTTCAGTTACATATTACTCATCTCTGCCCGGAGCAATGGCCTTTTTTTTCTACAGAGATTAGAATCCCTTAAATCACCTTGGTTTCAAAATTGGCTTATTAAGTCCATCAGAGGAATGTTAATGTGGCCACAGATTTGTTTAGTATCAATTAACACAAGGTAGGCTTACTGACTCCAGTCTCTCTCCCAGAGACGGAGACGGATCTCTTCGAGAATTGGCAAACAGAAGCAACCTGAAAAATAAACGGCGCTTATACTGCTGATCCACACACACAGGTCAGGTTTCATGTTCCTTGTGCTGTACTTTTTACTAAAGGTATTGACAGAAAAAGTAAAATGTTCTGCTCTGAAAAAGCAATACATACAATAAAGCAATCACTTTGATTTAACCCCATACATACATTTTATATTAGGAAGGGCCCTTCACATATGTTTTCATTTTTTGTTAAAACTCTCTGCTACCTGTTTCTTATGCAATATCCAACAAAGTCTCTTTGCAAAGCAATCCATTGATATATTTGCAAAACATTTAAAACCATTACAGAAAGACAGGCTGGGGTTGCTCAGTTGTGAATCTTACCAGGTTTCACTGAATGAATAAAGGTTCATAGATGACAGAATTTGTGAAGCTTCTCAGGTTTCATTGAATGAATGAAGAGTCACGGGTCACAGAGTAGAGTACAACATAAGGAATCAGGTGACCTCAATACTTCAGAATGCCTATCCTTACTATCTAGGAAACAAAACTAGTGTCAATACCGAGATGTTTGAAAGCATACACTGGAGTTCTGGGTACAGTCCACAGCAATACGAATCTTTCAGACCTGGTTAGGAAAGTTAGAATCAGAGGAATTGTTCCTATTACAGTATCGGAATACCTTTCATTCTGGGTAAAAATTAGATGCTAAGGGATGGTATAGCTAAAAATCCATTGTTGAAATACTACCTGTTTGCCTACGATAGTGGCATCTGAGCTAAATCTGAACCGAGCAACCCCAGCGAGCCTTTCTGTAAATAACTTGCCAATTAAATCATGGATTGAGTTAAAAAGTCACTTCACTGCTTGAAATGAAAGATGTAGCTGATTTCTTTTTTTTTAAAAATGAAAATCTAGTTGAAACGTCAAAGAATGTGCTACAATTTCCCAGTGAGACTTCACCCCGGCAGAGTTGGTAACATTCTCACCTCTGGATCAGAAGTTTATGTGTAGATGCCCAAGTCAAGAAGTTTATGGGTACATGACACTCCAGTACAGCACTGACTGGGGATTGCTGCATTGCCAGAGGTACCATCCTTCAGATGAGACATTAATCCCGCCTGCCGATTTATGTGGATGTTCAGATCCTGTGAGATTTTTGCATTTAGCCTACAATCCTCCAGATAAAATTGGTCATTCACTTCATTGCTGTTTGTGGGACATTCCTGTGTGCAAATTGGCTGCCAAGTTCACCCTCAAACACACAGTCACTAAACTGTACAGAACCTTTATGAAGCACTTTTGAGACCTTCTTGTCATTACAGGTACCATATCAAATGCAAGGATTATTATTTATTTGAATGTAAGATTAAAAGCAGCAGGAGCAGAGCAAACAATACATTAAGTTTGAAATGCTGTACACTGTCCAGCACCTTGGGACTTCCTGCCGACGTGAAAGATGCTATACAAAGGTAATCTTGTTGTTGTTGTTGTTAAGTAGTGCCAATATTTGGTTTTTTGACAACTATAAGAGGAGAATGGAGGGAAGGAGTCCCACAGTCTAAAAAGTCTGGAAAGGAATTCATTATCATAGGAGACAATGCGATGAGTTTTAATTTCAACACAGTGAGGATGCAGAGAAGAGGACGATCATGAAGAATGGCATATTTAGAGCTTGGGAAGAACATAAAGGAAAGTTTTTTGGAAGAAGTACTGACCACAGCCTTATAGGAGGAGGCCATTGTGCTCGGGAATCTGGTGCATATGTTCATTGTACAGGAATTGCATATGTGGAGGCCAAGTTTCAGGAAATGGCACCAGCCTTGCTTCTGACATGTTGCATGCACAGAAAGTGACATTGCATTGGCTTTTTTGGCCCATTATAATTGCTAATTTGTGCTAGGTGGATTTGCAGTACTCCAAGGAACTGCTAATGACAGACCAGCCAGTCTGGGTCATCTTGGAGGACCACCGAGGGCAGGAATCCTTCCCCCTTGACTCCTGTTAACATTGCAAGCCAAAACTGTAACAGATAGGGTATTCCTAGCTGGACAAGCTGCTGGAAGCTCTCAATGGTAAACCATGTGGTTTTGGATAGTTAAACAGTACGCCAAAGCACACACTAGGATCCCCAAGCCTTAGCTCTTGCCAACCTGTGACAAATACTCTCCAGAATTAGGTAAGCAGGGTGTGTCCCTCAGAAGAGAGACCATAATTCCATTCCAAACACAGGGAAATTTCCATCCGTGGGCAGCATACATACGCAGAACTATCATCTTTAAAAACGTACATTACTATAACTGATAGATGTATTTGCTCCACTCTGTTAGGGTTCAAATTTAGGATATATTTCCTCTCTTTGCTCTTCCATAAAAATGCACTGATTTGCATTGCTTTATGTTGAATTCCATTTCTTATCTATACTCCCCTTGATAATCTGTCTGTATCCTCTAGACATATAATAGACTTAAATTTATATAAAGACAGGAAATGTTGTGATAGAAGAGAGGATGGGGCCAGACATAAGGGAATTGTCACCTATCAGATGTCAGGCAGTTTCTTGTAGCCTGTCCAGGAGTGCAAGAGAGGTCCTGGAAAAGCCAGTCAGAGATGTATTACAAGCCTTGGCAAAATTTGTGCTTTATACAGAGAGTTGAAATACAATATTTGGCACAAAAGAGAGAGTCAGAAATTTATTTATATTTTACAATAAATAATTCCAGAAGAAAAGACCTAGAAGAAAGAGAGGAAATGGGACCTGCAGATGTCTAACTACAGATTGGAACTTGTCCATCTTGTTTTGCGGTAATGATGATCTTGGTGCAAGTGATTGTATTTAGTGTGGCACAGTATGCTGACTCAAGGGAACCAAGTTCCCAAAATAGATTGAGTAGGTGCAAGATTCCTGAGTCTGCAGCATTTATTTCCAGATTTCCCAATTATGAAATCACAGTAAAAAAAAATGCAAAATACATAGTCTTTTCTTTGCCTCTGGCATCTGCAGTCACTTTAACAGATAGGAGGAGAGTTCTCTCTCATACGCACAAGTTAAAGGAGCTCACTAGCCCTCAATCCGGTTTCAATTGACACAGTTTCTCAACAAAGAAAGAGCAGTCATATAAAAAAACTGAATTAAGACTACGCATAATAGCACAGGATGAGTCTTAGAAGAGATGGTCTCTTCTAAAAGTGATACTGACAGAATGAGTTAAGTGAAGCTGAGCTTTGCAAACCAGAAATACTTCATGTCAACTGGAAATATTCTAAGATAAAACAAAGAGCTCCAGTTTCCAGCACCAAGACTTCTCTACTTTATCAGTTCCAGCTAGGATTTAGCAGGAGTACACTGTAAAGCTGAATAAACTGTTGAGATCAAACAGTCCCTTTTGAGGAACATGAGCTGAAGTTATCCAGCTCATTCAAAACGCTGCCGCGTGCATTCTCACCCGCACTAAACTTCATACCCCAATTACTCCGGTCCTTACCAAGCTCCACTGGCTCCCTGTCACAGAGCAGATCGACTTCAAGATCCTCACTCTAGTGTTTAAATCCCTCCATTCCTTGGCATCCCCCTATCTCTCTAACCTCCTCTCTCCCCACAGTAGTACTCGCTGCCTCCACTCTACTGGGTCTGGCCTCCTCCGTGTCCCCGAATCCTCCACTCCACCATCAGCGGCCGTGCCTTCAGTCACTACACCCTGAAACTTTGGAACTCTCTCCCTCAATCCCTTCGCCTCACCCTCTCCTTCCCCGTCTTCAGGTCATGCCTGAAGATCTTCCTTTTCGACTGCGCCCATGGTCACCTTTTCCCTTCCCCCTGGTTCGGCCTTGGGCTCTACCATTGTTAAACGTCCCGAGACACCACCCAGCATGGAGGGGGCTATATAAGTGCAAGTTGTTGTTGTTGATAGTGTTAGCCTGGCTCAGTTGGTAACAGTCAGGTGGGTGTCAAGGCCCATGTCAGGACTTTGAACTCATGTAGCCTTGGCTGACACTCCAGTGCAGTGGTGGGGGAGCACTACATTGTTGGAGGTCCCATTCTTTGGATGAGATGTTAAAATGAGGTTCCATCTGCCTGTTCAGGTGGACGTTAAATATCCTATGGCACTTTAAAAAAGAGAAGCACTAACAATCAGCCAAATAAAATTGGTCACTCACTTCATGGCTGTTTTTGAAACTTCATGAATCTTGAAAAATTACTAAATTCAATTGTGATTTGGAAAATGAGTTCCAGTAGTTTTTTTTAAAAAAAAGAACCAGAGAAAAAATAGCTTCCAAGATAAAATGTGACTCTTCCAAAGTTTTGCACCATTCTGGATCCTTAATTTTGATTCATGGACTTAAGGCTAAGATATAAGAATTCCAGGCCTCAGAGAACAATTCCTGTTGTAAGAGTTAAGAGAGAATTGCTACCATATCCAGGCTTGAACTCTGCCCGTCTGCCTGCTCAAGGCGATGTTAAACATCCCATGGGATTATTCAAAAAGAGAATAATAATAACAATAATAATAATAATAATCCTTGCATTTGATATAGCGCTTTTCATGTCGGGAGGACGTCCCAAAGCGCTTCACTGAAGATACTGTAAAGTGAATTGACTGTACATTTGTGGGTGAACGCGGCAGCCAATTGCGCACAGCAATGTCCCACAAACAGTCATAGATTGAAAATGACCAATTTATTATTGTTTTTGGTTTTGGAGGGATTATTATTAGGCGTGTGAAGTAAGGAAACTTGCTCAAGGTTTCGTCCTGACCTGCCTGGAATTGAACTCAGGTCTCTCGCTTGCAAAGCGAGCGCTCTAACCACTGAGCTATAGGACTCCAGAAGGGAGTTTCTTCTGGCATTCTGACCAACAATCCCCCAAATAAAATTGATCATTGATTTCATGACTGTTTGTCAGACATTGCTATGCACAATTTGGCTGCCTCGTTTCTCTACAAAATACACAGTAACTTCATTTCACAGTTCTTCTGACATGAAAGGTACAAAAACAACAAGATTACATTTGTATAGCACCTTTCACATCGGGAGGACATCCCAAGGCGCTGGACAGTGTACAGCATTTCAGACCCGAACTGGGGTCAGAGGGGGAGAAGGAAGGGGAGGGGAAGGGAGTGAAGGAGGACGTGAAGGAGGTTAAGGACGGGGTGAGGCGGAGTGATTGGGGGATGGAATTCCAGAGGTTGGGGGCAAAGTGGCTGAAGGTTCTCCCGCCAATGGTGGGGCGGGTGGGTCGGGGGACGTGGAGCAGGCCAGAACCGGCTGAGCGGAGGGAACGGCCTGGTTGGTAGGGGGTTAGGAGGTCACAGAGGTAGGGTGGGGCGAGGCCATGGAGGGCTTTGTAGGTGAGGACCAGGATCTTGAACTGGATCCTCTGAAGGATAGGGAGCCAATGGAGTCAGGCGAGCGTGGGGGAGATGGGGTCACGGAGTGGTGCGGGAGAGGACGCGGGCTGCAGAGTTCTGGATTATCTGCAGCCTGTGGACGGAGGAGCTGGGAAGGCCGACAAGCAGGGCGTTTGCAATAGTCGAGCCTGGAGGTGATGAAGGCATGAACAAGAGTTTCAGCGGCCTGAGGGGTGAGGTAGTGGCGAGTCGGGAGATCTTATGGAAGTGAGGGAAGGCAGAGCGGGTCATGGCTTGAATGTGGGGGAGAATGTCACCAAGGAGTAGCATGTAGCTATTAAAGAGGAGAGGGCCAAGGACAGAGCCCTGGGGGATGCCAGACATGACAGTGCGGGGGCTGGAGGAGAAACCGTTAGAGGCAAAAAAGTGGAGACAGTGAGAGAGATAGGATTCAATCCAGTTAAGGCCAGGTCCGTGAAGGTTAAGAAAAGAGGAGATGCGGTGTATGAGGATGGAGTGGTCGACAGTGTCGAAGACGCAGAGAGATCGAGGAGGACAATGAGGCAGGGCCCTGATCACAGATGTTCAGAACGTCATTAGTGACTTAGACCAGGGCTGTTTCCATGCTATGGGCAGCGCGGAAGCCGGATTGGAGGGGTTCAAAGAGGGAATGGCGAGAAAAAAAGGAGCGGAGCTGGGACGCGACGACTTGTTCCAGGACCTTGGAGAGGAATAGGAGGTTAGAGATGGGACAGTAGCTGGAGAGGAGGGATGGGTCCAGGGAAGGTTTTTTCAAGTTGGGGGTGATGACGGCTGTTTTTAGGGTGGTGGGAAATGAACTGGTGGACAACACCAAATGCAAGGATTATTATTACTTTACTTTTGCAATCTGTTCAGCATTATTCTTAACTCAACCGAAATACTGAGAGTACACTGCCATCTGGGTGATTCAGGATGTATGAAATGTGCTTCAGTTGATGAGTAGATCATTAGAACAAAGAGCACTGTGGAGTAGGATCTCAATGATGGCATGTAATAAACCAAATGTACTGCTGTTTATGTTGATAGAGCTGAGTCACTGTCAGACCTCAGTTTAACATGCACTACTGGGATAATAGCCCAGAGTAAAATGTTGCGATATCCAATTACATTTATCATTAATGCAAACTGAGCTCACTCACACTACATATTGCTGGTTAACCCGCCATGGGCCACCGGTACCATAAGTAAAACCACAGTAAGCACACCGCTACTTCTTTCATTTCAAGCAGTGAAGAGACTTTTTAACCCGTTCCATGATTTAATTGGCAAGTTATTTACAGAGAGGCTTGCTGGGGGTCACTCGGTTGCCCGAGTGCTCGGCTTTATATTACGTGCACAGCTGGTAAAGCAAGTTCCGTGAGATTTTACAGATGCTCACTCTGTACTATTGTCTCTGGTGCTAAATATTATCATCAGTGCATACGTGTAACTGTGCCTGGCTCATACTCTTATCTGATAATCAACTCCAGGTTATTTCTCAACAAACCCAAAGTCAATATGTCACATTGTCCCAATTTATTGTTTGGACTGAGCTGGTCTGCATGACAGCATCGAAATTCACTGCCAGCAAGCTAAACAAAGCACTCAAAGTCAAGCTCTGTGAAGCTCGAACCATATCTTGTACAAAATAACAGATACCTGAGAGGGATTTGGAGGCTGCAATCTCGTCATGGGATTAGGTGCCAATTACAAGTTACTGAACTGAAATAATTCCATTATTGTCTTGTGGTTTCAGGTGTCTATTCATCACTATACAATTAAGACATGTGGAAATGTGCTTGGTCCTCTAAACATTAATCCTTTCATTGGCATAACACACCACGCAGACATTTTATAACTTCTCAGAAAATAGTCCACAGTACTCACAAGAACTACACACACAAATTCTGTTTCCCGATGATAAAATGGAGTTATCTTTTGGAATGAATGATTATCAGGCTGTGAAGTCCTGCAATTTCATGCATTTATTGCAAACAAATATTAATAACAATAATCCTTGCATTTGATATAGTGAGTCTTCAAAACATCTCAAAGGGCTTCACAGAATATGCAGTACTGTAAAGTGAACTGATTGTATATTTTGTGGTCAAAAAATACAATACAAATTTACATGTACTGTATAAAACGCGGTGGAAGAGGAGGTCTTGATGGAGATGGAGCTTGTAAGAGGTGAGGGAGCGACTCCAGAATAGATTTCCAAAAAGAGGCGGCAGTTAGGTTGAAAGCCTTATGGCCAATGGAAAGGAGTTAGGCTGAGGGACATGAAGCAGACCGTTAACTGTAAACGGCTATATACTGTAACATCTTTCATATTTAAATAACATATTGTATCTCAAAACGGTTCACAAAATAGAATTCATTGGAAATAAAGTGAAATAATGTTATATAGAGAAATGCCAAAGCTAATCTGCACTAACAAAGTTCTATAAGCAATGAGACAAGTAGACATTTTTTTTAATTTGGGGAAAATTTATAAACTAATAATAATCCTTGTATTTGTTTTAGCACCTTATCACTTAAGACAAGCTTATTGAGTTTTCTTAAAGCGCTTCACAGGATATACTGTAAAGCGATGTGACTGTGTGTTTTGTGGGTGAAACGATAGTCAATTTGTGTACAGCAATGTCTACAAACAGCCATGTAGTGAGCAACCAATTTTATTTGGGGGAATGTTTGTCAGGATACTGGGAGAAACTTACTTCTCTTTTGGAATAGTGCCATTGGAACTTTACCGTCCACCTCAACAGGCAATCGGATGAGGAGAAAATATAAGCACATCTGTGTCCCATCCTATAAATTCAATTGACTTCTTAGTTTCTACGTTGTAAGCCAATTTATAACCCACATAGAAAGAGCAGATTTGCAAGGATTTTCTTTTGACGATGTCTGCTGTAATATGAAAACTCCATCTAGTGGTGACACGAACCAGCAATAAAATGAACATATGGGCTTCAGAATCCAGATGTGAGATCCAATCACTAACAGGGCTGCAATAGCAAATATTAATCGGACCAGGCTGGGGTATCTTTTCAAGAACTCACTGACATCTGGTCCTGCCTGACGCTGCCACTTACCTAAGCAGTGCAGCTGGCATCTTGCTGAATGCTCCTGCTGCCCCTGCCGCTCTCCCATACAAACGCACTCAGTGTTAAAACATCTGAAAAATCATTCACATATGCATGCGCTCTGCAAAACACAATTCAAACTACAATTTGAAAACAACTCAGGCCAAAGAAAACCAAAGCCCACCCATCACACCTGCAATCTTATAAGAGAACAGCTGTGTTCTGAAGAATCGCTGTTCTGAACATTATCATAGGAAAAACCTACACACAAGTCGATATTTATTATGTTTTATAAATGAAAAGTGGAGAAATTCAACACCTAAAGTATGCTCCCTAACTTGCATCTTAAAATGAAAATTACGTAGATGTGTTGCTGAGTCTCAAACACAACTGAGATCTCAAGTCACAACCTTGTTTGTGGTGAGTTGTCTGAACTCAGGTTGATTTTCAGTAGCAGCCTAGGATGGGGGCTCAGCGGGGATAGTAAACTAGCAAGGATTCTCTCTTGTGCTTGCTATCCAGGAGGTGCCCCTTTCCTGTGTTAGACAGGCACCCTCATACCCATTGGATGAGGGTAGGATCAAACTCAATTATAATGTCCAGTGTGTTTGGAAAGTCTTCTCCGATTCCTCTCCAGGGATGTAGACCCAAGCTCCACCTCTCTGTTCTGTTATATTTTACCCCATTTTCACTTGTTTCTCTGCTCTTTCCTTTTTTCTTGTTTTCTCTCTCTTCAGTTTTATAAATCATCTTTCATAACCTGATAAAGGAAATGTAATGCAATACATAGTGCACCATGACTAATATTTCTCATTATTCCAAATTCACATCAAAATTCACATCAAAATGGGAATTTGACTAATTTCATTGCTTTGTCGAACTTTGCTATCATAGTGTAGCTCCCATGTTTGCCTGCAGAACCAGACCTATTTTACACATGTTTATTATTTATTCCCAGATCATCTTTTATTGTTTGATTGTTTGCCTTGTGATTCAGATGGACGATGTCTATTGCTACCACCTCCACAGCTTTCTGAGGCAGAACATTCTACATAATAAATAATCCCTGCATTTGATAGGGACCCTTCTCCTGCTACTTAAACATGGAGTTTTTTTTGCCTCAAATCTCCTGAGTTATGTTCTCTCTTTATCTCAAATCACCCCAACTTCAAATCAACTAGTTACTCATCTCATGTTTTCCTGTGGGAAGTTGCAGGCGGCCACATTTGCCTACATAATAACAATAAGTTACATTTATACAGTGCCCTTCACGGGGGGTAGCATCTTGCAGGGCTTAACAGGAACCTGACACTGAGCCGGGGGGTTGGGGGGGTAACATAGAAACTGGAGGAGGACATCCAGCCCTTCAAGCCTGGTCCACGAGTTTATTAAATGTTGACAGATCTTTAATCCCAATGCTCTGGCCTTTCACTATTCCCCTTAATATCTCTGTGACCCAGGAATGTGTATTGATTCTACCTCCACAGATTTCTAGTGAACAGCATTCTACATAATAAATAATCATTGCATTTGATGTAGCATCTTTCATTTCAGCCAGACCTCTCAAAGCATTTCGCAGGATTTATAGGAAAATGAAGTGAGTATTTTGTAGGCAAATGTGAACACATCTCTCATTTAGTTTCCAATTCATTCATTAATTTGTCAGAACTCAGAACTCTGACTAAAGGTCATTGACCTGAAACCTTAACTCACTTTCCTCTCTCCATAGATGCTGCCTGACCTGCTGAGTGTTCCCAGCGACTGCTGTCTTTATTTCGAGCTCTATTGAGGTGCTGAACAACAGGGGTGCTGTGTTGTAGTGGTTGTTTGCTGACCTCCACCTTCAGCAGACAATAAGTAAAAGGGAAAAAACAGAGAAAAAATGACTCAAAAAAAAAGCAAGGGCTTTCTGCATTGAATTGTAGCACAACCTTGAAAATACTGCTATAAAGATACTACAGAATTATTGTTGCCTCTTAGAGTCTCTTTAAATCCAAGTGTCCTCTACACACAAAAGGTTTGAAAAGCTGGCAGAAAACAAATCTCCAAAATTTATTTGTAGATGCATTCTGCAAAAAAGGAAGATACAGGTACAGAATAAAGAGAAAATAAAACACAGCAACTTTTAATCGCACTCTAGACTAGCAACAGCTATGTAACTCTTATCTCCTAATATCTAGAAACCCATTCTTATCAGCACTGTCCGACCCGAAACTGGAGGAATAACAATTATTTGAAAAGAAATGTTCTGTCTACTAGGTTTTATGTGCTAACAAGCCACAACAATAAACTCTTTGATTTGTAAATATTACCCCATGGACCAGAAGTTTGCAGATTTATACAAATGCAATTGACATTAAAACATGCAGCAAATACCTTTATTGCTATTATTAGCAGCACAATATGTAATTAGAGCATCGAAGTCAGTGTCCTTATCAGGTAATTTAACCGTTTAAAATAATTCTGTATTTTAGTATTTTGTTTCACTTCTCAACAACATTTACTCATATAGTTTACATGGAATTCATGTCTCTGCAAGAAATAGACTCATTGTTTTCCTGTGTTTGTTTTTGTTATGAGTGCACTCGGAAAAGTGTTGATGGTTTCTGTAAAATGAAATAACTACAACTTAGGTGGATCCTGGATCAGAATTGTTTTGGAACGTGTTCTAATAAAAAAAACACACCTATAAATGTAATACTTGTCATTGATCCCGAGAGGTATGATAGACAAAAGTAGATAATTGATTCATTGTTACTAAGGGCTTGAAATCGGGGTCATTGAGATGAAACATCAGGAAACAGATTTACTTGGCATAGATTACTTTTTCTCCTCAGAACTGCTCTACTTCTCCCTGGAGGCAGTTCTTGTACTTCCATGAAATCATAGCAGGTGTTCGTGACAGAACTCAGTTTCTCTTAGCTCTCCACTTTTCTGGAATTTGTAGTAGGAATTAAAAGCTCCCATGTGACTATAAATGCAATAATACATCACCTTGTTAATAAATGGTGAAAATACCACAAACCTCAGTTATCGCCATCGCATGAGTAAATCCGTTTTGGGCTTATACAAATACATGACATTTAAATGTAAATTGCCTATTTCTAACATATTTATCATATGAAGTATTAAAAGCACCAAAGAGCAAAGATTAGACGATTGTATGTATCCTAGTAACCCAGCATGAGCAACAGCGTAGACTTGGAGACTGTTATTTCCAGACCAGCACAATTACCTTATCACTATAATGTAATATGACAGACTTGTGCTACATTAAGTACCATTAACCCTTCTTTTTACCTTTTCCTACAGGCATTTGCCAATTCCTGGAATATACATTCAGTTCAATGTAATCCAACATCAAGGCTGTGATCAAAGTGGTAAACCGTCCTTTTCAGAACTATATCAAAGTTACATGCCAGCACCATGGAAAGTGTGGGTATATTCTGTGAATGTTCATAACTAGACTTGACCACTAACGTATTCAATAATAATAATCCTTGCATTTAATATAGCTCCTTATCACGTCTTCGAGACTTCTCAAAGCACTTCACAGAATATAGGGTAAAGTGAATTGACTGTATATTTTATGGGTGGAACGCGGCAGTGTAAGCATTATTTCGGAAATAGTTCAGAGTAGTTAAAATGAGGAGAAAGCAACAAGTACTTACAATAATATGTGATCAATGGCAATGCTTCTTTTAAAATGTGGATAAGCAGATTTTTAAAACAAACACAAAATGCAGTTTTTTTACATTGCGAATTTAGCCTTTATCAAAGTGAGGAGTATTGTCACTGAGGAATGGATAAAGCACCCTGCAATCGCATCATGTATGCACAGCCCAGGGGTAGCATGGGTTTAGATACAGAGTAAAGCTTTGTTATCCATTCACCAAGTATGAGCGCTTTCATGCGAGGAGTGTAAATCATGTGTAAAAGCAGGTGTAAAAAGAGCGGTGCCTTCAATTATATACTTAGCAAGCAATGAAAAGGATAAAGAAGTGAGATATTACATTGCTCAGTGAGGTGCCAGTACCTTGTAGATGAAGGTCACTCTGGGAAGAGAAATTATTAGTAATTATGAATGTGTTTCATGCATATTTATTTTTGGTCTGTTTAGTGTCAACATTAATAATAATAATTCTAATCCTTGCATTTGATATAGCGCCTTATCATGTCTTCGAGATGTCTCAAAGTGCTTCACAGGATATACTGTAAAGTGAATTCACTGTATATTTTGTGGGTGAACCACGACAGTCATTTGCACACAGTAGTATCCCACAAACAGTTGAAGTGAACAATTTATTATCATAATATTTTTGAAGGAATTATTACCTCCGGAAAAGTAATCTGCCAATTGACTAACAACCGGGTTCCTACTTACTGCTAGGTAAACAGAGGCATGTGGAGTAAGGAAACTTGCCCATCACTTGTCCGTCTCGCCCTGTCGAGAATCCATCCCAGGTCTCTCGCTTGCAAGGCGAGTGCTCTAACCACTGAGCTACAGGAATCCATTCATGGAAATCTAAATGCTAAATAGTTAAGTTAAATAGTATCCAAATCAGACAGAGCTCCAAACATGTATGCCACCCACCCATGGAGATTTCCCTTTGTCTAGTATGGAATATTCACTCGCTCCTGGTGGAACACACTCTGTTTAACTAATTCCGGAAAGTAATAGGCGCAGATTGGCTTGGATAGCCCAGAGTGTGTTTGTTGAAATACTACTGGATTTTAACCAGCTAAAATAACATAACATGTAGGAGCAGGAGGAGGCCGTTCGGCCCTTCAAGCCTGCCCCGCCATTCAATCATGGCTGATCTTATAATCTAACTCCAGCTAATAACCTAACCCTGCCTTATCCCCATAATCCCTTTTGCAATAAGAAACATATCTATCTCAGTCTTGAATATGTTGAAGGACTGAGCGACAACAGCCCTTTGGGGTAGTGAGTTCCATACATTCACCACCAGGGCCCTATATAGTTGCAGCAAGACGTCCCTACTCTTATACTCTAATCCTTTCATAATGAACGCTAACATACCGTTCGCCTTCCTAATTGCTGCTGCGCCTGCAGACTAACTTTCTATGATTGGTGTACAAGGACACCCAAGTCCCTCTGGACGCTAACACATTCCAATCTCTCCCCTTCTAAAAAATAACCCACTCTCCTTTTTTTGCTACCTAGGTGGATGACTTCACACTTCCCTACATTATACTTCATCTGCCACCTACCTGCCCAATCACCTAACCTATCTATGTCTCGCTATATTTTTTTAATGTCATCCTCTGCGTTGACACTTCCTGCTAGTTTTGTGTCATCCGCGAATTTAGATATATTAACTTTGATGTCCTCATCTAGATCATTGATGTAGATGGTAAATAGCTGAGGCACAAGGACTGATCCTTGTGGCACTCCACTAGTCACATCCCGCCAATCTGAAAAGGACCCGTTTATCCCTACTCTTTGTTTCCTACCCGTTAACCATTCCCCAATCCACGTTAATATGCTCCCCCCAATTCCATGGGCCCTTATCTTTTGGACTAACCGCTCCCCTAAATACCGCACTAAATCGCATTGCTAGCCATTCCTACCCCTTGTTCAGCTCAGACAACCCTACACAATAGGGATTTGAGTTGCAGGGTCAACAGGAGCCAAAGTGGGACTGACTGACCCTCCAAACCTTGCTGAGAAGCTGGGCTGGCTGGCCAATCATCAGCAGCACCCTGGAGTACTGTGGATTTACCTGCCTTAGGAATTCACCTATTGAGATTGCAAAAGAACATTGCCACTATTCTCCTGCCCACAGCTCAGACACAAATCTCTTCCCATTGAGCGAAGGTTCCACCAGTTGGAGGTGGAAAGCTTGAGCAGCAGTTTCTTACCTCTCTGCAAACCAATCAAGGTGGATTCCAAGCCCTGGATATATGAACGTGTGTTCACAAACCTGCACTCCAGGTAATTTCTTCCAGCAACTGCCTTCCCAAGTCTCTGAGTTTCTTCATCAGCTATTCAACAGACAGGCACCAGGTGAACTAAAATAAAATCCTAAGTAACTTAAATAAAACGTTCCAATAAATACAGTAGAAACAAATGATGTATTGGTAATTCTTTTATTGTTGTATGCCCAATAAAACTCCCTTGTGCTGGTTTTACACTGGAAGGCCAATCTTCACACCAGCAGAGAACCATGTTCAATTTTTCAGACTGAATAATATTTCCCACCACACAGGAAAACTAAAATATAGGCAGATTACTGAAGAGGAATACTTCAACCATTAGTAGATCAGAAATAAAATAAACTATTGTGTTCTAAGGCAAGATGGGTTGTAAGCTCCATTTCTTGCCTTGTAGCTTTAATAGAAAAGCATGAATATTGTTTTCCTTCAGACTGCATGGACCGCTGCAGCTGTGATAGATTGTAGATCTTCTTTCCGGCAGCAGGCAGTTAATTCTTTGGGCAATGTGAATTGGTCTGGATTAAATGTGACGGAGCTCTGGAAGCTGCAGCAGGGTCCTTTCTGCCCCTCAGGCTCTAGGAAAGAAACAAGTCATTGACGTAAATTACAGGTAATGGCAGCTACAGCTTGACATAAATTCTTGCATTAAGTGGGTGCTACGAGCACAATGATTATCTGCTTTCCATTTATAGTTAATACTGCCTGCGGGGTAAAAAAAATTCCTTTCACAATATTTTAAAATGTATTTACATCAAATCCCACTGCTTTTCACCTAACGTGGGGACATCCAAGCACCTGGAGAAGAAATACAATATTGCATAGAATTAATTTTACAAAGTAAGGGTGGGGACTGAAGAGTACGGCTTCAACCTGGTTGAGAGGTGGATCAAATGAGGGAAAGAAGTTTAAATTTACAAAGAGTCATTGTGTTTCATATTGAAAAGCATCTTCTATTTATAGTTTTATTTCTGTTTATTCCCCTGGGTCCTGTTGTCTATAATGGAATACACATTACACATAAATATCAACAGTATTTCAGCACTAGGTGTAAGAGTCCTGTAGCTCAGTGGTTAGAGCATTCGCCTCGCAAGCGAGAGGACCTGGGTTCGATTCACGACAGAGCGAAAAGTTGGGCCGTTTCCTTACTCCACACCCCTCTGTTTACCTAGCAGTAAGTAGGAACCCAGTTGTTAGTCGATTGGCGGATAGCTTTTCCGGGGGTAATAATTCCTTCAAAATAAAAATAATTTGGACACTCAATCCATGACTGTTTGTGGGACACTGCTGTGTGCAATTGGCTGCCACGTTTCGCCCACAAATATACAGTAAATTAACTTTACAGTATATCCTTTGAAGCACTTTGAGATGTCTCGAAGATGTGATAAGGCGCTATATCAATGCAAGGATTTTTTTTATTGTGATATATATTCCCCAAGAAAAGGATGCCCATAGTACATTCACCTCATTGTTTTTGCTGTCTATGTTGTTTCATGTGCTTTCACTGGCTAAGAAATTATTAGTAATAATCTGTACATGCCTAAGATTCACCAACACTGCTAAACTTCAGGATAGCGGTTAAGTTTCTTCGAAGATTTCTTCTAAACCCTATCACATCTACTGATATTTAAGTAGAAATATTTTTGATTTTGCTTCAAATTCAGCTAATACAGGGCAACCTTGTTATAACTCACCTCAGTTTGCTTGTAACCTGATTATTAACATAGAACCTTTCATGCCAGGAGAACGTCCCAAAGCGCTTCAGAAGATATACTAAAAAGTGGAGTGACTGTATCTGTTTTGTGGGAGAATGTGGCAGCCAAGTTGCACACAGCAATGTCCAAAAATAACCATAGGATGAGTGACTAATTTTATTGGGAAATTAGGCCAGCGGAGCCTCCCAGTCCCTGCTTAGCTCCACTGGATCCCAATCACTGAACGGATCGATTTCAAGATCCTCTCACTCATTTTCAAATCCCTTCATGCCCTTGCCCTCCCTACCTATCCAATTTGCTTAGCCCCACTCCCCCACCTGCTGCCTCCAGCCTCCCGTTTGTCCCTCCCTTATCCCCTCCTCTCCACCTTCGGTAGTTGTGCCTTCAACAACTATGCCCCAAACTCCCTCAATCCCTCCGCCTTGCCCCCACATTCAAATCCTGCCCAAAGTCCTTCCTTTTTGATCAAGCTTAGTCACCTACCCCCTCCCTTTTCCACCTGGCTCAGGGTCAGACTCTGCCACTGTCAAGCACTCCAGGACTCTACCCCAGATGAAGGGTGCTATATAAATGCAAGTTGTTGTTGTTGAAAACAGGATACATTGTGAGAAATCAATTACAGTTCATAACCTAATCTTCGAGGGTTCGGAAAAATGTCAAATTGTTCAAAATTCCCATCACCGTCGATGTAATTCCCCAGAGTTGTCTGATTGCATTACTGCCTCGAAACTCGCTGTAGGGTTTGTTATGCTGTGTGTATTTCAGACTTTTGACACTTTTGAGTCTCCTACCTGCTGCACTTAATAGTTGATCATTTTCCGAATAGCGTCAAAGCACTTCCATTTGTCTGGTATGTAGAAGGGTTCGAAGACGTGTGGGAAAGGTGTGTCATATCCACATACCCTGTTGATAGGTGCCTCTAGGTTAAGAAAGCATTCCTCCTGTAGATTACAAAAAAAGGATGAAAGTAATTTGAGTTGCAGGTTTCAGTAACTGACAGATTTTGTTTACAAAAATTAACCTTCTGGGTGTTTGAGCTACACCCTACACAGCACAAAGTGCACTTTATTTAGTCCTAGCTCTATCTAGTACAAGTCTATGTTAATAAATACTGTTTTGCTTGATATTGTGTTTTGTGCTTTGGGCGGTTCTGGCCCAGAACATGCATGGTAACATCATATCAGCTGGCTTAGTTTTTAGTGACTGACATTTCTTTTCTCTACGTACAAAATACTTCCATGCTCTCTTATCTGTGTGACATTAACTAAGCTCATAAAAGACAGATTAAGTTTACAGAGAAAACATGCAGTATGCCACACAACGACATTGCTGTTAACGTTTTTGTGCTAAATGGGTCATATAATAAGAAAGGAGCTACTTCAAAGCTTTTTAAGTGTCACAAGGAAATTTCCCAATGCTTGGGACATTCAAAATGTTTTCTTTGCCATAACAGTTTGGAGTAAGGTAAAATAGCAAGAGGACTTGTTCAATGAATAAAAGTGATCTATGTAAGTGCCATTTATTAGTGTTCTCTATATGTTTACAACATCAGACTGACTGCACATCTAAACACTTCATGTTTGGAAAATTGCACGAGTGCATTGGTAGGATTATACAATGATATAGCACAGGAAATTCAAGTCGACAGTGGCCTTTTTCTCCACCTAGTATAATACCACTCCATTGCTCATTCCTCATATGCTTTAATATTCTTCTTTTTCAAATAATAAAATAATTTATGGTCTGTTTGCTTGAACAACATTTGGCTGAAAATTCCACATTCCCTCAGTGTGAAGACTTTTTCTTCTGACCTCCCCTTATTTGTTTTTGAGATTACATTCAGTTTGTGCTCTTTCTTGGGCATGTTGACCAGTTGGCATAATCTACCCTATCAATACGCTGGATAATCCTGAAGACCAGTTTTCAGGTCACCCTCAAATCTCAGTTCAAGTGAAAAAGATTACGAATAATAAATTAGTACATTTGATATAGTGCCTTATCATGTTTCTGAAACCTCTCAGAATGTTTCACAAGATTTACTGCAGTGTAGCAATTGTGTATTAGTAGGTGTACGTGGCAGCCAATTTGTGCACCGCAATATCCTAAAATTGCCAAGAAATGAATGACCAAATTTATCTGTGGGGCTGCCTGAAAGGGTGGGGGAAGCAGATTCAAGAGTAGATTTCAAAAGTTAATTGGATAGTTACTTGAAAAGGAAACATTTCCTGGGCTATGGGGACTAGTTAGAACTTTCTTTTCGACCGTTCCTTTGGTCACCTTCCCCTGCCTCGGCCCTGGGATCCGTTACTGTGAAGCGCTCTGAGATGCATCTGGCGTGGAGGGCGCTATATAAATCCAAGTTGTTGTTGTTGTAAGAGCGGCAGAGTGGGACTAGTTGGATAACTCTTTCAAAGAGCCAGCACAAGCATGATGGGCCAAATGGTTTCCTCTGTGCTCTAAGATTTTATGATTCCATGACTATTGCCAGCACATCAGGAGAAATTGCCTTCTCTTTTCAAATATTGCCAGAGAATCTTTAACAGTCATCTGAACACGCAGACAAGACCTCGATCTACGTCTTCTCCTGAGGACAGCAGTGCAAAGCACTCTCATCATTACACAGGACTGTTGGCCTAGACTCAAACTCTTGAAGTAACGCTTGAATCCCAAACTTTCATATTTCTACTATAATGGGTGCCCAAAACTCCAAATGTGACCTAATTCAAATTCTTAAAAGTTCAACATTACTTCTTCCCCTTTGTATGTCTGTTTTTAAGGTTCTATGTCTCATTTGTGATGCCTTGCATATCTGTATTTGCACTCCCTAGGTTCCTTCATACACTAAAATATAATGCAGAAACATTTCTGCAATAATGAAATAAATATGCTATGATGCTGTTACATTTTCTTCAGCATTCTTAAGAGTCTGGAATAATGATGGTCTATGCCAGGATTCAGAATTTTGATTTTTTCCCAGTTTATTCTGCAATTTCATTCACAAACTGGAAGTCACTATTGGTGTCGTGAATATTTGATTTTCAAACCCCGCGTTGTGAGGAGGTAATAATATAATAATAATAATAATCCTTGCATTTGATATAGCACTTTTCAAGTCTTCTAGACGTCTCAAAGCTCTTCACAGAATAAGCTGTAAAGTGAATTGACTGTATATTTGTGGGGGAAACGCGGCAGCCAATTGCGCACAGCAGTGTCCCACAAACAGTCATGAATTGAAAATGACCAATTTATTATTATTTTGTTTTGGAGGGATTATTATTAGGCGTGTGGAGTGAGGAAACTTGCCCAAGGTTTCGCCCTGCCTGGAATTGAACTCAGGTGTCTCGCTTGCAAGGCGAGTGCTCTAACCACTGAGCTACAAGACTCCACAGGTATCTAACCAAAAGCCCAAGAGCCAAACTTTAGGATAAAAAGTAGATTGAAAAGAGAATATGATCAATCATGGTGAACTGGTTAGGTTAAGATTAGGTTTAAAAACCTATAGATAGCAGAGAAGGGAAGGCAAGACTGATATTCTTTTTAAATTGCTGCCTGTATGGACGATATTTAGTCATAGCCAGTATCTCTCAATGTGGCATTTCATTCGGCTTCTAGACGTAACAGGATAGCTGGGTAAACAAAACACCCTGCATGTGCCGGCTACCACATTCCTCTGAATGTGGGCAGTGCTGTGATTTTGGCACTGTTTGCCTGTATACACCTTCCTTCCCAAGCAAATACAAATAGGGCATACACAGTGGTTTCTACTAGTGTTTTGGATTCTGCCTCATAACGTAGCACAATCCTAGCATTAGCATCCTGAACTGACTTCAGAACCAGCTCTCTGAAAAAATTTCAAAGTACCCTGCAAACCAGGGCAGTATAAAGGAAGTAAGGATTTCCAGTCTTGAGGTTTTGGGGAAAGGTTGAGTCAGTGTAAGTGGGAACAATGACCTTGATTTATAGCTGAGGTGAATAAAATCTACCACCTAATGGTGTACTAGTTAATAAGCAATTATTTAAAAGGGATTTTTTTTTACGATCAGTTCAATTTGGCTAAACACTTTGCAAATATACTATAGTTTTGGAGGATTTTTTAAAAAAGAAATTAGAGTAATCTGCAGATTAACACCAGTAAAGCTGCTTAATATTTCTTGAAGGAAACACAAAGCCTTTTTTATTTTTTGCATTTGTTTCATAGATTTCTCCTTGGCAACTGATTATACAATTGCTAAGAACAGTAAATACATAGAGTTACATAGAATGTAGAGCAGGAATCAGGCCATTCAGCCCAACTGTTCCGTGCCCGTGATTAAACTCCACATGAATCTCCACCAGGGTGGCTGGCAATTAGAATATGTTTGTAACCCAAAGTCTACTAAGTACGAGTTCAAAAGTAGCTCAATATTATGCCAACTTAGGTTAATGCTTTTGAAGCTGTGTAAGAAAAGGTCTTCAAAAGAGAAAAAAATCATTTGCAGGTTTAAATTAAAATTTACAAATTAGAAAATTAGACACCCACCCAAAAACCCAACCAATTAGGCGTGAACCCATCCAATCTGGCAACATTGGTCTCCACCCACTTCTTACCTTCTCCCAGAGCCTTCTATTGTGTTCACCCCCATGTGTATATCTAGCTTCCTCTTAACTGCATCTTTGCTACCTGCTTCAAGCACCACATTGGGAAGCTCGTTCCACAATGTCACTAACTTATACACAATATATATATATACTGTCTCATATGACAGTATACAGTATGACAGTATACAGCAGTCTTTGTATTATCTATTTGGGGATGTTAAAGGTTAATAATTAAATCAGGTATTGCAGGTTTAAATGTTAATCATTTCAAATTTATGAACTGATGTGCCATAAAACACCAGATGTTAAAACCAAAGGCATCTACACTTCAAAGGTAATGAAAGTTCATCAAAGCAATGACAAATTGGTATTTAATTTTACAAGGGAGGTTGGTTTTGCACTGAAATGTGGCAGGAAAACTATGTCAGCAAGAAAAATGTATATTTAAAAAGTATGAAAGATCAGCAATTCATAATTCTGCGGTGGGAGCAAGATACTATACAGTGAAAGAAACATAAATGCAATATTTTCACCAGATTTTGTCTGAAATAGCTTTGTCAGCATATCTTTAATGGTGCAGAACAAAATAACATACACTATCAGTCTCTGAATCCCTTTTGCAATTACTTATGTTTGTATGTGGGAATTATATAGTTAACAAGTCACCTGAAAGTATTCCAACTCTCAGTTTTCTAGTCTGCCATACCCCACTCAATAGCATTAGATAATGTGATGCTCATTAGATAACGGGATGCTCAAAACCAGATATAAACTATGCTAAGGTCTGAATTTAACTATGTGAAATTACATGGTCTGAATTTAACTATGTGAAATTACATGGTCTGAATTTAACTATGTGAAAGGACTTCATCTATGGAAAAAGTAGCAAAAACTGGTAATAACCACCCATTTCCTGCACATTGCCCATGTATGCCAGGTGCAGGAAATATTTCTAATGTCACATCCGACATGTTGTCCATGCAGGAAGTAAGTGCACTTCACAGGATATACTGTAAAGTGCAGTGACTGTGTATTTTGTGGGTGAAACCCAGCAGCAATATCCCACAATCAGCTATGGAGCAGGGAGTGACCAATTTTATTTTATTTTATTTTGGGGGTTTGTTGTGTTGGCCAGGACACCGCGAGCAATTCCATTTTCTTTTTGAATAGTGCCATGGGATCTTTCGCGGCCACCTGAACAGGCGGGACCACGGTTTAAAGTCTCATCAGAAGGACGGCACCTCCAACAAGAAAAATACTGTGTTAGTGCATAAAAAAAAGTTATACATGTCATTTTCTCCATTCAAATATCTGGAAATGTGTCACCGTGATACAGGAGGCACAAAGAAGGCAAGTCAGAAAACAGAGAGTCCTTTGTTGGCACAGTGGAGGTCCAAATTTCTCGTAATAGAGTTTTTCGACATGCACTTTCTTTTCCATTGATAATCACCATCAACTATGCCGTCAATTACAATAGATTTCTCGAAGCATTTGGGGACTTTGCTGTGACACCATCCACTAGTTAAAAATTGATGAGTCAGTTATTTGAAAGTAGTTACTCCCTAAGTGCATAATTTTGTCTTGCCTGAGAACAATGAATCAAGTGTCTAATGGTACAGGTAAGTAGCAGGTGCAGGATTTACCAACACTTGCGTTGCTGGGGATTATTTCTATCAGTTGACATGGTCACACCTACTACTGAATTCCACTGAGGATCATCAATCAAGGTGCCAAGGGCGTTTCATTATTCCTTCTTGCCCCATATTAAAAAGTGCATTCTGCTCTCTTTCACACACCTTTCTTACTCAGTCTCCTCTTTCACTCACACATTATACATATTAATGGCCTTAATATAATGACCTTGGAGTGCAGTTTGTGGATTATACCAAGCTGGGAGGTATAGTGAATAGTGAGGAGGGTGGCAAGAGATTGCAGGAGAACTTAGATGACCACACTGGGCACACCAGTAGCAGATAAAGTTAAATGAAGAAAATATGTGAAGTCATTTATTTTAGTAGAAAAATTGAGGGGAGTACACATTTGAATGGCAGTAGCTTTCAGTTTTGGGGACTTCATTTCAGGAAGGATGTTAAAGTCTTGAAGGTGGAGGCTGGGTGGGGCGGGGAGAGGAGATTTATAAGAATGATACCAGGGATGAGGGAACTTCATTAGTTATAAGGAGAGACTGGAGAATTTGGGCCTATTTTCATTGGAGAGAGGAAGGTGAGAGGGGTCATGAAAGAGACCTATAAAAGTTTGAGAGGCTTTGACAGGGTAAATAGGGAGAAGTTATTTCCACTGTATGGGAGTCGGTGACTGGGGGCTATAGTTATAAGATACAACAATAGCAACAATAAATTGCATTTATATAGCTCCTTTCACATTGGGAGGACGTCTCAAGGCGCTGGACAGTTAAGGGTTTGCACCCGAGCTGGGTTTTGGTGCAGACTTGATGGGCCGAATGATCTTCTACGGTGTAAATGTCTATGATTCTATCTAACTTTGTAGGCGATGTCACATTTACACATATCATATTACATAGACTGTAAAACAAGGAAACAGGCCATTCATCCCAAATATTTTGTTTTTGGAGGTTTTGTTTGGTCAGCGGACACATGCGGAAATCCATCGCCATGCTTCAGAATATCCCAACCAAACTGAGAATTCCATGGTTCCTACCTACACATGGAAATTCCAGAAATGGATTAATGGAATGGGCACTCTCTCCCTGGAGAGATGCATTCCCACTTACCTAATTCTGAAAAGTATTAGGTGCAGGTTGGCAAAGCCAAGGCTTGGGGACCCCAGAGCATCCGTTGGGCTGCTGCTGGAATCTAATTTGCTAAAACCGCTTAGCTTGCCTTTGATAGCACTGTCTGGAAAGCTTTCCTGGCTACTTGTCCAGCAAGTACCACCCCATCCATTAAGGCTTTCGCTTGCAGGGTTAACAGGACCTGAGTGGGAGGTTTCCCCGCCCCCAGTGATTGGTTTGCCCTTCAAGTCCTGCCGATGAACCAGGCTGGCTGTGCTGTCATCAGCAGCACCCTGGAGACAGGGTGGCTCAGCTGGCTCAGGAACTGGATGACTGAGCCTGCCAGAGGGCTGGCTCGATTCCAACATGCTGCTGCCAAACATCACCTTGGACCCAGATCAGTTCAATTCCCTCATGTATGCACTGTGCGCATTGACTGCGCTTGAGACATTACCAGGGATATTCTGTAATAAACCCAAATCCTGAAAATATGGCAAAATGCTTTTGGTTTGTCTCAGGAGCTAGGGAATCTTTTGGTTTGTCTCAGGATTAGTTGGACAAAATATTATTTTAGCTCATACTGGAATACAGTAAGCATCTTTAGCTTGTCACAGCGCATTATTCCAAAGCCTCCATAAGGGGAGGAAGCAGCATGATCTGCTCTGGTTCCTTTCAGATGAGGATAATATCGAGATTCTAGAGATTTCACCCATTATGCCTTGAATCTCTAGAACTGCTTCCCTCCATCTTGTCTTCTCTTTGCTCATCTTCAAATTACACCTGCATCGTGCCATCTAAACAGACCTTTATGGGATATTCGAATACCGAAGTGCTAATCCTTTCAACAATAACCTTCAATTCACTTTACATTTGTAAAATAATTGTAAAAAATGTTTTACAAAATACGTGAACCAGTTTCCAATCTCCCTGACAATGATGTTCAATATGTGCTTACAGCTACCAACCGAACTCTAGCTAACACTAAACACACGTTCAAATTTTATGTGCCTTGCGCAGAGACTCAAAGTCAATGTAACTTTTTGAAAAATTATTTGCAGTCTTTTTCTGTTTTCCCGGACAGTGACTGTGTGCCTAAATGCCACAACTTCAGTCAAGTGGGTAGAGCAGTCTAGACTGTGGACTTCTACATACTGTCACTTGTATGCCTCTGTAATCAGCTGACAGCCAACAACCTTTCAGCCAGAATAAATAAATCATCCTCTCCTTTGCTTGTCCCCCAAGTGGAATATTCCATTATCTTGATGTGCTCCACCCAGCAATCTGTCTGAGAAACGATTACAACAACAACAAAATTACATTTGTATAGTGCCTTTCACGTCTGGAGTCCCAAGGTGCTGGACAGTCAGTGTTTTACATTAGAACTTTTTTACTGGAATGAACCAGCAAATGATTAATGTTCCAGAAGAATATTAAAAAGCATCTGACACAAAGAGATAGTCATAAACCTTTGATACAACACCTATAACAACAACAACTTGCATTTATATAGTAATTTTCACGCAGGCTTGTGTTTTGGAGTGCCTTAAGGTGACGTAGCTTGACACTGAGCTAAGGATAGAAAGCTGTAGGCACAGTCAAAGAGGAATGTCTTCAGGTGCGATCTTTCGATGGGCAAGGAGGAGACAAGGAGGAAGGATTGAGGTAGAGAGTTCCAGAGTCTTGGGCCGCAGTGGTTTAAAAGCAGGTTGCCAACAGTGAAATGGAAGGGATGAGAGATGTGCAGGAAGCCGGAGCCAATTGAATGGAGGGCGTGCGGGTAGAGAAGTGAGGTGGAATAATAAATAATAATAATAATCCTTGCATTTGTTATAGCGCCTTATCACAATGGACACAGGCTGCAGATTTCTGGGTAGTCTGTGGCTTATGTAGGGTGGAGTTGGAGAGTCTGGCATTCAAGTAATTGAGCAAGGATTATTATTATTATTAGATGATGAAGACTGTGGATGATACTGTTGATTCAAGCACAAGGCTAATTGAAAAATCCTTTTTGACCATTATTCAAGGAGTTGCATCACTCCACAAGTCTATACATACATAATGTTCTGTTAGTGTTAAAAAGCTTACCTAAAGAGAACCTTTGACTCTTCAATTCATTTGGCCTAATATCAGGCTGCCAAGATAACCAAGATTCCAATGTGTTGCAAATTAATAAATATTTAAAAAGGCATGGAGTATTCCAGGTCAACCAGCACAATGTTGCAAAAGGCAGTTTGTGCTTGACTAATTTGATAGATTTTGGAGGAAATAACAGACACAGATAAAGGAAATGCAGTGTATATTATGCATATGGATTTCCAGAAGGCATTTTATAATGTATCCCAAAGAGGCTTGTTGCAAAAATGAAAGCACAGATGTAGTATTAGTGGAGTCCTGTAGCTCAGTGTTTAGAGCACTCGCCTTGCAAGCGAGACACCTTGGTTCAATTCCAGGCAGGGCGAAACCTTGGGCAAGTTTCCTTACTCCACACGCCTAATAATAATCTCTCCAAAACAAATCAATAATAAATTGGTCATTTTCAATCCACAACTGTTTGTGGGCATTGCTGTGCGCAATTGGCTGCCGCGTTTCGCTCACAAATATACAGTCAATTCACTTTACAGAATATTAATAACAAAATAATAATCCTTGCATTTGGAGGACATCCCAAAGCGCTTCACAGAACACACTGTTAAGTGAATTGACTGTATATTTGTGGGCTAACGCAGCAGCCAATTGCGCACAGCAATGTCCCACAAACAGTCGTAGATTGAAAATGACCAATTTATTATTGTTTTTGGTTTTGGAGGGATTATTATTAGGCATGTAGAGTAAGGAAACTTGCCCACAGTTTCACCCTGCCTGGAATTGAACTCAGGTCTCTCGCTTGCAAAGCGAGTGCTCTAACCACTGAGCTACAGGACTCCATATTTTGTGAAGAGTTTTGAGACGTCTAGAAGACTTGAAAAGTGCTATATCAAATGCAAGGATTATTATTATTATTATAGTATTAAGGAGAATGTGGCATCACAGGTAAAGATAGCTGACAGCAGGAAGCAGATTAAAGGGTTGGGTTTGGAATGGTGGAATGTAGTCAGTGGTATACCCCTGAGCCTGAGATAGGACCTCTCTTGTTTTCCATGTATATATGAATATATATTTCAATATTCTGGATTTAGGAATGGCGGTGGGGGGGGGGGGGGGGGGGGGGGGGGGGGGGGGGGGGGGGGGGGGGGGGGGGGGGGGGGGGGAGGGTGTGTATGCTAGGTGTCTAAATTTACTGACACCAAATTTGGGTGCAGCCAAACTGAGGAAGAAAGGCAATTGGAATTCAATGTAGAGAAATCCCAAATAGAACATTTTGAGACCCTATATAGCAGTATTCTTTGGAAGAGGCACAGAGTACTACAGATACATAGATAGGTCTTTGAAAGAAGCGGTGTAAGACAGTTAAAATAATTGAATTCTAGGATTTATCCAAAGATGCAAGGAATAAATGGATGAGGAGGTAATCCTAAATTTGCACCAGATATTAGCAATTGTAATATTACAACATTTGATACCTGCCTGCAGCATCTATTCTGAATAAATTGTTTGAACTCTAATTGTTTGAAGTTTGTACTTGACTTCCAATCAACCTAAAAATCAAAAATTAATTTGAGACTTTGCATTATTATTATTATTATTGTACAGAATATGGGGCATCATCTGCTTCGCTTGTAACTTGGAATGAAATAAAACCTATCATCACTTCAGTTCAAATCATAGTGGTACAACAGCCCTTCAATACAGTTCTTGGAATAAATCTGACTTCACAAATTCTGACTATACTGTATATCAAAAGCCGTGTTTTAACCTTTCATGATATACAATGCCACGTGATACCCTCAACTTGTTACTGTCTCTAGGCACCTATAATTGTAAAACTTCCAATAAAATAAACTCAACTAATTGTCAGGGGAAAACAATGTCATCCAAAATTTATGATAAGGCTTTACAAAACACAGAGCTTCAGCTTGCACCATGAATGGTCATGAAAATTGATAATAATAATAATGATCTTTGCATTTAATATATCCCCCTTTCAAATTGAAAGGACATCTCAAAGTGTGCGATAGCATTTTACAATAAAATCTAGTGACTATTTTGTAGGCAAACGTGACAGTCAATTTACAGAAATATTCCACAAATCAAATAATCGTATACATTTGTGTTGTCAGCCAGATGTTACATTCAAAAGCCCATCACCATGCTTAAATATCCAAAACAGACAAACTGTCCCACATTTGCATTTCTTTATAATTCAGATATGATGTTGCATGCCACCTATGCATGGAAATTTCCCATTATGTCTGGAAGGGAGTGTGCACCACTTCCCCGGAGGGCTGAATGTGGCTCACCTAATTCTGGAAGGTATTAGTCACAACTTGACAGGAGCCAAAGTTTTGGGACCCTAAAATGTGTTGAGTGCTGCTAAAATTCAACCAGTGAAAACAACAACAACAACAAGATTCCATTTATAGAGCGCCTTTCACGTCGGGAGGACGTTCCAAGGCGCTGTACAGTTGGGTCAGGACCCGAGCAGGGGGGAAATGGTCAGGGTGAGGGGAGGGAAGGGAGGGAGTGAGGAGGGGGTAGAGAGTCGAGAGGGGAGCTGAAGGCACAGTCAAAGAGAAAGGTCTTGAGACCGGCCTTGAAGGAGGAAAGGGAGGAGGCGGCGAAGGCACTGGGGGATAGAGTTCCAGAGCCTGGGGGCTGAGAGGCTGAAGGCCCAGCCACCGATGGTAGGGCGGTTGGGGCGGGGGATGTGGAGCAGACCGGAGCCAGAGGAACGGAGGGTATGGGCGGGTAGGTAGGGGGATAGTAGATTGGAGAGGTAGGAGGGAGCGAGGCCGTGAATGGCCTTGTAGGTGAGGATGAGGATCTTGAATTCGATCCTCTGGGGGATGGGGAGCCAGTGGAGGCGAGCGAGGGTGGGAGTGATGTGGTCCCGAAGCCTGGTGCGGGACAGTACACGAGCTGCAGAGTTCTGAATGACCTGCAGCTTGTGGAGGGAGGTGCCGGGAAGGCCGGCGAGGAGAGAGTTCCCATAGTCCAGCCTTGAGGTGGACCAGAGTTTCAGCAGCGTGAGGAGTGAGGTAGTGCCGTAGTCTGGCGACATTCCGGAGGTGATGGAACGCGGTGCCAGTTGTGGCGCGGATATGGGGGAGAAAGGACAGCTCAGGGTCAAACAGAAATAATTGGTCATTATGAACATTGTCTGACAAGCTTCCAGTGCTTGTCTCAGTGGGACTACCCTTTTAGGGCTTTGGTATGTAGGATTAACAAGAACCTCAATGGAAAGAATCCCTGCCCCCATTAATTACTTTGCTAAGTCCTGCTGATGAGCGAAACTGGCTGGTTTGCTAACAGCAGGGTATTAGAAGTACTGTACACTCACCTGAATCAGGATTATTGAGACTGTCACAGAGAGTTGACTCACTTCCAATATTTCCTTGCTAGAAAGGTCACTTTGGAGCCAGTTGAACTCCAAGGATCCCCACCCACGTACCTCTAGTCACCAGCTAGTCAGTAGATATCTGACAAATACAGGTTTGAAACCTCACTATGAAGATAGCAGGTACAAGAACTCCTTGTAAGCCTCTTGTGAGCAGACAACCTAGTACTAAATACACAAGAGCATTGCCACCATCCCTGCTGCCCACAGCTCGGGCACATTTCCATACCCAATAGCTCTACCAATTGGAGCTTATACTTAATACACATTGCTACTTTATACTTTCCTCAAATAATAACACAGTAATGTGAATAACAGTACCTGCCTCATGTACTCGATTCAATGCAATTTGCAAAATGTTAATCAAACAGAATCATCTTTATTTTATATTGGAACTGTTATTTTGACAAAAACATGTTTGTACTTTTGTTTTACTGTTGTTACTGTGAAGCGCTCTGAGATGCCGTCCGGTGTGGAGGGCGCTATATAAATCCAAGTTGTTGTTGTTTTTGATAAAAACATTTCTGCTTTAAATTAAGATATGACGTTAACTCCATTACCACAGAATCTAATTAACAAATTACAGGTTTTATGTGCATTCATTTATTCCCAGTGTAGCTTTAAATTTACAGCACAGCCTTAAATTACTCCTGATTACCACTCTGCTCTATTTTAGTAGGTGGTAAGCTTTGGCAGTTCTCAATGGGCTAAATTGGTGTTGAGATGCCACACACACTTCCTTCACGCAGATTAAATAGGTGCAAGACCCACTGCTTAGAAGTGGCTTGATCTTTAGCAGTACATTTCGGTTTGTATTGGTGAACTCTACTACACTTCTGAGATCATATTTCTAAAATTAGAAGTGCAACATGGATCTCAAAAGTCAAATGTAATGAGGGTAAAAGACTTCTCCTTTTTCATCCGTAAAATGATATTGGGCAGTCTCAATTCTGTTTCTTTTGGGCATGGATCCATACCTCGAATCTGTCCACAACTCTAGATAATTGGGACTTAATTGTCTATCTCGCTCAGAAAGACTAAAAAAGGATGACTGGTGTGGGAAATGGTAGCATTCACAATAGTACAGCAGGGTGTGCGCGTCTGCGGTTGGGATTAACGCTGGGTTTTGTTACAACCATTGGTGGCATTTGTTTTAAATTAAAGGATGCACACTACTAACTTTGCCATGATACCCTGTAGCGCATTTTGCTTCTCCAGGCAGATGCAGTTGCACTTTGGTCTGCCGTTTAAATGTAAGAACCCAGCAAGCTTCTATATTCATGCAGCCCAAATGATTCCCATTCACTTCTCCTGCTTGCCTTAAAGCCAACAAGGGATGTAAATAAAACAAATTGTTCTGTTCGCCAGTCACAACATCCTTCAGCTTAATAGGCACAAAAATTCACAAATGTAAAAATGTTGGCAATTATAAAATATGAGGCTTGTCACATCGCATTGGTGTGACAGGCGTACCATTAACCTGAGTGGCATAAGATTGCTCACATGATGTACAAACGCATCACATCAAAAGGCTTACAGATCATAAGCCTCCATGTCAATGTTGAACGTATGCACAGCAACTATATCAAGCACTCCAAACTCTGGTGATGTCACAGCTGCCGTTGCCAACTCAGCAGACAGAAAGGGGAACCAACATTCACTTCTACACTGATAATTATTTGAAGTTTAATGTCTCAGAAATATATATAGCATACTGAATTTTTTTTACATATATTTCAACACTAAAATTGAACAAATTGAAGCCACATTTAAACAACTGAGCCTTTGCTGTAATTTCACTTGTGAGAAATAGTTCAGTGATTCTAGGGTTTAAATGTGATTTAGGCTAATAACACATAGGCATGCAGGTAGCCCTCAATTGTGTAGTTAACCATGGGCTATTGGTCCGAATCATTCACGGGCTATGAGCCTTAGACACCAAAGATTAGTTTGTCCTTTCGAAATAAATAGTGCTATTCTGCAGTGATTTCTTATATCTATTTCCCTTTATTTTCTTTCTGACGTTTAACTTCCTCTTTAAGTCTCACAGTTACATTTTTCTTGTCATTTCCTTTTTGAGTCCTCTCCTGTTGCACGATGTCACATTGATGCTTTGCATTTGTTTTCCTCCTGTCGTGCCCGTCTCCTTTTATATCTCGCCACATCATTCTCTCATGATGTCAAGCTGCGATCTTTGCACTCGCCTGCTTCTAATTCCACTCACATATCTGCTCAGGCTGTTCTCTTCGCTCTCTTACGTAGGTCTAGCTCTGTGTGCTCTTTTGAAAAGGAAGGCACTCCATTATTCATAAAGGTAAATTTTTGATGTGTACCAGTTGGCTGACTTTCTCCATTTATACAGTTTACGGTGACAATCTGCAAGCAGCAGCCGATAACTATTTCATGTCAAAACAAGCTTAAGAGTTTGCTCAGTCATAGCTCAGTTTTTAAATTTGCTTCTTCATTGTTCCTTAAATATATCTTCATTGTTATGACTTGATAATGAATTTAAGATTAAGAATAATCCTTGCATTTGATATAGTACCTTATCTCATTGTTGAGACATCTCAAACAGCTTCACAGAACTTACTGTAAAGTGTAGCGACTGTGCATGATATAAGGAAACCCAGCAGCCAATGTGCATATAACAAATTGGCTGCCTGATTTGCCTACAACATACACAGTCACTTCACAGTAATCAGCAAAAGAAGTTGAAGTACAGAAATTAGTGAAGTGCAGAGACAAATCGCTTCAGGTTAGTATCATTAAAATATGCCTCCTATTAAGCAGTCCAAGAAGTGATACTGAAAACAGAACTGAAATGTCTATGGGCTGAAATGCCCATTTTCCTGATAATAAAATAATCCTCAGATTTGATGTAGCACTTTTTCACACCGACCGAGAGGCCATCCAAGAGGGCTTCATAGGATATACTTTAAAGTGTAGTGACTGTGTATGTTGTAAGCAAACACGCAGCCAATTTGCGCACAGCAATGTCCCACCCACTGGCGAGGACTGACAGAGGTTGGATTGAGTGGATGAAAGAAAAGTGAGTTTTAATATTTCAACATCATCTGGAATTAACATTAATTGTATTTTTTTTACATTTTTAAAAATGTTTCTGACTTATTCAGATCTTAGCATTGAGAAACTGTTATTGATCTGCAACAAACTACAATTAGTTTATCTAAAACATTACAAAAAAGTGCCACTTTAAGGAGCCTTACAGTGAACGACAGCAGTGTTTGAAACAATCATTTCATTCAACAAAATCAACGTTGAAGATGTGGAGGTTACGGTTAATGCTTTCCTTCTCAGTGTTGCTAAATGTCAGTGTTTGCAGGGACGGGCTCTTCAACGTAAAAGGAAAAGGGTTGTACGTAATATGTCGGAGACACTAATAGCTGAAAAAATAAACCTGAGAGGCTTGAACGTCTGAGAAGAGTTCATTCTATTAATCAATGATTCGTGCTGATTAATGCTTCATTTACTTTGCAAAATATTAGGGATTGCAAATTGCGTTACACTGAGACTCGTCATATATCAAATGAAATTCTGGCAACAACCTAACTATACTGAATATCCGGTGGACAACGGGTTCTCAGATTCCAGCCATTAATCATTATTTTCACAACAGAAGTCATATCCTCGTTACACAAATGTTCCTTTACTGAGCTAACATTCTGTAAGCAACATACTGACTGCTTCACTAATTGAATGCCATTGGTTTTGTCTCACAGTTGGAAAAAATTCTTGGGATTCATTCTGAATTGACAACAAACTGTGCAATGTTTTTGATTCAATTCTATGCAAGTTCAAATAAGATGATTAAACAAATGATAAAATCAAGTGCAGTTGTGATTATATTGGAGGAGTTTAAAGCCAACTTAAGGATATCATCAAGTAGTTGGCAAAACGCAAAATACTGCAGATGCTGGAAATGTGAAAACAAAAACAGAAGTCACTGGAAACACTCAGCAGGTCAGACAGCATCTATGGAGAAAGGAAAGTGAGTCAAGATTTTGGGTCCACGACCCTTCATCAGAACTGTTCGTCATACGAAGGACAGCACCTCCAACAATGCAACACACCCGCAACACTGCATTGAAGCGTCAGCTTAAACTATGTGATTCCAAGACCCAATATGGGGATTGAACCCACAACTTTCTATCTCAGAAGTTCTATCACTGCCCCAGGCTGACACACAAATGGTTATCCCCGGAAAGCTATCCGCCAATCGACTAAAAAGTGGATTCCTACAAATTGCTAGGTAAACGGAGGCATGTGGCGTGAGGAAACTTGCTTAAGGTTTGGCTCACCTGGGAATCAAACCCAGGTCCTCTTGCTTGCAGTGTGGGCGAACTAACCACTACACATGGGGTTCATTACTCCTCTTGGTTTGTTACAAGTATATTTTAATCTTCTGCATAAGACAGACAAGGTCAGCTTTTTAAAAACCTAATAAACTTTAATTAAGTATTTAATTCATAGCACTTTCATTCAGATGCAGTGTGAAAGATAATACAAATGTACTATTATACTAAGTCTGGCAGCAACAACAACAACAACAACAACAACAAAATTATATTTGTAAAGCGCTTTTCACGTCAGGAGAACGTCCCAAGGCACTGCACAGATAGAGTTCGGACCCGAGCTGGGGGTCGGGGTGGGGGAGGGTAGGGGGGGGGAAGCAAAGAGATCGAAAGCACGGTCAAAGAGGAGGGTCTTGAGGTGGATCTTGACGGTGGCGAGGGAGGGGGCGAGAAACTCACTGCTTGAGTTTGCATAGCTTGTAATGAAGGCGTGTATGAGGGTTTCGGTGGCCTGCGGTGTGCGACAGTGTGAGAGCCGGGCGATGTTGCAGAGGTGGGGGAAGGCAGAGCGGGTCATGGCGCAGATATGGGGTAGAAAGGATAGTTGAGGGTCAAACAAGACCCCCAGGTCCCGGACTGGCTTAGCAAGGTGGAGTGTGCAACCGTGAATGGTGATACTGTCAGTGCCTGAGGTGTGGAGGCGCTGACGGGAGCCAATCATGAGAGCCTCAGTCTTGTTGACATTCAATTGAAGAAAGTTAGCTCTCATCCAGGACTTGATGTCCGACAGACATTCTGTCAGGACAGCAGTAGTCCTGGAGTCAAGGGTGGATGCAGAGAGATAGAATTGGGTGTCATCCGTATACATGTGGAAATTGACCTCATGTCTGTGGATTATGTCACCAAGATAGAGTATATAGGTATTGAAGAGGAGGGGACCAAGGACAGAGCCCTGAGGAACGCCACACAAGACGGTCTGGGGGCTGGAGAAGAAGCCATATGCATTTGGCAGGAAGAAAAATTGTCATGGTTTGGGGAAGGTTAAAATATCGATTCAACTGCTATTGAATCAGAAAGGCAGACATATAAAACTTTCAAAAAACAAATCAGAAACAGAGCAGCTTGACCTTTAGTCAATTAAACATGTGAATTCAATCTTCATTATTTCTTGGGAAGCCAAATGCATAGGCAGTCTTAACAAAATGAAAGATTGCAAGTGAATCAAAGTAAGATGCAGCAAATTACAGATGTTTTTAATTACAAGAGTCTTTGGTTTGTAGTTCTTATATCACCATATTTTTGAAAGACTGGAAGTTGATCATTTGCAAACACATATTTCAGTAAAAGTTGCTTGTTCCAATTATAAACTGACTGTCATGTCCCCCAACGATTTCCCACTTGGATTGAGTTGATAACAGTCAATTCCCAAGGATCCCAGACTTGGGTTCCGATGCGGACAAGAGTACTATTTGAATGCAAATGTTCTGTAATCTTACAAACGAAAAACCAAATTCTTCATCCTTCACTCACGTTTAAATCAAATTGAAATGTGTTGTCTCCAAATGCAAATGTATTTACAAATGTATGTAGAATGCCGGTTTAATGATTTCCGTAGCCCAGGTTTGCAGGGAAGCACCACGCCTGTGATCAATGTTTTCAGTAAAAAGCATTGTAATGTATATACAAATGTGTTCGTGTTGTGACTAAATGCCACCTGTCACCCAACGTATCAGGTATTAATTGCTTCATTGAAGCATTTGAAAATACTACAAATGCATTTGGTCAACTTCAAATGTTTCACTCAGACATTCAGACACAAATGCAAAAATGGTAACTTTTGTCTGAAGCACATTTAAATGCAGAAGCATTTGCATTTGGACTTCCAAGTCTGGATACATTGCAAGTAGAAGCAATATAGAGGCTGTCCATCTTAAAAGTAGTTGAATTTTTATGATCTTCGAGCAAACTCTATGAAATATTCTATTGATGCTAGGAATTTGGAAATTTATTCTAGCAAAGAAGGAAATATTCATAAGCATTACCTCACATTTGTTAGAGAATTCATCTTTGAGATTCCTTTCTTACTGCACTTTTTTCTGCCGTATTTCGCCCACAAAATACAGTTAATACACTTTACAGTATATTCTGTGAAGCACTTTGAGACATCTCAAAGATGTGATAAGGCGCTATATCAAATGCAAGGATTATTATTACTACTGTAATTGACATTTGTTTCACTGCTGCAATGAGTGAGCTAAAAATGCTCAGACCCAGCTAACTCAGAGAGGAGTCATTGAGAGACTTGTCGACAGTATAGGGGTTAATATTTGCCACACTGTCTGAAGTCAGTCAGAATTCTGTGTTAAACGTCATTCGCTTATTGTTCATCTGGTGAAAGACAACTTCAGCTCTGTGAGTGGAGCTTATGGACATTGAAGGTAGGATTTATGAAGTCATAACAAATTTAGCTCAACATTATGATGTCCTTTGAAGTAATCTTCTAAACTGTTTTCCTCCTTGGTGATACTTTCCCATGGCTCAGGTGCCCAGCCAGCTGTGTAAAGTGCTTAGAGATGTTCTCCCAATATGAAGGCACTGTATAAATGCAAACCGTACTGTGTTCTTTCCAATTTTAATTCCTTTTTAGCTTTTATGGAATGTACTGTTCATCTACAAAATACAGTCCCTACACTTTAGTGAATCCAGTGAAGTGCTTTGTGACAACCTCTGAAGTGAAAGGAACGATATGAAATGCAAGGACTATTGTTATTGCCATTCGTCAATACTTCATCCAAATGGCCTTTATACACACAGGAGCATTGATGGCAAGATTTCAACAAGTTGTGCTTGTCCTCATGCAATATCCACACTTGTGCTTCTCCATTAGGAGTTACCGAATTAGGCTTTTACAAACAGAGCGAATGGCTATTTTCAATCCAATACACCGTGGCCAATACTATTGCTCTGCCTGAGATCAGCCAATTCAGCACAGTATGGGAATCAAACCGGGGATCTTTCTGATCTCTTTTTCGATAAAATCACCAAGTCTTCAGACAAGCCTCACATGTAGTTTCATTTGTTTTAAGTTTGAAATAGTTGTATTGCAGGGCCAGATGTGCAGCATTCAAAATTTCAAGCAGCTGAATTGTGGCAAAAATAGATTTTCTATTTTTTACATCCAAATTAGTATTTGCTGCAATAAAACATCTTATCAAATGAATAGTATTAAATAAAATCACAAGTACTGCTTAATGCAGAGGACCACATTAAACACACCCCGACAGAGCTCTGCGTCACTAATACGTGTGGTGTACCTGCGACTTCTGACACTGAATGGTCCAACCTACAAAATGCCCAATTTCAGGTTGACCTGTTGCTGCTGACATCACTTCCTGCACATTGCATGCAAACTATGTACAGGAAATTTCAGCATACAAAGGACGTGACATAAGGGCGTGATATGATGACTAAAAAGTCGGTATTTGATCTATTGGAGCCAATATAATGAGGTGTCTTTGTAAAATGCTTAATGGGAAAAAGTATTAAAATCAATCTTTCACAATGATGAAATATTAAGAGTTGATATTTAGGTAATGAAACATCATATTGAAAGATGAGAATAATATGATGGAGGAATTGACAAGCTGAATGAGAGATGACTCTTCCCTCTGGTAAAGGGATCCATAAACATGGTTGGAGGGATTGACACTTCTAAAATCAGAGCTAAGATGGTTAAAAGTGAAATCAGAAAGTATTTCTTTACAAAAACGGATGTGAGAATGTAGACTGCACTGTCCCAGAATTCAGTGCAGTGAATGCAGTCTATTCTAAATTAATGTGCAACTAACTAACCCTTCAAATTTGTTAAATACATACGTAAGGGCGCATGTAATCAGAGCACCAATCTCCCATCACTGCCTCAAGCTGCTTTTTAAATGAGTTCAATGTTGTGGTGCCTCCCACCCTTGGCAACCTGTTCCAATTGTTGATTACCCTCTGCATAAAGGAAAACTTTCTGGTGTCTATCCTGAAATTGCCGTTACAACTCCAAACAAATATCCTCGTGTTCCACTGTCTTGTTGTGATCTAAAGTATTGATCTGGATAAATTATTATCAATAAATAATAATCCTTAATGTATACTGACTGTGTATTTTGTAGGGAATGCAACAGTCAATCTGTGCGCAGCTATTTCCCACAAATAGCCATGGAGTTAATAACTAATTTGCTCTGTTCACATGTGCATTGCCTCACTTCGCAGTATAAAGATAGAGCAATGCTTTTCAATACTTCTAAAAGCGTCAATAGTGCCTGGCATTCTAGTTTTACTTAAAAGTTGGCTTTTGTGCTGTATCTATTCAGCTGCTCAAATGTATAAAGACTTTGTCAGAGGCTACAACACTGAGGTATAGTAAATGAATGGTAATTGTATTACATCCATGGAGAAGTTAGGAGCCACACCTTGTCCTCCCGGCAGCTATCTAAACTGTATTCATACATAAGGTAGAGCAGTCCCTATGAAATTTCCCTCGGCTACCTCCATGGTTCTCGAATGGCCCTGAAGAGTGCAACACCACAACTACTATTATTATAACGAAGAATAATCCTTACATTTGATATAGCACCTTTCACGTCAGGAAGACGTCTCAAAGCGCTACACAAGATTTACTATAAAACTTAGTGACTATGTTTTGTATGCTCAAGCAGCAGCCACTTATGTATAGCAATATTCCACCTCCATTCACTCCATTATGAAATGAAGGACCAATTTTATTTGGGGATTGTTGGCCAGGATACTGGGAGAAACTCTCTTTTCTTTTCAAATAGTGCCATAGGATCTTTAATGTCCACCTGAACAGGCAGGTAAGCCTCGGTTTAATGTCTCATCCGAAGGATGGCGCAATGCAGCAGCCCCCCACAGCACTACATTGGAGTGTCATCCTAGATTGCAAGTTCAAGGTCCCAACATGGGACTGGAACCCACAAGCGTCTGTCTCAGACGAGAGTCTTAATAACTGGGCAAGGTTAACACACAGTACTATCCAAGTATAAACAGAAATGTGGACTTCTAAATTAGACTACAACACTGCAGGCACAAAAAGCTACAAGTACACTAATATGTAATCCAGAGTACGTTTGTTAAATAAAATAAGAAGTGTCTGCAAAGTGAGATGATTAATAAGGCAAAACATCAAGTTGTACTGCCTGAAGCAGAATAGATATCCAGGGAGGTAGGATCAGTGCTGAATAATACATTTGCCTCAGAGCAGAAGCGCACTTAACATACACTTAAATACTGTCCTTTTTTTTATATGCCAAAGAGGAATGGTGAATAGTAGAGGGTGCAGAGACAAATGCAAAATATGATTCTCAGACTTCAAAACTGCAATTCAAGTATGTTCTGGGTCAAAGGTTCCTGTCGATTCAAAACCCACACTGGGATTTCAGCTCAACATCTCTGCTGACACTCCAGTGCAGTCCTGGGGAACTGCTGCATTATCAGAACTGTCCATCTCTCTGACTGCTCTGGTGGAGATTATATACCCTATAGACCTAATGTGAAGAAGAACAGGAAATGTTCTCAGTGTCCTGGTCAATATTCTGGTTTCATCTAAATTCATCAAAAGAATAAATTAAATGCTAACAATCATCTCATAGATTAATATTTGTCCATCTTACCATACTGCACTTCAAAGTAACTCACATTTGAGTTGTTTTGAGACGTTTTAGCACAATAATTACTATTATTTATTATCTTACAGGTGTTGAAGTTTTTACAAATAAGTATACTTTAGCATATTTTCATTTTGACAAGTTTTCTGTTGGGAAGCCAGTGAGTGAGTGCAGAAGAAACATTTTTGCTGATCGGAATAAATTTGTGGAATAAACTGCCACCTAGTGCAATAAAAACACAGCCTTTAGATTCTCTACAAAAGAGAAATCCAAAGATCCATTTCAGGCTGCGCATACAATACAGAGTAATGTGGTAACAGGAGGGCTGTGATTTGAGTGAACACAACAAGGGTGACTGAAGCTGCCTGGCCAACACAAACTGGAGTAGTATGACAGGATAAATGTTTGGTTTTACCTTCTGCAGAATGCTCCATTATTCTAAACAAATAACTTTTCTTCTCATTATTGAGATTAAATGTTTTGTGAGTGTTCATTCACTGGGATACAATACAATTTATATTTATATAGCACCTTTCATGTCAGGAAGATGTCTGAAAGGGCTTTACACTGCTGGCTGGATATCCAAGCTGGAAGTTTGAGAGTTGGATAGGGATGGGAGGGGAAAATCACCCAAAAGCACACTCTTAAGAGGTAAGTCTCAATGTGGATTTTGAAAGTCGGGAGGGAGTGGATGAGTTGGAAGGGCTCCGGGACAGAGATCCAGAGAGATGGGGCAGAATGGCAGAAAGCTCACCCATCAATGGTATCAGTGATGCGAAACCCTTGCTGAGTTAATGGGAAGTGACTTTCACTGGAGGCGGAAGAAAGATTGATATTCTTACAGTAGCAACTGCTCATTAGGTTACATGTTGTTCTACTGCATTGTGTAAAAGTTACTTTTTTTTAGAATTCAGCAGTCACATCAAAGTAAGGAAAAGGAAATACAACAACAATTGCATTTACATAGTGTCCTTCCCACAGGGTAGCGTCTCAGAACACTCATATCTCCGTTGCTTACCATGCATCAAAAGACTTGTCAGGATATAGATTATTTTCAGAAATGCAATTTCACATAAGGCTTCTTTATATTAATGTTATAAATAATAATATAAAGAACAAAAACTGATGCAACAGAGACAAATGAATCAGTACTTGCACAGTAAACCCTGAATGGTAATAGACATATCAGCAGCATTAACCTGGCTTTGCATACTGACATTACTGGCCCGATCTGTTTGGATTTCAGATTTAAGACTGTAATTGCATTCACATAAGAGGATGTTGGGTTGTTATAGCAACTGCTTTCAGGCTCCACAATAATAGCAGCTTTGAAAGCTAATACAGTCCTTTGTTTTTCAAAAAAAACACTCTCTTGTGAAGAGATAAAAATCTACGACCTGGCCATTATCAAAATTATAGAACAAATGATCAAATGCATGAGTGCATCAGAATTGTTTAAAATAATGTCTGTTTCAATATTTCAAGTCTATCCACTTGATATATTTATGAGGCAGCATTGTATTTTAAATCTTCTTTTGAACCACTCCCAACAAGTTTTGTTGCTGAAATACCCAAAGCCCCATCAAAAGTGAATCAGAATGCAATAGTGACTTAATTCAGGCTTGTAGCATCAAGCCAGAGCCCCTCCCTGTACAATGGGATGTGGCTCTAATTTCCAAACCAAATCATCACTTTTTGCACAATTCGCAACAAATGTTGTTGGATAATGTTTGTTGGGACTGGAGTAACAGTTGGAGTTTTATCAGTGCAAAAGCATGAAATACAAAATAATTTACAGAGTTGGTAAAAAGGTGGTAACAACCATCCACCCACAATGTTCCGGTCTCCATGCTTAAAATCTTTTTCCACTCTTTGTTTTACAACCCAATTTAAAAATGATACAAATAGATGACTAGTTTCAGTAAGAATAGTTTAAAGTCTTTAATAGACCTTAAAGTTCTTAAAGTCCTTAATTAGTAGATAGAAATCCCACACATATACGGTCAATTCATTTACAGTCTATTCTGTGAAGCGCTTTGAGACGTCGAGAAGACGTGAAAAGCGCTATATCAAATGTTAGAATTATTATTATTATAGGATAGGAATGTTATACATATCATCCATTTACATTAAAAAGCATAAGTGAATGTCACACCAACTAAAATCTAGTTCCACGATCCATAATGCTTCTCAGGACACCCCAGTCTCAAGAAAGTACAACATCAACTGGACCAGACTTTGTACTGGATCAACCTTGTACATTGGCAATATACACACAGACATACATACACACATACTCCTATATCCATATATAATATTATACATTATATCCATCTCATTGGATCCAGAACCTATTCTCCTATATTTTATTTTTAAAAGTATTGATTTCTACATAGACTTTCTGAACATGTACGTAACATTAGTGGCAGGTTTGATCGCCAGCTGTCCTTCCTACCCCACATCTGGTCCCTGCCCAGGACCTCCTAGGTGCCAGAACTATACCATAAATGTAGACTTGAAATACTACGTGAATGGATATCTAGTTTAGTTGCATTTATATAGATTATGTATACATATATTATATATATTTGTATACATTTTATATAACTTGCATTTATATAGCGCCCTTCACGCAGGATAGTGTCTCAGAGTTTAACAGTGGTGGACATAATGCCGAGGCAGGGGAAGGGAGAGGTGACCATAACAACACGTCTTCACATGTGATCTGAAAATGGGGAAGGAGGGAGCAAGGTGGAGGGATTGTGGGAAAGAATTCCAAAGTTTCAGGGTGTACTGGCTGAAAGCACGGGCGGTGATGTGGAGTGGAGAGAACAAGGGACAAGCACGAGGCCAGAGACAGCCGATTAAAGGTGGCGGGCGGTGGAGTGGAGATTAAGAAGGTCAGAGAGCAAGGGAAGTGCCAAGGCATGAAGGGATTTGTACATGAGTGAGAGAATCTTGAAGTTGATCTGTTCTGTGATAGGAACCCAGTGTAGCCAGGCAAGGAGTGGTGTTGTGGGGGTACGTAGTTTAGAGCAGATGAGAATAAAGGCGGCGGAATTTTGAATTATTTGGATTTTGTAGATAGTGAAGCTGGGGAGACCAGCGAGGAGGACATTGGAATAGTCGAGGCGGGAGGTGACGAAAGTGTGGACGAGGGTTTCAGCTGCATTGGGTGTGAAGTACAGTCAGAGGCTGGCAATGTGACAGAGGTGGAAGAAAGCGGTTCTGGTCAGGGACCAGATGTGGAGTAGGAAAGACAGCTGGGGAACAAACCTGCCACTGAGGCTACGTACACGTTCAGTGAGTCTTAAGGATAGGTCGGGGAGGTTGAGACGTCAAGAGCCGCAGGAGAGAAGACATTGACGGAAGCCAAGGAGTACGGCTTCCGCCTTGTCAACATTCAACTGCAAGAAGTTTCCGCTCATCCTCTGACAAACAAGCTGACCAAGCATCAACAGACCTGCAGTCACAGCAGGAGAAGGAAACGTAGATTCGGGCGTCATCCACATAATGTGGAAGTTAACTCCATGTCTGCAGATGACCTAATTGAAAGGGTGCATTTAAATAAGGAAAAGTTAACTTGCATTAACACAAATATACAGTTTTATCTGTATTTAAGCAGTACATATCTTGCCCAAGTACCTGGTAGGGTTTAAAACTCAGATGAAATTGCACCTGTGACTTTCATAATAAGCTTCTATCAGTACACAGGTCAAATTGCGGCAAGATGATACAACTTACATAGAGCACGAAAACAGCCCATTCAATCCAAATAGTCCAAGTTTACACAACTTTTTTTTTAAAAAGTTTGTTTTGCGTTTAATCGAAAATTATCAGAATTAAACTCAGTGTCATCTCTATGTCTCAGTTATATGACTAATTAAAATTTAAATATGCTATTCATTAATTTACTGCTATAACCTACAACCCTCCACTTTAAAAGGCAATAGTCTTCTATCTTCTTCTTCTATCATGGTCTAACAGCTCCGGCCTGCTCCATGTCTCCCACCCGGCCCGGCCCGCCCCTCCATTGGTGGTCGGGCCTTCGGGCTCTCTGCTCCCACCCTCTGGAACTCTATCCCACATTCCCTTCGTCTCTCTCCCTCGCTTGCATCCTTCAAGGCCTGCCTCAAGACCCTCCTCTTTCACCGTGCCTTCGGCCATCATCCTACCCTCTGTGTCCTCCACCCCTCCTGATCCCAATCCCCACCCCTTTCAAGTTCTAATCCCTTACTGTTCAGACTCTTGGGACATTCTCCCAACTTGAAAGGCACTTTACAAATGTAATTTTGTATTGTATTATATATACTAATAAAACGACAATGTCTGTCTGCGCTTCAAGAAGGATCTCAATAACCGATTGACGTAGAGACACACCTCATCAGAAAGTTCTTGCATCTGAGAGTGACATGGGCCTATTTGTTTTTGGGTATCTCATACCGGTTCATGAGTTATTTTCAATGATACAGTTTTCACTGCAGTTAATCCTGGTGTCCAAGTCAAAATGGCGTTGTGGCATTGTGAGCCACAGTACGCACACACTGCCGTTACATCTGGTGGCCGCGCTAGCTGACCATGGCGCTGTGGCATCCTGCGTAAAGAGTACATACGCAGCCAGCGGTAGGAGCAAAATAATAACAATAATAATAATCCTTGCATTTGACATGGCGCTTTTCACGTCTTCTAGACATCTCAAAGCGCTTCACAGAATATACTATTAAGTGAATTGACTGTATTTTTGTGGGTGAAACGTTGCAGCCAATTGCGCACAGCAGTGTCCCACAAACAGTCATGGATTGAGTGACCAATTTATTATTATTGTTTTTTTTCTTGAGGGATTATTATCAGGCATGTGGAGTAAGCAAACTTGCCCAAACTTTCGCCCTGCAGGGAATCAAACCAGGTCTCTTGCCTGTGAGGCGAGTGCTCTAACCACTGAGCTACAGGACTCCATTTTCTTTATTTTGTTCTTAAAATAAAGAACACAGACGAAGCTAAGCCACGGCAACAACAACAAAATTATATTTTTAAAGCGCCTAGTCATTGCACTGAATCCTCCCAAAAGGAGTCCTCCCACAGGAGTCTTCCCAGATGAGATGTATAGATAAAGATGAAATGTCTGTCTGTGTGTCAATCTACATTCCATATTGGATCCTTTGGTTGCAAGTGAAGCTGCAATGGGCACAGCCAGTACAAAATAATACTGAAATACATCTTGATAAAATCTAAGTACTTTACACCACTGTGCTTCTGAGGATAGAAACTGCCACATAAAGTATAAATCAGATAATTCATGTAAATGTAAAGTTGTATGAAAGAGCATTCAGTACTAACTGTTGTCCTCTCGGTTACCTGTGGAATCTGGAGGCTTTAGATATCTGTGTGTATTAAACCTACTAAAGGTTTTACCATTTTAACATCCAAAATTCAGTGAAGAAAAAAGGTTTCCTTTTCACCCAGATTTAACATCTTCAAGAAAAAACAGAGTCAAGTATCACATTAAGAATTGTTTAAGGATTAGGTAAGTGTACAAAGCAATGAGGATCCAATCCATACAAAATAGGTGAGCATATTCAAACTGCAGCTCGGTAGATTATGTTACGTCTCTCACAAGGACCCTTTGTGCCACTGTGTTGATGGAGCATTATATTGCTCCTGAGTCACTCAAAGCTGCTTTCAATTAAGAGAGTATAATGCTTATGCTGCATAATTTCTGCAATTAAAAGAACAACAATCAACAGTGTTGGAGCGATTTTGTTACAACAAAAAAACAGAAAATCTGGTACAATACGTTCAGAGTGCTGATGGATTTGTAGAATGTAGAGGATTATTGTTTTCTTTACTAACGCTAAGATTGACATTCTTTCCACTACGAACTGACCATTAAATGACGAGGAATCAAGAGAGAAAGAAAGCAAGGGTGAACACAGTAAAATACNTTTTTGCTTGCACTTCCTATGACTGAAACCCACCTGCCTGGATCAGTTACTGCTCGCATTTTATGGTGTAGTGGCTACATGCAGGAACCAATTCAATGAGTTATCCAACACAGTGAGAGTGTTTTCTCCTAACAATTCCTAATAATGTACAGTATTAATTCCTCCAAAATGTAACTTTATTCAGTAAATTGGTCATTATCTACATTTGAAGTTTCCAGGTACATTGCAGCAAGATGGAATACATCTTTTATGAGTAATCAAAACTTTCCATGTTACACAATGCATATATACTAAATTATATAGACTAAATCCCATTTGGATAACCTTTAACAAATTTTTGTTGTCCTCCTAAATAATTTTACACACTATCAATAAAGTTAAAGATCGATACAGATTTGTTTCAACAGCCCTTAAATATTGCAAAATTAAAGCAAGGCCACCCAAATCAGGCAATTTTTCTATATTGGAGGAATCCAATCACTATATCTTTTAACCTAGCAAATGGAATTATTGCCAGGCTTGTTTGCTGCTACTCGTGAATTAACATGATGTGGGCAGAAATTAAAGTTGAATACTCAACACAGATATGCAGTCTGTAGTCATTCACAAACCATGTGGTAACTTCATTACATAAAAATATAAGAATTGCTAAACAAAAGGAGGTTCATCCAGTTTGCCTTCCACCATCCTGGCAGTCGCATGCACATGTCATGTCTCAAACTATATGCTGTATCCCAAGATATAATTTCCTAAAAGAAATCTATCTAATTTGTTTTTGAAAGAATCAACACTTCCTGCTTCCATGGTCTCCCTAGGGAACCTGTTCCATACATTTACTACTCACTCACTGAAATAGTGTTTCCGCAGATTTGTTTTGGATTTTCCCCTTTAATCGCAGGCCATGTCCTCTGGTTCTACTGTCCTGAACCAGATAAAACAATTTATCGTGGTCTACATTATCCACTACCTTTAGAAACTTAAAAAACACTATTATATCGACTCTCAATCTTCTCTTTTCCAACGTGAACATGCCCAGTTTACTTAATCACTCCTCATAGTCCAGTCAAACAACAAACAAAAAAATTACATTTGTATAGTGCCTTTCACGTAGGGAAGACGTCCCAAGGTGCTGAAATCCCCTCAATCGTTCTGGTTGCCCTTCTCTTAATTGCTGCAATATCCTTTTTGCACTATAATGACTTTTACAAGTACCCAACAGAAAGACTTCAGACTTTAAACTCATAGCTCTGCCATAATAAATCCATATTAATAAATTTAACTCTAGACTGCTGGAAGGTCCTGAGAACTATCAGGACTCTTTGGTTTTACGTTTTGTACTCACATACCATGGTGCTAGAACAAACATCAGTATGACCATATTAAAGCAATTCAAAGGTTAGCTACAGCTTCATTATTTAATGCGAATCTTAAAATAAAAAACTAAACTTTACAAATACAACAACCACAAAATTACATGTATAGAGCGCCTTTCACGTCAGGAGGACATCCCAAGGCACTGGACAGTCAGGGGTCAGGATCTGAGCATGGGGGAGGGGTGGGGTAGGGGTGAGGGAAGGTAGAGAGGTGGGAGGGCGACTGAAGGTACGATCGAAGAGGAGGGTCTTGAGACCGGCCTTGAAGAGGCAAGGGAGGAAGCGAGGCGAAGGTACTGTGGGATGGAGTTCCAGAGAGGCTGAAAGCCTGGCCACCGATGGTAGGGCAGGTCAGCGGGAGACATGGAGCAGGTCGCAGCCCGATGAGCGGAGGGAGCGGGCAGGTTTGGAGGGAGTCAGCAGATCAGAGAGGTAGGAGGGGGCAAGGCCATGGATGGCCTTGAAAGTGAGGACAAGGATCTTGAATTCGATCCTCTGAGGGATGGGGAGCCAGTGGAGTCGGGCGAGGGTGGGAGTGATGGGGTCACAGAGGCTGGTGCATGAGAGCACACGAGCTGCAGAGTTTTGGATGATCTGTAGCTTGTGAGGGAAGAGTTGGGAAGGCCGATGAGGAGGGAGTTTCTATAATCGAGCCTTGAGGTGTCGAATGCATGGGTGAGGGCTTCAGCAGACTGAGGGGTGAGGCAGTGGCGGAGTCCGGCAATGTTGTGGAGGTGGTAGTAGCAGTGCCGGTCATGGCGCAGATATGGGGGAGAAAGGACAGTTCAGGGTCAAACAAGATACCCAGGTTCCTGACTGGTTTAGTGAGGTTGAGTGTGCAGCCGTGGAGGCTGAAGTTGCCAGCGCTCGAGGTGCAGAGGCACTGGCGCGAGCCAATCAGGAGGGCCTCGGTCTTGCTGACGTTCAGTTGGAGAAAGTTGTCCCTCGTCCAGGACTTGATGTCGGACAGGCATTCGGTCAGGACGTCAGTAGTCCTAGAGTTGAGGGTGGAGGCAGAGACATAGAGTTGGGTGTAATCCTCATACATGTTGAAATTTACCCCATGTCTGCGGATAATGTCACCAAGGGGGAGCATGTAGGATGCCAGATGACAGTGAGAAGTTGATGATGTCGGCGAGTAGTGGGGCAAGGAGATGGAGCTGGGATTTAAGGAGAGGGGTGGGGATGGGGTCAAGGGAGTAGGTGGTGGGCTTCATGGGGGATATGGTGGTGATGACAGAGGAAAGGGTGACAGGTTCAAAGGTGTGGAAGGAAGGATGGGTAGTGGTCGGAGTGTGGGGGTGAGGGGAGTAGAAGGACGATTTGGCCGAGGCGAGAGCGGAGCGGTAGGTTTTGATGAGGTCCAGCCAGATGTGCCGGTGAACCATTAAGCCGGATTTGAGCCAAGTCCGTTCGCAGCCCGCACCTGCCCCTTGAGCGAGCAGAGGTGGCTGGTGAACCAGGGTGAGGATTGGTAGTAGGAGGCAATTCGGAAGGTGAGGGGCTTTTTGTGTGGTGGAAAGGGTACTGTGGAGGAGAGTAAACACAGAGGATGGGCTGGTGCGAGAGGTGGGCCAGAGTGGGAGGAGTTCAGAGGACTCCAGGGCAGCGGAGAGGGGATTGCGGGGAGATCTTCTTCGCAATAGAAAATGGTGGTAGGTTTGGAGGCAGCGGAGAGAGGGATATAGGAGTTGAGGAGATTATATGGTGGTCAGAGATGGCTTTGTCGGTGATGGTGACATCCGAGACGCTGAAGCCCCAGGTGTTCATCAGGTCGAGTGGGTGCCATGAACGTGGTAGCAGAGTGGCTGTTGAGGGAGAGGTTGAGAGGAGAAGTCTGAGGAGATGGAGCAGGAGGGGGTGAAGTGGAGGTTGAAGTCGCCTAGGATGATGAGGCGGTTGGAGCAGAGGCAGAGGGAAGCTAGAAGGGTAGAGATATCAGAGTTGAAGGTGGGGGAGGGTTTTGGGGGGGCAGTAAATTAGGAGAAATTTTAGTGAGAGATGAGAGGGCTGGCAGAGGATAAGGTGTTCAAAAGAGGGGAATTAGCCAGCGGAGTAGGAGGATAGGGCAAGTGATGCCCTGGAGTTTAGGGCCACACCACCGCCACGGCGGTTGGGGTTGGGGGCATGGTGGTAGGTATAGCCAGATGGTGTGGCCTCAGTGAAGGGGAAGGTGTCACCTGGGGTGATCCAGGTTTCCGTAAGGGCCATAATATCAACATTCGCGATGTTAACTAAATAACCAAATTGCTTTGCACATTGCAATCATACTGGTGCCCTGGGAATATACTGGCTCCGCAGGCAGTTTTTCCACATACTTTATGTTTAGTGCAGTTGCGTCTGTTTCCAGAGTAAATATTTAGGTTCATAAGAGTTTACCTGAAGCAAAGCGTCTCCAAATTGCTTTTTAACACTACACTGAAATGTCAACAACAACAACTTCATTTATATATCAAATGCAAGGATTATTATTATATTATTATTATATAGCGTCTTTCATGTAGGGTAGCATCTCGGAGTGCTTCTGAGTCACAGCAGCCGTGAAATCTGAGTATTTATCTGAGCCTCATTTACATTGCTCAAAGCGCTTTGGGATGTCCTCCCGATGTCAAAGGCGCTCTATAACTGTCATTTTGTTTTTGTTGTACTACATTTCTCCAATTAACCAGAGCAACTCACTCATTGATAAACCAGGAGCATAAACAAAAAAGTTCAACGGTCTTGCCCACCTGCCCACAAAAAAATAAAACCACTAACTAAATAATATAGAATTAAAAAAAATTCACCTGAATGCATGTCCTAAAAAGCGCATTACATGCATACAATTTCCACTGCTCTGGAACAAAACCGCACTGAATAGGAAACAGTTCTATAAATACATCATTCAATTACTAATGAATATGACATGGCAGAAGCCACCACTCAACTATTCCGCTCATCAAAAGTCACAAATAGACAGGCACTATACAGTAAAATTGTATGAACCACTTTGAGACATCTCAACAATGTGATGAGCTGCTGTATGAAATGCAAGGCTTACCGTTATTACACCACTCTATTCCTATCTCTCATGTATGCATCGAGTTTTCTCATAAATATACTGCTATTATTAGTACAGTATACTCATGCTTCAACCACAGTGAGTGCCACATTCTCACCAGCCTGTGCGTGAAGAACTTCTTCCTAAACTCCCTATTAGATAATAATCCTTGCATTTTATATAGCACCATATTCATGTGTCTGCCTGGCTCAGTGGTACCACTGCGTCAGAAGGTTGTAGGTCCAAACCCCACATTGGGACTTGGAACGCATAATCTAAGTTGACACTCCAAGGCAGTGGTGGGGCGGAAGGGGGGGCATTGTTGGATTGCCATTTGAGTGTCAGCCTCGACTACAAGCTCAAACTCCAGAGTGGGGCTTGAACTCTATGACTCAGAGGCGAAAATACTACCAAGTGAGCCAGGCTGACAGCTGTTGTTAAATACTAGGTTTATTCCACTCACAAAGTTTTTTTTTATCACTTTACTGCTTGAATTGGTGAAGATAAACATTGCATTCAACACGTCATATTCTGGGTTCTCAAATATAGTTGGCAATGCCACACTATTTGTACCAAATATGTACATAAGATCTGTATACATCTGCATACATACACGCATGTATCAACTTTAAGGTAAAGAAAAGTATTCAATTCTGTTATCACTAGATCTTACACTCCACTTGAAATAAAAATAATAAGATCAAGGATTGATGCATTTAACTAAACATGCCTAGGGTATTTTTGAATGGTTACACTTTGTGTAAGGTTTCAGATTACATGTTTTCTATACGTGAAATGGAAAGAATGAGCTCATTACATAAACAAGTGTGTCATTTTTCAACAGGAATTGGGGGTGTAACAAAACATTAATTATGTGTACTATGTGGCAAGTGAGGGAAGATAATAACATAATAATCTTTCCATTTGATATAGAGCCATTCATATCAGAAGAACTTCTCAAAGCACTTCACAGGATTTTACTATAAGGTGGAGTGTATCTTGTGGATGAATACAGCAGCTGATGCCAGCTGTGACCTGATGCCCCAAAGGTCATTGTTTTCTAGTGCAGGAAGCTGTGCATACAGTCACATTACCAGTCTGTGCCGGGTAATGTTACAATATACTGACTGGTTGTGAGGCTTGTTGGGATTTTATGGACCCCAAATACCACCTTATAAACGGGTTCCACTACATTCAAAAAAATAAACTGGCGGAGGTGACCCATGGTTTCAAACTCACCAAGTTCAGGAATCTGTTCAGTAGAAGGATAGAAAACCTGAAAAAAGCAACACCCTCCTTTTAAATAAAACTGATCATCTCTGCTTAAAAATCAGGGACTAACTCATTTGGGTAGCAGAGATCCCAAAAATATAATTCCGATGGAATTTCATGCAAGCTGCCCGTCTCTATAGCTGTTGAAGCTGATACTTTTCTGCAGACACGGAACTCCTCCATACAGAGGCAATGGAAGTTCCAAAGTTAAGTAAAAGCTGGGAAATGCAGTGCTGGGAAACCGTCCATTTTGTGAGTTTTCTCCAGAGACGGGCTTGAAAAAGTAAAAGTGTAATGAAAGTTAATGATTTTGACACAGGGCATTTGATCTCACCAGCACCGCTTTCTTCCACCTCCGACGCATCGCCCATCTCCGCCAATACCTCACCCTAAAAGCCGCTGAAACCCTGGTCCATGCCTTTGTCACCTCTCAGCTGGACTATTCAAATGCCCTCCTCACCGGTCTTCCCTCCACTACCATTCATAAAATCCAGGTCATCTATAACTCTGCCATCCGGATTCTTACCCGGACCAAACTCTGCGCCCCAATAACCCCATGCTTTGCCAGACTGCACTGGCTGCCTGTCCCAGAGAGGATCGACTTCAAGATCCCCACTCGTCTTCAAATCCCTCCACTCCTCTGCACCCCCCTACCTCTCTGACCTCCTCTCTCCTCACAACAGTGCCCGCTGCCCTTCGCTCCACCGGGTCTGGCCTCCTCCTTGTCCCCCGAATCCTCCGCTCCACCATCAGCGGCCGTGCCTTCAGTCACTGTGCCCCGAGGCTCTGGAACTCCCTTCCTCACTCCCTTCGCCTCGCCCCCTCCCTTCCTATTCTCAGGTCTCGACTGAAGACATTTCTTTTCAACCATGCCTTTGGTCACCTTCCTCCCACTCCCACTGGCTCGGCTCCGGGATCCGTTACAATGAAGCGCTCTGAGACGCCGTCCGGCATAGAGGGCGTTATATAAATCCAAGTTGTTGTTGTTGATCTGAACATACCAAGCTTTTATATTTAAAAAGAAACTGGCATCAAATTGAAAACAAGTTTGTACAGGATACTGAGAATCTGATTCTATGGGGGAAAAACTCCAATTTATAGATGGACTGCAAATTGGAGGCTTAATCAAATCCTCTGTGTTATTTAATCAATTAATTTGCATAGCTTATAAATCAAAAGAAACACGCAGAACAATTCATCTCTACTCAGATACACAGTAGCTTGCAACAGATCCGTTTACAAGCAGCAGACTGAAAGGCTCTGCATTAAATTGTGCTTCAAAAATAATTAAGACTAGGACATGTAACTCAATAGCACTAATATGGAATAGATCACAAACATGTACACACAATCCCATTGTAACGGATTATCAAAATTCCAAGATGCAATCTTATATTGAAGGCGTGGATGTAAGAGCCCAATAACTAGGATTAACATTTCATAACCATATTCAGTACCTACAAAGTACTATTTTAACATTAATACTAAAGACATGCCTCTTGAAAGTCTTTACTTGCCAGAACTTAAATGAGTGTACTTACACTTATTTTAAAATTTGCATATTCCAATTATGCAGCAATAGTTGGAATATGCTGTCATAAACCTGTTCTCATAGCTGTGTAATATGTAGACTGAGATTAGTCCCTGGTGAATATGTAGAACTTTATTCAAGCCTTTAAACAATGAATATTTCTTGCAATGCTGAGAGATTTTGTCATCTACTGCCTTGCCATTAGCTGAAATAAACTATGATTTTAATTTGTTAGGTCCAGTAGTTCACCCTCTACATGTTCTAATGTGGTCACTATTTCCCTCTTCATGTCTTCCTGCCCTTCCCAGACCATAAAAAATAATATAACGTATAGGAAAAGAGAATTAACTTTCAGGGCAGAGGACTTAACTTCTTAAAACCCTTTAAATATTCAAGTTCAACTCTTAAACCCTGGTGGGTTTCCTATTCACTTCTAGACTATTGTGAAGCTAAATTCACTTGGCTTAACTTTATAGTGGCTGGATCCAAAACATTGGGAAATGGATACAATTTGTAGTTTCATAACATCCTTCACCCAGGGTAGCATCTGGGAGCGCTTAACGTTTTCAGAGTTTGAAGCTGAGATAGGGAGAGAAGGGGAGGTGATCTTAGACATGATCAAAGAGAAAGGTCTTCGAATTTGATCTGAAGACGAGCAAGGAGGGGGCAAGGCAGAGGGATTGTGGCAGAGTGATTCCAGCTGTGACCTGGCATCACATCCATGCCTTCAGTATAAGATTGCATCTTGTAATTTTGATAGTCAGTTACAATGGGGTTGTGCGTACATGTTTGTGATCTATTCCATATTAGTACTATAGAGTTAAATGTCCTAGCCTTAATTATTTTTGAAGCACAATTTAACGCAGAGCCTTTCATTCTGCTGCTTGTACCTAGTCTCGTGGCACAGTGGCTGAAGGCACGACTTCCAATGGTGGAATGGATGGGGTGAGGGATGTGCAGGAGGCCAGAGCCAGCTGATAGAGGAGCAGGATGTAAGCAGGTGTAAAAAGGTTTTCAAGAGTCACGCCTATCAGGAAAGGTAGGCGTACTGACGTGGACCCTTCTTTCGTATCACTTACTGACAATATACAAACTGCCAAGTTGGTCATTGCTTTGCAATTGAACATGAGGATGATGATATGGTATTAGGTGGAGCTGAGCCTAATTTACGATCAATTTATTTTAGAGAAAACTTGATGCATACATGAGGGAGAAGGGAATAGAGGGATAAGGGCTTGATTAGAGTATAACTACTGCCATGGACTGGTTAAGCCCAATGGAGTGCTTCCTGCCGTATCACTCTACGTAACTCCATGAACCGTTTCATCTTTGGGAACATTTTAAAAAGATTTGAGATTGTAATGAGTACATTTTCTAGTGCTGCAATTTTGTTTTAAAAATGGATATGGAATAAACAGACAATTGCTTCTTCCATTGTAAAACTGTCAATTGCACAAGCAAGGGTGATACACTTCCATATATTGAGTCTTCCCTATTCACTACAAAACTCATAGCATCAGGATGTACAGCTTGGACAATGTGTCTTATTGGGCTGTGCAAATTTCTGTAGCACTCCCAACAACTCTTAAAACATTGGGGCATAAAATGGTAATCACAACAGGATACAAAATGGATTTGTAAACATTGAATCGTGCAAATAATAATAATCCTTGCATTTGATATAGTGCTTTTCACGTCTTCTAGACATCTCAAAGCGCTTCACAGAATATACTGTAAAGTGAATTGACTGTATATTTGTGGGTGAAAGGCAGCAGCCAGATTGCCACAGTAGTGTCCCACAGACAGTTGTGGATTGAAGTAACCGATTTATTATTTTTTTCTTGAGGGATTATTATTAGGCGTGTGGAGTAAGGAAACTTGCCCAAAGGTTTGCCCTGCCGGGAATCGAACCCAGGACTCTCGATTGAGAGGCGAGTGCTCTAACCACTGAGCTACAGGACTATAGATAACTGAATATGTATTACGTGGCACCGTGGGACCTCTATTCTGATACAATCTCCTAATATACTCTGTACATTGGAACAGAGCTTCTGCAAGTCAGGGTAATGTGCATCCCATTATGTCAGGTTTCAATTTCAATATTTACAAATTGTTTTCTAATTTTGTTGGAAATACTCTATTTTAGATCTACGGTTCTGCTTTTGGGTTATAAATCTACTTTCTGTTCCAGGAAACAAATCTGTGGTTTAGCTTTGTTTGTCCAAAGGAATTTGGTGGTCAGGTCTTCAGCCTTTCTGTCCCCACCCTCTGGAACTCCATCCTGGAGCCCCTCCACTTCACCCCTCCCTTGCCCCCTTCAAGGCTTGTCTCAAGACCTTCCTTTTCAACCCTGCCTTCGGTCATCTTCCCTCCTCCACCCCCTTGCTCTCACCCGCTCTCTGATACTAACCCTAGCTCAGGTGCAAACCCCTCATTGTCCTCCGGATGTGAAAGGTACTATACAAATGCTATTTATTGTTGTTGTCCTGACAAACAACGGCTAATTATTTACTTTACAACACAATAAAATTCTGGCATGGGAACTTCAGAATACTTTCCTGATACTCTCTCAAGCTCTAATAACACCTTGAAAATTAATGCATTGTTGATATATTCTTTCAGCCTTTGGGGTATCCCTTTCCTGTTTATGCTGGCTCACTGACAGAAAGTAGAAAAACAGCAACAATGGTGAAAAATCATGACTGTCATTGCCCCCCCACCCTCCCTATAGCTGTCCAAATTTCAGGAGTTTCAATGGAACTTCATCTCACCTTTTGTTCAGAAATGTTTTTTAAAGTAGAACTGCATAATCACAGTAGAGGTTCAGATAAATTCCTATCAGCTCATTTATCTCATCTTTCCAAAATCCTCACCCTACAGCGTTCCCATCACAGTATCAAGCTGCTTTGTAAATTAATTCTGTGTACAGTGATTGATTTATGGGGCCCCTGTGTGTATCAATTCACCTTCCCCCAGTTTCTACTTTAGAGACATTATACCAGACATTAGCTATTTGTACCTCTGGCCGGCCAAGTATTCCATCTTTTACTGTTAATCACTGTTAATCTTCCATCTTTTACCTTTATATTTGCTCCAAAGCCACAGAATCAAGCAGAAAAGTTATTAAAAGGTTTAAAGTTAGAAATAGGCAGAAATAAGGTCATGGTGGGTAGAAATGAAATGAGATAGACAGAAAATATTAAAAGTAAAAACTTAAAATGAGAAAATGGGATAAATAGAAGGAAAAAATACTTACACAAAGTGGTTTGTTTTTAAAATAAAGTATGTATAAAAGTGTTTTTTGATGTTATTTTAATAGGTGAGTATAGCACAGTTTAGTACAGCAATTACGATTTCCCAATGTTTGATAATTTTATTACTTTAATATTAGTATGTTTGTGTCATAGTGCATGACTTGAAAATATCCACAACTGGTTTGCTTACAGACAAAAATCTCCAAAGGATATACTGGGAGGCTAATGGTTAAATTGACTAACAAAACAGATGTCTTCAAAATGAGTACTTGTACAAAGATGCCCACTATAGTTGAAGATTCTTCTGTGCACATCAGTGTTTACATGCCTTTACAGATTTCACTTGATGTCAACAAGCACTGATGTGAGAAATATATTGACACAACCTGTACAAGTAAATGTCGCACTACAATATTAATGAAGCCAAATTCTTCTCTAATCTATTCCTGTTGTTATACTGCACTTACTGATACTGCACAACAAACCTTCTCGTACAATGCAAGCAATGAACTACAGTTACACTGCCCTCTTGCAAAACTGTGGTCGGGGTGGGGGAGGAGAAAAAGGAGTTGGAAAGCTCTGTAAACAACAAACAAAATTACATTTGTAAAGCGCCTTTCATGTTGGGAGAACATCCCATCAGCCCGCTCACCAGCCTCTGGCATCACTGAGCTTTTTTATTTAATTGATTGAGAAGAACTGACAGAAAGAGTACAAACTGCCAGTTTTTTAAAAAATGAACCATAGACTTTGGGCTTCAAGGAATTTATACTCCACACTATAAAAGTACAAAATGTTCAGTTTAGAAAATACTTGAGAAATAATGTCCCTTCTTGTTCCTACACTCCCAAGTATAACCCTGCTTCACGATTTGGGCCTTTTGTCAAAATGTTATCTACATGGTAGAATTTCACATTATTGCCAGCACAAGTCAAGTTGTAGATCTGGCAATGAAGCAAATGTGGGAAGGCAGGGAGGTTCAAATTAGTGATAATGATACTCACCAAATTACTGTTGAAGAACACTATCCCCCTCAATGCTTTACAACGCAATTTTCATTTGTATAGCGTGGCCCCTTTCACATTGAGAGGACGTCACAAAGTGCTTTACACAGTTTGCCTTGCAGCCACTCTCATGAAGATTAAAACACTGTGTCAGAGTGAAATCCGGGACACTGGCCGACACCTCTCATTCATCACAAGGTGAATTCCTTATTTCCATAATGACTGTCTGAGGCCAGGCTCTTACTCGCGTGAAAAGGAAGAAAAGGAACAAAACATTGGCGGAGCAATAACTATTTCTATGAAGCTCTTTTATTAACTTTCTGTGGGATGGCAACGCTTGATGTTCATACGATAATTAGATGAACATGAATGAGTCTTAAAGTTTTCTACCATCTTAGCCCTGCTTTCTGAGTTGCTTCATTTATTAAACAACAACAAGAAAAAACAATGAATTCTGGCTCAGACAATATGACATATCTATAAAACCATTATAAGGATGCCCAAATCTGCTGAGGGAAATAGGTGAAAGAGAATGGGGCTGCAAGTAACCCCAGACAGTACTAAATAAACATTAATCTTTATACTTGATACATCAGATGAGTGTCTCAAAGCACTTTACAGGATTTAATGTAAAATGTAGTGACTGTGTATTCTGCAGGCAAGAATGACCCAAAGGGCTTCTCTTGCTTTAGGAATTCAAATAATTCAAAGAAGGGGCATTTATATTATGTGAGAGGGGTGGGCAATCCAGTAGGGAACAATTCAAGTTAGCCATGTAGCAAAATGCTCCATTATCCTCCCTTTCCCATTCTCCATAAATACCAAGGCAAAGCATTAACGAGAAAATCTAGCCCGCTTAGAAGAGCCAGAATATTTATGTTTTAAGAATTTAATAAATGGCCACTTGTTTCCTAATCTAGTTAATTTTTTTTCGAGGGAGGGGAGAACAATCAGATGTTGCTTCATAATGCAAAATGCATCACATTTCCACCATATGTTGCTAATGAAAACTGGTTAATTTCCCCAAACTGAACACCTAGATGTTGTTGTTGTAGATGACAATTGTAACACAAGAGCTTTATTTATTATTATATAGAGGAAAAAGAACTTAATTCTTATTAGAGCAAGTAACAGGTCACCATGTGTAAATAATGTAGCAACATTTAAAATTAGCTGGCAGGATGCATTAGTCACTGAAAATATTTGCTTCCATTTACTTGGAAAGGACAGCAGATGTCATTTCAGCCTACACATGATGATAATATCATGCTGATTAGTTTTCCACTGAATTAGTTCCCATAAGTTCCATTTTAAGCATGCACTGGCTATTGGAAAAATAAGCAAAACAGCATTTCAACACTTGTCATTTTACAACAACATCAACGACTTGCATTTATATAGTGCCCTTCGTGCAGGTAATGTGTTGGAGTGCTTAATTTTAGGTCAATATGTTAGAAAGTAAGATTTTGTTGACTAGACAACTAAGCATCTTTAACATTTTCAAGTAAGAAACCACTTTGTGAATGTTTTGCAATTACTGTTAGTAGATCATTTGTTTTTTGGAGGATTGCTTGCAGACTTTAGACACCAAATGAGGTTACACTCCTTGGTACTGCTGCAAATAATGTGAACTCAGGATATGTTATGGACCTGAGAGTGGGGAAGTGGAGGAACAAAAAAGAGAACCAGGGGAGAAAAGAGAACCGGGGGAGGAAAAAAGAGTCAAAGAGAGTGAGCGAAGAAATATAAGGTTAACAAATAGCTCCACGTTTTCCAGATTTTCCAAAGGAAAATAATTGAGTAAGAGTGAGTTTTGATGAGTTTTGATTTGAAGACTGTGGAGGTAGAGTATGTAAAATGAGGTGTTTGAAATTTAGGAGAAATAAGAGGAAAGTTTAGAGAAACAAAGGACTTTTGTTTTCATAGCATCCAATGTCAAATTGTTTCTAATACCTACAGTAATTACTGTCAAGTGCAGTGATTTTTTTGTAAGCAATACAGCGGTCAATTTGTAGACAGCAAAGTCCCTCAAACAGCCCCATGGTGAATGATGAAGTACCTGGAGGAATGTTGGTCAGGAAAAGGTTGCTGGAGAGAGGAGGTTGGAGGCTTGAGGTGAGAGAACGATCACCTGTCATCTTAACAGTCTTTACTTACACCTTGTCCAGGAGTACAAAGGAAGTAAAGGCATGTCTTGCAAAGACTGGACATGTGCAGGCTGCCTCATTTAATAGACCTTGAGCAGGATCAATGGCTAAATATTGGCATGTAGATAGACCAAGGATATTGATGCACTCCACTGCCACCCGGGCAAAGATAAGCAGTTAAAGGTGGGCCCTTCCTGCTCTGTATGGCTCAGCAGCTTAATAACAAGTGACTCACCAGGAGAAGGAAAAACAGATGCTAAAACAAACACAGCTGAATACAGAGACACTCTGGCGAGCTTCCAGATGCTGCGCTGGCTAAAGTACCACATGGAAAAGATAAAATACACATTTGAAGTTCAATACCTCCTGAGAATTATTGATTCTCAAAATATTGCAAGATTTTAAAATTCTAATCCCAAGAGAGCCAGAAAACATCATCAAAATCACAGGTTTTTGGACAAAATTGTTTCAATTGGTAAGATCGAATCTATTCTATGCCTAAATATCCATTTGATTTCAGCCAGTAACAAACCTTGCAGCATCTTGATCTGATTGTAGAAGGTGAATGAACGGAACCTCAGTCAATATCTGTCATCATATCTCTGAAAACACACACTCCAATTGGCGCCTCTTGTGTACAGAGAGTGTTGATGAGTTAATGCCAGGATCTGAATATTTGAAGAGCACTTTGTGTATTTAAAGCAAATCGCTTGGTGTCTGGATTTTCTTTGGGTTTTTCCTTTCACAGTTTACATCAGATTAATTATGGCCTCCAAGAAAAGTTTTATGTTGGGAATGGTGCCAAGACATAAATATTACAATTCAATGCTGAAAGTGGGTATTGTTGTGCTAGTTATTTTATGGGTTTGCAATGATCATGTAGATACAGTAGTTGTCAGAGAAATAAGATACTCCACATTTACACTGGATTGTGCACCTCCATCACACACCAGGCACTCAAGGGGCCAGCCAAGATTTAATTAAAGACAAAATCTGTCAATTAAGAAAGAACAGACTGGGCCATATTCAATGGATTCAGCTGGACATAGCTTTGCAGGAGGGAATCTCAGCTTCCAACTGTGTACAAATATATGTGACAAGATTAATAGTTCATCGGTTCTTAAAATATAGCAAAAGCGAAGTTACAAAAGCATTTACACTTGATGCTGCAGTCGGCCATACCATTTAGCTATTCGTACAGCAAAATAAGCACTCAGAATGCAATCACCTGCTTGTGGCTCTTACCCAAAAACCTCTGCCTGAAAGAAGCCATTAACAACAATAACAACAACAAAATTACATTTGTATAGCGCCTTTCACGTCGGGAAGAAGTCTCAAGGCACTGGACAGTCAGTTTCGGACCCAAGCTGGGGGTCAGGATCAGGGAGGGTGAAGAACAGGGGGGAAACAGGATGATCGAAAGCACGGTCGAAGAGGAGGGTCTTGAAGGAGGCGGAGGGACTGTGGGATGGAGTTCCAGAGGGTGGGGACAGAGTGGCAGAAGACTCGCCCATTAATAGTGGGGCGAGCTAGGCGGGGAATGTGAAGCAGGCCGGGGGCCCGATGAGCGGAGGGAGAGAGCAGGATAGTAGGGGGTTAGGAGGTCAGAGAGGTAGTTGGGGGCAAGACCATGGAGGACTTTGAAGGTGAGGACCAGGATCTTAAACTGTATACCTTATGTGACGGGAAGCCAGTGGAGTTGGACAAGGATGGAGGTGATAGGGTCACGGAGCTTAGCGGGAGAAGACACAGGCTGCAGAGTTCTGGATGATCTGCAGCCTATGGAGGGAGAAGTTGGGGAGGCCGACAAGCAATGAGTTTACAATAGTCAAGTCTCGATGTAATGAAAGCGAGTATGAGGGTTTCGGCGGCCTGCGGTGTGAGACAGTGGCGGAACCGGGCGATGTTAAGGAGGTGGGGGAAGGTAGAGCGGGTCATGGCACAGATGTGGGGTAGGAAGGATAGCTGAGGGTCAAACAAGACGCCAAGGTTCCGGACTGGCTTAGTAAGGAGGAGTGTGCAACCATGGATGGTGATGCTCTCAGCACCTGAGGTGTGGAGGCGCTGACAGGAGCCAATGAGGAGAGCCTCGGTCCTGCTGATGCTCAACTGAAGAAAGTTAGCTCTCATCCAGGACTTGATGTCTGACAAACATGCTGTCAGCATAGCAGTGGTCCTGGAGTCAAGGGTGGAGGCAGAGAGATATAGTTAGGTGTCAACCACATATTTGTGGAAGTTGACCCCATGTCTGCGGATGATATCACCAAGAGGGAGCGTACAGATATTGAAAAGGAGGGGACCAATGACGGAGCCCTGAGGAACGCCGCACGAGACGGTGTGGGGGCTAGAGGAGAAACTGTTTGTGGAGGTGAGAGCTAAGGAGGCTAGACTGGCATCCCACAAACCGGTACTTAACTGATGAGCTACGCAACCAGCAATCCCAACAGCCCAGCTTCCTGCTTCACCATGGGGCTGAAATCGAGGGATACAACAACAACAACAACAAGATTCCATTTATAAAGCGCCTTTCACGTCAGGAGGACGTCCCAAGGCGCTGCACAGTTGGGTCATGACCCGAGCAGGGGGGAAATGGTCAGGGTGAGGTGAGGGAAGGGAGAGAGCACGGAGGGGGGAAATGGTCAGGGTGAGGGGAGGGAAGGGAGGGAGCGAGGAGGGGGAAGAGAGTCGAGAGGGGAGCTGAAGGCACGGTCAAAGAGAAAGATCTTGAGACCGGCCCTGAAGGAGGAAAGGGAGGAGGCGGCGAAGGCACTGGGGGATGGAGTTCCAGAGCCTGGGGGCTGAGAGGCTGAAGGCCCGACCACCAATGGTAGGGCGGTTGGGGCGGGGGACGTGGAGCAGACCAGAGCCAGAGGAACGGAGGGTACGGGCAGGTAGGTAAGGGGATAGTAGGTTGGAGAGGTAGGAGGGAGCAAGGCCGTGAATGGCCTTGTAGGTGAGGATGAGGATCTTGAAATCGATCCTCTGGGGGATGGGGAGCCAGTGGAGGCGAGCGAGGGTGGGAGTGATGTGGTCCCGAAGCCTGGTGCGGGACAGTACACGAGCTGCAGAGTTCTGAATGACCTGCAGCTTGTGGAGGGAGGTGCCGGGAAGGCCGGCGAGGAGAGAGTTCCCATAGTCCAGCCTTGAGGTGACAAAGGCGTGGACCAGGGTTTCAGCAGCGTGAGGGGTGAGGTAATGGTAAAGCCATTCATGGTAAGTCGATTAATTATCAACCAGCTCAACTATATTTATCAATTTTGTGATAAATTCACATCACACCTCATGATTTTCACCCCAATATTACATTGTGCCATGAAGATCAAGGAAAAGAGAAGCTCCCTTACTATTCTATTCAACTTTCCTATTGTTGTTAACTCGTCCACTTATGTATGGTTAACCGAGGATATGATGCACAATTAGAGGGCCAACTAAGGTATAGCAGGTAGCCCTGAGTGTAGATTGGAGTGTAAATTATATCTTGTATTTTTTAAAAGGATTCTGGGTACTATTGTAACACACTATCTAACGTATCACAATATCAGACGTAAGAATCAAATTGTCAATGCTCTAAATAAATGATTTTGTAAAAGAGCATTATTTAAACAATCTAGAGGAGAGAAATAAGAATCATCGCATTTGGTATAGCACATCTTCATAACATATACCGTTAAGCGGAATGACTGTGTAGTTTTGTTGTGTATTTATATCCAAAAAGAGTTCAAGAAACCAAAGGAGGAAATGGCACAAAACCTGGACAATCAGGCCTGGTGGCTACACAGTGCGAGGTTATCAGTGATGGGCACACAGTACCTGACAAGCTGCCAAGTGAGAGAAGGAAACTATACTTTTTGGGAATGATGGTTAGCAATGGTTAGCATACACTGCACACCAATGGCAGGGTCCACTTTAGAAAAGCCTGAGACAGATTTGTAGAACGTACTGGCCATAGGAAATAAATTGCATGTCTGAAAATTACAGTTCTTTGTTGAAATTTATAAGATTAGTCAAAAGAAAAAAAGGTCATTTTTACAGCTTTTTTGTCTTAAAAGGGGCTACAAAAGCTTTAGGTTGGGATTTCTTGCCCAAAGCAACTGATAAGAGAATTGAAGGCCTTGTGATCTGGTTCTCTGATCTTAGCAGGAAGCGGATAGAAATATAGAGTAGTAAACGCTATACAAATGTAATTTTGTTGTTGTTTGTTATAGTCAGTACTACTTTTATATAATTCTTACATTTGACACAGAGCCTTAGAACATCACCAATCGCGTTTCAACATATTTCGAAGATGCCTCGGACCATCAAAAATCTCACCATTCTTACAAAAGATAAAAATGAAAAGAATAATGCCCAAAGTCCTGGAGCACATTGTTGCAGGTCAACTTCGTCACACTTTTCCTTCCTCGAGCCCCTGCAATTTGGTTTTCACCTTGCCCAGAGCACAGAGACAGCACTTGCCAAAGTCACAAACAACGTCCTCTTGATCTGTGACCAGGGCTCCCTCTGCCTCCTCATCCTCCTGGATCTCTCTGCTGCATTCAACAGTCGACCATGCCATCCTCCTCCATCGCGTCTCCTCCCTCATCCACCTTAGTGGGACTGCACTCACATGGTTCTGAGTACTACTTAACCAACTGCTCCATCATCTCAGCAAATAGTTTCTCCTCCCGCCGCCACCCTGTGGGGTACCCCAGGGCTCCATCCTTGGCCCTCTTCTTTTCCTCATCTATATGCTCCCTCTTGGCACTGTCATTCGCAGACTTCCACATGTATGCGGATGACACACAAATCTACTTTGCCTCCTCCAGTACCAACTCCAGGTCCAGCATGTTCTATCAGCTTATCTGGCAGACAACAGGACCTGGATGAGTGCAAACTTCTTGCAGCTGAATGTGGACAAGACGGAAGCCATACTCCTTGGCTCTTGTTGATGTCTTCACTCCTGCAGATCTGACCTCCTAAACCTCCCTGGGATCTTCCTCAGACTCACTGACAATCTAAGCATCCAGTTCGACCCCAGCTGTCCTTCTTCCCCCACATCTAGTCCCTGACCAATACCGGCTTCCTGAACCTCTTCCACATTGCCCCCCTCTGACCTTACCCCCAATGCAGTCAAAACCCTTGTGCATGCTTTTGTCACCTCCCGCCTGAATTACTCAAATGCACTCCTTGACAGTCTCCCCAGCTCCATTATTCAAAAAAAACAGCTCATTCAGAACTCTGCCGCCTGCATACTGACCTGGACCAAACTCTGTACCTATCACCAAACGGATGGAATTCAAGATCCTCACACTCGTTTTCAAATCCTTTCACTCTCCGACCTCCTCACTCCTCAATCCATCACCCAGTGCCTCCGCTCAACCATTGGATGTCGCGCATTCAGTCACCANCCCCCCACCAGCTCAGTCAGGTTTCCCACTGTTAAGCATTATAAGACACTACCCTGCGTGGAGGTCACTATATAAGTGCAAGTTGAATTACATATAAAGCATTAGTGAATGTGAGATTGACTTAAATGAAAATTGTATAACAATAATAATAATGATGATCCTTCCATTTGATATAGCGCCTTATCCCGTCTTTGAGACGACTCAAAGCACTTCACACAATATACTGTAAAGTGAATTGACTTTATGTGCAACCAATTGCGTACAGCAGTCGTGGATTGAATGACCAAATCATTACTATTTTTCAGTTATTTATTTTTGAAGGGATTATTACCCCCAGAAAAGCAATCCGCCAATCGACTAACAACCAGGTTTCTATTTACTGCTAGATAAACAGAGGATTGTGGAGTAAGGAAACCTGCCCAACGTTTCGCCCTGCTGGGAATCAAACCCAGGTCCTCTCGCTTGAGAGGCGAATGCTCTAACCACTAAGCTACAGGACTCTGCAGCCCACAGTAAAATATACAGTCCTTTTAAATTGAGGTGATTTTATTAGTGGACTTGTTTTCTATGCATCAGCACTGTGTATACATCTGCTGTACTTGTATTTATCCCAGCTATGAAACAAATTGGATAGAAGAATTCTAGACAATTGTACAACTTGTGTAAAAGAAATGCGCTTTATGGATCCAATGGGCTCTATCAAACCTCTCTTATGTATTGTGGAATTACTCTGACACAGGTAATTTCCACGTATTAGATGAATTGACACATATAGGAATTTTAATTAGCCTCAAACCTCGCTGAGGTACAATGAACAGTGGTAATCAGAAGCTTGGAATAGACCACAGGATAAGCACATTTGTCAAGGCCAAGAAGTATGCAATAATAGTACTGATAATTTTAAGACCCAACAACATGCAAATAAGTGGAGTGATGATGATGAGAGTGTGTGTGTGTGGGGGGGAAGAAACACACCAACTAGAATGTATTTATGAATACTGTACAAAATTATTCGTAAACAATTCAAACCCAAATTTCTCCAAATTTTATTCGGAAAGAGGCAACAAACAAAACTCAGTTCTGTTTGTGTAATACCAAAAAGTATATGGTACAATGAAGATGATAGTTGCTTTTGTGCAGTCACGCTCGTTGTACTTTGAAGCAATTGTAACTACAAAGATTAAAACCATTTCACAGTTTTACTACATTTGTCTGGCTTCATCAAATGCTCTCCGTAGCCTGCTAAGTAAAGTACACTTCCAAACCCTACAACATTTGCAAAGACTGTAGCACAGAAACAGGATGTTCAGCCCAACTAGTCTGTGCCGGTGTTTACACTCCACATGAGTCTCCGCTCATTCCTTAATCCCTCTCATACCTTTCTATTCCCTCCTTCTTCATCTGTACATCTAGCTTCCTCTTAAATGCATCAATGCTATCCACTTCAACCACCACTTCGGGTAGCAAGTTCCACAATCCCACTTGTCTGTGTGACGCAGTACCTCTTAAATGTTCTCGTCACTATCTTACACTTGTGTGATTTGGTTAAAGATTCCCCAACAAGTGGAAACAGCCACTAACATTATTGACCCATTTTATAATTTTAAACACTGTATTAGGTCCCCTGTTAAACGTCTCTTTTCTAGCGAACAAAGACCTAAACTATCCAGTCTATCCTCATAGCAGTACCCCGCCAACCCTGGTATCATACTCCTAAAACTACGCTGTATTATTTCCATCACTGCTATACCCCAGATTTGATCTAAATTAGAAATTTAATACTAAGTCAGTTTCAGAGATCAACGATATGACTTAAGGTCGAAACCAGACCAGAAAATGTGAGGATGTTTTGCATTAATATGAGTTAAATTCCTTTTAGTATGCAATGCAAAATTATTCATTCCACCTTGAAATATAAATAGGATTCCAAAGTAGCAGGGCTATTGGAATTGGGAATCTGAGCACCTCCATTTTAGAGAACAAAATGGAGTAGTGCCAAAGTACTTTTTACCTTGAACTGTCAACTCAAAACAATAATGTCTAGTAAAAGCATACACAAAATTCACTATGGGTATGGGAATACAACTGTGATGAATTAAATTTTCAGTTGTCAGTTTGGCTTGCAGCAAACCTTGCACACTGAGGCAAACAGATCACTACATTCCAAGAGAGACTCTTACTTAGTGGAACCATGCTTCCTGGGTTAGAGATGGATTTTTTTATATAAATGGTAAAGAGTGTCATGTTGGAAGCAAATTGTTTTGACATCCCATATGAATTTATTGGAGAATTGTCTTTGGATAATTTCCATGAGCAAATGATTCTGCAAGTGATATGGGAATATGTGGCTTTTCTGACTGAACCTGTGAATTTCTTGATACAGATGGCCTGAATCCACGTTCATGCTGGATTGATGCCCAGTGGACTCTGGCTTGTTCCATGTCCCCTGCCCTGACCACTCCACCATCGGCAGTTAGACCTTCAGCCTCATGGATGTACAGTAGAACCTCACTAATCCAGTCACTCAAGTGACTGGTAAAAAGTGACCTACTTAGTGAGGTGACCTGATTACTGAAACAGGTCGGGTGATTCAGGTCACTGATGTAATGTTAAAGGAATTGGTAATGGGCAAAGATGATGAACATTCAACAACCATACTCATTAAAGTAAAGGCATCGTCACATTTAAAACAAAAGCTGTAATGTATTCAGCCTCGCTTATGAAAAGGCATCCAACTCGTGTTCTGGCAATGCCATAGATCACAGCTGTCTATGACTGTTGCCCTCACTGTTTTTGATTAAGTCCATTCTGTCACGTAAGGACATCTCCTTCCGTGGTTGCATGTTTACAACATCTGTCAACAGTCACCAAATCAAAACAAACAACAAAATTACACTTGTAAAGCACCTTTCACGTCAGGAGGACATCCCAAGCCGCTGAACAGACAGGAGTTTCAGACCCAACCTGGGGGTCGGGATCGGGGAGGGTGGAGGGCAGGTGGAGAAGCAAGGAAATCGATACAAACAACATACACACAAACCATGTGCTCTGAATACAGCACATACCAAGAATTGGCTGCAGGAGCTCAGGTTAGCCTGCAGGCACCGGGCGAAGCCAATTTTCCGCTCGAGCCGCTTCCACGATGCCAACACTCCCCGCACCGTGCATACGCGACCAGAGCTCACTCCACCCACAGTAGCAGCGTCAAGGAAACTGAGCGAGAAGCCCGAGGCCTAGAGCACTGTGTACAGGTTAGTAGCAGAGGGGGGTGTTTGTACCGGGTTTGTACCGGAGGAGGGCGCTGTAGTGGCCGCAATCAATGACCGTTGTCCTGAATAGTGAAGTGCCCGGTTTACTGAAGCAGATGGATAGCCTATCTTTTAACATGGATAATTAAACAGACTGTGAAAATGTGCCCGTAATTGTGAGGTGGCTGGATTACCGAGGTGACCACAAACCGGGTTTCTACTATATGTGGGTTTTCCGTTCATCTACAAAATACACAATGACTACTCATCACAGTAAATCTGTGAAGGGCTTTCAGACATCCTCTTAACATGAACAGGGTATATCAAATGTACAAATTATTTTTATTATTAGAGGAATTATTCTAAATCTCTACCATGGCATTCACATCCACTCTTTAGGATTGATTTAAAAGCACTATAGCATGTGTAGCTTTGAAAGAAAACTTAAATTGTGCCTTCATGCTGCTTTGATGCCTACAGTATTTGCAGTTTTGTTTAAAGAAAAATGGTAGCAGTCATGCAGTGCAGCACAAAACAGCACAGGCACGATGAGCCGAATGGCCTCCTTCTGTGCAGTAATATTCTATGATTCTATTAAATGGCTGGCCCTGTTGGTTCCTATGCTCTTTAAAGGTTAAGATGTCAGTCAATCCTGCAATGAAATTAAAGCCTAGTAGCACTACCAATCTATCTGTTTGCTCTGTAAATATATTCCAAACTATTTTCCAAACCATCCATTATTCTATCTAAATGAACAGCTTGAGGGTTGCATAAATTTATTTTCTGGGTTTGCAATTCTACATTATTTATCATTTTCTGCAATTGGAATTTGCAACAGTAATCAACAAAGAACACATGATTATGTTACATTACAATTATATTACAGCTTTACTTGTAGAAGTGAAGATCAGCAGATGGGGGAGTAAAAAGCAATTTAACTTTTCACTGATTCTAGCCAAAGCAGCAACTGTTGAGGTTACATATTTGATATAGTGTCTTATCATGTTGCCAAGACAATTCAGAGCATTCATATGTATATCTGTAGGTAAACGTGGCAGTCCACAAACAATCATGAAGTGAGTGAACAATTCCAATGGGGGGGTTTCTAGCCACCAGGAAAAACTTCTGTTCCTTTTTCAATAGTGTAGTAGAATCTTTCATGTCCACCTGATCTGGGAGACAGGACCTCTGCTTAACATCTCATCTGAATGATGGCACCCTCCAACAAAGCAGCACATCCCCAGCACTGCATTGGAGTGCCATCTTCGACTGAGGTCAAAGACTTGATGTGTGGTTTGAACCTGCAAACTTCTGACTCAGAAACAAGTACTACCAAATAGGCCAGGCTGACACCCAAATATAAGGTAACTCGCAGCAGAATTAAAAGGAAGTTTAGGAGGAACTTTTTTGCTAAGAGGATGGTACGAATATGGAATTCCCTGCGGAAACTGTTTGAAACACAAAGCATCAACATATTTAAGAAGAAACTTGATGTATACATGAGGGAGAGTGAATCAAATTGTATGGGAGAAGGCATAAGGAGTGGTGGAGGCTTGTGTGAATTATAAACACTGGCACAGACTAGTTGGGCCAAATGATCTGTTTCTGTGCTATATCATTCTACATAATAATAATCCTTGCATTTGATAAAGCGCCTTACAATGTCATTGAAACATCTCAAAGCGCTTCACAGAATATATTGTAAAGTTGATTGCCTGTGCGTGTAACACGGCGGCCAATAATTCTACGACAATGAAAGATAACGAAAGGGTTTGAGGGATAAAGAGAAACTATTTCCATTGGTAGATGCTTTCAATGAATGAATTTAAGATTACAACTAGTAACGTGTGTAAAGTGCATTGAGATGTGCTCCCAACATGAAAGGCACTATATTATTGTACATTATTGTTCTTCAAAGGAAAACTTTTTTCTCCAAGGTTCATCAGAATATGAAATGAATTCCAAGAGGTCACTGCTGGAGTAGACAAAATTAGAGTATTTGAAAGTGAATTCGATAGGCACATGCAGAGGACAAATGCAATTGGAATTAGGATAACAATAATAACATCCTTGCATTTGATATAGCACCTTTCATGTCGCTGAGATGTCTCAAAGTGCTTCACATGATATATGATAAAGTGGTTTGACTGTAATTTGTGACCGAAAGGTGATTTGGAGAAGCAAGAATAAGAGATTTTCTATCAGTGACCTGGCCAACCACAACAACCTGTATTCATATAGTGTCCTTCATGTGGGGTAGCGTCCCAGAGCGCTTCGCAGTGGTGGGGTCTGACAACGAGCCGGGGGAGAAGGAGGGGGGAGGTGACCGTAAGAAGGATCAAAAAGGAAGGTCTTTAGGCGGGATTTGAAAGTAGGGAGGGAGGTGGGCAAGGCAGAAGGATTAAAGGAGAGAGTTCCAGAGTTTCGGGGCGTAGTGGCTGAAGGCATGGGCACAGATAGTGGAACAGAGGGCATGAGGAATAAATAGGAGGCCTGAGCTATTCGAGCGGAGGCAGTGGGTGGTGGAGTGGGGAGTAAGCAGATCAGATAAGTAGGGTGGTGCAAGGATATTAAGTGTTTTGAAAACGAATGAGAGGATCATGAAATCAATCCGTTCAGTGATTGGGAGCCAGTGGAGCCTGACAAGGACTGGTTTGTTGACAACAATCGCCTCAAGAAAATTAATTATTCATTGGTTATTTGTGGGACATTGGCAGCTGCATTCACCCAGTCAGTGCACTTTACAGTAAAATAGTGAAACACTTTCTGAGTTGTTCTCCCAAAGGAAAGGCACCATAACAAATGCAAAGATCATTATTATTATTTTTAAGTCACCTCACATACGTTCACGCATGAATGTTTGCGAGGTGACTTTCTGAAGTTCAGTCCTGTTTGGGTTTACTTTATAATAATGGATGTGATTACCTATGAAGTTCTTTACACAGCAGAAAGCAGGATGTTCCAGGACTACAATTTTCTGTGTATATTGGATGGGCAATGCAATTGTTCGGTATTGTTTTTCATTTCAGTTATTTTTCATGTTGATAAGCAAGTGTGTTTTGGGGGAAAGGGATTGAAGTTTTACATTTTGCACAGATTACACTGATATAATCTGCGCAAACATTGAGGTAATCTGAGTTCTTCGATGGGTTAAGTCACTTTTTGGAGAGACAATGATTCAAAACATATTAATTCAAACCAGTTGCAGACACTGAGGTTTTTCAACTCTGATTCAATCAGAATATTGCATTATCTGCACTATTCCCAGGGCGTTGTTTAATATATATCGGCTGTTAATTTGGATCTAAACCAGCAAAATGTGCCAATGTACACTTAGTTTCAGAGTCCTATTATTCCTCTTTTTTAGCCTTTACTATTTGAAAAACAGTTCACATATCCTACACATTTCCGTCACTGTTACTTCAAAGTAGGGCCTAAAATTACATTTTGGGGAAGAAATTCCAGAGGCAAAATTCTGTCTTCATCTTCATCTCTCCGAATAAACCTCTTATGTGCCATTTTTTCCCATTCATATATAATCACACATACACACATGCACTCATACTCGTGCAGACACACTTATGGAATATGTTTTGACCATAATTGTGACCATAAAGCTATAAATATATACTTTTATCTGCCAATATATTTTTCTTTCCTCTTGGTTTGAATACACAGTTATGAATCACTTTATACAAAAGTATTAACATAGTACTCCCTTGAGATAAATCAATTGCAAGCTTGTTGTAAAGCCATGTGAATAGGATTTGCTTTTCAATTTACTGTGATACTCTTCCCTCCACCGAGTTGGCACATTAGCAATATACACATTTACCCTGAGGCCTATTCTATGGAGAGTGATGAATCACCAGGATGGCATCTCTATGGCCAAAACTTTTGGAAATTATAACTGGAAAAGAGCTATTAATTGAGACAGAATAGTGTTACTGATAGGGCTGATCCCAATTTCTCTATTTCTATTTCAGAGAAAAGAGCTAAAATAGTGTGCTGACAATTTTTGTTAATTCATTTGGAGCTTTTATTGCAACATGTAATTTTCTTCACATGGTGCTGAACTGTTAAAATAGTCACCACCTTGTTGGTGACAGTCATTACAATAGTGGAATGAAGCAAGTATAACTTTCAGAAAGCAGCTTATTCACCCCAATGTTACACTAAGGACAAGCAGCAATACCTCATTTAAAATAAAAAGGCATTTTGATTGAACTGTTCATCAAAGTAGCACATATATACACCTCCAATCTGTAGTGTCGAACCCCGAGCATCATCAGAATTTTGGAGTTTATATTTTCATTTACCTTTGCATGAAGCCCAGTTCTGCCCAAGCTTATTAATATGAGCAGAGGTGTTTTTCCAATTAGGGTGGAGCATTTGCGTTTAAACTCATTTCGGCTAGCAAAAACCTATGACAGGGGTTTATAGCATTGCTAACAAAAGAGCTAACTTGGCCTATCATCTTCTACAAGTTAATTTAGCTCCAACGTCTGTCACACATCAATTTATATCAGATCATGACTCAACTACATTTAACCTCAACATGCCAATGCCTAAAAAGTATCACATCAGCAAAGAAGTAGCTACTTGTACCAATCAAAATTTGGAAATTACCACATTGGTGATACATGATGTGGAACAGTCTCTTCGAAAATGGTCTGAGCAGTTTAACAAAGTGAAATGTTACTGAATTATTGATACTGCAACAAGTTGACTCTTGATCAATAAAAATCTTTGCATCTGATGTTGTGTCTCACCCCATGATCTCCACCACATCTCCCCACCCCTTTATTTAACGTTGCTTCTTCAAATGTGAATTTAAAAAAGAGCTAAATAATAATCCTTGCATTTGATATAGCGCTTCTCACCTCTTCTAGACGTCTCAAAGCACTTCACAGAATAGGCTGTAAAGTGAATTGACTGTATATTTGTGGGTGAAACGCAGCAGCCAATTGCGCACAGAAAGTGTCCCACAAACAGTTGTGGATTGAAGTGACCAAATTATTATTCTTCTTTTTCTTGAGGGATTATTATCAAGCGTGTGGAGGAGGAACTTGCCCCAAATTTCGCCCTGCTAGGAGTCAAACCCAGGTCTCTCGCTTGTGAGGCAAGTGCTCCAACCACTGAGCTACAGTACTCCACAAAACTAGCTGGCGTAAGTGTGAGGGAGGGGTACCAGTTGGGGTAGAGCAGGGGAAAGGGACCAGATGGGATAAGAGTGAGGGAGGGGGAACCAGTTGGGGTAGAGTAGGGGAAAGGGACTAGATGGGGCACGAGCGAGGGAGGGGGACCTGTTGGTAGCTCTTTCAAAGATCCGGCACAGGCATGATGGGCCAAATGGCCTCCCTCTGTGCTAAAGTCTAATAGCAGAACGTTGTAAAAGTTCCTTAAATCAGGCACAAAATTAAAATGACACTATTAAAAAACAACACAAGAAGCGAGTTTGTTGGGGGATCATGGGCAACAATCTCCCAAATAATATTGGCATTTCACTTCATGGCTGTTCGTGGGACATGGCTGTGTAAAAATTGGATTTCACGTTTGATCGCAAAATACACACTCCACTTTACAATCTATCCTGTGAAGCACTTTGAGATGCCCTCCTGGTGTGAAAAGCACAATAACAAACGTAAGGATTATTAACATGCTCCCTATAGGGGGAAATCTCATTTTAATATAACTGAGTCCCATTTACTTTTGTATTAGACCTGCTGGTAACTTATTTTACAGCTTGGAAGTAGAGTGACTATCACGGAACTAATATTTATACTCAATCTCCTATTGACTAGAGTCAGAGTTTCCGAGTCAGGAGGACGAAACCAGTATCCCGTTTATATTAATGAGTAAAATAAGCATAACTCAAAATAATTCAATCAAACTATTTATTGGCCACAAGCATACAATTGATGGCACTCCAAAGCCTTAAATTAAGTCGGAGTTGTAATACATAAAGGCAGTTATGTGTTGAGCTGGGTAGGCGAGCTGACCAACTTCTTATTAACTGCTTATTAAACGTCCCTCCAAGGTACAACTGCACCCACCCAGCTCAAAGATCCCAGCGTTTATACCTCGAACTTTGGTCACGTCCTCTAGCGTTCACAAAAAGCACAAGAATAATTGAGACAGTGGCCGCCATGCAAATTAGATAACAACGTTCTCACTGACCAGGGTGTCCAGCCACCGTGCCTTTGGAGAGACCCATTGATCCCTCCTACTCCTCTGGGATTCCACTGCTGAGCAAAGGTGGCGCCCAAAACACTCCCCTGAGGCATGAAATCACCACTTGGCAACTTCATGGTCTCTGAGTGTGCCGAGTGGAGCCCGACTGCGCAGAGCGAGCGGGCAAGGGTAGGCAAACGATTGCTCTCAACGCTGCTAGTGCGGGAGAAACGGCCATGTTCAAATGAGTCAACCTGCCCAGGGCCCAACTCCCCACTGTTACAGCTCCATTGAGTTAAATGAGGTTGACATCTGATAAGCACAAGTTTAAGCCCTCATTAGACGGATGGTTGATATCAGGAAGTCCCTGCGAGCTTCCTGGTGGGCAAAGTAGCTCAGCATTACGTGTGAGAGCATTGTCACCATCTTCCTGTACACAGCTCGGTCTCATTGAGCAATGGTTCAAACAGTTGGAGGTGCAGAGTTTACGCAGCATCTGCTTACCTCTCTGCAAACCAATCAAGGTGGATTCTAGAAACTGAATGTACGAACGTCTGTTCCTGAACTCGGATTCCAGGTAACGCCGTCCAGCAACTGTCACTCCAAGCATCAGAGTTTCCTCATCAGCTATCTGGCAGCCATCTGCCTTCGGGATAGTGGGAGCACCTTTACAGGACACCTTGTAACATGTTAGCCATCTTGATGTTCTCAAAGTACAAGTCACTGAATCAGTCCATACTCTTGAGAACCCTCTGGGAAAGAAGTGCTTCCAAACTTCTCCTTTTACACTCCAAGTGCCAATCTTGGATTCATGTTTTCTTGTCCTCAAATTACCCACCACTGGAATGAGATTTTCACAATTAATTCTCTCAAACCTTTTTTATTACCTTATACATCTCTAATGTGTCAACTTTCAATCTTCTCTGCTCATTAATGGCAGAATTGCCAGCAACATTAAAAAAAATGTGCTATTTTGTAAACCTGAGTCTGAACCTGCTCCAAAAGGGTAATTCACTTTGTTGAGTGAATTGCAGTATAAGATGGAATTCATTTACTTCACAACCAGATTGTGAAAACCAGAGTGCAATCAAGCTTAACAAGAAAAAATTAAGAACAAAAACCTTGCAATGAAAAAGGACCATTCAGCCCACCCAAGTTGCACCATTGCAGAGGCCAGTGTCCAAGTTTCGCTCACATAATATTCTTCTCCCTCTTGCATTGGCAATGACTCATATTCTTCTACCCCATTGTGAACAACCAATTTGTGTTTCCTTTCTGGATATTTCAAGTGACTCACACTTACTGTTCGAGGTGGCAGTTTATTCCATAAGTTAACTCTTTAGTAGTTACTGCATTCATTACCTTCTGCTCAGTTGTTTATCACAAAGATCCCTAGTGTAACATAAAAAACATTTAATGTCTACCCTATTGAATCTTTGCCTCCCAACCAGTGACACTTTATTCCCCATCAGCAACAACTTTGCTTATTTTCTCAGTGCTTGCAAGTCAAAGACCCAGACTAATCTTGCACTGTACTTCTTTTCATTGATTGAAAATAGCACTCCACAGCCACAATAGCACTAATGCTTTGATTGTCTACAGATCTATTTACTTTGTTTTTATATAACCAAAGAAACAGGTTATATAAAATACAATATAATACTGTAATATTAAACTAATATTCAGGTTTTTTTCTGGTGATGTTACTTGTGGGAAATGGAACTTTAGTCTCAGGAGTGACAGGCTAATAAGCCAATCTACCACATTACCAAATTTCCCATTTTAGTTTATTCAATTACCTTAGTTGTTGGAAAATTTTACTATGGTTGGGGTAACCTCCTGCAGTTTAAGTCAGTTGGACAGTTTACAATAGAGCAAACTGTGAATGGTCTATGGAAAGAAAAGGCTTAGGAGGCCCAATGATTTTGTTATGTTCTCAACTATGCAATGAGAACCAGTGATTTGTCAATACTTTCAATGACTGGTCAACTATTCCAGTCATTGTTTGTTGGAAGAATGATAAATCATAATAATAATAATCGTTGTATTTGACATAACTCTTTTCATGTCTTCTCGACGTCTCAAAGCACTTCACAGAATAGACTGTAAAGTGAATTGACTGTATATTTGTGGGGGAAAATGCGGCAGTCAAATGCCCACAGCAGTATCCCACAAACAGTCATTGATTGAAAATGACTAATTTATTATTGTTTTTTTGTTTTGGAGGGATTATTATTAGGCGTGTGGAGTAAGGAAACTTGCCTAAGGTTTCGCCCTGCCTGGAAGTGAACCCAGGGTCTCACTTGCAAGGTGAGTGCTCTAACCACTGAGCTACAGGACTCCAAATCATAATCTTTCAGCATAATATCCTTCATGTCTGGAAGTCTTCTCAAGTCTCAAAGTCCTGTCTGCCTGTTCAAGTGGATGTTAAAGATCCAATGCCACTATTTGAAAACGAGGAGGGAATTTCTCCTGGTGTCCTCACTTTTAAAATCCTCCATGATCTTGGTCTACCTTCATGATCTTCTAAAACCTTCCATGTCCCACTCCCTGCCCATCTCACCATAGGTTGACAGCCTTTTAGCCTATTAGCCTCTACTCTTTCGAACTCCATTACTGAATCCCTTCTGGTACATCCTCATGATGTGAAAGGCAAATAAATAAACAAATAAATAAACGTAATTTTATGTCCTGGCCAATTATCCGCCAGATAGGACAATGGTCATTAATAGCTATTTGTGAGCAAATTGGCTTCCGAATTTGTCTACAAAATACAGTTACTATACTTTTACAGTAAAAATCCTGTGAAGAGCTTTAAGATGTTCAGATGACATGATAAGACAATGGGATCTTGATTTAATGTCTCATCCGAAGGACGGCAATCCCAAGAGTGCACCACACCCCAAAAGTTATTTGAGTGTCAGCCTAAACTATGCTTCAAAGTCCTGACAAAGGGCGTGAACCCACAATGTTCTGACTCAGAGGAAAGGTTGCTACCAACTGACCTAGTTTGACACAAATGTCAGCCATGCTTCTTGCATGCTGTTGACATGCGACATTTTGGACATGAACAAATGTTTTTCTGACCTAGAGGAAACACCAAAGAACTATCTAGACTGATTAAAACTTTTATTAAATTATCCAATAGTTCAATGTTAGTTCAATTGTAAACTATTAATAATGAACTAACAATACAACAATAATGAACTAACAATAGTTGTTTCTGTTTTTCTCTTATTGGAGTAAAATCTAATGAGTATTTCATCATGACATTCACATTATAGAAAATACAGATTTTTTATGTTTGGTGGATCAACGGCTTTAAACTGGGAAGAAAGCAAGATAAGGAAAACTTGTAACTATACAATAGCACAGGGAGAAAAGGGTAGAGAATGTCTCAATGCCACCAGTAACACCACAATGAAACAAAGATAAAGAGATGTTTTACCTATGTTGAAGCGATTTTATCTGGGTTCACAAATGTGCTGCACACATACATTTACAATGTTTGAACATATGGCACAATGGTACAATAAAAAAATCAGTATTGAAAGCTACTAATTAACTTTTAACTAATTAACTTTTGAACTTCCCAGCTGATGATACAAAGAGGTGTGCAACTTGTGTGGTGTACAATTTATGATAATTCCCCATAGTTCGTGGGATTATATGAAAGTTGACAGACAGTACGGTTCCAGTCATCTTATTTTAATGTCTATAGGGTCTTTGGAATTATGAGCTGTTTTTACAGAATAAGCATTAAGAACAGAACGGTAAAAAGGACTTCATGCAAAAAAAGATCTGCTTCATAAACAGCTCACACATGAATAAATGAACTCAATTAATGTGAAGGGTGGTGATGTTCTTCTTGGTGACTTTAATAGAAATACTGATTAAAAATCTTAGTTCATTGCATGCCTCTAAGATTTACAATAGCTCAACTCTGTGGCTGTTACTTTATGGTATGTTATACTTTTTGGAGCAGAGGCTAGAAAACGTCCTTATTTTTGTTAGTACCTTAAGCACTTGACAGTATGAATAAGTATGAATAACAAAAACATACACAACAAATCAAACAATACATCAAGGAATCGTAATATTATCTCCCAAAAATTTCAACATATTCTTATATTGGTTTTGAGATCAGTTCTCCTAACAAGGATAGCAAGCAGTTCAGATTCTCGGAGAACACAACCTTCCTCAGGAGGGAAAACAACAACAACAATTTGCATTTATCTAGCGCATTTTATACGGGGTAGTGTCTCGGAGAGATTAACTGTAGTGGAGACTGACGCCAAGACGGGGGGAGGTAACCATAAACACGGTCGAACAGGAAGGTCTTCAGGCATGGTCTGAAAAAGGGGAAGGAATGGGCAAGGCGGAGGGATTGAGGGAGAGAATTGCAAAGTTTCATGTAATAGGTGTGTGCACCATCTCGCTCATCTTTACCTTGCCGTATTCCCTCTATATGGATAATCCATAATACTAAGATAAAAAGCAGCATTTTTTTTCTCTCTTTTAAATACATGTATATACATATCCTTACTCAAACTTCTCAGAATTGGACAGAATACTCTAAATATCATAAACAACTGTATTATAGATTATTACTACTCTGTGCTTAAACTGAATACTTTGAAAACATTAAATGCAATTCAGGGTTAACTATTGCATGGATAATTTTCCTAGTGAATGCCCAGTGAATATTATCTATCTTCATTAAAGTCTCCCGAGCAATATTGCAGAAGGGTATTAACATCACCCCCTTAAATAAACACCTCCAAAATATCAATTCCCCACCACAATTTGTTCTAGACCAATTTTTACAATTCCCCAACATGCAACACAAACAAATTTATTTTCCCTCTAAGATTCTGGTTCTCACTTACCAATTCCCTTTTTCGTATTCAGTAAATAAACACTCACTAAATCCACACAGATTAAGGAGAATAAGTGACTGTGCTATAGATAAGTTTGTGTGGATGTGAACATGTTTTAGAGAATACCCTGAGATCTGTAACTCGCCACAGACATTGGATTAAACCTGTGACTCTCTGAGCAATGGTTTTATGAACCAAGCCATCGAGAAAGCAGAAACAGTTTTTGATGATAGCTGCAAGTATATCTGTCAACCACAAACAATTACAAAAAATTGACCCGCAGAGGCAGAAAACTGGAAGCAAACACAGCAACCGGCTGTGACAAAGTAAAGGGAGCTTCACTCTGCTGGGACTGAAAATGTGCTTAACAACCTGATTTGCTATGTTAATTGTGATTTCCATTTTTTTACTTCCAGTTGAAGAATATTGGGTTTGTTTGCAAGTCGACAATTTTTTTCAGCATTCACACATTGGGTGCGAAAGATAAAAGTTATCTGGTTCCCCAGCAATGTTCTTCACAAAACAAACAAGATAAAAATAAAAAGTATAAAGCTTTTTATAAAAAATAAAAATGTAAAGTTTAAAAATTGGTGAGATAGTAGGAACATCTCTTCTCTGGGATGGAAGAGACCAAAAGCTTCCTAAACGATGCTAAACAAAAGCCTCACTTCCTCTGAAATCTCCTTAACCACTATCCTCCCGATTACACACTCCTCTTCTGAGTCTGGTCTCCTATTCGCTCCTCATTCTCTTTGGCCCACATTAATACTCAAGCCTTCAGCCACTAAGCTCTGGAAGTCTCTCAAAGTATCTTTGCATAGCGTCTTCTCTCCCTGCTTTCAAAACCCTCAAACATCTCTCCTTTCCTTGGTGATCCCCATCGTCATTGTGAAGCAGTTTAAGACATCAAATTTCATGAAAGGCTGCAAGCACAAGTAGTTGTAGACATTTATTGCTGTAATTAAAGTATTCCACATGCATAACGCTTAGTTAGAGCAAAATAATAATAATCCATGCATTTGATACAGCGCCTTATTTAAGGGAAACAATCAACTACAAAGCATAAACTGAAAGGCCTTTTGTGATACATATGTATATACACTTGATTAGTTTATATATTTGTGGTTTCTTCGTGGAAGAACTCCGACATTTAAACTGAACTATTTGTAAAATAGCAGAAGTACATTTCGGGGATGCTCGTTTGTGACCTACTCCCTTGTACAATCACTGCCAAAACATTCTTGTAAACGTGGATTATCAGTTCTAATATCTTTTTGCCAACATACACAGTACATTCGTCTTATTTAAGTCTTACTTCCCAATGTTAGTTGCTGCACTAATAAAAAAACATCGAATCAGTGATAAAATTGCAAAAAGCAGCGGTCTGCCAGCTGGAAACACTACAACCAACACAAAATCAGTAAAGGAACAAAACCAAAGCATAGGGGAAAAAAATGGAGAAGCAAAACGAATGAAGGACAACAACAAAAGTTAAATGCGTATGTGAACAATGCTGAGAAATAAAAATTAGGTTTACACGGACATTATTTAAATAGCTGTCAAAATCTCATGATGAGGAGTTAGTACGCACAGGCTCCTAAATGTTATTAGAAACAAAAAAGGAACCAAGACTGGATGTGAAGTTATTTTTAAAAATCCCATCATTTTAAACTAACACTCATTTTGCTTTTTGTTTCCTTGCATACATCCAATGTAGAGTGGTACTCTTAACCCTCAAAGCACTATATTCACGTGATCTCAAAAACTTTCTGTTTCAAAAACCAACTTCCCTGATGCTTCCCAATACCTTAAATTCCCAAGAGAGAGAATCATCTAATTTGCTCGAATTAGTACCTTCTCTGGGACAATATCATTCCCATGTTTAGCTGAGGAGACTACATGCAATGCAAATGTCTGACTAATTCAATAGTCAGATGACAGATAGTTAAAGAACTGGAGCAAAATCTACCAAACCAATATTTTGTTATTAAGGTGATAAATCAGTGCTTCCAAACACATTTTGAGTCAGTCACATCATAACAGCCTCCAACAGACAGTTGGATGGATGGCAGGTCACCATTCAAACCCTGGTGACTTTGTGATCAAGCAATTTTAAATTACTGAGGTGAGAAATCAAGATTTCAGAAGCAATTTATAAACGTCCAACGTCAACAGGCAATTCCAGACCTGCTCATTTTCAAAAAGAACCTGGAATCCATCTCTCCGTGGAAGGTTTTATATTGGTTCATTTATATTCTATATTTGGTGGAAAATTTTAGCAGCTCACTGCCTGCGACTGGATTCTGAAGCAGTATGATCACACAGACTGCAGTAGAAACGCAAAAGATGCAAGTCACACCCTTTATTCCCTTCCTCCCCTGCAGTGAATTCAAATAAAATAATAATTTGGTTATTACTCAATACATGACTGTTTGTGGGACACCGCTGTGCGCAATCGGCTGCCGTGTTTCACCCACAAAATATTCAGTTAATTCACTTTATACAACAGTATATTCTGTGAAGCGCTTTGAGACGTCTCGAAGACATGATAAAGCACTATATCAAAATATAAGGATTATTATTATTATTAGTTCGTCAATAGCATACCTGCCAACTCCCCGTAGACTATGAGTTTTTAGGTGCATCTATGCGTCTACTGGAAAAGTGCAAGAGTCTACAGGGAGCAGAGATCATCCTCGCTTTTAAATATGCAGCTTTGATGATGCCCTTGTCTAAACCAATCAGTGTCAAGCTGTGGGCATCAAGAGGGCTGGTGGGAGTTTGAAAACACCGGGTGGATTTTTAGTGCATAGAATGGGTTAGTGTGAGAAATACTTTCCATCTGAAACAAGCATGAGTGCATTCAATTAAACATAAAGTATTTATGTGTTCTAATAATAATAATCCTTGCATTGGATGTAGCGCCTTTTCTGGTTGGTGATACTGAAGCGCTTCACAGAACATATTGTAAAGTGAATTTATTGTGTATTTTGTGGGCAATAAGTGGCAGGCAATTACAATTGTGGATTGAGTGAAAAAAATGGAGGGATTATTACCCCCATTTTTAGGTCACAAAATTTGCTTGAAATATATGCTATGGAAAATCCGCTTTTTACTTCTGAGAGTTTTTTTTGGAGGGGGACATTAAACCAGGTTAAAATTTCTGCCGCTAAAAATCTATCACTTTTTTTAAACAAATCTACAGATTTTTTTGTTGAACATCTACTGTATTTTCTTCTGCAAGATTGGCAACTATGCAATAGTCTTGTTGAACCACTCAGAAACTTTCAATTGACCTTTATTTAATATTATTTAATATTTTTGAAAAAGAATCATGCCCTCAGATTTAATAACATTAAAAAGCAATGCCAATTTCAACATTCTGCACATGTCCAAAACCCTGAATTCAGGTGTTTGGTATCTAACAGCTACTGTGCAATGTAAAGCAGGGCAGAAAAGCTGATTTATATTTCCCAATCTACATTTCTACACAGTTGTCAACACAGCAGACTAGTTAAATACAAGTAACTTTTTTAACATAGGGTATTCATCTCGATTTTGTGTTCAAATCTTCAATGTTAAAATTCTTGTGGACTAAATTACACAATGGCATCCTAACATTTGGATTTGTTTGCTTAAAAAAACTACACCATCAATTTTGAAGGCTTCCCTTTAAGTTTGGACTTCAGTGCCAATTCCAAAGTTGAATTAAAAATGTACCATCTGGTTGTTATTATGGAGTGAAGAATTTATATTTGTTCCTATATTTTGTTTCCATTCATTGAAGAGAATTAATTAAACACAAGAGAGAAATGTGTACTTTGTAGGATTTTACTCAGGAACTACCACTACTTTCATTGCCAAGACAAGTAATATATTCAAGTGAAAAATAACATAAAAGAGTGAAATTATTTCATGGTAGCCAATCTTACAATAGGTTTCAGAATTACATTTTATGACACTCATGCTCATGGAGACATAACAGTTAAAATAAAAATTATTTCCATTTCCCCAGTGGCTCATTGACGAGAACAAAGTCAAACCAGATAGACCTAGAAGTCGATAAGTTTATTTGCTTGTCCTCCCGAGGTGAAAGGCATATAAATACATTTAAATTGTATATTATTGATCTATTATGAGTCAGCATATGTTAGCTGATATAACAATTGTGACAATACTGGGTAAGTATTCAAAAATGTTTTATACTACATAATTCCTGGCCTGGTTATGCTCTTCCGAGTCCTGACAAAGAACCAGGCTAGCTGGTCTGTTGTAAGTAGTTCCCTGCAGTACTGTTGACCGTCCTGGCTCAGGAACCAGGCAAGATCCTCACAAACAATTGATTCAATTTGGCCATTAAATTGCCAAGCGCCTTGGGACTTCCTCCCGATATGAAAGGTGCGACATAAATGTAAATTTGTATTGTATTTTAAGTCACCAGTTGGTCAGTCCAAAAGAGGAAAGGGGGAAATCACTGGCTACTTATATCTAAGAAAACATATACCCCTTCTAAAAAGTCAAAGAATTATATTTCTGTGGAGACAGACATGATCTAATTAAATGACAGAACAGGCTCAAAGGGCTGAATGGCCTCCTCCTGTTTCTATGTTTTTATGTAACATTCATGCAGACTATTCACTGTAAACTACAAGAATTACATTATTTAGCAATTTCAGCAAAGTAATTTGGGATTAATGTACTGCGAACTAGCAATTACAATGCCTGTCCCCTTCTCCCAAAACAAAATCAGGTATATTACATGCTCACAGGAACTCAGCGAATGTTTCACACCTCATGAGAGATGCAATAGTTGCAGTGAGTCAATAATGAAACAGTTGGAAGATGTATAAAATCTACAAATGGGTCACATTGCAAACAAGAAAGCAAGTGTATAAGTAGCATGAATAGTGTATTAAGAAGATTGCACGGAATTCATTTGACACAATCTCTCATGCCCAATACTGTGACAAGTACAAGAACAACAACAACAATTTATATATTGCCCCTCCCAGAGCACGACGTCCAGCTGGGTGACCGTAGGTATAGTCGAAGAGGAAGGTCCTCAGGCACCACCTGACGATAGGGAAGGAAGGGGCAAGGTGTAAGGGTAGAGGAAGTGTTCCAGAGTTTCGGGGCTTAATGGCTGAAAGTACAGAACGGAGGGCATGAGGGACGTGCAGAAGGCCGGAGCCAGTCAAGCGGAGGCAGCAGGTGATGGGTTGGTGGGTAAGCAAGTCAGAGAGGTAGAGAGTTGCTAGGGCATAATGGGATTTGAAAACGAGTATGAGGATCTTGAAATCTATGTAAATAGTATGTAATAAACAGGTAGAATGCTGAGATTCTAATACAAATCAACTACAGGTTTTACTCCATTTTTACTCAATTAACAACTTGCACTTACATTGTGCCATTCATTTTGCTTAATGTACTCACAAGGGCAGGACTGGGCACTAAATGAAAGAGGTATGGGAGGGTGGAAAGTGACAGTCAAAGAGGTATGTTTTTTAGTTGGGAATTAAAGACAGCTAAAGAGGGGTGAGAAACGGTAGAGGGAGGGTTTTCCGGAGGTTACAAGTCGCTGAACTTGAGCAGAGTACTCAAATCTAAGGCAGCTCCATTCCTGAGATTTTAGAAATTTGGAAAAAAGGGCAAAGGAAATTTATGATGCATCCTTTTTAATTCACAGAAAACCTCCCTCATCCTCATTTCCAACTCCAAATGTGAAGATATTATATTTCTGGTACCCAAAAATCAATAAGATGCGCTCAGCTGCCTCATCCATGTTTTCCTACATTTCTGCCTCCACCCAAGACTCCCAGACCAGCAGTATCCACACTATCATCAATGAACTAGATAAACCAATTCAGCCATTTAAAACAGTTATTGCAGTTCCACCCATGACAAGGCTGAACAAATTTATTTTTACTGTTTTGAAAAGACATTTACAGTATCACTATGTGATCATCACCTTAATCCGCTGCTAATTCACCTATACAGTATTCTTCAGAAGTAAATGATTCGTGCTCCTTCCATTCAGTGATAGAAAGAAATGCACCATAGCCAAATTGGAATATTTTCTTATACATCTTACACAGAATAATTTGCAGCAACTAAGCAATTACTACTGCAACAGATTACAGGCAATATTTAAATAAATCAGATAGCTTATCCCCCACCACCCACAGCAAAATTACGTACATCAGGGAAAGATACCAATCTCTTTAAATTGGTTCGGTTATATCCAGTGACATTAGATATTCCCTAAATCATTACAGCAAAATGAAATTGCTGTGGAATAATAATGGAATTGCTTAACTTCTATGTGTCCTGTCATTTCAATTCTATCAAGATGTAAAATACGCGGAGAATTAAATACCTTATACCCATCTTGCCTCATCATCCCCATTGGCAATTTCAGGCTAGGAAGTTTTTTACACATGTAATAAAATAAAGCCCATACATGGAAAAGTACATTAGCGCAGTATAAAAAAGCTGAATAAAACTTATCTCACTAAACACAATCCTCAGTACAGATGTAATCTTCTTCTCATTGTCTCAGCACCATTCTTTTAACTTTTGAATCTTAAGTTAATGTCTTTATAAAATGGTTGATGTATCTCTTTAATGAAAGACCCTGACTTACAAATGGTTGACATAGTTGACTGACAAAACTCTATTGGCAGTTTTTCTCCACCACATTTCATTTACAATGATAGAACTGCAGTAGTAGCCATCAACATGAGAGAGAATAATATGGCTGCTGGTTGATAGCTCCTTCAAACTGCCCCATCGAGTTCTTGAGCAGTTTTGAAGAGCACCACTTTATATCTACCTTTATCACCCTACCTCTGAGACCTTCTGCAACTCCAGCAACCCCATGTTTCCCTCCTCTCAGCGAACACTGGCCTGCTTAAGATCCTCTGCCTGATGCATCCCACCATTGGCAGGCAAGCTTTCTGCCCCACTCTCTGGAATTCCATCACACAATCTCTCTGACTTACCTCCTCCCTCCCCACTTTTAAAGCTGCCTTAAGACTTGCTTCTTTGATCATACTTTTAGTCATCTCCCCTTCATAAATTGTATTGCATCTAAGTTTCTCTTGACATACTTAACCAAAACAGCCTAAAATACGATGGAGGAGGGGGAGGGGAGCAAAACTCTATAGACCTCTACACATACAGAAGGCTCATTGTATCTTCTGTTGGCTCTTTTAAAATCAATCCTTTCAGTCCCATTTAACTGCAATCACACCCATCACGCCACCCCCCACCAACCCCACCCCCTTCCCCAACGCATACAATTTACTCCAGTTTAGGTATTTACCTAGTTCCCTCTTGAAAGCAAATATGCATTCTGCCTCAACTATCATTCTCAGTAGGGCATTCCATATCCAAACCATTATGTGTGAAAAAAAGTTTTCCTAACCTCCTTATTTGTTTTTTTGCAAACTTAAATTGATGCCCTCTAGTGGCTGACTCATTGATTGGTAGAAATAATTTCTCCCTATAGACTTTATTAAAACCTCTCATAATTTTAAAGACCTCTATCAGGTCATCCCTAACTTTTTTTCCAACAGAATGCATCCCACTTCCTCCCATCTCTGTTCATATGTACAAACAGTGCATCATAGTACAGTATGTACTACAATAACATTTATTTAGCACCCTTCATATGGGGCACTAAATCTTGGAGTGCTTAACAGTGGCAGAGCTTAACGCTAAGCCGAGCAGAGAGGGGAGGTGACCATTGGCACGGTCAACGATGTGATGTAAAGACAGGCAAGGATGGGGCAAACTGGAGGGATTAAAACAGGAAGTCGCAGAGTTTCAGAAATACTGGATGAAAGCACAGCCGATAATAATAATAATAATCCTTGCATTTGATATAGCGCTTTTCACGTCTTCTAGATGTCCCAAAGCGCTTCACAGAATATACTGTAAAGTGAATTAATTGTATATTTGTGGGCGAACGCGGCAGCCAATTGCACACAGCAATGTCCCACAAACAGTCGTGGATTGAAAATGACCAATTTATTATTGTTTTGTTCTTTTGGGGGGATTATTATTAGGCGTATGGAGTAAGGAAACTTGCCCAAGGTTTCGCCCTGCCTGGAATTGAACTCAGATCTCTCATTTGCAAAGCGAGTGCTCTAACCACTGAGCTACAGGATGATGGTAGAGGGGAGGGAACAAGAAATGTGTTGAAGGCTGGAGTCAGCTGAGCAAACAGTAATGGATTGTGGTATGAGGTCAGAGAGGTGGGGAGGTGTAGGGAATGAATTAATTTGTAAGCATGTGTGAAGATCTTGAAAGTGGCAATAGAAAGCCAGCAAAGCTTGGCAAGAAATGGAGTAATGGAGGTGCAAATTGTAGTATGAATGTAATATTGGCAACAGACTTCTGGATCAGTTGGATTTTGTGAGTAGTGGAGCTGAGAAGACTGCCAAGGAGGGCATTGGAAAAATCGACACAGGAAGTGATGAATATGTGAATGAGCACATCGGCTTGGGTGTGAGGTATTGTCAGAGGTGAGCAATGTGGTGGAGGTGGAGGAAAGTGGTCCTGGTCGGGTACCGGAGGTGAGGTGGAAACATAGAAACAGGAGTAGGTTATTCAAGCCCTCAAGCCTGTTCCGCCAGTTTATAAGATCATGGACGATCTGTACTTTAAGTCCAGTTACCCACCCTTGCCCCATATCCCTTAATACCCTGACCTAACAAATAACCTACCTCTGTCTTGAAAATGTGAATGGATCCAGGTAGGATGACACCAGGGAATCTAACCTGATGCTACAGCTGGAGGCTGCATTTTGCATGTCCATGTGCAGGGGCACTGACTGTTACCTTCATATAACATAGACTGGAATCTTTTGGATCCAATAACAACTTTATAGCGGGGTTCCCCTGTATTGAACTTAATTTTTAAAATTTAAATGCTATAGCTTTTGGTTGTTGAATTAACGTAATCTGAACCATGTCTGCTAAAAAAAAATAAGGACAGGACTTGATTTATTTTTGTTACCATTGTTCAACAATTCAAGGTTTGCATAATCTCAAAGAAAAATTCAAGTAGTACTGTCCTTCAACAAGCAACACACCCAAGCCATTATTGTTGTACAAGCCACTAATTTTATTCCATCAGTCATTGTCTAGCTCTGACAAAAAATTACACAATATTATCTTTCTCTTTCACAAATCTGTTGCCTTCCCCACTGCAGTTATCATGTTGATCACAATAAAGGAGAAAAAAACTCAGTCTAAATACTTAGTATGCAAAGTACTTGGCCACAGATACATTCCATATGTTTTTTTTCCTCTATCTCATACACTTGGCCACAACAGGGTATTTTGAAGAGGCCTTCCTTAGAGCCTGGAAGATATCCATTCCTGATAATCTGGAGCAATCTTATGTTTCCGCAATCCATTTGCTGCCAAGAATTTGCACAACACAGTTGATGGGAACTAGATTTACAGATGAAAAAAATGGCACAGAAATGGTGCTAGGATCGTAGCCCAAATGGGTGGCTTATAAATTGATCTATTGGCCTAATGAGGAAAGGCAACACTACTAAGTCACAAAGTCTAAGAAGGTCGCAGGTTTGTACTAAATTAGTTGATCAAAGCCAAGGTGATAATAGGATCCAGAATACTGGCCTCAACGCAAGGGGTTAGAGAAAGAAAAATGAGCCCAAGTCCTGAGGCTGATTATTATCTGACAACAGATCTGTGAAAGAGAAAGATAATTTTGTGGAGTCCTGTAGCTTAGTGGTTAGATCACTCGCCTTGCAAGCAAGACAACTGGGTTCAATTCCAGGCAGGGTGAAACGTTGGGCAAATTTCCTTACTCCACACGCCTAATAATAATCCCTCCAAAACAAAACAATAATAAATTGGTCATTTTCAATCCACAACTGTTTGTGGGTCACTGCTGTGCGCAATTGGCTGCCACGTTTCGCCGACAAATATACGGTCAATTCACTTTACAGCATATTCTTTGAAGTGCTTTGAGACGTCTAGAAGACATGGAAAGCGCTATAGCAAGGATTATTATTATTTATTATTATTATCCAGCAGGTGGCTGGAGATTCGCAGGTGTGAACAACAGCAGAGTGTTGGATCATGCTGAACTGTGATTCTGCCACAATAGATCACCTGTGAACACTTGCAATCAAGATTAATTCATAAAAAATGATGAAGTACTGTACTAGCGAGCAACCAAAGGCCATGAAACCAGTCAGAATATAGATCATAGAATCATAGAATTGTACAGCATAAAAAGAGGACATTTGGCCCATCAAGTCTGTGCCGGCTCTTTGAATAGAGCAATTAATGTCAATCCCACTCCCAGCCCTTTCCCCATAACCCTGCAAACCCGTCCCCCTCAAATATCCATCTACCGCGTTTTTAAAAGTAGTTATCTAATCAGCCTCGACCACCCTTTCAGGCAATGCGTTCCAGATTCGAACAAATCGCTGCGTGAAAACATTTCTTCTCACCTCCCCTCTGCTTCTTTTAGAAACTATTTTGAATTTGTGACCTCGAGTCACCAACACACCCACCAGTGGAAACAGTTTTTCCCTTTCCAACCTATTAAATCCCCTCATGATTTAGAAGACCTTTATTAGGTCTCCTCGTAACCTTCTCTGCTCCAATGAGAATAATCCCAGCCTCTCCAGCCTTTCCTCATAATCAAGGTCCCTCATTCCTGGTACCATCCTCGTAAATCTCCTCTGCACTCTTTCCAATGCCTTAACATCCTTCCTATAGTGTGGTGCCCAGAACTGGGCACAGTATTCTAACTGAGGCCTAACCAGTGTTTTATACAGATCAATCATAACCTCCTGACTCTTGTACTCTATGCCCCTATTTATAAAGCCTAGAATCCCATTTGCCCTTTTTACAGCCTTATCTACCTGTCCTGCCACCTTCAAGGATTCATTTACCTGCACCCCCAGGTCTCTCTGTTCTTTTACCCCCCTTAAGATTGTATTACCAGCCTGTATTGCCTCCCCTCATTCTTTCTACCAAAATGCATTACTTCGCATTTCTCTACATTGAAATTCATCTGCCATGTGTCTGCCCATTTTACCATTCTGTCTACGTCTTCCTGAGTTGGCTACTATCCTTCTCACTGTTTACCACCCTACCTAACTTTGTGTCGTCCGCAAACTTGGAAATGGTGCTTGCTATACCCAAGTCCAGATCATTTATGTATATTAAGAAGAGCAGTGGTCCTAATACCAATCCCTGGGGGACACCACTGTACACTTCCCTCCAGTCAGAAAAGCAGCCGTTCACCACAACTCTCTGCTTTCTGTCTCCCAGCCAGTTCTGGATCCATGCTGCCACTGTCCCTTTTATACCATGGGCTTCTATCTTTCTTACAAGTCTTTCATGTGGCACTTTGTCAAATGCCTTTTGAAAGTCCATATAAACTACATCAACTGCACTACCTTTATCCACCCTCTCCATTACCTCATCGAAAAATTCTATTAGATTTGTTAGACAAGATTTGCCTTTAACAAATCCGTTCTGGCTGTCCCTAATTAATCCATATTCTTCTAAGTGAAGATTTATTCTGTCCCGGATTATAGTCTCCAGGAGTTTCCCCACTACTGATGTTAGGCTGACTGGCCTGTAGTTCCCAGGTTTGTCCTTCTGTCCCTTTTTGTACAGGGGAGTCACATTGGCCACTCTCCAGTTCTCTGGCACCACTCCTGTGTCCAACGAAGATTGAAAAATTGTAGCCAAAGCCTCCGCTATTTGTACCCGTGCCTCCCATAGTAACCTTGGTTGCATTCCGTCCGGACCAGACGACTTATCTACCTTCAGCGCAATCAACCTTTTCAGTACTTCCTCTTTGTTTATACTTATCCTATCCATTTCCTCTACCCTCTCCTCCGATACTGTGGCATTTGGTGCATCCACTTCTTTTGTGAAGACAGATGCAAAGTACTCATTTAGCACATCAGCCATGCCCTCTGCCTCCACAAGATTTCCCCCTTGGTCCTTAATTGGCCCCACCCTACCTTTGACTAACCTTTTTTCCTTGAATTGTTTGCAAAATATTTTAGAATTCCCTTTAATGTTACCCGCTAACCTTTTTTCGTATAATCTTTTTGCCCCTCTTATTTCCTTTTTCAAACCTCTTCTGCACTTCCTATATTCGATTTGGTTGTCTTCTGTATCTTTGGTTTGACAATTGACATAGGCCTCCTTTTTCTGCTTCATTCTAGATACAATTACCTTTGTCATCCAGGGAGGTTTGGACGCCCTAGTTTTCCCTTTTGTGGGAATGTATTTATTTTGTTCCCGAGCTATCTCACCCTTGAAGACTTCCCACTGCTATTTAGTTATTTTACCTGCCAATCTTTTTTTCCAGTCCACCTTAGCTAGGTCCCTTTTTAGCTCACTGAAATTTGCCCTCTTCCAGTTGAATATCTTTACCTTAGATGGTTCCTTGTCTCTTTCCATATGCACTTTGAATCTAATGATGTTATGATCACTATTATCCAGATGCTCTCCCACTGAAACCTGCTCCACTTGTCCTACTTCATTCCCCAGAACTAGATCTAGCACTGCTTCCTTCCTTGTTGGGCTGGAAACGTACTGATCAAGAAAGTTGTCCTGTATGCATTTTAGGAATATTTCCCCCTCCTTGCCCTTTGTGCTGTTGTTTTGCCAGTCTATGTTGGGATAATTAAAGTCCCCCATTATCACGACTCTATTGGCCTTGCATTTGTCCGAGATCTGCTTGCAGATCTGCTCATCTATTTCCTTCCCACTATTGAGTGATCTATAGTGTACCCCTACCAGCGTAACAGCTCCTTTTTTGTTCCTTAACTCTAACCAGATAGATTCCGTTTTGGGGCCCTCCAGCACCTCGACCCTTTCCACGGCTATAACCGTATCTTTGACGAACATTGCCACACACCCTCCTTTTTTTCCTGCCCTATCTCTTCTGAATACATTATAGCCAGGAATATTCAGCTCCCATTCCTGTCCTTGCTTGAGCCAAGTCTCTGTTACTGCTACTACATTGTATCCCACTATGACCACTTGAGCCTGCAGCTCACCAGTCTTGTTTAGCCACATGCACTCCAAGACTGACTTAACCTGTTCTGCACTTCCCCCCTGTTTTATTTCTCCATTTTCTAGCTCTTCGTTTTTTGCATTCCCTTCCCCCCTCAAAGCTAGTTTAAACCCTCCCCAACAGCATTAGATAGCCTGCCTGCAAGCACATTTGCCCCAGCCTTGTTTATGATACAGGTCCCACCTGCCCCAGAAATGGTCCCAGTGATCCAGAAAATATGACAAGAGAGATTCAGATGAACAATTCAGCCCATGTAGTTTAATCCTTACAGAATACCATCTACTTACCTCCCATTACAACATGAAGCTGTTTAACTGACTCCAGAGTCCTGGCCTCAACCACCCTCGTTAATTAGCCTCTGGATAAAGAAGCTAGGACTTAGGAAGGTTTGACTACATTTTTGGTCATGTTTCCTGCTATCTCAAAGGGGGGGGGGGGTTGTGAGATGGGCCTTGAACAACCAAAACTTGCATTTATAAAGCGACCAATACTCCACGCGGGACAATCTCAGAGCGCTTAACAATGAGAGTTTAGTGTCGAGCCAGAAAGGGAGGTGACCAAAGGCACAGTCAAAACGTAGTCTTCAGGTGTGATATGAAGATGGGCAGGGGGAGAAAGGCAGACGGATTGAGTTCCAGAAGGATGGGGGCAGTGGCTGAAACCATGGCCGCCAAAGATGGAGTGGAGTTGAGGGTTGTGCAGCAGACCCGAGCCAGCTGAGCGAAGGGATCAAGTAGAGGAGTGGGGTCAGAGCTAGTCAGAGATAGGGAGATGCTACGGCATTAAATGATTTGTAGGTGAGCGTAAGGATTTTGAAATTGATATTTTATGTGACAGGGAGCCAGGGAAGCTTGGCAAGGCCTGGGATGAATAAATGTGGAATTTTGAATTAACTGGACTTTGTGAATGGTGAAGCAGGGAAAATGGGCAAGGAGTGCAGAGGGAACAGTAGGAGAGACCCGGGATAGAGTTCCAGAAAATGGGGGCAAAAAGGCTAAAAGCCCACCTGATGGTGTGGCGGATAGGGTGGAGGACATGATACAGGCCAGCAGTTGCTGAGTGAAAGTTGCAGCCAGGTCATTATGATTAAAGGAGGTTGTCGAGGTAGGGTTGAATGAGTCCGTGAAGGTGAGAACGAGGATCATGAATTTGATCTGCTAAGGTATTGGTTTCCAAACTGGGGCCCGCGGAGCCTTGGGGGAGACTGTGAGATGATTTCAAGGGGTCTGGGAAGCCAGGAAACAAACCGGGGACGACAGGAAGTGGAAAAGTTACGGAATCCTAGTTAGAGAATATGGAAACCTGTGCAGCCCAAGCAAACAACGAAAAAGGCCTGTTCTGATGGTTCTAGGGTAAGGTATTTCAGTTCTTATATGGTGCTGAATAACAGTGATGGGCAACTGGAGTTCCCAGAGCACCAGGTAGAGTAGATCATTCAACAGAGGACAGAGCTGGGTCTTTGGCTAAGCCCCCAATAAATACCCTCAGAGAAGGCAGGACTCACTGAGCTCTGATCGACTCTAAAATCATTACAACCACTTCTCAGCCCAAATGCAGTCTCACAGAACAGACTGTACAATTATAATAAAAAAAACCTTGCATTTGATATAGTGCTTTTCACGTCTTCTCGACGTCTCAAAGCGCTTCACAGAATAGACTGTAAAGTGAATTGACTGTATATTTGTGGGTGAAACGCGGCAGCCAATTGTGCACAGCAGTGTCCCACAAACAGTCATGGATTGAAGTGACCAAGTTATTATTTTTTTTCTTGAGGGATTATTATGTGGAGTCCTGTAGCTCAGTGGTTAGAGCACTCGCTTTGCAAGTGAGAGACCTGAGTTCAATTCCAGGCAGGGCGAAACCTTGGGCAAGTTTCCTTACTCCACATGCCTAATAATAATCCCTCCAAAAAAACAAAACAATAATAAATTGGTCATTTTCAATCTACGACTGTTTGTGGGACATTGCTGTGCGCAATTGGCTGCCGCGTTCGCCCAAAAATATACAGTCAATTCACTTTACAGTGTGTTCTGTGAAGCGCTTTGGGACGTCCTCCCGACGTGAAAAGCGCTATATCAAATGCAAGGATTATTATTATTATTATTATTATTATTATCAGGCATATGGAGTAAGGAAACTTGCCCAAGGTTTTGCCCTGCCGGGAATCGAACACAGGTCTCTCGCTTGTGAGGCGAGTGCTCTAACCACTGAGCTACAGGACTCCACAATTGGCACAATCGCACAATTCTATTGAGCAACTGTGAAACAACATCAATCTGCGGCAGAGCCAGCGGGCTCTCAGCCCTCCCAGAGGCCATGCCTCACTGTCCCGTAAGAAGCCCCCGCAGTCTCGAGTGGGGACCCTTAATCAGGTGCCTAATGTCATGGGGGGCCTTAATGATGTCCCAAGAGGGCCAGCGCCTTGGGACATCCTCCTGACATCTTTCATGTTGGGGAAATGTCCAAAGGCACCCGACAGTCCTGTCCTAGTACCCACGCTGGGGATGGGAGTCAAGATGAATGGGTGGGAGGGGAAAGAAGAATGAAGTCAAAGAGGAAGGTCTTGAGATGGATCTTGAAAGAGGTGAGGGAGATGGCAGGTGAGAGGAATGCAGGATGCAGTTCCACATAGTGGAGATGGTCTCCTCTCTCATCAACATGAGAAAAAAATATCCATTCAAAACTACTTGCCCAGAAGTTACCAGCAGTTAAAATAAAATGTAAGCAGCTCTGGGCTCCATCTGACCATCAGCAAGTGTACCACTGAAATCATAGCAACTCGGATCTAGTAATTGTCTTTGGAATACATTTTAGCCATGTTTAACTCGGACAGTTTTCACTGAGATTTCAAAATATAAAAGCAAGCATTTGACATTTTTCCACTTATCTGTCGTTCTGCTCAATCCCCCTCACCGCCTCATTTCTCCTCTTCTACTTAGTACTTCTGTGTTTCCCCAGATATTTCCCATGTGGCTTTCTATATGCAGTTTAAGTCTTTAGCATTGCAAAACTTCAGTGGCAAAAGGCATACTGATTTCATAACAGAAATACATGAAAATGGAACAGGTTGCTTATTTGACTCCTGGAATATTTTGTACGCTATATGCCAATTGTGGAAGATAGGTTACAAAGTAAAGAGGATTCAACATTTTCCTGTGAGGTATTCTCTACATAAAATCCATTTCTGCCTTGAAAGTTTGAAAATTAAATTGCAAAGGTGTAATTTGACATCATATACAAACATTTGCTTGTTGCAAACTGTTTGATTTTGGAAATTCAAAAAAACCTTCAGTGAATGAAAAGCATAACGAGCAATAGCATAAAAACCTTTGTGTTTTCTGAAATGGAACAACAAAAACTTGCATTTATGTAGGATAAAATCTCAGAACATTGAAAGGTGGTGGGGTTGGATGTCAGTCAAAAGAGAAGTAGGCGGGGAGGTGACCATAGGTGTGATCAAAGAGGTAGGTTTTCAGGTAATGATAGATAAAAAGGAGGAGAGGTGAAAAGCAGGGAATTCCAGAGATTAGGGGCAGTGTGGCTAAAGGTTTGAAGAGCAGGGTGGAGGTTAGGGGGCAGGATCATGCAACAGACCTGTAGAGCTTAGTAAACGGGCAGAGAAGTGGAATACGAGCAAATAGAGAGGGAGGGAGTTGCTAGGACGTGGAGGCACTCGTATATGAGGTTGACCCATTCGGAGCTGGAGAGACTGGCAAGGTTTGGGGGGTTGGGCCTGCAATGGAAGTCTGGAAATACAGCAACACAAAAGCATTCACAAATAGTTGTTGTACTCCTTTAACCCTATCTCTCCCTCCTCCCTCACCGCGACTGTTCGTAAACTCAAACTCACCACCTGCTCCCTCGATCCCATCTCCACTTCTCTCCTCATCCCCCAGCTCCACCTTCTGGCCCCTCTCTTGTCCGACATCACCAACCTCTCCTTGTCCACCGGTTCAGTTCCCATCCCCCTAAAAAGAGCTGTCATCACCCCAATCTTGAAAAAAACCTTCCCTGGACCCATCCCTCCTCTCCAGCTACTGCCCCATCTCTAACTTCCCATTCCTCTCCAGGGTCCTGTAACGAATCGTTGCGTCCCAGGTCCGCTCCTTTCTTTCTTTTTATTCCCTCTTTGAACCCTTCCAATCCAGCTTCCGCACTGCTCATAGCTCGGAAACAGCCCTGGTCAGTGTCACTAATGACATTCTGAACATCTGTGATCAGGGCTCCCTCTGCCTCCTTGTCCCCCTCGACCTCTCTGCCGCCTTCGACACTGTCAACCACTCCATACTCATACACCGCCTCTCCTGTTTACTTAATCTTCACGACCTGCCCTTGCCTGGTTCTATTCCAATCTCTCTCAACGTCTCCACTTTGTTGCCTCTGATGGTTTCTCCTCCAGCCCCCGCACTGTCACGTCTGGCGTCCCCCAGGGCTCTGTCCTTGGCCCTCTCTTCTTTAATATCTACATGTTCCCCTTTAGTGACATCATCTGCAGACATAGGGTCAACTTCCATATGAATGCGGATGACACCCAACTCTATCTTTCTGCCTCCACCTTCAACTCCAGGACCACTGCTGTCCTGACAGACTGTCTGTCGGACATCAAGTCCAGGATGAGGGCAAATTTCCTACAGTTGAATGTGAACAAGACTGAGGCCCTCCTGATTGGCTCACACCAGCGCCTCAGCACCTCAGGCTCTGGCAACATCAACCTCCATGGTTGCTCACTGCAACTCACCAGCCAGTCAGGAACCTGGGTGTCTTGTTCAACCCTCAACTGTCTTTTCTTCCCCACATCCAAGCCATGACTCGCTCTGCCTTCCCTCACCTCCGTAACATCACCCGACTCCGCCACTATCTCACCCCTCAGGCCGCTGAAACTCTTGTTCATGCCTTCATCACCTCCAGGCTCAACTATGCAAACTCCCTGCTTGTCAGCCTTCCCAACTCCTCCCTCCACAGGCTGCAGATAATCCAGAACTCTGCAGCCCGTGTCCTCTCCCACACCAAACTCCGTGACCCCATCTCCCCCATTCTTGCCCGACTCCATTGGCTCCTTATCCTTCAGAGGATCCAGTTCAAGATCCTGGTCCTCACCTACAAGCCCTCTATGGCCTCTCCCCACCCTACCTCTGTGACCTCCTAACCCCCTACCAACCTGCCCGTTCCCTCCGCTCAGCCGGCTCTGGCCTGCTCCACGTTCCCCAACCCACCCGCCCCACCATTGGCGGGAGAGCCTTCAGCCACTCTGCCCCCAATCTCTAGAATTCCGTCCCGCAATCACTCCGCCTCACTCCCTCCTTAGCCTCCTTCAAGTCCCGCTTCAAAATCCTCCGTTTCGACCATACCATTGGCCACCCTCCTTCCCCTCCCCTCCCTTCTCCCCCCCCCTGACCCCAGCTCGGGTCTGAAATGCTGTACACTGTCCAGCGCCTTGGGACGTCCTCCTGACGTGAAAGACACTATGCAAATGTAATCTTGTTGTTGTACTGTACAAATTTTTCAAGTATGAATAATTCACTACAAGTACCAATCCTTTTCTAAATTCCACTCAAACAGATAGTATTTTCAGCTTTGGATATGTTTTTAACTTCTATCAGGTCCACAGTACAACTGACACTAAATTGAGATACAAAAACAAAGCTGGAAGAAGCTAACTTATGAATACAGCATGTGAGCCTTGCTCATTTTCTAATGGCTAGAGCTCCCAACAGAATGGAAAGAATTTAAATATGCGCAACCTTTCCACTTTCCGAAACAGTTTTATTTTAAAATGTAATTGCTTTGCTTAGCTAACTGACAGACCATGAATTCTAATCCAAGGACCACACATATGGTTTTGATATCCAGAGGAGTTTTTGTAAACTCAGGAATGGAAGCATAACATATATCTCAAAAGGACCTTGAAATGTAATTGTATTACACATGGAAATAATAAAGCAGTAATCACAAACAACTAGATTCGGGATTGCAATTTTGCAGGGACTGATGCATACAAAACTGATAGACTAAAATGAAACAATCTATTACACTATAATAAATTAAAACTAAATAGGCAGAAACTTTGGGCAAAAAGACATTATATTGTAATATAAATAAATGCAGTATTGCCTCTTACTTCCTTGTGTTGCTCCCATCTATTTTGCAATGGAAAAAAAAGGGACGACGACTATTATAGTTTGGGAACCTGACAATGAAAGCTACTCCATTGCTTTAGATGTGATCTGCCTACAGAAATTCTTTTTATATTGGCAACACACCTAGTGATAATTGAAATTTATATAAATATATATGCCATGTCCTAATAATCAAGTGTAGATTACCGTAGAATAAACTTGCAGTCATTACTTCACATTGGTTAAGCTTTAGGCAGCATTGCTCAATGACAACACACAATACTAAAGTAGCCCCACCAACTTTATGTTGAAGGAAAATTAGATGCACTGGTGTTATTTCAAAATCTTTTGATGGGTCAGACTTCTAAGATGCACTTTGGTTCCTCCATGAGCAAATAATAATAATCCTTGCATTTGACATAGCACCTTATCATGTTGTTGAGACGTCACAAAGCGCTTCACAGAATATAGTTTAAAGTGAATGGACTGTGTATCTTGTGAGCGAAATGTGGCAGCCAATTGTGCACAGCAGTGTCCCACAAACAGTCGTGGATTGAGTGACCAAATTATTATTATTTTTATTTATTTAATTGAAAGGATTATTACACCCAGAAAGCGATCTGCCAATCGACTAACAACCAGGCTCCTACTTACTGCTGGATAAACTGAGGTAGGTAGAGTATGGAAACTTGCCTAAAGTTTGTCCAATCTGGGATCAAACTCTCACTTGCAAGGTGAGTGCTCTGACCAATATGTTACAGGATTCCACTGTTTCCAAATGGCATTTGCACTAGATTGCCTGAGTCTATTATCTCCCTAATACTACTTCTGATATACGACTGCCCCAATGCAAAAGTACCCAGATAGTTAATGAATTTTCAATTTAAATATCTAATGGAGGAAGCGTCGAGGTAGTGCTGATGCATTCATACTCTAAAACAATATATGTGTATGTATAAATATAACCTTGCCTCCTTCAAAGCCCGTCTCAAGACCCTCCGCTTTGATGGCACCTTCGGTCACCCTCCAACCCCTACCCTCCCTGCCCTCCACCACTCCTTATCCCAACGCCCAGCTCAGGTCCAAATCCATGACTGTCCAGAGCCTTAGGAAATGCTCACATTGTAAAAGGCACTACACAAATGCAATTTGTTGTTGTAATTTGTTGTTGCAGTCACGTGTAAACACATGAAGCACTCCATCTTGAAAATGGTCTGTTTGTAACTATAAATGATAACATCAGTGGGAATGCACCCTTGAGCAAATGATGCTTCTGGATGCCAGCCCTTCCCCCAACAGTTGTGCTGTAATATAAACAAGGGATTTGGACATGGGTGGTGTATTTGGACTTCCTTACGAGATTTGGGAAGCTCATTAGAGAATAAGAAGCCAGGAAAAAAAGCAGTTGCAACTTAGAAACAATTGACCTCCCCTTGGATTCCACCCCACATACTAAACAGGGTGAATTTCAAGCACAACAGATTCAGGTAAGAAGTGAATCAGTTCTAAAACCAGTTCTCAATAACTCTACATGTTATTGCTTTACATTGCTTTATGCTACTGTATTGCTTTCATGCATTTGCTGGCAGACTGATACACAAGATGCAACTCAATTTTATTGATTGGGCTATCTGTCTCTCTCCAGTTGTATTGCCAGACAGTGCTCTCAAGCAAACTGTGCAGTTTTAGCTGATTAGACTCCAGCAGTACCCCAACACACACTCTGGGGTTCCCAAACCTTGGCTCTTGCTAACCTGCGCTTAATACATCCCAGAATTAGGTAAGTAGGTTGCATCTGTCCAAGGAGAGAGTCCACAATCCATTCCAGACAACGGATATTTCCACTTATAAGTGCTAAACATACGTGGAACTGTTTGGTTTGGATACTCTTAAGCATGATAGGTGGTTTCTGCACTCAATTGACGAAAAACAAATAGCATGGTCATGTCAGGTTTTCAATTTTTCATTCCATTGTGATCTCAGGACTCCCCTCGATTGCTAAGTAATGGTAACAAGACCCACGATAACATAGGGAGCAAAGTTGCCTGATATTCCAGCACATCTCCTAACTTCTGCTATCAATAATTCAGTATGAATTGATTGGTAAAAACGGTTCTAAACATCTCATACATGCACATAATGACGTTATATGTTTTGTGCATGTAAGGAACATAAAAATAGCCCTGGATTTCTAACAGCAAAAGCTACATTAGTAACAATGCTGAAGTGATTTTTTTTAACATATGTGGCTTAAGGCTACATGAACAAGATCACTTCCAATTATTCCACACGTATTGTTCTGTAATATAATACCAGCATTGAATACCACTCAAGACTAAACTCCTTTCCCTTTAACACAGGTTTTGTCATGAGGCTGTTCCACCTAAGTTTGTTCAGCGGGAAACCAAAACAAGACACACACTTACCTTTTGCTGGTGTTGGTTCATGCACAAGAGAAAAGCAGAGAAAAACAAGCTTGCATTCTTTTTACAAAACTGTTTTATCAGCCCAGGACCTATTCGACCATTTTACACAATTCATCGAGCCATCTTAAGAGTGTGCAAACATGCTGCTTTTGGATTGGTTAAAAAGATAAGAGAGCTCAGTTAATTTTTCAATTTTCCCTTCAAACGAGGCAACTTACTGTGTTTAAGTTGTAAGGTACAGTCATTTTGCAGATAAGGTACCATTATTTTTTTTAAAAAAGCAGCTCTACAAGAAGGAAACAAGAGACCAGGAATAAGAAAACTTCACCCACAAAAATAAGGCCATTTGGCTTAAAATAAAACATCAATTTCCAAACTGTGATGTGCAGGATTATCAGTCATTGATTGTGTAACTAGATTTCTTTAAACACCTACCTGAACTGTGGAACTGATTTCTGCAGAAAATCCTCCTGTTACTGGAGCTTCGTGGCTGATGAGTAACCGTCCAGTTTTCACAACCGACTAGAATACAAGCATATGAATTACCAATTTTACACAAATGCTTTAACAGAATGTGTGAAATTATTCTCTTTCCAAAAACTTCACCTACCCTCTTTTTTGAAAAAAAAATGTTTTTGGAGAGGTGATATTTTAAAATTAAAACATTTCTAATCTGATATCTATGAAGATTTAACTTCGATTTAAGTTCAAGAATGAAAAATGCCAGAAAGATTTTCTCTTGCTGTGCGACATCTGTCAATATAGCATGATATGTCAGCCAGGCTCAGTTGGTAGCATTCTCAACTCTGAGTCAGAAACTTATGAGTTCAAGTGCAACACTGGGACTTTGAGCTCAAGTCTAGGCTGAACACTCCAGTACAGTACTGGGGGGAGAACTGCAATGTCTGAAGTCACCTCTTTCAAATGAGACATCAAACCGAGACCCCATCTCCTTATTCAGGCGGACTTTATTTGAAACAAGAAGGAAGTTTCATCCAATGTCTTGGCCATCAATCCCCCATGTGTTTATGGGACATTGTTCTACATAAAACTGTCTGTGGCATTTGCCTGCAAATACAACCACTAATCTTTAAAGTAAATGCTGTGAAGTCGTGTGAGGACATCTCAACATCTTGATAAGGCACTAAATCAATGCATAAATTATTATAAAGTGCTTTGATATTTATAACTTTACATTTTGTCGTTTTATTACTAACCCCAATTCTTCTTCTCCGCTTCTCTCCATTTCTCCTGAGCCAATTCTCACAGCCACAGTGAGCTTTGCAGATACCTCAATAAAGTGGCAATTCCACTCTTCACTAGAGATGTGTGGGAACATGTCGGTGAAGACATTGTCCCTAACAATTCACTTCACCCACCATCGACAATCTTGGTCTATTACTATGACACCAGTTACTGGAAGTAAAGTGGAAAATGCATCTTCTATGTTACGCCCTAATAATCATTGTTTTCAAAAAAAATCCCATGAATTACTACACTCAAGGGGGTGCTTATGTACAGTACTATTTAAAAGGTGACAATATTACAATGTAGAATGCAGCTTTAGGCTGTGGTACAAATAAAGCTTTTTCACTGAACTTTATCAAATTATCAATGAATGCTAAGGTTCGTCAATAAATTGAACGTCAGAACCCACACCTCAGAGAAACAAGCTATCGTGTCCTTTACAGTCAGTCATGGTAATTTTTACTTTGTAATTTGGGGCTTCCTGGTTGAAAATGTTAAAGCTGTATTTGCTGAAAAACATTCAACAAACATTCAATAGGGTATGGATTGTTTTCACGTTTATATAATTGAACGATTTTGCTCATACAAGCTACATTATTTCTTAAAACTTCTACTCTTTTTAAAAGCAAGATCTGGATTTCAAGGGAATTCGCTCCGCGGTCACTTCCCCTCCAACATCCACCCACCCCCCACCCCCTCCCTCCCAAACTCCGACTCCTACCCATCCTCCCCTACACACTTTCGTACCAGTTTCCCCACCTCTGTCACCAAACTCATCCTATCCCTGAAACCCACCACCTGCTCCCTTGACCCCATCCCCACTCCACTCCTTATCTCTCAGCTCCACCTCCTTGCCCCACATATCACAGACATCATCAACCTGTCCCTCTCCTCTGGCTCTGTTCCCATTCCCTTAAAAACTGCCACCATCACTCCCACCTTGAAAAAACCCTCCTTTGATGCGTTGCAGCTATCAAGCTACCGGCCATCTCCAACCTCCCCTTCCTGTCCAAGGTCCTGGAACGAGTTGTCGCCTCCCAGCTGCGCTCTTTCCTCTCCACCCATTCATTATTCGAACCCCTTCAGTCGGGTTTCCGTGCTGCCCATAGCACAGAAACTGCCCTGGTCAAGGTCACCAATGATATCCTGACCATCTGTGACCAGGGCTCCCTCTGCCTCCTTGTCCTCCTCGACCTATCGGCAGCATTCGATACAGTCAACCATGCTATCCTCCTCCACCGCTTGTCCTCCCACCTCAACCTTCAAGTCCTGTCCTTGAGTGGTTTAGGTCGTACCTCTCCCACCGTCTTCATTTTGTTTCTACTAACGGCTTTTCCTCCAGCCCCCACACTGTCTCGTGCGGTGTCCCTCAGGGCTCTGTCCTCGGTCCCCTCCTCTTCACCCTCTATATGCTCCCCCTGTGGTGACATCATCCGCAGACATTAGGTTAACTTCCACATGTATGCGGATGACACCCAACTCTACCTTTCCTCCTCTACCCTCAACTCCACGACCACCGATGTCCTGACAGCTGCCTGTCCGACATCGAGTCCTGGACGAGAGACAACTTTCTTCAGCTCAACGTGCGAAAAACTGAGGCCCTCCTGATTGGCTCACGTCAGCGCCTCCGCACCTCAGGCGCTGACAGCATCAGCATCCAAGGCTGCACTCTCCACCTCTCAAAGCCAGTCAGGAACCTCGATGTTCTGTTCGACCCTTTCTCCCTCAACTGGCACCGCCTTCCATCACCTCCGGAATATCGCCAGATTACGGCACTACCTCACCCCTCACGCTGCTGAAACACTGGTCCACGCCTTTATCACCTCAAGGCTGGACTATGGGAACTCTCTCCTCGTCGGCCTTCCCGCCACCTCCCTCCACAAGCTGCAGGTCATTCAGAACTCTGCAGCTCGTGTACTGTCCCGCACCAGGCTTCGGGACCACATCACTCCCACCCTCGCTCGCCTCCACTGGCTCCCCATCCCCCAGAGGATCGAATTCAAGATCCTCACCCTCACCTACTCATCCTGCTCCCTCCTACCTCTCCGACCTACTATCCCCCTAACTACCTGCCCGTACCCTCCGTTCCTCTGGCTCCGGTCTGCTCCACATCCCCCGCCCTAACCGCCCTACCATTGGTGGCCGGGCCTTCAGCCTCTCAGCCCCAAGGCTCTGTAACTCCATCCCCCAGTGCCTTCGCCGCCTCCTACCTTTCCTCCTTCAAGGCCGGTCTCAAGCCTTTCTCTTTCACCGTGCCTTCAGCTCCCCTCTCAACTCTCTTCCCCCTCCTCGCTCCCTCCCTTCCCTCCCCTCACCCTGACCATTTCCCCCCTGCTTGGGTCCCAACTGTACAGCGCCTTGGGACGTCCTCCCGACGTGAAAGGCGCTCTATAAATGGAATCGTGTTGTTGTTCTTTCTGTGTGAGAGCAAACTCAATAGCACAACACAACAACTATCAAACATGATTTGTTAAACAAGAGCCTTGTAACTCACTATGAAGCAGGATGTGCACAATCCAAGGCGTGCTATGTCACTTTACCTTTTCAAAAATTTATCGAGGTATGCAAACTTGCAAATAAAGTCTTCTTAAACAAGCCTTTATTTTTATTAATATATATTTTCTTTTAAGTTGATCAGGACATTTAGAGATACCGTGTAAGCTTCCAATCGCATTTTCAGGCAATACATTCAAAGCATTCAATAAGAACACTCAGTATGAAATAAGAACTTGCATTTATATAGAGCCCTTTATACGGGGTAGTGTCTTGGAGTGCTGATACAGTGTTGCAGTAACACAGCAGGATCCACAACAACAACCTGCATTTATGTAGAATCTTTCATGCAAGATAACTTCTCGCAATGCTTCACAGGCGGGGTTGAATGTCGAGCAAGGGGGAAGGGAAGGGGAGGTGACTGTAGGCAAACAGGTAGGTTTCATGGTGAGATTTAAAGATAGCAAGTGATTAGGCGAGGGAATAGAGGCAGGGAATGCCAGAGGTTAGGAGCTCAATGGAGGCTTTGTCACTCATCATTCAAACACCTCTTCACTCAGTTTGCATGCCAACCCAGGATATACTGATCAGAGAGTGTAATATACCCAAGCAGGGAAGAGGAAAAATCCTACCTGTGGAAGCCCGGGGCACCCGCCCTCTCAGTCAGACAAAGGCAGCAAGAAATTATAAGGAGAAAAAGCGAAGGCAATATGCCTAACAATATCTCCATGAAAAAGAAATTTCCAAAACAATTGAATGATGCAACAACAGCAAGATCACATTTGTATAGCGCCTTTCACGTTGGGAGGACGTCACAAGGCACTGGTCAGTGTACAGCATTTCAGACCCGAGCTGAGGTCAGGGAGGAAGAAGGGAGGGGAGTGACCAATGACGTGGTCCAAGAGGCTGGTTTTGAGGCAGGACTTGAAGGAGGCTAAGGAGAGGGTGAGGCGGAGTGATCGGGGGATGGAATTCTAGAGGTTGGGGGCAGAGTGGCTGAAGGCTCTCCCGCCAATGGTGGGGCGGGCGGGTCGGGGGACGTGGAGCAGGCCAGAGCCGGCTGAGCGGAGGGAACGGGCGGGTTGGTAGGGGGTTAGGAGGTCACAGAGGTAGGGTGGGCGAGGCCATGGAGGGCTTTATATGTGAAGATCAGGATCTTGAACTGGATCCTCTGAAGGATAGGGAGCCAGTGGAGTCGGGCGAGAGTGGGGGAGATGTGGTCACAGAGTTTGGTGCGGGAGAGGACACGGGCTGCAGAGTTCTGGATTATCTGCAGCCTGTGGAGGGAGGAGTTGGGAAGGCCAACAAGCAGGGAGTTTGCATAGTCGAGTCTAAAATGCAAGTACATTTTTCACTTCTGCTGGAGAAAGCAGCTTCCTAAACTGCAAAAATTTGGCAAAACCAAGAGTAGAACTCCCACCAATTTCGCTATTCCAAACTAAGAATTGAAAAGAAACAGCATGAAAAAAAACATTGCAAGAACATTAATGTTTAATTTTAAAGTGAAAAGTGCTCCATTGCCTCCAAAAGTGCTATTTAAATAGTAACCCTTTCATGCAAAACCTTCCCTAACATGCATTATTGCAAATGTAGGGCAGCAAATTATAGTCTGTTCGAAGTGCAAGCAATCAAATATAAAACCATGCATTTTATTCTGTCACTGTAACATGATAAACTACTGCGTAACACAATGCTTTGCAAAGAGCCATTATGTAATTTTAATGGCTAAGGTCTGCGGCAACAGCCCGGCAATAACTAAAGGCTAGATTTAGTTATAATTAAAAGGGATATTTAATACGTTTACTTTTGAATCAGATGAGTCATGTACCAGAACACTTGCGATTATACTTTAAAGTTTGGTTCATATGCTTTGGCAGAAATCAATTAAAAATTCTGCAGTATCATAAAATCCCAAATTGCATTATTGTGCTAAAAGTAATAAAAAGGCTGACTTCTAGTCACCACCAACATCAGTCCTGTTTGCTACTCACCTGCAAAGCAGGAAGTGTCATTGACAACCATCTGATGACGCATAAAATTTACTTTATTTTTTAGATAGGAAGCTAAAATTTCTGCATTCAAGGTGATTAGAATGCCGCAATGTCATTTCCTTTGCCCAGCAAAGAAGTAAGTGACTTCAGCTGCAACCCAATGACCTGGAAGTCGGCAATATTAATGTGAAAAGCCAACCAGCAGCAGAAATAATAGGCCAGCCAGGTACAAGGGCAGTGAATGGAGTCCACAGTTCAACTGAATTCTAAGTGAATTTGTGCTACAGTAAAGTTAAATATGGGCTGCACTGTTTTATATTTCATCCCACGACACAACTCGAAAAAGACAAGGCAGTTTCTCCCAGTGTCCTGGCCAAGTCCCAAATAATTTGGTCATTTATTTTTGTTAGTGTTTAGGACTTTGCTGTCCGCAATTGGGCTTCCGCAATCACCTAAAATATACAGTCACTCTACTTCACAATAAATGCTTTGAGATGTCCTCTCAACGTGAAAGGATCTATATCATGTGCAAGTATTATTATTCGCCCACAAAATACACAGTCAATTCATTTTACAATATATTCTGTGAAGCGCTTTGTGACGTCTCGAAGACGTGAAAAGGCGCTATATCAAATGCAAGGATTATTATATTTATGATAAGCAATGCCTATTTTATGTTAAGTTTGCTCCAAGTAACTCGTAACTCCTGGAACCAAACAGCTTGAAGTCTCCCAGATTCAGTTAATGTCATAGTCGAGATTGCAAAACTAAATTTTTCATGATATTTCACAATGATGCCTAGACTGTTGCATGCACGCAGAACATCATTTGTCACAACCACCCTTCAGAAGTCTGGAGGCAATATAACAGCAGTGGAGATTCGTAATGCAGCAAAGCCTCCAAAACGGCAATTAATTTGGAGGCTCCAGAGCTGAAATATAAAAATGTTACTTAGACCACAAAACTGGCATAAATATCAATAGGTTTAGGATACGGGTTAGGATAAATTGCTCTGGATTACAATTCTAGTTATTCTGAAATGCTTGCTTGCCAGATTGACAAAAGAAGATTTACAAATAATTTACACACGGAAACAGGCCACTCGGCCCAACCAGTCCACGCTGTTTTTTATACTCCATACTCGTCTCCACCCATTCCTTTACTCCCTCCCATACCCTTCTATTCCTCACTCCCTCATGTGAAGTTCTAGCTTCCTCTTGAATGCATCTATTCTTTCTGATTCAAACACTGCTTCAGGCAGTGAGTTGCAAAAACTCACTACCCTCTGCTTGAAGTCGGTCCTCGTAAATTCTTCTTTAGATCCCCTAACCACTATCTTTTATTTGTGTCCCCTGGTTAAGGACTCGCAATTCAGTCTATTTATGTTAACCTTACTGAACCCTATTATAATTTAAAACACCTCTAGTAGGCCCCTTTTAATCGTCTCTTCTCCAGTGAAAAGGCATAACCTATCCTGATAGCAGTAACCTGCTAACCCTGGTATCATTCTCCTAAACCTATTCTGTACACCTTCCATCACTATCTGCTATATTGTTCGTATATTGTGGAGACCAGAATTGGATACAACACTCCAAATGTGGTGTAACCAAGGTGACAGGAAAGGATGAAGATTGACAGTACATCTGCACAAACAGCTTCTCCTCCCGCTCTCACCCGGTTACCTGTGGGGTACCCCAAGGATCCATCCTTGGCCCCCTCCTCTTTCTGATCTATATGCTCCCTCTTGGGGATATCATCCGCAGACATGGGGTATACTTCCACATGTATGTGGACGACACCCAACTCTATTTTTCCACCTCTCTTTGCGACCCCCCAGTCCCCTGATGTTCTGTCAGCCTGCCTGTCAGACTTCAGGAGCTGGATGAGCGCAAATTTCCTTCAGCTGAATGTTGACAAGACGGAAGCCATACTCTTTGGCTCTCGTCAACGTCTAAAATCACATGGTCCTCACCTCCTCCACCTACCCGACCTCCCCCTAAAACTCTCCGAACCCGTCCGCAACCTAGGCATCAGGTTCGACCCCCAATTAACCTTCCTCCCCCACATCTGGTTCCTCACCAGCACTGCTTTCTTCCACCTCCGACGCATCGCCCATCTTCGCCAATACCTCACTTCAAAAGCCACTAAAACCCTGGTCCGTGCCTTTGTCACCTCTCGGCTGGACTATTCAAATGCCCTCCTCGCCGGTCTCCCCTCCACTACCATCCATAAACTCCAGATCATGCAAAACTCTGCCGCTCGCATTCTCACCTGCACCAAACTCCGCTCTCCGATTACCCAAGTCCTTGCCAGACTGCACTGGCTGCTTGTCCCAGAGAGGATCGACTTCAAGATCCTCACCCTCGTCTTCAAATCCCTCCACTCCTCTGCACCCTCCTACCTCTCTGACCTCCTATCTCCTCACAACAGTGCCCGTTGCCTTCATTCCTCTTGGTCTGGCCTCTTCCTTGTCCCCCGGGTCCTCCACTCCACCCTCGGCAGCTGTGCCTTCAGCCACTATGCCCCCCGAAGCTCTGGAACTCTCTTCCTCACTCCCTTCGCCTCGCCCCCTCTCTTCCTATTTTCAGGTCTCGGCTGAAGACCTTTCTTTTCGACTGCAACTTTGGTCACCTTCTTCCCCTCCCACTGGCTCGGCCCTGGGATCCATTACTGTGAAGCGCTCTGAGATGCCGTCCGGCATGGAGGACGCTATATAAATCCTAGTTGTTGTTAAATTCAACATCACCTCCTCACTTTTATATGATAGCCCTCTGGATATATAAAGCCCAATATTCCATTGGCTTTTTTTCAAATAGCACTAGCTGTACCCATTGCATCTGTGCTTGCAACCAAAGGATCCAATGTGAATTGACCCACAGACAGACACACAGACAGACATTTCATCTTTATCATACTAAGAAGGGAGGATTCCTTTGGGAGGACTTTGTTCTTCAGTTTCACTTAATGGATCTTCTCTCTTTTGTCTAGCATTTTTACTCGAAAGGTTTGATTTTCGCTTAGGTATCTTTATAATGATGAATATAAATGTATAATTTATAACCACTGTGACATCCTCCCAACACGAATGGCATTTTAAAAATGGAATTTTGTTGTTGTTGCCACAGCTAAGCTTCGTATGTGTTCTTTATTTTGTTCCCACCGCTTGGCTACGTGTGTGCTCTGTGACGCAGGATGCCACAGCTCACGGTCAGCCGGAGCAGCCACCAGCTATAACTGCAGTGCGTGCGTACCTACGTACGTGCTCTGTGATGCACAATGCACCAGCGCCACTTAGAATTGGCGGCCACCAGGTGTAACAGCAGCGAAAAACGCAAAACTGAAAGAACTCATAAACTATAGAAGATACCTGAAAACAAAATACACTCATGCCACTCCCAGATGCAAGACCTTTCTGATGAGGTATAAATCATGTCTCTATGTCAATCGGTTATTGAGATCCTTCTTGAAGCGCAGATAGACATTGTCATTTTATTAGTACAGAAGATAGAAGCTTATCTACCTGTGTAGCTACTTTTAGAGATTTATGGATCTGAATCCCCAGATCTCTTTGGTCCTCTACTCTGTCAGGCTCAGCTGTGACAGATGTCTTATTTTCAATTGGTACTCACTGCTCCATGTTCAATTGGGGCTCAGTGCTGCCAGTTCAGATGCAAACAGTCTTCAGGCAAAAAGAGAATTGTGGCAGCTGACACTAAATGAAACTCATGAATCATTGCTTTCAGGAGTGCAGAAGAAATCTCTGCAATTTATCTCACACTTTGAACATGTTACACTAATTCTCCTTCATTTTAAGGCATTTGGAATTAAACCCAATAAATCACTTCTCTCAACTATATAAACAAAATCATTAAAATGGGAGTATTCATATACTATATATACACATAAAAAAAACAAAGAAATTATTTCAGGAGAGACAATTTGTTTTTTCAGAAAACAAAAGAAACCATAGAAGTAAGGTATGAATTACAACGAGCAGAGACCAGCCAATTCCCAAAGTTCGTGCATTTATACCTAGGGTCAATATTTCCAGTTGCAGGACTTGTAGTGTACAATGAAACAACTCAATTCATTATTATCTCAGCAGCACAATTGCTGGGTCAATGATACCAATTGTACTTGAACTATGCACTTTAGCTCCTTTGTTGAAATATAGTCTTTAAGGGATACGTTTTGTACTTTGTTTCTGTAATCTCATCCTTACTTTCCATGGAAAAACACTTGGAAAGACCAAGAACATGGTTATTAATACAGTACAATGACGTTTCATTTCCAGCCCCGGGAGGTATATAGAACAATTTCTGTCTGGATACCTCACATGGAGTTTCTGTAAAGGGATATCAAACTCAAAGTTAATACTGATGAACAAAATGATTTATCTTGGCCACTGAGATATAAGGTTAGTTTTGATACAAAAATCTTAAACCACAGTAAAACAGATAATGTCCTCTATGTTTGAGGGATTGTTTTTGATAAATAGGTCTAATTTATCAAATGTGAAGTGGATGTCAGACATTTAGCTTTCCAACTGTGCATTTGATCAAAAAGCTCCACAGAAACTACTTACTAAAAAAGTAAGTAGTACTTGATTAAGTAGGTACTTGATCATTACTAAGCCATTGTTGAATTCATTAATTCAGCTGGTAATTTTGCAACATATTGATCCATCAAAAAATTAAATAATGGTTAATAAGATCAAATGTTTAAGAGTGGGAATGGTAATGAAAAATGACTTTATAAGTCAGATATAATCTTTGAAAGCAGGGTAAAGTTATCCCTAGTTGGACAAGCAGAGCTAAGTAGTTTTAGCTGATTAAACTCCAGCAGTACCCCAACACACAATCTGGGGCTTTCAAGTCATGGCTCTTGCCAAACTGCACCTCATACTCCCTGGAATTAGTTAAGTCAGGTTTGTTCCTCTAGGGAGAGTGCGCATTAGATTTCAGACACAGGGAAATTTACATGTGTAAATCTCTAAATTTAGGAGGCATGACATACCGCATCCTTTCTTTGAGTGAAACATTCAACCATCTGTTTCGCATGGACATTAAAGATTCCATGAACTAATCCAAATGTAAAGGCAATGACTTGGCAAATGATGCTCCAGATAAAATGGTCATTCACTTCATAATAATAATAACCCTTGCATTTGATATAGCGCTTTTCACGTCTTCTCGATGTCTCAAAGCGCTTCACAGAATAGACTGTAAAGTGAATTGACTGTATATTTGTGGGTGAAACGGAGCAGCCAATTGCGCACAGTAGTGTCCCACAAACATTCGTGGATTGAAAATGACCAATTTATTATTGTTTTGTTTTGGACGGATTATTATTAGGCGTGTGGAGTAAGGAAACTTGCCCAAGGTTTCGCCTTGCCTGGTATTGAACCCAGGTGTCTCGCTTGCAAGGCGAGTGCACTAACCACTGAGCTACAGGACTCCACCATGACTGTCTCTGAGAATTTGTGCACAAAAAGGTAAGGATTATTATTATTAAAACATTATAACTCAGTGCAGATGAGTGATTTAACCTTGGCAATCAAATTTCTTTCCTCTGCTGAAGAAATAAAGAATACACTACTTTTCATGACATGCTGGAGGGCTGCTGATTTTACCTTAAGATGTTTGAAGTACCAAACTGAGTAAGATTCAGCCCACATAATTATTGAATGCAGTTACATGTAGCAAAAGGACAACAGTGTCAGCTTTTCTCCAAAAAAACTATTTTGCATCTTTGAACTGAATTTGCAAGGATTTAAGGTTGCTGAGGAAAATACAAAGCAGGTTGTGTTACAGTCTAAATTGTAGCAAAACCAGCAAATGGAACTAAAATGAAAGTGCGGTATCCTAAACAAATCACCGGAAAGTATACAGTTTTCTCTTCATGTTGTTTTTATTTGAGAACTTACTATTCTTTATGATTTAGAGAGAATCCAGCACATGAGCAAAGACATTCTAATTGTTTTTCCCCTTTCACTAATCTCTTCCCAGCAGTTACAAATTAAATACCACCAGGAATCCAGTTTCGCCTCACTTGAGAGGGGCACACTAATTGCAGTCTTCTCGGCCATTTTTACTCTCTAACAGGAGTTTTTCTTCCCATAAAGAATTATAAACAACATTACAGCAATAAAATAGGTAATTTGACCTAACTATTCTGTGCCAGTGTTTATACTCCATGAGCACACTCCACTCCTCCTAATTCCCTCTCCTACACTCGAGTAAAGCGGTTTGAGATATCTCAAGCGTGAAAAGGTGCTATATCGATGCAAGAATTATTATTAAATAATAAGGGGAATTTGCACTACCTCCCATTCCCAGTTTGAGCTTCTAGGCAGCTCTGTGCAACATCCTCACGATGTGAAAGGTGCCACATAAATGTAAATTGTTGTTGTTATAACAATAAAAAATAACCCTTGCATGTGATATAGTATCTTTCATGTCAGGAGGATATCTCAAAGTGCTTCACCATCAACAACAATTTGCACTTCTATAGCACCCTCCATGCAGGGTAGCGTCTCAGAGCCCTTAACAGTGGCGGAGCCTGACTCCGAGCCGAGGGGGAGGGGTTGGGGTTTCTCCCTGCCTGGGAATTATGAGGGCAAGGAGAAACCTGGGGAGGTAGCGTAAGCACGGTCGAAGAGGAAGGTTTTCAGGTGGGACTTAAACAAGGGGAGAGGGGGCAAGGCAGAGGGACCGAGGTATAGCATTCCAGAGTTTCAGGGCGTAGTGGCTGAAAGCACAACCTCCAATTGTGGAGTGGAGGGTGTGAGGGATGAGCAGGAGGCTGTGCCAGTCGAGCGGAGGCACCGGGTGATGGATTGGGGAGTGAGGAGGTCGGAGAGGTAGGGAGGTGCCAGAGAGTGAAGGAATTTGAACACAAGTTTGAGGATCTTGAATTCGATCCGTTCGGTGATGGGGAGCCAGTGGAGCCTGGCCAGAACTGGTGAGATGTGGGTACAGAGTTTGGTCAGGGTCAGTATGCGGGCGACAGAGTTCTGAATGAGCTGGTTCTTTTGAATAGTGGAACTGGGGAGACCAGCGAGGAGTGTGTTTGAGGATTGACTATAAAGTGTATATTTTGTAGATGTTGCTGAATGCTTCTTTTACTCAGCTACAAAGAGAGAAGACCCGATTTCGATTCCCGGGCAGGGAGAAACCTTAGGCAAGATTCCTTACACCACGCGCCTCTGTTTACCTAGCAGTAAATAGCAACTCAGTTGTTAGTCAAATGGCAGATCACTTTCCAGAGATGATAATCCCTTCAAATGAATAATAATAATAATTTGGTCACTCAATGCATGACTGTGTGTGGGACACTGCTGTGAGCGATTAGCTGCCATGTTTCATGAACAGTCAATTCACTTTACAGCGTATTCTGTGAAGTGCTTTAAGACGTCTCAATGACATGAATATCAAATGCAAGGATTATTATTATCCCATTCGGTCTTTGTCTTTCTGATTCACTCATAGAATGTTTAGGGTTTAGTTGTAATGAGTTCTCTCTGATCTCAATATAATATTTGGTCAAGTCTTTAAATCTCCCTTTTTGTGCTCAGTACTCTGTTACACCTGTTAGGTGTTTTGCAATGTTCATCCTAAGTGAAACGCAATACACAAATGCAAATTATTATGGTCTAGTCTCAATAAACAAGGGTATTGAGGAACTGGACCTACAACCTTGCGTGAGTTTTCTCATTGCTAATGTAGCACTTCATAAATCAGCCTTAAGCCTTTGGACATCCTCCGAGCCAGAATCAGCTCTCACACTATCCAGTTACTCTCTGGACTCGCAACACCCTCTCCCAAGCGTACACTTACACTTAAGCGTACTCTCCTCCGCCCCAGTCTTCCACTAAATGCAGTTAGAATGTTTATTCTTTATGAGAAAGATGCTATAGAGAACATGATACTGTCTACAGCCAAGTGGAGTCCTGTAGCTCAGTGGTTAGAGCACTCGCTTTGCAAGCGAGAGACCTGAGTTCAATTCCAGGCAGAGCGAAACCTTGGGCAAGTTTCCTTACTCCACACAGAGCCTAATAATAATCCCTCCAAAACCAAAAACAATAATAAATTGGTCATTTTCAATTCACGACTGTTTGTGGGACATTGCTGTGCGCAATTGGCTGCCGCGTTCGCCCACAAATATACAGTCAATTCACTTTACAGTGTGTTCTGTGAAGCGCTTTGGGACGTCCTCCCGACGTGAAAAGCGCTATATCAAATGCAAGGATTATTATTATTATAAGTGTCAGATAGTAACTCATCCCTCCTCAGCTATTGTAAATCAAATGCTAGCAGGATTCCAACCTTGCATCAATGAGAAGAGCGGATTCAGCGCATCAATGACCAGAATAAGACTGCTGCTCTGTTTGGAAACCCAAATTGATTGGAAACCATTGGATATACTTTAAATGGTTGATATTTTTAAGGTTATGAGCTTTCACCAGTACAATGCTTGAGGGAACCAATCAATTCCACATTAAAAGCTAGCAGCTGCATCTGAAAAATATGACAATATATCTCAAACATCTCACTTGAACTTTTTGCCAAATATCTATTTCCTTCTTAAATTTGATGACACAATCTGCCTCTCTGGGTAGTTCATTTTACTCATTCACCACACTGAAAATTATTCATTCTGAACTCTTTGTTGACTTTCCCCCTTGTAACCTCAAGTCAGTACCTCCCTGTGTTTTTGATCATATTTAACATATTGATTGATCAAATTGTTATTTTATTTATTGATTTCCTTGAGGGATTATTATCAGGCGTGTGAAGCAAGGAAACTTGCCCAAAGTTTTGCCTGCTGGCAATCGAATCCAGGTCCTTCGCTTACGAGGCAAGTGCTCTAACCACTGAGCTACAGGACTACACATATCTACAACAACAACAACTTGGATTTATATAGTGCCCTTACCACACCGGACGGTGTCTCAGAGCGCTTCACAGTAACGGATCCCGGGGCCGAGCCAGGAGGAGGGGGAGGAAGGTGACCAAAGGCGCGGTCGAAAAGAAAGGTCTTCAGCAGAGACCTGAAAATAGGAAGAGAGGGAGCGAGGCAAAGGGAGTGAGGAAGGGAGTTCCAGAGCCTCGGGACATAAGGTGGAGCGGAGGACTCGGGGGACAAGGAGGAGTCCAGACCAGAGAAACGAAGGCAACGGGCACTGTTTTGAGAGGAGGTCAGAAAGGTAGGGCGGTGCAGAGGAGTGGAGGGATTTGAAGACAAGGGTGACGATCTTAGAGTCGATCCTCTCTGGGACAGGCAGCCAGTTCAGTCTGGCAAGGACTGGGGTAATCGGGGAGCGGAGTTTGGTGCGGGTGAGAATGCGGGCGGCAGAGTTTCGAATAATCTGGATTTTATGGATGGTAGTGGAGGGGAGACCAGCGAGGAGGGCGTTAGAATAGTCCAGCCGAGAGGTGACAAAGGCATGGACCAGGGTTTCAGCGGCTTTCGGAGAGAGTTATTGGCGGAGATGTGCGATGCGTCGGAGGTGGAAGAAAGCGGTGCTGGTGAGGGACCAGATGTGGGGGAGGAAGAATATTTGGGGGTCGAACCTGATGCCGAGGTTGCATACAGGTTCAGAGAGTTTGAGGGGGAGGTCGGGTAGGTGGAGGAGATGAGAACAGTGAGATTTTAGACCTTGATGGGAGCCAAAGAGTATGTCTTCTGTCTTGTCAACGTTCAGCTGAAGGAAATTTGCGCTCATCCAGCCTCTGAGATCTGACAGGCAGGCAGACAGAACATCAGGGGACTGGGGGTCGCAAAGAGAGGTGGAAAAATAGACTTATGCGTCGTCCGCGTACATGTGGAAATGTACCCCATGTCTGCGGATGACATCCCCAAGAGGGAGCATGTAGATCAGAAAGAGGAGGGGGCCAAGAATAGATCTTTGGGGTACCCCACAGGTGACCGGGTGAGAGCGGGAGGAGAAGCCGTTTGTGCAGATGTACTGCTGGCGATTTGTGAGGTAGGACTTGAACCAGGCGAGTGCGGTCCCATTGAGATGGATGGCGGAGGAAAGGCAGTGGAGGAGGATGGCGTGATCGACTGTGTCGAACACCACAGAGCGGTCCAGGAGGACAAAGAGGCAGAGGGAGCCCTGGTCACAGATAGAGAGGATGTCGTTTGCGACTTTCACAAGCGCAGTCTGTACTGTGGGCAGGGTGGAAACCGGACTGGAGGGGTTCGAAGAGAGAGTGGGAGGAGAGGTGTGCGCGAAGTTGATTGGCAACAACGTGTTCGAGGACGTTTGCGAGGAAGCGCAGGTTAGAAATAGGGCGGTAGTGGCTGGGGTTTGAGGGATCTAGGGAGGGTTTTTTGAGGAGTGGGTTGATGACAGCAGTTTTGAGGGGGGCAGGGACTGATCCGGAGGAGAGGGACTGGTTGATGACGTCAGCAGGTAGGGGGAGCTGGGTGACCAGCAAGTTGGTGGGGAGGGGGTTGAGGTAGCAGGTGGTGGGTTTCATGGAGGTGATGGTGGGTGAGAGGGAGGAGAGAGAAATGGGGAGGAAGGAATGTAGATCTTTTAGGATCTTGAATAATTCAATAAGATCTCCTTGCACCAATTCATATCTATCTTCCATTACCTCTCAGCATAAACTAAAGTATCTTAGTCTAGCTATTAATCTAGTTGTCCTTCACTGTACCCTTTACCAATGTTAAGATATCCTTCTGTAATATATTGGTTACAATTGTACTTTGTATTTCAGGAGGGGCATAATACAAGTTCAGTATAACTTATTGTGAGTTTTTGCTCTTTCACTATACACATCAAGATCCTGTTGGTTTCCTTTGGTGCCAGCGCCCACCTTGCTGATAGCTACAGTAATTTGGTCAGTCAGTCCACGACTGTTTGTGGAACACTGCTGTGCGCAATTGGCTACCACGTTTCGCCCACAAAGTATACAGTCAATTCACATTACAGTATATTTTATGAAGCACTTTGAGACGTCTCAAAGACGTGATAAGGCACCAAATCAAATGCAAGGATTATTATTAAATTCCTTTCCTAATGCACATAAAGTTTACATTCCTGCTTTATTCTGATTCCCCAATCTCGTCACTTTGGATTTGACCACATTAAATGACATTTAGGTTTATTTCAGCCCAATTTGCTAATCTATCTAAATCTTTGTACATCGTCATGCTTTTCTGTTATTTCCCAAACTGCTATCATCAACAAATTTAGATAGTTTGGTTTCAGTCTCCAATTCCAAATCATTTACCTACAGAGTAAATATCAGCTGTTGATCTAAGAGACACCCAGCTACTTCCTTCATTCCACAACAATGTGGCTTCATGTGCAACTTCCTATGATTTAGCCAAGTTTTAATGCAGCTTAAAAGCTCTCCCCATCTCATATCTTTGAACTTTGTGGTACATTCGTCATTTTTTTTTCCCCCTTTTGCTTTTACCCAACTTGCTGTGATTTGTTTAATATTATTACATAAACAAGTTACCAGAGGGTGACCAACAACAACATTACATTTGTATAGCGCCTTTCACATCGGGAGGACGTCCCAAGGCGCAGGACAGTGTACGGCATTTCAGACCCATGCTGGGATCATTGGGGGAGAAGAGAGGGAAGGGGGTTGGCCGATGGCATGGTCGAAGACGAGGGTCTTGAGGTAGGACTTGAAGGAGGCTAAGGAGGGGGAGAGGCGGAGTGACTGGGGAATGGAATTCCAGAGACTGGGGGCAGAGTGGCTGAAGGCTCTCCCGCTAATGGTGGGGCGGGTGGGTCGGGGGACATGGAGCAGGCCAGAGCCGGCTGAACGGAGGGAACGGGCGGGTTGGTAGGCGGTTAGGAGGTCACAGAGGTAGGGTGGGGCGAGGCCATGGAGGGCTTTGTATATGAGGACCAGGATCTTGAACTGGAAGCTCTGAAGGATAGGGAACCAATGGAGTCGGGCGAGAGTGGGGGAAATGGGGTCACGGAGTTTGGTGAGTGAGAGGATGCGGGCTGCAGAGTTCTGGATTATTTGCTGACTGTGGAGGGAGGAGTTGGGAAGGCCAACAAGCAGGCCGTTTGCACAATCGAGCCTGGAGGTGATGAAGGCATGAACAAGAGTTTCAGCGGCCTGAGGGGTGAGGTAGTGGCGGAGTCGGGCGATGTTACGGAGGTGAGGAAGGCAGAGTGGGTCATGGCTTGAATGTGGGGGAGAAAAGACGATTGAGGATCGAACAAGACACCTAGGTTCTTGACTGGCTTGGTGAGTTGCAGTGTGCAACCAAGAGGTTGATGCTGCCAGAGCCTGAGGTGCACTGATGGGCCTTTAGCATTGCTAGACAAAGAAAGGGAGAAGATCCAGCAATCCAAAGAGAAAAGTTACAATTCAGTATTTTGAAGCAACTATGTTAGTTGGTCCATGCAAAGCACTTCTCTCTATCTTGAGACAGGTTGTGTGAAATTTGCTTCACAGGCTAATCAGGGAGTATTCCATAGGGTCAGCAGAACCATATTAATTTGAAATGCCTTTGCAATATAAAACCTACCCAATACGCTTACTAAATTTGCGAACACAAAATTGTCTCTGAGAAATAAAATTGGACCCTCACTCCATGGCTATCTGTGGGACACTGCTGTGCACAATCAGCCCACAAAATATACAGTCAATCCACTTTACAGTACATCCTGAATTGTACATATATATATACAGTATATGCTGAATTGTAACTCATCTCTTTTGATTGCGGATCATCTCCACTTCTGTGTCTCGCGATGCTAAAGCCACATCAATGACCTGTGCTTGAGAGTTTAGACTATCTGAGTCACAAATACAATGTTGACCTGCTTTCCCAGGAGTCCTGTAGCTCAGTAGTTAGAGCATTTGACTCACAAGCGAGAGACCTGGGTTCGATTCCCGGCAGGGTGAAATGTTGGGCAAGTTTCCTTACTCTACATGCTTCTATTTACTTAGCAGTAAGTAGGAACCCGGTTGTTAGTCGATTGGTGGATTGCTTTTCTGGGGGTAATAATTCCTTCAAAAACAAAATTGGTCACTTCAATCCACGACCCTTTGAGGGACATTGCTGTGCACAATTGGCTGTCGTGTTTCACCCACAAAACATACAGTCAATTCACTTTACGGTATATCCTGTGGAGCGCTTTGAAGATGTCTCAAAGACGTGATAAGGCACTATATCAAATGCAAGGATTATTACTATTATTATTATTATCCTGTGAAGCGTTTTGAGATGTCTCGATGACGTGGCACTATATCAAATGTAAGAATGATTAGAGTTGACCACTGAATCAGTGGTACAAAGGTCACTGTTGTTATACCCAATTATTTATAATTTTGTCATTGTGCAATATGATTATACTATACTGTAAAGGTCATGTTTTGTATACGAGTGGTGGAAACTGATAAAATGTAAATAATTGAAGATGTTCAAATGACATGCTAAATTTAATGCAGTAATGTAGCAGGTACAAAAGCCACTTATTACTGAATGAAACATTTTCCAATTTGCATTCAGTGTTATGAAATGTTCTTAGGTCTGATACATGTAATTGAGGAGTGAAAATTCCATTCACCACCTCTCCAGTGGAAAGTTACTTATTGGTTTTGAAAGTAACACTACTGTTTTATTTGCCACTAATTCAAGTAATGAATTCAAATGTTTTGCCACTTGCTTTTCACAGAATCATAGAATGTTACAGCACACAAGAAGGCCATTTGGCCCCTCAAGCCTGTGCCAGCTCTTTGAAAGAACTACCCAATCAGTCCCACTCCCCCGCCTTTCCCAATAGTCTTGCAACTTTTATCTATTCAAGTATCTATCCAATTCCTTTTTAAAAGTTAGTATTGATTCTGCTTCCACCACCATTTCAGACAGTGCATTCCAAATTGTAACAACTCTTGCGTTAAAAAAAAGCTCCTTATCTCCCCTCTGGATCTTTTGCCAATTATCTTAAATCTATGTCCTCTGGTTACCGACCCACCTGCCAGTGGAAAGTTTCTCCTTATTTACTCTATCAAAGCTCCTCATAACTTTGAACCCCTCTATTAAATCTCCTCTTAACCTTCTCTGCTCTAAGAAGAACAATTCCAGCTTCTCTAGTTTCTCTTTCTCCACATAACTGAAGTCCCTCATCCCTGGTATCATTCTGATATAAAATAATAAGTGCTAAAGTCTAAATCTGTTATCAATACTGTACTTGTAAACTGTAGGGTACCCAGAACAGAATCTTACAAAAGACCCATAGTGAACTATTCCTTACAGTGTGTTCTTCAGTTGATATGTTCTCCAGCATTTTCCCAGAAATGTTCTGAACATTTTACTGGACACATTCACTTGTAGAAAATCAGGAGACATAAAGCAAAAATAGAGATTAATCAAGGTTCAATTTGTTTAATTTGTGACCAGAATAAAGATGAATGCTGTCCAATCTTAAAAATAAGTTTCTAATGGAAAAAACTTAATTTTTTAATTAAAATATTTACCTATTGATGACGCCTGAACAAAAATCAACCCCCTTGCTGAGTGAAACTAATGGGTACCTATGTTTTTTTAATTAAAATATTGTATTTAGAAGGCTCAAGTTAATTCTCTCCTGTGTTTACCAACTGTAGATTTAATGTTACCTAAGCATGTTTCTTTGTAAAGTATCTATAGCGAGAATGAGCCTAAATTGAATCAGTACATTCAATTCTAAATTAAGTGGCTTCATTTCTAAATAAAGCAACAAATGAAATCATGGGCTTCCTATAAAATCTGCACCTGAAAATGTTCCTTTCCCCCAATGTTCTACAAAAAATAATAAATTATTATAAAACTGCTTCTAATCTGAGAAAGTGTGGTTTCTTTTTTAATCAGCTGGGTATCCGACAAGTACAGAAACCCATCTGTCATCAGCAGTACCCTGCAGTACTGGCTTTACCTAAAAAGTGCTCTTAGCGAGGGTAATCTGCTTTAACACACTGTCCAGAAATGGTGGTTTATCACATTACTTACATGTAATAGCAATGTTAAATATACTATTTTAAAAAATTAAGATTTAAAGACTAGAAGTCTTTTTTAAAAATTAGATTATCAGTAAATGTTCTAAATTGATATATTTAAGACCATAATAAAGACAGCATTAAAATATTACTGTAGTATTTTATGGTGTTAATTTCTTTGCTTAAATATTTTATAATAGTTTAAGTGACAGAGAAGTGGAGGCCCACTAATTTTAAGATTAGATCATTGAACTCATGGCAAAAAGAATTTAGATCAAATCCCATTCTCAATTGACATTCACTCCTTAATCAGAATTTAAATGATTGAGGTGATATAATCATCTTACAGATATGAAGTACAAGGTGACAAGTTTAAAATTGAGGTTTCCACAAGGGTTTTTAAAGTGTCTAAAGCTTTACATGCTACACTAGAGATCTCAGTCACCTGATGTGCTTTCACAACAGTGTATGTAACATATTTCAATATTTGTGCTCAAAGTGTTAAATATACATCAACACATTTAAGAGTATGGTGGTGCCCCTGTGCTTAAACAGTTTGACACCTGCATGCGATATAAACACGTTCACATTTGTTGTGCTGCGCAAGTCAATTTTATAAACTTTCAATTCAGACTACCAAACGATAATAAGGTTATGTTTTGCTATGTTAGGTCATATTGAGACTTTTCTGCCAGCTATAAATATGCTGCTCTTTTGAGATATTACTCTTGTGCTGATAGTGGGCTTCTTAATCTGACACTGCAAGCAAAACAAATGGCTCCAATTTTCAAAAGACCGAAGATGACCCTGGGTACCATTACCCATTACTTATGCTTCACCTAAGTCCTCTCAATATGTCTAAAATATTTATTTTAAAATAATCTGCAAATGATTGAGGGTAGGAAACTGTGAAGTTTAGTTCAAATCTAATGAAGTTTGGTTCAAATCTAATGAAGTTTGGTTCAAATGCTGAACCATTAAAATATCATCAACAAGATTCCTCTATTGGATGCTGCCTTGCTTTAAAGACTGGTTGCTTTGGCAGTGAAATTACCCCCCAAATCAGTGAACTTCATCCTGTGCAGTTGAGAACAATACCCAGATGTTCAAGTGTGCACACTCTGAACTCGTACCACATGTGTACAACCTTTTGATGAATGAGTTCATCATTTTCTTCTGGGTACCCTTGAAATTCATAATTTTAGAGGTTCCCATTCAATGTTAAACAACACTCATTTACATAGTCTTACATAAGTTCTAATAATGCTCAAATTGACTTTCTTTCATGTGTAAGACCAATTGCTTAAGCTTGTGGAACATAGAATTTATTTCATCCGCAGATTTAACTATATTAATGTTTTATCAGCATACATCATTTTCAGTTGCTAATGGTCTATTAGGAACAACATTTATCATATTATGTAAATTGTTTCACTTTTTCAAAAGGCGTAAGTATCAATCTGCATGAAACTAAAACCTATATCCAACAATTGGATAGTTGTTTAATAGGGCTCCGAGACACTACAGGTGTGAAGGGTGCAATACAAATGCATGTTGTTGAATTTTTTTTAATAGATCAAATTGTGACCAAGCTGCAAAGTGCAAAATTAAAAATGCAAAGGGTCAGTAAGATCAGTAGCAACAGACATTTGGCTATACACCAGCAGAACAGAATTACATAGTAATTTAGATATCGGGAACAAGGTTGAATATGAAGCAGATTATTAACAACAGAACTGGATTATGGCCTTAGATTTACAAATAAATTATCAGCTACTATTTATAGCACTGAAGGCTGAGAATATTCTGTACAATTGGTAGCACTCCAGGAAGATGTATAATCTGAAGGAAGACTGTGTTTGTGACATACTGTTACTAGCTATCGTATCCATTATCTCAACCCCTCAATACAGCTACTGTTTCATAAAACATTATCACGTATGGTTATTCTATGAAATACCAATTAAAGTAATAATACAGTATTTGCTTCCGATAATTTGGTCTCTAATACTTTACACGTTATTTATGATAAATCCCCTGCTAAGTTTGCCTAGGCGCACAATTTAGAAATCTTTGGCCTGAAAATCCAGTCGGCTTTATACTCACCACCCTGGTCAATGTCTACCACTAATCGGATTCCTCAATTATATTTGTATATTGCCAAAGACACGACACATAGAAGCTCAGCTTACTAACTGTAAAATGCAGAACTGTGGTGCGTATTTTTATCATTTTTTTTGTTTAAATTGCATCAAAAATTAAACAAGATGTGGTGCTCAGACAATTTATAAATGAGCTGCTTTTATCTTCAGGTCAAAGAAAATCTATACCAAGCATAAAATATCTTGGTAAACTACGTATGGATTTATCACGATACAACTATATTCCTAAATGAGTTTGTTGACATGTAAGAAAACATCTGCAATGTGTTAATGAAATCAACAAAATGCAGCTATGATATCAACATAAGGAGAAGTTCAAATTTCAAAGAAATTCAAACCACCATGCACCGTCCAGATTATTTTGATGGTAAGTAGTTGCTAAAGAGGGTCATTATATCAACGCCTTGCATTTATATAGTGCCCTTGTTGCGGAGTCCTACATCCCTTAACAGTGGCAGAGCCTGATGCTGAGCCAGGGGGAGGGAGGAGGTGACCGTAAGCACAGTCAAAGAGGAAAGTCTTCAGGTGTGATCTGAAAAAAGGGAAGGAGGGGCAAGGCGGAGGGATTGACGGAGAGTTCCAAAGTTTTGGGCATAGTGAGTAAAACCAAGGGTGTGGATGGTAGTTCGGAGAGGACCAGGGAGTAGCAGGAGACCGGAGCCAGAGTGGGAAGTAAGCAGGTCGGAGAGGTGGGGAGGTGCAAGGGCGAGAAGGGATTTCTAGACGAGTGTGAGAATCTTGAAGATGACCCATTCTGTAATAGAGAGACAGTAGAGTCTGGCGAGGACTGGTGTGATGGGGGTACAAAGTTTACAGCAGGTGAGTTTATCAGCGGCAGAGTTCTGAATTAGTTGGATTTTGTGGAGCTGGGAGACCGGCGAGGAGGGCATTGGAATAATTGAGGCGGGAGATGACAAAAGCGTGGATGAGGGCTTTTGCTGAATTGGGTGTGAGATATAGTCAGAGGTGGGCAATGTGACGGGGGTGGAGGAAAGAGGTCAGAACCATTTAGTGTCCTCTCATCTAAATGGGATATCAATAAACCACACTTTGTGCTACTGGGGAGAGTGACCACTTCCTCAACAGGATCATACTGCAGAGGGAGAAAATTTCAAACTAAAACTCTAAACAATTAATATTTACTACCTTAACAAAAATACTAACAGAAACTGATTAGCTTACAGGGGAAATCAACAATCTACTGTATAGAAAAAATCCCAGTGATATAATTGACAGTTTTACTGATTTTCTCAATAGGTGCTTCAAATACCACCATCAGATTTGAGATAGTAAAAATTTATTACCAACTCACTTCTCCTTATTAGAACTCAACAACTGATGTCAGCAATTATATTGGAAAACCTATATTATACCACATATGATTATTACCACTTATTATGGAAACATAACCGCGATAGACTGTCCAGAATATTCTGCTCGTCGCTGAATACAACAACAAAATTACACTTGTAAAGTGGCTTTCACGTCAGGAGGACGTCCCAAGGTGCTGGACAGTCAGTGTTTCGACTCGAGCTGGGGGCCGGGATTGGGGAGGGTGGAGGGCAGGGGTGGAAGCAGGGAGATCAAAAGAGGAGGGTCTTGAGGGAGACAAGGGAGGGGGCGAGGCACAGGGACTGAGGGATGGAGTTCCAGAGGGTGGGGCAGAGTGGCAGAAGGCCCACCTGCCAATGGTGGGGCAAGCGAGACAGGGATGTGAAGCAGACCAGAGCCCACTGACCGGAGGAAGGGGGCAGGATGGTAGGGGGTTAGAAAGTCACAGAGGTAGGGGGCTGCAAGGCCATGGAGGGCTTGAAGTGAGGACCAGAATCTTGAACTGTATTCTCTGTGTGATGGGAAGCCAGTGGAGTCAGGCAAGAATGGGGTTGATAGAGTCACGGAGCCTGGTGCAGGAGAGGACAAGGTTGTAGAGTTCTGGATGATCTGCAGCTTATCGAAGGAGGAGTTGGGGACAAGCAAGGAGTTTGCATAGTCAAGCCTCGATATTATGAATGCAAGTACAAGGGTTTCTCATGCCTGCAGCATGACACAGTGGTGGAACCGGGGGATGTTGCGGAGGTGGGGGAAGGCAGAGCGGGTCAAAGCACGGATGTGGGGTAGAAAAGATAGTTGAGACAAACAGGACCCCAAGGTTCTGGACTGGCTTAGCAAGTTGGAGTGTGCTTCCATGAATGGTGATGCTGTCAGCACCTGAGGTGTGGAGGCGCTGACGGGAGCAAATCAGGAGAGCCTCGGTCTTGTTGACGTTCAACTGAAGAAAATTAATTCTCATCCAGGACTTGATGTCTGATAGACATTCTGTCAGGACAGCAGTGGTCCTGGAGTCGAGGTTGGAGGCAGAGAGATAGAGTTGGATGTTATCCACATACATGTGGAAGTTGACGCCATGTCTGTGGATGATGTCACTAAGAGGGGCATATAGATATTGAAGAGGAGGGACCAAGGACAGAGCCCTAAGGAACGCCGCACAAGACAGTGCAGGGGCTAGAGGAGAAACCATTTGTGGAAATGAAGTGGAGATGGTGTGAGAGGTAGGTTCTGAACCAGTCAAGGACAGAATCGTGACGGTTGAGGTGAGAGACAGTGAATGAGGATAGAGGGTCAATGATGTCGAAGGCAGCAGAGAAGTCAAGGAGGACGAGGAGGCAGAGAGAGCCCTGGTCACAGATGGACAGAAATGTCATTTGTCATTTTGACCAGGGCTGTTTCTGTCCTGTGGGTGGCACAGAAACCCGATTGTAGGGGTTTGTGAAGGAAGTGACGGGAGCGTAATGAGCGAGCTGGAAAGCAGCTACTCGTTCCAGGACCTTGAAGAGCAAGGGAGGCTGGAGATGGGGGGGTAGTTTGAGAGCAGGAATGGGTCCAGGGAATTTTTTTTAAGGATAGGAGTGATCACTCCCGTTTTTTAAGGGGTGGGAACAGTACCAGTGAACAGTGAGAGGTTAATGATGTCTGTGAGTAGAGGGGCAAGGAGGTGGAGCTGGGAGGTAAGGAGAGGCGTAGGGATGTGGTCGAGGGAGGAGGTGGTCGTTTTCATGCGGTTTATAGTGGTGGTGAAAGAGGAATGGGAGAAGGTTCAAAGGTGTGGAGTGAGGGATGAGTATTGGTTAGTAGATGGAAGGGGCAGCTGAGCAAATTCCCTCAACTTTAGATTCAAGGAAATCCAGCATCGCCTCGCAGTTGGCATTGGAGGTGAGGATGGGCGAGGCGTGAGAGGGTGGACGGAGGAGCCAGTTGGTGATGGAGAAGAGGAGTCTGGGGTTGTCCTTGGCCTCCAAGATTGTCTTAGTGTAGAACGACAATTTAGCGGAGGCAAGGGCAGAGCGGTAGGATTTGATAAGGTCCAGCCAGATCTGTCGATGTACCGTTAAGTTTGATTTAAGCCAGGTGAATGGGGTACTTTTCCTTGTTTTTTTACTCCCCAAAATATTATACTGACTCTTAATTGACACACTGATAAAACTGACAGCAGATTATCTTAAAAAAAAATTAAAGCCTGAAAAAGTGTTGTAGAATTTCCAATCCTCCTCTGTCTCAAGATATGCACCAATGACACAATTTTCTGGGCTCAATTATTCATATCTTGCTACAAGTATCTCCCTTTGGTAGTACTTTGAAAGACACAAAACAAAGCAACAACATTTAGATGGAAAATAAGATAATAAATTGACCTATGTATGAAATCCCATTGTGATTCAGCTTTTCAAATTAATTTTGGCATAAAATAAATCATTCACTGTTGTTTACATGGTAAATATTTTCATTTCAGCAGCTGGGCGTTTAATTAACAAGAAAATCTCATAAAGCTGTTCTACAAGAAACACAATTTGCTTAAGAAAACACCACACAGGAGTCATTGACGAAAATGTGTCTACAACTCTTCATGGTTTAAAAACATAGCCTGCAAAATAGCAGCCAAAGAAGAAGCCAGCAGTAATGGAAAAAATAAATTGGGATGTTACTTCATGTTCATTAATGTCAAACATCCAAACATGTGTAGATGAACCTTCCTGCATTTGATCTTTTATTAATGAGAAAGTATCAAACATAAAGAGCATAAGAACACAGAAGAGTTAGGTGCATATTTTTGGAATTATATTTTTCTGCAAAAAGCAAGCGACTTTTAGTACCAAGTCTGGCTGAGGTTTTCAGAGAATACATTTTCTTTTGTAAACCCTTCAAATAAATCTACAGCAGCTAGATCAGTAGGATTGCAGGAAGTTATGGTGCGATTTGAATGTGATTTCTGAAAATAGAAAATAATTGTTCTGAAATAGATGAAATAGATAAAATACTGAAGACCAGATAGGCCATTAAAGGGATGAGTTGAGGTTGATTTAACAAAGGACTCCAAAATTGTAAATAAACCAATAGGAGAAATAAAGGCTAGAAGGAACATATTTTGTCAAAAAGGACATTCGCTAGATATTGAATAAAAAAACATAAAACTTGCATACAGCCTTCGATGGCTCAATATGACATTTTGATCTAAGCATCTCTTCCAAATTGTATACTAAACACATGTTGGCGAAGCAGTAGGATGCATCCAATTTGTGGTAGAAAATGTCTCAAAATGCTCAGGAGGGTTCACAAGTTACATAACTATGAAACTGCTTTTACATAAAAAAATTATACCTATTCTGAAAATGGAGGCAGGTACATTTCAAACAGCTTGCCCTCCAACTAAATTACCTTTCGTAATGAGAGAATACCATTCTGTACCTATCAGATCAGAAATGCAGGTAATGGATTTTATTAAAATATTGATATGATCCATAACACTATCCAGTGATCTTCAATACACAAAGACCATGTTTGTAGATCAGATCCAGTTGCCTAGTGTGTTACTGTAATTCTCTATTTCACTGAAAATCATTGCCTTTAAAGTTAATTGGAATCCGTTATAGTAATACATACTATTTTGTGAACCCACAGCTGTCATTATGAGTAGCTGATGGCAAGTGCACTCAGTTATTTGAATGGCTCATGACCCACCTAAACTCTATTCTCATACACTCTCATTTTAATGGACATTTGCAACTGTAATTAGCTTTTTGACATCCTTTTTACTGAAACAAAATACTATATAGCAACCAGAATAAAAATTATAGAAGTGCACAGTAGACTGCATTTTTAATGGTTTACAGTTCTCTTTTTAAAATAAAAAAATCTTATTTTGCTTGGTATTTCTTTTGGTTAAAAGTCGCCTAAGATGAGGAGGCATTCAGACTAGACAGAGGGAAGATAGGAGGATGGAGATGTCAGAGAAGAAAGTGGGGGAGGTTTTGGGGGGATTATAGATGAAGAGAATTTTAAGAGAAATATTGGAGGGATGGTAAAGAGTAAGGTGCTCCAAGGAGGGGAAGGAACCAAAGGATAATAATCTTTGCATTTGGTATAGTGCCTTTCAGGTTGAGAGGACATCCCAAACTGCTTCACAAAATATACTGTGACTGAATTTGTAGGTGACAAGTAAGATGCGTATTTAGATTTGCAAGAGATGATAAGTCTAGCTATGTTATGGAGGTACCATGAAAGGAATGTAACCTGTTTAAATCCCCTACTATGTACGCACAATACTCATAGCTTGATTTGTAACTTAGCCTGACCTATTTCCCCAGGAGATGTGTACAATTATAAAATTAAATGTAAAGCCATCAAATACGTTTCAATTAGCAAAATTGGTATTTAAGGCATAATAAAATTCCCATTACATCTATGAACTTGAAATCTTTATTCGGAAAAAGCTAATTCCCATAGTTGGTGAGGTCATGTCTCCTAAAGCAGCACATAAGTTCTTTTCTCTTCAACCGTGCCTTCAGCTCCCCTCTCGACTCTCTACCCCTTCCTCGCTCCCTCCCTTCCCTCCCCTCACCCTGACCATCTCCCCCCTGCTCGGGTCCCGACCCAACTGTCCAGCGCCTTGGGACGTCCTCCCGACGTGAAAGGCGCTCTATAAATGCAATCTTGTTGTTGTTGTTTCCAAGCAAACCTTGTGAAAAACTAGGGATAATTACAGGCACAAGACATCGGGGTCATTGTCCAGCGGTTTGAGAAAACATCAATATACCACAAGAGGGCGAACCTCCACATAGCAACGAAAAAGATTCTGATTGCATGCTGAGGTAAAGGAACCTGCTACGGGGTGATTCAGTCTGCTAGACATCCATCAAAAAATCCTTTGTTCTAATAAACTGATTCGGAATAAATCCTGACACCTTAAGCAAACTATATAGGTGCTTAATATCCTATATCACTACCAAAAATGAGTTGAGCAGGGGCTTCCATTAGCTCCTTTGATGATTTTAACTATATTACTGCTGTCCAATATAACATTGACAATCTTAAGTCCCAACAGATAAAGAAAAAATATACTGCCCAAAGTTTTGAAAAACTGATGCTCTCATTTTGTGAGCTGTGCTCTATAACAAATGATAAATTAAAGTAAACTGCCTATTTGATGCCAATATGTGCAATGTTGAGAGGTTGTAATGTATAGTTTTTGAAGTATATGATAAATCTTCCATAATGCTGGAAATCTATATCTATCCAGCAATAATGCACAGAATCTCCTCTTATGGAGATCAGCCAGTATCTGCCAATGACACGATCAGTACCAGAGCGCTTAAGATCAGAAAATGATACAAGCAATAGTGAGCCAATACTCACCACCAACAAATGACAAAAGGTTCAAGACTTCTTCCTTTCAGCTTTACTTTATTGGATTCTGACAAACAATTGAGTCTGTAAAAATTGTGCAAATCTGCAAACAGTCAATCATCGCGTGATTTGCAGACAAGATTCTTGCATCCAAAAAATCATATATTCCTTGGAACTGAATCCTTGATCTGATGGCTATAACATCAACTCTAATGTGCTGTTACAACCATCAGTTAAAGATACCTGTTCACTGGTTACAGAAAAAAGTCCAATAAATCTAGGTTGCGACTCCAAGTTTATGTTGTGTAATTGAGAATTCAGAAACTTGGCACTTACTAAGGAGAGTGGAATCAACACTCAATTCTACCAATTTGCTCATCATTTTGATATGTCAGTGCAGCCCAAAATAGTCAATATAATTCTATTAAGAAGAAATGAATCTCAAAAACGTAATTGGAGAATTAGATCAAGTCAACAGGTTCCACTGTATGCGAAGCACTGAAGCAGAATACTGGTAATGCTAACATGTACTCTCATGAAATATTTCCATGTCAACAGGAGCTGAAGTAGCAGTACATTTGTGGGGAAATGTTGTTTATCATTATCAAGTACTTGCAATATAAGCAAGTATATATTTTAATTTATTTTGAATATTAAATATTCAGCTAGCAATGAAAAAAACATGGCATATCTCAAGCAAATGCTTATGCTTGACAAAGATAATTTTTATTTCGTACACAGACACCATTTGCAATCCGCTTCCTCTGCCAAAGTACAGCCTAGTGTACTTCATTGAACTTATTAGTTGGCCATGCTTTATCAAACACAAGATTATTATTATATCAATTACTCAGGATAACAAATAATTCGCTGAGAGGTGTTATGGCAGAACAGAATTGCTAATTAGAGTGAAATTAAGAACAATTATAAAAAATGCTTACATTCTGTCTGAATTTCTGCACTTTTTAATTTTGATTTGATCAGCCGAGTATTGATACATATGGAAACCCATCAACATGTTTAAAGGTCTCCAAACCAGAGTTTCACTTTTTTTCGGTCAACCTGACACACAGTGAAACCCATCACCATGCTTAAGAGTACCAGAACCAAACTGAGAGTTGCACTTATTCCACCTATGGAAATTCCTGTGTTTGGGTAGTAGACAACTTAACAGCTCGGAATGAGGCATCACTGGCAAATATTAGTTTCATGAGCTAGATTTCCTCCTTTCAATTTCAGACAAAGGAAGGTGACATGAAAAGATGAACTGAGAAGATGAACTGAAAAGGTGGAGAGGGCCAGAATATGTTTGTATAAACTTTCCACTAAACAGAATTGTTCGTGTTGACTACATTTATCTTTTTAATACTATTAAACTATTCTATTCTAAGCAAAGCCAACTGGATCCCTTCTCTCATTGCTAGATTTCAATCCAACAAAAATCACAAGCTAAGTGTCCCATCTTAACATTTGTTATGCAGTGCCCTTCTCGTAAGTGTTATACATGCCAAGATCTTAAGAATGCTTTAAGATGGAATCTACTTCAACAGATAATAATAATAATCCTTGAATCCGATGTAGTCAGGGCAAATTCTTAAAGCGCTTCACAGGGTTTACTGTAAAGTGTAATGACTGGATTTCTGTAGGCAAACGCAGCAGCCAATTTGTACACACCCATGAAATGAACAACCAATTTTATCTGGGAGACTGTTAAATAATAATAATCCTTGCATTTGATATAGCGCTTTTCACGTCTTCTAGACGTCTCAAAGCGCTTCACAGAATATACTGTAAAGTGAATTGAATTGTATATTTTGTGGGCGAAATGCGGCAGCCAATTGCGCACAGCAGTGTCCCACAAACAGTCATGGACTGAAGTGACAAAATTATTTTTTTTTGTTGAGGGAGTATTATTAGGCATGTGGCGTAAGTAAACTTGCCCAAGATTTCGCCCTGCTGGGAATTGAACCCAGGTTTCTCACTTGAAAGGCGAGTGCTCTAACCACTGAGCTACAGGACTGTTGACCAGGATACCTGAATAAACACCCTTCTTCTCTGTTTTACTCGGAAAATAGATAACGATTCAGGACAAAATATATTCTTTGATATTTTGGTCCACAAAACTTGCTTTCAACTTATTTTTAAAAAATGTGTAGTTAATTAATGCTGCAACTGTCTTGAGATGCATGACGAATTAATCTATAGGATTGGTGGCCAGGACACCAGGAGAAACTCCTTTTATGACTAGAGACATGGAATGTTTAACTTCCTACCTGAGGGCAGGCATCCAGGATCAGGTTCAAAATCTCATCTGACGAAAAACAACTCTAAAAATGCAGCGCTGCACAAGTCAATTCCCCAGCTCCAAATTGACTTGCCTTTTACCTTCTCTCAACATTACTGACTACTATTGCTGGCTTGAGTCACTGCTTCTACTTACCTGCGACCTGTATGTTTAACATTTTAATATTTGTCTGAATAAATGTTTTGTACATACAGTATTTTGAAATGTAAATTTTGATTGTAAGAAAGCAAGACCAATGTGTCTCATTTTCTTGAGACATTTCAGCAGTGTCTTTGAATATTTAGACTCAACACAGAATAGCTTTCTGGTTGGGTTTCACATTGATTTGAAAAAATACAACCTGAACTATCCCCCTGATTCAACAACAACTTGCATTTATATAGAGCCTTTCACAAACAGGGCAGTGTCCTGGAGCGTTTCACAATGGTGGAGTCTGACAATGAGCCAGGGTAGAGGGAGGGGGAAGGTGAGGGTAAACACAATCAAAAAGGAAGGTCTTTAGGAATTTGAAGGTGTGGAGAGACTGGGCAAGGCAGAGGGATTGAGGTAATTGGAAAAACAGCAGGAAATCAACCCACCACAATATATTGTGTACAGATCAACAGCTAAGAAACTAAAGGGTTCATTGACCGAAGAGAGTCACAGGATTAACATATGAAGCATTACTCTCTGGCTCTCTGGAATGGAAGTCAATGGTCAAGCTGTGTTGCTTGTAGACAGGAATAGTTCTAGAAAATAGTTCTAGCCAATATTGTGTAAAATATTAATAAATGTCCAAAGTAAGCATATCTGAAAACAAGAATAGGAAGAGATAAAAAGAAGCACTTAAGAACAAATTAGATTTCCAGCTGGAAAACTAAATAACAGATTTATAAAAGTAACAACCTATCTATTTTGAGAAATTCATTCTAAAAACTCAGTATCACAAGTGTAATGTGTACGTGGGCTGATGTGAAATTTAGAAACAAACAGCTGCTGGTACAAATTATGAGCCTATGGCACTTTGAATTTTAGAAGGGAAGACTTTTAAAAGCTAATTCCACATGTCTACTAACCTTAACTATATGGCAGATTTGTTACGATTCCCATCTGGTATATCGGGTAAACTTTGCAGTCAGTGTTATATTTAGTGCATAGAATGGGCAAGGTGGCAGATCCACAGGACCATTTTCATGGTGAGTCCTAGAAAACGGGTCGACCTTGTTGAGTTTCTGCTCGTGGATTTCCGTCCCCAGTTAAGGATTAGCAGAATTCTAGCTCTGTAGACAGCAAAAGCTCAAAATATCGTGGTCCCAATCTCACTACCCGGATCCCACTAACCAGCAGTTGAAGGCTGATCCACCAGTCCTAGCTCCTATGATCCAGCTTCTCTGACTTTACTATTGATCAAATGGGGGAGGGAGGGAGTCCATTGAATATATTATACGGAGTCGACAACTGTTTGTGGGACACTGCTGTGTGTAATTAGCTGCCACTTTTCGCCCACAACATATATAGTCGATTCACTTTACAGTGTATTCTGTGATGCGCTTTGAGATGTCTTGAATACGTGATAAGGCACAATATCAAATGCAAGGATTATTATATTATTAAGGAAGTGGGAGCGGCAGGTTAGAAGATGATGGCGGGAGCCAAAGCATATAATTTCTTGTCCATGTTCAAACAGGAATAATAATAATCCTTACATTTATATATAACGCCTTTCACGTCATGAAGTCATCTCAAAGCATTTCACAGGATATACTGTAGTAGGTGAAGTAAAATGTTTCATCTAATTCCTTTCACTCCTACATTCCTAATTTTTAACTAATGTTCCTTGGTATTTGAACATGTTGTGATAGTGAAAAAATTGTCTACATCAACTTTGTAAATACATTCATATGCTTCAAGGTTTTGGATTGATCACTTCAAAGACTCCTCTTTTCCAAGAAAAACAGCTGAACTTCCTTAACCTTTCTTCGCAACTTAAAATTACAAATGCGAAGAATAATCACGGGTGTTTTTAGTCTCCCATGGACAATAATGCCTTTCCCATATTAGGTGTCAGGCCTGCGGCCAATACACAAATGAAATCTTAAAAATGCCTCACATAGTAATATTACCTTATTTAGGCTTATACTCTTTTGTGCTATAACAACCAAGTAAGTTATTTATCTTAATATTTTCAACCAAGCACTGAATCAAGCATTATCCTCCTTGAGAGGAAGGGAAATGCGTAAACAGAATGTCAGAACATAACTTCCTTACCAACGATAATAACTTTGACCCTTACAGGCCATTCAAACTTTCTGTTTGCTGTATTCTGAAACTAACCCATCAAGATAAATTGCTCTGTACTTAGTAGCACAGTCAGTACCAACTATGCAAAGGGAAGCACCTTTAACATGTTTATAAATCATCAAACTGATAGTAGTGAAGTGGCCAACACTTGAGAAGGCTACTGCTTAAGCTTTTTATTGCATATTACTATAAACAGGCCTGTAGCACTGATTCGTCAGGAATCACAAGTTATAGTGGTATCAGTATCTGCTGTGGAAAATGCATTTTACTTACAATATGCAAATATCTCATAATGAACTTAGGTCTTTTTAGTAATTGGCCAACCAGAGTAGTAAAGAAACAATTATTTGCTTGACCCTTAAATGAAAGGGTCAAGCAAATAATTGACCCTGTCAAATGTACTGCAGATACATTTTGAACCAAGGAACATGATTACTTGTTAAATATATCATTACAAAATTTGTTAACATAATTTTGGGCACCAGTAATTCTCTCTGTACACAAGGTTTACACAACTCGCAAATCAAACTCAATATCAACAAAAACAAGCCAAATGAAAATAAGCCAAGTATGGTGTTGGAACAGGCACCTCTCATCACCACCATATTTGGCTCATCTTTAGATTAAACAATGAGTGGAAGAAAAAAGAATAATTACCATTATAGCTAACTTTAAATATAGAGCAAAGGATCAAATATGCATTTCGATTTTTTTTTAAAGTTTCAGACAGCAAATACATGCAACAAATACTAGACATCAATCACACTAGCTATCAAACCTGAATTACCAGATGCAATTATTTTCTCAAACCAGCACTTTAGATAAGTTCAATGGTCAAGACAAAATAGAAAACTGTGAGATCATATATACAAGCTTATTTGGTATAGGGATAGATTTTGCCATATTCCTGAACACATTCTGCTCCTTATTCAAGGAATGCATTTAGGAACATCAGCAGGCAGCAGCCCTCTTCAGGTAAGTGGTTTAATCCATTCAGGGTTCTGCCATCTCAATTTTAATTTTAATCTGAGGCAACAATTGTGCTTCGTGCATATTATCTGAAATTCTCAGTCTCCTAGGTCAAAAATTACGTTTTAAATAAATGACCAAAGGCCCCAGGCCTCTGAATCTATATTTTGGTCTAAATCTGGTTCCAGTTTACGTTTTGTATTTAATTTTACTTTCTCAGAATTTATGTGCCCAGGATAACCAAAATACATGTTCTTCCGGGCCAAACGATTAAGGTGAGTCATTGAGCGAAAACTGTCCTGGGAGAACACTGATTCCAGCACTCCAAGGCTGATAAACACTGGAAAAACAAATCAACAACAACAACTTGGATTTATAGAGGCGCTGACGGGAGCCAATCAAAAGGGTCTCAGTCTTGTTGACATTCAGCTGTAGAAAGTTAGCTCTCATCCAGGACTTGATGTCTGACAGACATTCTGTCAGGACAGCAGTGGTCCTGGAGGCGAGGCAGAAAGATAAGAGTTTGGTGTCATCTGTGTACATGGAAGTTGACCCCATGTCAGTGGATGATGTCACCAAGAGGGAGCATATATATATTGAAGAGGAGGGGACCAAGGACAGAGCCCTGAGGAATGCCACACGAGACGGTGTGGGGACTGGAGGAGAAACCATTTGTGGAGATGGTATGAGAGGTACGATCTGAACCATTCAAGGACAGAACAATGAAGGTTGAGGTGAGAGGCGAGGTGGTGGAGGAGGATAGAGTGGTCAATGGTATCAAAGGCAGCAAAGAGGTCAAGGAGGACGAGGAGGCAGAGAGAGTCTTGGTCGCAGATGGACAAAATGTAATTTATCACTTTGACCAAAGCTGTCAGTGACAAATGGCTGACATGCAGAAATTGGATGGATCAATCATTAAAATACAAATTCAAATTTCAAGACAAATTTACATTTATATAACACCTTTCATGTCAGGAGGATGTCCCAAGGCACTGGCAGTCCTGACTTCACCAGAGCTGGAGGTGGGAGCTGAGGTGGTTCAGAGGGGCAAGATGACAGAAGGCTGTTCACAGAGGTAGGTCTTGAGGCAGACCTTGAAAGAGGTGAGGGAGAGGGTGAGTTTGAGGGATTCTGAGATGTGGATTATTCATAAATTGGTTGTCTGATAAATGGAAGCTTTAAGAAAAATACCACCCCATCTCCCAACTGGTTCTTCCACAAGCAGTAGTTTTTCACTCCAACACTGGCCTTCACTAAAATAAATTCTGAGCAATTACAAACTTTGCAGAAGCGAGGACATTGGGTCAAGCATAAAATTGGTCCTCAATATCATTTAGGATAATGAGCAATTCATCAACTAGGGGAGTGTCCCGGCAAAGAGGGTGGGAAACGACTGAACAAATAAATAAAGAGGTCAGCAAAGAGAGCTAAATCAAGCAGATCAATAGAAAACAAGAAGGATGAATGTCTAATAAGATCATCAAACTGTTTTTTTTTCATAAGTTTCAGGTCAGTAGCATTTTACTGTAACATTGCTGCATGAAATAAAATACCTACAGACTTGCAGGAACCAGGACTGATGGGTCAGGTCAGGTCAGGCTAGCATCAGAAACCTGGCGCACTGAGATGAGGTTGGCTTGGAGATGGAGCAACTTCTTGGAATCTTTCCCTCTACTGACGGCATAGTATTGGAACCACTCTAAAAATAGTTGTGTTGACTCATGTCCAAAATTCATTATGGCAGTACACGTTGTCTTTACGCTCAGGTTTAAATAGCAGATGAACAAAGCATTGCCTTACAAAATATTCACCTCAGCATAAAGGTTAGAAATCCCCTTACAATGTTTTCAAGAACAGAATCGAAGTACGCAATTCAGTCACCACACATAACCAGAGTAGAACATACAATACATTTAACCCACACTATAGCAAGGATACATCCAATCTCCTTAAGCAATCATTTTATCATAATAATAATCCTTGCATTAGATATAGTGCTTTATCATGTCATAAAGACATCTCAAAACATTTCTCAGGAAACACTGTAAAATGGATTGTATTTTGTGGATGAAATGCGGCAGCCAGTTGCGTACAGCAAAGTCCCACAAACAGCCATGGAATGAATGACTAATTTTATTTGGGGGATTGTTGGCCAGGATAGCGGGAGACACTCCCTCCTCTTTCCAATAATGCCATGGGATCTTTAACGTACACTTGAGCAGGCAGACGGAACCTCGGTCTAATGTCTCATCCAAAGGATATAAATAAAATACTGAACTTTAAAAAATATACAGTTCAAAATTCACAGAAAAATTACCCTTCAGTCTCTCATTCAATCTTTCTCATCGACTACAACTCAAAATACAAAGGTATATTTTCAATACATGTATCTGATTTTCTTTTAAAAATCAGAACATTGAGCATTTGCTAAATTGGCACAAAGATCTACTGGAACTGGAAACAACATGTAAGAATCAAATGTCGAGACAGTGAATAAATGTTACAGAAAGCCTTTTGATTATTTTGAATCTTTCCCTCTACTGACAGGATAGAATTCAAACACTCTAAAAATAATTGTTTAGTTGATTCATGTCCAAAATTCATCAATGTCAGCAACACAAATCTTAAGTATGCCTTTACTTTCAGTCTTAAATGCAAATTAACATACTTTTAAAGCATGTTTAAATATTCACATCAGCCTAAAGGTTTGAAATTCCCTCACGATGTTTTACATTGTTACAAGCATTAGTCTTGTGTTTCAAATTTCAAAGTGGTAAGAAATTTATGGAATAAAATTCCAGTTTTCACACACAAACTATTTGCATATCCACTTATCTACATCAAGCTGACAAAGAAAACTAATTGTGCAAGACGTTATCAGAGAAGCTATTTACCTCACAAAACAGGCACAGCAACATTTATTTTTCAGCCAGTAGCACAGTTAACTGTTAATAACATGGGTTAGACACAGAGACAGGCATAGATATGGAAATAAACAAAGTCATAGAATGGAAGTAATTGAAAGAGATAGAACATGCTAGGCTTAAAAAGAACAGAGAAAGCAGCAGTGTTATAGAAAACAGGGAGACCAAGAGAGGATTGGCATTGCTTAGGAGATAGTGGCAGCATAACTCCCAATGGAACAATATTTTTGGCTCGGCTTGTAGCTATTCGTAGTTTATCTTATGTTCAGTTATCCATACTGTTTCGTGATGTGGTAGGCTTATTTAAACAAATGGTGGTTTAAATTTGCTTTGTTTAAATTTAAATTTGTTCAAATTTGTTTTAAAGTCAGTTTTTTTTCCCCACTTCTTATTTTTAACTACACAAGCACATCTTCAATGTTATTACAGTAGTCAAAATCTCATAAACGCCCATCAGAAGTTACACCAAAATTACATGGTAGTGCAACATAATTCTTCCAGTCCAAGTGTAGGCATTTCAATTGCATGTTTGTAAAATTATTATTATTAGAATGGGAGACAATTCTAATGCAGAATTAAATTGAAACTTAGGTTAATGGCTCGTCACTCCAATTTTTGCACAGTAAAAAGGACTAAAACGGCTAGTAAAACAAGACTATGGAACATTTGCAGACATTATATAAGCAGGCACTAGGGCAGCACTAACCACAGAGCTTAGTTTATGCAACACTGCAATAATTGATGCAAGTTTAACGTGGCAGTTTGTGGGTAAACAAAATATGGCACTAATTTTCTCCTTCAGGGAAGTCTGCTTTGTACTGCTTTTTTGGGAGTCAGACAGATATCTGACACATGCACGGAAACCCGTCACTATACTTAAGCCTCTAAACCAAACTACTGAGAGTTCCACAATATGAGAGGTAAAATTCTTTTAAGAATTNAAAAAGGCTTCAAAGTTAAGACTGAATTCAGATTAATAATTGCGTTAATAATTTATTATTCACTTTAATAAATTAAATACAGACTTAGATGGAATTTTACCCCAATGGTTTATGTCTAGTAACGAGTGTCCACTCCCTCCCCAGAGTGATACACCCTGATCATCTAATTCTGGAGAATTTAGATGAAAGAGCTGAGGCTTAGGACCCTATGGAGTACTGCTGGAATTTAACAAGCTAAAAATGTGCAATGTACAGCACTGGTACGTTTGTCCAGCTAGGACCACCTTACTTGTTGGGGCTTTGGTTTTCAGGGTTACATGGAATTGAGTTTGAGGAATCCTTTTTGCCAGTGGTTGTTTGCTCCTTCAATTCCATCTAATAAACCAGGGTGACTGGTTCACCATCAACAGTTAAGAGATTTTCACCATAAATACCTAGCAAGATTCTGGCACGAATACATGTCCTAAAGTAACTTAAGAATGCTAGGTAAATGCAGGTACCAGGAACTCCTTGCAAACAGTATGGAGCAGTACTGTACTGATCTACAGGACTCTGTTACAGGCTAAAGGTTTCATACTCTTTATATTTTTTGTGCACCCACAGTCATGGTATTTATATTACATCATGTGAAGCACTTTGAGATGCCCTCCTGACATGAAAGGCAAGATTATTATTATTCAAATCACTGTTAATGATCCATTAACCTATGCTTTTTAGAAAAAAGAAATTTCAGATCTCTGTAACCTACAACTTTCAGCTGCACATTTAAATGACCTCCCTTGTGGTGACCCATCTGGTGACATCTCCCCTCTTTTGTAATTTATTTGTACAATGAAACAGTTTGTTATTAACATAAATAAGAAGAATACTACAACTACATTTCTTTATAGATACAAAACACCTAAATGATAACTATCAGAATAGCAGTGGGGAGAAGAGAGAAAAAAAAGATACAGCCATAATAATAATCCTTACATTTGATATAATGCCTTTCAGGTCAGGAGGGCATCTTAAAGCGCTCAAGATGTACTGTAAAGTGTAATGATTGTGCCATATAGACCAGCGATAGTGGTCTCAATGGCAATCCATGTGGTTTTAGCTAGTTCAACTCCAGCAGTACACAACACTCTCTTTGGGGTTCCCAAACTTTGTGTCTGGCCATCATGCACCTCATATTCTCTGGAATTAGGCAAACTGGGTGATATCTCTAGGAAAAGCATTCACATTCCATTCCAGACACAGGGAAATTTCTACGGGGAGGTGGCGACATATGTGGACTCTCAGTCTGCTTTGAACGATTTTCTCAAGTTGACCAAAAAAATGTATCTATTAAAACACTCAAATGTTTATACGTCTATAAAATATTTTGACTTTATTTCTGAAGAAGCAAAGTTGTGCAAGACAGAAGGCTATACCTTAATAAAAAAAAATGTTTTTTGGGAGGGGGAAACTTAAAGATTAGAAAACAAATTTCATCCACTATACAATTTACAGTATTTCAATTTCATTACAATATTAATTAGACCAAAACAAAATTACCTCCAAGCCAAAAGTTTGATGTGCAAACAAACATCTGGGCTGCATCATCCTGATATTCATTATTTCCACCAACTGTTTACTCAAGTGTTCTGTTCTCTCTCCCACTTGGCTCGTTCTCTACACCAATGAACTGAACTCACCATCCAACCATATCAACTGCTACGCACAATTCCACTCACTATTCATCTTCATCCGAACTTCCATCAGATCAGTGCTAGCTTCACTACCTCTTGCAGTGCAGTGGTTGAATCACTAAATGTTCATCTGCTTCCTTTAAATAGTGCAGTAAATATTCTCTTTCAATTCCTCAAAGAAATAATTTCTTTGTATCTCAAGTATAACCAACAGCTATCAATTCTTAGCTTGATGTCTCCACTCTTTAGCCTTTATATATCAACATTATTGACTTCAGTATTTAATGGATCTCTTACACTGCTAGACAGAGTATAAGAAGTCTGAGGCTTCTAGGCTCTCTTTTCGCCAACAATTCTCTCTTTTCTTTTACAACAATATTGTCGTCTGAGTGATACTACTCTAGCCATTGCTACTCCACACTCCTCTCTCCTGAGCTCAAAAAACTTTTCCTACGTAATCTTTTTCTGTCTATATGTCCACTATGCTGTGACCACAACACCATATTCTAACTCATTCTTTCTGAAGCTTATGGAACTCTCTACCTCCAGCATCTTTCCCTTCCTCCTAGGGTCTTACAAAACACAAGTGGTGCCATTTAACAAATTATACCATTTAATCATATTCAATATGATTACACTCTTTAAGATTCTGAAGGGACTAGATAATGTAGACCACGATAAGCTGTTTTATTGTGTACTGAACAGTAGAACCAGAGTGCATGGCCTGCGATTGAAGGGGGGTAAATTCAGAACACATCTGACCAGTACTGCAATCTGAACATCAAATATTTCTAAGGAGCAAAATGGTGATATTTTGTCTTGAATGAATATACTGCTAGGTAATGACAAGGCAATCAGATGTTGAATTCCCACCAGTGTGACAGCAAATCCACCATTAATTCATATATGTCTGGCATACAACTTAACACATTGTGTTGTCTAAAGCTTAGCTCTTTCCAGAATGTGGTCAGAATAAGCAGAATTATTTTCTCCTCTGTATACCTGTCAGTCGAGCTCAGCTAGTAGCACTCTAGTCTCTGAATCAGAAGTTGGGGGGGACATTCGCTTCATAGCTGTTTATGGGATACTGCTGCACTCAAAATAGCTGCCCAGTTAACACAGTCACGACACATCACAATAGTGAAGTGTTTTTCCAACATGGCATCAATCCATTCAGATTTAGGCTGAACAAATTGCTGGTTACCAAATTATATGATTAAGAGTTAATTTTTACAACTCCAAATGCAGTGAGGATTAACATTACAGTTAACTTCTACGACAGGATTCGGACATTCACAAGAAACTAAGCAAGTGTATGTAAGGGTTTCCTTTTCATATATATTGACAAAAAATAATGTTTGTGGCAAGGACCATCACAATTCATTTTTTTTAATGAACTTTAACAACAAAGCTCCAGATAGCAAAGATTTGTCTTGCCAAGTTTTGGGGTCTAAGGACTTATGGACTGCATTTATTCCATTTAAGCTCCAGCCACAAATGCAAATGAACTCAGTTCAGAGGCTGCAATTCTCTCAACTCACATAAAATAGTAAATAGTAAGAGAAAATCCTGCACTCCAATGCCTAGTATCTGAGAACTTGTCACAATTCTTTCAAATTAAAGTTGATATGAGTTAATATTGTCTCCCTGATTCATTACGCACATAACTATGCATATATGCAACTCTGTCTGATTTGGGTACTCTTAAGCATGGTGGTGGATTTACACATTTCAGACATAAAGTTGACCAAAGAATAAGAACATTCTTGCATTTGATACAGTGCCTTTCAAGTAGGGAGGACTTTACTATAAAATATAGTGTAGTGACTGTATATTTTGCAGGTGAACATGGCAACCAATTTGCACATAGCAATATCCCACAAACAGCTATGAAATGAATGACTAAACATATCTGGAGGATTGTTTGCCAGGATACTGGGAGAAACTCCCTTATTTTTTCGAGTAATCCCAAAAGCAAACAGGGCCCCTCAGTTTAATAATAAGAATACTTGCATTTGATATAGAGCCTTATCACATCTCCAAGATTTCTCATTTGAAGGAAGACACCTCCAGCAATGCAACAATGCCCCAGAACTATGCAAGTTCAAAATCCTGACATAGGGCTTGACCACACAAACTTCTGATTCAGAGATGAACGTACTACCAACTAAGCCACACTGACACCCGACAAACAAAATGAAATGCAAGGTCAATATATGAGAAATGTTATGATATAGCAACTCAAATCATAAGAGGGAATACTCAGTGCATTCAAGCAAGTTTTTTCAACATTGTATAGTTCTGGAGACACAATGTCATAGACACCAATTAAAGCTTCCCATTATTCTTCACAATATGGCTTTGAAAAAGGCATGTTATTGAAAATTGTTTACAGACTCTCTTATGCATATAGCATTATCATATTTTAAACATAATGAAATCAGCTTAGTATTAAATAAAATGTATTTACATATTTACAAATATGTTCAGTGCTCTGAGGCGCTTCCCCTTCTGAAGGGAGTGATGTGGACAAATTATTATTATTGTTAAAAAGGTGTAAGAGTTCAATCTCTATTTCGGGGTGCTGATGTAGGGCTTGCATTACTAATTAATCTACTGAAAGGAGGGGTACTAGACGTGCACGAAGAGAATGGTAGAGTTGGTAGTTGTGTTGGCACATGAGACACTCTCTCCTCACAGATCAATTCCCTAGGATCAGAGGATATGCTGGTGTAAGCAAGGGTCTTTGCTCAATTGGGGCCCATCAGACTGTGACTTGAGAAAACAGCACAGCTAATCTTTTCTGTAATCCCTCCAACCGAAAACTAGAAATGGCACTAATAAGTTGGATGGTGCCTTGCACATCACCCCAATTCATTTTCGTAACTCTTCAGAATTCCTCGACAATTCTATGAATTTCCTCCAAAATAATTCACCAAGAAGATCATTCTCCAGAATGTCCATGAAAGCTCTGTTTATCTGTGGCCATGTAGGACCAGGACCAGAAGTAGCAAATGAAGTTTTACCAACTTCATTATCTCCTTTTTCAGACTTCAATGCCTCCCCTTTGCCATCACTGTGCTGTGCTTTACTGTGTGTCCATCACCCAAAGCTGTACTATCTGTGATGGGCGCAAATGTGCTGGTGCTTGCCTGTGAGAATGGTGATGCTGACTGTCCTGGTGGGTGCTGATGAACTGAGGACTAAATGTCCAATATGCCCATTCTGGCTTCTTGCTGCTTTTCCTTCCTCCAGCTCTGGCTGCACTTCTGTTGCTCCTGACCGATCACAAGAAAACAGTTAAACACAACTGATCCCAGGTAGTATGTGGTTAGCTGCGCTTCTGTGCAGATTGTGGTACTATTCATTTTATAGAATTAACACCAAACAAGTATATAAAGTATGTCTTCATAATTTCTCATACTTACACAAACATTCATTTCAATATAGGTCTGGCTTGGAAAACTATAATGCACGTGGCATTTCATAGCTAAACATAGCCACCATGTATTGCTCACAAAGGAGGATTCAACTGATTAATGTTAATACAGCTGATTATTCCTTTGTACATCACGAAATGCTATGTTTGCCTTTGCATTGAGTGAGGTGCAGAAAAAGATTAGAACAGCTGTATATCACATTAAATGTTCAATTACTCAGATTGCAGGATTCTACTGTTCGGGAGATCAATTGCATGCATTTTTTGACATTTCATTTTGACAGTGCCTGTTATTCCATATTTACTCACATAACAGTGAATAACTACATCTAACTATAACATCAACATAGATCCAAATCACAAAACTAACCTTGGCATTTTTTGTCCTTTGAGACAGCTTCTCACAGACCTTGATCAAGAAACTGCAGCTCTTCTCCACAATGTTATCAAGGTCTATTAACTCCTCTGAGGTTCCTTCCCAGTTTACACCCAGAGCAATCATCCCTTCCGAGTGACTTTGGCATCTATGCATAATGACACCTAGTAGGACTATGATGGCATCATCCATAAAATCAGTCTTTCCTTGAGACATTCTGTGCCATTACAACCACTTGAAGTCTACATTTTCTTGTGCATATGCTTTAAATACCACTTAAGCTCATTTAATAAGCCTTTAAATTGTATTACTGCTTGTTTCTCAATATTTGCAGAACCTAAATCCACTCAAACCATTTGCTGAATATTATTTCATCTTTATGTATATTAACCCATTACTAAAAGTGACCGCCTATGCCCGATGTAAATGAAGAATAGGGTGGAAAGTAAAAGAGAAACAGAAAGAAAGAAAAATCACTGGTGGCACATCCAAACAATTAAGTCCCTAAAGCATATTAAAACATTTTGGATCACTTTAGGCCAAAAGCAAATTGAAATATAATATGAACAACATAAGACATGGGTTTTGTCACATGGTGCTAAAATGTGAGAAACCACAATCATGTTTAGAACAGTGTCAGTAACATGCAGTTAAACATTGCTAATAATGAAAGATGTTAGACAGCATGAACCAAGCGTACATAGGGATAATGGATAAATGGCAGTGATTTTAAGGAAGGAATGTAATGGTTTAGAACAGTACAACAACAACTTGCACTTATATAGCACCCTCCATTCAGGGTACAATTTCAGCGAGCTTAACAGTGGCAGAGCCGGGGATGTGGGTGGGCTGTAAGCACGGTCGAAGAGGAAGGTCTTCAGGAGGGACTTGCAAAAGAGGAGGGGCCAAGGCGGAGGGATTGAGGAGAGTGTTCCTGAGTTTTGGTGCGTAGTGGCTGAAAGTGTGACCTCCGATGGTGGGCCGGGACAAGCAGGAGGCTGGTACCGTCGAGCGGAGGCGCCTGGTGGTGGATTGGGGAGTGAGGAGGTTGGAGAGGTAGGGAGGTGCCAGAGAGTGAAGGAATTTGAAAACAAGTTTGAGGATCTTGAATTCGATCCGTTCGGTGATGGGGAGCCAGTGGAGCCTGGCCAGAACTGGTGAGATGTGGGTACAGAGTTTGGTCAGGGTCAGTATGCAGGTGGCAGAGTTCTGAATGAGCTGGGGGGAGACCGGCAAGGAGTGCGTTTGAGTAATCTTGTGTTGAGTCAGAGTACACTGTGATTGGATTACAGTCGTGTGATTACTCCAAGTAGTTAACATTCTTTGTGTCTTTTTCATCTTTTGATTCAGAAACAATTGCTTTAAGCAATAAGTTTAATGACTACAATGTTATATATACCCCTTCACGCAAAGAATAAAAGTCCTTACGTTTGGTACAGCTCCTTTCATGTCAAGAGGACGCCCCACAGGATATATTGTAAAGTGGAGTGACTACATTTGTGGAAAGCGGCAGACAATTTACTCACAGCAATGTCCCACAAACAGCTATGAAGTGAAGGACCAAGTTTATTTGGAATTTGCTGGCCAGGACCCTGGGAGAAACAACGTTCTCCTTTTGAATAGTCCTATGGAATCTTTAATATCCAGCTGAACGGGCAGTTTAACGTCTCGGTTTAATACCTAGTCCAAAGGATCGTGCCTCCAGCAATGCGACACACTGGAGTGTCAGCTCGTACAACATAAGTTCCAAGTCCTTGGGGCTTGAATCATAACCTTCAGTCTCAGAGGTGAGAATATATAAATATTTATGACCTGAAAGTTTCGCTACCAAAATGTCTAGGATTAAAATACAGGAGACAACTTAGACACTGGAGGGAGAAAAGTTAGAAAAATAATTTCTACATTTTTACAATTATGGTTAATAATGCATTTCATAAATCAAGAATAAATCATCAGTCTAAATCACAGTATCCTCTTAAAAACTCTAAAACCCCTCAAATTCTGGGAACTGGTAACCACAACTGCTACTTGCAGGGAGTTCCAGAGATTCAGGACTTAGTGGTTGAAAGCACAGCCGCCGATCATGGAGCAGAAGGGACGAGGGGTGTGCAGAAGACCTGAGCCAGCTGAGCAAAGGCGGCAGGCAGTGGATTGGGTGTGAACAGATTGGAGAAGTCAAGAGGATACAGGGCATGAAGCGATTTGTAAGTGAGAGTGAGAATCTTAAAATCTATCCATTCTGCAAAAAGCCAGTGGAGCCTGGCAACAACTGGGGTGATGGGGGTACAGAGCCTGGTGAGGACATGTGTTACAGAGATGTGTATCATTTTGACCTTGTTTATAGTGGAGCTATTATAAACTGGTGAGGGAAGACAGGCAAGAAGTGCATTTGAAAAATCAAGGCGGGAGGTGACAAAAGCATGAATAAGATCAGGTTGAAGACAGGCGATGTGGCAGAGGTGGAGGAAAGCAGTCCTGATAAGAGACCGGATGTGGGGAAGAAAGTACAGTATACTTTAAATACTCTATACTCTGAAGACATAACCATTTATAAGTTATTAGAAACTTTTTGAAATGTGTATATATACATTTATAATACAGCTCACTTTTTCAGATAATTTATTGAGGCTTACCTTGCACACAGTCTCAATATCCCAAGGCAAAATTGTTTTCAAATCAATTACTTCACATGACACTCCAAGCTTCTCCTGCGCCATGGTGGCCACCTCTCGCATAACATGAACCTGCAAATGAATTGTATTCACTATAAAAAGTCCTTAAGAAAGTGGTTGAGTGGAAAGCATCAATTAAAGTTATAAGCATTATTAAATCAGTGGACGGATATTTTAAAAATACAGTTATTTCTACTTTTGTTTTCATCTTTAAATTAAGAATAGCACCACTTAAAAGACAGACAAAAACTGCATTGAAGCACAAGGTACCCAACTCAATAAAATTATGTCAGATTTGCTTATTTGTGCACAATCAAAATTTTAGGTTGTGCAATGTCTAAACTTAACAACCCTAAAAAGGGCTCACATTCCACTAACTCCACTAGCAGCTGCTAATAGAGAAAACATCAAAACAATGTTTGTTACTGTTTGTTTCTTCAATTCGTGAAGATCCAGTCCTGCGTCAATAATCTATCCATAACATCATCAGACCCATACATTCAGAAGAGCAATACAACAGCATCAGTGTGATATTATAATTTTCCACATTCGTTGTGGCTCTTCTGAATGGACACTTTGAGTGGGATTTACTCTCTCAAATCTGATTTATAAGCAGCTCTATGCTCACTCACTCAAATCCAATTTATAAGCAGCTCTATGCTCTGACTTCCTGGCCAACAGGAAATAAATCAATATTTCCAAAACTAATTTCATGAGAATCTTCACTTGCAACAAAGGGAGCCTTTTCTTTGCAATCAATCAGACTGGATTCAAACACATGTATCAAAGTGTTATAAACACTGTGCCAGTGCTCCTCCATGATTTTTACTTCAGTAAACTTCAATTCAACTCTTCCAGAGCTTTGGGTAAATTTACTTGTTTGGTAATGAGACCACTGATGGCATATTTTTGCTATTGATGGAAATTATACAACAAAAGCTGATCTAGTCATGTATTTATGATGCATCCATATCAATTGCTCACTGTTCAATCGGTGTGCAAGCGAGGATAGCCCATGGGAGTCAAGAAATATCATGGTCCATAACTTACAGACACAGAGTCCTGTAGCTCAGTGGTTAGAGCACTCGCTTCACAAACAAAAGACCTGGGTCGATTCCCAGCAAAGCGAAATGTTAGGCAAGTTTCCTTACTCCACATGTCTCTGTTTATCTAGCAGTAAAATAGGAACCCGGTGGTTAGTCAATTGATGGATCGCTTTTCCAGGGGTAATAATACCTTCAAGTAGAATATAGTAGTAATAAATTGGTCACTTCAATCCATGAATGTTTGTGGGACACTGCTGTGCGCAGTTGGCAGCCGCGTTTCACCCACAAAAATATACAGTCAAGTCACTTTACAGTATATTCTGTGAAGCTCTTTGCGACATCTCGAAGATGTAATAAGGCACTATATCAAATGCAAGGATTAATATTATTATTATCCTCTTTATAACCTACTGTACTAAGGACATTATAACTGAATTCATCTGTATTATTATAGTAATTGTTGTTTCTATAGATTTTTTGAGGTGTAATTCAATCTCAAGGGTACAAAAAAAAATACAGTAAAACAATTCAACATAATGCTGAATACACACGCAACAATCCATAGGAAAATCATATCTGATGAGAATTTTGGAGCATTGTAGCCATAGGGTACTCACTCTCTTCATTTACCCTCCGTACCCTCCATCAAGATTAGGCTATCATCTGACAGGAGAAAATATAATAATAATAATCCTTGCATTTGATATAGTGCTTTTCACAGCGTTTCACAGAATATACTGTAAAGTGAATTGATTGTACATTGGTGGGAGAAATGCGGCAGCCAATTGCGCACAGCAGTGTCCCATAAACAGTCGTGGATTGAAGTGACCAATTTATTATTGTTTTTTTCTTGAGGGACTGTTATCAGGCGTGTGGAGTAAGGAAACTTGCCCAAGGTTTCGACCTGCCGGGAATCGAACCCAGGTCTCTCACTTGCGAGGTGAGTGCTCTAATCACTGAGCTACAGGACTCCTGTAGGCTTTTAAAATCATAACCACGGCCTTATTAAGATCCACATATCTTTGTCTACTTCTATAGTGCATATAAGCCTGAGTAACTTAAAAAGGAAAGTATATAGGCTATCAATTTGATGTAAACTAATCTCATCCTATCTTAAGCAACGTCTTCATATTTCAATTAGGCACAGCACCAACCACCTTTCTCCAAAATTAAGTTATTTCTATCACTCTGTCTCTGCCAACGGTTTATCCTCCAGCCCCCCCCCCCCCCCCCCCCCCCCACTGTCACCTGCAGTGTCCCCAAGGCTCTACCTTTGGTCCCTCCTTTGTTTCATTAACATGCTTCCTCTCGGTGATGTCATCTGCAGACATAGGGTCAACTTCCAGACCTATGTGGAAATCTACTTCTCTTCCCCCAGTCATGTCCAAAGATCCATTGATGTTCTGATCACTTGATTTTCAGACATCAAAGCCTGGATGAATGCCAACATTCTGCAGCTGAATGTCGACAAGACAGAAGCCATATTCGCTGGCTCCTGTCAACATCATCTCACCTACTGCTCTGACCTTCTTAAACTCCATGGCCCATCCTTCAGACTCACCTAGTTTTGATCTCTAGATGTCCTTCCTGACACATCCAGCCCCTAAGCAGGAATGCTTTTCTCGACTTCTGTCACATCACCTTCTTCTGACAATACCTCACATCCATTGCAGCTGAAACCCTTATTTACCACAACAACAACTTACATAGAGACCTTCACAAGTGGTAGTGTCTCAGAGCAGCATTACTTTCTGCCTCAATTTTTCCAATGCCCTTCTGGTTGGTCTCTCCAGCTCCACCATTCACAAAAGATATTTAATCCAAAACTCCACCACCCATATCTTCACCCCTATTAAACTCCAGACCCCCATTACCCAAGTCCTTGCCAGTCTGGCCTCCTGCATTTCCCTCTTTCCTTATGCTCCACCACTGGCAGTCATGCTTTCAGCGTATACACTCCAAGACTCTGAAACTGTCTGCCTCAATCTCTCTGTCTTGCCCTCTCCTTGTCTGTCTTCAGATCACACCAGATCACCTTCCCCTTCAACTATGCCTACGGTCACCTCCCTCTCTCTGCCTGGCTGAAGACAAATGTAAGGAGACAAAAAATATCAATTCAGAAAGGACCAAAAGGCACGAAAGGAGGGTCAAAAATATGGGTCAAGATAGAATTTTTTAATATTGTGGCATAAATCTATTCTCCGACACAATAAATAAAAGTGACAACCCCAAAGTCAGTATACTTGTACTATGATTCACTCCAAATGTCTGCCTCTTTCTTGTATTTAATATTATTCATGTTTGCAGCTCAGTTTAATCAATCTCCTGAGCACATTCCAGTGAACCTTGCTTTAATTAAAGTTGTGTTCAATGTAGAGCTGTTAAAAAGATCAAATTACTTGAAAAAGTAGTTATTGAAGCTGAATGTTGTGTTGCTTCCAACTTAAAACATTACTGTTGGAAAGACTAAACTGAAATCAAATAATCAATGCCAGCTCTGCAATAAAAAGCCAACATACAATACCAATTCAAAATGAGATAAATTTCAGCTCTAAATTGAGTTCACATGAGACCTGAATAAACTACTCAAACATATGTCTGCTACATAAGTGGGAGAGTTATCAAAAGTAAATATATAATTTAAAAAAATGTATTTGTTATAGTGCCTTATCACGTCTTTGAGATGTCTCACAGTGATTCACAGAATATACTGTAAAGTGAATTGACCGTATATTTTGTGGGTGAAATATAAATCGCAAGAGTACTTTTCTTTACTCTGTCTTGAGACTTTGGGAATGCTGGCATTTTAGCTAATGGGGAAAAGAGGGAACACATCGCAAAGAAAAAAATTGCCAAAGAGAAACTTTAAATGGTTCAAACTAGTTATGGATTAGTCACGTAGATTAAGTGAAAGAAGAGAAATACAAAAATAGTGAAATGCCACTGATAACATGAGAGAATAAATGGAAGGAATCCCAAATGTTATGTACAGGATCAGATTCTAGAAGATGTACAGAATCCTAAGACTACCCTAAGAGAAAAGGGTGATATCCTCGATTTGAACATTAACATATTCATTTTTATTTCTAAAGGATAAATAAATGTAAGACATTTTGATATTTCTTATCACATTAAAGACTTGAGTAGAAAACAAGTTTATTTCTAGAGGGAGAAACCTGGAACATGAGACTCTGGTGAAATAATTAAGCATTTGGAGCAACAAAGTACATCTGGTAAATGTTCCCTGATATAATACCCCACTGGCTTTAAAGTATAAACTCGATGAACTGAGTAGCACAGCAAAATGTCAGCAATATTCAGAACAAAGATGTATTATATAGGAGAAAGGGTAATGAGTCCCCTCACATGAATAACAGGAAATTAATATATATTATCTATTAATAATAAGAGCAAAACTGGTAAGCAACAGATTAGAATCTGAACATAAGAACATAACATATGAATTGCTAGATGAAAGAAGACCAACGTCTATCCAATTTGCTTTCCACCATCCTGGCAGTCGCATTTACATGTCATGTCCCAAACTATATACCGTAGCCCAAGATTTTTTAAAAAAAAGAAATCTATCTAATTTGCTTTTGAAAGAATCGACACTTTCTGCTTCCACAGTCTCCCTAGGGAACCTGTTCCATACATTTACTATTCACTCACTGAAATAGAGTTTCCTCAGATTTGTTTTGAATTTACCCTTCTTCAATTGCAGGCCATGTCCTCTGGTTCTACTTTCTGGACAAGATGAAACAACTTATCATTTCACCTTTGAATAGGCAAGAGGATGGGTTAGAATGTAGATCTGGAAAAGATTGTATATATAACATGGGGCAAGACTCACAATGGAGAATTTGAAGATGAGGATCTTAAACTCAATTATCTAAGGTACTGGGAGTCAATGGAGTTTGGTGAAGACGGGGTTAAAGAAATAATAACAACAATATAAAAATAATCCTTGCATTTGGCATAGTATCATTCATGTAAGAACATATTGAAGCAGTTTGCAGTATATACTGTAAAGTGGAATGACTGTGTGTTGTGTGAGCGAACATGGCAGCCAATTTGCACGAAAGCAATGTCCCACAATCAGCTATGGATTGAATGACCAATTTTATTTGGGGTTTGTTGGTAGTCCACACTGAGCAAGTGTGAGCCTCTGATGTACAACTTTAAACTGCTTAAAATGGATCACTCGTGATCATATACTGATAAAATTATTATTAACTATAACAGTCTATTTACATTTACAATTTTCTATTGTAACAAAAGTTGTATTTGTTTTTCCTTGGTGTACTAATTCATACTTTGGGTTGGATTGCAGAGCAATTAATAACCAGAGGATCAAATAAAACATTTTTGTGTAAAGTATGAAATGAATTGTTGACAATAATTAAACGTATTAAAATCAGCCTAGCGTAAATAATGCAACTCTTGTTCAGGTGTAAATGTATGTCCCACTCCAATATTTTTTTTGTAGTTGTCAAATAATCACAACAGAATTTATGTACAACAAAATATTTATGTAAAATTCCTTGGGGGACTCAAGAGTATACTAATTTATTCCTCTGCAGTTATTAAAGTCAATAAAAATGACCTGAAATCTTCCAATCCATTTCACATCTTGTTTTTCTAACCTAAGGCAGTAAGATTTCCCTACATTCCTTGTCCATCTGTGTGCACCTGAGATCATTACATTTGCATTGATAACATTTGGTAATTAGATAAAAGCTGACATTTCAATATTGAATAATTCTCTTTTAAAATTGTCCAACTAAATCTGACTTCCTGCTTTGACCATGCAATTGGTCTTCTTCCCTTTTCCCCCCCACCCTGATCTGGTTCCCAGACAGCTGTGTAAAGTGCTTTATGACATCCTCCCAACATGAAAAGCACTATATTAACATAAATTTAAATGTGCCAATCATGGATAGAGAAGCAGTAAGGTTTGATAGCCATACTTCATTTACTGAATTAGGGAAGAGCTCCATGTAGAGCACTTCATTATAATCTGGATTCACTTATAATGTGATTGGACTGCGGACCCTGACATTTTCTTACCTAAAAATGTAAAATCCTGACTTGCTATCCAAATTATTTGCCGCACGCCAAATCAGGCTTGAAATCCTCGATACATTTCAAAATGCACCAGCGCAACAACAGAGTTTGAAGCGCGATGCTGCATTTTGAAGCATGACAATGTGAATTCAAGTGTAATGCACATTGTTAGAGCCAGTTGGCTTTCTGCACACATCTGCAATGAGGTGAGCAGTCATGTCATCAGCAGTGCCATGATGTAGAGTTGCTGACCGGCAGACCTTGCTCCTGATCATGCCCCGTTATACGATGTAGTGGAATCCGCCTCATTATAATGAGGTTTTATTGTATGCTTTTAAGCATAAAGTGAACAACATTGATGTCACGCAGAGGAACATTTACTTGCCTTGAAGTGACAATTTTACATAGCTCATTTTTACTAATTCTCTCCCTGGCGATTTAAATGTCACTTTATTTAGCACAGCATGCACTAATTTCTATTCTCTGCCTTTCAAAATCATTGTGCCCTGCAGGGTATGTATTTACATGAAGTTTAATGGACTCCATGGGGAGCTTCAAAGGATAAAATAAATAGATACTGACCTGGGTTCCCCAGGCAACTAGTGTAACATCACTTCCCTCCTGGAGCACTTCTGCTTGAGAAAGCGGGATATGGTAAGCCTCCACAGGAACTTGCTCCACTGAGTGAATTAATAAAAATAAAGAAGAACAGATTAGTTTGTATACATCTCGACAACACAACTACCACTTGGGAGATTATTTTAATTTTATACATTTGTAATGGAAAATTCATGTGGTGATGCATTTATTCCAGTTGCAACCACAAGCTTTTAAGTTATACACTTAACAAGACAAACATATTATTCAAATAACATACATTATGCAGGAGATAGTTTAGGCTAGTAACCCCTGAATATGTTTGGGAAGCAGCTTTTGACTCTTAAAGTGATGGGGTGTAGCCACACTATGTGCAAACCAATTTTAGACATCCTCAAAGCGTGAAAAGCACTACAATATTAGAAATTATTGCTGTAATAATAGCTCACATATATAAATATTCATGAATGCACACTACTGATTGTTTTATGTCAGAAGAGGGAAGGTGTTTTATACTTTTTATACTTTTCTACAATGTAGGGATAGAATCAGATAAGGAGACAGGCATAAAGAGAGATAAAAAGAGAAAGCTAGAGTGAGAGAAAGGCAAAGTGAGAGAGATAAAGTTTGAGAGTGGCAGAGAGAGAGAAGAGCTGCCGACAGTGATACGAGAGTGAAACTATAATTCCTGTTGAACTGTATATCTCATAATGTCCAATTATCCGCATTGTTTGCTTATCTATATCGGGGCAGGACTCAATTAGTAAGATTAATCTGCTCTCCACTGTACTTCCAGTTTGCATTCCCTTAAATAAAAGGATCAAAATCATTAGAACAATCAGAATAAAAAGATCAGAAAAGGAAAGGAAATGTGAAAGGAAATTTAAACCAAGGATCACAGGATCAGAATAGGCGCCAGTTGATACAATACACGTGAACAATAACTTGAAAGTGAAAGTGACGAACTTGAAATTCAAATTAGTAGAACAAAAACAAGTAGAGACTGAGCAAAATTAGACAGAAAAAAAGTGAAATCGGGTATGTGCAAAGTGAACAAACCCCAAGAACTGATAATAAAAACAAATGCTAGTCATTTTGTAGCCATTTCACGGATAAGCATCACTATCTATCACACTATTACAACACTATCTAAGGCCCACATGGAAAATAAGACAGCACTGCAGTGTACAGAGAGCTTTTTGAGGATAGGAAGTTTAATTTGTGACTTGCAAATGGCATTTTTTTTGTGTGATGCCACAGTGCTGTCTTGTAGAATCGGCCCCTTAGTGTATGTGGGAGAATTAAGCAGGACTAGCAAGCTGGAGCGTTACAAATGCTTTTGTGTTGACGCAGATGGTCACGTAGGTAAAGTAGGAGAAAGTACTCAATTAGTCATTCTTTTTAGGAATTCAAGTCTGCTGAGGTAGCACTTGCATGCCTTTAAAATATTTAAGTTCTTGAAAAAAATTCCAAATCGGGATTCATCCACAGAGTTCATAATGTAGGGAGAATGACTATGAAAGGGAAGGCAGAAAACTCATTAAAGTATAATTAGCAGTTGAATGGCGGTGCGAACAAATGACTCCAGAAATTTGGAAGTACAAACTGTAAAATAATATTAATAATTCTTGCATTTGATATCGCGCTTTTCACGTCTTCCAGACATCTCAAAGGGCTTCACAGAATAGACTGTAAAGTGAATTGACTGTAGATTGGTGGGCGAAACATGGCTGTCAAATGTGCACAGCAGTGTCCCACGAACAGTCGTGGATTGAAGTGACCAATTTATTTATTTATTTTTTTCTTGAGGGATTATTATCAGGCGTGTGGAGTAAGGAAACTTGCCCAATGTTTTGCCCTGCCAGGAATCAAACCCAGGTCTCTCACTGTGAGGTGAGTGCTCTAACCATTGAGCTACAGATCTCCACAAATGAGGTCCAAAACCTTTTTGAGGGGGACGGTGGATGATTAAGATGATATCTAATGTATTTATCTGTGAATGCCAAGCTTGGAATCCTTTCTAAATATTCTACATAATGGTATAATGGTATATTCACTAGGAGAATTGGAACCTTAAAAAATGTTCTCTCAACGTTATTCTAACATGGAGTCCTGTAGCTCAGTGGTAAGAGCACTTGCTTTGCAACTGAGTTCAATTCCAGGCAGGGCGAAACCTTGGGCAAGTTTCCTTACTCCACACGCCTAATAATAATCCCTCCAAAACCAAAAACAATAATAAAAATTGGTCATTTTCAATCTACGACTGTTTGTGGGACATTGCTGTGCGCAATTGGCTGCCGCGTTCGCCCACAAATATACAGTCAATTCACTTTACAGTGTGTTCTGTGAAGCGCTTTGGGACGTCCTCCCGACGTGAAAAGCGCTATATCAAATGCAAAGATTATTATTATTATTATTAACATTGTAAAGCATGCCACACTGCCACCATCTGTTAAAAATACAGATAGCGTCACAAAAATTAAAGCCATGTACGCCTCAAAACAAAAAGCATAGAATGAAAAACATCCATTTGACCATCACTGTTTCTGGAACACACAAATCCTTTCCTATCGCGAACTCCATAACATCCACTATCACCTGGTGAGAAAATTCTAGATTATCATTAAGATAATAAAATCTGTTTGTTTGATAATGGTAAAACTGCAGAATACTTATCCATCCTCATAACTGCATTATAGAACCATAGCTTATTTCCTTTCACAGACATCATAATCATAATAACCCTTTCATTTGATATAGCGCCTTGTCACGTTTTTGAGGCATCTCAAAACGCTTCACAGAATTGACTGTAGATTTTGCAGACGAACAGTTTCTGAAGCTCCCCCATTTAACCTGCTGACACCCAGTTTAAAATGAATACAGGAGGCCAACTAGCTACCAGGAAATTGTAATAATAAATTTTTCACAGCACCTTTCACATCAGACAGAAGTTTCAAAAATCTACACAAGATTCACTGTAAAGTGTAGTAACTGCATTTTGTAGCAAATTTGCACAGCAATATCCCCAAACAGCAATGAAGTAAATGATCAATTTTATCCAGAGGAATGTTGGCTGGGACACTGGGGGAAATGCATTTCCCTTTTAGAATAATTCCATAAGATTTTTAATATCCACTGGCAAATAGGAACTTAGTTCAACGTTTCATCCAAAGGATGACACCTCCAACAACGCATTACTCCCCCAGCACTGCACTGGAGTATCAGCCTGCACAATATGAGTTAAAAATTCCGATGTAGAGCTTATTGAGTCCACAACTTTCGGACTCAATAGCAACTTACATTTACATAGCACCTTTCACGTAGGACAACGTCTTGGAGCACTTTACAATGTTGGGGTCACATGCCGAGTGCGGGAGAGGGGAAAAGGGGAGAGGGCTACAGGCATAGTCTAAGAGGTAGATTTGAAGTCGGGAATTAATGACAGGTAGGGAAGGGGTAAGATGGAGGAGTAGAAAGATGGTGTTTCAGAGGGCACAAAGTTTAGGGGCACAGAATCTGAAAGCTCAGTCATTGATGGTGGCACGGAGAAGGCGGGGTCCCGTGAATCAAGTCAGAGTTCGCCAAGAAGAGGGAGTAGGAGAGTTGAGAGAGAGACCAGGGAGATTCAGGAGGTCAGAGCCAGAAGTGGGGAGACATTGGCAGGAGCCAAATGCTTCCATTTTGCCCATATTTAATTGCAGAATATTGTAGCTCATCCAGGTCTTGATCTCTGACAGGATTAGTTCATCAGTGGACCTGAAATCAAAATTAGAAGTGGAAAAATAGATTTGGGAGTCATCTGTACACATATGGAAGTTAACTCCCTGTCTGTGGGTGATTTTTTTTGTTCTAAATCCAAGCCATGACCTCGATTAATAATCCTAGCATTTGATATAGTGCCTAATCACATCATTAAGATGTCTCAAAGCGCTTCACAGGATATACTGTAAAATATAGATATTATATATATATACTGTGTGTATTTTTGTGGGCAAACACAGCAATTTTCACACGGTAATGTCCCACAAATAGTCATGCAATGAATGGTCAATTTTATTTGGGGAATTATTGGCCAGGAAACTCCATTATCAGTTATCACTTTGTATAAATGCAATTTGTTGTCCCTAATTTATCTCTCAAAGAGCCACACTGCCATCTAACATGACAACTGATGGCATATCTAAAATTACAGGAAATTTAAAGTCAGACTGCTCTGAAAGAAACGTTATGAATGAAATGTTGATGCAAAATACCTTTCACTCACTCACCCAGCATCTTTTTATTAAAACAATCACGCACACAGAATAAAAAAAAGTTATAATAAATTAAACATTATGGCAGTTGGGTAGGCACATCATGTCTGCAAGCATGTGGGAACTGATCCTGTGGGGTTTGTGGCTGGGGAATGGTGCAGAATAAAAAAAGGGAAATTGTAACTAAATGGAAGGGATTTTTTTTAAAAAAGTGTTAAAAACACGAATAATGATTTTACTGAAGGTTAATTAATCCCTCTTCATTACACACTTTTCCCCTAGATTTACATAACTTCAAGGAAAAAATATATAATGCTTTCAACTACAGAATACTATAAATAGAATGCCCAAACTTTACACTAAGTGATATTATCCTTAATAATAATCCTTGGTTTGATACATCTTATTCCTGTCAAAATGTCTCAAAGTTCTTCAGAGTTTTCTGTAAAATTATAGGTGCTATGTATTTGTAGAACAACCAATTTGCCCACAGGAATGTTCCAGAAAAAGCCATAATGGGAATGATCAATCTTTTCGTAATCATAAGGCGTATTTTAAACATTTTCTCAGGAATATATTTTCCAAACAAATGCTTGAAACCAATTAGTTTTAGTTTCTAGTCCGTAGTTTTACACCAATCCAAATCATACAAATAATAAAGAAATGAGACTTGATCGTATATTTTATCGCCATGTGGTTTGAACTGGCATGGTTCCTGCAAGTCTATAAAACTTAACTTTGTGACTCAGAGGAACAAAATGTACTGCTGTAGGAATGTAGCTGCTGCAGCTAACGAAAATACCCACTGGGTCACAACTGTAACCAATCCAGCAGTGGTGGCTAAGAATGCACACAAACCTGAAACAGACTTCCACAGTAGCTCAGCTCCAGAATATCCCGAGTTGCCAGGATTGCTTTATACTGTTATTAAGGTTTATTCTCCAGCGACAAGTTTTCATATAAATTTGTTTTAGCAATATCCAGAAGCTATTAATTAGTAAATAAGAATATAGTGGAAATCTGTTAACTGAATACTCATTTTAACAGTGAAAATTATTCAATAAATCAAACTATTCATATAATTAGGCTAAACATAAGAGGAAACTCATTTCCCAGTGTGTGGCCTCTAACTGCACTGGAACACTCTCCTCCACCAAACCTCACTCACATGTGGCCAACTGACCATTGCCAGTGCCCTCTCCAGGAAGCAAGGCGTGGGGAGAGGGAAGGAGGAGAGGACACCAATGAAGTTCTCTCTGGACTGTAGAAATGGGATTATGTGTTTATCTGGATTCAGATTCATTGTTTTTTTATACAAATGATCACATGGAAAATTATTCAACAAACCAATTTATTCATATATACAGTATTCAATTAACCAATCTATATTCTTAGATTAGTGTGGAAATGATTTGGGATTTCTAAATTCTATTCAATAAATTGAACTATTCAATTATCCAATATTCAATTAACTGAATTTCACTTATGGCTAAAATCAACTAACAAATAGTTTCTTAAGGTATACAAAGCTTTAAGTTCTTGTATGCCCAGGAAAATTTTAAAATGGGCAATACCTTCCTTTCCTGCAGTCACAATTTGGGGTGAAGAAAGCAGTATGAGATTTGATAATTAACACTTGTCATGAGTAACATATTTTGAGACATTCAGCATTTGGCCCCAATTGATGACCAATGCAGATGAACATATCCTGGCAGAGGTAGAGACTTTTCTGCCGCCTTGGGCACCGTCAATAACTCAATCCTTTTCCACAGTCTCTCCTCCCTGCTCCACCTACGCAGTTCTGTCCTTTCTTTTAGTAGGAAATAAATAACTCATTTTATGAAGAAAGTTATGTTTGCTGTGTTTCCTACGCTTTGTACACAACACCTGTGTGCAGAAAATGATGGCAATCTGATAACCAGGAAGTCACAGAATCATAATCAGCCATCTTTTTTAGTGAGGGAAGCCAGTGCACATGTGCATAACATGCAGGAAATGACATCAACAACAACCTGACAACACGGAAGTCAGCATCACTCCGTCACAACACGAGACACTGGACCAAGATGTCTGAGTTATACTGGGGTCGACCTGTACTAAGAGCCTATGCCCTTTGCATCCTCTTTCCACGAGTATTTATTCATTATCAAACCTGCCCTCTTCGTATTAGACCAAGAAAAGCAATTCTGCATCAGCAAATGGCCAAGAAGGCTCAGACAAGAGTGTCTGCCTCACTCTGACAATCCTCCTAGCTTGACAAAATACTAATTTGCTACAAATAACAGTTTCCACACTTTTTGAAGCTAAACATTGTGTTACTGTGCTAAATGCTATGAATTTGGATTGTTAAAACATCTTATCACAGCGAAACATAGCAAATATAATAACGATTTACATAGGCAAACGCAGCTGCATTCACGCCAGCAAAATCCCATGAACAGCAGTGAAGTAAATTTATTTGAAGCCTTCTTGGCCAGTGCACCAAGAGAAACACCAGTCTCTTTTGGAATTGACAAACTAAACCACCAGACAGGATCTCAGTCTTTTTTAATTAACTGGATTCATAAAGGCAGTCTGGTGAAATATTTCCTCTTTTTATTTGATGCTTAACATGTTACACATTTAATGTATTGCCACAGCTCATTTGCCTTCCTCTTTTGTTCACAATTATTTACCCTTCTCTCCTTAAAGTGTTGAGTTAAAAGTTGTGCAGACATCTCTGATACCTTGTCAATTGGCCATTCTTTCTTCCAGAGCCCGGATAGCAAGTGCTTACAGAATCTAGACCGAGATGACAACACAACAGACTCCAGACTTTTCCTCACCTGGCACCCAAGTCCACATTCAAGCAGAGGTCACTGGATACCAATCAGTAGCAGAAACTTTGGCTAATTTTACATGCCCTAGTCTAGAAGAGTTGAAAAGAGCAAGACCAATCTTCATCTCTTCTGGGCATGGAACTGATCACTCTAGTTGCCTCAACCTACATTCCTCGGTTGTGAGTATCAACCTGATCATTACAATTGTGCTGTGCCATTTATTTTCAACACTATACCTGTTGAACTGGTTACATTAGTGTCCGTCTTCCCTCACCTCCGCAACATCGCCAGGCTCCGCCACTGTCTTACATCGCAATCCGCCAAGACCCTCATACACGTATTCATAACATCCAGCCTCAACTACGCAAACTCCCTGCTTGCCGGCCTCCCCACCTCTCCCTCCATAGGCTGCAGATCATCCAGAACTCTGCAGCCCGTGTCCTCTCCCGCACCAGGTTCCGTGACCCTATCATCCCCATCCCCGCCCGACTCCACTGGCTTCCCATCACACAGAGGATACAGTTCAAGATTTGGTCCTCACCTTCAAAGCGCTCCATGGCCTTGCTCTCCCCTACCTCTGTGACCTCCTAACCTCCTACCAAATTGTCCACTCCCTCCGCTCAACAGGCTCCAGCCTGCTTCATGTCCCCTCGCTCGTCCCACAATTGGTGGGTGGGCCTTCTGCAGTCCGTCCACCTTGCCTCCTCCCTTGCCTCCTTCAAAAAAAAAACATCTCAAGACCCTCCTCTTTGACCATGCCTTCGGTCACCCTTCTTCCCTCCAACCCTGCTCTGCATCCTCCCCGATTCCCAGCTCAGGTCCGAAACACTGATTGTCCAGCACCTTGGGACGTCCTCCGGACATGAAAGGTACTTTACAAATGCAATTTTGTTGTTTTTGTCTTGATTCAGTCCAGGGTCCATTGAACCTACACTGAGGCCAGGTATCATCCTCAGCATAGATTTAGGATTGGAACTGGGAGCCATCTTGCATATCTCAACATTTACTCCAAGGTCGAATATAACAAGAATGGACAGATGGCATTCAGGCAAGATAGAGAGACTGTAAAAGTGAAAGGATTACCTTATATTTCAGGAGAACTGAAGATTAAGATAGTAGAGTTAGTATTGCAGGATAAGCCATGGCATGAAATTCTCTGATTCAATGTCTTTAGTAAGAAAAGGTCTGTCTCAAAAGCCATTTGTGGATTATGATAAACTAAAAAACCATAGTAAAGGGAAACACTCATCACTTAACAACAGTAATAGTAAAATGAGTAAGACATGGAAAGTAGTACAAATTGGGAACTTCAAATAGACCAACATAAACTGGTAATGCCCAAGGGAAGATCTCCTGGCTTTTTAATGTAATGCATGACTGCTTCATGGCTCACTGTGTCAAAGATGGTTTCCAATTGTCGTACAAGATTCAGACGTTGAGTCTGAATCATTATGTCTGAATCTGGGACTGGGGACGGGGATTCTTCCTATATCCTGTAAGCCAAAGCTCTAATGGTATTCCTAGCTAGACAAGCAGCTTGAAGCTTGCAGACAGTGCTCTCAATGTCTGTGCAGTTTTAGCTGATTCAACTCCACCAACTCTCAACATAGACTCTGGAGTTTCCCCAAGCTTTGGCTCATCCAAACCTGGCTAATAATCTCCAGAATTAGGTAAGAATGGTGCATCTCTCCAGGGAGAAAATACACACTCCTTTCCAGACACAAGGAAATTTCCCCGTGTACGTGGATAGATAAATTTGGTGTTGATGCTTTTAAGCATGGTGATGGGCTTCCATATGCATCAGATACATGACTGATCAAAAAAAAATCCAGACTTTATTCAATGAGTAGTGGAATCATGAGGCTGCAGTGACCTAAGAATGACGTGGGTGTGTAATTCTTCCCACCACTGTAGTTTTGCCAGTAGCTCAGTGTAAATGCAGCACTGTAAAAAAAAACTAGGTAAATTCAATAACCTGACTTCAACCACGGCAACATTACATTCAGAAGCCCTGACATAGGTACAGAGGGCCAATGAGTTAGGGTTCTAGCTACTAATGTGCACATGTAGTGATCATTTGAGGATGGCATCAGAGATATCTGTGATCTATCTTACACACTGTCAAATAGCTGCCAAAGCAAATCCTCTTGGCCATTTAGTACCAGAGCACTGCTAGTGCCAAACAAACACTACCTATTCAAAGCCACTGATTTGAAGAGAGGAAAGAAAATTCAGGATGAAGAGGGAAGCTATATACATACATGTGAATTTTGTTTATTTAAATTTAGTATTAGATTTTCCCAAGCTAAACAATGATTGTATTCTTTGGGAATTCACACTAAAAATTAAATTAATGATTTATTCAGCAAAACTTTAAAATATCTCCAAAGATACCTACACAAAATGAGCCATTTGAACAATTGCTATAAATAAAACAAGTAAGATTAGGATCCCTGATGTAGACAAGCTGCTTGACAAGGGACAGGTCATGCACTTTCAGCACAGCTTGTTGAGAAATACCACATCGGGCGGCAGGATTTGTTCCACTATTGACTTATGCAATACAGTACTACTTCTACAACTCAGAGGTACCCTCCAAATTACACATCAACTAGCCTCACCAGAACCAACCATCTGCAGTACAGAACAATCATAGACTAATTTCCTCCCTTTTTAACAGCTACTATTTTCAGTGACAGGAAACACAGAAGGCTGGAAACAACACCATGGGTTCAATTAACAAACAAGGAATAGAGAGAAGTCTGAAATGGTCCTTCAAGACCACCACTTGCAAATTATTCAGGTTAAAATCCTGCATTTCAACCCTCATCACCCATAAACTCCTAAAATTCCACTCATCCTTTGAAAGTTGAAAACGGCCGAAACAAGAGCCCCATCTCTAGACCTTCTGGCACAAGATAAAGGCAACAAACGATTAGGACACCAGAACAAACTCCCTTCTCTTTTCGGTATAATGTATCTATTGTATCTACCTTCTTAATATTTTGTGGGCTCTTTAACATCCACCTAAACAGGCAGACACGACCTTGGTTTAAAATCTCATCCAAAGGATGGTGCCTCTTACATTGCAAGGCTCTTCAAAACTGAAGTGCAGCAGCAACAACAACAAGAAGAAATTGCATTTATAGAGCGCCTTTCACGTCGGGAGGACGTCCCAAGGCGCTGGACAGTTGGGTCGGGACCCGAGCAGGGGGGAAATGGTCAGGGTGAGGGGAGGGAAGGGACGGGGCGAGGAGGGGGTAGAGAGTCGAGAAGGAAGCTGAAGGCACGGTTTAAGAGAAAGGTCTTGAGACCGGCCTTGAAGGAGGAAAGGGAGGAAGAAAGGCGAAGGCACTGGGGGATGGAGTTCCAGAGCCTGGGGGTTGAGAGGCTGAAAGCCCGGCCACCAATGGTAGGGCGGTTAGGGCGGGTGATGTGGAGTAGACCGGAGCCAGAGGAACGGAGGGTACGGGCAGGTAAGTAGGGGGTTAGTAGGTCGGAGAGGTAGGAGGGAGCAAGGCCGTGTTTATGACCTCAAAGTTCCAAAGTGGATCTTGAACCCACAATCTCCTGACCCAGAGAAACGGCTGCTGTCAACTAGGCCTGGTGGGTTGTACATATCTATAACTAACTTGAATTCCATCATGTAATTGTATTGCCCCTCAACTCAAGAAAGTGTGTACTCAAAGAGGAAGACTGTTTAGATTCCTTTCCCTATCTCACCCTCTCCACAGTTGAGACCTTCATCTCTCACATAAAGGTAAGACATTTCAAAAAAACGTCCTTGCTAGCTTCCCTGGTTCCATGCGTCACAAGATACAACTCATCCAAAATTCTGCAACTGCAGCCAGACTCCACACATATTCATAATCCTCACCAGACTGCCCTGGCTCCCAGTACCCCGGTCAATCAACTAAGACAGTCTTCCCTCTCCCTACTTATGCAATCTCTTCAAGTCCATTCTCCACCTCACGTCTCCTCTTTTCCAACTCATTCCCTCCATCTCAGCATCAGGGGTCAAACCTTCTGCCACTCTGCCACCCCTGTTCTCTGAAACTTTGACTAATATGAGACAATTTGTTTAATACAATTATCATTAAACATTTGCTTTTTTTCCTTTCTCTCAACTCTTTTAAATTCATGCTTAACTGATGAATGCTTGAATTAATTAAGCTGTCATCAATTGGCTCAATTAACATGAAGCAAACAAAATATTTACCCATTTTAAAACAATTTATTTCAACTCCCTCACATGTTGGTAATGTTGGGTTCATTATCTCCTCTGTGACATTTTTTTGATGTGATTTCAGCAATAGAAGTGCTGAAGTATATAGAAGTATATTTTTCGGAAAGAAAAACACAAAATGAAATAATCAAGTTATTTTCAAAGGTCTAATTTCAGATAGAATGTTCACTCAATTTTATTTCCACTGTTCTTGAATCAAAATTCAAGGAAATATTTATGTTCCTATGCAATTTTTGCATAAGGGAAACCAGATATCTTTTAGTCTCAGCAACAAACACATTATGGATTCAATTATTTCCAAAATTTACTAAAAATAAAATTCAGGTTAAATTCCAAAGATGATTTTTCATAAAGTAAAACAAGACATTGAGAGGAGAAGCAAGATATTATCAAAGCCAAACATCATTACATAACAAAAGGGACAAAAAAATGTCTTATTTGATCTCCAACATACATAAACGTCTGGTTTCAACTTCTGCAAATACATTTCTATATTCCAATGAACCCCAAAACTACAAATATTCGGTCATATTGCTCCTTTTTTTCAAATTGGATCACAAAATAAAGTAAGCATGAACCAGAACTTAGTAAACAATGTATTTGGAAACTTACCTGCAGCTCTGTAGAGAATTTTAGGCTCAAAGAATATACAAGGATTTTTATCTTCTATGCATGATAGCAATAATCCCTTGGCCTGTACAGGACTCCTTGGAATAACCACCTGCAACAGACAAAATATTCTGAAAACTTTTCCACATGTTAGTTCTACATTGTCAACTTGATGACCAGTCACCTTCAAGTCTAGACGCCAACAGATATTTTCCACTAAAGACTTCTAAATAGAAATGTAGTTTTTCAGAATGCATTAGCAGACTGCTATTCAGTTTGAAAGCTTCATATTTAGGTTAGACCACTGTAATGAATGGCTATTTCATAGATTGTCAAGACTAAAAAACTTGCAACACCAGAACAGTTTGAATACAGTAAAACTCATATATGTGGTATCAGTCGAGACCATAGCATTTAATATGACTTACGTGAAGTCCACGTTGCAGGTAAACTTGTATAAGCCATATAAAATCCAATTTAATTAATAATCTACACTGCGTATGCGTAATTCAATATAGCCGGTATGTGTTCATGTGGTACTTTGTCACTACAGCCAGTAGGTGCGCATGCAATGATAAATCAAGACTACATTTACAGCGATTCAATGGGTCTTGACTCATCGTCACGTGCGCATCATTCTCCCCACCCTTTATGTTGAGAAGCACCTCCTAAATTCCCTTTTAGATCTGCTACTGACCATCCATATATCTTATCTTGGTTATAATAATAATTCTTAATAATAATCCTTGTATTTTTGCACCTTTCAAGTCAGGGGAATGTCTCAAACGTTTCACAGGATTTATTGTACATTGTAATAATTGTGTATTTTATGGACGAACATGGCAGCTAATTTGTGGATACCAACAGTAATACAGTTCTAGTTTAGGTATTTGCTCAAAGAATATGAGTAAATTAATGAGATACGATCAATTGCCTTCTAAATCCGTGCTTATAAACTGTTCTTAGTGTTTTTCAGCTGAGATGATCTCCAGAATTTTCTGCACTGTTTTTTGTATTTCCCTGGGCCTCACTCAGAAAATACAAACATCAAATTCACTTGTATGAAAATAGGAGGGCTGAGCAAAAATGGAAACAAATCAAGGTTTAATGGCCATTTGTTTAAATTATGAACTAGAACAAAGAAGAAATGCTCCCCAATCTTAAAGCAAGTTCCTAATGGAAAATGTCTACCTATGGAAATGTCTACCTACAACAAGATTCCATTTATAGAGCGCCTTTCACGTCCGGAGGATGTCCCAAGGCGCTGTGCAGTTGGGTCAGGACCCGAGCAGGGGGGAAATGGTCAGGGTGAGGGGAGGGAAGGGAGGGAGCGAGGAGGGGGTAGAGAGTCGAGAGGGGAGCTGAAGGCACGGTCAAAGAGAAAGGTCTTGAGACCGGCCTTGAAGGAGGAAAAGGAGGAGGCAAGGCGAAGGCACTGGGGGATGGAGTTCCAGAGCCTAGGGGCTGAGAGGCTGAAGGCCCGGCCACCAATGGTAGGGCAGTTGGGGCGGGGGATGTGGAGACCGGAGCCAGAGGAACGGAGGGTGCGGGCAGGTAGTTAGGGGGATAGTAGGTCGGAGAGGTAGGAGGGAGCAAGGCCGTGAATGGCCTTGTAAGTGAGGATGAGGATCTTGAATTCGATCCTCTGGGGGATGGGAAGCCAGTGGAAGTAAGCGAGGGTGGGAGTGATGTGGTCGCGAAGCCTGGTGCGGGACAGTACACGAGCTGCAGAGTTCTGAATGACCCATCTAATGAATGACCTACCTACCTAATAAACAAAATTTAAACCCCTTGCTGAGTGAGACTATCGGTTTCTTAGTGTTTTAATATAATGTATTTAGATAGTTCACGTTTATTCTCCCTTGTACTTACCACCATTCAATTTAACACTTCCTGAGTTTTGGTCTCTCTTTTAGAACGTATTCATATGCAACCTAACGCACAGTAGAAACCATCATTACATTAACTGACACATGCTGTTTCATCTCAGTCTGGGAAGAGTAGCTTTACTTTCTACAACTGTGCAATAAACAAGATGTCAATACTTTTTGTGGAAGTACTAAGTTATAGAATGCAAGAGATAACAAGCTTCATTTTAATGCCAGAGAAAAGCAATGTAGGACTATTAGTAAAGTACAATACATGAATTACATTAATTACGGTCCATACTGTTAAGTTTTGAAAAGCTATTGTATCAAATGGTAAATTTACCACTATTGCAGAAACTACAGTAAATAATTTGAGTTTTTGAAGCCACAAAAAACCAAAAAGTTAGTCTTTTGGGGTTCTCATTGCATTCAGTCCAGTTTTTAAATGAAACAAGATGTGGAAAGTAAAAAAAAATGTTATTGTACTAAATCATTTCAAGCTTATTGGAGACACTTGGAAGTGGAAAGCCCACAATCTTGCATATCATCCAATAAATTTAATTTCCTATTAAGTTCCATAAAAAACCTAATTAGCGTTAATCAATTGAACAATATGAAACTTGCTGTGCCACTTCACTGGAATCCCAATTTGCAACATCTAAGTAACCAGCAGTGAGATTTAATTTCACCTTCATTTTCAGAAAAAAGGAAAAATACACAGGGGCCAATGAATCCAAATGTGAAACACTTCAGATACTTTGTGAAGAGTTAATTCAGATATTCTGTAAAGAGCTTTGAGATTATTATTATTATTAACAAGTTGTGGTTTTTATTTTCTGTGACAGGCGTTTCTATAATAAGTGTAAATATATATTCTATATATCAATAAACATATATTTTGTTTTTAAATATTTTTAATTCAGGAACATAACAACAACAACAACAAGATTCCATTTATAGAGCGTCTTTCACGTCGGGAGGACGTCCCAAGGCGCTGTACAGTTGGGTCAGGACCCGAGCAAGGGGGAAATGAAGGCAATGTTCTGACATTGAAAAAGGGCAATGGACAGGAAAGGCAGAATTTGAAACTACGATTGGAGATAAATAGAGGTGGTACACCCCTTAAATTCAAGCAAAGTGATTAATGCATGAAGGTGCTGTCAAGAACCAAAGAAGAAAGCTTCAATTCTCTGAATTTCTGAGTCAATTTTTTTGGTCAGTCAGGTATCTGACCTGTTGAAACCCCTTAACATGCTTAACAATATCCAAACCAGCAGAATTTCACATATAAGCCAAGAACCAAAGCCAGGAGACCACAGAGTGTTGAAATTCAACCAGCTAAAATGGCAGGCTTCCCATTACTTCTCCAGCTAAACCCACTATCCCTCCCAGTGAATGGTCTTCCCTTCTAAGTCCTTCTGATTAGCCAGGCTAGCTGATAAGTCATCAGCAGTACCATGGAGACATGTGGATCATATGCCTGGCTTAGGAAACAAATTACTCAGAATTTGACAGAAATTTAACTTGCTTCTGACTCCATTGCCAATCATGTTAACCTGGAGCTAGCTCAGCTCCTGAGACTCCTTCTTATCCTCCTCCCACAATCAGGGCAGTTGTCACATATAATAGCTATGGACTTGGATTAAAGGACGCTTCAGAGTCATTCGTACCTATATATAAGCTAATGAATGGTATACTTATGAGGTGGTCAGAATCTAGTAGTACTCCAACGCACTCTGGGGTCCCCAAGCCTTGGCTCTTGCCAAAGTGCACCTAATGCTTTCCAGAATTAGGTAAGCAGGATGTGTCCCTCCAGGGAGAGAGAGAGCGCGCATCCAATCTAACAATCTATCTCTGGAATTTCCATGAGTAGGTGGAATGCATGGAAATCTCAACTTGATTTGGATACAACAACAACTTGCATCTATATAGTGCCCCTCATGCAGAGAAGCATTCCAGAGCACTTGACAGTGGCGGAGCATGACGCCGAGCCGGGGGAAGGGGGAGGTGACTGTAGGCACGATCGAGCAAAAAGGTCTTCAGGCGCGACCTGAAGATGGGGAAGGAAGGGGCAAGGCGGAGGGATAGAGGAAGAGTGTTCCAGAGTTTCAGGGCTTAGTGGCTGAAACCTCTTAACATGGTGATGGGTTTCCACATGTCAGAAACCAGGCTGACCAAAACAAAATGTTCCGTAAATTTGTGAGTGTAACGCAGATCTACTGATTCTAAATTAAAATCTCATGAGTGGGCTACCGTAGCAAATGACTTAAACATAGCGCAAGTGGAATTTAAGTTCCACCTATCAAGTGTTCAGCTCTAATCAGACAATACAAATTAATCTGGTAATCTAGAAAATGTTAGAAAAGGGAGATGACCTCAATTACAAGTCGTAGTTATTCTTCTGAGGTTTCATTTCAGTGCAGCTGGAGGTAGTGCAAGAAAACTGGTGGATTTAGAATATTTGTACTCTACATATTACCTTCAATGTAAAGATAATATAGAGTACACAGAAAACTTCCAGCAGCATATTTCATGCAAGTAGGCCATAAACCGACACAATTAAATGCAGAATTTTAAAGTACAAGCTTCAAAAATATTCAAAGTGAACAAAATGGAGCAAATCAAGTGCAATTTAAGGACCTGTTCACGCATTACAACGCAATAGATTAATTCATGCCTTGATGTGAAAATTTCCAACCTTGATGCATCTCATTTNAAAAAACCTCATCCACGCATTGATGACATCTAGGCTCGACTACGTCAACTCCCTGCTGGTCAGCCTTCCCAACTCTTGCCTCTACAAGTTGCAGATCATCCAGAACTCTGCAGCTCGTGTCCTGTCCCGCACCAGGCTCCGTGATCCTATCAGCCCACCCTCGCCCGGTTCCACTGGCTCCTCGTCCCCCAGAGGATAGAGTTTAAAATCTTTGTCCACACCTTCAAGGCCCTCCACGGTCTTGCTCCTTTCTACCTCTGTGACTTACTAACTCCATATCAACCTGTCCATTCCCTCTGCTCAGCAGGCTGTGGCTTGCTCCACGTGCCCCGCAGGCTGTGGCATGCTCCACGTCACTTGCCCGGCCAGCCCCACAATTAGTGGTTGGGCCTTCTGCCTCTTTGCCCCCATCCTTTGGAACTCCATCCCATATTCCCCTCACCTTGCTCCCTCCCTTGCCTCCTTCAAAGCACATCTCAAGACCCTCCTTTTCGACCATGTCTTTAGTCATCCTCCTACCTTTCTTGATCCTCTCCCTGCTCAGGTCAAAATCCCTGACTATCCAATGTCTTGGGACGTCCTTCTGACTTGAAAGGTGCTATACAAATCTAATTTTGTATTGCATTGTATATATGAAACACATTTTGCTCCTATTCATGTTGAAAATCTCTAAGAGGTTCATTTTATGGGCACAAATCAATTTATGAATAAATACAAAATAGCTCCATTTACACATTGTACATCTGCCACTTTCAATTAGTTTAATGTGGTTGACCTTCACTACAACTACTTTACTGACTGCAGTAAACAATGCAAAAAACCTGCAGCTACATATTAGCTCAGGATGTACAGCATTGATGAAACAGAGAGGACCATCAACAATTGACATCGGTCACAGTTCTTTCAATTTCTCTCCATTCAACCATTGCATCTATATATTTTCCTCCTGAATTTCTACCCCAGTTTGGTTGACACCCCAAAAGCTTAATTTTAATGGAAACCTAGGGCTAAAGCAGGGCACCATGAAGGCTGAAATGAGCAAGAAAGAAGATAAATCAAGAACCACAATAAATTGCATCTATATAGTGCCTTTCACGTCAGAAGGCCATCCCAAGGTGCTGGACAGTTGAGATTTTGCACCCGAGCTGGGGATTGCATTCAGGAGGGAAGACAATCAAAGCCACGGTCAAAGTGGAAGATCTTGAGACGGACATTGAAGAAGGCGAAGGAGGGGCGAGGTGAAGGGACTCCAAGATGAGTTCAGCCAGTGAGGGCAGAAAAGCCTGAAGGCCCGTCCACTGATGGTGGGACAGGCAGGACGGGGGACATGAAACAGTCCTGCCGAACGGAGGCAGTGGGCTTTACGTTAATATTTAAGTGTGAATACACTGGTGTAGAGAACAAACAAAGTGCCACTGCCACGAGAAATCCCTAAACTGCATAAGTTAATGCTTCCCCCATTTCATAGAATAGTAAGCGAAACATCTATTTAGCAGATTATATTCTAAGACATGCACAGTAGATAGTTGTGAAAAATTACGTTTTTATAGCAATTCCTCCAAAATCATGTATTTGGCTCACTAATCTGGACACCAGTTGATTAATGTTATAAATTACCTTGCAGGACATGAGCAGCAAGCAGTTTTTGCAGCAATCAATGGGTATTTAATGCTAGCATGCATTGAATAGAAATCGGGCATAGCCCAACTGTGTACTCCTGGAGAAAACCACTGCTTGGCACCGAGCACTGTAATGATTAGTCTTTTCTACTTCATGCATGCTTTCGTGACTGATTGTTTCTTCCAATGTCATATGACAGGAAACAGTAAAACCACATCTATAACTTTACTAAATTGCTATTAAAATACAGGGGACCCATTTTTACTAGTTCACTCTCTAGCTGGGATTTTACAGAAAGTTTAAATACAGCTCAAAGTTACGATGCTTTTTTTTAATACTACATTTTTCTTTGAATTTTGCTAAATGTTCTGAACTGTTTTTCATTTCCTGTGAATTTCATTCAAAGACTGAACACAAATAATAATCATTCTTGCATTTGATATAGCATCTTTCATGTTAGCGAGACATCTCAGAGAATTCACAGCATATACTGTAGAGTGACTGTTTGTTTTGTAGACAAATATAGAATAATAATCCTTGCATTTAATATAATGCCTTATCACCTTGTTGAGATTTCTCAAAGCACTTCACAGGACTTACTGTAAAGTTTACTCATTGTATACAGTAAAATCCACATAAGTCGTATCAGTCAGGACCATAACATTTAATATGACTTACATGAAGTCCGAGTTGCAGGTAAACTGCATAAGTCATATAAAATCGGATTTAATCAATAATGAACACTGTGCATGGGTAATTTACTGCAACCGTTAAGTGCACATATGGTGGCAGGTCAATATCCTGCTTTCAATGCGTTTTGATTCGTCGCCACAAGCGATTTGACGGATTGTTGGTTAGAACACTGGGAGAAACTCCCTTTTCAAATAATGCCATAGGATATTTAAGGTTGACCTGAACAGTTAGATGAGACTTGATTAACATCTACTACGAAGGACGACACCTCTGAGAATACAGCCCACCCTCTGGGGTATACCACGGTATTGGAATGTCAGCCTGGAATATGATGTCAGAGTCCCAACATTGGGTTTGAACCTAATTTGATTCAGAGGTGAGAGTGTTACCAACTGAGCTGAAGTTTAGGTTACTGCCATGCAGGAATGTATTTCATCCTGATCTGGGTGTCAGCCTCTTCAAGGAGGGTAGAAGAACTGATGAGAGATGATGAACAGATTGAAGGTCTTAACGACCTAGTCCACTAGGAGGAAGAGTTACCCTATTGATACCAAGAACGTCCAAAGAATCTCTCAGTTTTTAGTGGCTCTTAAGCTATTGATTTCAGTAGTCACTGCACCTATATTGGATGTACTGAGCATAAAGTGCTTTGAGACACACTCACAATGTGAAAGGGGCTAACTATATCAAATTCAATGATTATTTATCATTTTTGAAGGCTTGTGGTTTAATCAGGAAGGAACAGAATGGATACCGTTCTCGTGAGGAGTATGTGGCGCATGTTGTGGCTTTCTATGAGATTGCGGAATTGCACAAGGGATGCATTCATCGATTTCCGTAAGATATTTGACTTAGTGCCTCATGAATTCCTCAAGACTGAACTGAAAGCTATGGAAATACATGAGCAAATTTTGGATAATCAAAATTAGGTAAACAGGGTACATCCCTCCAGGGATAGAGTGTGTATTCCATTCCAGCACTTGGCATGTGTATATGAAATACTCAATCTGGTTTGGATACACTTAAACATGGGTTTCCACATGTGTCAGACACCCAGCTGACCAAAAGAAAATGCTTCAACATTTGTGATATTGTCAGCAAAACCAGTACATGTGGGTCTAATTGATGAAATTGGCATTTGAATAAGAAACAGCTCAATTAATGTGATTTTATTGCTATTAATGTACTGTATACAGGTCAAAAGCATAAAAACTTTGATGCAAATGTACATCAAAGTGCAGAGCAAATTCACAGGGTAAGTTGAATGCAAACTGCCATGCCTGTACACATTAGGAGGTAGTGAATTTATGCTCATGAATGCATGCAAATACTGTAAGGTCTGCCACGATTGAATAAATTGGTGAAAGGGGTTTCATATTCCGAATGGTCTACTTCAGATCTAAGGTTCTCCTGTTACTGAGTTATAAATATATTGTGTCACAATAAGGATGTTAATTAGAGCAAGGCACTTCCTCACAAGAAGGAAGAAAGTGTAAAAGAAAAACTTGCAACCATGTTGGCGTATCTACTGTGAACAGATCAACTGCCCACAAAATACAGTCAATTCACTTTACAGCGTAATTCTATGAAGTGCTTTGAGGGGTCTCAAAGACGTGATAAGGCACTATATCAAATGCAAGGATTATTATTATTATCTAATCTCCTTTCATACTATCTTTCAGATATTCCTGTAATTGAAAGTCTCCAAAAACACGTGCGCTGTCAACATCAAATTTGTTCATTCCTTTGACACAAACTTATTTCAGATGTGGATCTGTTGTTAAAAAAAAAGCAATAATTTTTAAGTGAGTAAAATCTGCAGATTCACTGCCAGTATTGAAAAAACGAATCCGTCCATTGTTTCACTCAAGTCAAAAGTAACACAAATAAAACATCCTAACCATCATAGGGCTATGGAAATATTATGTCTTGTCCCCATCATTTGTTGCCCTGCTTTTCCCTCATATCTTACCATTCCCTTCCCTACCCCATTTGCATCAAGTACTCTGTCCACATAACTTGAAATTATCTTCCCATACAATGCACAGAATGCTCACCCCAGTCACTTTAAGCTTTTCACATTCCTACTTTGAAGTGGTTGGTTTTGTAAATCTCAGAATTGCTTACCTTTGATGTTGGATGGACATTTACAAAGAGGAGAGTGATCACTAAGTTGAAAAGGAAGGAGGGGAGCTTGAGGATGTTGACTAAAATAGGATTTTAGAGAAAGGTAGAAGCATAAGGCATAAGAAGTGACTATCCTCCTGGGGGACGGTGGGGGGATGGGGGGGGGGTCTCTTTGGAGATGAACTGGCTCCAAGGTGACATGCCTGGCAACGGAATATCCGATTCAAACCAGCCCTCTGTGGCGGTCTCGGTAGTCCATTCCTGAGCCAGGCAGGTCCGCAGTATTCCAAGGCACTGCTGATGACAGCACAGCCAGCCTGGCTCATCGGCAGGACCTGGAAGGGCAAACCAGTCACTGGAGGCAGGGAGTCATCCACTCAGCTCCTGCAAACCAAACCCCTAGGGTGGTCCTAGTTGGACAAGCAGCGGGAAAGCTTGCCAAACCGCAATATCAATCTATGCTGTTTTAGTTGGTCAGACTTTAATGCACACTCTTGGGGTCCCCAAGCCTTGACTCTTGCCAACCTGCGCCTATTACTTTCCAGATGAACGTCCCCCAGGAAGAGAGTGTGCATACCATTCCAACAATCTATCACTGGGATTTCCATGTAATGCTGGGATGCATAGAAATCGTATCTTGGTTTGGATACTCTTAAGTATGGTGATGGGTTTTCACACATAATAATAATAATCCTTGCATTTGATATAGCGCTTTTCACGTCGGGAGGACGTCCCAAAGCGCTTCACAGAACACACTGTAAAGTGAATTGACTGTATATTTGTGGGCGAACGCGGCAGCCAATTGCGCACAGCAATGTCCCACAAACAGTCGTAGATTAAAAATGACCAATTTATTATTGTTTTTGGAGGGATTATTATTAGGCGTGTGGAGTAAGGAAACTTGCCCAAGGTTTCGCCCTGCCTGGAATTGAACTCAGGTCTCTCGCTTGCAAAGCGAGTGCTCCAACCACTGAGCTACAGGACTCCACATATCAGACACCTGGCTGACCAAAAAAAAGCATAAGGCAAAAAGATTTTAGAAGGGAGTTCCAGAGACAACATCAAAGTGGATGAAAGTTGGGTCACCAAGTCTTTATGTACTATACATTTATATATATATATAGAGAGAGAGAGAGAGAGAGACACACACACACAGAGGGAATGAAAAACAAGCACCATAATCAGAAGCAGTCAATCTGCTGGAAGAGTGCAGCCTGGCGAGGAGGAGGACAATGAACAGGTGGAGCTGAGTGTGGGAGAAAATATGAGTTTTGTATAACTTGTTATAGATGTGTTCACATTTTGACACTGAAGGAATGCTTTATTGGAGACATTAATCAACAGACGTTGGTCAATATTTTTATTAATATCAACAGCACTGTGTGGTTTTTTCAAATAAAGAATATGTACCAGCCATTTTAATTCCAATTTCAGTGAGGGAGAAACAAAAAAAACTAATGCACAGCTCATGGGGTGTAAATCATTCAGAACGTTTAACATTTCTCATCACCTCTGAAAATATGTAGATATTTTAACCAACTTGAGTTACCATTGCTAAAATACTGAAGATATTCAAGTTCTACAATTGTGAAACAGCTCTCATCTGAAAAATAAGCATGATTTTGTTCTGCTTCCTGCCATCAGGGTGTATTTTGGCACTTTTCATTGCGCATATATGTAACTAGAATCAATTAAAATTTCTTCCAGATATTTAGCAACCAGTAAAGGAGCAGAAGTGCCAGATTGTCTTCAAAAAGTACAGAATGACAAACCAGCCAAATCAGCTATGAAGGAGTAGTCAGTGGCAGACTTTGTAGCATCAATAATTAGATTACACCCCCACCACCATCATCATTGAGTATGGCTTTTCCAGAGGCATATTTGAAACAAAATAAACATTGAAAATAAACACTGGAGATCATCCTTGATACTCTCTGCACTGCCTGTAAGATCTGGACATTCTCTCTTTCGCTGCTGCAACTAGACCTGTATGTAGAACTCAAGGTTTGACCTGACCAGAGTACTATATAACTTGAGTATGATGTCTGGGGATCTTAACCCCAATGATTTCGAAAATATAGCCCAGCATCCAGTTTGCCTTATCTTGTCATTTGCATTTATACTGCAAATCACTTTTTTTCTGGAAGTGGTTTTACTAGATGAAACAAATAGAGAATTGTAAGTCACAAACTGCATTTATATTTCATCTTCAACAACCATTCAATGGAATGTACACACCAAATAGATTCAAGACACTCTATAGGCTGGAACTACTGGCACCAAAAAGACTGTATATAAACTGAGATCAAACCACATGTATGAAAACCATATTCCAGCGGAAAGTGTGGGCAGCTTTGAAAGGAAATGAGATTAGATTAGCACGTGAGAGAGGAAGAAATGGCATTTTGAAAATGGGACTGGCTAAACAGATTGTAATAGTGTTCAGGTGCTGATTATATAGCAATAATCCTTGCATTTGATATAGCGCCTTACCATGTCTTTAAGACGTCTCAAAGCGTTTCATAGAACATACTGTAAAGTGAATTGACTGTATATTTTGTGGGCGAAACACAGCAGCCAATTGCGCACAGCAGTGTCCCACAAACAGTCATGGATTGAGGGAATACATTTTTTGGGAAGGCATACAGTATATGAAGGGATACAGTGTATGGAAATATTCCTATGTTCCCATACACACGGATTGTCAATGTACATATTCTAAATAAGTAAAATATATAGAATCACTAAATCTTACTGCACAGACAAGGCCATATCATTCCTGTGCTGACTCTCTGAAAGAACTATTCATTTAGCCCCAGCGGGACCTGTGCTTTCCCCACAGAACTTTTAGGTTTTTCTTTTTCAAATATTTATCCAATTCCTTTTACAAGTTATAAACACTCCATTTGATTTTGCTCACTCGTCCAGAGAAAGAATTTTCCTTTTATTTTCACCTTATTTAAACTTTCATCAAAAGTCAGAAATGCATGACTGAATGGTATCCTCTTTACGTACTATAAAGAGTGTGCTTCTATCAACTGACAGGAGGTGCACCTTATAAAGAAAAATCAAAGATTTTCCTCCTTTTCACTGTGAGGCAGTCCAACATACAGCTCCCTGAGAACCAGTGTCGTATTAACAGATGGCAGCTGGATCTGAATATCAATCAAAGATGAGGATTGAAACAGAAGCTCTGCTGAATGAGTCTGAATAAGCTATCAGAGCACTTGGTGAAGTGAGTTTCATCCATAGTTCTTGTCAATTGGGATTTAGATAATAATTTTAAAAATGGGTCAAGGATCTCAAACCCTGATTCTCAGAATCCTGCTTGAGAAATACCTTTCAATACAGTATCCTTTAAAACCTAAAAATGCAATGAAAGGCATCCAATTTGTGCCACTTTCTTCACTCTGTTTCCAATGCTTTGTAATTGTTTCCTTAGTTTTCACTAGATACATTTAGGAATACTCTATTTCCACCAATGCAAACTTTTAAAACTACAGGAATCAACACCAAACACAAAATACAACTGACACCTATCTATTCATATCTGCTGTTTACTACCAACAAAAAATGCAAACATTTAAAATGAAAAGGAAACTTTACCAAAATGCAAACAATTTCATATTACCCTTATGCAAGACTTTAAATTAGATCAATATTAAATAATTTAGAACTTTATATAGAAACAAAACGGATTATAACTTGCGTTATAAACATATAAACTATATAAAGATGTATTAAGTATGGATACATTCAATCACACGTAAACAAATAATCTGTGGTACTATCTGCTCAAATAAAGTACAACTTTATCCCAGGAATTTTTTTTAAAGTTAGATCCAGCTTCTATAAAATGATATCAAAAAACATTACATTTAATTCCCTCTTCTGCGTAAGTATGGGATGAACAGGGTTAGATGGTAATTCTTTTTCCAAGCTTGAGGTTGCAGCATTTTCTTTTTCGAACACCCAGATGTTGTTGGCAACAATCCTACCCACAGTCAAGCCCGAACTATAGGTTGTTAATACTGATTTATAACTACTCTGCATTTCAAAAGCATGTCAAATTAATGTACTTAATAAGCTCAAGATTTTAAGTGTTCAAGGTTAAAATGTATTACAAAACACTCGACACATCTGTGAACAAAATTCTAGAGCTTTCCAGCAAATTTACTAAAAACACATCATCCTCATTTCAGAATGATCAAAAATACTAACTATTGCCATAATTGTGTGGTCACAAAAACGTTTGCTTCTACAAACATTGGATTCAAAGAATCAGATGAAGTTTAGCACACAGAAGGAAGTCATTCAGCACATTGTGTCTTTGTTGGTGATGCTGGCTCTCCTACTAGAGCTATTTGATCTAACCCTAGTCCCCTGTGCTCTTTTTGAATACCCTTTATGAGTATTTAATTATTGACCCAATACAGTCATTTGTGGTAAGAAATCACACATGCTAAAACTCTGCGTAAAAAGATCATTTTAGCTTAATTTTTCATCCAGTAATAATCCTCTTGTTACTGATTCGCTAGTCAGAGGAATAGGTATAGTATTTACTATTTATCTATTCAAACCATTTATTAATTCTAAAAATCTTTATTACATTTTCCTTTGGTCTCCACTGCTCCATAGGACAGAGTTGTGTTATCACAGGGGCACAAAATATAATCTTAACTTAACCTTCCAACTTAACACTTTACTCTGTGTGCAGAAGTCTTTGTGACCCCAAACTATAGACCTATCCATTTGGGTTGAAGAGACTTATTGGTCACTTTGTGGTCTGTATCAGTTTGCCCATTAAAAGAAGTTGACAATTCAATGATGAGTAACTTTGGCTGAGCAGGTGGGATGTGTGGCTATTCTTATCTGAAATGTACTCTGGAAATCCATTTTCCAGCCATAAGAATCAAGCACAAATTCTTTCTCTGGAGAATGAACAGGATTCTCACCCTGGAGTGATATTCTCCCAGATTTTGGTTGAAATTAGAAAAATAGAGGAACCTTCTACGTGCATAATTAGGAGACCATATTTTGTGGTAGCAGCACTTAATGGATTACACTCCAGCACCTTCAAAAAATAAACTAAGGTCTGAAAGTAACAATTCTATTCACAATTAAACATGTTTGCTGACACTACATCCCAATTCTACTTAAGCAAACATAAACAAAAATGCATGTAAGGAAATATGTGAATAATTGTCATGCAGTAAAACTGTGTCCTTTTGAAGTTGAGACTGTCTGATTCACTTCATTACAAATTCTTCAAACAAAGGAAAGAAAACACCATAATTTTGAACCGGAATCAAATCAGACATCAGAGTCAAAAGATTGCTTTCTAAATGCTGCAGTCCTCAAGTCCAAACCTTGTACTGCTTTTATTTTCAAAAAGATAAAATTCTTTTTGTGAATTTTTATAAAGATACCATCAAATTACATTGGATATTTGACTTATCCTTTAGACCACTTAAAAGTGTACAGCAATTAAATACAAACCAGGTGTCACAGATTCAAGCTCAGAAGAAGGCAAATGAACAATTTAGCTTTAAGTATGCAAAGAGTGAGTGAATATGTGGTAGGAACTATACAGTGAGGCGGTGGAGGCAGATATTATCAGGAAACCCCAAGATGGAATTAGGTAGCTACTTGGAAAATAAATTGATTGACAGATAGGACATATATAGTTATGATTTGTTTTGTTCCTTTGGGGCCAGCCAGAGGGCCACAGTTGTTTATTCTGCTTCTGCAGATTCCTTTGATCATATATAATGTAGCCAGGCATCAAATAAGTGGTCTCTGGTACATATAAAAATGACAAAAAGAAAAGCAAAAATCAAGTAAATTGGACCTCCTGTACAACACTTTGTTTAAAATGTATTTTCTTGATTAGGTCTTTTTGAAAAGCAATCACGTGTATGAAAAGAGAAAATTATGATCTTGACCTCCAGAATACACTTTTTTAAAAATCTGCTTAATTTAGAACAAAAATTAAAAATTAATACCTACCTTAATTCCCGGTATATGAGAAAAGAAAGCTTCAGGACTCTGGGAATGATAGAGCGATCCATGACCCACACAACCCCACGGTGCTCGAATTGTTAAACCTCCACATTCAAACAGGTTTCCGGAGCGAAAGCGATACTTAGCAGCTTCATTGACGATCTGAAAATTTCAACATTAACACAAAGTTTGACAACATTCCATTTGAACACTGTAATGAACATTCTCCAGAACATGAGCTTCTGCAGCAGTGAGGATTCAACACACTTATTATTTACAGCAATAATTAAGGATTGAAAGAGCAGAGGGATCGAGGGGTTAACATACATAAATCAAAAACAAAGCTGTCATGAAAGCAAATGGAAACTTAGGTTTTATATATAGGGGTATAGAATCTAAATACAAAGAGATAATGCTAAACTTATATAGATTATTAGTTCAACTTCAGTAAGTTTTGATCATCCCACTTTAGGAAGGATGTCAAGGCAATAGAGGAGGTGTAGAGGAGATTTATTATGCTGTTACCAGGGATGAGTGGATTGGCCTATGAGCAGAGACTGGAGGAACTGAGACTTTTTCCACTGGAACAAAAGGTTGATGGGTGTAGAGATCTTTAAAATGAAGGGTTTTGATGGAGTCAATAAAGAGATATTATTTCTTCTGTTCAGTGAGTCAGGGACTACAGGCCATCAATTTACAATAGCTAGAGAATGTGGAGATCAGGAGAATTTTTTCATGCACAGACTGGTTAGGATATGGCATGCCCTGCCGGAAGCAATGGTGGAGGTAGAAACCATATTGGCTTTCCAAAGGGAACAAAATAGATTTCTAAAGAGAAGCAAACTACAGGTAAATGGGACTAAAAAGAATGCTCTTTAAAAGAGCCTGGACAGAGATGATAGATGAAATGGCTTTCTTCTGTGCCATAAATTCCCTTGGTTCTAGGCGGAAATCAAGATTGTCTGATACATGCAGAAGTACGAATATGAGAGAAGCCTGTGATTCAAACCCAGAACGAAGGGTGCATAGAATGCACATGAATGTGCTGTCCAGTCTATCAAGAAATTTGTAATTCACAAGAGAAAAGAAATGAAGTTAAACAAAACCACAAGTTACTCATTCGTCTCTGTCTGAAATAAACAGTACTTTAAAAAACTAGCTGTCATATGAATACTTTTTGTTATTAATTATTTGTATCGGTTTTGGCCATCTGAAAGAAACTTTTCTCCAAAAGCCATTACATAATAATTTCACAACATTAATGATCACTTGGCAGGCATGATATCTCAACATTTGCTAGGAATTTCTATGATGTTTCAGAAGACAGAGAATCTTAGAAATGTCCCTTTCCTGTAGCACTGCAGCTGCAGTGGTTAGAGCACTCGCCTTGCAAACGAGAGACCTGGGTTGGATGCCCGGCAGGGTGAAATGTTGGACAAGTTTCCTTACTCTACATGCCTATGTTGACCTAGCAGTAAGTAGGATTCCGGTTGTTAGTCAATTGGCAGATCGCTTTTCCGGGGATAATAATCCTTAAAAAATAATTTGGTCACTCAATCCACAACTGTTTGTGGGACATTGCTGTACGCAATTGGCTGCCACGTTTCGCCCACAAATATACAGTCAACTCACTTACAGTATATTCTGTGAAGTGCTTTGAAGACGTGAAAAGTGTTATGTCAAATGCAAGGATTATTATTATTATTTCTCCCAGGGGGTATTCTTTCCATTCTTCTGTCCTTCCTCTCCTACCCCCTTCACCTGGGAAATTCATCACACTACTGTTTTTAGTATAATTTTTAACATCAAGTTCTTTTCCCTCACTCGCTTAATTTTAACAATAATAAGTTTAATGTCATAGTATCGAAGGCCATTAATATTTTTTTTCAACCTATTTTTATCATTAAATAACTTTTCGGTATGTGAGATTCAATCAGTAAAGAACTATTTTCACCCATTTGTTTTAAATTTCCAATTTTATTCACCATCCATGATGGTGCGGCACATTCCAAAACGTGCTTCACTGCACTGTGAGCTCTGGGCATACATGCTTAAAGCCGAATTTGTCCCAGATTTAGCCAGGTTTGTTGTGCCAAATGTCCCCCATTCCCCAATTTCCTTTGGCTTATTGACAAAAAAATTAACACTAAAAGACAAATCAAACCAGGTTTTTATTTTGTGTATAATAACGACTTTAACTTTATATATTATCTACTACTGATTGCCTTCCTTAGTTAAAAAGTTCAACCCCAATTACAAACAGTATAATCTTGAATCAACAAATCCATCACAGCCACCAGAAAACAATATGTATAATTAACTAACTTTTGCTTGCACCCTGCGCTTTGCAGGAAATGGGGTGAAGGGCACTCTGATCATGCTCATCGCTCTCCTGTAATAGGTAACTGTGAATGCAAGTTAACCTCATGGCAGACAGGATTTATGAACAAACAGTTCTCCTTAAAGGTTTGGAGTTCGAAGGCATGGAAAAGAAGAGCCCAATTATGAAGTGGAAAACTAAGCTGTGCGATAGATTCATGATAAAAAAAAGAAAGGGAGGGACAGCTCCTGACTACAATGACTTGTTGGAGGGGAGGGGAGTATTTGTAGTGGAGGGGGGTGTTTGTAGTGGAGGGGGTGCTGAGCTAGTCCAGAACCTTGGTGTCTTGTTTGACTCTTAACTGTCCTTTCTACTCCACATCCATACCATGACCCGCTCTGCTTTCCCCCACCTCTGCAACATCGTCCGGCTCCGCCAGTCTCACACCGCAGGCTGCTAAAACCCTCATACATGCATCCATAACATCCAGACTCGATTATGCAAACTCCTGCTTGTTGGCCTCCACAACTCCTCCCTCCATAGGCTGCAGATCATCCAGAACTCTGCAACACAAGTCCTCTCCCGCACCAGGCTCCGCGACCCCATCACCCCCATCCTCACCTGACTCTATTGGCTTTCCATCACACAGATGATACAGTTGAAGATCCTGGTCCTCACTTCCAAAGCCCTCCATGGCCTTGCTCCCCCCTACCTCTGCGACCTCGCAACCCTCTACCAACCTGCCCGCTCCCTCTGCTCTGTGGGCTCCAGCCTGCTTCATGTCCCCCGCCTCGCCCACCCCACCATTGGCGGGCGGGCCTTCCGCCACTCTGCCCCCACTCTCTGGAACTCCATCCCACAGTCCCTCTGCCTTGCCCCCTCCCTTGCCTCTCTCAAGACCCATCTCAAGACCCTCCTCTTCGACCATGCCTTTGGTCACCCTCCTTCCCCACCTGCCCTCCATCTTCCCTGATCCTAACCCCCAGCTCGGATCCAAAACACCGATTGTCCAGCGCCTTGGGACCTCCTCCTGACGTGAAAAGCGCTACACAAATGTAATTTTGTTGTTGTTTGTAGTGGATTCTGCGGAAAAAGTGCGGCCACACTTTTCGATTGGCCCAAGTAATAAGTATAAACACAAGTTTTGTTCCAGATTTAAACTGAAAACTGCATGTCAACCCGCTAATTTAATAGCTCCTGTCCTAGGGATGAATAAAGACACACTACGAGATCAAAGACATTGTATTATTATGAGGTCACCATGACCCAAACTGTTTGATTCCAAGCTATCTGAAGCCTGGTACAGGATTTAGTGTACTACCTTCACTCTTCAATCAAGGCATTGGATAATCTATAGGACATGTGGAGTCCTGTAGCTCAGTGGTGAGAGCACTCGCTTTGCAAGCAAGAGATCTGAGTTCAGTTCCAGACAGGGCGAACTTTGGGCAAGTTTCCTTACTCCACACGCCTAATAATAATCCCTCCAACAAACAGAACAATAATAAATTGGTCACTTTCAATTCACGACTGTTTGTGGGACACTGCTGTGCGCAATTGGCTGCTGCGTTTCGCCCACAAATATACAGTCAATTCACTTTACAGTCTATTCTGTGAAGCGCTTTGAGATGTCTAGAAGATGTGAAAAGCACTATATCAAATGCAAGGATTATTATTATTATTCATCATGTATATTTATATAAATGTGGCTCATTTATATTTTAACCCTAGTATTTTTACGCAACTTCAACTTTTATAGTCGCTAATTTATGTTTAGGTATTGACTCCTAAAATCCTACCAACCTCAATGTGAAATATTTCCCAGCAGCGACTCTGATTTTGGTATCTGAACTAGTACTACTCTAGTTCTACTAGCACTAATAGTACTTTGCAAGTATTATTTTTTCAGGGAAATACACTTTCTTGCACGCAAAGTCTTTTTCCTCCCCTTTCTACAGGTGGAAGATAATAACTGCTCTCAGCACTCTGCCAGAATTGCCTTACATCCAGAAGTGCATCTAGCAAGTGCAAATCACTCACTTGCATTCAGATTTGCCTCAGTCTGTGAGTAAACACGTGCCCTCTACAGGACCTGGCTGAGAGTGGCAACTTATCAGATGAATAACTGTATTACAGACATGAGTTCTATTCCCCTCCCCAGACCCACATGATCAAAACTGTTCCTTAATGGTATTCCTAAAGCACATTGTTCCAAAATATCCAAGTTGTTCTTCATTGTACCCTCTCCAACTCATCAACGCAAGTTTAGGTATCCTAATCAGAACTAAAACTGCATGTATGGTCTCACTGTTGTACCATAAAACCTTACTATTTGTAATGGCTGCAGACATGAAAACCCATTCCAAACAAACTCATTAGTTAGTTCTCAAGATTGTGGTATGGAATTCCCCATTTTCTTCCTCCAATCAATAGAGTATTAAGCCTCAAACTCGGTGTCACCTAACCACTTCTTGCCTTTTCATTTTCTCCTACTCCAGCATGAAACTGACCACCTGCTCCCTCGACCCCATCCCTACCCCCTCTTTACCTCCCAGCTCCACCCTCTTGCCCTCTACTCAGACATCATAAATCTCTCCCTATCCACTGTCACCAGTCACAACCCGTTAAAACAGCTGTCATCACTCCTATCCTTAAAAACCCCTTCCCGGACCCATCCCTGCTCTCAAATTACCTTCCCATCTCCAATTTCCCTTTTCTTTTGAAGGTCCTTGAAAAAGTCATTGCTTCCCAGCTACGATCCTTCCTCTCCTGCCACTCCCTTCACAAATCCTTCCAATCGGGTTTCTGTGCCGTCCCAAACCACAGAAACATCTTTGGTCAAAGCTGCAAATGACATTTTGTCCATCTGTGTCCCTCTGCCTTCTCATCCTCCTGACCTCTCTACTGCCTTTGATACCGTTGACCACTCAATCCTCATCCACCGCCTCTTCTCTCACCTCAACCTTCATGGGTCTGTCCTTGAGTGGGTCAGATCCTGCCACTCACACAGTCTCCATTTCATCTCCACAAACGGCTTTTCTATGCATTCATCGAATCTAAGCTCGACTATGCCAACTCCCTGCTTGTCGGCCTCCCAACTCTTCCCTCCACAAGCTGCAGATCATCCAGAACTCTGTAGCTTTTGTCCTTTCCCACACCAGGCTCTGTGACCCTATCATCCCCACCCTCACCCGGCTCCACTGGTTCCCCATCCCCCAGAGGATAGTGTTCGAAAATCTTCGGCCTTGCCCCTCCTTACCTCTGTGACCTGCTGACCTGCTGATCTGTCTGCTCCCTCCGCTCAGCAGACTCTAGCCTGCTTCACGTCCCCTGCCCAGCCCGACCACCTTCGGCAGTTAGGCCTTCAGCCACTCTGCCCCCACCCTCTGGAACTCCATCCCGCAACTCCATCCATCTCCTTCAAGGCGAGTCTCAAAACCCTTCTCTTCAACCGAGCCTTCGGCCACCCTACTACACTCCCTGCCCTCCACCCTCCCTGATCCCAACCCCCAGCTCTGGTCCAAATCCCTGACTGTCCAGCGCCTAGGGATGTCCCCCCGATGTGAAAGGCTCTAATCAAATGTAGTTTTGTATTGTAACATCAATAATGTTGGGTCTATGGGTTTGGGCTTTCTCTTACGTTTTCATTAAAAAAAACACTTATAATCTATGTGTGTTAAAATAGTCTTTCCACTGCATGGCAGGAATTATAGAGCAGCTATCAAAACCAAAGTCTTTATTTTGTGCCATACTATAGCTGTCGTCTCTGAGGCACATGGTTTCTTCCAATAAAGTATGACACTGAATTGGCCTTGAACAGAAGGTGAATCCCTGGAACTGTAGAATAGTAAAGATTCCTCACACAAAGATGCTCTTAACATTCTTTTCTTAAGTATCGACATTTGTAATCCAGTTTTGTACATAAATAACTAACCTTAATCTTTCCATGTCTTTTCAGTAGAAATAATAAGATACAAAAAGTGGATTCTAACGCAGAGCACATCTCCAAGTTAGAACGTGATAAGATTTTATTTTATCACTTTGTAAAATACTGTTTTTTAAAGTTTCAAATGTTCACATCTGCTAGTTTACCTGATTGATAAATGCCTCTTGTTTTTGTCTGTTAAGCAAAATTTGCCTTGTTTAAAATTATGTCTTATGAAACAATTTTATCAGCACCATCCTATAAACATAATAAAAACTTGCTCTATTAAAGAAACATTGAACATGAAGTTCTTCTTTAGAATTTATGGTAATAATGTAGAATAAGACATGAGGGACGAAATGGCCTTCTTCTATGCCAGAAATTTCTAATCTAAACCTTCAAAAGTTGCACAAATGTGCACAGAAGTACAAGTCAATAGCTATGTTGGGCATTGCTGAGCAACCTACAATATACCCTGAGGTTCAGCAGGTTTATGATTAGTCCAGACTCCTGTTCACTAGAGTATCATTTCTGGAATATATCTGGGAGCACTCCAGAGGCTGGAAATATCTTGTCTTGGCCTACAAGGTTATTTTGCCTAAAAATATAAGATCTAAAACCAGTCTTAATTTATAAGAATTCTTCAAAAGAAGCAACTTCCAAATTAAGAATCAATCTAAGAATTTCTGTGACAGAAATTCTGTGCAAACTTACATTTCAAGATGAAATCCTGTTACGAGCTAAGACTAGGTAGAAGTTTGGGTATTTGGTGTCCCTTCTCTGGATAAAGAGATGCAAATTGAATTGATTTTCACAAAATATTTGATAAAGACAAACCAATTTCCACTTTTTAAATTTAAAAATGAGTATAAAGTCAGACAGCTGGTTAATTCAGCTATGATTGTTAATTCACCAAACATAAATGTTATAATAAATATCAGAAACCAAAGTGACTTTTATCAGTCCTCGATCAGAGATAGCATTTACTATTACAATTGCTGCGCAATTATATGCAGGCTTTGCAAAGGTTAAGGATAAGATACACTGAAATTGGATACTGGAAATTAAAGCTCAAAGCAAAAGGAAAATTTAATTCATGACTTTTAAATTACATGTGTACCCAATGTACAAATTAGTTCCAAATTTCCTTCTTTTGATTTTACATCTGTCAAAGGGAAAATTGAAGCAAACACACAGAACTCACGACAGCATTAAATAAGTGAACACAATGACAATAGTAAACAGGAAACAAGCGTACTGTCAGGTATTTATGGTTTTTAATTTATTTTATCTATTTATAAATGAGACTCAGGAATCATAACCAAATAAAGAACTTACACTGAATGTTATTTAACATGTTTTAAATCCACCAGAAAGCAGAAACATTAAGAGGTGTAAAAACTTGAATCAAATTTTAAATGTGTAAGACATGACTAAATGGTGGTGGAAAAATCTTTTCTATAATTAATTTTAATTCCGAAATAATGCAACACAGCATTGGAATCTTGTTTCCAGTATATGCTCTATAATTCTAACTCATGATCAGAAGTTAATAAGCAAATATATTAATTTTTAAACTCAGTGAGAGGTCACCTAAACTGATGGTTAAAGTTTTATTAAATGTTAGGTTGTGTCTGCCGAGCACACTTCAAAAATGTTATAGGAGTAATAAATATACAGTAAACCCTCGGTTAACGGGAGATCTCGACCAGCAAGCCAGGATGAATGAATTTTAAATAAAATAGGCAAAAAAAAGTAGTTCTTACGCTATGCAGCTCCAGTGAGGCCCGTGGCTAAACCAATCAGGATTAAGCTGTGGGCATCACATGAGCTGGCGGAGTTGGGGAATTGGGGTAGACTTTTAGTGCACTGATTTGATTTTTAACACTGGGAATCATGGAATTTTTTTTGTGGATCCGGTCAGCTAATTCAGAATTACAGATATGTGGCATCCGGATAGCCGGGGGGGCAGGGAGGTATTGTATTTGTTGAAGCACACAAAAGTAGTTGGGGAGAATGGGAACAATGCAAAATAAAGGAATGTGAGTTTTCGCCTCCCCAGTGGTTTTCTCTGTGACAGCAATTACATACCTGATCAAAGGCCGGAAAAATGTAGTCTGCAAACTGAATTTCTGCAATGGCCGTGGCTCCTGTAACAGCTACACCAATTCCAAACCCCACAATGCCTTGCTCACAGAGAGGAGTATTGAAGACTCGTTCTTTTCCTAAGGGAAAGCAGGATCATGGTTAAAGTGTAAAAAATACCTTAGACAATAGAAGATGAAACCACCAAAAAAAATGCTGGAAACATTATTAAATTCTACTTCCAACTAACCAAAGCTATGCAATGATAGGTATCTTTTTATAACAAAAATGCATTAAAACATAATTGCATATTTCAAGAGTGAAGTCATTCAAAAAACATTTTCAAACACCCATTTCAAATTAGCAAAACACAAAATACAGAGCTCGCCTATAGCCTCATTTGGTTCCGCAGACTGGTCTTTTTCCAGTCCCAATAAGATGAACTCAGAAGAGCAATTATCCAAAAGGATAAAAGAAAATTCAACATGAATATAACATTACCAGGGACAAAATTAAATAAAAAGAAACAGACAATATGAAACCCCATAAATTACATCAATGCTTGTTTGATTTTTAAACCACTCAGTCTGGAGTGCATTCAATTCCATGGTAAACCAAGATTGAGGGGTGGGGGGGGGCGAGGAATACTTTCATGAATTACAACTCAGCTAGCCCTTTAGCTGCTCAGAGACATAAGAAATATTTTCCTTTATCCATGCAGCAAGGGTGTTTGTTGCTTCTGCTAGATAGAACAACAACTTGCATTTATATAGCGCCTTTCACTAGGGGTAGTGCCTCAGAGTGCTTATTCTAATCTAGTGGGATAATTAAACCATAGTATTTCTGTAAACTCGTAAACTTCAACAAGATGTGAAATTCCATATTTTCTCCTCTGATCTTCATAAAATCTATGGGCTTTTGAAGCCCAAGCTTTGCTACATCGAACCGCTACTGCTCCATTTATCTCGTCTGCTTTCCTAACTTTTTCAACCTTGGTCTTTCATCTGGGTTTCTCAATTGTAAAAAAAAGTGAAATCCTTTCCTTCCCAGCATCATTCTACAAATTATTTCTATTCAGATTTGCATAGAACATGTTTTTAGATACATGTAATGTACTTTCTATAAACTTATCTTGGTGCCTGGTTCAGTTGGTAAAAATGAAACCGCTCATTTGGAAAATAAAACAGCACTCGTACCTCTGAGTCAGAAGGTTGTGGGCTCAAGTCCCATGTGACTCAGAGGCAAGAGTGCTGTTTGAACTCTCATAGCCTCGGCTGACACTTCAATTCCGTGCTGAAGGAGCGCTGCATTGCTGGAGATGCTGCCTTCGGATGACATGTTAAACCAACGTCCTATCTGCTTGTTCAGATTAATAAAGAGGATCCCATGGCAAAAAGAGAAAGGAGCTTTTTCCGATGTCCAGGCCAACAATCCCCAGATAAATTTGGTCATTTAATTCATGGATGTTTGTACACAAATTGGCTGCTACATTCATCTACAAAATACAAATCACTACACTTTGCATTAAACCCTGTGAAGCCTTTGAGACATCCACCCGATGGTGATGCACTGTACCAAATATAAAGTTTACTATTTATTATTATAGGGTTATTAAACCAACAGTTTTACAGAACTCCCTTCCTCTTTACGCCAACCATTTCTATGCACTTCAGCTGAAATGAGGAAAAAAGCTGTTCAAGATTTAGGATAACTTCATTACAGTGACGTTAATCCTACACTACTGAAATTAACAATTTAAAACAAAACCATGTATTTTTACTACTTTCTACGCATTCAGCCTTTCTCTGAGCACTTCCTCATTTCACTCTCCTTTCGTATCCCCCTCCCCTCCTCCAAGCCTGTATTCCTGTAGCTCAGTGGTTGGAGCACTCGCCTCGCAAGCGAGAGATCTGGGTTCGATTCCCGGCAGGGCAAAACCTTGGACAAGTTTCCTTACTCCACCAGCCTGATAATAATCTCTCAAAAAGAAAAAAGAAATTGGTCACTTTAATCCATGACTGTTTGTGGGACACTGCTATGCACAATTAGCTGCCGTGTTTCACCCACAAATATATAGTCAATTCACTTTACAGTACATTTTGTGAAGCATTTTGACACGTCTAGAAGACGTGAAAAGTGCTATATCAAATGCAAGCATTATTATTTATTATTAAATAATAAATAACTCCATCAACTTTTTTTCCGCCCTTCGAAAAAGCTTCCTTCCCCCCCACACCCCCACCCCCATCCCTCACAAACACTCTCATCCTCAGATCTTCTCTCCCTCTGGCCTGCCACCTGCAGTGATCCCAATGCAGCCAGCAAACTGCTAAACGATAGTCTCTCAACTTTTAATTCCCTTGACCCCCTGAAATCCAGCACTATTTCCAAACCCATCCACTCCCCTGGTTTAACAGCCACCTACCCGTCCTTAAGCACCAAACCTGGACGCTCTTTATCTCTTGCAATTTTTATAAGGCACCCAAATTATTAGCCAATAAATGAATTACAGTATATAATGTGTAACGATCCACCAGCAGATCTGGCTGGACCACATCAAAACATACTGCTCCACCCTCGCCTCCGCCAAATCATCCTTCTACTCCAAGATAATCCTGGAGGCAAAGAAAAACCCCAGGCTCCTATTCTCCACCAACAACCGGTTCCTCTGTCCACCCTTCTCATGCCTCACCCATTCTCTCCTCCATCTCCGACTGTGAGGAGATGCTGGATTTCTTTGAGTCCAAAATCAAGGGGATCCGTTCAGCTGCCTCCGCCCTCCCAACCAACACGCCCTCCCCATCTCCCCCCCACACTGACCACTACCCATCCCTCCCTCCACATTTTCGAATCCGTCTCTTCTCTCTCATCACCACCATATCTAGCATGAAACACACTACCGGCTCCCTTGACCCCATCCCCACCCTTCCCCTTACCTCCCAGCTCCACCTCCTCGCCACTTTACTCTCCAACACCATCAATCTCTCCCTTTCATCTGACACTGTTCCCATCCACCTAAAAACAGTTTCAATCTGCCCCATCCCAAAAAAACCTTCCCTGGACCTATTCCTGCTTTTAATTACTGGCCCATCTGCAATCTTCCTTTTCTTTCGAAGGTCCTTGAAAGAGTCATTGCTTCACAGCTTTGCTCATTCCTCTCCTACCACTCTCTTCACAAGCCCCTCCAATCGGGTTTCCATGCTGCTCACAGCACATGGAAACTGCTCTGGTCAAGGTAAAAACGACATTTTGTCCATCGGTGACCAGGGCTCTCTCTGTCTCCTCGTCCTCCTCGACCTCTTTACTGCCTTTGGTACCATGGACCACCGCCTCTCCTCTCACCTCAACTGTAAAGGTTCTGTCCTTGAATGATTCAGGTCTTATCTCTCATACCGTCTCCAATTTGTCTCCACCAAAGGTTTCCCTTCCAGTCCCCGCAGTCTCATGCGGCGTTCCTCAGGGCTCTGTCCTCGGTACCCTCCTCTTCAACCACTACATGCTCCCCCTTGGTGACATCATCCACAGACATGGGGTCAACTTCCACATGTACACGGAAAACACCCAACTCTATCTCTCTGAATCCACCCTTGATTCCAGGACAACTGATGTCCTGACAGATTGTCTGTCTGACATCAAGTCCTGGATGAAAGCCAACTTTCTACAGCTGAATGTCAGCAAGACTGAGGCCCACCTGACTGGCTCGGACCAGCGGCTCAGCAACTCAGGCACTGGCAGCATCAGTCTCCACGGTTGCACACTCCACCTCACCAACCCAGTCAGGAACCTGGGCGTCTTGTTCGACCCTCAACTGTCCTTTCTCCCCCATATCCGTGCCTTGACCCGCTCTGCCTTCCCCCATCTCCGCAACATTGCCCGACTTCACCACTGCCTCACCCCTCAGGCCGCCAAAACCCTTATACATGCATTTGTCACCGCAAGGCTCAACTATGGAAACTCCCTCCTTGTCGGTCTCCCCAACTCTTCCCTCCACAAGCTGCAGATCATCCAGAACTCTGCAGCTCGTGTCCTCTCCCGCACCAGCCTCCGTGACCCCATCATCCCCACCCTCGCCCGGCTCCACTGGCTTCCCATCCCTCAGATAGAATTCAAAATCCTTATCCTCACTTTCAAGGCCCTTCACAGCCTTGCTCCTTCCTACATCTCTGACCTGCTGACCCCTATCAACCTGTCCGCTCCCTCCACTTAGCAGGTTCTGGCCTGCTCCAGGTCTCCTGCTCGACAAGCCCTACCATCAGCGGCCAGACTTTCAGCCTCTCTGCCCCACTCTTTGGAACCCCATCCCACAGTCCCTTCGCCTCGCTCCCTCTCTTGCCTCCTTCAGGGCACGACTCAAGACCCTCCTTTTTGACTGTGACTTCAGCCGCCCTCCTAACCCCTCTGCCCTCCCTCATCCCAACCCTGGCCCCCACACTCGGGTCCTGATCCCTGACTGTTCAGTGCCTTGCGAAGTTCTCCAAACGTGAAAGGCACTTTACAAATGTAATTTTGTTCTTGTTGTTGTAATCCCAAACTATTTTTGTAAATTAAAATGAGGGGTGGGGTAAATGCACTACATTGTGAGATACTGAACAAAAATAATACATCGAGTTAGCAGATCTCAACCAAGACCACAATGGCATTCTAAGCATAGTCTTTATTCCTCCAAGTTAGAGAGGGGTAAGAAAACAAAACAAATCAGCCAAAATTTCTGCTTCTGATCACTATCCAGGAATCCCAATTGGAAAGGGGGTGTGCGAACATTGCCAAGGTTAGCCTCGTATGTGCTGCTGCTTAATGTCTTGGCTCATACAAAAAGGATGGCCACTCGAGTGTGATACGAGAAAGTTCTCAACATTCATGGACCAACACCTCAGGAAAGACATCATAAATCTCCAACGAGTAAAAAGGGCAAATTTGAGGAAATGCATAAAATACATGAAATAAATAGCTAGGATTTTCCAGTACTATACTTTCAAGGTACAAATCTCTTCACTATAAAAGTTCAATTTAGGAGAATATTTTAATTCAGCTTTCACACACACAGATATCTTACAAAACAATACCCAATGTTAGAGGTCTCAAGTTTATTCAAACTAAATTCTTAATTGAAATGAGACATTACTGATACCACCAGTGACACTGAGGTGATGAATCACTCCAGGCTTCATTTGAACCCAGTACATAGAACAGAAACAAGGGAGTTTACAAACTGCATTTTTTTTATTCAAATAGCACGGAGCATGATCCCATTTCTCTTTCCCCAACCGACTATCCCAGCCTAGTTATGTGCACACTCTAGAAGGCAATCACAGAACAGCACCAGCAGAAATCTTAATTGCAAACTACATGCCAACAGTCTGTCGAGATTAATGTTTCAGAAAGTAAGGGAAGTGGGGGAGAAACAGAGAGGGGAGCAAAAGGTTAACAAAATTATTTGGCAAATTAATTAGATGTTTGAACTTGCAGAAGATCAATACAGTTATTAGGATGCCTGTCACATCTTGCACATGTTCAAAAGGAAGCCATAGACAGAAAGATTATCTATCCTGTAGGATCTTCTTCACTCTTTGAATCCTGGCACCTTAATAAGAATACGAATAATAATAATTCTTGCATTTCATAAAGCACCTCATCACGTCTTTGAGGTGTCTCAAAGTGAATTGACTGTATATTTTGTGAGCAAACCAATTAGACACATCAACTGGTTTGATAGAAAAAAGCAGCTTTCATTTCATAGAATCATAGAATTGTGCAGCACAAAAAGAGGTCATTCAGCCCATTGAGTCTGTTCTGGCTCTTTGAAAAGAGCAATGCAAAGAGCCATGCAATGTCAATCCCACTCCCCAGCCCTTTTCCCATAACCCTGCAAACCCGTCCTCCTCAAATACCCATCCACTGTGTTTTTAAAAGTTGTTATCGAATCAGCCTCAACCACCCTTTCAGGCAACGCATACCAAATTCAAACAACTCGCTGCGTGAAAACATTTCTTCTCACCTCCCCTCTGCTTCTTTTAGAAACTATTTTAAATCTGTGACCTCGAGTCACCGACACACCCACCAGTGGAAACAGTTTTTCCCTTTCTAACCTATCAAATCTCCTCATGATTTTGAAAACCTCTATTAGGTCTCCTCATAACCTTCTCTGCTCCAATGAGAATAATCCCAGCCTCTCCAGCCTTTCCTCATAATCAAGGTTCCTCATTCCTGGTACCATTCCTGTAAATCTCCTCTGCACTCTTTCCAATGTCTTAACATCCTTCCTATAGTGTGGTGCCCACAACTGGGCGCAGTATTCTAACTGAGGCCTAACAGTGTTTTATACAGATCAATCATAACCTCCTGACTCTTGTACTCTATGCCCCTATTTATAAAGCCTGGTATCCCATATGCCCTTTTTACAGCTTTATCTACCTGTCCTGCCACCTTCAAGGATTCATTTACCTGAACCCCCAGGTCTCTCTGTTCTTTAACCCCCCCTTAAGATTGTATTACCAGTCTATATTGCCTCCCCTCATTCTTTCTACCAAAATGCATTACTTCGCATTTCTCTACATTGAAACTCATCTGCCATGTGTCTGCCCATTTTACCATTCTGTCTATGTCTTCCTGCAGTTGGCTGCTATCCTTCTCACTGTTTACTACCCTACCTAACTTTGTGTCGTCCGCAAACTTGGAAATGGTACTTGCTATACCCAAGTCCAGATCATTTATAAATATTAAGAAGAGCAGCGGTCCCAATATCGATCCCTGGGGGACGCCACTGTACACTTCCTTCCAGTTAGAAAAGCAGCCATTCACCACAACTCTCTGCTTTCTGTCTCCCAACCAGTTCTGGATCCGTGCTGCCACTCTCCCTTTTATATCGTGGGCTTCTATTTTTCTTACAAGTCTTTGTAGTAACATTTTAATGGACAACCTCCCCTTAAAATGTTTTGCTTGTACAAAGTATCCCTGATATAACGTTTTTCATTAGACCACAATTCCATTTATTATAACACGAGTGTCCTTTGGAAATAATGGTTACCAAAATCACAGGAAACTTCCAGTTTCCAGTGCAGCCTGGCTGGCTTCCTGTGAATGCACGTTGCGAGCAAGAAACTGACTCGTCAGCCATAACTCCTCTCAAGAGTTTCTAGCATGAGAAACACTCACAAGAGCAGATACAATTGAATGGTTGGTTTCCTGGATGGTGCATGGTCAGGACTTTAGCCATCCCCGTCAAAGCAAAGTCATCAGCAACTTGATGACTTGGAAGGAGGATTGGCGGCTATCTTTTTTCGCAGACCCATTGTAACACACGGTTTAATTTATGGATCCAAAACACAGTTATAACAAAGTCATCCTCTATTGGTTGTACTACCCCAGTAAGCTTTTATTTCAGTCAGATTTTAATATACACAACTTTTACACATTTTAAACCTATTTGGTTGAGACACTGTACAATTTGTCAATGCATTTTGTGCACATCTATGAACTAATACATTGGGTGTATTGGCACAGATAGCTTATAATAATAATAATAATAATCCTTGCATTTGATATAGCGCTTTTCACGTCGGGAGGACGTTCCAAAGCGCTTCACAGAGCACACTGTAAAGTGAATTGACTGTATATTTGTGGGCAAACGCAGCAGCCAATTGCGCACAGCAATGTCCCACAAACAGTCGTAGATTGAAAATGACCAATTTTTATTATTGTTTTGGGTTTTGGAGGGATTATTATTAGGCTCTGTGTGGAGTAAGGAAACTTGCCCAAGGTTTCGCCCTCTGCCTGGAATTGAACTCAGGTCTCTCGCTTGCAAAGTGAGTGCTCTAACCACTGAGCTATAGGACTCCACATATTATATTGCAAGTATCATATGTTTGAGAGTTTATTTTGCTTGCAAATGGTGCTTGGCCTGTTGAGCACGTGGCATCGTGTCTGGGTGGTGTGGGTTGCGTCCCTTTTAACAGAAGACTATTGCTTACTTATCTTTCCTCTCTTATTGCTCTAGCTCCCCCTCCTGAGATACCCATTACATCTTGTACATGTTCATATTAGGAAGCCACAGGCAGAAAGATTTATCTATCCTGCAGGTTCAAATAAAAACTCAAATAACAAACAGTTAGTGACACTCAGAAGTTCAAGGCCAATGTCAGGAGCTCATAATCTAGGCTGAAACTCCATTGCAGTTGGAAGTCCTGACTTTCCCATGCAACATTAAAACACGGTCCTTTCAGATGAAAGATAAAGGTCGCATGGCACTATTTGAAAGGAGAATTGTTTTTCTCCTGGTATCCTGGCCGACAAGCACAGCTAGCTTACAAATAAACTATAACTGTGGATACTGACTGCCATCTACTGGCACTATTAAGTATACAGTACTATACAGCACTATACAGTACTATACAGCACTATACAGTAAACTGATAGCTAGACCTTGTCTTAACTGGTCACTATCACTTAAGTAATCGTGCTGTCAATATTCCAGCCGTTTCCCATGCAAAATGTTAATAAGGGACTCAGCTTTACTTGTCACTCCATTTAACACATAACGAATCGCATTCTAGAAATGCTTATAAGTATTTACAATGTAAAATTGATCAGATAACAAGTCCTACAAGATGGCATATTACATCACAGAGGCCTCCCTCTTTCCTTTAAATGGTGCAGGCTCTGCGCGGAGGTTTGGCACACGTGCTCAGATATATCGCAGAGACCTTTAGTTTATTGAAGGGCCGCGCCATGGCCTCGCACCCCAACTTTTACCCTATCCTGTCACAGGGGGTTCAGGTGAACATTAACAATCCCATGAAACTATTTGAAAAGGGTTTCTCCCAGTATTCTGAGATGTCCTCCTGACATGAAAGCCAGTATAATAAGTACAAGCGTTTTTTTCCTTTCAAGCACACATTGCGCACAACAATGTCTCAGATATAACCATGAAGTGAATGAACCCGAGTTCTGAGTGAGTACAAGTCCAGCACACAAAACAGTCACTGAAAAACATTCACTCAAATAGACTTTAATGCTACATGGTATGGGAACAACATTAAACAGGTTCCGAGGTTAGAAGTTAAGGCATCCTATTGGGGTAGAATAGACAGAGTCCTACTCTGAATCTGGTCTGTTTTGTTAACCTGGGAGTGCACAATATGGATGAACAACAAAGACAGCATCATTACTACGCTTGCAACTAGTTTCATTTAATCAGCCTTTCTCTTTCACCTGGCATTTTTATTTGTCCTTGAAAGGCTTGATTTCCACTTCTTAGGCATCTTTACCCCTTAAGATTAAGAAAATGTGCTACTGAACTCGTTAGTATCTCTTGTTCACATATTTGCACAGATATCCTTTTGGGAGGACTCCAGTTGGGAGGATTCAGTGGGAGGATTCCTATTGGAGGATTCGCAGTGGGAGGACTCCTTGTTGGGAGTCCATACATGTGTGACAAGCTTGTTTAGGTCACAACAGGAGATCCCGGAAAAATTATGCCCCATGACACTCCCAATGTAAGACCTTTCCGATGAGGTATAAAGTCACATCTCTAGGTCAATTGGTTAGACAGACACACAGACAGATATTTTGTCTTTATTAGATTAGTTAATTGAATGAAACAGAACTATGAGGTTGTATAGAGTACTGATGATCATTTGTTATCAATTCTGGTAATGTGGCCAACTACCTTCCAACAACTCTCAAATACATTTGTCTGCCTTTTCTATTTCCCAGCCTAGTGCCCCAAAACAAGAAATATTATGATCTCCGGAATTTAATGGTTTTCTATATTAGCTGCTGGAGGCAACTGTAAGAGGACAAATAGCTCACAAGCTTTTTGAACATAATGTATATTAAAATATTGATAGTCTATGAAGAAATTGTGCTGGGCTATCAACAAGCAACAGATTCCTCACAGTCTAATACACATTTTTGGTTCAGAAAGCAATTGTCAGCCAGATTTAAGTTCAAAGAACAATTTCCAAACCACAATACTGGCTGAGCAATACATGCCAGCTGCCTATCCTGGACTGGGAAAAATTACTCTGGGAATAGCGTGACAAATCCTTTACTCAACCGTTTAGAACTCCCCAGTAAAATAAAGCCAAACTCTATTATCACAACCAAACTTACATTTCTAAAACTATTTGAAACTTTATTGTTCTGGGTGTTTATAGCAGTAAAATATCACTGCCCACATTCCCACTGTTGAAGACACGGCATAAGAACTTAAGAATTTGCGAGATGAAAGAAGACCAAGGTCCTTCTAGTTCGCCTTCCACCATCCTGGCAGTCACTTGACATGCCGTGTCCAAAACTACATGCTGTATCCCGAGATATTATTTTCTAGCAGCAATCCAGCTAATTTGTTCTTGAAACAAACAGCACTTTCTGTTTCCACCATCTCCCTAGGGAACGTGTTCTATAAGTTTACTTCTCGCTCACTGAAGTAGTGTTTCCACAGATTTGTTCTGAATTCACCCCCCTTCAATAATCCAGTCCCTCCATCCCGTCAATCATTTTGATTGCCCTCCACTGTATTCTCTTAATTGCTGTAAATATTATTTTTATATTGCAGTGACCAAAACCGCATCAGTGATTTATAAAGTGGTAGGATTACCCCACTATTTCGGCACAATATTGCTGAATATATCAATATATCAATCAATAAAGAGACTTTGATTATTGATTCCCTCACCTGTTGAAATATTTCAAATTTACCTCACCATCAATCAAGTTTGAAAAAGACATTCAGTGTGATTGCTGCCTTTTCTAATACTGATTAAATTAGTTTTAAAAAATACAGTGAATATTTTTGTAGATGGTGCATGATCTTGAAAAACATAAAATTGCAAAATATCCAGTATTTACAGTTAACACTTCAGCATCTTAGTACCATTTTCAAATTATCACTATTTTCATAAAGGTACAACATGTATTTCAGTACTGTAATGACCTACACTAGAGTAAAGGCCTATAAATCATTTTGGAAGGTTTCTTGGCCCATATCCCAGTATCAAATCAGAACAAGATGTGAAAATAAGGATGTTCGAAGGGACATAAAGTTTGCAAGAAGAAACAATTTAAAAATTCTAAAGTAATGTTTTCTTTAATTTTCCCACTACAACAACAACAACAACAAGATTCCATTTATAAAGCGCCTTTCACGTCAGGAGGACGTCCCAAGGCGCTGCACAGTTGGGTCATGACCCGAGCAGGGGGGAAATGGTCAGGATGAGGGGAGGGAAGGGAGGGAGCGAGGAGGGGGAAATGGTCAGGGTGAGGGGAGGGAAGGGAGGGAGTGAGGAGGGGGTAGAGAGTCGAGAGGGGAGCTGAAGGCACGGTCAAAGAGAAAGGTCTTGAGACCGGCCTTGAAGGAGGAAAGGGAGGAGGCGGCGAAGGCACTGGGGGATAGAGTTCCAGAGCCTCGGGGCTGAGAGGCTGAAGGCCCGACCACCGATGGTAGGGCGGTTGGGGCGGGGGATGTGGAGCAGACTGGAGCCAGAGGAACGGAGGGTACGGGCAGGTAGGTAGGGGGATAGTAGGTTGGAGAGGTAGGAGGGAGCAAGGCCGTGAATGGCAAATCTGTGACTTACAAATAAATTGTGTCTTTGCAGTTCTACTGGAGCTAATCATTACCTGTTTATTTTATTTCTCAATCAACAACAACAACACGATTTCATTTATAGAGCGCCTTTCACGTCGGAAAGACATCCCAAGGCGCTGTACAGTTGGGTCAGGACCCGAGCAGGGGGGAAATGGTCAGGGGGAGGGAAGGGAGGGAGCGAGGAGGGAGTAGAGAGTCGAGAGGGGAGCTGAAGGCACGGTCAAAGAGAAAGGTTTTGAGACCGACCTTGAAGGAGGAAAGGGAGGAAGCAAGGCGAAGGCACTGGGGGATGCTCTACTTTTAGCTTCCTTCCCCTTTCCTATCAATTCTACCTTCCACTTTTCCCCAGCCAAAATAGACATGTGACCTGGCAATGCTGCAGGCTGTTAGGTGGTGCATAAGAATAGCCCAGGTTACCATACCCTTCAGATTTCTCTCCCTTCCCTTTGTGGAAAGTACCTGACGCTAACAAAGACTTGGAACTTGTAGCACTAGGTTTTGCTCTAAAAGTGAGCCTTAACAACGTATAAAACGATGCGTCACTCTAGTAAGATACTCAGCTTACTTTTATGTCAGTAAGCTTTATAACAAAAGACAATAACTGTGATGTTGAACTCAGGTGGGATGTTCAATCAAGGTCTAGTCTGGCTGTTCAGGTGGACATTAAAGAATCCATGACACAATTTGAAAGAAGGGAGTTTCTCCAAGTGTCCTGGCCAACAATCCCACAAAATAAAATTAGTCATTCTCTTTTTGGGCTGTTTGTGGGATCCTACTTAAATGCAAATTGGCTGCCCCATTCGCTACAAAATACACGGTTACTTTACAGTATATCCTATGAAGTCCACTCGACAATATAATACATTCAAGCCTTTTTTTATTCTGGACATACCAGCATACTCAATACCATTTTTGTAGCGCTAACATGTTGTATATTCGTACCTTTATAATCATATTCTGGTTTTGCATCCTGACTTAAAAATAATTAATTGATTCTATTCATCTGCAAATAATACAACACATATTTGGTAAAAGTCTAGTAAAACATTTATTTTTCTACTCCTCAAGGTCCCGCCTTACACTAAATTACAATCTACAAGTGCAGTTCACCATCTGGAATTATGGCCAAGTAACCATTCTTTATGTGTGAACCTAAAAGGAACATTTCACCAAGCGACAATTTTTCTGATGTGGGATTCAGGATTTGCCATTCGCAAACCAGGGGATGCAATTAATAATAATAATAATCCTTGCATTTGATATAGCGCTTTTCACGTCGGGAGGACGTCCCAAAGCGCTTCACAGAATATACTGTAAAGTGAATTGACTGTATATTTGAGGGCGAACGCTGCAGCCAATGTCCCACAAACAGTCGTAGATTGAAAATGACCAATTTTATTATATTGTTTTTGGTTTTTGGAGGGATTATTATTAGGCTCTGTGTGGAGTAAGGAAACTTGCCCAAGGTTTCGCCCTGCCTGGAATTGAACTCAGGTCTCTCGCTTGCAAAGCGAGTGCTCTAACCACTGAGCTACAGGACTCCACAATTAACACAAATCCAGTTTGCAAATATCACAAATTAGACTTCAATATCAATAAAATAGCATCAGAAACTGCTGAGCAGAAACAATGGACTAATAAAATCAAATGTTCGTCATTGGTTAGTTGATGTGTTTCCTGCTGTGCTGGCTGACTCAGGAGCAAATAGTCCACAGGAGGTGCATGGCTCAGTGGCATTAAAGCGCTCAAGTGCAAAATGTTCCAGCAAAATGTTTAATAGACATTCCGATACAATAATCACTTCTGTGCAATACCATTTTCAAAGGAAATAATTTCTTTGTTATTCACCATAGGATCTTGCCAACAAACTCTTGCACAGTGACAGCCTGATCAGAGCACTGGAATTTTAAGCACTAAATAGCAGAGCACTGGAATTTCAAGTAGGAATCTTATAACAGTTTAGGATGCAGATTATTTGAAAACAGATTCAAATGGCAGTGGCCTGAGCCTACTGGTGTTCTCCACCTTTCCAAAAATCTCCAACTCACCTTCACCTCCCACCCACCAGCTCCTATTGTTAAACGCTTTGAGATGATCTACATGAAAGGTTTTGCATAAGTTGCAAATTGATTGAACATTTTCTGAAGGTGGTATGGATTCATAGCCAAAATTATTATTCTAAATGTAACCTAATAATACTTGTACACTGTACAGAAACTACACAAATGGCATCACTAATTGCAAAATCAAAGTTTAAGCTTAAAGCCTTGTAGCATATGTTTTTAAAAATCTCTAGTTTGAATCCGTAAAAAATGCAGATTTTCTTTTCAACAGTTGGCCACAAATGTTTCATCATCTCAACTCATCCAAGTTTCTTCTAATAATGCTCTTAACACTTGATGTATCAACTGTATAAAATATCTAAGACTGTGGTATAAATAGGGTTGATAAAGCACTTTGATTTCTCCCCCAAAATGAAAGATGTCATCTGAAGTCAATGATGGGTTACTGCTTTTAAGACCTAATCAAACATTTATTACATATATCGAGCAGTGCGCTCCCATCTATTAAGAGCAACAAAAATGAACAACTTACCATATTTGTCTCTCAGTCCTACTGTGCACCGGAAAACTCCACCAAAGGCAACATCCTCTCCAAAAACCACTGTCNAAAAAACATTCATGTTACACACTCGCTCCACATAATGTCTAATAGCTAAGCAAGAAGAGCAAAATAGCATTCACACATTAGCATTTAAAATAGCAGGAGCAGTGATCAAGTGAGATTTGTTAAGGTATCCTTACCATAGGTCCTTCACAATCTGATTCCTTGGTGTTATAATGTTTGCTATAATAATAAATAGGAATCCTTGCATTTGGTATAGGGCTTTTCACATCAGAATATTGTATCAAAATACTTATGTGCTTATTAAATTTCTATGGTTTCTATGATTTTAAGCGTTCAGCCTTTTCATCAGAAACCTCATTTGGAATTCCAATGCTACATCCCCACATTTAACACTTCTGCTCTCAAAACCCAAAACAAATCGAAATAAGAACAAGTAAATGTTACTGTGTTAATATTTAATGTTTTAAAATATTTTGTTTAAAAGAAAGTGAAGTTCAAAAAGTAGCGCCCAGTGGCACTGTACAATGTACAAAAGGTATTCAGTGTTCACAGCAGTTGCATTAAAATGTTGCAACTTACTCATGCTGATTGAATTTTGCTGCTTGTGTACCCACAAGCAAGTCAGGAAAAGCTCAACCACTGCACTTTTCTATTCAGGCAAAAGTGGAGGGAGGTGATGGAAGCTAAACTGCATTGCACAAGTACAGCAGTTGTTTCCTTTCCCTCCACCCATAACTGAATTGCAATTTGTTAAGAAAAATTATAATAGGTTCCATATTTGTCCGACAAGTAACCAACAGCAGACTACTGAAATACATTTCACGGTAATAATTATTCCATTTATACTCGTCCAAGTAATATATCAGCCTATCCACTAAATGGTACCGAACATAGTTTAGTTTAGGTTTTAACAGTATTAAAGAGTTGAGTGTGATCAGTAAGATCACATGGAAAAGTTTAAAGGGAGTTTAGTGGTCCTGAAAGTGCCTCTGAAATTTTGACCAAACCTAAATTACACCAGTTAATGTTCCAGTTTGAGATGGCTTGTACCCTAAAGCCTCTATTATTGTAATTTTAGTGTGAATTTGGTGAAAAAAAAACTCTTGAATAAATGCTGACCATGCAGCTGAATATGACATTACTTCGCTGCAAAAAGAAATGTGTCCAAGAAGCTGGAGAATTTGTTCCACGTGTTTATAAAAGGAAAATTCCAGTATATCTGTATCTGGGCCAGAGATTATGGTTTGGCATTTTGTCTACAGTCTAGACTGACTGATACTCTGTGGCGCTGGATTGTCAGAGGTGCCGTCCTTCAGATAAGACAATAAATTGAGGTCCCACCTACCTGTTCAAGTGGGAATTAAAGATCCAAATTGGTTGCCGCGTTTCACCCACAAAATACTGTCATTAAACTTTAGAATATATTGTATGAAGCGCTTTGAGGTGTCTTAACAACGTGATACGGGGCCATATCAAATGCAAGGATTATTATTATTTGAAAAGAGTAGTTTCTCCTGGTATCCAGGCCAACAAACCTCCAGGTAAATTGGTCATTCACTTCTTAGTTATATGTGGGACAATGTTGTGCAGAAATTAGCTATCAACCAACATAGTCACTGCATCTGACAGCAATTTGCCATGAAGTGCTTTGAAACACTGCAAAGTTATGGGTGTTACATCAAAGATACAAAGATTATCATTACAGTAGAATCCAATTATAACACACTTCATATACCACAACTGGGTTGCAGACATTTACTTAACCAAATATCCAAAATTAGGGCTTGGCTCCATTGCCACTTCAAAACACCAAAATAGTAAACTTCCAAGTCACATGGTCCCTGACGACGTCAGTTCCTGCAGTGAGGTTTGCAGCATTCCAATGACCCAGAAGTCAACCATTTTGGTTTTCCACACTACAACTCACCGCCAGTCAGGAACCTGGGTGTCTTGTTCAACCCTCAACTGTCTTTTCTCCCCCACATCCAAGCCATGACCCGCTCTGCCTTCCCTCACCTCCGTAACATCACCCGACTCCACTACCTCACCCCTCAGGCCGCTGAAACTCTTGTTCATGCCTTCATCACCTCCAGGCTCGACTATGCAAACTCACTGCTTATTGGCCTTCCCAACTCCTCCCTCCACAGACTGTAGATAATCCAGAACTCTGCAGCCCGTGTCCTCTCCCACACCAAACTCCGTGACCCCATCTTCCCCACTCTCGCCCAACTCCATTGGCTCCCTATCCTTCAGAGGATCCAGTTCAAGATCCTGGTCCTCACATACAAAGCCCTCCATGGCCTCACCCCACCCTACCTCTGCGACCTCCTAACCCCCTACCAACCCGCCCGTTCTCTCCGCTCAGCCGGCTCTGGCCTGTTCCACGTCCCGCGACCCACCTGCTCCACCATTGGCGGGAGAACCTTCAGCCACTCCTCCCCCAACCTCTGGAATTCCATCCCTCAGTCACTCCGCTTCACCCCCTCCTTAGCCTCCTTCAAGTCCCGCCTCAAGACCCTCCTCTTCGACCATGCCATCGGCCATCCCCCTTCCCCTCCCCTCCCTTCCCCCCTTCTGAACCCAGCTCGGGTCTGAAATGCTGTACTCTGTCCAGTGTCCAGTGCCTTGGGACGTCCTCCCGACGCCTTTCACCAGTCAAAGTCAGAATTTGAAAGGATTTTTTTTTGTACTGATTTTGTTTATATTTCTAAATTGATTAGCATTTTCAGGACAGTTCATAGTTTATTTATACACTTCTTTCCCTCAGAGGTGGGAGGGGGTAACATTTGATTACATTTTTACTTGATATTTAAATAATCTAAGAAAATTTCCTCACCAAGTCTGAACATTATCATAGCGTTATCATAGAATCATAGAATTATAAAGCACAGAAGGAAGCCATTAGGCCCATCGTGTCTGTGTCGGCTGTTTGAAAAGAACTATCCAAATCAATCCCACTTCCCTGCTCTCTCCCCATAGCCCTGGAAACATGTCCTCCCCAAATAATTATCTACTTTTTTAACAGCTTTATCTACCTGTCCTGTCACCTTCAAAGCTTTATCTACCTGTCCTGTCACTTATATGAACCCCCGGGTCTCTCTGTTCCTTCACTGAATTTAAGATTGTACCATCTAACTTATATTGCCTTTCCTCATTCTTCCTCCCAAAATGCATCACCTCGCATTTCTCCAAATTAAACTTCATCTGCCACGTCTGCCCATTTTACCAGTCTGTTTATGTCCTCTTGCAGTCTGCTACCATCCTCCTCACCGTTTACTGCTTTTCCTAGCTTAGTATCATCTGCAAACTTGGAAATGTGAGCAGAAGAGTGAGGTAGGATAAGTTCACAGAGATAGGGAGATGCTAGGGCATGAAGGGATTTATGTACAACAACAACAAGATTCCATTTATAGAGCGCCTTTCACGTCGGGAGGACGTCCCAAGGTGCTGGATATATGAAGATGGAAACCATAAATTCACTCAGTTGGGAGCCGTTGCAGCCCAGCAAGAACTGGGGTGATGACCTTACAGTTTGGTGTGGGTGAGGACGTGGGCGTGAAGTTTTGGATTTGATGGAGAAAATAAAATAATCAAAACTTTCCTCATTGATTTGTGTTTCAAGAAAAAAATAATCCTAATCACAATAAACTTCTATTATTATATTATTAATAATCACAATAAGTTTCTCCCAGTGTCCTGGCCAATATTCCACCAAGAAAAACTGGTCATTCATTTCAAAGTTGTTTGTTTGAACATTGGCTGCCACCTTCATCTACAAAAAAACATTGTCTTTTCAGTAAATCTTGGAAGCATTTTGAGATATCCTCCTGTCGTAAAGGTGTTAGATCAAATGCAAGGATATTTTAATTATTATTTCATTAGATCATAGCTGATCTGCCACTTGATAGCCCTATCTTATGAAATATTCATCTATCTTCTGCTTAAATATTTCAGCTTCGACCCAGCATCTACAATCTTTTGGGGCAGTGAACCCCACATTTCCACCAACTTTTGTATGATTTTTTTAAAAAAATATTCTATATTATCTTTAATTTTAAGATTATCATCATATTGTATAAACATATAACCCCTCAACTCTCCTTAGCCCAAGCTCTCCTAATAATTCAAGTTTGCCTAAACCTTTCTTAATACTTCAGCTCCAGTATCCGTTTGGTGAAACTGTGCTGCACATCCTCCAAGACCAATACATCCTATCCTGAGGTATGGCACCAAACGTGAACACACTACTGCAAGTGAGGTCCTACCAGAGATCTGTACAACTGATGCATCACTTCCTTATTTTTGTATTTCAACTTTCTTGAAATAAAAGCCAACATTTCACTAGAGATGGATGTTTTTTTTACTTACATGGATGACAACTTATCCCTGAAAAGTTTTTAAAAATCTTACAAACATTTAAAAGTTCAATGACTGACACAATTCTTCACACAATGTGCAAGATTGTTTCATAGCACATTATGCAATCTACAACCTGTAGCAGGATTGTATTATGGCATTTTTTAAAATTAAACAATCCATATTTTTTTCCCTTACCAAGCAGTAGATTATTCTGCACAGATATTACAAAACATACTTACTTTTATACAACATCTTTCATGTTGGGAGGACTTCCCAATGCACTTAAAATTATTTATTTTACATACCTGCACTTGGGTCTTTTGCCAAAACATTATCCAGGCCACTTGTTATGGATTGAAAAAGATTCATCTTCTGTGTTGGGCCTTCAAAAGAATACAAACAAGCTTTCCAGTTAAATATTTATTCATTCAAAATTGCAGTAATCACTTTTTCACAGAAACAAGATGTTAAATACATTTGGGCAGGTTCTGAACAAAGATCTAAAATCCTATTTATAAACAAAAATTTTAAAATATATGGTAGCTTCAGTAAAGTATTGAATCAAACATTTATTTTCTTGCATTCCTCTTAAAATGGTTTCAGGATTATATTAATACATTAGAAGCTGCTTTATGATCCAGCTAGTCTAAGCACTCACAAAATTAAGCAGTTTCTGTTTGTAAGATTTTCTCATTTGAATATAAATTAATAACATCTAAAGTTTTGCACCTGAACTATGATGACCTGTATTCTTTGTAAGTAGAATGTTAGTACACTATTAACATATTTTGTCTTGTTTTCATTTTGAGCAATGTGATGAAACTAAAACTAAAATGTGATTACATAAAGTGGCTTTAAATGAACCATCTATCAGTTAATAAGAAAAAAAGTCAAGCTATTCCAAACTAAAGTAACAATTTAAATGTAAAGCATTTCCCACACAGCAATAACCTCCTCAACAGCTTATTTTCAGACAGAACCAAAATGCTAATGACGTCTTGTCGACTAAACATTTTATTACATTTTATGGAAGTATTATATCATGTTCCAAAAGCAATTTGTTTTAAAAACACATTTTCATCCATTTAAAACAAAATTTCTTAAAAACCGTATAAAGAGACCCAGCACGGTGAGTACTGTATGACGACACAGCGATGTTCCACAAAAGTGCCCAGGACCTAATTGAAAATCAGATCACTTTCATCAGTATCCCGAGAAAAAGAAAGGCCTTTACAATGTGGGAACAGAAGTTCCTACAACACTGAAAACAAAAAAGCTCTGGCTTATTTCAGGAATTGATTTATTTCTCAGGAATTTAGCACAAAAGATGACTAGTAAAATCTGGAACACCACATACACTGTAATGCTAGTCTGACTGCCTCTCAAAATGCAGTCTCAAAACAGGTTTCTTATCCCACTCCTTAAGAGAATAGCACAGTCAAACAAACTGGAGCACAGTCATTATCAAACACCAGCAGCAGCTCACCTACTCCCAAAAATATCATTGCATAACACACATTTTCTAAAAATATACACACATTATTTAATAAACTAACAAAACTAACAAATCATGAAATCAACAAAAGCACTGCTCAAAAAAAACTGTTACAATGAGAATGACACATTTCCTTTACTTCTCACATAAAAGATGCAAATTAAGTTACATTGTTATGTAAATAATTTAAACAAAGTTGTTACAATTGAAGATTGTAAACAATAGTGTTGATTTGTTCATTACAGATTTAAATTGTGTGTTTTTTATTGCATTGTTAAACAAAACAGATCTAATGGGATAAAAAAATTAAAAATACTCACAATATCAGGGTATTTGACTACACATGTGATTAGGAAATAGGCAGTTTTATTCAATGCTTTACAATATTCATTATTCAATGTAGTGGGGCTCCTGTAAATATTACAAGTTTTATTAAATGTGCACTGTACTCATCACGAACACTGACTAACCAGTGGGACATGATGGTTAGTGTCCCCGAGTGCGATGTTACTGGCTCTGCTTGGCTTGGAGGACCTTAAAAATATTTATTGGAAAATACAAAGGACATCAATCCCAACTGTTGGTTTGTATTGGTATCCCAGGGTTGTAATGAACACTAACTTTAGCTTGGACACTGTCCTTCAGGACCAGGCTGAGTAAGAGCAAAAGCACTTAGATTGTTCTCATCTCTCTTCAAGGACAGCAAAGTCCAAATATATATTAAACTTGTGGCGTAAAAAAGTGTGCAAACAGCTCTTCTTCATGGTTCCAAGCCCATTTGAATAATCCAGGACCAAGCAGTGAGGTGGATTTGTGATAAAAGGGAAAGGGGAGAAGAGAAGGCAGCAGCATACACTAACGTGTTGCTGAGAACTCTGGAGGTGTAATCAGATTCACAGCAGTAGCCCCTCACATGAAGATCTGTGTTAAGATGTTGGTGTAAAGTAAGCTTGGTACATGGCATCAAGATAGCTGGCGTGTCACAAGCTGACTTGTAAAAGCCTTCCCACTACAATGAAGGCAGATGTCCATCGAATAGCTGATGAGGAAATAATGAAGCTTGGGATGGCAGCTGATGGAAGGCATTATCTGGAGTCCAGGTTCATGAACACACATTTATACATCCAGGTCTTGGTATGTAGCAAGGTAAGCAGCTACTGCGCAGGCTTCACATTTTCCACCAGTGGAACCATTGGGATGTATGCTGAGCTTGGACAGGACAATAGTGGAAAATGCTCTCACGCATTTCATGCTAAGCTGTGCTGCTCATAGATAGCAGAGATCCTGATAACGGCTTTCTAACCAGTGATGGTTAAAATCTGCTTGTTGGATATCAAATGACCAACCTGTAACTGTCCTCCTAGGGAGATCAGTAAGGGAGGTCTCCTTGCGGCTGAACTGGTTCCAAGGTGACATGCTTAGCAATGTAGTCAACCCTCTATCGTAATCTCAATAGTTCTACTCCTGAGTAAAGCAGATCCACATTACTGCAAGGCACTGCTGATGACAGACCAGACAGCCTGGCTCATCAACAGGGCTTGGAGAAGCAGATACTGTGGGAGCAAGGATTATTACTACTTGGATCCTGTTAACTCTGTAAGCCCAAACCCTAAAGGGTAGGGTGACCCGAGCTGGACCAGAAGTAGGACGTTTGCCAAGCCAAGCTAATGACAAGCCAAGCAATATTTAGCTGGTTAAGCTCCAGCCTTTGAGGACAAAGACAAAATAGCTGGAGTGTATTTTAGTGTAGGTCAGTCAGTTAGTGTGGTGATGAAAACAATACCTAGAGCTGATGTAAGCGAGAACAGCATGAGAACCCCTATACTTAGACAGTGTGGTGATCAAAACTATAGCTGGAGTGCAAGCGGTAACATAGTCAGTGTTGGTGCAGAGATGAAGACTATTATAATACTTCCATTTCATACATTGCCTTTCAGATCAGGAGACATTTCAAATTGTTTCCCAGAATTTTACTGCAAAGTGTAGTGACTGTTTTGTTGTTAGTGAGCACAGCAGCCAAATACAATGACCCACAAACAACCATAACCTATTTTATCTGGGGATTATTGGCCACAATATCAAGAAGAACCCAATTCTCTTTTCGGATGATGCAATAGGATCTTTAACATCCAACTGAATAGGACGGTAGTTTAACATCTCATCTAAAGAACAACACCTCCAACAATACGGTGCGCCCCACCACTACTCTATCAGCCTAGAGTAGGTGAGTTCAAAGTCCTAAGATAGGAATTGAACCCAAAATCTTCTGACTCAGAGATGAGCACGCTACCAACTGAGCCAGGCTGATACAACAGCCGGAAATCAAGCAGTGTGAATCAGTGTAGCAAAGAAGGCAATACCTGGAGCTTATGCCGGTGAGAACAGTGTAAGAGGTCCTATACTCAGTAACACACTATCAGTGTGGTGATGAAGACCTCACAGTCAGGGTTATTCAGTGTCAGTACGGTGATTGGGACTCCAGAGTCATTCAGTGCTGTTCAGTGTGATGAGGAGAGGCTGGTGTGTCAGTGAGGCTACCCTCAGTGTGGGCGATGAGGGCAGTGAAAGTGAAAAGATACTCTCAGTGTAGGTGGTGAGGACAGTGACTGTTCTCAGTGTAGGAGGTGAGGACAGTGACTGCCCTCAGTGTAGGAGGTGAGGACAGTGACTGCCCTCAGTGTAGGAGGTGAGGACAGTGACTGCCCTCAGTGTGGGGGGTGAGGACAGTGACTGTTCTCAGTGTAGGAGGTGAGGACAGTGACTGCCCTCAGTGTAGGAGGTGAGGACAGTGACTGCTGTCAGTGTGGGGGGTGAGGACAGTGACTGCCCTCAGTGTGGGGGGTGAGGGCAGTGACTGCCCTCAGTGTAGGAGGTGAGGACAGTGACTGCTGTCAGTGTAGGAGGTGAGGACAGTGACTGCCCTCAGTGTGGGGGGTGAGGACAGTGACTGCCCTCAGTGTAGGAGGTGAGGACAGTGACTGCCCTCAGTGTAGGAGGTGAGGACAGTGACTGCCCTCAGTGTAGGAGGTGAGGACAGTGACTGCCCTCAGTGTAGGAGGTGAGGACAGTGACTGCCCTCAGTGTAGGAGGTGAGGACAGTGACAGTGGCTCTCAGTGTAGGAGGTGAGGACAGTGACTGCCCTCAGTGTGAGGGGTGAGGGCAGTGACAGTGGCTCTCAGTGTAGGAGGTGAGGACAGTGACTGTTCTCAGTGTAGGAGGTGAGGACAGTGACTGCCCTCAGTGTAGGAGGTGAGGACAGTGACAGTGGCTCTCAGTGTAGGAGGTGAGGGCAGTGGCCGCTCTGTGCGGGGGGTGAGGGCAGTGACAGTGGCCGCTCTGTGCGGGGGGTGAGGACAGTGGCCGCTCTGTGCGGGGGGTGAGGGCAGTGACAGTGGCCGCTCTGTGCGGGGGGTGAGGGCAGTGACAGTGGCCGCTCTGTGCGGGGGGTGAGGGCAGTGACAGTGGCCGCTCTGTGCGGGGGGTGAGGGCAGTGACAGTGGCCGCTCTGTGCGGGTGGTGAGGGCAGTGACAGTGGCCGCTCTGTGCGGGGGGTGAGGGCAGTGGCCGCTCTGTGTCTCTCGGGCTCTTACCATACTGAGTGGGGACGGGGTCGGACACGAAGGTGAAGTGCGCCGCTGACCGCGTGGCGGTGTTGGTCACTGGCGCCGCCGCCGCCGCCGCCGCCCCCCAGGGCCCGGGCCCGAGCCCCCGCCTCAGGCCGCCGCCGCGGACCAGGAGTCTGCTCAGCGTTGCCATCTTCCCCACCACTGCGGCCGGGGGCCGCCTCTGATTGGATCATCTCCGCCCCGCCTCCCGCACGCCAGCCTCTGATTGGGCTACTACCGCCCCGCCCCGCCCCCGCGTGGTTGGCCAGGTCCCGCTTGCCCGCTGCATGCCGGGATTTGTAGTCCTCCTCGCCCTGTCGTGGCCCCTGTGACCGCGTGGCATCTCGGGATCTGTAGTTTCCTGCCTCCACCTTCAGAAGAGGTGAAGGTGAAGAGTGAAGCACAATGATAGTCACCACCACCCAGTGGTGTGGGCAGTGCCAGGGAATGGCCCCACGCGCTGCCCCACCGCGCAGCCGCTCACCTCATGGCTGTCTGCCGGAGGTTGCTGTGTGCAAATTGGCTGCCGCGAGCGCCTACAACATACACAGTCACTACACTTAGCAGTAAAATCCTGTGAAGCACTCTGAGACCTCTCAGTGCGGGAGGTGAGGGCAGTGGCTGCTCTCAGTGCGGGAGGTGAGGGCAGTGGCTGCTCTCAGTGCGGGAGGTCAGGGCAGTGGCTGCTCTCAGTGCGGGAGGTGAGGGCAGTGGCAGTGACTGCTCTCAGTGCGGGAGGTGAGGGCAGTGGCAGTGGCTGCTCTCAGTGCGGGAGGTGATTACAAGCTGTGTACAGTCATAGAATGTAACATCCAATAAGTCAGTGAAGCAATGTGACACCTCACCCACATTTACTGACTTATTGTCTTTTTAAATTATACGGTCTCTCTTGGTAATTCAGAGCATCGGCTAAGGAGTTAGTACTAGTGCAGGACAGGACATGGGAAGAAAAATAGAATCTGTCCAAGTCTGTTCCATCATTCAATTTCAAAACATCAAATCTTTTGGTCTCTTTGCCTACCTTATTCCTTAACAGCCTTACTTAATAACCTTAGTTACATATCTAACCTACATCTCCAGATTGTGAAGATCAGTTTTTTGCATTTCAGTTTAGACAGATCACCGGTAACTTTAATCTTTAATGAATTCTCCTTCATAGGAGAAAGACACGTAGGTAGTATTCTCTGGTTTACCAAAATAGTTCAGTGTATAAATAAACTTCTATCAGACGTCAGGAAGTCAATGCACATAACCTTCCTTTCCCTTCCTTGCAATGAGGTTAGTGAGAATTGTTTTTTTCAATGTCACCGTTTCTTCACATGCCTCACAAATCAAATTAGAAGCTACCACATCTTACCCTTGATGGTTTCACTCTTAATCCTTCCTCGTCTATACATATTCCAGGCTTCATTGTCTCCTGTGGTCTCAAATGGACATTTTACATCTCAATTATTAAAGCTGCCTCCAAGATGCTCTTTCCTTTTTCCGGCTTACTTTTCCTTCAACAATTAATAACTCGCTTTAAAACTCAAGTGTTAACCAAAACATGAATAGAACAACTGCTTACATTTATATAGTGACCTTCACATATTATAGTGACCGGGAGTATTTGAATACTTCTCCCTTCTCTGGCTATGCTTTGGAATTATTGCTTTTAGTTCCTGAATAGAATACAGAAATATGCCAACATCTGATAATAATATAATCATTCTTGCATTTGATAGGTATTTGATAGTTACTCTCGCTCCCACCTCAGGCCTCCAATGTCACTTTCTCTATTTTAGCCATTCTTGTCTTTCTCTGTTTTAATGATAACAATTATTGTTTCACTGAACTTTTCTCCCCGGTCATTCTAAGCTGTAACACAATTTTCCTCCCTGCGTCCTCACAATGTTGAAATACAATCTCATTATCTGCTGTAGATTTTCTAGGAAAGCATTTATAATGCAAAATTTATTTCAAAGACTATAAAGAATGTATGATTTTATCTGTTTATGGATTATTTCTAGGAATGTGGCATTTAACTTAAAAATAACATTTTATAATAATCCTTGCATTTGGGACACAAGCACGCCTCAGTTTTTCCAGTTTTTCCGGTCTCCTCAGCACCACCATTCATAAAATCCAATTAATTCAAAATTCTACACCCGTATCCTTACCCATACTACACTCGACACCCGTCATCCCAGTTATATACTTGCATATAAATGCAAGTAGTTGTTGTTGTATAGTGCCTTTCATGTCAAGAGAACATCCCAATGCACATTTTGTCCAGCGCATATACATTTTACCAAGACAGTTTTTTAAAATTTCTTATTTTCCTGGAAATTCAAGCGTAAACTTCACTCAGTTTTTGCTGGCTTTCTGCTTTGTGCCAAAAAGTAAGATATCCATTCATCCATTGTATCCATTGTGGAGCCCTGTAGCTCAGTGGTTAGAGCACTCGCTTTGCAAGCGAGAGACCTGAGTTCAATTCCAGGCAAGTCAGGGCGAAACCTTGGGCAAGTTTCCTTACTCCACACAGAGCCTAATAATAATCCCTCCAAAACCCAAAACAATAATAAAAATTGGTCATTTTCAATCTACGACTGTTTGTGGGACATTGCTGTATATACAGTCGATTCACTTTACAGTGTGTTCTGTGAAGCGCTTTGGAACGTCCTCCCGACGTGAAAAGCGCTATATCAAATGCAAGGATTATTATTATTATTATTATCAATAGCGTTACACGTATTCGCCACTGGGTGGCACAATAGACTTATCAAACATCCATATGTCCACTGAACTGATTGTCCAAAGCACAGAGACAGCTTATGTTCTTTATGATATGTTGAGGTGCTGTGTGTTCGACTTGATATTCTTGCCATTTACACAAACAGTACCTTTGGCCAATTTTACCCAAATAATTGCAGAGTCTGTTACTGCTGATTTTTAAATCAAAGCCCCTCTGTATTATAAATATTCAGGGCAGGGGGAATAACAGTTTCAAATTAGCTGCTATGTTCCCCTACAAATACAGAGTCACTTCACTTTACAGAAGCCTCTGGAGCTCAAGACCCTGGTGGGTAGGATGGACAAGCAGCTGGCAACTTTCCAGTGTTTGCAATGGCAAGCTGCTCAGGTTAAGCTGATTAAACTCCAGGAGTACCTCAATGCACACTCTCAGTACCTCAAGCCTCAGTGCTTGCCAACCTGCACCTGATTAGTTAAGTTTGGGTGTGTCCCTCTTGGGAAACTCCATTCATTTAAAAATTAGACATATATGTGGAACTCTCAGCAATTTGGTTTAGATACTCAAGCATAGTGAAGGATTTCCACGTGTCAGACACCTGACTGACCAGAAAATGCCCTTTTTCATTTAAAGGTGGTTACAAAAAGGGGCAAAATGGAAGGAAATCATACAGAACCCAGTTCTATCTCAAACACAAGTTTATTAAACAAGGAAGAGCATAAATAAGCATTGTTAATAAGTGTATCTGTGTAAATAGAACAAAGAATAGTTACTATATATAGTTATTATACATATTGCACAATACGCAGTACTGGATCGCTACATAAACAGCTGTAAAATGTTCACAAGTCACAAAAATATCAAGAGGATTCAAGTATAAGAGGGTAACATTCCTGCTTTTCAATTCACTTAATTTAATTTTGCATAAAGCATTTCGAAGAGCAACTCGTTCATGTTCACTTTGCCCAGGACCGGTCTGAAAAAGAGTTCTGTGACAGAAGTGACGCTGACCATTCTAAGTGTGGAGAGGGCCAGGAGGATCTGTGCAAATCTTGCGTGATCGCCATTGTGCATCATGCCGATGAACTCATTCAGAGTGTGCTGGGCTTCTTGTTGCAGACCCAGGATGTACCGAGGAGTGCTCAAACTGGGCACATCTGTAGCACAAGGCAGTAAAGGAATATGCTTATATAAAAATGGAAGAAATGACATTTGTTCACATACATACAGTGCTAAGATCTGAATCTGCTTTTGCACGGTAACTTTTAACTCCTATTTTTATTTCATGTTTTCTTTCTTTACAGTTGCTTTTGATTTGTCTCTTGCATGCTTGAAATTTCTTTGATCCAGGTACCATTCCATGAATCTAAGCCAGACAAGTGAATGGATGTAATTTAAATTCTTAAGCCTAGGATCATTCTGGAACAAAGCACTGGAGGATATAATAATATTCCTTGCATTTGGTATCGTGCTTCATCACGTCTTCAAGACATCTCAAAGTACTTCACTGAATACACTGTAAAGTGAATTCACTGTGTATTTTATGGGCAAAATAACAACCAAGCCTCAACAATTTACATTAATGTATCACCTTTCACGTCAGGAGAATGTTTCAAAGCGCTTCACAAAGCTAACTGGGAGGAGGAGAATGGAGAAAGGGAGCTGAGTGGGGTAGGAGGAAGGTAGTCAAAAGAGCAGACAAAAAGATAGGTTGCCGCGTTATGCCCACAAAATATACAGTCACTACACTTTACAGTATATTCTGTGAAGTGCTTGGAGATGTCTCGACGATGTGATAAGGCCCTATATCAAATGGAAGAATTATTATAATTATTATTGTACAGCAGAAAACTAGAAAAGTGAAACAAGTTTTTTTGGTACCCTCACAGCAAGTTATGATCTCATTCATGTCATTGAAGAAGGTACCGTTCAGAGGCTAGGACATTTCAAGGCAAAAAGGGAAAGAGAATTGGAAGTTCAGATACCACAAGCACTTAGGATCTTCATTGAAGCTGGTTAGAGATTAACATTGGCAGAGGCCTGAGCTGTGGAGATCACTAGTCAGTCCACCTTTCAATGGGGAAGGTTTCTCTGGGAGAAACCCGGGAATGTGAAGAAAGTACATCAAAAATGCAGGTTAAAAAATTTGAAAAGGGAGTGACGGTTGGATTGGAATATGAAATAGTATATTTTTCTAGCACCCTAAGCATCATTCCAAGCACTCTGCGATGCTACCCTGAATGAGGGGCGCTAAATAAATGTTGTTGTTGTAGCAATCAATATTGCTGATGGTTAAAAAAGAGCAACTCTATGCAAAGCGGGGTAACCAGCCTGCCCTGTATAGCTGCTGACTTGTGTCACGTAAATGAACATATTATTAATTATTATTTTGCTCATGAGCTTATTTATCTTTAGACTTTAAACCTCTTTCTTTTGAATTCTTATTGTCCCTGCTGAACAAACACATAGAGCTTCTACAATTGCTGGAAGAAAATAAAGAATTAATTTTTTGGCTCTCCCAGTGGCTTAACCAGTGAAGTTATTATCTGGTATAGCATTGTTGAGGCATACAGAGCAGAAGGTGTCAGGTTTGAATCACAGTCAATGTTAAGTTGATCCTGATATGCGCAACAGTTAGGGCTCTTCAACACCCCGGGATGAAAAGGAATTATTGCTAGTATGCGTGTGTGGATATCAGGTACAGAAGCCAGGATAAGAGGAGGACCATAGAAGTTATGCAACACTAGCCTAGGATTACTCTGTTTTTCTTCTCCCCACCTAACGGAGGGGCAGAGGGTCTCATCTCAACCCTTCTCTTTACTGGCAGACCTGAGATCAGAAACTCATCAGCATAAGAAGCCAAGAGGAGAGGAGGGAAATAAAGCCTGTTTTCTCCACTTGTATGGAGTCGAGTGGTGGTGCTGCATTAATTCCATAGTGCACCAACAACAACAACAACTTGCATTTATAGAGCGCCCTTCACACGGGGTAGTGTCCCACAGTGCCACTATGCTGCACATTCTTAAATCATTGATATTGCATCTGATAACTGTAAAATGGTTCAGTCACTGTCATGTTCAAGTTGGCTTCTATGATTGAAAATCATAGGTTAAAAAATGTCTATATATTGGGGTCCAACATTTGATTTCAATTTAGAAATTCTGAAAATACAAAATATGAGTCGCTGGGATATGGCAGAGATGAACTGCCCAACCCCCGAACTGATATCTGTGAAGCAAGGTCATACATTCAACTTCTGCCTGTTACTCTAAGTATTTTGTTTTTCAAAATAGTTGCAATCCCACAAATCGGCAGTCATAACCCAGGAGTGGGTAAGGGGAAGAAACTCCATCCATGTGTACAGATGGAGGTAATATTGGTTCTGAAATTCAATATTTACAAATCACATTCATCTCATTAACTGGAACTTTCAATTCACGAACATCAGATTATGAAACTTCTTTTCAAAATAAAAAATGCTGACATTTGAATCCAAAAGGATGAAAATGGCCAAAGGTTTGCTTTTGGGCCTTTTTAAGATGAGACAAGACCCAAAAAGTTTGACAAGAATCCACAAAGTATAGGGCGCCAAGCTCAAGGTGCTGGGCCATCAGTTGTACAGTCTATTCTGTGAAGCACTTTGAGAAGCCTAGAAGACGTAAAAAAGCGCTATATCAAATGCAAGGATTATTATTATTATTACTCTGTTATGGAAGACAAATTGCTCTGAGTGATCTATCTACAACACAGCACCTTCTATGGGTTGCCTGGAGCATATTCTCTGAATGGAGGATGCACAACAATAAAAGAAGGAATTATTTTGAAAGAGTCGTACGAATGTTTAAAAGTTTAAGATGTCATTCGTCTTACATGTATAGTTAAAAAGATGTTTCACTTATTGCATTTGTCTTACCTGGATTGAAAAGGGTAATACCCTTAAGATATGCATATTCTTTCGTGCTGATGTCCATGCTCCAGAACTTTGCGAGAAACATCTTCACTCTCTGAACTTCTGCCAAGCTTGGGGCATTCATGGCTGTCTCCTGGATCTGTCCATCAACCACTTTCTGATTCAGGAGAATTCTGCGCAATAAGCTGGGAACATTAGCTTCAGTCACCTCAAAGTCCACTCCTTCCTGAGCCAAACCCAACACAAAGAGTGGAGCCCAGCTATTCTGCACCAGCAGCACTTGATCCCCCTCAGGCAACTGACAAAAGGAGGGGAGGTTTTTAATGAAGTTCAGCGTCTTCAGCAGGACCTCGGAGGACAGTCTACAAGTGCGTTCTGGAGTTCTGAGAACAACTTTTCTTCGAACCTCACAAGAGCAACCAAGAGCTGAGATGGGCTGGTAATGCAGGGAGTGACATCGGTTTGATTCACCTTGGTGATCTTGGTTGAGAATGCTGTAAAGTATACCAGTGTGTGGTCTTTGTCCGCAGTGGCATTTATGAAAACTCACTGATTGGGATACACAAGCCATTTTAACTGTCTGCAGCCTTCTGAATCTTATCTGCCTGCACAGTCACTGAACTGGGCTTTTATAGGCTCAGCCTGACCCTCAGCTCTAACAGTCCCTTGAACTTCAGTTGCACTCGACTTTCATTTGAAACCGAGCCAGGCGTGGCTGATTCATTCTAATGACTTTTTTATGTTCATTGGTTACCTGATTTGTCTGAATGGCAGGAACGTAGAATGCTTTATCTCTGTGAGATTAATAGAGTATGTATTGTTGATCACCACGTACACTGCAATGAAGGAGACATCTGTACCTTGGTACCAAGGACTCCCTCCTGCTGCCAACTGAGGTGATGTCATATTTTACAATCATGGGAGTTATATTAAATTTAGGTTATAACCTTGAGAGCAACTGAGCTGAGAAAGCAGCATGTTTAACTGCCAGTTTCACTTCCTTCGGAAATGCTCTAGTTATCTTTGTGCCAATATTTGAAAGTTAAGGTTTAAATTATAATATAAAGGTGACATTGTGCCATTAAGGTTTTTTTTTGCTGGTTTTGGTGGTGGAGGTGGGGGGTACTATTTGAAGTATTATACCCTACATGACAGCTATCTAGAGCTAGCCATAAATGAAGAGGAAAGGCATAAAACTGATGTCAGGTGCTTCGTCAGAGGGAAATACAGAGGTCATGTCAGCCTGGCCTGCTCCCATATATCTCTTGGAGATGTTGGGAGTGGGTCACTGGCCTGCTGAAGTGAAAGCACCAAAATGTAAACACTTCAATAATCCTTGCATTTGATATAATGCCTTATCACACCATCGAGGCATCTCATAGTGCTTTGCAGGGTATACTGTAAAGTAAATTGACTGTGTAGTTTGTGGGTGAAAAGCAGCAGCCAGTTGGCGCCCAATAGTGTCCCACAAACAGCCATGGAGGGAATGACCAATTTTTTATTTGGTGGATTGTTAGCCAGGATACCAGGAGAAACTCCATTCCCTTTTCAAATAGTGCCATGGCATCTTTAATTTTCACCTGACCAGGCAGACGGGATCTTGATTTCATTTCTCATCTGAAAGACAGCACCTCCAACAATCCAGCTCACCTCAGCACTGCATTGTAGTGTCAGCCTAGACTGTCAGTTCCACTTTCTGATGTGGGACTTCCTTCCAGCTAAATAGCATTATCCTATATTTCTTTTCTTTTCCATAGCAATTCAAATGCAGGTTTAACATAATCTGCTAATCCAACATTACTGTAAGCAGTTGGGAATCTGTGACACTTTTACTCCAGTACAGGTTCTCCAAGCATTCCCAGGAATCATTGTATGGCATCTGTTATTATTATGTTTCTCGCTAGCAGCAAGGTGTAAAAGCAAAAGCAAGAACATTCCTGATCAAAAGGTCAGCAAAATATCTTGTTGTCATGGCCTGTGACACTCTGCACCTGTCCTCCTGAAAAATTGTTTCCTGTGAATATACCTCCTTCCCTTTGAGAAATCTCTGGAGTCCCAGGGATTGTCAAGGCCTTAGCTTTAAGATATTTGCCTTAAAATGTAAGATAGTGCAGAATTTTAGAAAAAGTGTTACATTCAGTTCTTTAAAACGTATGGAAAACTGGATTCCAAGTTTAGGCTAAATTTAAGGCATTTCCAATATTTTGGATGATCTTAAATTTGAAGACAATGATTTTAAGGCTATGATCATGAGAACATTTGGGACACTGATTATTGACTCCCATTAATGACATTGTCGAGGTTAGTATATTGGGAAAATGTCAGTTCGTTCATAATCCTGATTGCTCACACACATTCAAACCCTATGAATCATCACCTGAGTACATTGAATTATGAATACTCAGTGGAATAATCTACAGGGAGGCCCCATTAGAATAAGTCCTGGCTGGGCATGGGTTCAATTAAAGCAAGAGTCTACTATTTATCCATGCAATATTGGAACTCGGTATATCTGATTCCCAGTGCTTACTAGCCAGCCCAAAAAAGGTTGCCACTGATGTCCTGCGGAAGTGCATTTGCGTCATATGCAGGAAGCACCCCTAATGGTACGTCGCAAAGGAAGTGACATCTGTTCTTACACATAAAATATATGAACATTGTGCAGGAAGTGAAGTCAGCGGCACTAGAATAATGCAGAGCAAGTGGCATCAGCAACAATCTGATGATGGAAGGCAGACATTTTTTGTGCTTCATTAAAACGTGACATCTGAGATGGATGATATATAAGTGCTTTATATGAGTATAAGTATAAGTCCTCTAAATAGTATAAATAGTATAGTATAAATAATATAAATTGGTATAAATATAAGTGCTCTATATTAGACCTGGCTTCAGTTAATGTACCCTAGATGCTTAGCCTGATACATTCAAACCTTATCCAGGAACATTGTATATACTTGTGGATGAAGTAGTTTATTTTCTCTAATCTACTGGCATTGTGCGCCTCCCAACAGACAAAATGGCAGTGAGGCTAATCTGCCCTCATATCTGCTCTTTAGCTAGTTGCTAATCTTAAAGAAATTGCGAGGACAAACCAGGGGGACAAACTCTGACTTTAACTCTTTTTGTTTCTCTTGTACAGTGTGTAGAGTCACTTGCTCCGATATTATGACTGAGATGATGAATTCTGGACACGAGTCTGTAGCCCACAAGTCCATGGTACTACAATTTGGAGCAGGAACACATTTCACCAAATGCTGCCTATAAATTTGTATCCTTCAATCTATTTGTAAATCACTAGGACCAAGGTTACACAAACTCATTAAAGAAGAAGCCAGAAGAAATCAATACATTGAATTCTACTCAGAAGGTCACTGCAGATTTAGAACAACCATTTGTTACAACTGTTTCCATTTACTAACAAGACAGCTAACTCAAGTGACATGGTCAAAAACTATTTATATTGAGATTATTAAGGCACAGTTCCACATTTGGAAATTTTTCAAAACTAAAATTTTTGAATTATCTCCCGCATTTATTCTTACGCTCACCCGCACGCTATACCTCTTGCAATGATTCCCAGGCTGTTTTCATGGTGACTTTAAGAGCTCTGATCATTCCTGGTTTTATCATGGCTCCACTATCATACCTCCTTAAACCTCAATGTATATTTTTGAAGGGAGTTTCTCCCAATGTCCTGGCCAAGATAGAGTTTCTCCCAATGTCCTGCCCTAATAAAATTGGTCAATCACTTCATGGCTGTTTGTGGGACATTATGGTGTGCAAAATTGACTGCTGTGTTCATCCACAAAAAAATCAGTTACTCCTCTTTATAGAATACCCTGCACAGGGATTTAAGGCATCCTCCTGACATGAAAGGCATTACACCAAATGTAAGGATTATTATTATGTTTACATACCTACTTATTACAGTATTTTCTGTTCTTATGGTCTGAGAGGGAACAAAAAGGAGAAATACAGAAACATTTAGACATAGACTCATGAGACAGTTCTTATTAATGGAATACTGTAGGCATAATCCTTCAACAGAACTGATCTTTAATAACTCAGAAGATATGATTATTTGGTAGATAATGAATTTAAGATTTTTTAATATATTTCCATGTAAGGTACCCAAACTAAGAATTTTATACTTAGATGCCAGCAGATTGATGAAAAAGAGATTGGCAAACCTTCTTTTGTGATTTGCAAATGTAAGAGTATTCCCTAGGCAGAGTTTGAAAATCCAGACCATTTATGCACACTACGAATAGTAACCCCACTCTTAACAACAACAACAACTTGCAATGACATGGCGCCCTCCACACAGGATAGCGTCTCAGAGTGCTTAAAAGCACCCGGTTAACTGCCTCTCACATTTCAACCAAGCTTTCTTCAATACAACTTTCTATTTCTTTCCTTTCAGTCACTTACTGATCCACATCCATGTTTTACTCATGATATCAATGTGGCGCTATGGTTGGTCTCAGCGGAGTGGATGATAGTTATAGGAAAAGTAAGTCAGGGTTCTCCCTCATGATGGTTATGAGGTGAGGACCCTTCAGTCCAGCTTCCTCAATCAATACGCTTCATCTGCAAAGCTGAAGTTAATTATCAATGAATGGAATCGGTGGCAACCAAGGAGATGTCAGGCCAGACTACATTGCTCTCAACTCCAGAGAAAGATGGATGATGTTGAAGGCACTCCAACAGAAGAATTGGGGGGTGGGGATTAAATATTAAAGAAACTGTTCCTTTTTTAAAAAAATTGAAATCTTTTCTAAAATTGCTATAATTTACAAAAACAACAATAATACCCAGAGCCTAGGCAATAGATTTTACTCTTTACTTTTTCATTTCACCATGGACAAAGTCCAAGAACAATAACTGTTTGCTTTGACCTCCAATTGGAAGCTTTAAGCATATTTATTTCCTAAAAGGCAGAGAAGCCTTTCGATAAAGATAAGCTACTGTGTCTGACCTACAATGTACCATGACTCCAATCTCTTAAACTGTAATACGTGCATCCCTCTTAAACTATAGTACATGCATCCTTGTTATTTGCAAGTAGCGCTTTATCACTGGTGGCCATCAGCTAACAATTTTAATGATGCTGTAAATGGAATTATGACCTCCTCTCTGAGAATGTTTAATGGCTAATAAAACTGGAACATAACATTTTAATATTTTCAGCTATTTGACAGGTTCAACAACCCAGAAAACTATGGATGATGTGATCTAAATTAATTTAATTTTTTGTAAATTTTGGAAAATGAACAATTCGCTACAGTAACTAACAGACATCAATTTAAGATAGCTAGCAAATGAGAAAATAAGTAGGTGTGGTTTTTTTTCCACACACAGAGTTGTTAAGGTATAAAATGCCCAGCTAGAGAGCATTGGTTGAGGCAGAATCCATAATAGCTTTCAAAACGGGACCAGACGGATATCTTAAAAGGAGTAAACTACAGGGGTGTGGGAAAGGGGAGGTAAATAGGACTGAAAGGATTGGTCTTAAAAAAGCAGGCATAGACATGATGGGTTGAATGGTCTTCTTCTGTGCTATAAGTTTCTACGATTCAAATGTGATTACTGAAGACACTTTCAGCTGTGTGAAAACAGTTAAGATGGTGTAAATTATGTATCTCCTGCCCAGTCATACTGAACCATTTTACCATCAGCATTTTGCCTATTTTCTGCCATTGTAGACTTGTCAGCAGGGTTTGAGGAGCAGACACGCAGGAGGATATTGTTTCTCTGTACACTGGAGGAGGAAGGAAGACTGAAGGGGATAAGGAATTGACATTCTTAGGAAACCACAAGGTAGAGTAGGAGACTCTTGATTTCTACATAGAGTTGGGATAGTCCAGGTTAGCATATTTAGCCTCAACTGTTTGGGGGATTCAGAAGACGTTTTTGTACAGAATTGCTAGAATACTGAATATTTCATTACAATTGTTTCTTAAAGCCAAGTCCATCCCACATTTAAAAGAGAATTGAATAAATGTGTTCATTTATCTTTCTTTTTGAGATTTTGATTAAGCCATTATATATTTTCAGCAGTTTTTGTTTTATTGTAAATACAAATCTAGGAAGCATGGGCTGACATTTCATTTTAATAGCTGAAGTAACTAGTGGACTTGTCTAAGTGGGAATATAATTCCTATATTGTTTGCGTTTGAGCACATCAGCTCCAACTGTGCTGACAGAACTTGCATTATCACCCAGTAGAACAAAATTGCTCTCTATAACAACAACAACAACAAGATTTCATTTATAGAGCGCTTTTCACGTTGGGAGGACGTCCCAAGGCGCTGGACAGTTGGGTCGGGACCCGAGCAGGGGGGAAATGGTCAGGGTGAGGGGAGGGACAGGAGGGAGTGAGGAGGGGGTAGAGACTCGAGAGGGGAGCTGAAGGCACGGTTGAAGAGAAAGGTCTGGAGACCGGCCTTGAAGGAGGAAAGGGAGGAGGCGGCGAAGGCACTGGGGGATGGAGTTCCAGAGCCTAGGGGCTGAGAGGCTGAAGGCCCGGCCACCGATGGTAGGGCGGTTAGGGCGGGCGATGTGGAGCAGACCGGAACCAGAGGAACGGAGGGTACGGGCAGGTAGGTAGGGGGATAGTAGGTTGGAGAGGTAGGAGGGAGCAAGGCCGTGAATGGCCTTGTAGGTGAGGATGAGGATCTTGAATTCGATCCTCTGGGGGATGGGGAGCCAGTGGAGGCGAGCGAGGGTGGGAGTGATGTGGTCCCGAAGCCTGGTGCGGGACAGTACACGAGCTGCAGAGTTCTGAATGACCTGCAGCTTGTGGAGGGAGGTGCCGGGAAGGCCGGCGAGGAGAGAGTTCCCATAGTCCAGCCTTGAGGTGATAAAGGTGTGGACCAGGGTTTCAGCAGCGTGAGGGGTGAGGTAGTGCCGTAGTCTGGCGATATTCCGGAGGTGATGGAAGGCGGTGCCAGTTGTGGCGCGGATATGAGGAAGAAAGGACAGCTCAGGGTCGAAGAGAACCCCGAGGTTCCTGACCGGCTTTGAGAGGTGGAGAGTGCAGCCTTGGATGCTGATGCTGTCAGCGCCTGAGGTGCGGAGGCGCTGACGCGAGCCTATCAGGAGGGCCTCAGTTTTGCGCACGTTGAGCTGAAGAAAGTTGTCTCTCGTCCAGGACTCGATGTCAGACAGGCAGCTGTCAGGACATCGGTGATCGTGGAGTTGAGGGTAGAAGAGGAAAGGTAGAGTTGGGTGTCATCCGCATACACGTGGAAGTTAACCCCATGTCTGCAGATGATGTCACCAAGGCGGAGCACATAGAGGGTGAAGAGGAGGGGACCGAGGACAGAGCCCTGAGGGACACCACACGAGACAGTGCGGGGGCCGGAAGAAAAGCCGTTTGTGGAAACAAAATGAAGACGGTGGGAGAGGTACGACCTAAACCACTCAAGGACAGGGCCTAAGTATGTTGGAGAATAATTTCATATGTAAAGCATCATATACTAGGTCGGAAACTTCACAAGCAGCAATTGGAAAGGTAAAAGAAAAATACTGAAAGGATGCAGAAAACCTATGATGCTCTTTAATCTTTAACATGCAACGCCTCAATGTAAAGTCAACACATGGTTATCAGATGCCAGATTGTTTCCTGAACTTAATTTAGAAGAGTTAACAAACTTGCTGATACAATCCTTGATGCTTATAATGTTTTCTATTCTGTTTATCACTGTGTGAAGCACACTATTTGAAAATATGAGCACTGCATGAGTCATGAAGCAGTTCGCACGCAGGGCTGTTTTTTTTAGTTTGACTGCATGAGAACGTCAAATTAGATAAAAAGAAGAACAATGCTCCAGCAACATGACTTTGCCTTCTTATTTCCTCCATGTCTGTTCAGACAAATGACTTTTATTTTCAAATGACTCCAAAAGTTTTTTGCTCCTGAATTAAACCATTCTCCAGTCACTTCCTTAGCCAGCTTGGGATGCCAATGATATATGGGTCCTATAAAGAGTTATGGGTAAATGGTGTCACTTCAGACTTGCAATGCCTACGTGAGGCTCACCCAGTGTGAGATTATTCTTGTAATGAAACTGATTTAGTGGAGACAAGCGTTCCGCTTTGAGGCCTTGATTATACCATATATCCATAATTCATAGGATGAGATAGATGGCATTGGCAACCTAAATTGGCAACCTAAGCTCTCAGTACACTGACTGGAGGAATCATAAATATCTAAAAAAAAACACCTTCATTAAAAAGAAAAAGGAATGACAGTAACAAGGTCCTTGACCCATTGTCTGTTGAACACAAATCTTTACACTTGAAAGAAAAAATTAGAGAGATTATTCTCTTTATCTTACCTGAGTATCTGAAAATTAAAATACTCCTTCCATTTGATATATCACACGATACAGTGTAAACGAGAGTGACTGTGTAATTTTGTAGGCAAAGTTATTCCATTGTTGCCAAAGAAAATTAAATGTAATTTAAATCCAGAATGCTAGGTCTATGGTATTTGACTTTCATCTTGTGAATCATGGCTCTCGACTGAGGACGGTAACTCCCTGCTTGTCGGACTTCCCACCTCTTCCCTCCACAAGTCGATTATTGCGTCCTCTCCCGCACTAAGCTCTGTGATCCAATCACCCCTATTCTCACCAAGCTTCATTGGCTCCCCATCTGCCAGAGGATAGAGTTCAAGCCCGCCAAGGTCTTGCTCCTCCCTACCTCAGTGACCTACTAAAACATTACCAACCTGTCCACTTCCTCTGCTCAGCGGGCACTGGCCTGTTCTATGTCCCCCACCTGCCTGTTCCACCATCGGCGGTCGAGCCTGCAGCCTTTCTGCCCCCACCCTAGGGAACTCCATCACGGAGCCCCTCCATCTTGCTCCCTTCCTTGCCTCCTTCAAGGCCCATCTCCAGATCATCCTTTTCGAACAGATTGTGCTTCGGTCATCCTCCCACCTCCAGCTCCCCTTGACTTCTGCCTTTCCTGACTCCAGTCCCCAGCTCGGGTGCAAATCTCTCACTGTCCAACACCTTGGGGCATCCTCCCAACATGAAAGGCGCTATATAAATGCCATGTGTTGTTATTGTTGATACTGATCGGGATATTGAGTTTTTATGTAAGCAACAAAAAAAAGTAGAATATTCCACTAACCAGCAATTAACCATTTTCTAAAAAATGTTCATCTGAAATAATCTGGAGTTGATGGAAGTCCCGACAATGACATTCTGGGATCAAGATTAAAATGACCACTCCAAAATTCACAAATCTCAACTCTCAGTTTATTTTTTACTCCTTAACATTTATCTTGGTCAGTGAATAATATATACAGTGATCTCAATGGCAAGCTAGGTGTTTTTTGTAGCTGGTTAAACTCCAAAAGTACCCCAAGTCATACTTTGGAGTCCCCTAAGCCTTGTCTCTTCTCAGCACTTAATATTCTGCAGAATTAGGTAAGTAAAGTGCATCCCTACTGGGAAAGAGTCTGCATTCCATTCCAGAAATTTCCATGCATAGGTGGCAACATATGTGGAACTCTCAGTCCGTTTTGCATACTCTTAAGCATGAGATGGGTTGCCACCTGTCATACACCTGGTTGACAAAAATATACATGCTTTAGCTTGTATGCTCGTATCCAAACACACTGCAGTGTTTATAGTGCATTCACAAAAGAATAACCTACCTGAACTCCATGGCTCACAGAATAACCTTTGCTGGTTGATCCTATCTTCTCCATCTCTGGAAACACACATTGTTTAACGTGAGGTGAAGTGCAAATATGTACCACATTTAATCCAAACTGAACAACTTCAGAAATCAGAATTATCAACAACATTTTGCATTTATATTGTGCCTTTCACCTGAGTAGTGTCTCAGAGTGCTTAAACCCGGTGTGTGTGTGTATTGTAAACATTGAAGCGCGAGGTGATGAAAGCATGAATGAGGCTTCCAGCAGCAGAAGCAAGCTGCAGAAGTAGAAGGTGAGAAAAATATGTACAAGATATGTCACTAACAAAAAACGTTTGCCTTAGTCAGACTAGGTCAACCATTAACAGGATTCAGCCCCCAGTTACAGATGGAATGTCTATTCTGCAATGCTCACTTGGATTTTATAAAATCTTCTCAGTTCTTAACAAACCCATCAGCTAAGAGACTCTGAATATAAGAAACTAGAACATTTTAGAAAATCTTTACTTCAGTTTGACTTTTATCTAAAGAAAACTGACAACCTGTTTAAACTAATTATGAGTAATCATGAAATTATTACCATTTCCTATTTTCAAACTAATTGGGCCTATATTGAGATTCTGAGCGACAAAAATCAGTTTAATAAAATAAATAATCATCCTTGCATATGATATAGCACCTTATCATGTCATCAAGAAATCTCAAAGTGCTTCACAGGATATACTGTACTGTAAAAGTAGGTGCCCGGTTGTTCATCGATTGGCGGATCGCTTTACGGGGGCGTCAAAAAATAAAATTTTAAAAAATAATAATTTGGTTTCTCAATCCATGACTGTTTGTGGGATACTGCTGAGCCCATTGGCTGCTACGTTTCGCCCACAAAATACAGTTAATTCTTTACAGTATATTCTGTGAAGCATTTTGAGACAGTTCGAAGATGTGATAAGGACCTATATCAAATGCAAGGATTATTATTATTTTATTATAAAGTTTTATTGTCTTGGCCCAAGATAAAGTATTGATCTGCTTTTCATTTTTAATCCCAGTTAGGTCCCCTCTGAGTTGTGTTCTCTAAAGACCGAAGAGGCCCAGCTTGTCTGCTCATTGCTCATAGCTCATTTCTCTAACATTGGGGATCTACATCGTACATGATTCAGTACTTGTAATTCGACACAGAATGAATTTCAAACAATGGTACTACTTCTTTCATCTTACCATGGCATATGTGGAAGGCTGAAAGCACAGGCTGGGTACCTCCCCACTTTGGGAGGGAGCAACGGTAAGTGGGACCATCACCCTTGATTCCTTTCATGAAGTTATACATGACAGATCAGTGAAGCCTGAGACAAGGCAACTCTCCTAATTCTTTTTGTGAGGGGCTACTACATGATAAAGGGGACCATGTAACATCCCTGAAAAGGAAACAAAGAAAAAATGTCATCACAAAAGATCAACCTCACTCAGCCTTTATAAGGATAATTTCTATTGACTGTAGGCAATTTCTATCTCAGAATTTCTTATAAAAATAATAATAATCCTTGCATTTGATATAGCACTTTTCAGGTCTTTGAGATGTCTCAAAGCTCTTCACGGAATATACTGTAAAGTGAATATTTGTGGGCGAAACGGGGCAGCCAATTGCGGACAGCAGTGTCCCACTGTCGTGGATTGAGTGACCAAATTATTATTGTTTTTTTTTGTAGGGATTATTATCAGGCATGTGGAGTAAGGAAACTTGCCCAAGGTTTCGTCATGCCAGGAATCGAACCCAAGTCTCTCACTGGCGAGGCAAGTGCTCTAACCACTGAGCTATAGTGAGGATCAGGACTACGTGACCCCATATCAGCCCGCATTAAGCACAATATGGTACACACTTGCCTCAAGGCAATTGCTGCCTGCAGACAACAATGGAATTATACTTGTTATTGAGCAAACTCTACCATTACGCAAATCGGTGGGAAAGTACCCAAAAAACCATCCCCCACACGTTCCAAATATTTCCATACTGCAGCTTGTGCATCGTTTCAAAACATATTTTGATTCATTTAAAATGAGCAGAGGTGAATGAAAATCTGAATGCTGTCCTTGATTCACTTATCCGGTTTAGTATAAAATAGTTCCCATAAAGATTACATTGAATCTTGCTCTTTCTAGACTCCTAGTTTATCTTATGAGTAAGGAGGAGAAGGAGATGATATGTGCTTTGAGTTCTCAGTGAAACTATCCTCTGTATCTCATGCTTTTGAAGATGGGTTGTGGGGGCTTATCTGGTTCTCTGTGCTTCTAGTAAGGAAATAATTCCTTCAAAAATAAATTGGTCACTCAATCCACAACTGTTTGTGGGACACTGCTGTGTGCAATTGGCTGCCCCATTTCACCAACACAGTACAGTATATTCTGTGAAGCGCTTTGAAACATCTCGAAGACGTGATAAGGCTCTTTATCAAATGCAAGGATTATTATTATTATATTATTATTAAAAGTATCAACGAACTCTGTGGGGATTCCACTTGCTGGCAAATGTTAAGCTGATGCTATTAAAACTTGACGCCTAGAACTCAAGTTACAGTCAATTCACTTTACAGTATATTCTGTGAAGTGCTTTGAGACGTCCTCCCGACGTGAAAAGTGCTATATCAAACGCACGATTTATTATTATTATTATTACTAGAGCTCAAGGACACTACCCTGCGTGAATGGCGCTATATAAATGCAGGCTGTTGTTGTATTACTTAAATTACTTTGAAAAATACTTATACAGTACATTATAATGTACACAATGCTAAATTAAACAAGGCTTCTAGAGTACCCTTGAATCTACCTTCAAGACGCGAGCAGAAAGTACTGGGACAGGAACTGAGCAGCGAGAGTTCTCTCCTCTACAACCACTACATGCTCCCACTTGGTGACATCTTCCGCAGACATGGGATTAACTTCCACATGTACGCAGATGACACCCAACTCTATCTCTCTGACTCCCCCCTCAATTCCAGGAAAACTGACATCCTGACAAATTATCTGTCTGACATCAAGTCCTAGATTAGAGCTAACTTTCTACAGTTGAATGTCAGCAAGACCGAGGCCCTACTGATTGGCTCGTGCCAATGCCTCCGCACCTCAGGCACTGGCAGCATCAGCATCTATGGTTGCACACTCCACCTCACCAAGCCAGTCAGGAACCTGGGCGTCTTGTTCGACTCTCAACTGTCCTTTCTCTCCCATATCCGCACCATGACCAGCTCTGCCTTCCTCCACCTCCGAAACATTACCTGACTACCCATCACTGCCTCACCCCTCAGGCCGCCAAAAACCTCATAAATGCATTCGTCACCTCAAGGCTCGATTATGGAAATTCCCTCCTTGTCGGCCTCCCCAACTCTTCCCTCCACAAGCTGCAGATCATCCAGAATTCTGCGGCTCGTGTCCTCTCCCACACCAGGCTCCATGGCCCTATCACCCCCACCCTCATCTGGCTCCACTGGCTCCCCATCCCTCAGAGGATAGAATTCAAAATCCCTCCACGGTCTTCCCCCTTCCTACATCTCTGACCTGCTGACTCCTTATCAACCTGTGTGCTCCATCCGCTTAGCAGGCTCTGGCCTGCTCCAGGTCTCCACCTGATCTGTCCTACCATTGGCGGCTCAGTTTTCAGCTTCTCTGCCCCCACTATTTGGAACTCCATCCTACAGCCCCTTCACCTTTCTCATTTTCTTGCCTCCTTCAGGGCACGACTCAAGACCCTCCTTTTTGATCGTGTCCTCAGCTGCCGTCCTAACCCCTCTACCCTCCCTCATCCCAACCCTGCCCCACATGCTCAGGTCCTGATCCCAGACTGTTCAGGCCTTGGAACATCCTTCCAATGTGAAAGGCACTTTACAAATGTAATTTTGTTGTTGTTTCTTGTTGTATCTCTCCCTCTGATAATTATGAATAACATGTACCGTTTTACTTAAGAGGTTTATGTTTGGTCTGAAACATGCGGATATGAATCACCATACTAAAGAGTATCCAAAACAGACAGAGAGAGTATGCCACATGAAGATTGCCCTACGTCAGGAATAGAATATTACTCTCTCCCTGGAGGGACACACCATATTTAGGGAGAGTATCAGATGCAGATGAGCAGAAGCCAAGGCTTGGGAACACCAAGGTATACTGAGTTTAAGGGGTTCAACAATCAAATACCAGTTTAATAACTTATGTCCTGAAAAATGTGGCATTTGTGGTTCAGATAACATAAGAGTGTTCTTCACAATGGCATATTTTATTTAAACTCCTATCATATGTCATTTATTTTGTTTCCGCCAAATATTTTGGTGCTTTTTTATTAAAAATTACTGTTGCTCAATATTTTTGTTATTTTTTTATATGGTGTGTTGTGAAGTTGCACCCAGTTTGTGGGAAATAATAATCCTTGCATTTTTTGGTATAGCCCCTTATCAGGTCGAAAGGATGTCTCAAAGCACTTTACAGGATTTACTGTAAAATGGAGTTGGTGTGTATTTGTAGGCAAATGTGGCAGCACAGTTGCGCAAAGCAATGTCCTGCAAACTGCCATGAAACAAATGCCCATTTTTATTTGGGGGATTGCTGCCCAGGACACTGGGAGAAGCTCCCTTCTCTTTTCGAATAGGACTATGGGATCTTTAACATCCACCTGGACAGACAGATGGGACTTCAGTTTAATGTCTTATCTGAAGGATGACATCTCTGATAATACTTTTGTGTGTCACATGGTATTATTTGGAAAGAGAAGAGAATTTCTTCCAGGGTCCTGGCTGACAATCCTCCATATGAATTAGTCATTCATATCATGAGTGCTTGTGAGACCTTGCTGGCATGGATGGCTGCCAGGATTAACAGTGGGAACAGTCTATATTTGATTACCGTTGCTTGGGGAGTGTTTAGAGACATTTCAACATGTTAATGAATTTTTATTAAGTCAGCAATTTACGTATTAATGGAACAAAGCAGGCAAAGAGGTCCTGGGATTTAGAATTGTAAAGGGCAATTTTAATAATAGTAAATAATAATCCTTGCATTTGATATAGTGCCTTATCCTATCATCAAAGCATTTCACAGGATATACTGTAAAGTGGAGTGACTGTATTTTGTGGGTGAAACACAGCAGCCAGTTTGCGCACAGCAGTGTCCCACAAACAGCCATGAAGTGAATGACCAATTTTACTTGGGGGAATTGTTGGCCAGGACAGCAAAAGAGAGAAACTCCTTTCACTTTTCAAATAGTGCCACGGGATCAATAACAGCCACCTAAACAGATAGACTGGACCTCGGTTTAATATCTTATGCGAAGTATAGTACCTGTGACAATGCAAACCTCCCACCCCAGCACTGCATGGAGTGTCGGCTTCGATTATGTGATTACAAGTTTTTACGGCAGATATTAGGAAGATTTATCAAAGGGTAATCAACCCCTGGAACAGGATGCCAGAATAGGTGGTAAAGGCCAGGACAGGAGACTCATTTAAAATGCAGTTTGATGCAGTAATGGGGGAATTCCTGGTCTCAGCTTCCAATTCTTCATCCAGAGCAATCTTGTGATGTACAGTTCACTGAGGTATTGCTTCACACTGGCCTGGTTTCATGTCCACTGCTCTATATATCCACCATCGGCATGTGGGCTTTTAGCTCTTTTGCCCCCGCTCTCTCGAACACCATCCCATAGTTCCTTTGACTCGCTCTCTCGCCTCATTCAAGGCCCATCTCAAGATATACAGTAGAACCTTACTAATCCAGTCATTCAAGTGACTGGGCAAAAGTGACTAACTTAGTGAGGTGACCTGATTACAGAAACTGGTTGGGTGATTCAGGTCACTGAAGTAATGTTAAGGGAATTGGCAATAGGAAAGGGTGATGAACATTCAACATACTTTGCAATCTCACTAAAGTAAAGGCATTGTCGCATTTAAAATAAAAGTTGTAATGCATTCAGCCTCGCTTATGAGAATCGTCCAACTTGTGTTCTGCCAATGCCATAGACCACAGCTAACTGTCTATGACTTTTGCCCTCACTGTTTTTGATTAAGTACACTCTGTCACGTAAGGACATCTCCTTCTGTGGTTGCACGTTTACAACATCTGTCAACAGTCACCAAATCAAACTAACAACGTATACACAAACCATGTGCTCTGAATACAACACATACCAAGAATTGGCTGCAGGAGCTCAGGTTAGCCTGCAGGCACCGGGCGATGTTGATTTTCCGCTCGAGCCGCTTCCACGATGCCAACACTCCCCGCACGTGCATACGCGACCAGAGCTCACTCCACCCACAGTAGCAGCGTCGAGGAAACAGAGCGAGAAGCCCGAGGCCTAGAGCACTGTGTACAGGTTAGTAGCAGAGGGGGGTGTTTGTACCGGGTTTGTACCGGAGGAGGGCGCTGTAGTGGCCGCAATCAATGACCGTTGTCCTGAATAGTGAAGTGCCCGGTTTACTGAAGCAGACGGATAGCCTATCTTTTAATATGGATAATTAAACAGACTGTGAAAATGTGCCCGTAATTGTGAGGTGGCTGGATTACCGAGGTGACCACAAACCGGGTTTCTACTGTACCTTTCTGACTACAGCTTCGGTCATTTTTCTTTCCCCCTCCCCAACCTTTTTGGCCTTCATGGCCTTGCTCACTTTAGACATCCTCCCGATGTGAAAGGTGCTATATAAATATAAAATGTATTTTTGTATTGTTTTATAAACAGAGATAATGAATTATCCCGCAATTACAGAATGGGTAAAGGCAAATCCACATTTAGGAAAACAAAGGGGATATCTGTGAAGTTATCCATGTAAGATATTAAACTTGATTTCCAGTGTGATTTGGTACATTTTTAACACTTAATTCGTCTTGTGATCATTACTCCACTTTATTAAGTAGCATAAAAGGACTTAAATAATTGAATTTCCAACAAGAAAATATCAATTTGATTTATTCCAATATGGTAATTTCCTGATAAATATCTTAATTGATATGTTATTGTCTAGTTGCATTCTTTTAAACAGTGGTTAATTGTACGGGCAATGGACAGGATTTAACATAAATGCCAGATCATTAGCAGTGGTAAAATTATCCATTCAATTACTTTGCAGACACAGGGCAATTCAGGGATAAGGGTTCAATGAAAGCGGATTGCATATAAAATACTGATCTGATTAGCTTGCTGTTAGCATTATAAGTTGGACTTCCTTGATTGCAAGTGCTAGGTGATCTTTATTTCTCTCTTTTAAGTACCATAAACGAATATAAAAATAATTGATTTTCCAACTAGGAAGAGCACTAAGTCTACAGGACCTGGACTAACAGCATGGTGAACTCTACAGGAGGCAGTAGATTATGAAATTATAGCTTCTGCTTGGTTCATTTATAGGACCGACTATCCGAGAGGTAGTTAGCATGTGTGTTATTCTACAGGGGATGTCTCACATCCCTAACTGACTACACCCGAACATCCCTAGCTCATGAGGGATGTTATCATGTCATTGGCAAGTGGATGGAAAAATCCATACTCTGATCATCTCCTACACCTTCCTTTCCTTTTGCCCATTTGCTGTAAGTTACTTCAGGATAAAAATGTGATGATGCCTATAACTACCAGATATGATATTGAAGAATGGGCAGTAAAAATTCCCTTAGATAACAAAGATTGTTAAATGTCTCATGATGCTTTTTTTTGCCATTATCATAAATTCAGTCTTTTTGTGTTTATAAATGAGATAAGGGTCTTCGAGAGACATTTTCATTATAATAATAACTCTTGCATTTGATATAGCGCTTTTCACGTCTTCTAACCTCTCATCCTCCTCCACTGCCTTTCCTCCATCATCCATCTCAGTGGGACCGCACTCGCCTGGTTCGAGTCCTACCTCACAAACCACCAGCAGCACATCTGCACAAACAGCTTCTCCTCCCGCTCTCACCCGGTCACCTGCGGGGTACCCCAAGGATCCATCCTTGGCCCCCTCCTCTTTCTGATCTACATGCTCCCTCTTGGGGATATTATCCGCAAACATGGGGTACATTTCCACATGTATGCAGACGACACCCAACTCTATTTTCCCACCTCTCTTTGCGACCCCCAGTCCCCTGATGTTCTGTCAGCCTGCCTGTCAGACCTCAGGGGCTGGATGAGTGCAAATTTCCTTCAGCTGAACATTGACAAGACAGAAGCCATAATCTTCGGCTCTTGTCAACGTCTAAAATCTCATGGTTCTCACCTCCTCCACCTACCTGACCTCCCCCTAAAACGCTCTGAACCCATACGCAACCTAGGCATCAGGTTCGACCCCCAAATATGCTTCCTCCCATCCTCCGGATGGTCCCTCACCAACACCTCTTTCTTCCACCTCCGATGCATCGCCCATCTCCACCAATACCTCTCTCCAAAAGCCGCTGAAACCCTGGTCCATGCCTTTGTCACCTCTCAGCTGGACTATTCCAATACCCTCCTCGCCGGTCTCCCATCCACTACCATCCATAAAATCCAGATTATTCAAAACTCTGCCGCCCGCATTCTCAGCCGCACCAAACTCTGCTCCCCAATTACCCCAGTCCTTGCCAGACTGCACTGGCTGCCTGTCCCAGAGAGAATCGACTTCACCCTTGTCTTCAAATCCCTCCACTCCTCTGCACGCTCCTACCTCTCTGACCGCCTTTCTCCTCAAAGTAGTGCCAGTTGCCTTCGTTCTTCTGGGTCTGGCCTCCTCCTTGTCCCCCGAGTCCTCCGCTCCTCCCTCGGTGGCTGTGCCTTCAGCCACTATGTCTGAGGCCCCCTTCGCCTCGCTCCCTCTCTTCCTATTTTCAGGTCTCTGCTGAAGACCTTTCTTTTCGACCATACCTTTGGTCACCTTCCTCCCCCTACCTCTGGCACGGTCCCGGGATCAAGTTACTATGAAGCGCACTGAGACGCTGTCTGGCGTGGAGGGCGCTATATAAATCCAAGTTGTTGTTGTAGACATCTCAAAGCACTTCACAGAATAGACTGCAAAGTGAATTGACTGTATATTTGTGGGCAAAACACAGCAGCCAATTGCGCACAGCAATGTCCCACAAACAGTCGTGGATTGAAAATGACCAATTTATTATTGTTTTGTTTTGGAGGGATTATTATTAGGCGTGTGGAGTAAGGAAACTTGGCCAAGGTTTCGCCCTGCCTGGGGGTCTTTATGGTTTTTAGTTGTAGGGTAGAATCGAAACAGAATGATTTAATTCAAGTTACATTATGATAGAGATAATCTGGCACTATGGAATTTATGTTCAGCAAAACTGATTGTGCTGTTGGGGAATTCAGAACAAGGGACTGTTATTTCACTAAACCATTTAGACAATCATCAATGAGTTCAGGAATATAGCATGATTACATTCTTGATCATTTTACCCACATATGATTAGCATAATAATAGTCATTGCATTTGGTATAGTGCCTTATCATATCATGGAGACGTGTCAGAGCGCTTTACGGGATATATTGTAAAGTGGATTTGACTGTCTGTTTTGTGGGTGAAATGTAGCAGCCAGTTTTGCGCACAAAATGTCCCACAACAGCAATGAAGTGAGTGACCAATTTTATTTTGGGGGTTTGTCAGCCAGGACATTGGGAAAAACTCCCTTCTCTTTTAAAATAGCGCCATGGGATCCTTAACATCCACCTAAAAGGCAGATGGGAGGACTTCAGTTTAACATCTCATCTGAAGGATGGCACCTCCAACAGTGCAACATCTCCCCAAAACTGCATTGGAGTGTCAGATTAGACTGTGTGATTCCAAGTCCCAACCCACAACCTACAACTTTCTGACCCAGAGGAGAGACTGCTACCACAGTATTTGGCATAGAATATTAAAAGAAACTTACATTTGTTCAGAATGCCCAACATTTAATTTGTCTTCATGTACGAAATGTATCTCACAGATTCTATCATTCTGCGAGTGCTTTAATTTTAATATCCTTTGTCCTCTCCAGTCTATAAAGGGGCTTCTTCAACCCTAAACATTCCAGTTCTGATGCTACCCAAAACACTAACTTGCCTTTCTCTTTCAAGTGCTGTTTAACCATTGCCAGGTGGCCTTCAGCCACTCTATCCCTCAGGAGCTCCATCCCTCTGTCCCTCTGCCTCACCCCCTCCCTTGCCTCCTACAAGACCCATCTCAAGACCCTCCTCTTCGACCATGTCTTCGGTCACCCTCCTTCCCCCCCCTGCCCTCCACCCGCCCCGATCCTGACCCCCAGCTCAGGTCTGAAATACTAATTGTTGAGCACTTTGGGACGTCATCCCAACGTGAAATGTGCTAAACAAATGTAATTTTGTTGTTGTTTGGCCGGTTGTTTGTTTCTTTATCTTTCTTACAAACCGTTCTTGTGCCCTTCACATCATGGATACGCAGTTCAGTGACATGAACAAAAGTCAAAATGTTGTGACTATTTGGTTTAAAGAAGCGGTATTTGCTTTGTTCTGATAAACCTTAGTAAAATGATTGGTCTCGCCCCACACGGTTAGCACAGTCAAAAGTAAAGTCCTGTTCACTTTTGCAGGGATCATATTCCTAAGTGGCAAAACACATGCCATTCAATTTAAACAGCCAACTTTTTATTTGATTGCTTGACAAGTGGGTTTCTTCTATACTTCGGGTAGTGGTCTGCACTTTCTTTATCTAAGAAAGGTAATGTCAACCATTTGAACTATGCATTGACTGTCTGTTGCCAAGCATGTTAATCACTAAATTTGTCCTATGAGACATGACCCCTTATAAAACGCATATTATCATCTATTTCAAAACTTTTAGTGAGAGGCAATATCCTCAAGCATGGATCATAAATGAATTACTGGGTAGCAAAATGATGAATATGCACAGTCATTGACCAAGGGATAACCCTGACTTCACCGTCCTTAATTGTTTCTTTAGCTCCTTTGGTAGTCTGCAGAATAGATGCCCTGATCAGTGTAGCTCCAAGACCTTACAGCCTGCAGATTCAAATCCAGATCTGTGTTGATGTTGCTGATCTGATACTGAGCAACAGTTGGGATGCTACAATTTGTCTCAGTCCCTTTGAGCTTGGGAATGGAAAAAAATCACCAGGCTTCCCAATCCTCATCTCAAACCAGTGACACCTTTTAATTGAGGCCTTTGGGATAGGGGAAAAATGAAAATATCATTCCCAGTGAAATTTCAGGAAGCATTTTGCTAAAGTGAACTGATGAGGTAGCTGGGAAAGGAGTTATATAAACTTTGTTTGTTTGAACATCTAAAGTATTTTTTCTTCCAATCATTAAATCAGCGCAGAAAGAGTACCACAGCTTTAATGTTTAACATGTTTGTGATGCTGTAATATCAGTTTGATTTGACACTCCTTCATGTCTAAGTCTGTAACTTCCTGTGTTGGGGTAAGTCACTTAATTTGTCCTATGAGACATGGCCCTTCCTCAGTTTATTAAAAAGCAGTTCATCATAAAAAAACTTACATTTCATACAGTGCCATACAGGTCCATGAGGGTGGAGTGGGGGTGGTGGGAGCACTACTGCATCGTCAGAGCTACCTGCATCGTGGAGTCCTGTAGCTCAGTGGTTAGAGCACTCGCCTTGCAGGCGAGACGCCTGGGTTCAATTCCAGGCAGGGCGAAACCTTGGGCAAGTTTCCTTACTCCACACGCCTAATAATAATCTCTCCNAAAAAACAAAACAATAATAAATTGGTAGTTTTCAATCCACGACTGTTTGTGGGACACTGCTGTGCGCAATTGGCTGCCGCGTTTCGGCCACAAATACACGGTCAATTCACTTTACGGTATATTCTGTGAAGCACTTTGAAACGTCTGGAAGACGTGAAAAGTGCTATATCAAAATGCAAGGGATTTTTTTTATTATTAGAGTTGTCATCCTTCAGATGAGATGGTAAACCAAAGTTCTATATGCCTGTTCAGGTAATATTTGAAAAGAGGATGGTGTTTCTCCCAATGTTCTGGTCAATAATTCTCCAGTAAAATTATATTTGTAGGACATTGCCATACACAAATTGGCTGCCACATTTGCCTACAACTATACAGTCACTACAACAACAACAACAAGATTACATTTATAGAGCGCCTTTCATGTCGGGAGGATGTCCCAAAGCGCTGAACAGTCAGGTGTCGGGGCCCGACCATGGGGAAGGGGTGGTGTAGGGGTGAGGGAAGGCAGAAAGGTGGGAGGGTCACCGAAGGCACAATCGAAGAGAAGGGTCTTGAGACTGGCCTTGAAGGAGGCAATGGAGGAATCGAGGCAAAGGGACCATGGGATGGAGTTCCAGAGTGTGGGGCCAGAGAGACTAAAAGCTCGGCCACCGAAGGTAGGGCGGGTCAGGCGAGAGACATGGAGCAGGCCGGAGCCCACTTAACGGAGAGCGCGGGCAGGTTGGTAGGGAGTCAGCAGGTCAGAGAGGTAGGAGGGTCAAGGCCAAGGAATGGCCTTAAAGGTGAGGATGAGGATCTTAAACTCGATCCTCTAGGGGGATGGGGAGCCAGTGGAGTCGGGCGAGGGTGGGAGTGATGCGGTCACGGAACCTGGTGCGTGAGAGTACACGAGCTGCAGAGTTTTGGAGGATCTGCAGCTTGTGAAGGGAAGAGTTGGGAAGGCCAATGAGGAGGTCATTAGGTGTGGGAATCCTGACTGCTTTTCTCCTCCCATATCCAGGGTCACCGAGGTTAATTGTACCAACTGCTCTCCTGACTGAGATCAACTAATTCAGCACAGATTGAATCTTTCTACAACATTTATCAACCAGGCCATCGGAGAAGTTTTCTGAATTTTTTTGTCTCTGGTATAAATACATTGATGTAGTAAGACCAGCACAACATAATTGCTGATATAAGCTACCTTGTCCTTCAAACTCCTGTTTACTCAGCGCTGCCTAGCATTGTGGTTGGAATTCTGAACTCTGCAGATTGTTTGCCCTTCTTTCCAACTGAATAGACACTGGCTGTTCTTGTTTCACTTCTGACCTGCTAGATCTATCACAAAGCTATATATAGACCCAGGTCACAGAAGTGTAAGGTCAGTATTCAAACACAATCTGTCCTGTGTTAACACAAAACACCTTCCACAGGGAAATATTTATTTAGCTTTCATGATGTGACCTTGAAGCACAGCCACAAAACGCTTGTAAACAAAGAGAAATTAAGCTAAAATAAGAGGATTTTGTGTCAAACTTTGGTACATAACTAGTAGTGATAGGTGTACTTGATCAGCTGCTTGAACATATTCAAATTATTACAACTGTATCAGTCTTCTTTTTTCAAGTAAGTGCTGCACTATAATCTTGCTTCACCTTGATGGGAGATAATGCTATCTTCTCTCTGATGGCCATGTGTGTACGTGGATTAACATGCTCTAAGCTTTGTAGAGCAACTAGATTGCATTTTGTTTGGTCAGCCAGGTGTCTGACACATGTGGAAACCCATCACTGTGCTTAAGAATATCCAAAGCAGATTGACAGTTCCAAATATGTATATCATCTACACATGGACATTTCCCTACTTTATCGCTTGAAGGATGCACACTCTTACCTAAATCCAGAGAGTATTAGGCATACGTTGGCGAGAGCCAAGGTTTGGGGACTCCATAAATGCATATTGGGATGTAGCTGGAGCTTAACCAGCTATGAATCGCATAGCTTATTGCTCTGAACATTGTATGGCAAGTGTCATACTGCTTAACCAGCTACAACCACTTAAAGTGAATCCCTGGTATGTGTTGATTCTATGCTTTCTTTCTGGTGTCTCACTCACATCTTGTGTCTTTCATACTCCACATCCATGCCATGACCTGCTCCGCCTTTCCCCACCTCCGCAAAATCGCCTGGCTCCACCACTGTTTCACACTACAGGCTGCCAAAACCCTCATACATGCATTCATAACATCCAGGCTCGCCTACCTGCTTGTCGTCCTCCCCAACTCCTCCCTCCATAGGCAGCAGATCATCCAGAACTCTGCAGCCCATGTCCTCTCCCACACCAAGCTCGACGACCCTATCACCTCCATCCTCGCCCGATTCCATTGACTCCCATCACACAGAGGATACAGTTCAAGATTCTGGTCATCAATTTCAACTCCCTCCATGGTCTTGCTCCCCCCCCTCCTCTGCAACCTCCTAACCTCCTACCAACCTGCCCACTCCCTCCGCTCAGTAGGCTCTGCCTGCTTCACGTCCCCCCCCACCATTCAGCCTTCAGCCACTCTGCCCCCACCCTCTGGAACTCCATCCCTCAGTCCCTCCACTTTGCCCTATCCCTTGCCTCCTTCAAGACCCATCTCAAGACCCTCCTCTTCGACCATGCCTCCGGTCACCCTCCTTCCCCACCACCCCACTCTCCACCCTCCCCCAGCTCGGGTCCGAAACTCTGATTGTCCAGCACCTTGGGACTTCCTCCCGATGGGAAAGGCGCTATACAAATGACATGTTGTTGTTGTTTTAGGTCCTTGTCTGACCAATAGCTGTGTATCTAACTCTGGTTTGAGATACCCTTTGCTTTGTGTACCTTTAGTGCTGTTTTATGTTAGGATATAGTCTGCAGTGAATAATGTATGAAATACCTGGTGTGCCACATACCTGAACTTTTCTTGGAGTCAGACCATCTGTTGCCTCAGTACTGAAATGCAAAGCAAAAGGTTAAGTGCTGTTTTTGTAGGTGCCTGAAAGTGTGGTCGAAGAGGTATTTAAATGCTGGGAAAGTGGAGGGACTCTGCTGGAATTTCAAAGAGTGGAGGAAAAGGAGGAAAAGAGCTGGAAACAAAATCCCCTCGGACATTTCCTGTCTCCGCTGACGTTTTTTCAGTTAATCGTGAAAATAAAATTCTAATGTTTCTGCAGATGCACAATGCCATTTACTTCAAACATTTTAATCCATATTTAGAATGGCTCCCGATTGACTTGCTGTGCATTACCAGCAGACGTACTGTTTCTTTAGCTGTGACCCTCCGCTTAGCAAACAACAGCCTACTTCATGTCCATTGCTCAGTCCATCCCACCATCAGTGGACGAGCATTCAAAACCCATACCTCTTCAACCACACTTTCAGCCCTCTTCTCTCCTCCCCACGCCCCCAAGCTCAAGCTCCCAGTCAGCTGCATGGAGTGATTTGAGACTTCCTCCCTATATGAAAAGCACTGTATAAATGTTACTTGTTGTGCTGAATTTATTAGTTTCAGTCATGGACAGGAAACAATAAAACTATTTCAATTAAAGTTCAGTGTCTACACAGTAAAGTGTTGCAACATTTATCAGCCCAGCAGACATCATGAGGTTATTGACCGACCCGTCAAAACTGTTTCAGTGAGCGAATAGTAGACCTGTGGAACATGCTCCCTAGGGAGATGGTTGAAGCAGGAAATGTTGATTCTTTCAAACACAGATTAAATAGTTTTCTTTTAGGAAATAACATTCTGGGATATAGTACATAGGTAGTTTGGGACATATGTGCATTTCTCTGCCAGGAAAGTGGAAGGCGAACTAGATGGATCTTGATTTTTTTTGTTTAGCATTTCTTATGTTCTTATGTTTCCAATCAGATTTTAAATATTTGAAAACTCTTGTTGTGAAAACGACTCAAACTAAACTTTGAACTGCACCCAATGAGATTAGTTATTATAGCACTCATCATTTGTGGAGTCCTGTAGCTGAGTGGTTAGAGCACTCACTTTGCAAGCCAGAGACCTGGGTTCAATTCCCAGCAGGTTGAAACCTTGGGCAAGTTTCCTTACTCCACACGCCTGATAATAATCCCTCAAAAAAACAATAATAAATTAGTCATTTCAATCCATGACTGTTTATCATGCTGTGTGCAATTGGCTGCCGCATTTCGCCCATAAATATACAGTAAATTCACTTTACCGTCTATTCTGTGAAGCACTTTGAGACGTCTAGAAGACGTGGTAAGCGCTATATCAAATGCAAGGATTATTATATTCTCTGGTCGTCATTACTGTTTTCTTTTTTTAATTTTTCTATATGAAGATCGATCCTGATTATAGAATTAATTTAATTCACGAAAGTCCTCAGGCTTCATTAATAGCTGCTTTTTGTTTAGCATCTGTCATTGGCTGTTTAGAAACAGAATCGTTGAAGTTAGAGGTTAGGAGAAGTTTTTTTTGATGCAGATGGTTGTTAGGATATGGAATACCCTCCCTGCAATCTTGATAGGGGCAAATCCATATTAGCTTTTAAGAGAAAATTGGATAAATATCTGAAAAAATAAAGATTGAGGAAAGGGAGGAGAATGGGATTAAATAGATTGTTCTTTCAGAGAGTTAGTTTACACACAACAGAATGAATAACCTCCTTTTGTGCTGTAAAACCTCTATGGTTTCTTTCTGGGTTTGGGTCCAAGGCTGCAAGCAACGAGTGACATTATTGTGCTATAGCATATATGACGCAAAGATGACCAACATCTCATGCATGCATGGGAACATTGTAGAGCCTTGAACCAAGTATCCTTTTATCTGAATAGAAGGTCAATAGGTTAAATCACCTGTGCCTTAATATCAGTCATCTTTGGTCTCAAGAATTTTTATAGCTTGCATGAGTTAGGTAGCAGCCAAGTCAGGTAAAAGCGCCAAGTGCTTTCGAAATGCACAGGATTGTCATTATGTCATGTCCACTTAAATCAGAGTTGACTGGACTAATGGTGGGGGATCTGATCCGGCAAGCCAGAATTTCTGGCTAAGTGTAGTTACGATGCTAGCACCAGCATTCACCAAAATTTTTCAAAAATGCCAGTAAATGCTGTGCTGGCATTATAATTATTTGAATCCCGCAAGCAGAAGGTAACGATTAAGCTATTTTCTGCTGGTGGGATTCAAACAATCGAAGTCAAAGTCGATATCCCTGGCCGCTGAAGGCCAGCAAGGACAGTGGGGCTGCTCAGCGCAGCATTCAGGTGTACTAGGAGAGGTGGGAGTCTGAAGTCTAAACTCGGCCCATGCAAATTTTTGGAATGTGGATTTTTTTTTAATTTTTGGTTTTGGGAACAGTCCGGCTAGGTTCAAATTCCGAATCTCCAGATACCCAGAGATTCATCATGATGATATACAGTAACCCTCCGGTAAGCTTTTGCAGACTAACAAACAGCTTACACCCAGACTACAAGCTTTGTTTTTTTATTCAGCTTTCTGATCTTATTGTAAATGATATAAATAACAAGCTTGGTCCCCTGATGATTTAACAAATGAACCAGTGAGAAACTGAGGCATGCAAACTGGGAAATTCTCAGATGATTTCTGATATGTGCTGGGTTAGCTGATAACCAGAAGCATTGCTCACAGCCTCAGTGGTCGAGTGAAATATCAACCAGGGTTACTGCCCAGCAACCCTCGCTTGAGGGGTACAGGCATGGATTTGGAGTGAGAGCAGGATTGTGCTTAGCTACGCTCCACAGTTACATAGCATGGCTCGATATTCATCACTAACCAGCATTTATATAGCGCCCTTCACGCAGGCTGGCGTCTTGGAGCACTCACCATCAAGAGTCGCACAAGCTAATTTGGGCAAGGTAATAGAGAGAGTTAGGTGGCCCCAATTGAGCCTTACACTAATAAGAGAAAAAATTATCTTTGGAAGGAAGAGAAAAATGGTAAAGGAAAATTGAGAAAACTGAGGATCAAGAACATTCGATGTGAAAGGTCAGGACTTTTTGGCAGCGTCCACTGTGAGTTATATGCAGAATTGATGAAGTAGATCACAGATGACTCAAATGCAAGGGAGTATCAAGGTTCTGTGGGCCTTTTAAGGTAAACCCTTTTGAGACAAGTTATCATACATTTACTGTCCGGCGTGGAGGGTGCTATATAAATCCAAGCTGTTGTTGTTGTTGGAAGTTTACCCTTGACTGTACAGACAAGATGTCCTGCTCTTTAATACATGCAATTTGTGGTTGTTGTTTGCTATAATTCATCAAGTATGAATCTGCCTGCATATATCTACTGAAGAATAAATAACCTTTTTGTCGTTACTGTTTTAATCACTTTTCATATGTTCATGGACATTAATAGTAATTATTCTTGCATTTGATATGGCGCCTTATCAAGTAGTTGAAATTTTTCAAAGTGCTTTGCATGAGTTTACAGTCAAATGTACTGATAATGTACCTGTAGGCGAATAAATTAACAGGGTCTTATCGAACATTTCAACAAACTGTTTAAGGCAGCCCCAATATAAGGAGCCAGGTTCCTTATTAACAATTATTTTCTATGATAGACATTTGGGATGTAATATGCGATCTTTGCTAACTCTAACTCAACGTGATTACCCATTATACATGCAGATTGCAATATTACTGGAGTTCATGGTAAACCCCCAATTCTCGAGGACAAGTGAATGAAAGTAATAATAATATTTGCATTTGATATAGCGCCTTATCACATTGTTGAGACGTCTCACAGCGCTTCACAGAATATACTGTAAAGTGGATTGACCGTGTATTTTGTATCAGCAGCCAATTGCACACAGCAGTGTCCCACAAACAGTCATGGATTCAGTAATCAAATGTTTTGGGGGAGGAGGGTGGGGGCATTATTCCTTGCTTACGGTTTTACCCCGCCCGGGAATCAAACCCAGGTCCTCTCGCTTACGAGGAACGCACTCTAACCGCTACGCTATAGGACTCCACGCAAGTTGGAGACACAACATGCACATGTGAGATAGAGAGAGAGAGAGAGACAGACAACACATAAACCCTCATGTGCAATTTAGAGAAAGTGAGCCTATTCATTTTAGTGCTACATGCTATTATGGTACAATTTACTCAGCATTGTTAAATAAGCAATATTTTCCTGTTGAGTGTCAGTCAGAATGGGACTTCTTGTATCTGTAATAACAGTTATTCCCCACTGTGTGCACTTTTGAAGATTGTCCCTTTCAATGTACTGCAATCTGTATGAGCATACACCTCGTTGTAAAACACAACAGGTGTTTATAGGTTGAATGGTACTAAAGTCCAAACTAAATATCCATGTACCAGATGGTACAAATTGTCTTATCCGTACATGATGTCTATTAATAAGCCAAGGAGATACAGGAAAGTATTACTCACGCTTACCTGAGTTCTTATCTTGCTTGGGACAGCCTGTTACGGTAAACAAGACATAGAGTGACTATCAAATGGTTGTTACAAATAAATAATAAAGTTCAGTGGCTAATACCAAAGGAAGATGTCTGTGCAGTAATGATTTAAGGCATTGACAAAAATAGTGCAATCATGAATACTAGCAATAGATCATTTACTTCTAATTCAAGCACATGAATCTAATTAGTTCTTGCACTAAAATATAATAATAATAATAAAAATGCACCTGGAGTATAAAAGCACCGCAGAGATTAAAATTTGTCCATTTATAGCAACAACAACTTGCATTTATATAGCACCCTTAACAGGATAAAGTCTCAGAGCGCTGCACAGTGATGGGGTTGGATGCTGACTAAGGAAAAAGGGAGGTGATCATAATAATAATCCTTGCATTTGATATAGGGCTTTTCACGTCTTCTCGACGTCTCATAGTTGCGGTTAAAGAGGAGGTAGGTCTTAAGGTGGGATATAATATCTGTCGATTTGTGCAAGTTTTTATGTGGTTGATTATATGTATGCTTCACAATCAATAATGTAAGCAAAACCTCAGCTATCTATAAAGTCCTTTATTTTAATTTGTTAATCCCAACTGCAAGGAGAACATAATGATCATAACGGTACCTACAAAATACATTACCACTGTATTTTACATTACATTCAGACATTTTGGGATCTCCTCCGATGAGAAAAATCAATTACAAATTTCAACATCAGTAGATTGCTTCCCCACAAATAAAGACTACAACAATGTGCTGCAATGTAATGCCCAATGCCCAGGTGGACTCTTGTGAGAAATACATCAATCTCTCTCTGGAGGGACGCATCTTGCTTACCTAATTCCAGAAAGTGTTGGGCACAGGTTGACGAGAGCCAAGGCTTGGGGACCTCAGGGTGTGTGTTGGGATACTGCTTTGTCTAATCAGCTAAAACAGCTTAGCTTGCCATTGAAAGCATTGCCTGACAAGCTTTCCCGCTGTTTGTCTACCTAAGACCATCCTACCCATTAGGGCTTTGGTTTGCATTACATTTATATAGTGCCTTTCATGTCAGGAGGACGTCCCAAGGCGCTGGACAATCAGGGATCCACACCCGAGCTAGTGGTTGGGATCAAGAGAGGTAGAGGGCGGGAAGGATAGGGGGGTAACCAAAGTCACAGTCAAAGAGGAGGATCTTGAGACGGGTCGTGAAGGAGGCAGGGAGGGGGAGAGGTAGAGACTGTGGGATGGAGTTCCAGAGGGTGGGGGGCAGAGAAGCTGAAGGCTCGCCTACCAATTGTGGGCGGGCAAAGCAGGGGACATTGAAAATGAGGACTAGGATCTTGAACTGTATCCTATGTGTGATGGGAAGCCAGTGGAGTCAGGCGAGGATCGAGGTAATAGGGTCGCGGAGCCTGGTGCGGGAAGGGCAAGGACTGCAGAGTTCAGAATGATCTGCAGCCTATGGAGGGAGTTGTTGGGAGGCTGATAACCAGGGATTTTGCATAGTTGAGCCTGGATGTGATAAATGTATGGATGCGGTCAGAGACAGTGGCGGAGCTATGCAATGTTGCGGAGGTGGGGAAAGGCAGAGCGGGTCATCAAACAAATGTGGGGATGACAGACAATTGAGGGTCGAACAGGACGCTGATGTTCCATATTGGTCCGAGAGGTGAAGTGTGCATCCATGAAGGGTGATGCAGTCAGTGCCCGAGGTGTGGAGGGCCTCGGTTTTGTTTACATTTAACTGGAGAAGTTAGCTCGCATCCAGGACATGATGTCTGACAAGCAGTTTGTGTGTACAGCAGTGGTCCTGGAGTCGAGGGTGGTGGCAGAGAGATAGAGTTGGGTGTCATCCGCATACATGTGGAAGTTGACCCCATGTCTACAGGTGATGTCACCGGTTTGCAGTGTTAACTGAAGCAGAGAGAGTTGACTCCCGGCCCCTAGTGATTGATCGGTCCTAACAAATGGTGCCGATGAACCAGGTTAGCTGTGCAGTCATCACCAGTGCCCTGGAATACTGCAGACTAGCCTGGCTCAGCAATCGGATAACTGACTCAATTTTGACATTCTGTTGCCAAACATGAGATCTTGGGAGCTAGTTTACACCCCCCCCCCCCACCCCAGGAAGGAGAGTTACCAAGCGACAAGCGCAGGTTTGAGCCCGCTCTAGGTGGATGGCTGGTACCAGGAACTCCCTGTGAGCTTCCTGATAGGCAACACAGTTCAGCATGAAATACACGAGAGTATTGTCACCATCTTCCTGTCCACAGTCCAGACATACATCGGTTCCCATTGAGCAATGGTTCCACCAGTTGAAGGTCTGGTGTTTAAGCAGCAGCTGCTTACCTCCCTGCAGACCATTCCAAGTGGATTCCAGGCGCTGGATGTACAAATGTGTGTTCAGGAACTTGGACTCCAGGTAATGCCTTCCAGCAGCTGTCACCCCAAGTCTCAGTTTCCTTATCAGCTATCTGGAGGACATCTGCATTCAGTGTGGGTGGAGGACATTTACAGGACAGCTTGTGATGTATTAGCCACCTTGATGTTCTCAAGTTTCAGGTCTAATGCTGGATACCAGGCTTACTCAGCACCAGTTGCTTAATCCAGGTCCTCATGTGAGGAGCCTTGGCAAATAGACATACCCACTGTGAAGCTGCTTTTGCCTCCAGGGGGCTTAGCGACAGGTCAGAGGCCAGAGCCCTCCCTCCCTGAAGTTCTTTCCTGTGTTTGCCACAATTATACCTCACTGCTTTCCAATTGGGCCAGTGGAAGCTTCGCCACTTCGCCACCCAGAAGCTCAGATCCATAGAGGACTGTTTGCAGTTTACTTGGTGCTTTTAAATACCTCTTGAGGAGGTTTGCCCACAAAATACATAGGCATTCCACTTTACAATATATTCTGTGAAGCGCTTTAGACGTCTCAAAATGTAATGAGGTGCTATATCAAATGCAAGGATTATTATTATTATGTCCAATACACTTTGATCTAGGGTCAGTTCTTGGGGAAGTTAAAATTGTACAGATCATTGTGGAAGGGAAAGAAGCAGAGCTTGGTCTTGCTCATCTTGTTCACCCACAAATACAGTTACTACACATGTATGGTACATTCTGTTAAGTCCCTTGAAACATCATCTTGATGTGAAGGCACTATATCAAGTGCAAGGATGTTACTATTATCATGGATAAAGGAGCTCATGACTCAATGAGCTAGGTTGACACTTTTATTGGTGGCAGGTTGTGGGCCAAATGATTGTCTTCTCTGGCATAATGCCAATATCCTCATTGTCTATGGAGCTAGAACAAATGGAGATTATTTTACTAACCATTTATGGTGTTTGCTATTTCATGTTCTGTTAATGAAGAGCTTGAAAAACATTTCCAATGACCTATTGTTAACCCATAACCATAACTCAAGGACAGATGTAGTTATTGTACTCACAAGTCACAGCTGTTTCAACACAGTATTATAGCAATTCAGGAAGATAAACTGATATGAATCCAAAAATCTTTGACTGGCATTCACCCACAAAATACAGTCACTCCACTTTACAACATATTCTGTGAAGCGCTTTGAGACACGTTTCAATGTGAGGCACATTATATCAAATGTAAGGATTATTATTATTATGAATTAAAAAATAAGACATTTTTGAAGCTTGTATATCATGTGCAAGGATTTATTGAACTTTTTACTTAAAACTTTTTCCAAACAAATATTGATTGAAATATTGCAAGAGTGTTAACCCACTGTTCAACGCGTTTTAGAGAAAGTGAACATGGATTTGCTGATGAGCCTTAGAGCAAACAACCCTGTGATGGAGATTTACACCAGTCATGCTGTGAAGGAGATGAGGTTCCCCAGGTGCTGTACCTGGGTTGGGTGAGGTGTTGAGGTGTCTCAAAACACAATTGGCTGTGCAACCAACCTTGGGCTGAGAGTCAAAGGAATGGCGATGAGAAAATCAGAGATGGACTTTGAACGAGGTGAGGGAGGGAGCAGGAGTTCTTGAGAATGGGGACAGAAAAAAGCTGAAATTCCACCTGCCAATGTTGGGGCAGGTAGGGATCCATCCTACTGATTTGAGTGACCTCTCTACAATTGTTTTTAAAAATGAGTTTTTTCCCCCTGTTAACCATGCTTCTTTTAATTTGCATCAGTTATTTAAAGCCCTTAACATTTTCAGTGTATTTTAACAATTCGGAAAGCGTTCTTCAGAATGAATGCTCGACAGTGGCAGCGTCTGAACCCGAGCCAAGGGGAATCGAGCCAAGCACGATCAAAAAGGAAAGTATTTAGGCAGTATTTGAAGGTGGGGAAGGAGGGGGCAAGGCAGAGGGATTGAGAGTTCCAGGGCGTAGTGGCTGAAAACACGGCCACTGATGGTGGAGCAGAGGAGATAAGGGTCAAACAGTAGGCCGGAGCCAGCCGAGCTTAGGCAGTGGAGTGGAGGGTAAGCAGATCAGATAGGTAGGTAGAGAGGTGCGAGGGGACGAAGGGATTTGAAAACAAATGAGAGGATCTTGAAATTGATCCGCAAGCTGGGGCCTGGCAAGGACTGGTGTGATGGGGGTACGGATTCATCTGCACGCCCAAAGTTGTACATCCCCATAAAGATTGACACTTTCGCATGACATATAGCACATTACTAGGAATTGTAGGTTGCTTTATGTTGTGGTACCATAAAGTCCAGCAAGTACATTTTAATGAAGGATGGCCCAAATTCAGAGCTTACAAAAACTTTTTTTTCTGTCAGGGTCAGACTTTGCTGCTCCATCTCTTATTGAAACCCTTTTCATAATCCCCAAAGTACATGTAAGCACACCGTCAGGTTGCTCTTTTCTTTACCTCACAAGTACAAGTGCAGAACATTTAGTAGTCACATGTGGGTAATTTGAAATTACCTGAATATTTCTCAAGCTGACTCCCCAAATTGCTCAAACTGTTGTATTCAAGATTGTGGTTCAGTGGCTTTATGTGCTAATGCACTATAGTATGTAATGGAGTACAAGGTTGCAAGTCCATTCCTGCATGGCCTAATGCACTGCTGCACATAATGAAATACACGGGACGCAAATTCACTCCTACATTAGCAGTTATAAAATTTTTCATTGTAGGTGCCAAGAAGTTTCATGAAGTGAAGGTGAAGGGCTTCCTCAGGCAAGAAAATGTAAAGAACTTGCAATTTCATGCTTTGGCACATTGAAATGTCTCAAAACACATTGAAGATAATTATTGTGTGCTGATTATTTTTGTAGGCAAACATGGCAGCCATTGCCATGATCTCACAGTCAAGATCTCGAAGACTGTCAGGAGGTGAATGATCAATTAACCTGAAGGGCTGCAACAAGAAAAACTTCCAACTTTTTTCAAATGTCATTTTTTTTATCATCTGGCAAGGAATAGAGGACCTAGGTTTTAATATCAAAAGGATAATGAAGAGGCTGAGGAACTTAAATCTGACTGGAAGTTAGGAAGTAGGTCAGCAAACAGTGGAATAGATGTGGAAAGGTCTTTTGTAAATAATCGATAAAAGAGAGCTGGAAGGAAATGGTAGACCCATTCTATCTTCCTCCGCCACCTCTCCTCTCAGCTCAACCTTCATGGTCATGTTATTGACTGGTTTAAATCTTACCTTTGCACTGTCTCCACTTTGTCTCCACGAATGGCTTCTCCTCCAGCACCAGCATCATCCTTTTCAGACATCAGGTCCTAACTTTCTACAGTTGAACTTCAATAATATCGAGGCTCTCCCGATTGGCTTCTGCCAGGGCTCCACACCTCAGGCACAGACAGCATCACCATCCATGGATGCACACTCCACCTTACTAAGCCAGTCTGGAACCTTCGTGTCTTGTTTGACCCTCAACTATCTTTTCTACCCCACATCCGTGCCATGACCTGTTCTGCATTTACTCCACCTCCGCAACATCGACCGGCTCCGCCACTGTCTTTCCCCCAAGCCATCGAGACCCTCATCAACACATTCATCAGATCTAGGCTCGACTATGCCAATTCCCAGCTTGCCGGCCTTCCCAACTTTTCCCTTCACAAGCTGCATATCATTCAGAGCTCTGAGCTCATGTGCTCTCCCACATCAGGCCCTATCATCCCCCATCCTTTGGAACTCCATCCCAGTCCCTTTGTCTTGTTCCTTCCCTTGCTTCCTTTAAGGCACGTCTCAAAACCCTTCTCTTCAACCACAACTTCGGGCACCTTCCTACCTTCCAACTCTCCTGATCCCAACCTCCTACTTGGATCCAAATCCCTAAAATCCCTAACTGTCCAGCACCTTGGGACATCCTCCTGCCGTGATAGGCGCTTTACAAATGTAATTTGTTGTTGTAGTAGAAGCCTTGTCTAATTTGGAAACTTTGAACTGAATGTCATTGAAGGAAGTTTCACAGCTGATAAATTGTGGATTATACTGCCACCTGGTGCACTGAATGCAGACTCAGTTGAACCAGGATCAAAATAATTGTACCAGGCACAGTCCTGAACTATAATGAAATATCCTTTGTGACCCCAGACTATTGGTGTAAACCTTCAACTGTCCAGCACATTGTGACATCCCCCTACTTGAAAGGAGCTATATACATGCAATTTGTATACCCTTTCATCACCTCCTGCCTTGTTTATTCCAATGCCCTCCTCACCACTCTCCCTAGCTTTATCTACAAAATCCAATTAATTCAGAACTCAGAAAGAGATCTAGGGGTGTTAGTAGACTCATCGCTCACTATATGGTCAGACCACACCTTGAATACTGCTACATAAGGGGCTGTCGAAGCTCAAGATCCAGTACAGAGGAAAGCAACAACTCCAGCCTCTTACTTGTCCATCGTCCCCTCCACCATTGGTGGTCGTGCTTTCAGGCACTTCGCCCTGTAACTTTAGAACTCTCTTCCTCAATTCCTTTACCTTGCCCCATGCTTTCCCTTTTCAGATCACAGATCTTCCTCTTCAACTGTGCTTGTTGTCACCTCGTCATCAGGCTCCACCACTAAGGCTCTTCACTCTTGTGAGAAGATGGATTAGAGGAGATCTCAGGTGTACAAAATTTTAAATGAGATTGAAAAAGAAAGCTTTAGTTACTTTAGGATGCACCATGACAGTAGAATAAAAGGAAATGGGTTGAAGAGTTGTCAAGTGCAATTTCACATCAGATTTCAGAACGTTTTTCTTTACGCAGAGGGTAGTCTACAAATGGAACAGGATGCCAGGAAAGATGGTAGAGACCAAGACACTGGATTCATTTAAAAAGTAGCTTGATGCAGTGATGGGGGTAATTCCTGGTCTCAGATACCAATTAACTATTCATTACAATATTGTATGATAAATTGTGCTGGATTAAAATGTTTATACTTAACTGCTTTCATCTAACCAATTCATATATTTGTATCAAATTGAATTGGCAAAATTCTTAAATTAGATATGATTTATTACAAACATTTGCTTTCATCATCTTGTAGCTAACATTTAGTCATTGAAATTTTCATTTTTTTAATACGTAGTACATTTATAACTAGAATAGAGTAAAACAAGGATGTTTCAGTAAGTATTGAAAACAAAATATTTACAGATCATCTTAATTCACATACTGGGATGCTAGGCAGTGAAAAATTCAAGAAATTCACTGCAAAAAGCCCAGGCATAAACCCATCCAATCTTAATAGTGGCAACTGCTCAACAAAACACAGCATTTTAAACATGCAAATGCTGAGTTTTAAAACTGTGCTTGCACTTATTGTGAGTTATTGCTAATTTATTCTCCTGGTTAATGCATATTTTACACTTGCTCCAGTTGGGTGAAAAGCATTATTGTTGCTTGGTTAGACACAGTGATAATCTACACAATATGTTAATACACAGAAATACAAGATCAGACATGCACAGAAATGTTTTTTTAAAATCTTCATAAATGTGACCAATTTTAAATCACTGAACCAGTTCCAAAGGTTTTCAACATTTTAGGATTCAAAATCCTAGTCATAGAAATCTCTCATTCTCTGACTCAGTCCAGTTTGTTGAGGGGGGCGCCTCACTCCACGGTTTAATGATTGTGACTGGATGGCTTCACAAAAGCAGATACATCAAGGTTACGACCACTGTTGCATTGTTCCAATAAGCCCTAAAGACAGGCAAAATAAAAATAAACATTCTGCTCTTTGCTTTACAATAACATTGCTGTGCGCAAATTGGTTGTCACATTTGCCTACAAATATAGCCTCTACAAACTCTGAAGCACATTTACCATTAACATTACTGAAAATGAAAAGGCCCTGAAAAGATACTCTTTTAGATAAGACACATTGGATAGCCACAGGGAAAAAAAATATTTGGAATAATGATCTCTGCACCAGAAAGGCAATCTTAAACAATTGATAAAACAAATCCTTGCATTTGATACAAAGCATATCACATCAGAACATCTCAAAGTGTTTCAGGATTGGCTGTAAAGTGCAGTGATTAAGTAGACCAAACCCAACAACCAATTTGTGCACAGGAATGTTCCGCAAACAATCATTAATCGAATAATAATACAAGTAAAATACTTTTTAATCTGAGGGATTGTTGGCCAGGTCTCCAGGAGACAATCACTCAGATTTTTTTGAAACGCGTTTTGGGATCATTAACGTCCACCTGAACATGCAGACAGGACCTCCTCATTTTTACATCTTATCCTAGGGACTCTACCTCCAATACAAGGTTACCTCAGCACTGCTTCAAAGTGCCAGCGTAGATTATAAAATGCAAATTGATTCCTGCCAAATGTCAGAATTAATACAACTTTATAAACAAATATTTAAATAAAAACATTTAGACTAGTTAAGAACACTGTATTCAGTTTTGGTCACTCCAATTTAGAAAGGATGTCTGGGGTTTAGAGGATTAAAATGAGAATTAGGATCATAAAAGAATAAGTGGTTTGACCTTTGAGCGTACTGGAGAAACTGGAACAGAGAAGGTTGAGAGAGACCTATTAAAGATCTTTAAAATTATCAAGAATTTGGATTGAGTAAATAGGGAGAAAATATTTCCACTGATCTGAGTAAATCTGCAGGGATATCGGGAAAAGGCAGGTAAACAGGACTGAATAAATTTCTCTTTCAAAATACCAACACAGATATGATGCATCAGTTGGCCTTCTTCCGTGCTGTAAATTGCTGGAGGAGAGGAGAAGCCCATGACTATTTGAGGTTTAAGCATAAGAAGCCAGTCAGAATGAATGATTTTCTATCCAAGGGAGCAGCAACATGGTACTGATATAAAACATTTTTACTCTAACTTTAAATACAAGTAAAGGAGTACTTACTCTCGTAGCCCTTGTGATGCTGTTGGGAGAATTCAAAGCCATCAACTGACTAAAAATACGATGAATTTCTTTTCTGGACTCCTTACCGGGTTCTGTCACTATGCAAAACAAAATATCAAAGCTAACAAATTTGGTTGGATGCTCTCTAAAAAATAATCTAGAAGAATAGCGCGAAGGTTTATTCATTTTAAACAAACTGAACTATGGGCAATCTAAGGTCAGATGACTTACCCGAGTGCTGCTGCCGAGTTTGGATGCATAAATAGGGATGATCCAACAGGTCAACAACAGATAACCTTTCCTTTGGATTCCTCACCAGACATCTCTATTCATGCAAAAAGCAAATGATAAAATGGTTACACGGAAACATATTCGTCTCCACTCCAATAATAAAAGCTTGCAGAATTTTAGCAAGGCTAAAAATGTGATTAAAACCAAGATTCAACACCAGCTTTAAACAACATCAACAAATTTACATTTATATACTGCCTTTCACGTTGGGAGGATGCCCCAAGGCATTGGACAGTCCAGTGCTTGCACCTGAGCTGTGAATGGGAACTATAGGGTGAGAGGCAAAATGGCTAATACCCAGAGAACAAAGAACACTGTGGTCTTATTTCCAAAATGAATATCAAAGTTCAAATATGGATGATTACAACATTTGGAGGATGACTGTATTTCAGCACTGCAAAGTACAATTGACTGGGTTCAAACACCAGACACAAGTTTTCCCGTATGTCCAGTGAATTACAGTTACCACACTAACACAGGCAGTTGGGAACATGCACTGTAAAAGCAGAGAATGTTTGAAGACAGTATGAAGACTATGGTAGGGAGGTACAAGAGACATGAGGCTGATTCTGTGATTTTAAAAAAAAAAGTTAATCACTTGCTAGGATCTTAAAACAATATACAACAACAACAACAAGATTCCATTTAGAGCGACTTTCACGTCAGGAGGACGTCCCAAGGCGCTGTACAGTTGGGTCAGGACCCGAACAGGGGGGAAATGGTCAGGGTGAGGGGAGGGAAGGGAGGGAGCGAGGAGGGGGTAGAGAGTCGAGAGGAGAGCCGAAGGCTCGGTCAAAGAGAAAGGTCTTGAGACCGGCCTTGAAGGAGGAAAGGGAGGAGGCGGCGAAGGCACTGGGGGATAGAGTTCCAGAGCCTGGGGGCGGAGAGGCTGAAGGCCCGACCACCGATGGTAGGGCGGTTGGGGCGGGGGATGTGGAGCAGACCGGAGCCAGAGGAACGGAGAGTACGGGCAGGTAGGTAGGGGGTAGTAGGTCAGAGAGTTAGGAGGGAGCAAGGCCGTGAATGGCCTTGTAGGTGAGGATGAGGATCTTGAAATCGATCCTCTGGGGGATGGGGAGCCAGTGGAGGTGAGCGAGAGTGGGAGTATAGCAGCCATTCCGCAAAATAGCGTCTCGGAGCGCCTATTAATTACCTTCAACACATCAAGGAGATCTCTTTCTGCAATGGCAGCAAACTGGATTTCATGGCTTGGGTCAATAATAGCCTGCAGTTTGCTTATCTGGTTTGTAATATGCTGAAATGGAGTCTTCCCATAGGTCATGTAGTACAGTATACAGCCAAGGGACCATACATCACTCTTTGGACTGATCTGAAACAAGTTCACATGAAATGAATATCTACATTTGAACAAAACACTAATCTGGTAGGAGATTGAATTCATCCAATAACATTCTCCACCTTATATGGTGCAGAAACCCATCACCATATAAACTACCGAATGCACGCACACACACAAACAGGACCCACCCTAATACTTATTGCTGGAAAGTAAAAGGTACAGGTTGGCAAGAGACAAGATTTGGGGACACTAGAGTGGTGCATTGGAATACTCCTGGAGTTTACATGGTTAAAATTGCCTTGGCTTTCCGTTTCACGCACTTAGCATCTGGCAAGCTTCCAGCTAGGAGCACATGCCCCAAGAGGGCTTTAGCTTGCAGGATTAACAGGAACTGAATGATCAATCAATGACCCCAATGACTGGTCTACCCCTCCAATTCCTATTGATGCTTGGTTTGCCCTTAGTGCCTTAAGAGTACTAGAGGCCCACCTAGGTCAGCAATTAGACTAGCAAGGCTATCACAGAGGTTTGATTGGATTCCGGTACTGTATTGTGAGGCACATTATCTTTGAGCAAACACCAGCTCCAAAGAGACTATATTTCCCTCCATACTAAGGAGTTTAGTCACTAGATCTCAAAACAACCAGTGTGGAGCACACAACTTCCATCTTCTCCAATACTCCACACAACCCTTAATTAAGTTAAACAAATGTTTTTTTTCTAGTTGATGTCAAACCAACCATCCATTGTACAAATAGACCATCATACAGATCCTGGTGTGCGACATTTGGTTACACAGTGTGGGCCATGAATGATTCAAAATGTCATTATACATAGCCCCCAAGGTATCCTCTATCAGTCAAGAGCCACCTGGTTCTGCAATTATTAATAATATATTCAGAAAAAAAATCTGGCTTTGCTGTTGTCACACCTGGATAAATAAAGCCCCAAGCGATATTATAATGTTTCAAACCATTAGGCTCTTTGAATAACAGGTTCTGAAAATATTCTGAAAATGAGTGTTGCTATAATGTAAAAACAATGGCCATTATTTATATGCTTCAAGTCACTAGCATGGTGTAATGGAAGTCTCGTAAACAGTTCAAGCTCAGGTATCCCTGTATGACAACAGTGGGAAGACACCATTTACCTTTGATCTTGCTTTGCCATTTTCACCATATGAAGACATATCTTTAATTGCTTCCGGTGCCATAAAATTTAGTGTGCCAACCTGCAAAGCAACAGAGATGCAAGTTTGACATGCAATAGAAATGAAGGGACCAGGTAATATCATCCTGAAGTGCAGAGTCTATCATTGGCTTACGTTCCTCTCCACATACTGGAGAACAATTAGATGCCACTCAGCGATGTGAAGCAGAGTTTTGCCTTCACTTATGGCTTCACTGTTCAATTCAATCAGTTCTGGAACCACCTGCAACTAAATTGTCAGATATGGCAACCATTAAGGTGCCTTGTTTTAGTGGCCAATGCATTGGCAGGGAGTCTGCGTAGAGGCAGCTTTCTAGCTTTTCCTCAAAGGAGAAATAGTTTGCTCTTTATAATCAAAAACACATACTTTGAAGGACAAAGTATTGTACACTTTTGCAACTAGGCAAAATCATGATTGATTTGGTGGTGACCATTCGTAGCATTGAAGGGCCTATAAGGAATCTGTCAAGGTCAACACATTAGCAGCTAACACTAGAATTTGAAAAGTTTTTTTTTAAACATGATGGCACTAGATCAAAGGCAAGTTAATTATTCTAAGTTCCACAAGTGAAAACATAGATCCCCACTTACCACCTAACCCCCATGTGGCTAGTCTAACCAGAAGAACATAACATTCAATTATAGGCAAAGTGGCTTTTAAAAAATGGTAATATAATTGTTAGTGATCTACTGTTATTTCTAGTCACCATAATCCAATAGCATTTTTAATAGTAATAATCCTTGCATTTGATATAATGCCTGATCACATCTTTGAGACGTCTCAAAGCATTTTACAGAATATATCGTAAAGTGAATTGACTGTATATCTTGTGGGCATCCAACTGCACATAGCAGTGTCCCACAAACAGTTGTGGATTGAGTGATCAATTTTTTTTTTGAAGGGATTATTACCCCTAGAAAAGTGATTAGCCAATCGACTAACAACTGGGTTACTACTTACTGCTAGTTAAACGTGTGGGGTAAGGAAAATTACCAAACATTTTGCCCTGTTCAGGAATCAAATCTAGGTCGTCTCACTTGCGCTACAGAAAACGTTACAGAACTCCACAATTTTTCACTCACCTGTGCATCTTTAATAATACTGGTCACATCTGGCTGGATCTGGTTGGCAATACCAAAATCTATTAATTTCAGCATACCTTCAACCATCAGAAAATTGGCTGGTTTCAAGTCACTATGAATAATGCCTAGTGAAAGCAACAACAATCAAAGCTCCATCAATGAGATATCTAATGGCAGATACTAAAAGTTACAAGGAGCACAATATCTAAGACAAGTCATTTTACACCCTCCAGCCCAAAATGTCAAAAAAGAACTAAAACAATGGATCTCTGCAAAAACGTATTTCACTAGGAAACATTAAATTCCTTGCATTAAATTTACTTTGTTTACACATCATCTAGTCAGAATTCACAAGGATGCAATTAGAATTGTATGCTCTTTTAAAAAGCACACTAATTGGCAATACACTACATTGGATTTGACAAAGCAACATTTGATATTAAAAACGATTCATTGGCAAGAAATATCAGACCTCCATTTTTTTTCTGACAGTGAAGATCTAATATCTATTCAGTGACTGCCCTAAACAGGTTATTTAGAATTACTGTTCTCAACATAGCCCAGACTCGAGTAGTTTTGAAAAAAAAGTCAACCCGCATGAAAGTAATCCCTGCACGAGGTACCAATGGGAATTATATAAAAATCTGAAAAAAGGAGAAATATATAAAGGATAACTGAGAAGAGGAGGAAGAATGAAACTAAACTGATAGCTGTTCCAGAAAGCCAGCACAAGCACAATGACCAAATGCCCACTATCTATGCTGTAAATTCAGGAAGATGGGGAGGATTTGTTTTTAATTAGTGGATGAATAAGTAGATTTACCATGTTGATGGATTGTGTGAACTGCTTCCAAAATGTTTTTCCAGTAACATTTGCGTTCCAGTGGATTGATGACCTTTTTCTTTCTGAGAAAAGTATTTAAATCTATGTTGCCACATTCCATTACCATATAGATGTAGCTTTCTGTAATTTCACTGTGTTAAAAGGAAGCAATTAGGTAAACACGTTACTTACTGTACAATTTACATAATCTTTAGTCCCTGTTTTACCATGTTTAGTACAAAGTAATTCATCTAAAAATGCAGATTTCCTCAACTTCATACTAGCTATAGTAAGTAGATCTTATTCCCATAGATTTCTGGATAATAAACTTGCTGCAAAAAAATGTATTGCTATATACATGTCCATTCCCGAAGTAAGAATCACTTACAAATCAAAAAGCCTGATGATTTTATCACTGTGCTTTTGCAGACGTGCCAAGTATTCAATTTCATTCTTGTAGCCAGCTACTGTCTGAGGGTCTGCATCCTCCAGATTCACGAACTTAATGGCATACAACTGCTTCTTTTGGTCAAGGACTTGGAACACCTAATGAGACAAGATAGTTTACTTGCATTTTATTCTTCCAATGTCTTTTAAAACAAGCATTCTTAGAAAAGCCAGCATTCAAAGACATCATTGATGCTTTTCAAGCCTGCACAGTTCATCAATGATATTTGGAAAGGTAGATACGTCCTCACCCCTGTGAACCAACATCATAACAACAGTCCTAACCAAACAATTAATTTGTATACTGATAAATAACACTGGTAACATTAATAAAGAACCCTTATTAAAACACCACAGAATCCTCTCAATTGAATTAAGAATCTCACTCGATTTTGAACAGTAGGAAATCATAGGCTGACTCCATAGTCATTTATACACAAGGATAAGTTAATCAATCAAGGACTGTTGGTGGTTTTATTGCCTCATCTTCTGCTCCTTTACGACTGACTTAATGCTCTTTACTGTATTCAAACATGGTTTGTAAATAGTCAAGTTACTTTAGTTTGTACAATGAATATGCTTCATTTCAAAAAGATTCAATCACTGAGGGAAAGGTCACACCAGTTTCTAATGACTAAATTAAGATGCCATACGGACAACATAGCTCTTCAAGCTAAAACAACTACATAAATGCTCATGTCCCCATCCCCTTTCAATAGTGAATGCCATTGCCAATCAGTAAAGATATGTGCTTTGGTGCCAGGACCACTCATTTGGAATGCAACATCTCAGTTACTTTATATTTACAATCAGCTTATGGTTAGAGGCTGCAAACCTGAATGCTCAAGGCACAGCACTTTAGCCCTGAAGAGCCAGCTATAGTAGCTCCTCAAGTGTTAGTTATTTCAAAATTCTTTGTATCACATTCTTCCTATTGAAAATTAAAATGGAATGTGTGCAGACTATTACCTTACTGGATCCTCCAGTTCCAATAAGCTTTAGTATCATGTAGACTCTGCCCTTAATCACAACATTTTCGTTGGCCGCAAAAGAACCTGAAGCCTGATGGAGTAAAGTGGAGTCATTTGAAATAAGTGCTGTTTTTATATTTAAAATATTGCACTTCAGCTTATTACACATTATACAATAACTGTATATTTAAGCATTAATATTCAAATATTAAGCACCACAAAGGGGAACAGCAGAAAAATCTCAGAAAGTTCTAAATAACAAGACCAGCAACAGGCAGGAAAAGTAAAACAAATTAAAGTTAGAAGTGGAAATTTAACTGCTTGGAACATCTGAAATAAAATGGCGGAAGCAAAGGCACTGGTATCAATGGTAATCACATTGTAGTAGCACAGTGACTTGATATTAATGGATTAAGTACATCTAGCTCTGATTCATATGCTTAATGACAAAAGGACCAGACTAACATTTGGAGTTTGCTTCAAACTGCCAGACTAATAACTTGTCACTTTATGATAATTTGAGAAAAAGATTGTCCTATCAGGGTATTTCTATTACTTCAATATAAATTGAAAATGGCCAAGTGGGAAGGTCTCTGAGCTCATCGGTATAGTGCAAAATTGCTTGCCAACTCAGCAAGTCAAAAAGCACATCGCTCCACAAGTTAGTGACCCAGACACTATTTAGGGAGCAGAGGTAGTTGATTCACTAGGTAACAGTAACCATAGCTCAATAACATTTGATAATGCAAAACCGCACAAATACTAACCACATATGGAAGTTTAAACAGGGAAATTTGAAAGATATGAGGGCTGAACTTACTGACAAGACAGACATCACTGAAAGACAAATTGAGGATAAATCATTATGAAGCCCATGCAGGTCAAGCAAACACTCAAGTGTAGGAGGTGCAAATTAAACAAAAATGCTCCAAAGTAGATTACTAGGAAAACATAAAGGAAGATTATGCAATACACAACTGTTTGTGAGACTGCTGTATGCAATTGGCTCCCGCATTTCGCCCACAAAATACACAGTAAATTCATTTTACAATATATTTTGTGAAGCACTTTGAGGCATCTCAACAACGTAATAAGGTTCTATATCAAAAGCAAGGATTATTATTAAGACAAAAAATAAATATTTACAAAGCTTGTAGGGTGAAAGGATATCATTTGGCTAAAATAACACAGAAAAGGTTTAAATCTTACAGCAGTAAGCGGGCAATCAGGAAAGAAGCTAAAGACTTAAGAGACTAAAAGAGAATAAGAATAAATAAGAGAATAAACAGGAGATAATGAACATTAATAATAGACGATACTAAGCTAGGAAAAGTAGTTAATGGTGAGGAGGATAGCACCAGACTCCAAAAGGACTTAGACAGATTGGTAAAATGGGCAGAAACTTGGCAGATAAGATTTAATGTGGAGAAATGCGAAGTGTTGCATTTTGGTAGGAAGAATGAGGAGAGGCATTATAAGCTAGATGGTACAATCTTAAAGGGGGAAAATGAACAGAGACCTGGGGATCCACAGAAGCAAATCTCTGAAGGTGGCAGGACAGGTAGAGAAGCTGTTAAAAAAGAATACGGGATACTAGGTCTTATAGATAGGGGCATAGAATTCAAAAGTCAGGAGGTTATGTTGAATATTTATAAAATGCAGGTTAGGCCTCAGTTGGCGTACTGTGTTCAGTTCTGGGCACCGCACTTTAGGAAAGATGTTAGGGCATTGGAGAGGGTTCAAAGGAGGTTTACCAGAATGGTACCAGGAATGAAGGACCTTAGTTATAAGGAGAAGTTAGCGAAACTTGGATTATTCTCCCTAAAGCAGAGAAGATTAAGAGGGGATTTAAAAAGGTTTTCAAGATCATGAGAGGATTTGATAGGTTGAACCGGGAAAAACTGTTTCCACTGGCATGTGGGTCAGTAATCCGAGGACACCGATTTAAGATAGTTATTAAAAGAAACAGAGGGGAGGTTAGGGAAAAAAAAATTCACCCAATGAGTTGTGAATGCATTACCTGAAAGGGTAGTGGAATGCATTACGTGAAAGGGTAGTGGAAGCTGATCCAATAACAACTTTTAAGAAAGAAGTAGATGGGCATTTGGGGAGGACAGGATTGCAGGGCTATGGAGAGAAAGCGGGCCAGTGGGATTGAGTTGGATTGCTCTTTTAGGAACCGGGGCAGACGCGATGGGCCGAATGGCCTTTCTGTGCTGTATGATTCTATGATATTAAATGACTACTTTCTGCAGGTTTTCAAACAAGGAGGACGTGAAAAACATTAGACTAGGTATACCAGATTGAGGCAAAGAAGCTGAAATCTGAAGAAATAACGCAATGCTGAAATGAAAGGATAAAGGGTGTTATTCTGGAAGAAAGAGATCGAATTGGGTGAATTAGCTTCTCCATCTGAAACTCTTTTATAGGTCTAATTTTACATATCCCAGAGCAAAGTTTGCTTTTTGGAATGTAGATATAATTATGTGTAAAGTTTCTTTTTAAACAAAGTAGTCAATGTAAATGCAAACTTTGAGTAAATGCAAAAAAATACCTCCAATAGTGGTGGATGCTGGGAAGATCCATATTGTGGAAGCTGATCGTGACGTTGGTATGGCGTCGCTGGAGTATGTGGACCAGGATGTTGGTAAACCGGGGGAAAATTGCACGGAGTTGAGAATTGTGGCATCATCGAAGATTTGTTCATGACTGGAGTCTGCATACTTAGGGAAAAAATGTAAATTCCTCATGTGCAGTCGTTAAATTTGATATTTCAAATTAAGACAAAATGAAAAATGCAAGTTTGCTTCAAAAATCCAAGACACATCATCAGTACATGTTTAACAGACAAGATTGTTACCTGGTTGTGTAGTAACCAGATACTTTGGTGCTGGGTGTCTGACACAAAGACACTGGTGGACCTGCTGTTTTCCCAACACCTCCAGTCGGCAGCACTCTCTTTGGAGCAAACATTGAACCAGTTTTCTCAAATATTGCTGCACCAGTCTAGATGTTTTTTTGAATAAAGTAGAAGAGGACAAATAAAGTAAGACTCACCAAACATCATCAGGTGCTTAATTTAGTACTCAAGGTCTAACATTCAATTTAGTATTAGACAATAAGACCACGCGTCAAGCAGACTGTTGAAAATTCTTAATTCACTTTAACATGAAAGCCAGGTCTTTAAGAAATACAAAACAATGGCTTCCACCTTAAGACTGAATTTAACAGTTTCACAATTCTGCATGCTAAGAAATTAAGACTAAACTGCCCTACAAGCCAAGTTTTAAAATCAAAGCTGGGAGATCCAAAACAGAGGATTCTGGAACTTTTCATGCAGAGTGAAAAAAGAAGGAACTTTTTCATGCAGAGTGGAATTTCTGTCACAATTAGCTGTTGGGGCAGCAACCATGTGTACAATCAATAAAAAGGACTAGTTAAGGGAGCACCAAATTGAACACTATGGAGAAAAAGATAGAATATAGGACTAGGATCTCAGATAGTAACTCGGGAAGAGTATAAACACCGGCTTGACTGGAGTGATCGAATGGCCTGTTTGAGATGTACCTTCTATGAATCTATAAGCTAAGCCCACGGGAAATTTGGGGCCTCAAGTGGCAGTCCGCTCACACTTCCAACTCAAACCACGAGGAATTCAGATCACAGCCAGCCATGAACATCAGTAACTAATCACCTGGGCCAATAGAAAAATGTGGGAATATTTGCCAAAATTGTGGGCCATTTGACAAATTGTGGGGAAAATTGCAGAGGGATTTGATAAGATTTTTGGAAATTTGCAGAGGGTTGATTGATGCTATTGACGCATTTTGTGAAACAACCCAAATTAAACTATAGCAATATATTTTCTGAACATGTAGCTATGTTTAAAATATTAAAAATGTTAATGTTAGTAGAACAGCATTTACCAAGAATTGGTCGCAGGAGCTTAGTTTAGGCTTCAGGCGAAGCCTATTAACCGCTCGCGCTGCTACTCTCATCCCAACACTTCCCACGCCACGCATTTGCGACCAGAGCTGCTCCGCCCACAGTAACAGTGTCGAGCAAACAGCGTAACAGACCCAGGGCCGAGCATACTGTGTGTAGGTTTGTAGTGGAGGGGGTTAATTGTAGCGCATTTGTAGTGAAGGAGGGCATCTGTAGCCGGTTCCGCAGAAAAAGTGCGGCTGTACTTTTCTATTCGCCCAGCTGATCAGTAACCGTTTGAGGAATGTATGCTGCTATTCCATCTCCACCAAGATTAACCTCAAACCTCTTCTATTTTGTGAATTCCCCACTGTGGTCTTTAGGAAGTTGTGAGACTTATAAGTTATGTCAAGAAGTAAGAATTCTAGAACCCCAAAACTGTATAAGAAAATCCAACATGGTACTAAAAAGAATTATACAAGTACCTCAGGTGAAACATGCCCAAAGCCAGTTGCAGATATTTTTTTCTTCTTAGCAGGAGCAGATTCTGCAGAGTAGTTAGTGTACATTTTGGATTCTTTGAATCCCATTTCATTTGGGTGAACAATCTGTTTCTGAGATGCTGCAAAATATAACAACAACAAAATTATATTTATAAAGCGCCTTTCACGTCGGGAGGCGCTGGACAGTCAGGGATCAGGACCCAAGCATGGGGGAGGGGTGGGGTAGGGAAGGCAGAGAGATGGGAGGGCGACTGAAGGCACGATCGACGAGGAGGGACTTGAGACCGGCCTTGAAGAAGGCGAGGGGGGGGAAGCGAGGCGAAGGGACTGTGGGATGGAGTTCCAGACTGGGGGCAGAGAGGCTGAAACCTCGGCCACCGATGGTGGGGCGGGAGACATGGAGCAGGCCTCTGTGAATGGTGAGACCGGGCAGGTTGGTAGGGAGTCAGCAGGTCAGAGAGGTAGGAGGGGTCAAGGTCATGGATGGCCTTGAAAGTGAGGATGAGGATCTTGAATTCGATCACATCTCTGTGAAATACGCAAGATAGTTACTAATCATTAGTCAATCCAATCTTATTTCCTGTTTTTATATGGGAGGGATGCAAAAGCAAATATGAATTAAATTAAAAATATATTTTTTTATTAATCCAAAACGTTAGATTCACCTTTAAATGCCGTCGCCTGTATACCTATAAGAAATGAACATATAACTGAAGCAGAAGCCAGTGTGTTGATTTAAGAAAATAACTGGGTATGTTTATATTGTACGTTTCAAACAAAATACTCCAATTTAATAAAAACCATGCTCAAGCTAACATGATTTTTGTTTACAAATGGGTCCAGAGAGGAGAAAAAAATGGAGCAGGTGCTGGAACACCATCTTAGTTAACAACATCATTTTACATTTATAGAGTATCTTTCACATTGAAAGGATGTCCCAAGATTCTTAATAATACTAGCTTGACAACCAAACTCGAGGTGGAAGCCAAGAGGGGCACGGAAAGGAAAGATAATAATTATAATAATGACCCAAAGTTCGGTCAAAGAACAACAACAGCAACTTGGATTTATATAGCGCCCTCCAGTGTCTCAGAGCACTTTACAGTTTAGGTTCCCGGGACCGAGCCTGGGGGAGGAGTGTGAAGGTGACCAAAGGCGCGGTCGAAAATAAAGGTCTTCAGCAGAGACCTGAAAATGGGAAGGGAGGAAGCGAGATGAAGGGAGTGAGGAAGGCAGTTCCAGAGCCTCGGGGCATAGTGGCTGAAGGCACGGCCGCCGACGTGATGGTGGGTGAGAGGGAGGAGGGAGAGATGGGGAGGAAAGAGTGTAGAAGAGACCTGGAAGAGACTTGAGTTCAATTCCAGGCAGGGCGAAACCTTGGGCAAGTTTCCTTACTCCACACAGAGCCTAATAATAATCCCTCCAAAAACAAACAATAATAAATTGGTCATTTTCAATCTACGACTGTTTGTGGGACATTGCTATGCGCAATTGGCTGCTGCGTTCGCCCACAAATATACAGTTAATTCACTTTACAGTGTGTTCTGTGAAGCGCTTTGGGACGTCCTCCCGACGTGAAAAGCGCTATATCAAATGCAAGGATTATCATTATTATAGAAAGGTAGGAGCAGATGATGAGGAGGGTGAGGGGGACAGAGAGGGCGTGGTGGAGGGTGATAAGAGGCAGGTGGATGAGGCTGCCTGGCAGATGTTTAGTATTTTAGTTGAAAAGTAGTCCATGACTTCCTCGCACTTGGCATTTAATACGAAGATTGAGGAGGTCTGAGGAGGGGCATGGAGGAGGTAGTGGGTGGTGGAAAAAAGGATTTTGGGGTTCTGTTTACCTTCCAAGATGATGTTGGAGTAGAACGCCGTTTTTGCGCGCGTCAAAGAACGTCGGTAGCTGTGGAGATGCTCGAGCCACAGTTGGCGATGAACTGTCAGGTCAGTTTTCCGCCATCTCTGCTCGAGCAGACAGGTTTGGGTATTTTGGCGGGGGAGATGGTTGTTGTACCAGGGTATCGGGTGGGTTTGGAGATGGTCCTGGATTTTAGGGGGACAAGGGAGTTGAAAGTGGAGGAGGCGATCATGGAGCAGCTGGACGGATGCTTCAGGATCTCCGCGGATGGAAGGCCAGACGGATAGGATGTTTGATGAGAGGGCCTTTGTGAGGGTCACAGGGGGTAGGCCTTTTCCAAGGGAGGTAGAGGATGGTTGAGGGCTTGGTGAAGGAGAGAGGGATGTGAGAGGAGGAGATGAAAAAGTGGTCTGAGATGGCCTTGTCCACCATGCTGAGGTCGGAAATGTCAAGGCCATGGGTGATGATGAGGTCAAGTGCATGACCATGGTTGTGGGTAGGTGAATTTATATGGAGGGTAAGGTTTAGGGAGGAGAGGGGGGCAGTGAAATCTGCAGAAGTGGTGCAGGGGGAGTTTAGGTGGAGATTGAAATCGTCCATTATGAGTAGGCGCTCGGACCAGAGGGACAGGGAAGATAGTAGAGATGTCTGTGTGGAAGGAGCCGGGGGGGTGGGGGGCGGTAAACAAGGAGGATTTTCAAAGGGAAAGAGGGGTGGAAAAGGGTGAAGTGCTCGAAGGAAGGGAAGCAGCCAGAGGAGTAGGGGGTGAGACCAAGAGAGGCTTTGGAAATGAAGGTCACCCCACCGCCACTTTGGTTTGGACGGGGGGTGTGATGGAGGGTGTAGCCTAAGAGCCAAAGAGATAGGTCTTGAAATGGACCTTGAACGAGGTGAGGGAGGGAGCAAGTCGAGGGACTCTGGGATGGAATTCCGGAGAGAGGAGGCAGAAAGGCTGAAAGCCCCCCGCCAATGGTGGGGCAGGTAGTGGAGAACATGAAGCAGGCCATTACCCACTGAACGAATGGAGAAATCACAGAGGTATGGTGGAATGAGACTGAGGAACTTGACCTTCTGGAGGATGGGGAGTCAGAAGGGAATGATAGGCTCACAGAGCCTAGTGCAGGAAAAGACACAGGCTGTCGAGTTCTGGATAGTCTGCAGCTTCTTTAGGGGAAGTCTTAGTTGTCCAGTGATAAATCCATGGATGAGAGGCTCGGCGGCCCGAGGGGAGGTATTGACAGAGGCAATATTACAGATGTTGGGAAAGCTGAGCGGGTCAGAACACAGATGCTTGGTTCACCTCCAACCATTGCTTTTAATTTGCATTATCAAAAAAATGTGATGAAATACCTTCTTGCTTCTTTAGACCAGTTTTAAAGAAAACAGGAGAAATATCAGCCTTCTGAACATGCTTCTCAGACCTTTGTGAATCCCGGGAAATGGGAATACTTGATCCATGCTGGAAAAACAAAAATAATACTTTTATACACTTGACTGGGGAAAAACGGTGATATCATTACCAGCATTCAGTGATGGCAAAATTTGGTAAGTGTATAATTGCTTTTCAGTGGTCAATTCATGGAGCTGGGATCAAAAATCCATGAAGCCACTTTAAATACAACACTGATGCATCACTACGTAAAGGTGGAGTCCTGTAGCTCAGTGGTTAGAGCACTCGCTTTGCAAGCGAGAGACCTGAGTTCAATTCCAGGCAGAGGGCGAAACCTTGGGCAAGTTTCCTTACTCCACACAGAGCCTAATAATAATCCCTCCAAAAAAAAAAAACAATAATAAATTGGTCATTTTCAATCCACGACTATTTGTGGGACATTGCTGTACGCAATTGGCTGCCGCGTTCACCCACAAATATACAGTCAATTCACATTACAGTATATTCTGTGAAGTGCTTTGGGACGTCTAGAAGACGTGAAAAGCGCTATATCAAATGCAAGGATTATTATTTTATTATTAAGGTCAGTATCATCTGCAAACAAATCCAAAAGTTGATTACAGAATCAACAAAAAAGGTAGTTTCAAACCATGAATGTTCAGTGGTTTATTGTCCAATCCTGAGCAAGCGCCATTAAGTACCCATCCGCAATGTACAGTGATGCTAATTCAGCTCCATTAAAAGCAATCAGAGCTCACGGATGCATGAAATTTAAGAACATCTACTGAATCCCAATTTCAATATCACAAAATCTACCTAGAACTTGGCTCTTAAAAAAAATTATATCGACAGGGCTGATGGCAAGTTATCCATAGGTATGTCAACCCTCCCTTCATAACCTAAGTTTGAAAGCATTAAAAAAAGTTACCATAACGTCACATTCATAGCCATGCGAGTCTTCATCTTCACTGTTTGTCTGAGGCAATGACGAAACTGAAACACGCATGGCTTTCATTGAACTGGTTGATTTGAATACACATGGACAATTAATGAGCAGTTATTCAAAGAAAAATGAACCCTAGCAACTGTGAGAAAGTCTGTGTTATTCTGACAATATTCACATCTCCCATCAAATATTCTCACTCATGATATATATTCAATTACAACAAAGTATAAATTTTGTTAATTTACCTTATTAATGGCAATTGTCAAATATACTGAACATTTTTAGTATGTTGGTCAAACATATTTTAAAATAGCCATTGGAGATGAAACAGATCTCAGCAATATATAGCGCCAAAATCCACTCATGAAATTTTTCACTCCCTTTTATTATAATCATTCTACTGAAGCTTAAGTGAAAATAACACATATAATGCCAGCTCAACTATGCCAATGCCCCTGCTTGTCGGCCTTCCCAACTCTTCCTTCCACAAGCTGCAGATCATCTAGAACTCTGCAGCTCGTGTGTTCTCTTGCACAGGCTCCGTGACCCCATCCCACCCACCCTCGCCCGGCTCGACTAGCTCTCCATCCCTCAGAGAGTCAATTTCAAAATTCTCATCCTCACTTTCAAGGCCCTCCATGGCCTTGCCCCCTCCTTCCTCTCCGACCTGCTAACCCCTTATCAACCTGTCCGCTCAGCAGGCTCCGGCCTGCTCCATATCCCCCGGCTGGCCCGGCCCACCATCAGCAGTTGGGCCTTCAGCCTCTCTGCCCCACCCTCTGGAACCCCAACCCACATTCCCTTCGCCTCACTCCCTCCCTTGCCTCCTTCAAGGCACGCCTCAAGAATCTCCTCTTTGACCACCCTCTGTGCCCTCCACCTTCTCTGATCTCCCCACCCACCCGGGTCCTAATCCCTGACTATTCAGCACCTTGGGACGTCTTCTTGACATGTAAGGCGTTTTACAAATGTAACTTTGTATTGTATAATCACTAATTAGGTAATAATATGCTTCTAGACTTTACATATTCACAGAAGCAACATCCATCGTCTTTAATCCAGTCACCGAATCAGTCATTATTGGCTGCATGGGAACACTGACTGTTTGAGAGATCTAAAAAGAAAATAGAACAGAAACTCAAATGGGATGGGTGGTTTGTCATTTTTAATTAAATAGTATATTCATGAAAATCTTTAATACTTCATCTATCCTGACCGGCATTATTGAACAAGATGATAAAATTGCTGGAAACAAGTTCAACCTTCTTTCAGTAACACAACAATAGTGTTCAAAAGCTTTAGATAAGTTTTTGTGTCAACTATGAAATTGTTCAATATCGCAATTAATTTAAACATAAGGAATGATAAACACAAATCCCACTCCTTATTTAGTTTCAAATAGAATGAACATTAAATACCAATATACCAAATGGACTAGAGATTATAAATTGAGGGTAGTGGATCAATTTGGCCAATAAAGAGAAATACAAATGGTTAACATACATACATGTGACATGTAAAATGAGTTAGCAAATTCTCTCTATTAGAAGTTAATGCAGGAAGAATATTTCCTATAATGGTGGTGTTAAAAACTCCTACCTTATTGCCAGCCGTTTTCTTGAATTGCTTGAAAAGATTCTGCCCACACGGCACATTATTTTCTTTATTGAAGTCACCATTGTCAACCCTGATTTNAAAAAAATGTTTTTAATCAAAACTCAAGTCCACTAACAAACAAGGAGTGTAAGTAACCAGTGGTTTCACAAAAGCAGAAAAACAACACAATTACATTTGTATAGCGCTTTTTACGCTATAAAAAAAACGTATTTGAACTCAATCGAGGAAAAAAAATTGCTGAAGACCCATTTACCACTACTGCACTGCCTTTTATGAAAAAATAACAAACGTGTTATATAGAACAGCATACATTGTCGTTTTATTAGTATAGATCAATCATCTACAATACTGTAGTAGCTCAGATTAAAAAATAGATAAAAGCACTGATGAAGCAGAATATCATCAGGACACACAATATTTTCAGAGTAGGAAATATCCTACAAATTCAACCCAGCCCAATGGTTCAAAAATTTAGCAGAACATGTAGCATGAGACTCAGCGCATACAGTATCCTTTGACCCAAAATAAATGTACAAAATATGCAGTACAAAAGAATTTTAAAGCACAAGTAATTTCAACATCACCTTAACGATGAGATAGGACCATGTTGCAATTCTCCAGAACTATCACTGTTTTTCCTGTCCCTAGGTAGAAAGGTCGGTTTACTCTGAATCATTGTCACTACAAAAAAATAAATAGTTTCAAAATTATATAATGCTTTATTATAATAATCTTTGCATTTGGCATGGTACCTTTTACATTAGGACAACGTTTCAAAGCACTTCACAGGATTTACTTTGAAGTGGAGTAGCTGTGTAGGTAATCACAGCAACCATTTTCACACAATATCCCACAAATCGCCATGAAACAAATGACCAATTTTATTTGGGGAATTGTTGGCCAGGATACTAGGAGAAACTCCTTTCTCTCTAAATAGTGCTATTTATCTTTGACTGTCCTTGATGTCGTCCCAACGTGAAAGATACTATACAAATGTAATTTGTTTGTTCCGAATTAGTTTGGCCAATTTTAAAGTTATTGTTCAGTATCAAGATATCAGGCTGATCATAGTTGTGTAACTGCATTTATGTGCTTCAGACTTGCCGAGTTTTGAGATATTTCTAATATTCTTGTGATATTTTCATAAGATTTCCGAAGTTTGCTTTGTTAAGCCACACCATGTTAGAAAGATAATTGCAGAGATAATATTCAGAACAGACTAAATCTGTAGTCACAACACTGATTTGTTATTGTGTTTTTTTCTACACTCGGTCTTCCTCACTCTCCTCTCCACCTCATGTTCCAAACATTTACTTACCAGATACATTTTTTTTATCTCCTTCATCCGGCGGTACAAGCAGCATTTTCCCCTTGTTTAAATTGTAGAAAGCAACTTCTAACAGCTCAATGGGCTCTGCTTTGACATCCACAGCTTTCTGAAGAATTGTTCTACATTTCTTTACACAAGCTGTCCAAAAAGCAACAGTGTTTTAGTGACAAATCTGGATTATTATGATCAGAAGATTATAGCAGAACATAGTCATACAAACCTCGGTTCAGTTGAAACTGTGCATGTGCTATATGCACAAAGGCAAATTTCTTACAATTCACTCTACCCAAGTTAAATTGCTCTTGTGCTTCATCCATATCCACAAACCTGAGAAAACACACACCAATACTTGAGATTCTACACTTTAAAATCAAAATGAAATATTGACTGCATTAATCTAAACAAGCAATTCATAATCTGTAACCTTTATTGGGCATGAAAAAAAAGTTATTCTATTTCTTAATTGAAAGCTGCTTGACTATTCACTTTACTACAGGAGATGGATCACAGAAGGAGGTCATTTAGCCCATTATGTATGTGCCAGCTCTTTGAAAAGAACTATCCAAATCAATCCCACTCCCGTTCTCTCCCCATAGCCCTGCAAACTTGTCCTCTCCAAATAATTATCTACTTCTCTCTTAAAAGATGTTACTTGGGCAGGCTCCACTGGCTCCCCATCACTGAACGGATCGACTTCAAGATCCTCACACTCACTCACCAATCCTCCACCTGGCGCCTCCGCTTGACTGAGCATGTGAAAATATAGCTCACTAGGTGAGCTGTTCGCTGATACTCTACAGCATGGCATTTTTAAAATGTTATTGCTTTGACAACTATATCTGTATGTTTTGTAAGTGGAACAAGCTAGCTGTTATGCTTTTGCAAACCAATAGCACTTACGCTTTAAGTTCTGCAAATCGGACCAGGATGCGGGCGTAGCTCTCATTCGCAGCATGCCTTTCGACTGGTAAAGCAGCAACAGTCTCATCATACAATTCCAGAAGTTTATTCAATAGGGAAGTATTTGTTTGAGGATCACCCATCTTCTCCACCTTCTGAAGATAAGCCAACCAGTCCTCTGGGCAGTTTCCAGCAGACATAATTTGCCTGATAGTGCCAGTGTGATCTGTATAAAATATAATGAAAGTTTAAATGCAACAAGGATTTCTGACGGAAAACTGATGCAGATAAATACAAAAAGTAATGCAGGCACTGAAAGATCATACTTCAGATTAAACTTCACCCATTTTTAACAACTTGCATTTATATAGTACCCTCCATGCAGGGTAGTATCTCAAGAGTGCTTAACAGGCGGAGCCTGATTCCGAGCCGAGGGGAGGTGTCAGTAAGCAGTACAGTACACAGAAGGTGGTGGTTAATGGGTGTTTCTCGCAATGGAAGGAGGTGTGCAGCGGTGTCCCCCAGGGATCGGTATTGGGACCACTGCTCTTTCTAATATATATTAATGATGATCTGGACTTGGGCATAGGGAGCACTATTTCCAAGTTTGCAGATGATACCAAGTTAGATAGGGTAGTAAATAGTGAAGAAGACTGTGACGGACTGCAGGCAGACATACACAGAATGGTGGAATGGGCTGACATGTGGCAGATGGATTTCAATGTAGATAAGTGCGAGGTGATACACTTAGGTAGGAAAAATGATAGGAGGCAATGTAGGCTTGGTAGTTCAATCTTAAGAGTGGTGAACGTACAGAGAGATCTGGGCGTTTAATTAAGCGATTCATTGAAGGTGGCAGAGCAGGTAGATAGGGCAGTAAAAAGGGCATTTGGTGTACTGAGCTTCATTAGTAGGGGCATAGAGTATAAGAGTAGGGAGGTTATGGTTAATCTGTACAAAACACTGGTTAGGCCTCAGCTGGAGTACTGCGTCCAGTTCTGGGCACCTTACCTCAGGAAGGACATTAAGGCACTGGAAAGGGTGCAGAGGAAATTCACGAGAATGATACCAGGAATTGGGGAACCTTAGCTATGAGGACAGGCTGGAAAAGTTAGGACTTTTCCCATTAGAGCAGAGAAGGTTACGCGGGGACCTGATAGAGGTCTTCAAGATCATGAAAGGTTTCGACAGGCTAGATAGGGAAAAGCTGTTTCCGCTGGTAGGTGTGTCTGTGACTCGTGGTCACAGTCTTAAGATATCTACCAAAAGAAGCAGAGGGGAGGTTAGAAGAAATTTTTTCACTCAGTGAGTTGTTTGAATTTGGAATGATCTGCCCGAAAGGGCAGTGAAGTCCGATTCGATAACAGCTTTTAAGAGAGAACTGGATAGGTATCTGGGGAAGACGGGTTTGCAGAGTTATGGGGAGAAAGCTGGTGATTGGGGTTAGTGAAAGTCAGTTGCTCTGTCAAAGAGCCGGCACAGACTCGATGGGCCGAATGGCCTCCTTCTGTGCCGTAACTTTCTATGATTCTATGATTTTTCACTACAAATATACTTCTAAGAAGTCTGTTTAATTGTGGGGGGGAATAAAATTCCCAACTAACCTAGAGAAAGCATTTTGAATCTGGAATTTTTCTCCCTTTTAGAAACATTAAAAGAAAAGTGCATCAGAGAGTACCTGTAATATCCAAGGAGGATCTCAACTCCTCTGTTTTATTGGCTTCCTCATATTTCGTTTTGAGGTCTGCCAATCGACTTGTCAGTCGAGCCAGTCGCAACCTTGATTCACTGACTTCATCCTCCATTACTAAAAAAAAAGCTGTGAGGGGGAAAAAAGTAACAACATAACAGAGTTCAGTGGCAATTAACAGCATCCGATTAAAAAACATAACATCTGAACCAAGTTGACAACATACCAAGCTACAAATTGAAATCGCTTTCAGTCAGTTCTTCAGTTGATGTTTCCAGTTTCGACAAAACTGAGGTTTCATAAACGAATGCAGTTTTCCAGTTTCCCCATTTCAAAGCTGGTCAAGTATAAGAACACAAAATCAGGACAAAGATGCTGAGCTTAGTTTCCTTTTAAAGGCTCAGCTGGGGATATTATTTCCTTTTCTTCATTATTTTTTAAAGTATGCAATGGTTTTTCTCTCTATTTGTAGCAGTTTGCTTCTTGTACACATACAGCAAAAACAACATGACATTTCAATCAAAAACGGGTACATTTTGTTTGTGTGGTTGAGCTTCTGTTACACCAGGCTCATCTGTAAAAAGTTGGTATATATATCTTCGAGAACACACCTTCCACTAAGGGAAGGAGAAAGAAATATAAATACTTTGCATTTGTTATAGATGACACTTAGTGAACATTCAGGATTTATCCCCTGCCTGAAACATTTTCACTGACCCTGTTCACAAAAGAGAAGTTTGCAGTGTTTTATAGTTTACAATGTTCTACAGTAATTAAAATCTGCTATCTACTTTAGGAGCTTTTTATTTTTTAAAAAAATGAAATGTTAGCTGGATTGAGTTCAACACGCATTTAGTTTTGTTCAATGTTTAAATGTATTACATTCATTAATATTGTTAGCTATGTGGATACATGCCAGTTTAATACAGATTAAACTGTTCTATCAAATATCTTTACAAAATTCTTTCAAACAATTTAGACAACTATACATGGTTGTATTTCAGTGAAAGTTATAGCACTGTACAGCAGCAGATTCATACCACATTTAGCTTGCAATCTCATTTGGCAGCTCTGTTGCCAAAGACTCATTTGCCTCTGGAGTCATTAATGAGGACCTTGAAAGCTGGGTTCTTCAATATCTATAAGCAGCAAGGTAAATATTTCCTTGATGTATTATTGTCAGCATTAGTATTGCCACCATTTTACTGGGCAGGTCCACAGAATAATGTAGATGCCGATATAGTCCTCCGACTTAGGACATCCATCATTTACAAACTATAATGATCTAAATCTCATTTGGAAATGCATAATATGCATGAGTGTACAGTAATATTACTCACATGTTTGACTTGGATCTTGGTTCTGGTTTAACTCCCAGGTTATTCCAAACCACCTATTCTGGAAGTATATTAGAATCACTCTGGGACACACTTCCTCCCCCCTACTTGTGGAGTCCTGTAGCTCAGTGGTTAGAGCACTCGCTTTGCAAGTGAGAGACCTGAGTTCAATCCCAGGCAGAGGGCGAAACCTTGGGCAAGTTTCCTTACTCCACACAGAGCCTAATAATAATCCCTCCAAAACCAAAAACAATAATAAATTGGTCATTTTCAATCTACGACTGTTTGTGGGACATTGCTGTGCGCAATTGGCTGCCGCGTTCGCCCACAAATATACAGTCAATTCACTTTACAGTGTGTTCTGTGAAGCGCTTTGGGATGTCCTCCCGACGTGAAAAGCGCTATATCAAATGTAAGGATTATTATTATTATTATTACTCAGCAATATCACTGAAGTAGCCCAACAGACCAGGCTGTCATCCCAATAATTTATAAAAATACTTTGCTTGTTTAAAAACTGACAAGCATAAAACTTTCTATGGAAGCTTGAGTACTTTAGAAACTTACTAATAGTCAGCAAATTGAATTTTGACAATATCACACTGACCTCGGTAACAATGTTGTGTTAGAATAGTATTGGGCAACCCCCATTTATAGCAACTCCTCAATATAGCTCTGCCTTGCTTTTAGACCAGGTCTACTACAGACCTGCGCTTACTGAAAATGCAGTACAGCTGGCTTCTATTGTTTAAAAAAAAGCCAACTTTCCTTTTGTCAGGTTCCTACAAAGTAGCAGGCGTTGGTGTTGCTTCCCAGTTTAGCATGCAATAAGAGACACGCTTATAATATGGTACCTGGGAGACTGAACCTATCCGATTACATTATAACAAGGTTTCTTGGTATAATGGTGAAATGTTAAAGACCGCAAAAACTCTTTTCTTCTGAAATAATTTGTTTACACTTGATTTTCAGGGCTTAAAGAAATAAAAAATTCAAAAATAAATATTATATGGTGTTTCTCTTAGCCCCCACTTGTTTTTGCTCTCAACATGAAAATATGAATTCAGGGATTAAGTCACTGAACACCAAACCAACAAATACAGTAAAGAAATAGAAAAGAAAACATACACAAAGAGGACAACAAGCACTGGTATCTAAGATTTTAAATGGCAAATTTTAATATTCTATCTGCAATAAATCAACTGCAAACCACAACTTCACTTGTTTCTTTCTCATTTCTCGACTCCATTAGCTTCAGAGGATCCAGTTCAAGATCCTGGTCCTCACCTACAAAGCCCTCTATGGCCTTGCCCCACCCTACTTCTGCGACCTTCTAACCCCCTACCAACTCGCCCGCTCCCTCCACTCAGCCGGCTCCGGCCTGCTCCACGTCCCCCGCCCCACCCACCCCACCCCACCATTGGCGGGAGAGCCTTCAGCCACTCAGGCCCCAACCTCTGGAATTCCATGCCCCAGTCACTCCGCCTCGCCCTCTGCTTAGCCTTCTTCAAGTCCCGCCTCAAAACCCACCTCTTTAACCGTGCCATCAGCCACCCCCCTTCCCCTCCTTTCTCTCTCCCCTAACCCCAGCTCAGGTCTGAAATCCTGTATACTGTCCAGCGTCTTGGGGCGTCGTTCCGACGTGAAAGGCGCTATACAAATGTAATCTTGTTGCTATTGCTCTCATTTCCTTTGTCTCATCATAAGAGAACCAGCTTTCAGCCACTTTGACTTGCTTCCTCTCTCCATGCCTGGAAATCCCTGCTTCATTTCTATGTTCTCATGGCAAATTGGCTGCAATGCTCAACTAGAAATACATTCAGTCTGTTCTATTGCAGTCTGAGCCCTCAAGCCTAGCTCAACTGGTGGCATAAGAGATTGTAGGAAAGTTGCAAATTCAAGTAAAACAACAATTCACCAAAATAAATTTGTCATTCAACTATGTGTTAGTGGGACATTGCTATGTGCAAATTGGCTGTTCGCCTACAAATTAGTTAATCGTAGTGGTTATTATGATTATAGTTAAGCATGTGACACAGCGAAGGGATTTGCTGAAGTGTGCTGGTCAACAATCCTCCAGATAAAATCTGTGATTCACTTTATGGCCTCGCCCCACCTTGCCTCCTTCCCTTATCCAGGGCCTCAGTTTCTTGGATATCACAATCACAGACAAAGCCATCTCCGATTACCATTTCATCTCCTTTAACTCCTCAATCCCTTTCCCCACCGCCACTCAACCCACCTCAATCTTCTACCACCCCTGGAAAAAAGTCTCCCCGCAATCCCTCTCCGCTGCCCTGGAGTCATCTGAACTTCTCCTCCTCTGGCCTGCATCCCGCACTGATTTACCCTCCGCGTTCACTCTCCTCCACAACTCCCTCTCCGCCATTCTTGATGCCCTTATCCCCTTCACCACCTCCTACTCACGAACCTCACCCTGGAACACCAGCCACCTCCACTCCCTCAGGAGTCAGATACATGCCGTCGAACGCACCTGGCTCAAATCTGATTTTACAGTCCCCCAGCAGATCTGGCTGGACCATATTAAAATGTACCACTCCGACCTCATCTCCGCCAAATTGTCCTTCTACTCCAAGATACTCTTGGAGACAAAGGACAACTCTAGATTCCTATTCTCCACCACCAACCATTCCTCTGTCCACCCTCTCATGCCTCGCCCATTCTCTCCTCAAACTCTGACTGTGAGGAGATGCTGAGCTTCCTTGAGTCCAAAATCAAGGGGATCTGATCAATTGCCTTCTCTCTTCCAACCCTCACTCGCTCCCCTTCTCCCCCCTACACTCCGACCCCTACCCATCCCTCCATCCACATTTTCGAACCTGTCTCCCCCTCCTCTCTCATCACTATCATATCCAGCATGAAACACACCACCTGCTCCCTTGATCTCATCCCTCTCATTACCTCCCAGCTCCACCTCTCTCTACTCTCCGAGACCATCAATCTCTCCCTGTCAGCTGGCACTGTTCCCACTCCCCTAAAAAGAGCTATGATCACCCCAACCCTGAAAAGCCTTCCGTGGACCCATCCCTGCTTTCTAACTACCGGCCCATCTCCAACCTCCCTTTTCTTTCCCAGGTCCTTGAAAAAGTTTTTGCCAGCTTCGCTCCTTCCTCTCCTACCACTCCTTTCACAAGCCCCTCCAATTGGGTTTCCGTGTTGCTCACAGCATGGAAACTGCTCTGGTCAAGGTGACAAACGACATCTTGTCCATCTGTGACTAGGGCTCACTCTGCCTCCTCGTCCTCTCTGTTGCCTTTGATACTGTGGACCACTCCATCCTCCTCCAATCACCTCAGCCTTCAAGGTTCTGTCCTTGAATGGTTCAGGTCTTATCTCTCACACCGTCTCCAATTTGTCTCTGTCAACAGTTTCTCTTCCAGCCTCCGCACAGTGTTCTTCAGGATTCTGTCCTCGGTCCCCTCTTCTTCAACATCTACATGCTCCTTCTTGGTGACATAATCCGCAGACATGGGGTCAACTGCCATATGTACACGGATGACACCCAACTCTCTCTCTCTCTGCCTCCACCCTCAATTGCAGGACTACTGACGTCCTGACAAACTGTCTGTCAGACATCAAATCCTGGATGAGAGCCAACTTTCTACAGCTGAAAGTCAGCAAGCCCTCCTGATAGGCTGGTTCCAGTGCCTCCGCACCTCAGGCACTGGCAGCATCAGCATCCTACTTCACCAAGCCAATAGGAACCTGGGCGTCTTTTTCGACCCTCAACTGTTCTTTCTCCCCCACATCCGTCCCATGACCCATTCTGCCTTCCCCCACCTCCGCAACATTGCCCGACTCTATCATGGCCTCACCCACGCATTCATCACCTCAAGGCTTGACTACAGAAACTCCCTCCTTGTTGGCCTCATCTCTTCTTTCCACAAGCGGCAAATCATCCAGAACTCTGCAGCTCGTGTCGTCTCCCGCACCAGGCTCCGTGACCCATTCACCCCACCCAGCTCCACATCCCCAGAGGATAGAATTCAAAATCTGCATCCTCACATTCAAGGCACTTTGAGTGCCTCCACAGCCTTGCCTCCCTCCTTCCTACATCTCTGACCTGTTAATCTCCTATCAACCTGTCTGGTCCCTCTGTTCAGCAGGCTCCGACCTGCTCCATGTCTCCCGCCTGACCTACCCTACCATTGGTAAAGGGCCTTCAGCCTCTCTGCCTCCACCCTTTGGAACTCCATCCCACAATCTCTTTGCTTTGCTCCTTCCCTTGCCTCCTTCAAGGCATGACTCAAGACCTCCTTTTTGACTGTGCCGTCAGCCATTCTCCTACCCCTCTAATTATTATATTATTAATAGTCTTGAAAATGTTAAATACCTGGGAGGGCAGAAATATCCACAGATATCAACAAAGCAAGAATTAAGTCATAGTAACTATGGCCAAAAATAATTATTCTTCCAACACCATTCTGTTTATCATAATATTTATAATTGATTTGATATAGCACCTTATCACAACATTGATATGTCTCAAAGTGCTTCAGAGTATATATATTAAAAAAATTGGTCACTCAATCAATGACTGCTTGTGGGACACTGCTGTGCGCAATTGGATGCCGCATTTCGCCCACAAAATATAGTCAATTCACTTTACAGTATATTCTGAGAAGCGCTTTGAGACGTCTTGAAGACGTGATAAGGCGCTATATCAAATGCAAATATTATTATTATTTCAAAGTGAATTGACTGTATTTTGTGGGCAAAATGTAGCAGCCAACTGCGCACACCAGTGTCCCCTCAAACAGCTGTGGAGTTTTTTTTGCGAGATTCCCCCCAGAAAGCAATCTGCCAAACTAACAACCGGATCCCTATTTACTGCTGGGTAAACATTAACGTATTACATACAGTCCAACCTTCACATCACCAACCACAGCAGCTTTAGACTCATACTGGGATCCGGCAGGCCTGGGAGCAAACCAAGGTCCCAGAGCAATACCAGCAGGAGGAAACGATTAGCAGGAAGAAACAGAGGCACAGATGGGGGAAGCGAGAGGCAGAGAAAGAAAGGGAGATCAGCCGGGTCATCCTCCGTCTTCAGGCCGCTAACAGGTTAAGTGTTTATTTCCAGGTGGCAGTTTGAATGTAGCCTCTTCAGTGGCGGGAGCCGGCTGCAGGCCCAGGCTACATTCACTCACTAGCCCCCTGCACTCCCTCCGGCTCCTTCACTCCTCCCTCCCCATCCTCACTCCTCCCACCTCACCATCTCTCCTTCTTCCCCATCACTCCTTCCTCCCTGTCCACCCTCACATTGACTCCTCCCGCCCCACCCTCACCATCACTCCTCCCGCCCCACCCTCACCATCACTCCTCCCGCCCCCCCTCACCATCACTCCTCCCGCCCCCCCCTCACCATCACTCCTCCCGCCCCACCCTCACCATCACTCCTCCCGCCCCCCCCTCACCATCACTCCTCCCGCCCCCCCTCACCATCACTCCTCCCGCCCCCCTCACCATCACTCCTCCCCCCCCCCCCTCACCATCACTCCTCCCCCCCCCTCACCATCACTCCTCCCCCCCCCCTCACCATCACTCCTCCCGCCCCCTCACCATCACTCCTCCCGCCCCCCCCCCCCCCCCCCCCCCTCACCATCACTCCTCCCCCCCCCCCCCCCCCCTCACCATCACTCCTCCCTCCCCCCCTCACCATCACTCCTCCCCCCCCCCCTCACCATCACTCCTCCCGCCCCCCCCCTCACCATCACTCCTCCCTCCCCCCCTCACCATCACTCCTCCCCCCCCCCTCACCATCACTCCTCCCACCCCCCCCTCACCATCACTCCTCCCACCCCCCCTCACCATCACTCCTCCCCCCCCCCTCACCATCACTCCTCCCCCCCCCTCACCATCACTCCTCCCCCCCCCTCACCATCACTCCTCCCTCCCCCCCTCACCATCACTCCTCCCCCCCCCCTCACCATCACTCCTCCCCCCCCCCCTCACCATCGCTCCTCCCGCCCCCCCTCACCATCACTCCTCCCGCCCCCCCCTCACCATCACTCCTCCCTCCCCCCCTCACCATCACTCCTCCCTCCCCCCCTCACCATCACTCCTCCCGCTCCACCCTCACCATCACTCCTCCCTCCCCCCCTCACCATCACTCCTCCCTCCCCCCCTCACCATCACTCCTCCTGCCCCCCCCTCACCTCCCCACTCTCACTCCACCCTCACATTGACTCGTCCCCCTCACCCTCCTATTCTGTCCGTGCGCTCTCATTCACCTTCTTTATCACTCCCTCACACCCACTTTCTCTCTCCCTCATCATTCCCCCTTCCCCTCTCCCACTCTCTCCCTTGTATGTATGTATGTATTTCTCTCACTCACCCTCTCGGCTCCTCTTTACTAACTGCCCACGAGTTCAGCCGTTATCTTCAAACTTCCGCACTCCCCAGCAAAGCTCACTCTCATTGGCCAACCAGCCTGGCCTGACGTCAGCCCAGGGAGTTCGATTGGCCGGGGAGGGGGCGGGGCCTCAGTCGCCGTTGCCGCCGTCTGATTGGACAGTTTGAATGTTCGCGCGCGGAGCTACATTGGCGCGTGGCCAGAGCCGCCGCGATCAGCGCTGCGCATGGAATCAGGAGCCTCCAGGTCCAGCCATCTCCGGCTGTGTGTCTGTCTGTCTGTCACAAGGGGCGAGACCATCCATAAGTCGTAGTTAGTCAGCGCCTTGAGATGTCCTCTCGAAGTGAAAGGCGTTATACAAATGTGGAGTCCTGTAGCTCAGTGGTTAGAGCACTCGCTTTGCAAGTGAGAGACCTGTGTTCAATTCCAGGCAGAGGGCGAAACCTTGGGCAAGTTTCCTTACTCCACACAGAGCCTAATAATAATCCCTCCAAAACCAAAAACAATAATAAATTGGTCATTTTCAATCTACGACTGTTTGTGGGACATTGCTGTGCGCAATTGGCTGCCGCGTTCGCCCACAAATATACAGTCAATTCACTTTACAGTGTGTTCTGTGAAGCGCTTTGGGACGTCCTCCCAACGTGAAAAGCGCTATATCAAATGCAAGGATTATTATTATTATTATTAATCTTGTTGTTGTTGTTGCTGTAGTTCTCTTTCCTTCCTCTGGTCAGACTCCCAACTTGCACTCTGGGGTCCACAAGCCGTCCCTCTTGCCAATGTGCCGTTCCTACTCTCTGGAATTAGGTACGTAGGGTGGAGCCCTCCAAAGAGAGTGCACCTTCCATCCTCGACTGGAATTTCCACGTGCAGGTGGCACGCGTGTTAATGGGTTTCCCCATGTGTCAGACACCTGGCTGCCCATCCCCCCAAAAAAGGGATGCAACTTGCTTCTGAGTCATAATATTGTGGGTTTGATCCCTAAATCGAAACTTTTAACTCATATAGTCCAAGATGACATTCTGATGTATTGCTTGGGGGTGTATGCTAGATTGTGAGAGATGCCGTCCTTCAGATGAGATGCTAACCAAGGTCCCATCTGTCTGTTCGGGTGGACGTTAAAGATCTCATGACACAACACGGCCACTCAGTACTGTTAAGCACTTTGGAACATGCTCCTGAAGTATACTATATAAATGTAAATATTGCGAGGTATTGGATTTGAAAAGAAGAAGAGTTTCTCTGAGTGTCCCGGTCAACAGTCCTCCATGAAAAAATGGTAATTCACTTCAAAGCATGGAACAACGCTGTGCGAATTAGCTGCCCTTGTTCGCCTTCAAGATACACAGTCACTACACTTCACAGTACAGCCTGTAAAATACTTTTGAGACATCATACCAATGTGAAAGGCATTCTATCAAATGCAAGGATCTTTACAAGTATAGGAGTGCAGCCAAAAGATTTAGAATGTGACAAACTGAGGGTTGCAACCAGTTCAGATAACATGGCCCATCCCTAACTTATAAATGCACCAGAAGCTCAGAAGCATTGTATCTATATATTTTTAAATCTATAGCCTTACAATCTCAGGCCCAATCCTATACTCGTAGATAGATATTTCTATACAATTGCATTTATTATAATTATACTTATCAGCAATCTATAACCCCATTTTGATGATGAGCGTAGATTAGTGTCTTTAAGGTGACTTACCTTCAGCACAGGTGTCTTACTTTGAGCCTAATTGTAAACTGGACAGTGCCCCTTCAAGTCTTATGATCTCAACTACCTGTAATCCAATTTGTACAGAACTACTGGACTAATGCCTTCTAATTTTATAACTGAGAAAGTGCTCAAGAAAATGCCAAATGCACAGGGAATGAATAAATAAATCCGGCACTATTGTAACCTTACAAGCACATCAAACACTGGAGCTACAACATATAAATTTATGATCACGATTCCTTACTTTAAGATCACAGACCAGGCTGGAGGAGTTTTAAAAACAGAAGTTGCTGAGAACACTCAGGAGGTCAGGTAGCATCTATGGAGAAAAGAAAGTGAGTCAACGTTTTGGGTCCATGACCCTTCATCAGAACTGTTCGTCATACGAAGGACAACACCTCCAACAATTGGGGCATGTTGGGAGGGAGATGCTTTTAAGGCTAACAGGAGGGAGGCAGAGCAAGGAAGACAAAGGAGAAAATGGGATAGAGGACGGGATGGTGAGCTAAAGATGTGTAAATGATGCAAAACAAAGGGGGGGATTGCTTAACAAATTTAGCAAATGGAGAGATTATCATTACACAGTAAATTCCAAATTTCCACTTCCTAATTCTTCATCACCAAGTGTAGATTTCCTGGTTTACAAATTATTCTAAATATTAAACGAGAAGACTACAAAGTCCACATAAAGATGCAAATTTTGAATGAGTGCTAACCAGTTAAAATCAAATCAATAAAATGTGTTGATAAAAATGTATTGAAAAATATATTTTAAAAATCACATGTAAATATGTGAAAAACAATATTTAATATGTACAATAATTGGAAGGTTATGTAAAACTATTAAATGTAGTCTTTAAAAAAAAGTTGAATAAGACCATGGTTATAATGGCTATTCATATAGAAATAGTAATTATTTCTTGTGTGAGGTTATCTATTTCATTGGTAAACTAAACTCACTGAAGGAAATTGAAGGCATAACCCAAATCCCACCATTTTATCACTATACAAACTTATATAAATAAATCTATATTCCTGATGATCCTAAATCCAAATTCAATTTCTTTCCCTTGAAATGCATCCCACACATTCTCTTTTCCTATTCCTTCCACAAGAGTGTGCACAAGCATATGCAAATAGTGCAATTTTTTTAAGAACCCAGGTGAAGGGGGAAAAGCCCACAGTCCTCTGCATCACCAAGAGATTGAACAGCGTAGCAGAAGAAATGAGATACTGTAATTGCTTAGGTAATACAAATGTAATTTGTACTTGTTCTAATGGCAAGCTTGTTACTAAAATATTGTAGAGGAAAGGATTGAGGGAGTTATATTGTCATTATCTCAATACCTTGACAGAATGAGTTAGAATAGGAGATACTAATTTTTTTTGATAGTGACAAATTGAGGATGCAGGAAAGAGTAAGAGTGAGTAAAACAATGCACTTGGAGTTTGAGCCAAGCCAGGAAGGAACATTTGAAGGAACAAAGACCATAGCAGTACCAGTAAAAGAGAAAGGCAAAAAGGGGGCTTCTCGGCCTTTTGGCTAAGATCAAGTGCAGTATCTGTTCTTATCGGTTTACTCCTTGGGTTGTGTGCCTGCAGTTGGCCGTGTAGAGATACCATAATCTGAATCTCCCCATAATGCATTTATGGGAGGCTGAGCTCCTGTCAGCAGAGCAATGCCTTCGTCCCTCTGTTAGCTGAGATAACGGTTGCAGGAGCCCTCGATCTAATGAGTTTGATCTATCCTCTCAGAGGAGCAGAGAAACTGGAATACAAAACTAGTTTGTGCAGTTGGTGTCTAGGCCCAGATCGGGCTTTCCCGGGACAGAGATGCGATCCGGTCACTTGACTTGCTCAGGTAGACGTGAGCTTGGAATCAGGTCCCCATCGTCCTTTGATGATTTGAGAACTTGATTAAGCGTGGAAAAAGGATTATCTGGGGGACAACTCTCATTCTTGTTTGAAGAACAATCACGCCTAAACATAGAAATTCCAGAGATATTTTATAAGAATGGAATGCACACTCTCTACATCCTGATTACCCAATTCTGGAGAGCATTAGGTGCAGGTTAGCAGGGGCCAAAGCTTGGGTACCTCAGAGTCTAACCAGCTAAAACTGCATTGCTTTCCTGCTGCTTGTCCAGCTAGGACTACCCTACGTGTTATGGCTTTGGCTTACAGAGTTACCGGGAGCTGAGTGGGAAGAGTCCCTGTGCCCAGTGTCTTGTCTGCCTGCCCAAGTCTTGCCAATGAGTCAGGCTGGCTGTGCTGTCATCAGCAGTGCCCTTGAATACTACATGCTTCCCTGGCTCAAGAATCAGACAACCGAGATGGCCACAGAGGATTGGCTCTATTCTGACATTCCATTGCAAAACATGTCATCTTGGAGCCAGTTCAGTTCCAAGGAGACCCCGCTTACCTTCTCCCCCCACCCTCCAGAGGTCATTAGTTGATTATTTGACATCTGACAAGCGCGGGTTTGAGCCCTCACTAGGTGGACAGCAATTACCAGGAAATCCCTGTGAGCTTCCTGGTGGGCAACACAGCTCAGCATAAAATGCCTGAGTGCATTGCCACCATCTTCCTATGCCCACAGCTCAGACACACATCCCTTCCCATTGAACGATGGTTCCACCAGTTGGAACCTCGGAGCTTGAGCAGCATCTGCTTACCTCTCTGCAAACCAATCAAGGTGGATTCCAGGCACTGGATGTACGAACATATGTTAACAAACTTGGACTCAAGAAAATACATTCTAGAAGTTGTCGCCCGAAGCATCAGCATTTCATCACCAGCTATCTGACGAACGTCTGCCCTCAGTGTGGTGGGAGCACCTTTAGAGGAACTTCAGCTTGTGACGTGCTAGCCATCATGATGTTCTCGAAGTCCAAGTCCAATGCCACATACCATCTTACACAGCACCAGCTTCTTAATCCAACAACAACACCAATTTGCATTTATATAGCGCCAGTCCTCATCCGAGGTGCTTGACTAACAGAAGTACCCACCATGAAGCTGCCTCCGCCTCCAGGGTACTTACCGACAGGTCAGTGTAAACCGGAGCCCTCCTTTCCTGCAGCTGCTTCCCATGTTTGCCACAAATCCACCTCACTGCTTGATCCTGATCTTTGCAAATAGGCCAGAGGACGCCCCTCTGCTATATCTCCAGAAGCTCAGATCCACAAAAGAGAACTGTTTGCACATACATTTTATATGGCACAAGCTTAACCTGCATTGGGACTTGCTGTCCTTGAAGAGATGAGCACAACCAGAGTACCTTTCGCCCCTTTACGGATTCCTTTAAGACTGTATCCAAATAAAAGTTGGTGTCCACCATAACTTCAAGTTACTGATAATATAATAATAATAATCCTTGCATCTGATATAGCGCTGTTCACGTCTTCTAGATGTCTCAAAGCGCTTCACAGAATATACTGTAAAGTGAATTGACTGTATATTTGTGGGCGAATAATCAACAATTGAGACTGATGCCCTTTGTATTCCAATCAATACTCTCAATGTCTTCTCTTGAGCTGTACAGAACTACATTTCGGCACCTATGTCCCAATGATCAAGGTAGCGAATGCAGTGCAAAAGGTCCGCAGGTCAGTCGACCGGCAGCACAATAGTGTGTAAACAGAGTGGCCAGAAATTAAAATACCAATTGTAATTGGTAAATAAAATTGTAATCCAAAGTCAACCAAACACTAGCCCAATATTATTCATTGCCTACTATGAGTACTTGAGATGTCTCGAAGACATGAGAAGGCGCCACAACAAATGCAAATGCAAGGATTATTACTAGGAGTGGTCGAGGGGCCAATTTACATGAGTGCTTTTGAAACCATGTAAGAAAAGGTCTTCAAAGGGAGGGGAAAAAAAATTTAAATGAAAAATAATAATAGTAAAATCCGTGCATTCGACGCAGCGCTTTATCACGTCTTCGAGACGTTGCAAAGCGCTTCACGGAACAGAGCGTACGGTGAATCGACCGTACGTGTGTGGGCGAAGCGCGGCAGCCAACCGCGCGCAGCCGCGCCCCACAAACAGTGGAGGGGATTGAGTGACCAAATTATTATTGTGTTGGAAGGAATTATTAGCTTATCATCGCCTGCGTTAGAAGCCACAGCGGCGCAGAGCAGAGACTGGCCGCCCAGTGACAACCCGGGGGCGGGGCGGGGCCGGGCCGAGCCGAGCTGCGCAGACGCAGTCCGTGCGGCACCGGGTTGAGTGACAGGGGACGCCGCATGCGCAGTGCCGGGTGTGTCGGTTGGGGGCTGATGGAGGGTCAGTGACGGGAGGGACGCGGTGTCGGGCGGCCGCGGGTTGTGAAGCGGCGAACACCACACGAGGGGAGTGACCGACCGTCCGTCCGACCGACCGACCGACCGGGGACCTGTCAGCGGAGCCGGGCCGGGGGCTGGGGCTGGGCCGGGGGCTGGGCCGGGGCTGTCCCGGGAGAGGCGCTGACCTTGTGCTGCAGGTGAGGCTGCGGCTCCCTCTCAGCGCCGAGCAGATACCCCCCCACACCCACACACACACACTGACTGACTGACTGACTGAGGTAAGAGCAGCGCCCCCCCCCCCCCCCCACATACACCTCTATCGCATTGCACCCAACTCCCCCCCTCCACACACACACACACACACCTCCAGGGGGTTGCATTGTGAAAACAAACTCTTGTTTTATTTACTGAATGAGATTGTAGGGGGGTGTGTGTGGGGGGGGTTAGGGGTGGGTGTGGGGGGGGGTTAGGGGTGGGTGTGGGGGGGGGGTTAGGGGTGGGTGTGGGGGGGGGGTTAGGGGTGGGTGTGGGGGGTTAGGGGTGTGTGGGGGGGGGGGTTAGGGGTGTGTGTGGGGGGTTAGGGGTGTGTGGGGGGGGGGTTAGGGGTGTGTGTGTGGGGGGGGTTAGGGGTGTGTGTGGGGGGGGTTAGGGGTGTGTGTGGGGGGTTAGGGGTGTGTGGGGGGGGGGTTAGGGGTGTGTGTGGGGGGGGGGTTAGGGGTGTGTGTGGGGGGGGGTTAGGGGTGTGTGTGGGGGGGGTTAGGGGTGTGTGTGGGGGGGGGGGGGTTAGGGCTGTGTGGGGGGGGGTTAGGGGTGGGTGGGGGGGGGTTAGGGGTGGGTGTGGGGGGGGGGTTAGGGGTGGGTGTGGGGGGGGTTAGGGGTGGGTGTGGGGTGGGGGTTAGGGGTGGGTGTGGGGGGGGTTAGGGGTGGGTGTGGGGGGGGGTTAGGGGGGGGTGGGGGGGGGGGGTTAAGGGGGGTTGGGGGAGCTGGTTGGGGGGCTGCGTGTGGGGACGGCGCTGGAAGGTCAACGCAATTTTTTTTGTTGGTAGGAAAAATGAATAAATGATTTTCTCGGAGCTCAGCTCCCTTTCAAATCTGTTTTTTCTTCTTGTTTTTATTACAATGTGCTGCACACACACACACACACAGTATGTATAATATCGGCTCACGTTATGGTGTTTGAATGGCTTCTGTGGATTAACTGCTCCTCAAATTGATTTGTTTTTTTGATCAGGACCGTTTCTCGTCTCTTAATGACTTGCCAGAAACCAGACAGCAATTTAAGACAGCGGCACCATCTCTGTGGCTGGAGCTTTCCAATCCTGGGATGACAGTCAGCGTTGTGAATATTTGCTGATGGCAGAATTGATTGCACCACCACAACCGTTATTTATAGGAAACGATAAGCTTTGGTTGTGCTGTGATGTCAATTTATTCAGTGAAAATTTGCATTTAATAATAATAATCCTTGCATTTGATCTAGCGCCTTGAAACTAGTCAATGAAAATTGCGCATTTGAAACTCGTGTGGTCGGTATATTTATCTTTCATGAGGATAGAGAGATGCAAACAACTAATAAGACTATAATGGAGATTAAATAGTGCAGCTGTTCAAAATAGATTTTGATTTAATTCATTTAGATTAAATAGACCTCTTGTTCAGAGAAGGATTGTTTGAATGGTACTAACAACAACAACGAGATTACATTTGTATAGCACCTTTCACGTAGGAAGGACGTCCCAAGGCGCTGGAGCCAATTATATATATTTTATATATATATGTATCAATAATATATAAATAAAATACAATACACATATATAGGTTGCCAAAGCTTTTTAATAGTTTGTATAATTTCTAAATGGAGACACCAGCAGTAATATAATAATAATAATAGTAATAATCCTTTCATTTGATATAGCATCTTCGAGACGTCTCAAAGCACTTCACATAATATTATAAACTGAATTGACTGTATATTTTGTGGGCGAATAATAGTAGTGTTTCTAATATTATCCTGTAGTAATATATTATTATTGTAAGACTTGCTGCCAAAGACTATATCCAAGAGTTTGTTTAATTAGAACAAATGAGCAATGCCACAATGTTCCATATTGCTGTTGGATAATAATTTACTCCCAGCAAATCTTGTTGAAAGGAAGAATCATATACATTGCACAGTATTGTGGTGCATGCATATTCTGTGCCAAGTTTCCAGAAAGGAAGATTAGCATTGAGATTACAGATACAATGGAATTACAGGATAGAAAGAGGCCATTTGGCCTATTGTCTCTGACTGGTGCTATCTGCCCCTTTCTCATTCCCTGCTCTTTCCCCATATCCGTTAATGTTACTTTTTGTCAAATATTTAGTCCGTTGGCATTTAAATGCTGTTATAGACTCATCTTCCACAGCATTTTATGGCAGTGCAATCCATATTCCAGCAACTCTGTATGAAAATCTCACCTTCTTGTGATGATCCTCAATTTATACTATTTTGGTCTTGGGGTGTTGAGAGGAAAGACTTTGCTGATCACGTGAAAGGCACTATAGAAATGCAAATTGTTGTTACATCTTCTCCATGACAATGACATCCTATTTATAATGAGGTTCCCAAAACTGGCACAGTACTGCAATGACAATTTAATCAATGGCTTATACAAATGTATTGTTGCCTTCTTGCTCTTGTATGTCCTAATGTATAAATTCTGAAGTGCACTTGGTTTGTTATGGTTTTGTCTACATTTACTTTCAACTTTGAAAGGTTTGTGTATCTGTACTCTGCTCTTCCACTAGATAATGAAAAAAGAATCAGCTGTTTAGCCCATGTTGATCACACCTTCGGACATCTTCCCAATGTGAAAGGTTGTACAGTTTTGTATTGATGGGTGATGGACCTATTTAAACTGTGAAACCACATTCATGTATCATAATGCCAATATTTTTTGATATAATTAATCAACGTTTAGAAACAGCCTTGGATTCTACTTTTGAATTTAGAATAATTACATGTATTAGAGCCTTTCACATTGGGAGAACATCTCAAAGCGCTTCACAGGATTTCCTGTAAATTATACGACTGCATTTTGTAGGCGAACAAATCTATGGCAAACTATACAACTATTAAATCTAAGTGGGACAATGTGTGTGTGTGTACATATATATATTGATCATTGTTCCACTTAGATATTATAGAAAGGATAATGAACTGCCCATCATCCCTGATAGTGTAGTGAATAAAGGTACTGATGGTGCAGCAATGGGTTATGCAGGCCATTTGGCTTGCAGCTTCAAATTGTGGTTGATCACATGAGTTAATAGTTTCTAACTGGAGTCCTAGAATTAATCTCTGGTTCGTCACTCTAGTAGCTGATTTATACCTGACACCTGAAGCATACAAACCTCATATGTGTTAGCCTGACTCAATGGTAGCACAAAAATCTCTGAGTCAGAAGCTTGTGGGTTCAAGCCCCAGGTCAGGACGTCAAATCATGCAGTCTAAACTGAAGCTCCAGTGCAATGCTTAGGGTATGTTATATTGTTGGAGGTGCTGTCCTTCGGATGAGATGTTACACCAAGATCCTGTTCAGGTGGATGTTATGATCCCATGGCACTAATCGAGAAGGGAATTTCTTCTGGCATTGTAGCCAACAATACCTCAATTTATTAAAAAAAAGTCATTCACTTCATGGCTGTTTGTGAGACATTGCTGTGAACAAATTGGCTGCCGTATTTGCCTACAAATGCACGTTTATTCCACAGTAAATCCTGTGAATCGCTTTGGGACATACTCCTGATGTAAAAGGCGCTATACTAAATGAAAGGATCATTGTTGTTACTATTATAGATGGTTAACTTCACTCTATTTGGGCTCTAACTCTAAAATTTTAAAACGTTAATATTTGGACGTTTCTGTCCAACCCAGCTTTCATCAGTGAACTCAATAACCAAGTGGTTTTCAATAGCTTTAACTCAGACCAAGTTTGCAACATTTAGGAGATTGAAATGAGTGTGTTGACTGGTCAGAGCCAAGCGCATAGGTGTTTGTCCTCACCTCCACAAGTTAAGTGTTTCCTGGCAGTGGACCCTTGTTCTGTTTTTCACTTAACATTAATTTACTTATAGTGCTTGAGTCTGGTTGCTCTTTGCGTTTCATCTCTTAGGTAGCCTGAACATTAAGGATCAGCATAACTTTCATACGTTCACTAAAATCGAGTGGTAATTTCTTTGCAGTCACTTAGGATCTCTGCTTGAGACTGACTGGCTAAAATAAATACAGTAGATGAAATCAAAGAAATGATTGGTCACAATGGAGTTTAATAAGAGCTTGTTTTTCTCAAGGTTCGTAATGTCATTTGCAAGTTCTGGGGAATAAGCATTGGTGAAATACTGCAAGTTTTCTTTCTGAAAAGGAAGAAGCTTTTTTTTAACCCATTCAGTCCTTTAGCAGGAACCTGTTCTATTTTTATTTATAAAATAATGCATCTGTTGTTGCATGCAGTATCTCAGAAAAAAAATGAGGCATTATGGTAATTATAAAGTACTATAACTATAACAGCACATCAGTTTGGGTACAGAAAACATTTCCTGTCAAGTTACATTACTTCCCAGTGATTTTTGGTAATGCATGCCTTGCTTTAACATGCTATTTGGCCAGTCCCCAAGTAGCACATTATACTGAGGGTTTGCCAATATTCAATAAGTTAAATAAGTACAGGGTTTCTTGGTGACCAGAAGATTAGCCAAACTGCTAATTTGGAAAGACTGATTTTCCTTTTGTGTGTGGTGTATCAATCTGACTTCACATTTCTGATCTAATTGGGTATTTCAGGAATGGAGGGTATGAATTTCCTTTTCGAATATTTCTGAAGGTATGTTACTATTAATTCTTTATAATGATTGGCATTAGTGTCTGCCATGCAGACTGCATTCTTCCCAAACTAAAAAGCGTCTTGACACAGCTCAGTGCAGTGTCTTCCCTCTTTCATGCAGTCACTCCAGCCATTTTACTGCATGATCACTTTGGATTTGTAGAATTCTAATAAGATGAGTGCTCTTACCAGATCCATATAATTTTAAAGATGTCTATGCCATAAAGACTTGGCAGTGAATTTTTAAGAAAGGGTTTTATTGTCCAATTTTATCGCCCTTCTCTCTTTTCACAAAGGTGTTGATTCTTGCTGGGGCACAGTAACTCGAGTGGCCTATTTTCATGTGCAAATCAAAGTGTGAGCAGATTTATTGCCTGTGGAGTGCATCACAGTCAGTCGATCATGCTTTCAGCTGAACACTCACAAGTGAGAGGTCACTGGACAGTCATCTGGAGCCCAGCCTGATGGTTTTCCCCACCCTGACCAGGTTGCTAAGGGCAGGGTAACCTAAATGTTGTCCTGGCTGAGATCAGCTGAGATAAGCTTTCTGAGGACAGACGGAAAATTGTATGCATCAGCTTGGCTCATTGGTTGCACTCTTGCCTCTGAGTCAGAAGATGTGGGTTCTAATCCCGTGTCGGAAGTTAAACTCACAGTCTAACCTGGCACTCCAATGCAGTGCTAGGAGGTGTGCTGTCTTTCAGATGAGATGCTAAACCGAGGTCCCGTCTGCCTGTTAAGCTGACCTTCAAGACAATCATGTTTGTGAGACATTTCTGTATGCAATTGTGCTGTTGCATTTGCCTACAAATAATAATCCTTGCATTTGATATAGCCCCTTATCATGTCTTTGAGACATCTCAAAGCACTTCACAGAATATACTGTAAAGTGAATTGACTATATTCTGTGGGTGAAACGCGGCAGTCAATTGCATACAGTAGTATCCCACAAACAATCATGGATTAAGTGACCAAATTATTGTTATTTTTTTGGAAGGGATTATTACCCCCAGAAAAGTGATCCGCCAATCGACTTAACAACCGGGTTCCTACTTACTGCTAGGTAAACTGAGGCATGTGGAGTAAGGAAACTTGTCCAACGTTTCACCCCGCCGGGCATCTAACCCAGGTCCTCTCGCTTGCGTACACAGTCACTCCATTTTACAATAAATCCTGTGAAATGCTTTGAGACATCCTTCCAACGTGATAAGGTGTTATACCAAATGCAAGGATTATTATTTTTATCATTAAAATTGAACCTGCTGGTCCATATGATGTAGTCCTGCCAAGTTACTACACCATATGGCAGTGTCTTTACCCACTGTGTTCATGGGAACTCAGCATGAAGTAGTTCTTCTTAAACTTCTTCCCATGTTATCTGACTAGGGCAGCGCAGATGATTTCTATGATGTACCTATAAACTGGACTATCGTGATTGATTAAGCTACTCCGCATGAAGGGTGCTTGCCTCCTTCAAATCCCGTCTGAAGACCTTCAACTTCAGCCACCCTCCTACCCCCACCCCCACTGCCCTCCTCCTTTCTGACCCCAACTCTCAGCTCGGGTCCAAAACCCCTGATTGTCCAGGGCCCTGACGTGAAGGGCGCCATACAAGTGTAATTTGTTGTTGTTGTTTGCTATATAAATGCAAGTTGTTGATTTTCCAGCCAAAGAGAGTAGCATAGATGTACGAGGTTAACTTTTTTCAAATTCTCAGATTTATTGGTAAATATTTATACGAAGGGTGCTTAAATTGAAATCTCTGTCAAGCTAACACTACTGCCTTATATAGCAGTTTAAAAGGACCTTGCTGTTTTGTTAGGCTACTCTGGTAATCATAAAAGGTAATGGCTCCAAATGGAACACTGTCCTCTATTAACTTTCAATGATGAGAAACATCTAAGATATTATGAATTGAAGCTAAAGTGTGTTGTCAGCAGCATTGGTGTGTACATAACAAAAGCCAAAGTGAAATTAAATTAATTCCTTTTTAGCCAAGTGTCTGACACATGCAGAACATGTATTATCTGTGAAACATTTTTAAGATTCGATTTTTAAATCTTTGACAGGTACTCGGGGTGAATTTTTTTGGAGGCAATCATGGATGCAGTCGTTCATCTTATAAACGATTCCCTGGAATTCTACCGATGGGGTCTCACTATCGCAGGTAATTATTAATACTCAGTTCAAAGTAACATTGTGTTTGCTGCTGGGACAACTCTTATTATGTTGGTTTGTTTACAGGGAAAAGTGACCCTTGTGTACAGATTATGTTGAGTTGAAAACTATTGTCTCTGTTGCATTAAGTGCTGAGCCACTATTGACTGGGTTTTCCTCTATGAATGTCTGAACCTAATTTAAAGGTACAAGAATATTGATATCCATTTCCTACTTTATATGGATATCATCAAATTGCGGAACAACTATACGGTCATCCAAACTTTCAAACTTGAACAAATACGTCATTTAAAGTTAGCCAGATGTACTGGATTGAACCGGGTCATTGTGCTTGAATGTATTTATCTGATGGGACAAGAATTACACCATACAAAAGAAACTGGTGGAGAAGGATGTGGATTGAATGGGATTAAGTTGGAATGGATGCACTGGAGTTACTGAAAGGACTTGCTCACTATCAGTGATTCCTGTAATAAATTGACACATATTTAACTAATATTTAAATATTTAACATATACTTAACTAATGGTGGTTGTGCAAAATTTGATTGTCTAGCCAAATTTTCTGCTTTCCTATTTTGAATGGATTGCGATAAAGAATTGCATCTCCTGCTTAGATTATAACAATTTGATCCGGTGGGGGTGAAAATCGAAACAATATTCATATAAAAAAAGAATACATACCACAACTATAACTTTGTTGTGTGCTTCACCTTCCTGTAAAGCTTAGTGTTTACAAATACTTCTCGCAAAATAATGGATTGTGGGTATTCATTAGGATAGTTAACAATCTTGAATTGCTTTGGGATCAATATATAAACAAGTTAATTTATTGCATGTGAATATTATTGGATCCATACTAAATCATACTACTTAAAATTTTAGATATTGCATTAATGCATTTGTTTCTCTTTTACCTTCCTTTAAAACAAAACTAGTCCTAGTCTTGTACTGTCTAGGATAAAATACAAAGGTAATCTGTTTAGAACAGTGCGTCAACAGATTATAATATAATAATCATAGCATTTGATATAATGTGTTATCACGTCATCAAGATGTCTCATACCACTTCACAGGACATACTGTAAAGTAGATTCACTGTATTTTGTGGATGATTGTTGATATTTGTTGTGCTCATGTATGTAGTTCAAGTTTTCATTTTATTTAGGAATAAAACCCAGGTAATATAAATAATAAGATGGAATAGTTTGCAATAACATTTCTATATTTTGGAAAAGCATGGAGGCTAACATGGAGGGGACAGTGATTAAAATGCAAAAAAAAAACACATTTTACCTTTGGTTGTTGGAGAACCTATTTTTAAAAGCAGACTTAACCTTTTCCTGTTAACGCTATGAATTATTTGTGTTTTCTTTTACTTTAGTGTTTGTCCTTGAGTTTAATTGTCTAGTAAATGTCTGGTTCTTAAGAAACCCCTCTATTTTGAACCATCTTAAGATGAGCTTTAAAATAGATCAGAGTGGATTGCTTTAAGCCTCAGTTGCTCTGAACAGTCTTGCAGTAGTTGAAGCGGTTTACAGGTTAAGCTGTAACTTCAGTAAGGTAACAAAATGTAGGTCATGCAGCGAGCTACTTGCCTGTCATTTAGGTCACCCATCAGATGATGTATTAAATATTTTATAGGTTAACCTGTGACCTGTAACTGATTGGCATTCTATTAACTTCTTTGTTTTGTTTCTATTGCGTAGAATCTTGCACCTACATTCATTTCATGTGTTCAGAATAAAAATCTGTTGCAGGGATATTCATTCTTCCCAACTTTGGCATTGTGGCACCCGTCTCTTGTATTTTTGGATATTAAAAAAATTAGCGCTGTTTTCAAGCAGAATACAGTGGATTCATTTAACTGACAACAACAACAAATTACATTTGCATAGAACCCTTCAAGTCGGGAGGAGGCCTCAAGGCGCTGGACAGTCAGGGATTTGGACCTGAGCAGGGGGTTGGGATCAGGAGGGGTGGATGGCAGGGAGGCGAGGGGTAGAAGATTGACTGAAGGCGCAGTCAGAGGAGCATCTTGAGACGTGCCTTGAAGGAGGCAAGGGAGGGAGTGTGTGTGTGTGTGTGTGTTGACTTGAGCTATTCATTTTTCACCAGGTCAGAAGGTTTGAGCTTTATGCTGTGACCCGCCACGAGGTGTGCTTCAGTGAGACACTAACCTGCGGTGCCACTGTGTTGCAACTTTATGGGCCTGGGAATGTCTATAGTGTGTAATACCATTTTTAATAAATATTTATTTTCTGTAAATTTTGAGGTGCATTGCTTAGTTCCACCATTAATTTGTTTTTGGTCAGCTGGGTCTCTGCTTAAGAGTATTCAAACCAGATTGAGAGTTCCACATATGTATGCTACCTATACATGGAAATTTCCATCTGTGTGGATGTATTTCACACACTTTCTCTATGGAGGGACACACTGGACTTGCCTAATTCTGGAGAATATTAAGTGTAGTTTGATGTGAGCCAAGGCCTGGGGATTCCAAGGTGTGCATTGAGGTATTGTTGGAGTTCGACCAACTAAACCTGTGTAGCTTCCCATTGAGAGAACTGTCTGCGAAGTTTCTCACGACTTGCCCACCCCACCTGCAAGAGATTTGGTTTGCAGGGTTAACAGTCCTTTTTTTAATTTTGCACAGCTTTAGTGAAATCAGACAGAAATATGCTTTTAATCATAAAACTGTGTAGACTTAGGATAAACAGAAGGTGATCCGTGCCTGATCGATATGGCTCATTAACACACCAAGTGGTAACACACTTAGCAATCTAATTATAACCCTAATAGTCCTTATATTTGATGTAGCGCCTTTCACTTCAGGAGGACTGCTCAAAGCACTTTGCGTGATTTATTGTGAAGTGTAGTGTGTGCGTTGACTTGAGGTATCGTGACTGTATTTTGTTGGCAAATGCAACAACCAACAACAATAATGTCCCATAAACAGCTATGAAGCGATTGTTTAATTTAATCTGGGGGATTGTTAGCCAGGATATTGGGAGAAACTCCCTTCTCTTTATGAATAGTGCCATGAGATCTCATAACTTCCATCTGAAACAGGCAGTCAGTTTACCATTTGTGGATGTGTCCCTCCAGGGAGAGAATGTGCATTTCTATTCCAACAATCTTTCTCTGGAATTTCCACGTACAGGTGGGATGCATCGAAATTTGGTTTGGATACTCTCACAGGCAGTCAGTTTACCAACTTCTGTGTGCAATTGGCTGCTGTGTTTTCGCCCACAAAGTACTCAGATATTCCACTTTACAGTATATTCTGTGATAAGGCACTATATCAAATGCAGGGATTATTATTTTATTATTATTTGATCTGAAGGATGGCACCTCGAGCAATGTAGCCCTCCCCAGCAGGATCTGGAAGGGAAGAGCAGTCACTGGGGGCGGGGAGCATCCCATTCAGCTCCTGTTAACCCTGCAAACCAAAGCCCTAATAATGGGTAGGGTAGTCCCAGCTGGACAACCAGCTGGACAAACAGCAGGAAAGCTTGCCACACAGCTTATCAATGGCAAGCTGTGCTGTTTCAGCTGCTTAGACTTCAGCAGTACCCCAACGTATTCTCTGGGGTCCCCAAGCCTTGGCTCTTGCCAACCTGCGCCTAATAATTTCGGGAAGTAGGTAAGCCGGATGTGTCCCTCCAGCAAAAGAGTGAGCATTCCATTCCAACAATATATCTCTGAGATTTCCATATGTAGGTGGGATGCATGGAATTCTTAGTTTGGTCTGGGTACTCTTATCCAGTGGTGGGTGATGGGTTTCACATTTGTCAGTTGATATAATTTTTTTTTAGCTTTTTGATTCAGTAATGAGAGTACCACCAACTGAATTAAAATCTAAATCTAGATGCATCTTTGACTTTAAAAACTAGGTTCTTCCTTCTCTTTAACCCCAATGGAGGTGCATGTGAATCTTATTCAGTGCCTTTCATGCATTAGAATCAAAATTGGGAGCTCAGTCCTGCTTCAAAGCATAAAGCAAAAAATCAAGGATTGTACCTCTCAAGAAATATGTTTCAGAGGGCCAAAATACCTAAAGAACTTGGGTTTAAGACCAAATGTCTTAAAATAATAATAATAATCCTTGCATTTGATAAAGCGCTTTTCACGGTTTCTAGACATCTCAAAGCGCTTCACAGAATAGACTGTAAAGTGAAATGACTGTATATTTGTGGGAGAAATGTGGCAGTCAATTGCGCACAGCAGTATCCCACAAACAGCCATGGATTGAAATGACCAATTTATTATTGTTTTTTTTGAGGATTATTATCAGGCGTGTGGAGAAAGGAAACTTGCCCAAGGTTTCACCCTGCCGGGAATCGAACCCAGGTCTCTCGCTTGCAAAGAGAGTGCTCTAACCACTGAGTTACAGGACTCCACTGTAGACTCCAAAATGTCAGTTTATGAGCAATTTTGGAAAACATTCTTAATTTGAAAACTTTTTTTTCTCGGTTCCCAAAAAGAGGCACAGTAATCTCACTCAGTGTAAGATGACAATCCAGTGCATTGCTGGTGGTGCCAATTTTTGGATGAGATGTTAAGCTGATGTCCTGTGCGCCTGTTCAGGTGGATGTTAAAAATCTAAGAGAAGGGAGTTTCTTCCAGGGTCCTGGCCAACAATCTCCCCAAATAATAATTGGTCATTTGTTTCAAAACTGTTTGTGGGACATTGCTGTGCGCAATTGAGCTGTCGTATTTGCCTACAAATACAGTCACTCTGTCCCTTGAGACATTTTTCTGACATGATAAGACACTATACCAAATGCAATGCAGTCTATAGCTTTCTCCAGTCCTCACCTTTTAAATTAGCATATCATGGTGCGAGTCACGAAAGAGTTAAATGCACTCTCTGTATGAACATTGGCTGCCACACTAGACTCTAGTTCCTCTACTTCTTGGTCTTCTAACTTGATAAAACTCTTGCCTTCATTTCCATGTCTTCACCCTCTCTGATTTCTGAAATTTCCTTGTACTTCCCCAACCCTCCCTTATTTACCTAATCAAATCTCTTTGATCTCCTCCATTAGCCGCTGCCTCTCATATTTTATCCTGATGCTGCCCTGTCTATCTCCATCCTGGATAACTTCATGGCTTCCCTGCCCTCCGAACTGGCCAACATCTGCTCTCAGCACACCCCAATGGTTCTCTAAGAGCAACACTGTTGAGCGAATTACAGTGTCGGACTGGGAGAGCCATGATGCTCAGCAAGGTTGAAGAGCAGATGAAAAGTAGTGCTGTGCTAAGCACATTGCAGTACTGCACATTGAGTCAGATGAAGGTTATTTAGGTCGAGATGGGATCTGGGCTGACTGGAACATTACTTTTGTCCCAAAGTGCTGAGATGCTCGGGCTGCGCAAGTTATTTGTTGGGTGTCAACTTTGAATGTAGAATACTTCGATAGATTTCCTGTGATTACTAATCATTTGTATTTGGACAATTCAATGCTGTTTGATCTGCAGTGTGTTTTCAGCATTTTCTGTTACATTTCAAAATTTCCAGCATTTGCAGTGTTTCTTCCTCCTGGTAAAGGCTGGAGAAGACTGCTCAGGAGACATGAAAACTATTAACACACGGTGTGCAGCTTTGTTTAATGCTAGTTACCACACAATGCAAACATTCTCAGTGTATAGGGAAATTAGATGATGAAAAATTAAATAGTCTTTGTGGAATGCTGCAGTGTATTGGTGGGAGCATTCACCTCGCAAGTGAGAGGATCTGGGTTTGATTCTGGGCAGGGCAAAAAGTTAGGCAAGTTTCCTTACTCCATATCCCTCTGTTTACCTAGCAGTAATTAGGAACTTGGTTGTTAATCGATAGGTGGATTGCTTTTTCAGGGATAATAATTCCTTCAAAATAAATAAATTGGTTACTCAATCCACGACAGCTTGTGGGACACTACTGGGCGCAATTGGCTGTTGCGTTTTGCCCACAAAATATACAATCAATTCATTTCACAGTATATTCTGTGAAGAAGTGATAATGTGCTATGTCAAATGCAAGGATTATTATTTGATCTAATGTTTTTCACATCAGGGGACGTCTCAAAGAGCTTTTCAAGATTTTACTGTAAGTGACCTTGGCGACCATTTTGTAAGCAAACCGATGAACTTTCAACATTGTTTACCACACTATCTCTGTCAAGTGCTTCAAGGGGTAATCTTACATTAAAGTGACTATAGAAATGCAAGTTGTTGTTGTAATGACAATTTGTATGTTTGGTGGATCTCAAAAATTATGGCTTTGCCCAAGTGAATATCGACCTTGCTGCCTCTATGGAGAACTGCTGCCCTTCCACATCCAATCACAGTGCTTTGTGAATTTCACAGCACTTATTATAAAAATTGCATACCTGAACTTGATTACGAGGCTGTAATCTAATCTGAAGATTCAAATGATGGGTACATAAACTCCCATCCCTTTGTTTTTTTAATGTTTCCTGATCCTCCTTCTCCCTCCCAGTGAAATTATTGCCTTGTAATTACTCTGTTATCTGTTAGTCTCTTATGTAGGGAAGTTAACGAGAATTGCTGCCAACTCAAATCTTATTAACTCCTTGTGTGCAAAACTAGCTGTATGTAAAAAGGCACAGGATAAAGACCAAATGTATTGAAAGTTGTACTGTGAGACAGGTAACTTTTCTTTTTCTTAAATGAATACCGTTAACCCATTCACCGATTCCGGTTTATTTTAATAGACAAACGGGTGGAAAAGTGGACGTTGATGCAGTCTCCTCTGCCTACATTGGCAGTGAGCAGTCTGTACCTCCTTTTTGTATGGCTGGGTCCCAGATGGATGAAGAACAGGGAGCCATTTCAGCTACGTTCACTGCTTATTTTCTACAACTTTGGAATGGTTATACTAAATTTTTACATCTTTAAAGAGGTTAGTCTGTCTCGATTATATTCTTGCTTAAAGTATTTTCCTGAATGTCATCCAAAGTCTCAACTTCAGTGTCCTTGGGATAGGGAAGGAAAAAGACAGGATTTCCCTCTCATGATCACTATGCAATGACTCTTGATCACTATTTAATGACACTGTTGGGTGGCGTACTTGTGTCAGGTGAGGCCCAGATCGGTTTTGATCCCCCCCCTCCCCCCAGGTCAAATCAAATGCCCCGCAAAATGGGTATTTGGGTTGAGACATAGGGGGAAGTGGGGTGGTTTGCTGCTGGTGTTTGTGGACCTATGGCTCAGCAGGAGTTGGTGTTTTTTTTCAGGCAAGGAAAAAAATATTCAAAAAGTTTAAATTGTACTTGTAGAGACTTCAGATTGTAAGAATACTAACAACTGTATGATGCAGGCGAATGACCTGCTAAATAGTGTGCTTTCTGTGTTGCTAAATAACACTACAGGCACCGTATACTGATACCTGGAAAGTACTTAGCCCATGTGTGCAAATCAGCGTTTTTTTAAAAAAAAGTTAGGGGAGAAAAATGAAATGCGTACATTAAAAATAATCTGCAAGAGAGAAATAGTAATATTTTGGGTGTGGGATTCATTGGATCCTTCATACCTAGAGCATTTAATTGTCTCTAGAAGCAGATAAATTGCTGGAAACTGTATTGTATTTAATTCAGATTGCTAGCATTCAGTTTTTCATTTTTCCAAGACCAAAGAAGCACAAGTGGTTTAAACATTTTGATCTTGCAGACTATGGAAAGAAGGGTCTCATGAAATGTCTGACTATTTTTGCAGTTTCAATGTCCAAATAGCTCTATTCTACCAATTAATAATTTCCCTAATGTATCACTTATCTATGTGTCTTCCTAGCAGCCACCATCCAGTTTGCAATGTGTGGAAACCTTTTTTTCAAAAAAAAGTGATTTTGATTGACTTGTCTGTTTGAAAGCTAAGGATCAATTAGGGCAGTAGATTCAATCAACCTTCTTCATGCAATATATGCATCTAAAGGAGGCATTGGATGGAGGATCTATGATCAAACACACTTGTCAGGGGACCCCCAGGAGTACCCAGACAAGTAGAACTGTTCTGCATCCTTTTTGCCTCGTCCAAGGGAATTTTTTCCTGGTGCTTTGGGGAAAAAGTGGATATGGGAAAGTGTTGAAATATTATGTCATACACCTTCAAAAATTGAGAACATTTTTGTGTAATTCAAGGTACTAAGCAAATGACAGTACAAGAAATACAATTATAATAATCCTTGTATTTAGATTATAGTGCCAGAACACATCATTAAAACGTCTCAAAGCACTTCACAAGATTCACAGTGCACCAGCCATTGACTGTTCCACATATGTATGGAAATGTTGGAAGGAACAACCCAATTGGTAACTTTGCAATTCTTCAGCAATAGTAAATTGGACTTGGCAGAAAACCGTCTGCTAATAGCTTATGTAATATTTTATTCCTTGCAGTTGGCACACATCTCCAGCCACAGTGCTTCAATACACATGAGTGCTGTAAGGCAAACTTATGATATGTAATGAGAGCAGTTATACTTCTAATTTACTGAAGTTACCTGTATGTTTTGGTAGTCAACACCAAAGCAGAGACTTTCATTCCTAAGATCTTAATTTAAACAGTGATGGGCTTTGTGGAAAAAAGAATTCCTATCAAGTGAATGAATGTGCCGAGACTGTTTTTTAAAAAAGGTATATCAGGATGGATAATTACTGCCTATTCCAGATAGTCCATCATATCCCCATGTGTAATTTTCTGTGTTCTATTGAAATGCAAAATGCTGTGTGTAGCTTTACCTTCCTCTAAAATGGAAGTCTCAAAATAGCTGGTTGATGTGCCCTTACCTTGCATTCAAACCAGCTGAGAATGACCAGATTGAACTATTGTGTCAACAGAACCCAATTATGTGTAATCCATCAACCCAATTAACTTCCATGAATGGGATATTCATGCTTCCACATGCCAAATTGTCTGGATCCATTACCTACCCACCTGAAAGCAAGGTTGTGCTATATTAAAAGGTGTTATAATGGGGTTCACTTATTTTTAAAGATCATCTTGGTCTAATGAGAAGAACTGAAGCAGATTTGCAATTAAGTTAACAGAGCCAATCTACCCAGTAAATGATTTTTGTTTAAAAACCTTCATAGAACTAATGCTTCTTAGCAGATTGGCCAGTGCAAAATCCTGATCTTGTGTTTGGTCAAAACGGCTGGTACCTCTTAGATGCCTTTAATCCTAAAGGAACTAATCTGACCTGGGTTGAACAGGGACTCGTACCTATTGCACTATGTTTGGCACATGCCTGGTGATTATAATGAAGCTTGATGCATACATTTCCCTCGCTTCTACCCCCTTCAGTTGTTCTGGATGAACTGGTAAACTGCTATCAACATGTATTCTAGATATTCAGATTATTTTATACATTTGCTGTTGTTCCTTAAAGCAATTGGCAAATGATCAATTTACTAAAATATTATGGATTGGACTAATTTCTGACTAATCCAGTGCCTTGACAGATGGCCTAACAGTTACAATAAGAGATAGCATTGCTTTCTGCAGCAGGGTTGTTGGAAGGTGGCAAGCACTACCACTGCACATTTATACCCAGTATAAATTCTGCAATCTTCACTGCACTTTGAGCAAATCGAGGTTTTAGTGAAATCACTAATAAGTGCTGTGTTATGAAATCTGACTGGTGGGTGGGACTATTCTCAAGTCATTATAGCAAATTTTGAAAATATACAACTTTTATCTTCACTAAAGTAACTGGTCAAAGTAACTAAAGTAACTCCTCCACTGCCCTCTCCCCCCCAAAAAAATTATAATAATCCTCTTGCTGGTCCTGGATAGTACCTTTCACACAAAATTAAAAAAATAGGTTCTGGATCTCTTCATTAATTTTTGCCTTCTGCTTACTCTGATTTCTTAATTACAGCTTTTCTTCGCTTCAAGAGCTGCAGGTTACAGTTATGTATGCCAGACTGTCAACTATACAGAGGATGTGAATGAAGTCAGGGTATGTACTTACAGAAACTGGATTTCCTAAGAGCTAATTTTGGCAAAGGTGACATTGAACCATCAACAGGCAAAATACCGTAGATACTGGAAATCTGAAATAAAAACAGAAGTCACTGGGAACACGCAGGAGGTCAGACAGCATCAATGGAGAGAGGAAAATTAGTTAACGTTTCAGGTCGATAACCTTTCATCAGAACTGGGGGATGTTGGAAGGGAGCAGATTGTAAGGACAAGCAGAGAAGGGGGTGGGAAAGAAAGACAGCAAAAATTTAGGTGGGGGACAGAAGATGATGAGATCAGAGGTGTTGATGGTGCAAGACAAAAGAAGGCAATAGTGGGAGATTATAGAAAGAAAAGATGGCAAGACTGAAAGAAATTGAGAGCCGAGTATAAGATCTGAACCATCATTTGGTTAACATTTATCTATCAATCTAGATGTAAGGTTGTTGATGTAGTATGCTGTATGTGATGGAGTGGTATAGGGGAAGCTAGGAAGGGGCCTCCAAAATAGCTAACCAAATCTCCACAATGTCTTATCTGTAGTTCTGTCACTCCTTCTTGTCAGTTCGATCACACGTAACAGCACCACTTAGTTGTGATCAACTGGTTGGAGACCCCTGATGTACAGTGTCACCAGGATGGGTGAAGGCGCTTGTGGAGTATTAACACTGGCACAGACCCTCTAACCCTGGCCAGGCAGGGGCCAATTTATCCTCTCCAACAAGTTCTGGATGAGACCAGTAAATTCCGTACAGACTGAGATTTGAACCACAAGCTCCTGGTTCGTAAGCTGCATCTCTATCCACTAAACTATTAGAATTGTCTCGCCCTATTATTAACAATTCATTCAGTTCTGAATTCAAAAGAATTAATCAACACAGCATCAACTGCTTTTATTGCAAGTCTGTTCCTTATCCACAACTCTTAAGGAAACATTAATTTTGTACCTGTACTTTCCAATTTAGCTCTCTGAAGTTAAAGTTCTTTAGGTGTCTAAACTTCTAAAGACCGGGAACTTGGTGGTTCAAATCTCAGTCCATGCTGAGCCTGTTTATGTCCAGATTATCTTAACATTTTAGTAACCTGTATTTGGTCCCTTGAATATTCCAATTGTGGCATTAACCTGAATATTAAGAATAACTAATTTTGACTTTAAATGAAAAACCATTGAGATGCATCCCAATACTTGACTAGGTTTGTTCGTGGCGGATTCACATTTTGTTCTCTCACAGATAGCGTCAGCCTTGTGGTGGTACTATGTCTCAAAGGGAGTTGAGTATATGGACACAGTGTTTTTCATCTTGAGGAAGAAATTTAACCAGGTCAGCTTCCTGCATGTGTATCATCATTTCACGATGTTTACCCTGTGGTGGATTGGAATCAAATGGGTCGCAGGAGGTCAATGTGAGTACCAAATGAGAAATGCCCTGAGCCCCCAAACTCCACTTGGTCTTAGTCTTAACAAGATTATTTCAAAAATGCAGATTGTGCAGGATTTTGGAAAAGTTCTTAAATATTAAGATGTTTTTCTTATGGCTATGGCTAATAGCATCAAGAAGTTTGAGCCTCTGGTTTTCAACCTTTTTTTAAAAAATCAGACTTCAGAAAAATACTCATACACCTGTTATAAAGCATTCAGCAGGTATTTGTTTTAAAGTTGCACTATGGATCCCATTCACTAAGGACACAAACAGCCGACCCACTCACTTCCTGTGTACTTTGCAGCTGACTTTCTGGTCATTATGATACCGTCAACATCACTTAATGTTTTGTTACGGTTGGAAAGTCAGTGATTTGAGCTTCCCAATAAAAAGTGTCCAACTTCCAGGTCATCATGTCACTTCCTCCTTTGTGCCTGAGCAGCAAAAACAAACCTGGCTTAGATGTCTTGGGTATTGTTATCTTGGTTTCCCTTGGTGGGAATAATGGCCTTTCTAAGCTGCTTCAGGGGATACTGGCCTACCTCACATGAGTTGGAGCAGAATCTATCCCATGAATAAGACTGATAAGGCCATTTCCTTGCTTCGAAACAATGTCAAAGACTTGTCTAAAATCCTCAAGATCCTAATATCCCAGAGACCAGTGGGTGAAATTTAGTGCAAATTCTTAACAGGATGAACTATTATCCACAGTTGGTCACATTAATGTGTACAGGATCAGTACATCTGCAGAAAATAATAAAACACATGATCTTGTTCTACATTTATTCACCCACAAAAACGCACAGTCATTCCATTTCACAGTATATCCTGTGAGGTGCTTTGAGACGTCCTCCTGACGTGAAAGGCACGATACCAAGATAAGAATTATTATTATTACACATTTCACAATTCAATAGGTGTTTGATTGTGTGATAAAAATGTGGTATATTTCTCTAACAAACGTGACTGTTTCATTTCCTATTTCAGCTTTCTTTGGTGCCCATATGAACTCTATTATCCATGTTGTTATGTACCTGTACTATGCGCTAGCAGCTTGTGGACCACAAATTCAGAAATACCTGTGGTGGAAACGATATTTAACCATCTTACAACTGGTAAATAGAAACTTTGATATGCTATACACCAGTCTTCATAATGTAAACCCCGCGTTTGAATAGTTGACAGGTTTTTTTTGGTCAGGGAAGTTTTCTGACACAGAAAAGGCTGAAACCCATCACCACGCTTAAGGGGATCCAAACTAAACTGAGAATTCCATGTTTGTATGCCTCCTACATGTGAACATAACATTTATAATAATAATTATAATAATATAATTTGCATGTCTAGAATTTAATTTAGAATCCCCCAGAGGATCGAATTCAAGATCCTCATCCTCGCCTACAAGGCCATTCACGGCCTTGCTCCTTCCTACCTCTCCGACCTACTATCGCCCACCTACCTGCCTGTACCCTCCGTTCCTCTGGCTCCGGTCTGCTCCACATCCCCCGCCCCAACCGCCCTACCATCGGTGGCTGGGCCTTCAGCCTCTCAGACCCTAGGCTCTGGAACTCTATCCCCCAGTGCCTTCGCCGCCTCCTCCCTTTCCTCCTTCAAGGCCGGTCTCAAGACCTTTCTCTTCGACCGTGCCTTCAGCTCCCCTCTCGACTCTCTACCCCCTCCTCACTCCCTCCCTTCCCTCCCCCTGACCATTTCCCCCCTGCTCGGGTCCTGACCCAACTGTCCAGCGCCTTGGGACGTACTCCCGACGTGAAAGGCGCTCTATAAATGGAATCTTGTTGTTGTTAATACGCACTTTCTCCCCAGAGGATGCGTGGGTGATAGTTCTCCGAGTTCTTAAATTCCACCTAGTTTTAGCCTACAAGACAATTTGTCCTAAAACTTCAATCAGTATTGCATACAATGATAGTGCTCCCTTCGCTCAGTGAACATCAGCCCATTTCATGTCCCCTACCACCATTGGTGGGTTTACTTTGAGCCATTCTGCCGCCACTCTCTGGAATTCCATCCCAGAGTCCCTCCAACGCACTCTGTCCCCCTCCCAATGTTCAAAGGCAGCCTCAAGTTTTACCTCTTTGACTAGGCTTTCAGTCTTTCCCTTCCCACCCTTTTCAGCTCCCTTCCCACCAACCAGCAATGTGAATATATGGTGCCTTCACTGTCTTGAAATATATGCAACTGTAAGGATTACTATTCATTCTTGAATGCTATGGTAAATCATCTTTAACTACAGTCTTCAATAAAATTTAAACTGATTATTAAAACATTTAAAAACAATATAGTAACAAAGTTTATTAAACAATTAGAAACCAGAAATCTTGATGCAAACAAAAGGGAGAAGGGAATAGCGGGGTATAGAAGATAAGGAGGGATGGAGGCTCAGATGGAATATAAATACCGTCATGGACTACTTATAATAATCTTTGTATTTGATTAGGCCAAATGACCTGTTTCTGTAATATAGTAACTGTGTACTATGTAATTATGCCTCAAAAGTAAACACCAAAGCAGCCCTTTCTAACAGTGCTCTAGAGAGTTTAGAGTGGGTATGTTTAGTATTATTGTCTACCTTTGTTACAAACATTCTTGTGTTTAACCCAGGTCCAGTTTCATGTCACCATCGGCCACACTGCTTACTCCCTGTACATTGACTGTCCATTCCCGAAATGGATGCACTGGGCGCTGATAGCTTATGCCATTTCCTTCATCGTCCTCTTTGCCAACTTCTACTACCAGACCTACAGAGAGCCGAAGACAGAATCGACCAAGAATGGAAAACTAGCTGCCAATGGCAACACAATGGCTAATGGAATAATCAAAACCGAAAGCAAGCTCATGGTAGAAAACGGAAAGAAAAAGAAAAAGGGAAAAGCGAAGCGCGAATAATGTGTATAGGCAAGCTTTAAAGTGAAACCCTTGTGTGTTAGTGTTAAAAAGTCAATAACAGATGGCTGCATGTATTTTCAGCTGGCTTTGAACTAATTTATTTTACCTTTTGCCACCTTTGTAATTTATGATATTGACTTGGTGAATGGACTGTGCTATCATTATGATCCATATATCGGTGTCAACAGGAAGTTGCAAAAGCTTAGCTTGGAAAGAATTTGCTTCCCTTTTACAGATCATTGATTTCAATTTAAATGTTAATGCCTAAGCTTAGGTTTGTTTACATTACAGTGGATGCTTGCTATAATGCTATTCTCTTTAACATTACCTCAGTTATAATGCTGCTCTGTTTTTGGCTCCGTTTTCTCCTGTCCATGACCCAAGCACTACTGTTGCTCTATCCTAGATTTTTCAATTTAGAAATCTAAGCATCAAAAGACCACAAGAGAAGTATTGATAACGAAGACCCTTCAGGCTACTTATCCTTATCCTTTCAGAATACCAACCGTATTGTCTTCCCATTACGGCACTAAGCTATTTCTCAAACGAGACCAGTGTCCTGGCCTTAACCAAACCTGTTCTATATGTAAATCGCCCTTTATGTGACAAAATACATTTTAGTGCGTGTCCTATAATTGACCTTCAAAATTCTGGACCTGTGCCTCCTCGCCCTGCTGCTTGGTATAACTTAATTAATATTTTGGGAGTTTTTCAATCTGGTTCAGCATCCGATTACTCTAAGATGTTTCTTAAACTAAAGAGCTCTAATTTATCTAATCACTGCTTGTAGCTCTTATAGCTCCGAACATCCCCCTGACCCTGGGCACTCAGCTTTGTTGTTATCTTCTGCATTACCTCTAGGCAGACCCTTACCACACAAAAAACACAACTAAATGGAGTAGTTAGTGCTGCAAAACCAACGTTGAGTCTTTAATGGGAACTGGTTTGCAATATTTTTAATGGGATCCCTTGAAATTGGCACGACATCACACTATCTAACAGAACCTATTCTGTCTACTTCTGGACAGGTTGATAGGAATTCTTACAAATCATGTTAAGGAATATCATAAATTAGACCCCTGTGTGGCTTGTACAGTCATTTCAATTTCTTTAGTTAGACAAAAGGGTAGTTTTAAAATAAATCCAGGTAACACATATTCAGGAGGCAGCAAAAATTAAAAGGATAAAATAAATAGTTCTGTGACCAGATGAACTAATATATAGGCAATGGTGCCTATTTACAGAGCTCATTGAAACAGCTGGACAATGTGGCCCATGTCTCCTTGCCTACAGTGCCCGGTCACTACTCAGATATTTATGAAAGTCACAATTCTGGCGTTTAGCATTTCAGTTTATTTTTTAATACAATAATAAACCTATCAGCATACTTGAAATGCTATGCCATTAGTCTTGATATTGTTAGTGACTCACATCATTGCAACTTATCCCTTTATCATAAACTATTTTTGAAGTCCAGAAAGTGATGAGGTGCTTATGAAGCAACTTGGTGTTCATTACTTCTGATATGTGGCCTTATACCAAAATAGTAATATGTATTAACATTACTTACTGACATTTAAAAGCATAAAGGGGAGAGGTTGGAAGGAATTTTCTTGGCGCCCAAAGGGTTAGGAGGAAATTAAATAGATTAATATAAGTGTCTATTGAAGCGTAGTCAATTATGACATATGAGGAAATTTGATGATCACTTGAGCAATAAGACTATAGAGGAATATGGAGAAGGTGCAATTCAAAGGGAGAATGGGGAAAAAATCTAGCACAGCACAAGCATGATGGGCCTAATGGCCTCCTGTGTTAATATTTCTAGGATTAAAATTTTCAACTCAAAATTTAATTGATCCTAAATGTGATGTGTATTTTGTTTTGTTTTCCTTGTCCCCAAATTTTCTTTCCTGAGTTAGTGATATTGGCCTTCTATAATAATAATAATAATAATAATCCTTGCATTTGATATAGCGCTTTTCACGTCTTCTAGACGTCCCAAAGCGCTTCTAGTATCTTGGCCAAGTACGATTTCTTCTCATGTGGGTCTAGACGGTTTAGTTGATGAACTGCTTGACCTTGAAGATGTATTGTAATCTGAAGTAGGATCCCTGGCTGATTGAAACCAATTATGGTACCTTGTACAGACAAGGATTTGAATCTGGGTTCCTTGCTAGTTCATATGACTGAGTATCATACCACTGGGTGTATTTATGCTCCCAGCCATTGGAGAGTCATGGAATGCAGCTTTTAAGCTGGAATTCATCACAGTCATATAATAATTTGCAGCTGAATGTTGATGAGACGGGTGCCATACTCCTTGGGTCCTGTCAGTATCTTCTCTCCTGCAGCTCTGACTTCAATCTCCCCGGCCTATCCCTCATACTCACTGAACCAGTACACAACCTAGGCATCAGATTCGACCCTCAGTTGTCCTTCCTACCCCACATCCGTTTCCTGATCAGGAACCCCTTCCTCCACCTCTGTCACATTGCCCGTCTCCGACTGTACCTTACTCCAAATGCCACTGAAACCCTTGTTCATCTGTTCTTCACCTCTCCACTCGACTGTTCCAATGCCATCCTCCCTGTTCTCTCCAGATCCACTATCCACAAACTCCAGGTAATCCAAAACTCTGTCGCCTGCATACTCACCTGCACTAAACTCTGGCTCCAACATACCGGTTATTGCCAGACTCTATTGGCTCCCTATCACTGAACGGATCGATTTCAAGATCCTCACACTCGTCTTCAAATCCCTTCATGTCCTGGCACCAGCCTACCTCTCCTACCTGCCACTACCCATTGCCACTGCTCGACTGGCTCTAGTGGCCTGCTTGTCCCTCAAGCCTCTGTTCCACCATTGCCGGCTGTGCTTTAAGCCACTACATCTCAAATCTCTGGAATACTCTACCTCAATCCTCCATATTCAGATCGCACCTTTGACCTTACGGTCACCTGCCCCATTCATCCAGCTCCGCTACTGTCAAGCTCTCAGAAACGCTAACCTGTGTGAGGGCCGTTATATAAATGCAAGTTGTTGTCGTAATTTATAAAAATTAACAAACTAATTAATGTCTCGACTACATTGTAATTTCTGAGAGCTTGGGTTCATCAGTTGTATGTTGGTACGTGGCTGCTGCTTTAAATAAGGGAATCCCATTTCAACATAAGGTATTTTTTCCAAAATCCAGGGAAATGAAGGAATAATGTGTGCCATTTTATGGCTATGACCAAGAAAATTGTTAAAATGTGTTCTGTTGATGTGTGCAGTTGACTGTACATTTTGCCAACGCTATTTCATGCCGAGCATGTTTTTTTCAGCAGAATATCAGAATTCTTTCAAATGACACTATAAATAATTTTAAGCAACAAAGGTACACGTTTTTATGTTCGGCAAAGTAGAACCTTTATTTCTGAGCCTTGATTTAGATAGAACTATGCATTGTCTGGGCGAGCAGTTGAATGCTTTAGGGCACATACTGCACACATGGTATTAATTGGCCAATTGGCTAACTGTACAGTAGCACATAGCAAGCATCCATTGTATTCTTAAGTTAATTGTGTAAGAAAAAGTAATGTAAGTTTCAAAGCTGTGCAAAGGAGTAATACTGTGTTCCAAGGATAAAAGGATGGCATTTTAAGATGTTCACCAAGATTTCTATCTGACCAGAAGTTAACTAGTTTCAAGTTTCATTGCTGAAATGCTAATTATAATAATAACATATTTGAGAAGCAAAACTACCCTCCTGAAATATTTCCCAGTGATCAACTTATAAATGAGAATTATTAGTGAGTGACTGGCATTGCTGCCTTTTAAGCAATCAGTTGAGTCTGTTTGATTCTGTGCTGTTAGCCGGTGAGGGGAAATGTGGCATTTTGTATACATTTTATCCACTGTTTCAGACTCGCCTCTTTAGCTGCTCAGTATTTGCAGTGATGTAACTTGCAAGGAACAGCATATCAAAACCTGGCATTGCTCTATTTAGTTTAACGGTTGGCTACTTTGATCAGCTTGGAAGCCAATCTGGAACAACTACCTCTGGGAGAGCACACTCCCAGCAAGTATGCAGTAATACTCATCTGGTACAATCAAGTAGTCTGCCAACACTCACTCAAATAATAGATTCACACAGAAACAATGGCCTCATTGGTGAGATACCTTGAGGATTACCATTTCTCATTAGGAGTCAGTGGCTTCAGGAAAAGAATATTGAGACAAAGAAAATGTATCTGGTGAACAGAGCAAGCTAAGGGTATATAGATTATAAAGAACATCTTAAAATTTATTTGGAAGCATTTTAGTTTTAGAAATGTTACCTAACAGTCGTAAGCTTTCCAATATTGTGTGTATAACAGATAATGTATCTGAAACATATCTATATCTGTATTGCCAGTATTACATTTCAAGCGAACCAGTAGATAACACCCACTGTTCCTTTATTCAATTGAGCAGCTTTATAAATGTGTTATGAGCAAGGAATATCTTTCTGACTCTGAAAACACACATTGCTTGTGCAAACAGTTGATGTGCCATTCATTTTACCAGTGTTTGGCTGCTTTGTTTTTTTTCCTTGAAGGCTGGAAATGTGTTGAAAGATCATGATTGCAAAATTTCACCCTAGGTTTGTTAAAAAAGGGTGTTGTTTCTTTAATTCAAGCTGCTCTTTATTTAGCCAAGGCCTAGGTAAGCCAGAATAGCATCCTGCCTGTTTAATTTTATTGCTGATTAAGCTCATGACGTTCTAACTGACATCAGGCTGTCGCTTAATGTTTATCTTATCTCCTGCCTTACTATTAATTGCTTTACGACTTTTGTATTTGGAACAAATTGAAAAGGCACGGCGTGGACTAAAGTGTTTCAATTATATTTCCAGAGGCAAAGCTAGATTGGTGCAGAAAGTTTTTTCTTCAATTCTTATCATTTCAGATATAAACTGTTTTGATAGTTTGTTGAGCTCAGCATACAGGACCTTTTTGTAATGAAACAGACATCTACATTCAGTACATCCCTTTTGTTTTTGCTTTTTAAGTAGTTTGAAGACTATACAGGAAACACAAGGCCCTAAATCCACTATCAAATAATTAACTATTTCTGTGGATTAAATGCAGGTACAAAAGCCTCCTTGGCACATCAAGCTGGTTAATTTGATGGCTCACTTTAGTGAGCATTTTTTGATCCTCTAATACAAATATCAAATATAAGGATTATCTTGCTTGGAAAATATTTTGATGTATATTTGTGGCAGGGCCTTCACAGGTAGGAGCGAAGGTTGACCCAATTAATTTTTGCAAGCACTGACAGGAACATTTCAAACACTCACTTGAAAGAGATTTCTGCAGGCCGTTCTGTTTCCTTTTGCTAAAATAATCTAAGAATAACCTGAACAGTTGCTGAAGCTTGAATGTTACAAAAAATTAACTTTACGGGTCATGTGATCAGGTCATTTAATCTTGTTCCAAAAAAGGTACAAACCTGTTGCTCTTGCTTGTAGAGGTGATGCACAACAATGTAAATAAGTGTCCGCTGCTTTTCTTTCAGTTTTATCATAATGATGCTTCATTTTTCTTAAAAAGAAACTTGATACATTAGAGGCCAGTTTTACAGATCCAGAAATCAGTTTATTGATTGATGTTAGCTCAGTTGGTTGAGTTTTGGATTTGGGACCAGAAAGTTCTGGGTTCTGATCCTCAGCCCTAAATCTTTTTGAGATTGATTTAAAATGTAATATATCTTCAAAAAAGAATGGAGGGGGGAGGGGGGGCCTGGGTAGAGTAAAGGTAAATGGATTCTCTCTATAGCTGAACTAGCTCCAAAAAAGATACGTTTGCCAAAAAACAGACAGGTTTTATAATCCAAGACACTGTTGATGTTTTCAGTTATGCTGTCTCATCACTGAGACTTGGTGATGTAGACATGTCCTCAACCCTATGAGCCAAAGCCCAACTGGGAATGGTGATCTTAACTGAACAAGTACTGTTCTGCATAGTTAATACTTAATCAATGAGTATGAATTAAGCACTGCACGTTACCCCGCGTGAAGGGCACTATATAAATACAAATTGTTGTTGTATGCTGTTTTTCTTATGTGCAAAGTGAAGAATTTAAGCAATTTGTATTTGTAATCTGTACCCTTTAAAAAGTGAAATATGTAAAATGGTTAATATTCTGTTGAATGACTCAAAAATTTGATAGATCAGGTGCAAAACAAAAAAGCCCTCTACACTGAAATATTTGGGTATTTTACAGGGTAGACAGACCTGGGTTTATAGTGTTTCAAGGATTATGTAACTTGAACAACGAAATCTGAATCAAGATAGAATAAAAATCTCAAAGTGCAGAGATATATTAAGCAAGTAAGGATTGCATGAAGATTATTTAATAGGATAGAAATGTTTAAAGAAACTTTTGAAGAAAAGCTGAACTTTTTTGTGTTTTTATTTTTAATTATTTTTCAATTGCACCTTGTTTATTTCTGGTACTGTATGAATTTAGGATTTATTTATTTTGTGGAACACGATGTTTGAATACATTGCGCATGTATAATTAATGTGAGTGGGTTAAATGTTGTCATTGTGAATAAGCAATTAATGTAGAAAATTCAGTGCATGGTCTTGGCTATAATTTATCTGTTGCATATCTCAGACAAAATGCAGATTCTCTTACGGTATCTTAAAGTGGTTGTTCCAAAAAAATATTTTTCCCATTTTGAATGAAAAATTTAAAATGAGCATAAGTCGTCTCACTATTTTATTTAGCAATGTGCATTTTTGTGCACAATGCACACTTTGGGAGAAAACTATCTTGGCAAGAACCCTGGATACTGTGTACTGAGTTTCCTGGTCACCTAAGATTGACTTGGTACATGTTGATTTTGGTTGTGTTGTGTTGTACTATAGAAGGTTGTGCATTAGTTGAGTATCTTCACTGTTAACATTGGGAAAAAAAACCTAATATACAAAATTGAAAGTGTGTGGCATTATAAAGAATAAGTCCAAAAACTGAGGAAGTTTTTGTAATACCATATTGTACAACATCTCTCTGTACATAAATTCAATGCTCCAAAAATGCAGTTGAAATAAAATGGAATAATACATCTCATCTCATTGCCTTTACATAATTCATCTGCCTATTCAGGTGGGTATTAAGGATCCCATTGCACTAGTCGAAAAGAGAAAGACTCCTGGCCAACAGTCCACAGATAAAATCGGTCCTTCATCTCATGGATTTTGCGGAACATTGCTGCGGTCAAATTGACTGCCTCATTCACCGATAAATATACAGTCACTACACATTAAAAGTATTTCAAATGTCTAAGCTATATTAACTGATTTTGTACTTACATTGAAGAGGGTAACTGCTATTTTTATAGTAGATAGCTAGCACCAACAGTTTTGTACACAGAAAGTTTTTCCACAGGAAGAACTCTGTACAAAATAGTTTACAGCGCATTTTAAGACCTATTTTTCAACTGTGCTTTTGGTAATCTCCCCCCACCCTCTTCCACACCCCCCAACTCCAGCTCAGGCTCCCAGTCAGCTTTCTGAAGTGCTTTGAGATGTCCACCTGATGAAAATGGCACTTACATAAATGTAAATTGTTGTTTGTTGATCTCCGCCATGGAATGAAGCACAGACAGATTCTAGGCACCTCCCTACAGAGGAGCATAAGGATAAATGACCTTCATTTAAAAAAAATCTCAAAGTACAAAATTAATGGGACCATTTCTTGTATTCAGCGGAACCTCAATTATTCACCAACAGCGTTTGTCAGTGTACCAGCATTAATATTAAACAGCTCCTCTCAGGTAACTGCCAGGAGTGGCAAACACATTCTAATCCTGAAGGCAGATCTGAAGAATGAAATAAACCACAGACTCCCAAGATTTCCCACCAAATGTAAGCCACTGAAAGTAAAGGACCCTGACTTTATCGGAGTGCGGAGGCAAAGCTCCATCTGAAATCTGTATTGATCGATTTGAGAATTCCCAATTATCCACCAATATCACTTAACCACATGGCAGATAACTACGGTTCTGTACATGCAACAACTGTCCCAATCTATTTTCCCATTGATATTTCAAGCCCAAGTTTGCCTGTACAATTCAGTGTTTCATTGTCCACTCCTGTGGTTGGACTGACAAAGTAATTGTGCCATGGCTCCCACCGAGTATATTTCTGTCCTATCAAATCACCAATTGGAAACTGAGAAGCTGGAAACTAGTAATTATTTATGAAGTGAATAATATATGCAATTTAGTAAATAGATACCCACCGCTAAATAAAAAGACCATGGGTTAATGCTGCGGTACTTTTCTGGAGATATTTTTACTTAACTGATCTGCAAATTGCCCTATTTACACTTGAAACTAACTGATCCATCAATGGATTCTCTGACCATGTATGACACAGCTCAGGTACAATGTAGCTCTCCACAAGCACAGATTAATTGTCATCGCAACACCAAGAATTGATGAAAAGACTGCCGGAAAACCATTGTTATTTTCCTTCACTGAGGGAATGTAATTTTGAATGCAGGGACACCTACTGACCAGTTAGAAGAACATCAATAAAACCCAAATTAAACAAATGTTCAGCTGTCCCTTCCCTGTTATTATGGGTAAATTGTTGCAACGTTTCAATGTTAACCCATTCAAACAGCATTTCATGTCTGCATGACATATTACTGTATTGCCTCCCAATTTGCACTGCATTTGCCTATTTTTGCATATAGTATAACACCATATCACTGCTGAACTGTCTCAAAGCTCTTCACAGGATATTACTATATAGTGTCTATTATAATATAATAATTCTTGCATTTGATTTAATTCTTATGTCGTTCAGATGTCTCAAAACACTTCACAGAATATATTGTGAAGTAAATTGACTGTGTATTTTGTGGGTGAAATGTGGCAGCCAATTGTGCACAGCAGTGTCCTACAAACAATTGTGGATTTTTTTTTGGAGGGATTATCACCCCTGGAAAGCGATCCGCCAATCGCCTAACAACCGGGTTCTTACCTACTGCTGAGTAAACAAACTTGCCCAACATTTCACCCTGCCCAGGGTTCACTTAGGTCCTCTCACTTGCGAGCCGAGCGCACTAATCATTATGCTGTAGGACTCCACCTCTGTGTCCAGTGTCTGTGATTTGTTGATAAATTTGGATATTTCAAGGCAGGTTGAGGTACCTTGAGCGTCTAGACATACAACTTAACAAAATATATTACACAGTAAGAAAAAAGAACTAGTTTCACACGCGGGGTTTAGGGCATCATCTGAACTGCACTGAAATAATTTTCTTGACATTGTCCCTATTCAAAAGACCCTACCTCTCATCAGCCCGGGATTTCAAGTGTACAAATGTAACCATGGTGGAGAAAGGAGAAAACAATTACAATTATAAACTTAGCAAGTTTGTCTGGCAAATAGGACAGTTCTACAATATTAATTCCAACATTAACCATTCTAAACACGTGCATATAGAGGTAAAGAATGTGGAATGACTTGTCATAGGCTTTTAGTGCTATCAATTCATTCAGTGGGGGTGACAAATGCACTTTGTGATGTGACAATTCACATGTTATATTTTTTTACCCCACTGAATGAATTGCTATCAAAAAAAGTGCAGTTGATAGCAATCTCTCACTTGAATTTGAAGGGAGTGGGTTCAGCCCCATTTCGGGACTTTGAACTCACAGTCCAGGCTGGCACTCAAGTACAGTGCTGGGTAGTGCTATATTGTTGGAGTTTCCGTCCTTCAGTGCACAGTCGCTGCACTTTACAATGAACCTGTGAAGCGCTTTGAGTTGGCTCGACAGCATGATGAGACACTATGTCAAATGCAGGATTATTAAAAGATATCGTGTGGGTTTGCCCCAGTGAGATGACATTTCTGCGAATGCTCCCTCTAGTGGTTTTGCTGTGAGATGTAAGACCGAATTCCACCGCACAGCAAAACAGTTAATTATCAAATGGATTCAAAGTTGAATTAGTGTGGTAAATACTTTGAAATGCTTGACAATCAAGTACAGTGTTCTGACCTATTGATGAAATATAATACTGTATTAATGAGTCTTTTACTTGTGGATTGTCCTGATTTTTCTCCTCAGTTTCTACGAGTTTACTAACTCAGGCAATAAATTATTTAAGGTTCATTCTTGCCATCCCTCCAGAGAAATCACACTAACTGAAATAGTAGATAGGATAATCCACAAATAAAGAGAAATCTTGTGGTAAAGTAAATGTATTTTAATAATAATCCCTGTGTTTTATTTTGCGTCTTTCACATCGGGGAACGTCTCAAAGCATGTCACAGGATTTACTGTAAAGTGTCGTGACTTTGTGGAGTCCTGTAGCTCAGTGGTTAGAGCACTCGCTTTGCAAGCGAGAGACCTGAGTTCAATCCAGGCAGAGGGCGAAACCTTGGGCAAGTTTCCTTACTCCACACAGAGCCTAATAATAATCCCTCCAAAACAAAAAACAATAATAAATTGGTCATTTTCAATCTACGACTGTTTGTGGGACATTGCTGTGCGCAATTGGCTGCCGCGTTCGCCCACAAATATACAGTCAATTCACTTTACAGTGTGTTCTGTGAAGCACTTTGGGACGTCCTCCTGACGTGAAAAGTGCTATATCAAATGCAAGGATTATTATAGTGACTGTGTATCTGTAGACAATTACAACAGCCAATTTGCACACAACAATGTCCCACAAACAGCCACAAAGTGAATGACAAATTTTTATTTGAGGAATTGATGGTCAGGACACTGGAAGAAACGACCTTTGTTTTTGGAGTAGTTCCATGGGATCTTTAACATCCCCTTGAACAGGCAGAAGGGGCCTCAGTTTAATGAATCATACGAAGGATGATATTTAATTCAAATTTAGTTTGAAGAAGTGTCATCACTCCTTATAAAAACCTACCCTTAATCCCTCCAAACTCACAAACTTAAGACTATCTCAAACCTGCCCTTTCTGGCCAAAGTTTTGGAATGTGTCATTGCAAATCAACTTCGCTCACACCTCTCCCTCCACTCCCTACTCAAACTCTTCCAGTCCAGTTTTGCCCTACTCACAGCACAGAGACAACGTTCGTCAAAGTAACAAATCACTTCCTCTCTCTCTGTGACCAGGACTCCCTCTGCCTCCTTGTCCTCCTGGATCTCTCTGCCATGTTCGACACAGACGACCATCCTCCTCCACCGACTCCCCTCCCTCATCCACCTTAGTGAGATGGCACTCGCATGGCTCGAGTCCTACTTAACCAACCGCCAACAATACATCTCGGCAAATGTTTTTTTCTCCCATCCCCACTTGGTCACCTGTGGATACCTCTAGGCTCCATCCTTGGCCTCTTCTTTATCTACATGCTCTCTCTCGACGATGTCATCTGCAGACATGGGGTCAACTTCAATATGAATGTGGATGACACTCACACCTACTTCTCCTCCAGCTGCGACTCCCAGTCACTGATGTCCTGTCAGCTTCTTTGACAGACATCAAGGCCTGGAGAAGGGCAAGCTTCCTGCAGCTGACTGTTAGCAAGATGGAAGCCATTCTCTTTGGTTCCCGTCAACGTCTTCTCTCCTGCGGGTCTGAACTCCTCAACCTTCCCGGGCTCTCCCTCATACTCACTAAATCCGTGCACAACATAGGAGTCAGGTCCCATCCACAGCTTTCCTTTCTACCCGACATCCATTCCCTGACCAGGAATGCTTTTTTCCACTTCCACCACATTGCCCACCTCCATCTATACCTCACAACCAACACAGCCAAAACCCTCCAAGCCTTTGTCACTTCCAGGCTGGATTATTCCAATGCCCTTCTCGCTGGTCTCCCCAGCTACGGCATACACAAAATTCAACTAATTCAGAGCTCCGCCGCCCAGATACTAACCGGCGCAAAACTCTGTAAACCCTTCACACCAGTCCTTGCCAGGCTCCACTAGCTCCCAATTACAAATGGATCGATTTCAAGATCCTCTCACTCGTTTTCAAATCCCTACATGCCCTCGCACCTCCCTACCTATCCGACCTGCTGCCTCCGCTCGGATGGCCCTTCTGTTTGTCCCTCATCCCCAAAAGAGACAGACTGATTGAATCCCTTTGAACTATCAATTGAAGAACTGACTGATAAACTGAAGATCTGTTAAACTGACCAGCTTCTGAACTGTTCAGACAACTACAGTACTTTGCCTTATTCCTTCTCCATTAAGTTTGGAATCTCAATTAAACGTCATGGGCATGTTTGAAACTGTAGCTGCCCACCAAATAAACATGACATTACACAATCTGAGTTATCAGCCACACTAAGAAAGTCTGAATTTATTATTTGAACTGCAACACCCACCTGTACTCCCTCAGCATTGCTGATCAGTAGAATATAGGCAAAGGTTTGTGTCTGTTTTGAGTTAATTCATGTGTCGCATTCTTTAGAGTATACACACTGTCAACAATAACAAGATTACATTTGCATAGTGTCTTTCACGTCGGGAGGACATCCCAAGGCAGAGTACAGCATTTCAGACCTGAGCTGGGGTTGGGGCGGGGGGGAAGGGAGGGGAAGGGGGGTGGCCGATGGCATGGTCGAAGAGGAGTGTCTTGAGGTGGGACTTGAAGGAGACTAAGGAGGGGGCGAGGCGGAGTGACTGGGAGATGGAATTCCAGAGGTTGGGGGCAGAGTGGCTGAAGGTTCTCCCACCAATGTTGGGCGGGTGGGTCGGGGGATGTGGAACAGGCCAGAGCTGGCTGAGCGGAGGGAATGGGTGGGTTGATAGGGGGTTAGGAGTTTGGTGCAGGAGAGGACACGGGCTGCAGAGTTCTGGATTATCTGCAGCCTGTGGAGGGAGGAGTTGGGAAGGCTGACAAGCAGGGTGTTTGCATATAGTCGAGCCTGGAGGTGATGAAGGCATGAACAAGAGTTTCAGCGGCCTGAGGGGAGAGGTAGTGGCGGAGTCGGGTGATGTTACGGAGGTGAGGGAAGGCAGAGCGTGTCATGGCTTGAATGTGGGGGAGAAAAGACAGTTGAGGGTTGAACAAGACACTCAGGTTCCTGACTGGTTTGGTGAGTTGCAGTGAGCAACCATGGAGGTTGATGTTACCAGAGCCTGAGGTGCTGAGGCGCTGGTGTGAGCCAATCAGGAGGGCCTCAGTCTTGTTCACATTCAACTGTAGGAAATTTGCCCTCATCCTGGACTTGATGTCCGACAGGCAGTCTGTCAGGACAGCAGTGGTCCTGGAGTTGAGGGTGAAGGCAGAAAGATAGAGTTGGGTGTCATCCGCATACATGCGGACGTTGACCCCATGTCTGCGGATGATGTCACCAGGGGGAGCATGTAGATATTAAAGAGGAGAGGACCAAGGACAGAGCCCTGGGGGACGCTAGACGTGACAGTGCGGGGGCTGGAGGAGAAACCGTTAGAGGCAACAAAGTGGAGACGGTGAGAGAAGATAGGAATCGAACCAGGCAAGGGCAGGTCCGTGAAGATTGAGTAAAGCGGAGAGGTGGTGTATGAGGATGGAGTGGTCGACAGTGTCGAAGGCGGCAGAGAGGTCAACAATATCTGTTGAAACGTAAACCCTCTAAGTGTCACATTTGCTAGAAATTCTCCTTTGCTTCAAAGTACAGTCACTTCATATTACAGTAAATCTTATTGCAACATCCTCCCAACTTGAAATGTGCTAGGTTCAAATGCAAGGATTATTTACTAATAATAATTATTATAATTTTTGTGATTATACAATTACTAATTAAATGATGCAGTACTTCCCCAACACCGCACTGGAGCAACAGAGGAGACTGAGCTCAAAGTTCCCAATGTGGGTCTTGAGCCCAGAGTTGAGAGTGCTAAAACAGGATTCTTGATGAAGGACACTATTCAACTTTCTCGGCATTTAAACTTACACCTGAAGCATCCAAACTTGGAGAAAGTTTTGATTATCTAAATTCAGTTGAGGACTTGTCATTTGTTAGCAGTCAGTGGTTTGGAGGAAGCCCTTGGGCCAAAGGGCTTCATCCAAAACAATCTTATGATCTTATGACCTTTTAACTTATTAGTATTTATTTCTTCTCATTTTCTCCAATGATCTTGTGTTATTAGCCGATGTACAGATGTGAGTATTACATCAAGCTGCGTGCAGGCTTCTGTAAAACTGTTTTTCCCAACTTCCCCTCTCACTTTGAACTTCCTATTTATCAGCGTGTGTGCCTCATTGTTCAAAACCCGCTTCTGCATTAAGCTAGGTTTCCCTGAACAAAGATTAAGTAGCTCACAAATAAAACAAGATGCTTTGCTACAAAACCATTTCTCCAATCTACTGGGTTCTTGGATACATTTAAAAAAATACTTTTTAAAAATATTTATTCTGTGATGACATTAATAAACATTATCACAGTAGTACACTCTATAAGCAATCTATTGGTACAACGTACTGAAGCCAAATGATAGTGTGCACTTTACTAAAAGGGTAACAATAACAGGTTGCCAGGAAGAGTGTTTGATACCAGGACATCAGACTCAATTAAAAAGTAGCTTGATGCTGTGATGGGAGGATATTCTAAGATGAGATTGGATGGGCCAAAGGGCTTCAACCAAAACAATCTTATGATCCTGTGACTTTTTAACTTATTTTTATTTGTTTCTTTGTTCTCATTTTCTCCAATGATCTTGTGCCATCATTTCAGAATCTTGTGAAACTTGTGTCAGACAGGAAGGCTGGAGCTAACCCTTGTGAAAGGTCGGTATCCATCAACACCCAACTCTCCAGCAGGAGCCTCTACCTTGAGATCAGGAGCATGAATCCCGAATGAATATTAGCCTCCCAGTACTAGACTGGGAGAATTATTGTACAACCTCAGAAAATACTCTGACCCAATGATCCAGTATTGCACAATTCACAGTCAAATGGCTAACTTGTGTGCTATTTGGGATCTCAGAAATATTTTGCTTATTTTGTTAATTCATTGTAAAAAGAATATTGGATATACTGCATTTCTTTCTGAGACCTAGTGCATAACTATGTGCCCCTGTTTTTTTTAATTTGATGCATTCTGCTGTAAAATGCAAACACTTGGATCTAAAACATATTTCAGTTTACTCACTCTAAACCCAATAAGATGAGATATTTTGCTGGTCAGTAAGTTACTGACCTTGGTGGAATGGACGTAATAAAGGAAAATCCCTCACCTCAGGTGTCAGACGAGGTGAAATATAACATTCTGAAGCTTATGATAAAAATAACACATAATTTGATAAAGAGTCACCTATACTTCTCTGATGAAAATATACCATGTGATATGACTTTAATAATTGTACAGTCCATGATCAGATTTGAGTGCTGCAAAATGGCAGGATGAGATGCCAAGCAAGGGAGAAGGTGGAGAGCGAGGTGATCATGGACTCAGTCGAGAGGTAGGCCTTAACGTTTAAAGATAGATAAAGAAAGAGTGAGATATTACCGATATTATTATGTGGGGTGCCTTTCACCAACATGCAAACTACACCTTGTCCAAATATTAGCCCAATTCAAAATTCCTCTACCATCAAATCCTCCCATAGAATATTCCAGTGAGAGGAATTCTTTCAATTAAGTAACCAGTTTAGTTTGGATCAATTCCAGCTCTATAAATCAACATTAAAGTTAAAGAGTCCAAGGAAGTCAGGAGTGAGTGAGAAAAAGAGGTTCAGAGGAAGAAACAATCCCTCAATTTATAATCAAATTGTTCTTTATCTAAACTAAAATATTGGATTCTGAACTTTTTCTAAACTTATTGACGATTAAGAAGTGTTATATTAAGTCCCCCAAATCCAATTACTTTAAAGCCTGTCTACAAGTGACAGTAACTCAGTTTATAGTGCTAGTTTATATGTTTAAATGTGCCAAGACAGCAGAACAAGAGAAAACTAGTTTAGAATTGCAAAGAGTAATTTCAGGACAGACACCAGCGTAGATGTGGGAAATAGGGGTGCTGGGGGGGGGGCAGCTCCCTCTGACTTGAAGTACAAAGGTGCTGTGAACCTGCTATTGCCACTCTCTGCGAGGATGGTAGGTTAAGTATCTGGAAGTATGAAGTCATACAAAATGTTCTTGTGAGTAATGAGGTGTGTCTCCCCATTGGTCTCACTCTGAAAATAGAGCATTAAACTAGTGTTCTGATGGCTCTATAGGTAGCAATAGGATGTAGCACTAGGAGGATTCATGCTCCTGATCCCAAGCCTGTGTCCCTGCTGGAAGGTAGGAGTGTAGGTGGACATTGGGTGAGGGCAAGATTGGACACGGCTATGATGCCTGCTGACTGATCTTTGCATGTTTATTCACACATGAAAAACAGGCACTTACTTGAGATACCATTAGTTGGCTGGAACCTATGGATATTGTACCCATGACCTTCAGAAGAGGACGGCAAGAACATTGGGCAAGAAATTCAGACCCTCTTTCTTTGTTCACACTACCTGTGGCTCATAGAGTACAAACCTGCAATGTTACTGGAAATTATAATAAATTATAATCCTTGCATTTAATATAGCACTTTATCAAATTGTTGAGACTTCTCAAAGCACTTCACAGGATATACTGTAAAGTGAATTGACTTTGTATTTTGTGGGCGAAACGAGACAGCCACTTTGCGCACAGCAGTGTCCCACAAACAATCATGGAGTGAGTAATCAATTCTATTTGGGGTGTTTGAAGGATACTGGGAGAAATTCAAGCAGACAACACCCCCGATACTGCAACACACCCAACACTGCATTGGAATGTCACCTTAAATTATGCGATTCCAAGTCCCAAGGTGGGGCTTGAACTCAGAACCTCTGACTGAGGTGAGATGCTACCACTGAGATAGGCTGAAACATGAGCAGTGTATTCCCTCACACCATAAAACAAGGTGAGCTTCCAGGCTAAGACAAGATGGAATTTTGAAATGTCAGCCTTGGATTTGCATGTACAGTAGAGCCAGCAGCTGAAGGCAATAGGGATGATTCACTACCCAAAAATGTAATTTGAGCCTAAGTTTCATTCTGTGCTGATTTCGATGGTGAGCCTGAGTTACACGTATCATTACCTTTCTAACTTTGGTAAACACCTAAAATCTTAGAGATAAACAAAGTAAACACCCATTATTCAAAATGCAAATGCAAGGATTATTATTTAAGATTGCACAAGATAGTTTGTGTACATTCTTCCCAATCAGCTCCCAAGACGTGAGTCGACCTTTCTGATTTGCCTATTTTGTTGATGTTGTATCTGATAATTTGTTGTAAAGCAGGAAGTGAAGTGGGCGAGGCTGCTGCACAACGTGAAATTGACAAGAAGTTAGCGTTGTTCATCTGAGCTGCTCTTTCTGCTGCGATAGTGCTCAGCTTCCAATCCTGAAGATGGGTGTGACGATCTACTACACCACCATAACTGCAAGCACTAAGGTACTTTCCGATCTACTTGGATCATTTGCTTTGTTCCTGATGATTTTGTATTGTAGTTTTATTGCGTTTTGTAAGTGTCTGTCCAGCCAACCATCTGCTCACAACACCTCTTAGTCACAAGCCCAACTTCCACTTTTTGTGCACGACTGGCTTGGTAAATATTAGCTGTGATCATATATTGTTTTGAATCAAATTGAAGCGGTGTTCATTTTAAAATAAGTTAGCCTTTATATGAACTATTTTTTGCTGACCGAACATGAAATACTTAGTCAGACAATTAGAAAGAATGCAAATAGGCAAGAGCAAATTCATCCAATAAAGAATTGTCAATGTATTTGTTTGCAAAAAACCCACCTGTCTTAAACGATCATTGTGTTCATGAAATTCGTTTAAATACAGTATTTACAAGAACATTTTAAAAACGGGATTTCAAAATGGTAAGAAAAGGATGTATCTTTTTTCTCCAGAAATATGCAAGACTAGTTATCGAAAGACCATTTATGCTACGAGATAACAATATTCTTCCAAAATGCAAGAGCGTTAGAAGATTTTCATAATTTGAAGTTTTCCTACTTTTAGCTTGGGTGATGATATGGGCTGGAGAAGACATTTATGAAAACAGGTTGCAATGATAACACTTTTCATATACTCATTATTTGGAACTCATATAATCTAAATTAGGGTTCTCAAAATTTGTCAATGTGAGCCTCCCTAAATTAAGAAATGAACAATCTCACCTCCCCAAAGTTTACTAAGACAATGCAAAGACTCCTATGCTTCGCAAGAATATGAGTAACAAAGTAGAAGGGTTTTGATCAATGTAGTTATAATAAGAATATGAGTGTTACGAGTGCTGATTATACTTCATGAGGAACCTCCCGACGTGAAAGGCGCTCTATAAATGGAATCTTGTTGTTGTTGTTGTCTTATCTCACGGTTCTGTTCAAAAAGAGTACAAATTGCAGCAGCTGCAGCTGAAATAAAACTTAAAAAACATTTAGGAGATCATATTACCAGTTAATTACAGTTTATGCCAATACAATATCCATTAGTCCTACCTTATCAGTGAGAGGAGTGAGCCTGGTTCCTTGCTGTAGTGGAATTTGGGGTTGCAATGTAGAAAGATAGAGACGTTGGTTCACACCCCTGTTTATCAGCCTGGATGTCTTTTTAAACCCCCCACCCCGTGTTGTCTCGGGGATTGTTGTGGTGGGAAGCATGTCCCCAGGGAGGCGCGCCCCATAGTTTGAGAACCTCTGGTCTAAACTGACACTTCAGTGCAGTGCTGGGGGTGTATTGTCAGACACAAACCACAGTCACTTTACACTGTAAACTGTGAAGCACAATGAGACAGCTTCCCGATCTAAAAGGCACTATATCAAATGCCAGGATTATTGTTAGGATGAACTTCTTAAGGTATTACACAAAGACCATGAAGGCTCTGATCGGAGGCTGAGAGAGTTTCGAAAGCAGGGCGAAGGGATTTGAGAGAGTTCCAACAATGGTCTTAAAAACTAAAGGTGAGAAGGAGAGAGTGAGGAACAAGTAATAGACCAGAACTGGAAAAGTGGAGGACATGGGTAGAAAAATAAAACTGAAGGAGATTGAAATAAGTAGGGAGGGGCAGGGCAGTGAAGAAATTTAAGGGCAGCTTAAAGAATTTGAAGTTGATTTATTGTGGTACTGGCTGTAAGTAGAGTGTGGTGCGGATGGGGTTAATGGGTGGGTGGATAAATTACGGTCTGCGGAGCTTTGGATGAGCTGTCACTTGTGGAGAGTGATTGTGAAATTGTTTGTCCTATACACTTATAATTAACCTTACATTTGGTATAGCACCTTATCATAATCATCAACACGTCTCAAACCAAAATAATACTACTAATAATAGTAAACAGGTAATTTGTGTACAGGAATGCTTCACAAATAGCCATGAAGTCAATGACCCAAACTTATCTAGAGGATTTTTGGCCAGGATTCAGGAGAAACTAACTCCCTTCTCTTTTCGAATAGTGCCATGGGATCTTTAACGTTCTCGTGAACAGGCAGATGGGACTTTGGTTTAACGTTACATCTAAAGGATGGCACCTCTGACAAGGCAATGCTCCTCTAGCAGTAGTGTCAGGCTAGATTACAAGTTCAAGTCCCGGGGCTTGAATCCCCAACCCTCTGACCCAGAGATGAGTGTTACCAACCGAGCCCGGCCAACGCAAAAAGAAAGACTTAATATCCTAATATCTTGGTTTATCTCCTGTTATTTGGGAAACTGGATTCTATGGAGATGTGACCTGACAGATTTGCTAAATGTAGAGTTTATATGACCATCATGTTTGTGTTCACATCTTATAAGTCAAATCATTACTTCTCCTGATTGGGCCTTCCTGCCTTTTTAGCAATCAGAGTAAAAAAACAGGATCAACATTTTGCTGAACTAAATGTGTCTATCCGCCGTTACTATTTTGCAACACCCGGTGCTTAATATAGGAAGCAAATCCTGGTTTCATCTTCACTGTAAAAATGCAGTAAAACTAGTCTGATCCTTATTTTTGAAGTACATTTGAACATCATGCCCAGACATTTCTGGTGTTCTTTACTGTACACTTGCAATAAGATTTTGTGTTGTACCATTTTTATTTAGTTATTGGCTCTTGGTCTCCTTGTGGACATAGGCATCCTAATTTTGTTTTGAATTCAAAGTTATGATTCTTTCCATTTCTATTGCGAATACATGGTTGTCAGCTCCCCACCCATTCTTTTCCTCGCTTGCCTCCTTCAAAACCCATCTCAAGACCCTCCTCTTCGACCGTGCCTTCAGTCACCCTCCTATCCTTACCTTCCCTGCCCTCCAGCCCTCCTGATCCCAACCACCAGCTCGGCTGCGGATCCCTGACTATCCAGCGCCTTGGGATGTTCTCCTGACATGAAATGTGCTATACAAATATAATTTGTTGTTATCTAAGTTACAACATTGAGACTGGCTGGAGCTTTCTGATAGTTTTCTATTCAAAACATTTTTTTATTTTCCACAATATATTAAGATGTACAGATGAGCACTGTACATGTCTAAAAATACCCACACACCCATAAACACTGTACATGCTGTAAATTCCCACCCATAAGTTTAAACACATATACGTGCATGTATATACTTGTACACTTATACACTAAATGAAATCTTCTTGCTGTTGTTGTTGATGTGCATGTGTATGGGTGTGTAAACATGTAATAATAATAATAATAATCCTTGCATTTGATATAGCGCTTTTCACGTCGGGAGGACGTCCCAAACCTCTTCACAGAACACACTGTAAAGTGAATTGACTGTATATTTGTGGGTGAACGCGGCAGCCAATTGCGCACAGCAATGTCCCACAAACAGTCGTAGATTGAAAATGACCAATTTATTATTGATTTTGGTTTTGGAGGGATTATTATTAGGCGTGTGGGGCAAGTTTCCTTACTCCCACACTCTGGAATGGCATCCTGAAGTCACTCTCTCTCGCTCGCTCCTTCCCACCTCTAAAGCCCACCGTAAGACCTGTTTGACCGCACTTCTGGTCTCCTTTTCCACATTCCAAGCTCTCCACATCCCCAGCTCAGGTTTGCAGTCAGCTACCTGAAGCATTTTGAGACATCCTTCTGACATATTACTACTACTACTAATAATAATGATCCTTGCATTTGACATAGTGCCTTTCATGTTGGGCGGATGTCCCAAAGCTTTCTAAGCTGCTAAACTGAGGTCATGAAAGCCAATTATAATAAATGTAACTTGTTATTATTGTACTCAGGCTACAATTGACCCTTGTTATTTTTCTTTATCTTCTCAGATTGACAAAATTCAGAACCAAATTTTCAATCTCTTGGAAGGAAACCATATACCTTTTAAGTTGGTGGATGTTTCAACAGATAAAGCTTTTATGGAGAACCTGAGGCAGAAGTTAGGAGATCCCAACGCATTGCCACCACAGATCTTTAATGGAGATCAATATTGTGGGGTAAGCTAAAACTTCTTCTTGTGAGTGATATCCATGTTGTAACCAAAAGGGATTACAGGAAGTTGGAAACCAGAATCTATGAACTAACACATCTGACCGACTGAGCTGCAATCAGTCTTCTTCTCAAAATGTGAGCAATAGCAAGAGTTTATGAAATCATTGTGAAAGATCAGAGAACATTTCATCACAGCATGTGGAATACACCATTGACACTCATACATTTAAAATCAGCAGTTGGGTAATGTACTGTTTAATTTTGTCCCTCATACAAGCCTTTGTTACATCCAGGCTCCACTATGCCAATGCCCTGCTTGTCGGCCTTCCCAATTGTTCCCCCCACAAGCTGTAGATCATCCAGAACTCTGCAGCTCATGTCCTCTCCCGCACCAGGCTCTGTGACCCCATCTCATCCACCCTCGCCTCGCTCCACTGACTCCCCATCCCTCAGAGGACTTAAGCCCCTCCATGGCCTTGCCCCTTTTACTGCTCCGACCTGCTAACCCCTTATCAACCAGTTCACTCCTTCCACTCAGCAGGCTCCGGACTGCTCCATGTCTCCCGCCCGGCCCTCCCCACCATTGGCGGTTGGGCCTTCAGCCTCTCTGTCCCCACCCTCTGGAACTCCAACCACATTACCTTCGCCTCGCTCCCTCCCTTGCCTCCTTCAAAGCACGCCTCAAGACCCTCCTCTTCGACTGTGCCTTCGGCCACCCACCTACCCTCTCTGCCCTCCGACCTACCAGATCCCAACCCCCCACCCCCCCACTACCGCTCAGGGCCTAATCCCAATCGCCTTGGGATGTCCTCTGATGTGAAAGGCATTTTACACATGTAATTTTGTATTGTATTGTAGTTAGTATGCAGTTATTGATTCAAGATACTCTAGAATATAAGGAATAAGATTTATCCAGCTGAACATGCTACATAAGTCTTGTTAAGTATAATATTTAATTGAGTTTTACTTGTAATATGTTTTGCTTCAAAAAAAAGACAAAACAGTTCTATTTAGTTAAACTACCAACTGGAGTAAAATCAAAGAAGCCCACAAATAATTCAATCAAGGCACAGCAGTGTCCCACAAACAGTCATGGATTGAGTGACCAAATTATTATTATTTTTTGGAAGGGATTATTACCCCAGGAAAGTGATCCACCAGTCGACTACCAATTGGGTTCCTACTTACTGCTAAGTCAACAGAGATGCGTGTAGTAAGGAAACTTGCCTAAGGTTTCGGCTTGCCTGGGAATCGAACCTGGGTCCTCTCGCTTTCCTTTTACTTAACTTAAAAGTCATTCTACCTACTCAGTTGATCTAGTATGGCATTTATCCTCATATTATTTACTTGCACACATCAGCAAATTGGACATCATTATAAGACGTGCTCTCTTCCAAGTCATTTATGAATAATGTGATCAGCACAGAACCCAGAATAGACTGTGTGCAGCCGCAGAGGTCAAAGCAGGAGATTCCAAAGACTCTTCTGTGAGTTGTCAACTTGTAAGAGTTTTCCTGACTCCTCACTTTGCTGCTGGTGATCTAATTGATTCTATCTGGCGTAAACCATATTGCAACTGAAGCTTTATAACTGCCTAAAGTTCCCACGAATTCTCACCCATTACAGCTATACAATAAGCAAGAGGACAGATTTGTCTTTTTTCAGTGATTTAACTTTTCATGGACTGATAGGTGCATACTTTATTTGTAAACGTATTCTGATTTAAGAAACCACTAATTCTTAAATTCATTTCAGGATTTTGATGCCTTCTTTAATGCTGTAGAAAATGGGTCGTGGAGAGCATTCTTCAAGTTGGATCCAACACAGAATCAAAAATAAGCACGTGCATAGTTTTTTTCAGTTCATTTTTTTCTGTCAGTCCCAGCGCTTTGGGATGCCCTATCGATGTGAAAGGCACAATGCAAATGTAATTTTGTATTGTATTGTATTTTCTTCAAAGTTCATTATTGGATAATTCTCTTTGGGAACAATGCTAAAAGCGCTTTGATTAATTCAAATTCAAATGTTTCACTGGGTCTCATTAAGCTTGTCATTGAGTTTGCTCTTGGACTTTTGTTCAATAAAAAAAGTTTTACTTGTATAAACAGTATAAACATATACCTGTTGAAAATCTTAGAGAATGTAAACATTACAAAATAAAATGAATCTTATTCAATTCCTTTCCAACTCAGGTCTCCATACTATAAAAAGGTTATAGCAGCGATGGAAAGAATGCACTGTAAGATTATAAGGATGATACCACGGCTAGCAGATTATCTTTGTGCCGAGTGGCCTGTTTCCATGCATTACTTTATTTTAATTTTCTAATTTTTATTGTTCCTCCATTTTGCAGAGTTTGAAGTGAGGTTAAAACCTTTACCTGACTTTCACAGATATTTACGGGATTAATCCACAGCAATGTGGATGCCCTGTTCCCTTGGGATCTGCCCATAATGAAGGGAATAAAGTGTTGTCTCTGTTGATTTTATATGAAATAAGCTGTGCAGTCATGACATTTGGATAGATCTTGGGAATCCTAAATCCTATTGGATGAAGGTTCAAACATGACCACAACTTGTCATTGCATAGATAACGTCACCAGAACGCTCTCGCATGGGAATGGGAAATTACTGGTGCGGTGGGAGGTACTCTTTTGAGGTTGGAGACTAAATCATATTGTGAGGTTTGTCAATTCTGCATGCTCAATGTAACAATTTCCTGATCTATTCATTAGGTTATTACCAGCTACACTTTTGGAAAGGCTTGTTCGAACACAAAAAGCAAGACCTATATTTGTATTTTATTACATAAGATTAACATTACCCAATGATATTGGGTAACTTTATTAATAAGTGTTTGTTTTACTCTCACAAACAGTGAGCTGAAAATATTTTAAAAATTGATAGGCCCAGGAAACTGTAAAACTTATTGAAAAATAAAATGGTCTTTTAAAGGCAGGGGAACCACATGTTTTGCAATTGTGTTTTACCCAGTCCACCTCTCAACAGCAATGACTGAATTTTTAAAAAGAATACTAAGGTAGACAAGATAAGGTAGTCATCATTTATCATTCTCCATAATGATTCTAAAAATTGGTCAGTACTGGACTAGCAAATGAGCCCACACCATTGCAGGTGTAAAAAGTTCTCACGTTATAACACCAAGACTCGAAGCCAGGTTTCTTGTTTACACTAATCAAACGGTTTATTGAATAAAGACAAAGTGACAATATAACTGTTACATCAACAGGTAACATTCAACAGTGACATATAATTCGGAGTGTGGGGGAGCTCCTACTCTGGGAGAGACAGCTGTGGACCATGGAATTAGCGAGCGCCGGAATCAATGTTGACAGACGATCTGCTTCTTGTCAGTCTTCTTGTTTCGGATTGTGCTTTTCAATTGCTCTTCTATTGCAGCTTAGCCTTCTTTCACTTTTATACTTGTTTAGTTACGTTTACTCCATCACAAACGTCCTTGACATCTGCACTTCGGTTGCTTTACACTGATTGGATTTTCTTTATCAAGCATGACTCTTGTAGCCTGTTTTAGTCATCGTTAACACTTGTAATTTAATAATAATAATAATCCTTGCATTTGCTTATTTAATTGTTCCTTATTGACCAGTCTGAAGAGAGGCTCAGTTCTTATCTGACTTTGCTGTTTGTCCGATCTCCACTCTATCCACTTGCTGGATCGAGTGGATAGACCCTCTCCCCCCCGCCCCCGATTACGGGTCTGAGAACAGTCTTCTGCTTCCAGTCCTCCCCACCCCACCCCACCCTCCACCACCGCGCCCAGACACGCTTTGTCAATGTCAAATGGGCTCTGCGCCAATGGAAACAATGAGTTCGCAAGTTTCCAGTACCTTGTCAGAGTTTTGCCTCTAAAGATCTGATCATTTCTGGGAACCCAGCACAAATCAAGCGCTGAATTCTGTACTGTTACAAAACTGCATAACAGTGAGTAAAGTGCAAATCACCATCTTTGGTAATAGTTTCATTCCTTTTGCAACATAATTAGCTAATGCAAAAATAGGTCTGTTACCATTGCATACAGAGTGTCACCAGTGGATCCTGTTGTTGACCTGGGTCTTCAGTGGATTCCACAATCCAGACCGCTCTCACGTCCAAACTCAGACACTTCACACACGCACACACACTCACACACACACACGGACCCTTAAATTACAAAATTCAACATCGATTATTCCTTGTGCAACAGATTCGTAATCAACTGTTGCTTCTTAAAATCTTTTAATACATCATCATCATGGTAATGGTATGCCTTGTCATCGAGCTCATCCCAGTCTACACAATCATCATTTTCGTCAATACTAACATTCAGGGTGGGGCTGCCCCTGACCCATGTCCGGATGTTGGCTGCAATTTGACCTCTCCTAATGGAGAGTAATTGTCTCAATTTACCTAATAACCGATTACATTTCTGGTGAGACATTTCAGACCCTTTCTGTCACTATTATTTTGTCATCTACAAGTTGTAAGCTGCCTTTAAAATCCTCACTTTCACACATAATTTTTATTGGGCTGCCCACTTTTTCATCTCAATGTTTGGCAGCCTCAGACTGCCGCAGTATATGATCTCATATAATATTCAACATGACTTTCTAACAAGACAATATGTTTTTCATATCCTTCTTTAGGCTGCAAAACTTCCTGCCTGGGTAAAGCTAATTCTGCTTTTAGAGTTTCAATTTTGCCTTTTATTTTTTATTTCAGAGTCAGTATTTCTCTTTAATGTATCGTCCACTTCTAAGGATCCATGTCATCCTTTTATGAGCCATAGTAAATGCAATACTAATTGTTTATGTTGTTTAGAATTATTTTTTTTCTTCTGATACTTGTTTAAATTCTTCCTCACATTGGGGCCGTGGTCCATCTGAGGTTTCTGCCCCTTTAAAATACTGTTGGACCTTGTATTTAGAAATCCAATCTCTGACTCGGTTTTCCATGGTCTGTTTTATTTACCACTCACTATATGGGATACTTGTGATGAAGTAACCACTTTATCATTGGAAGTCTGTGACTGTCATTCGTTAGTTTCTCTACTTGTCTTTGTGATGAGCTCTGATTCTCACCCCATTATAGTCTGGTTTTTAGACTGATAGTGTTTGTATTACAACATGTCTGACAGCAATCTTTTGATAACTGTCCCATCTGGGTTGCCAGCTGTAAAAAACTCTCATGTTGTAACACGAAAGACTCGAGGACAGGCTTCTGCTTATCTTTTCACTTCCTCATCTCACTCTCCTCTCTTATCCCCTTTCCCTTCTCCACGTCTTTCCACCATCTTTTCCCGCCCTTGAAAAAAGCTTTTCCTTTTGTCAGATCACGTCAAAAAGATCACATCCTCCCGATGTGAAAGGTACTTTACAAATGTAATTTTGTATTGCATTGTAAAAGATTTTCTTCTTCGACTGTGCTAACAGTCACCACTCCCCTCCCCCTGGCTTGATGTCAGGCTCCTCCACTGTTAAGCGCTCTGAGATGCTGCCCCGTGTGAAGAGCGCTATATAAATGCAAGTTGTTGTAAGAACAATAATATTTACAGTCATGGTGCTCACAAAGGATTATAAAATATTAAAATATTTGCCAAATATCCATTATATTGTGTGTAATGTTGCACACATAGAAGACATGATAATAAATTAAACAATTATCAATAAATCCCCAAAGCCTTCGATACTATGCTTAAATAAATATTTATGCACTTTTTAAAAACAAGTTAATTGACATCTTCTTCTGATTCACAAAGAAGACTTTCCCTACATTGAACAGCTGTGTATATGATTTACAATATGTGCAAAATACAGTATCTTTATTCTATGTGCATGTATCAAACTGGTATCATTAAAGTCCTCACCTGTTTGATAAACCCTCTATTGTGTTTAAAAGTTAAATTATATTACAATAGTGATAACAAAATGATAATCTCTTGTGAATATCAAGTATTTAATACTAAGGAAGTGTTGGGAAAATTCAAAGCGTAACAATCCTGCTCTTACATGAAATATTCTGAAATACTGTACACATATATAGTGTATAAAAGGTTTTAGGGGAATGGTTTTGCAATTACTGCTGTAAGCTTAATTATATCAGGTTGACCAGTTTGGAGAAAACAGCAATAGAATTGAAAATAAATGCCACAACAACCTCATTCTCAAAGCTACTCCTAGTTCAGCAACATACAAGGTTTCAAAAAAATGGCGGATTCCATTCTGTCTCCCAATCATCGAGTTTTAGGAGATTCTTTTGCATTTAGGGAAATATATACCTTACATTGCAAATAGCTTCACTGAAATACTATATCAGTGTCTATTCAACATCATGGTGGGAGGAGTGGAAAACATGCAACAAGCTAACCATAGAAGCCAGGAATAAGAGTCTAGTATTTATTTATACAGTACTTTGGAACCGTTATTTAATGAATCCTCCCACTCAACTACTGTTAACTCTGCAAGCCAAAGCCCTGATGAGCAGGGTGGTCCTAGCTGGACAAGCAGTGGGAAAGCTTGCCACAGTGGTATCAATGGCAAGCTATGCGGTTTTAGCTGGTTAGACTCCAACACTACCCCAATGCACACTCTGGAGGCCCCAAGCCTTGCCTCTTACCAACTGTGCTGAAACTCTGGTCCACGCCTTATCACCTCAAGGCTGGACTATGGGAACTCTCTCCTCGCCGGCCTTCCCGACACCTCCCTCCACAAGCTGTAGGTCATTCAGAACTCTGCAGCTTGTGTACTGTCCCGCACCAGGCTTCGGGACCACATCACTCCCCCCCTCGCTCACCTCCACTGGCTCCCCATCCCCCAGAGGATCGAATTCAAGATCCTCATCCTCACCTACAAAGCCATTCACGGCCTCGCTCCCTCCTACCTCTCCGACCTACTATCCCCCTACCTACCTGCCCGTACCCTCCGTTCCTCTGGCTCCGGTCTGCTCCACATCCCCTGCCCCAACTGTCCTACCATCGGTGGCCGAGCCTTCAGCCTCTCAGCCCCTAGGCTCTGGAACTCTATCCCTCAGTGCCTTCGCCGCCTCCTCCCTTTCCTCCTTCAAGACCGGTCTCAAGACCTTTCTCTTTGACCATGCCTTCAGCTCCCCTCTCGACTCTCTACTCCCTCCTCGCTCCCTCCCTTCCCTCCCCTCACCCCGACCATTTCCCCCCTGCTTGGTCCTGACACAACTGTACAGCGCCTTGGGACGTCCTCCTGACGTGAAAGGCGCTCTATAAATGGAATCTTGTTGTTGTTGTGCCTAATACTTTCCAGAATTAGATAAGCAGCATGAGTCCCTCCAGAGAGAGAGTGCGCATTCCATTCCAACAATCTCATCTCAGGAATTTCCATGTGGAAGTGGGATATTTGGAATTCTGTTTGGTTTGGATACTCTTTTAAGTATGGTGATGGGTTTCCGCATGTGTCAGACATCCGGCTGGCCAAAACAAAGTCATGGGTTCAATCAAATAAGTGTTCCTCAGCTACATATGAAGATTAAAGAAAAAAAGAACCACATATATTGGTTAACCTACATTATATTTTATTTTATATTGTTTTTGTGATTAGTTATTTTTTAAGAGATTTCACATTCAAAGACTCACAGAGTTGATAAAACTATGACTGTCAATTCCAGAATACCCAAGTTATTTTAAACCACTTAATTTACGACAAAAGTTAATTTGATGTGTAATTTTTTTTGTGTCATAATTCCTAGGGCTAAAAGCCTTTTCAGAGTTATACTTTGAGGGGCATATACAATAATAATCCTAGCATTTAATATAGCACCTATAATGTTGCAACAACTTAAAATCAGTTTACAAGTAATTGCTGTAAATTGTAATGACTTTATTTGTTGACAGGCACAACAGCCAATTTTGCATAGCAGAGTTCCACAAACAGCCAATGAAGTGATCGACCAAGATTATCTGGAGGAGTGTTGGCCATAAGTCTGACACAGTTCCAGGTACAGAGAAAAACCTTCAGAAGGAAAGAATGTGGAGCAAGTCTAGTCATGTTTCACTGACAAGTGAAGCATTAATAGCAGTAAAGAAAGCCACATTTTAAGGTGGTTCTGATGAGGATTGAGAAATAGTGGATTTAATAGATTGCAAGACAGCTGCTCAGAGGATAACAAGCCATTGTCTTTTTGAAAGTGATTGAGAAACTATGTTTTGTGCAAGAAAGGAATTGGAATCTTTTCGTGATGAGACATACAACATGGATTTTGCTAAGGTTTATAAACATCCGGCTGTAACAAAAGAAAACGTTTGCCGAACTTGCTTTTATGAATCCACAACTCCTTTAAAAAGGTTCTGCTGAAAACCTTAAGGAAGGTCACCTTCTAAAGTATCTATGGTATTTTATAGGAAACAATGCTCAGGGCAATTCAGTTGAAAGCTTGGGGTGAATGTGGCAAGGCAAGGTTAAACCCAGGCTTCCTGAACTACAACCTGAGACTATTATGGAATTGAATGTGATACATTGGCAAGAGAATAGATATTGGCCTGCATGTTTGGTGTTGCTGTTCCAATTCTTCACTTCCTGGTCTTCACAAAGTAAGCCATTTTGCATTTGGTGCTCACCCAGGTGGTGGTGCCTTACTGCTACTATTGGTGGAACCTGGTCATCCATAAAACAATGCAAGGCAGTACAATTGCTGCCTGGTCCTGATTTAGTCCATAGCTGTGACAATTGTCAGAACAACCCTCACACCTACACTGCTGACTTTTCCAATCTGCTTCTCGGCCTGCACAAGGCTGGTAGTGGAGATTTTCAGTGTGGCAGGGATACCAGAGACATTTTAACAAAAGTTTTAGTAGAGGGCAGGAAGCTCATGTTTCAATATTACATTAACAAAAATCAAACAAAATTTAGTCAGTCCTTCACCACTTTGTTGCATTTCTTTTCCTACCTTTTATCCCAACAACAGTTATCGTTTCAAGTGTTGATGTGCCTGCATCCTACAATATTAAGCTTGTGGACTTATCAACAGCAGTGGAAATTACCTGTTTCTGTAACTATTTGCCACCTGCATTAAGTTCACTTTGCCTGCTCTCAGGAACACCACCCTCTGTAGAAATGAATAGGAAATGTGAGTAATTGTAGGATAAGACATGTAGATATCTAAATGGTTTTGGGAATACTCTAACAGGATATTCTTAAATTGAAGAAAAATGTTTTAGAAACACATGCTATATTGCCCTAATATTAGTCACTTGATTGCACCACAATTCTTACAACATGTATTTATTAACATGACTCAGTGATACGTTTTCTCCAATGAAGAGATCTACGGGAATACTGGTTTAGTAAGTGGGATTAAACCTACAACTATCAACACTTTAAGAAGAAAGGTTGTAAGATGACTTCCCCAACCCATTTCTCCACATGTTTACGGTATTTTACTGATTTTAAATCAAGGGAGTGTCTCCTCAATGAATAGCATAACAGTTCACATGTCAGTAAGGACAGCACAGAGATGCTCAGAGATACAATACTGCTCAGGTGAGCTAAACATTTAATAAGGCAAGATGGCAAAAAGCAAACACAACCAACCCCAGTTAACAACAAACTAACTTGACTGTTCCCGTCTAGTTGACATGACCAATGCCATTTTTCCTTCAATATCATCTACTGTAACAAGCCAGGATAGAAAGCAATGCTTGGCGACAGAACACACTTTTATTTATGCTGATCCTCTGAATTGTTTTGACAATGAATAGCCAAGTTTAGAGCCAGCTCTGCACGAGGCAAAATGATTTTGATTGCATTCAATCTAGGTGTGTCTTCTAGGAACTATGGTTCAGACTCCTGTAAAGTAAAAGAAAAGGGCAAGTTTTAGTATTTATAATGTAACAAAATGTAATTCCCTTCAGTTCGATTAGTGACACAATTTTTTTTAGAAATACTAGTATCCTGAGAGTAAACACTATCGATGCACATTCAGATTTCTTTTAATCATAAAATCAGGATCAACTGAGTGGTTCATTTTCTGCTATTCTATATGATGTCCTTTGTCTTTATTCCTCTCAGAGGCTCCGGTTATCTATTGTCCCTCATTTAATTAACATGGTGGCACTGAACATGATCGCCAGCAGAACAATGATATGGGTGTTGTGGAGGCTCAGACATTTGTGATATTGACAGCATCTTAAAACACAAATGGACTGGCTTTTCAGTTTAGTAAAATAGCTCAACGAATCTTCCATAAATAGCATGCTGGTGCCACTTGATTCATTTCAGATTAAATCACTTTAGTTACTCAATTTAAACCTGGCACGTGCTGACTAAGAGTCCAGAGATATTTATCACATGGTTTCTACTTTCTTCAAGGTATGACAGATTGAGCAGGGCTTTCTGAGTATATTGGCCTAAAAGGTAGAATTAGAGAATATGTTGAGAGCATAAGACTACTTGCTGTAGAAAATGGGTAAGTGGAATAAAGCAAGAGCAAAAATATGGAAGGATAGTTTTTATCATTAGGTTAATTTTAGGAAAGATATTTTTGGTAAAATTCCATAGTAAAGTGATCTTCACATAGAGAAAGCCAGAATCTGAACTCAAATGAATTCAATGCATCTTTTTTAAAAAAAAATCTACATTATGGATTAGGTTCATTAGGATTCATCCATCGGACACTTGGACTGAAAAGCATCATTGCATCATAGCAGCGTCTTGGGTGTGATATCCTCACCATCATCTCAACTGTTGGTATAGGGTCGCGGCTTTGACTTCCTTTTTAGCTGACCTGATGCTTCCTAATTTTGTGAGGTTCGTTTTTAAACCTTGATGAAATCCTGGAAATAAAGCCAGTTAGCAGTACATTAAGCGTGGATTTTACTGTGATCAGGCTTTGGATTGCTTGCCCTTAGTGCATACTCTTCAAGTCGTTCATTCCATCGTGCCTCTTTTAGGCAAAGACAAACACAATCGTCAATCCCAGGGAAGCCACCTTTACAAACTTCTCACAGAGACAAACTGATATATTGAATAATAATAATCCTTACATTTGATATTGTGTCTTATCACATCTTCTAGATGTCTCAAAGCACTTCACAGAAGTACTTTTGCTTAATATCTATCACATAAGTTTCTGATGACAATTTGTATTTCATATTGCTGGGTTGCCTAATTTACATACATAACATTAATACAGTGCAAACAAGATTAAAAACTGTTCCAGTGACCAAATCCAGGGATTCTGGAGCGGTGCGGGCCAAAGGGTGAGGATGGGAAGATAACATTGTCTTTGATCATCTTCCCACCCCCACGGCCCCCACCTCTCCTGAACCCAACCCCCAGCTTGGGTGCAACCGTCGACTGTCCAGCGCTTTGGGACATCCTCCCAAGCTGAAAGACTTTATATAAATGCAGTTAGTTGTTGTTAACGGGTATGATTTAGCCAAATCCATTGTTAGCGGGATCATGATCTTGTATATTATTTCTACCAGAAATAGAAATTCCACTTAGTTTCATCAAGGTGAAGAATTTTGCAATCAGCAAAAGTTTATTTAGCATTCAGTGAAAGGTTAAATCTCGATGCAGCTATTTCAAATAATTTTATAAAAGCAAACTGCAATATTTTGTGGTGTATTTTGTGCAAGCAGAACTGGTTCCCATCAAGAAGATTTATTCTAAGTTCAGAAGGGAAACAAAATTTCAAAACATTTCAACAAAAGCACCTGAAAGTCGATAGACTAATCCAGTCTATTTTGAAAGTCCCTATTGTAATAATGTTCTTCAATTATATAATAGGGGTCTTTAGGTGAGCAAATGATTTTAACACCTCTATTAATATCTCCGTCTTGTAAAATTGCTCTCATTCTGTTGTAGGGTTTACAATAGTTTGAGTTGTTGCCAACAGTTAATATATATTAGCACAACAGAAAAAGGCAATTCAATTTGCAATCTTCAACAAAACTATTTGCTTGAGGAACATTCAAAAAACTCAAAAAATGTTTGATGGTTTTCAAGATGGTCATCAAACAAACTCTAACCCATCATTTTAAACAGTACAAGCAAGGACAGCTTGTACCAGCAGCTCATACGCAAGGCATTCATTTTCCTTTAAATGGAAGAGTGAGAATGAGCTAACAGTGTTGGAGATGGTAGAAGGGAGAGATTGATTGTGATGTGCTACCTATAGACAGGTAAATTGTTGTGATCTTTATGTTTCTGGTGTTATACAGCTCTTAAGATCTGATACTTGGAGCACATTGCCAGGTGTGTGTGTGAGCTGTTCTTTATTTCCCCCTCTGCGGGGGGGGGTGCATCTCATCACTGCTCCAGTATAGGTACCATAGTAGAGGACAGGCTCTTTTTTATGAAAGATCATGCACAATAACACTCGGTCAGAATTAGTTGATAGATATGAACAATTCTTGTATCTCATTTCTGCTATAATCAATCACAAAAGCAAAATTAAGAGTTTCTTTACTCCTGCAATTTCATAGTTAGCCAGTAGATGGAGCGTCTGCTCAAGATGGACATTATTATTATGACACTAAATTCATATGTTAAGCAAACAACAAACGGTGGAATCTGTTGGCTTTCATTCAAACATTTACCGACGCTGAAGCAAGAGTTGATAAGCTAAGACATGAAGAGACAGGTTTTCCGCAAGAGTCTGCCTAAATACATCAATAGAAAGTCTAACTTATTTGCTGAGAGAACTTCGATAGAATTTCAAACTTAAGAACTATGGGAAATTAATATTGTGAAGTAGGGTGGGTAGCTGGCCAGACAATTTGGAGGAGAGGAGAAAAAAAGAGATAAAAGGCAATGAAGACACATTTAGCTGTAAAGCAAAGGGTATGGATAAACTCAGAAGAGTAAAAATGCAGAGACCAGCTGCACAATTAACAAGGCCCTGCTTGTAGCTACAGAAACAAAATCTTGCATGTAATTTTCTATTAGAAGCAGAATATAAAGAAGGAAATCTCAAAAGGCCACTTTGTTTTTAAAAAAAGTCCAATCCCTTTGTTATCATCTGGATCACTTCAATTCTACCTGGCAGTGCGACTAATTGTCTGGCATTTGATGTTGGCTATTTGAAAACTGGAGCAACGATCCAGCTTTTGAACTGCTGCTTTCAAAAGACTATCTTCACTGGACAATATCTTGGGGGGGGCAAGATATGGGGAAAAGGAGAAAGAAGAGAGCAGATCATCCTATGCAGATATATCTTGTGATACCTGTGGTTCAGAGGGTTTTCTATATTTTAAGCAGAAAACAAACATTCTTCAGCAAACTAAAGAGTGAGAAAAAGACACTTATTAAAAAATTCTCGGTTTTTTTATTGTTCTACTAATGTTCTGATAGCTAAATTGTTCTGTATTTGAGTTATTTCTTCATGTATTGTACACATCTTGAAAACAGGAGCTCTCAGCTGTCAGCAAATTGCAATGTGTTAGAATTATAATTTTCACTAAAGAGCTTGGAGGGTCAAAATGTCACATGTTCCAGTAAGATCATTATCACTGTACCTTAATCTATGTGGAAGTTCAGAAACAGGGACTAAATTTAATACTTACTTTCTTTTTAAATGGGCTTCAGAAATAATGCCAATTCATCAACATTGCTCATTGGAAATGCAAGTGGTAAGACCAATTGTTTCAATGGGCAAAATTCCCCCAGTCTAAGTTAAAATATAGGTTACTTGCAATCTTGCCACATTCAAGAAGCATGAGAAAATGGTTTGGAGGTGGACAGATCTATATCAAAAAACAATCATGTTTCATCTGCATTGAAATATGGACACAATGAAGCAAAGTCTCACGTGAATACAACAGCAACAACAACAACAAGATTACATTTGTATAGCGTCTTTCATGTCGGGGGCATGTCCATGCAGTTGCCATAACAAAACAACGAGGTAGAATCGAAAAACGTGGGAGGACCATGCAGGTTACGATGGCAGTATTTTTTGTTTTCTCCACTGCTACAGTGTAGTGCGGTGATGGCATTCACAACTACATTACAGCAGATTACCAATATACTATACAGACATGCGTTTTGTTCCATAGTATTTAATGGATAGTGGGAGGAGGTGTCAGGTTTTCCCTTGGTCCAACTTGTACGACTACAAACATGTGGCCAATTGACCCCTAGTAGAAAGCCCATGACCTACTCAAACCATGACAGTGAGAGATAATTCCTCCACCATCTAGAGACAATTCCTTTGTTTGAAGGTATCCATGGTCCCAATGTGTTTTACAGGTTACATCGATGCCTTGTTGGAGCCGTGGACTACACATTCATAACGCTCATAGCTTGCCCGAAGAATGAAGCTGATCTCCAATGTATCTGTTTACATGTTTAATCCCAAGAAATCAGAGGATCTCGTTGTTATCTTCCATAAGTAACAATTCTATAGCCTGTATCATTGGGGATACAGGCTTTTGCCTTGCAGCAGCACAAGGAGTAACTATATTTGTGATTGATTGATGCAAAATGTAGCGTTCTCAGGATTGCTGATGTGAAAACCAAGGTAGTCACATGCATGTCTGCTGCAACTGGTAGATTGGGTAGATGGTGAGGAGCCACTAGGAAAACTACAATGTTGTGCTGCAAGAAGAATCCCATAATTTTCAATACAGCTTAGTAACGGCATTTATTTACATACTATTTTAGCCTCGTTCCCTGTATTTCTGTTTGATATTTCTAGCATTTTAGGAAAAGAATCAGACATTGTTAGCGTGATGCTTTGATACATTGTATATAACTTGGTTTTGGTGCAATAAATGTTTATTGTATATACGTACGAGTGCTAAGGTGCTTTCTCTTTCTACTTCTTACCCATGAACTCTTCCTTTGTGCTTTGGTTCCTCTGGCTATCCGATTGCTAAGGCCCAGGGGAGGGGAGTGAATTGAGCTCTGGAACTACCAAAGGTCAGACATCAAGAGGTAGCTATGGCCCTGCTCCGTTAGCTGAAGGTCTTTCTGTTGGCGTTTCACCTTGCAGCTGCAGAGCAGAGGGTCCAGCAGAGAAGTAGAACCGCTCATTGTCACAGACTGCAGGACATTCCGGAGAGATGTGAAACCTACCCCTATCGAGCTTTCCAATTGCAACTCAAAAGATTAATTACAAGCAGCAGTATCCGAGGTTAGAAGGTGCCTTTGTCTGTATTGCTTTGTCCAGGGTACAAGTTAGGTTTTGCAGCCGCTTTGTGTTGGATTTCTCTATAGCTTGCGTACCTCAACATCTTCAATCAAACTTACTAGCTGGACTTCAGTCAAGTTAAAGTGATGGAGCAAACAGGTTTTCAGAGCTGGGATATCAATTGCCAGCTCTTCCACACTTTAGGGTAAAAGGTCCTGGTGGACACCTTCACTGGCAGCAAAGCTCCCTTCCTTGCTATTTTCAGACATTCATTGCCCATAACATCTGTACGCTGTGCAAACCCAGTGCATGACCCAAACCTCCCTCATCAAACTGTAGTGTGGAAGTAGCTGCCCTGGTGTCTGCAGACAGGATGCCGCTTGGATAGTTCTGTGGGCTGCGTATGCAACTAAAAATGATTTGGGATATCTGTGTTTTCTTGATGTGCATCAATCCCTTGACCAGAATCTGCAAAACAATCACAAAGTTTTTTTTATATAATGAAAACCATTTGGAAAACAGTAATCATGGACTCTTCCTCATTGAACCCTTTATTTGCATCCAACTCATGCCGTGATCTTACCCTCCATTTTGAAGTCCATGATAACAGGCTTGCTTCTTCTACAATCTTGTTTTCATGGATGATAAATTGCTAAGTGATAGGGACTTTTCCTCCTTCTCCAGTCCTCTGCCCACTCTGGGTGTTCTACATTGCCTTTGCCTATGGAAAATTAAGTAGGAAGTACTTGGTTACATTGAGCTGACAATACTTGATATTCCTTTCTTTTTCTTTCCAAATAGTTTGTAACTTAGCTTTGTTGTCCATTCACACAAGACAGGGTAGAAGCATGGGATCCACACTGCCAGGTTCCAGTACAAGCAGCAAAACTTTCAAAGACCCAGGCAACATTGGTAAGTGTTCCCGATATGTAATTGTACTTGGCAATTCAACCACATAATTCACAGCAATACACATATTTGTATATTCTATGGTATACATACACACACACACTTACCGTCACACATTGCTTGAAGTCATGATACTTCTTGCTTCACCTCGATCATGGTCTGTATCTGAGGATTAACCCCATTTACGAAGACGTGTTGATCCTCTCCCAGTTCGTTCTCCTTGGCTGGGCTGTGGCTAGACACCCATCCCCAAACAGTCAGTCCTGACAGGCCATTCCTGCCAGCAGTGGAGGCTGGCTGTTGAGCCAGCAGCGGAGGTTGGCTATTGAGCCAGCAATGGAGGTTGGCTAATGAGCCAGCAGCGGAGGTTGGCTATTGAGCCAGCAGTGGAGGCTGGCTATTGAGCCACCAGTCTGAAATTCCTCTTGCGTGTTTGCTGCTCAGCCTTCACAAATCCACTTTCCACCCTCCAGATTGGACAGGGCTGTTCTTAAACACCAATCAGGCAGAAAATCTCATTTTGTTACTTTACCATTGCCCATGCCTTCATCGCAATGTCTAAGGGCCACAAAGACAAACATAAAGCTTCACCAGAAAGTCAATAAGTTAGTCTTAAACTTTTAGATAAAAATTCTGCAGGAGGTGGACTCTCCTTTCATCAGTTCCAATCCTGTGTCTGGTTTTGGACTTTACATTCCATGATGCTAGTGGTGAGTATGCTCTCCACCTCTGGTACAGTGAGCTGCAGTGAAACATCCCAATGATCTTGTTTTTAAAGATGCGCTTCGGTTCCAGGATGACCTCAAGGAAAAATGGATCCCTGGGATCCTGATGCTGGAACAGGTTTAGGATCCATTGTTTCCTGCTCAGTAAGGCTGGGTTAATGGCACCTGTGTGTACTTACAAGGAGTTCCTTCCTGTACACATTGAATGGGGACCAAGGCAGGTTTAGTACAAACAGTGTTAGAAATTAGCATCAAACTCGAAGGTAAAGCTGGACAAACTTTAATTTGATGGGGGAAAGGAACCTGAAACTTTGCACAATCTAGATTTTCTAAATCCAGAAGCTCCTTAAATAAAGCATTGCAGGTAAGTCACTGAAGAAAACCATTACTCTTATTCACCTGACCACATTCGAGGATAGCTTAGAGAGTTTATTCAGTGAGTAAAGCCACTCAGCTGGAGGTGCAAAGGTGCAAGGTTCACTTCCCAGACTGTGCCAAGTTAGCTGATTTCAGTGGGACAATAATAAGTATACTACAATTTGCCAAAGGTTCTTCAGGATATGGAAGCTTTAATCAGCCAGCGTCCTCCTCCACAATGAGGATTGAATGCCCTGCCAATGCTTGTTGTCAAACATGCATAACAACTATTAGGGAAAGATACTGGCGAGTGAGCATGCAACTGTCCTCCAAGATAAAGTAAAAGGAGTTAAAATGCAAGAAGAGGCCAGTGGATTGCCAAAACAACAAGCACTAAACAACACCAGCCCAATTTCCCTGGGCTTTTCATTCCTAAGCGAGTTTACTCTCTGAACTCTACGCTCAGACACTTTCAAATAAATGGGTTTACCTGTGACATGGGTCTGGATTTCAAACCAAGAAACGTAGAGACGGAATTGTTTTCTTTTGACTCAAAGAAAGCATCGTAATCCTAGAAGCAAAAGAACAGGCCATTAATAGGTATTTCTCTCCCTACCCCCTCCAACTGGGTTAGATTAGGTTGGGGGCAACATAGATGAGAAAGATATTTTGGACAAATTGTGGAATGCTTGGACATCACAAAAATCATACCTGTGAAAGGGTCATCTTCTGCGTGGGGAAAACAGGGCTTGGAAAATAGTTGTTTATACTTAACATATAGTGATGATATAAATCATACATTATCGTCTCAACTGCTTGCAACTTGAAGAAATAAAAATTTGTAGGGGCAAAACGCAGCTTGTTTTTTGAGTAAAGGTGGAAGGAATTAATCCACTTTAGAAGCACAGCCAGGTGTCACTTAGGGACCCAGGAATTTCTTAAAGGTGAAGTATTCTCTTTTTATTGCATTGATAAGTCTAATGGCTTCTGTGCTGAAGCTGGTGCGTGAGAATACCAAGTCTGGCTGTCTGTAAATTTCCAAACCTTCAGGGAATAAACCTTACTGAGTCTTCAAGCACCAAAGTGTCAAAAACCACCACAATCAGCCTTAAACCATCAACTTAGAATCTAAGATCAGGAAATTCTTAAATTCACTTAAAGAAATATTTTCAAGAAGCCTAGAAAGCCGAGTGTCCTTATGTTTGGTTTGTTTATAGGGAGCAGTCTATTAGTTTGGAAATCGGAGCAGGAAACTGTTTATGTTAAGGGACAGACCCATTATCTTAAAAGTGCTAGTCTAGCTTCTTTACACTGTTTGCTGTTTCAGGAGGAAGCGTAAATGAAGAGCTGCTGCCTTCCTTTCTTCTCTCCTTGCCCTCCTCTGGTGACAGCAGACTGCTCACTATAAATAAACCAAAGTAAAGGACAAGCCAATGGCAATTCTAGGCTTAATAAAATTATTTCTCAAAATAAAGGAAATCACATCTGTGCTCTCTATTGTTTTCAAAGAAGAAATCTCTGGAGAGTAGCATATTTATAAGTCTCATCTGTTTCATAAGGGGATGGATAGCATCATTTAGCACTATTGCCAGCATAAGCAAACCCACACCAATAACACTAGGGTACCTATGCATTCAATCTACTGGACACTCCTCCAAGTAATATGAAGCTGTAGAATGACCACATCATTCTTAAAATAAGCATAGTACATATTTGTAGTACTGTATGTGTATTTGTCTGTGTTTAACTGTACTAAGACAAAAAAATCTAATTATAACTAGTTTCCTTCGGGGCACAATAACTCAGAGAAATCATTTAATGAGATTTTTCAAAGCTGTAATATATCTGAAACGATTTGATTTGAAGGAACTCATTCGTTTTCCCGTTGTCCTCCCCCATCCATTGCCCTACAGCTCAATAAGGAGGCTTTAATGAATCGCAAAAACCCCACAGCGATGCCCCATTTCTCTAAAGGATTTTCTGCAATGCTATAATTTTAGCATGGAGCAATCCATTTTGCTGTCACGGATTCACCAGGATATTATGCCCATTACACTTGCAGATTTCCCTTGAGAGAACCATTTCCTGCAGCAATTTGCCACGAGGCTGTCATTGCTTAATGTGGTGTTTTGAAATATATGAATTTTTTTCTCCGTCAACTACTTAGAATCATAGGAAGTTTAATACACAGAAAGAGGCCATTCTGCCATTGTGTGGGGGCTTGTGCGTGCTCCACCACTGGAGCCATCTACTCTAATCCCATTTCCAGTGCTCATTTCTCATACCCAGTAAATATTATGTTTCCTCAAGTACTTATCCAATTATCTGTTAAGTGCTGCTATGGACTCAGCTTCATCAGGCCTTTGTGGCAAGGCATTCATTCCTTATTCTAATAGCCCTCCGTGTAGAAACTTTCTTCTAACATCCCTTTTTTTTCCTCTTTCTCCTGATAATCCTCATTTTATGCCATCTTGCTACTTATTTGCGATTAGTCAAAATAGTTATCATTTAATCTATCAAAAATCATAATATTGAAAACATTGATTAAATTATTCCTTTCACTTGACACATTGAAGAGCAGTGACACACAGGGAAATGCTACCAAAACTATTAACAATACTTCCAAAAAACCATACACCTGCCAATTCAGGCTACTGTTTTGAGTTACTTGAAATTCTCCGTTTTCTACTGCATTTGCAATTGCAACAAGCATTCAGCAGTGATTGCTGAAATGATTATTGATTTGACACTTTCCACATCTCTTTTATAACATAAAAGCTATTTCAGTATCTTTCACATCCATCACAGCACACATGAGCTAAAAGGCCCTGTGGAAAACAATGACTCATTTAACAGCTTATTGTCAGATACTAACTTCCATAATAATAATCCTTGCATTTGATACAGTGCTTTTCACGTCTTCTAGACGTATCAAAGCACTTCACAGAATGTACTGTAAAGTGAATTGACCGCATATTTGTGGGCAAAACGTAGCAACCAATTGCGCACAGCAGTGTCCCACAAACAGTTGTGGATTGAGTGACCAAATTTTTTTTTAGGGATTATTATCCCTGGAAAAGCAATCCGCCAATCAACTAACAACCGGGTTCCTACGTACTGCTAGGTAAACTGAGGCATGTGGAGTAAGGAAACTTGCCCAACATCTCGGCTTGCCGGGAATCAAAACTAGGTCTCTCACTTGCCAGGCGAGTGCTCTAACCACTGAGCGATTATAATAAGAGAATTTCATACAATTAAAAATATCAGCAATAAGTGAATGCCAGCAGTTGTGACAAAAAGTACATTTACTAGGCATTTTAATGCAAGATGGCATAAGATCATAAGGATGTTTTATTAATAATCCAAGAGTAGGATAATGTTATAATAATCCTTAGAATCGTTATAGCACCTTTCACACCTTGAACCTCTCAAAACGCTTCACAGTATTGTGTAGTGTATTTTGTAGGCAAATGTCAAATAGTATAGCAGTTAAAAGAAACTTGCTCAGTTCAACTCAGTTAGTGTTGCTCTCATCTCTGCCTCAGGTTTGCATCGATCGAAGCTGACGCTGTAGTGCAATACTGGGGGAGCACTGCTTTGCTGGAGGTTCTATCATTGAGATATGTTGAACCAAAGTTCTGTTTGTTTACAGGTGACTGTTAAAGATGAAATGACACTATTTGAAAAGAGAAGGGAGTGTCCAGTTGGACAGGTCTTTAATTTTGAAAAGCTGCCACCACCAGCGGTTTATTTAACCATGGATGTGTACCAAAGAGGCCCTTCTGTAAGCTTGTGTCCAGTATCATGGGCCGACTTGAGCACAATAATGAATTGAAACAAATCTAGGTTTGGTTGATTTGATTTCTATTGAGTTAAAGTAAGCGTCAGTACAGTAAACACCCAAGTACACAGAGTTCTTTCTGAGTTGAGACTCGCTGTTTGTATTCCAGGAACCATGTGTTCATTGCTTAAACAAAAAATAACTAACATGCCCAGAGAAATGATGCACCATCCTACCCCATTGTTAAGACCAAGACATTTGCTTCAGTACAAACAAACCAGACTACATTATTTTGATAAGATTTTCTCAGGTACAGGTTATGCCATATTACATTGAGGCTGTTTTTTTTTAAAAAGTCAGAAAAAGGTACTGAATGAAGCAGAAAATTGTAGCTTGTGACTGAATTCACACGAACCATAAGCACATCCCACAAATGAAGTTCACCCTCCATTTTATGCCACTTACTTTGGATTCAATAAATTCAGATTCACTGCCTCAGGCAGGATTTGCACAAGCTTTTTACTCTGCCACTGAGCCTATGTCTGCTCTACTGTGGAATAAGAACTAACAGTGCAAACAGCTAATCGCCCTGCAGTAATGCTGGGGCTGGCACAGGGCCCAGCTGCAGAATCTGTCGCTCATTTTAGTTGTAGGCTCACAGCTGCTAATTACACATTTACCGGACATCCCACTGAAAATATAAACCCTGAACTGATCAAGAGGTCATATGTTCTTCCTGATCTCTCTCCCTAAATTTACGCAATTTGAAGAGAATCAATACATGGGTGCGTTAGTATTAAAGGAGAAGTATATTCAACTGGCTTTGTCAAGCAATGTAAACAGGAGGTATCAGTGCATCTCAGATGCCCTTTAATATGGTGTTTTATGCTTTAAAACTACAGATCAGCATGTTTGAGACAGCCTGAGAATGCATTTTGTGTAACCCGCTCCCCAACACTCCTCCAAGGAGACACCAGGAGAAACAACCTCTGGCACTTTATATGTTGAAATGTCTGAAAGCACTTTACACTGTTTACGATTTGGTTAAACAGCTTTTTTGTGTAGGCAAACAGTTTACATACAGCAAACAGTCATCAAGGAGGTTTATTTGCCAGGATACTGGAAGAAGTTCCCTTCTCTTTTGAAATAGTGTCCTGGGATCGTTAACGTTCCACAACAACAACAAAATTACATTTATAGAGCGCCTTTCACATTGGGAGTATGTCCCAAAGCGCTGAACAGTCAGGTGTCGGGGCCCGAGCATGGGGGAGGGATGGTGTAGGGGTGAGGGAAGGTAGAGAGGTGGGAGGGAGACCAAAGACACGGTCAAAGAGAAGGGTCTTGGGACCAGCCTTGAAGGATGCAAGGAGGAAGCGAGGCAAAGGGACCGTGGGATGGAGTTCCAGAGTGTGGGGGTAGAGAGGCTGAAAGTCCGGCCACCGATGGTAGGGCGGGTCGGGCGGAAAACATGGAGCAGGCTGGAGCCTGATGAGTGGAGGGAGCGGGCAGGTTGGTAGGGAGTCAGCAGGTCAGAGAGGTAGAAAGGGGCAAGGCCATGGATGGCCTTAAAGTGAGGACAAGGATCTTGAACTCAATCCTCTGGGGGATGGGGAGCCAGTGGAATCGGGCGAGGGTGGGAGTGATGGGGTTGCGGAGCCTGGTGTGTGAGAGTACATGAGCTGCAGAGTTTTGGATGATCTGCAGCTTGTGAAGGGAAGAGTTGGGAAGGCCAATGAGGAGGGAGTTCCCGTAATCGAGCCTTGAGGTGACGACTGCGTGGGTGCGGGTTTCGGCAGCCTGAGGGGTGAGGCAGTGGCGGAGAAAAGACAGTTCAGGGTCAACTGCAGAATGGGCATACGGGAGCTCAGTTTAACATCTCATTTGACAAACAGCACCTCCAACAACAAGGATACACTTCATTGGAGTCACGTAGGACTCTGAGCCCTGTTCAAGTGAGATCATCTATGAGTACTCCAGACCACAGTTCCATTGTGCCCATTATATTACTATAATCAAAGTGAATTCTGCAAAAATTGTGTTCCCAGTCCTCTAAGCAGCCCTTTTTATTGTTGATTGTCTCTAACCTCCCTCAAGCCCAAATCCACTGACTTCTGCAAGGTTACTGTTCCATAGACAACAGTCACTTTATCCAAATGGCCATTCCTCATATGTGAGCCCAGACAGCAAGTGCTAGCATGTTATTAGACACCAACTCTGGGGTGCATCGTTGTTACTGTCCTAACCCCAAATCACACATATTCTAGCAGAGGTCATTTGATGTTGATCAAGAGCAGGATTCCTGGCTCATTTTCCACCTACCTAATTGAGAGGGCACTGAAGCCAATTGTCCCACCCCAACTAAGATTAAGTAACACAGTAACGACCAGGAACTTTTGATCAGTGCGGCATCAGAAGGATGCTTTTACCCACCAGAGCTTCAGGAAACTCCTCAACTGGCTTTAACAGCACAGCACTAATATGTGCAAATTTGTTTTTTTATAATTGGTACTATCCATTATATTATATTATATATTAGATACTTCAGATTAGCATTAGCCCGTTTTGCTCATTTAACTAGGACCCTGTTTAAAATCTATCATGTAGTTATTAGAGAACAAAACCCTTTCCAAAGAGACCCAGGAATGAAGAATTAACTGAGCAAATCAGAAGCAACTTGACACTTCAAGTTACTTAATGTCAATTCTGAATCTCCCCCCACTCCCTCAACCCCACACAATTTGTTTCTTCAATGAAATTTTACCTTAATAGTATATTAGCTGTAGAAATCCCCTGAAAAAAACACCAAGCCCAAGATTGACAAGACAACCAATATTTTCTTAATCCATACCTCTTTAGAATTCATGATTCTCCATAAAGCTCTCCAAATGTCTTCCAAAAATACACGTTTTGTACATATCATTATTAAGGGATGATGTGTATAAATAAGTAGTAGCCATTGTACCATAATGTTTTTAAGGAGAATGGGACTAAATGGTTTGCTCTTTCAGAGAGCCAGCAATGACATAATGGGCTAAATGGCCTCCTCCATAATTATAATTCCTAAAACTGTGTGCATATATATTTATATATACATATTATATAATTCTATTGTTATATAAATAAAGGAGATCTACTGCAAAGATCAAATACTGTATTACTGATTTAGTAAAACAAAATACAGTTTCAAAGTTAAAAAATGCCAATACAGGATATCATACCCATGGCATTGCGTGATATTCTTTTAGGAAGATGTAAACAGCAGTGCTCTATTATAGCTAGATCAAGTAAAATGTTCTCTAGCAACTGCATTATCTACACATTGCCCTTTGCCGCAACACACAATCCTGCAAGAAAGAGTTTTCTTATACAAACTGCTACTGAATGAAAAACACAGGAGAGCTTACTGCTGGGAATTGCCAGGGACAGAGACAAGGAATTAGGGTTCATGTTCAGAATCACCATCAATCCTCACTGCCTTGTGTTCCATTAAGTAAAATTCAAGAACATACTGCTGGACTTTACATTAAACAGGATCTGATCAGAAACCAAATGTTTCTGGCCTCTAATATAGGTATTTTTCAACTGAGACCATAAATTTGCTTCTTTTAAAAAAAATCTGGAAACAAATACTTGTTTGTTATGGTTTGAAAATAGCCACTGGGAGCAGAGATAGATTACTCCCATGATTCAGTGATTACATAAATGCTATGGGCTTCATTTTTCATTATTTACACTGATGCTTTGAATTCCACTCAGGCTCTTCAGGTAGGTTGGCTTAAATTGGGAGATTATACTCACTGCCAGTATTGCATCCATAACAGTCTCTCCTCCCTTCCTGAAGGCTTTGATTCAATTTCCCTTCTACTGTCTGGCTCCCCATCACAAATCATTAATGTGCAAGCCTTGTCAGCGAGTATAGGCTAGGTGTCTGATCACACAGGGGCAAAACACCAAGCCCAGTGCTGTTCCTCACCATGCACCTTCCAGCAGAGGTCTTGAGATATATTTGAACCACACAAGCAGAGTGGTAATGGATCGTAGATGCAATTCTCTTCACACCAAGCAATCATGCACTCTATATTGGGTAGTGGAGGTGATAGAGCCAGGTCTCCACCAGTATTGTCCTGGATTTTCCATAAGGAGAAGTGCAAAGATAGTCCAAGAAGTGATGCTTTCCTCTCCCCCCACAGCACTACAGACAAGGTTGCAAATTCAGGTCTGCTGGTGGTAGCAGGTCACAGGAAAAATATAATATCAAACCTGTATCTCACTACTCTATGGTGCTAGGAACTACTCCTTGAACAAACAGTTTCAATGTTGCCTTTCCTGTTTTTAAAGAAATTTCTCAAATTCACAAATGGCTGTTCTTTTCTTCGGTTTGAATATTCATAAAACCACCTGCGTTCATTTTCGAAGTGTTACAACACAGTCTGCCCCCTTGTAACGTGTTTTGAATCCATTAAATTTAGGCTCCTAACAAGTCTGCCAAATTAAAAATGCCCACGGCTGACTTTCAGGTTGTTTGGTCACCGTCAGTCCAGGAAGCTGAAAGTGTAGTGAGCTTCCAGTATAGAACAAATCCACAATCCACTTGTTTTACAAACAGACTCCTGTATAATGAGCAGGACAGCACAATGTAGGTAATCGCAGGTGTATTCCTAACCCTGAGATATAGATAATTACAGGTATATTCAAATCTTATTATTTCTGTTGCACAACACAATGGATCGTCAATCCACTGTAACAGTTAGTAAAGCCAGCACATTGCTTGATACAGGCTACAGACTCCAAAGATTTATAATTAGTCTGTGATGAAGTCGTTGGGCTCTGCTTGTCTTGTACAATTTTCAATGGTGCATTTAGCCAGAGGTAGGGAATTTAGCTGCTCAGGGTCCTGATAACTGCCCAATGACATTTGCTAGAAATTCACATAGGTGAGGATAGGATTGGACATGGCAATGCTGTCCCCTGTTTGATCAGCCGGCAAGTAGCCTCTAAATAATCTTTTTCAGTTTAAATTGGTGAAATCTGTCAATACTAGACAATAGGTTGGAGAGAGATGTATACTTACTCCACAATATGTATCATTGTTGAATATCTGAGGTGGGAGCGGATTTCCAACAGCAGGTTGCTTCTCCTGTGGGATATTGTTGTACATCCATCGCCTCTGGTCTTCTGACATTGTGATGTCAATCTCTTCAAATTCAATCTTGTTGGATTCCAAGAATCCCACCACATCATGTTGTCGCTTCTTGATCTGCAATGGAATCAGAGCCCAGTTAACCTTCATCCTCATCCAATTAGCCCCCTCTCTCTCTCATGGACACAGGATATAGCTTCAAGAATTGGCCTTAGTATGATGCTTTCCTTCAGCTCGTTGCTCCAATGGCCTAGAAGCAGAATGCTAATGACCTATAACTGTATGATAACAACAACAAATTACATTTGTATAGTGCCTTTCATGTCGGGAGGCCGTCCCAGGCACCGTACTGTTAGCACGGACTGCCATATTGTTTTCAACCATATTTTTCATGTTGGAGAGGAAATGAATGGGACAACACATGACAAAAACTGGATAACCGGCAGTTTCAGTTGAAAACCCTTTGAAAGTAATAATAATATTTGCATTTGGTATAGCGCCTTTCACGTTGGGAGGACGTCGCAAAGCACTTCACAAGATTTATTGTGAAGTGGAGTGACTGTGTACTTGTAGGTGAACTCGGCAGCTCGATCGTGCACAGCAATGTCCCACAAACAGCCGTGAAATGAATGACCAACTTTAGTTGGGGGCTTATTGGCCAGAATACCAGGAGAAACTATCTTCTCAGATATGGAGGTATCTATGTGTTGCAGGGTTCTGCTCTCAGCTGAAGTGGATGTGAAATAACACAAGACTGACTTTTAAAATAAATAACAAAACAAAACCTAGAAAAATTCTGAGGCTATTACTAAGAAACTCAGTCTTCAGGATCCAATTTGGGAGTTGTGAAAACCATGTGTAAATGTGTTGAGGAATTGCAGAACCCCTTAATTGATGATTTTGCACTCATTTTCATTGGTTAACTGCATAATTTAGGGCAATTTCCTCTGTGCACAAAAGTTTACACTCCTTGTAAATTAGACCTCATTACTATTGGAGCTTCCTTGATGACTACACTATTAAATTGCAAATCTTCCTGTTGTCTTGTGCCATATGGGACACATAGGTCCCAGGTTCAATCCCAGGGGTCGCTCTCTCTCTCTCTCATTTGTTAGAATGACCTTTGCCTGAAAGGGTTTGTGTGGATGTTGGGTGAAGATAACATTAGACAGTTGGATTTCCCATCCTTTTAAAAAAAAGTGGAACTAAATTGGAAATGTAAAAAAAATGAACAATAACTTGCATTTATATGAGGCTCTTTACATCAGGTAGCATCTCAGAGCACTTAATGGCATAATTTGACGCTAAGCTGGGGAGAAAGGGGAGGTAACCATAGGCATTGGCAAAGAGCAAAGTCTTCAGGTGCGATTTGAAGATGAGAAAAGAGGGGGGTAAGGCGGAGAGATTGAGGCAAGGCGTTCCAGAGGTAAGAATCATTGTTGGCATAACCATGACACATCTGGCTCATTTTAAAATTACTTAATACGTACATTTAATCTATCTTGGAATGAATGCAACTATTCCTTTAATTGTTCTCTTGGGTCACATACATGGAACAAAAACGCACTTTAATCATTAACTTCTAGTCCAGTTTTCAGATCAGCACTGAAGCAGGTGATCTGCCCCACCCCCTCCCTACTTCACCCCAGTCATAATACAGAATTCTCTTTGATTAAGAGTCGATCAAAAATCCTTGCATTTGATGTAGTGCCTTTCATGTCAGGAGGATGCCTCAAAGCACCTCACAGGATATACTGTAAAATGTAGTGACTGTGTATTTTGTAAGTGATTCTTAAATACTTATCACACATTATACCACGCATGTACAGAGCACTATAAAATTGCAACTTTGTTGATGTTGAATGAGGATTATTCAACAACAACAAAATTGCATTTATATAGGTTGTGAAAGGCGCTATACAAATATATATCCCAAGGCACTGGACAATCATTGTTTCAGACCCGAACTGGGGGTCAGGATCAGGGAGGGTGGAGGGGGTGGGTGGGGAAAAGGAGGGTGACCGAAGGCATGGTGGAAGAGGAGGGTATTGAGATGAGTCTTAATAGAGGCAAGGGAGAGGGCGAAGCAGAGAGACTGCGGAATGGAGTTCCAGAGGTTGGGGGTAGAGCGGCTGAAGGCCCACCCGCCAATGGTGGGACAATCGAGGTGGGGGACGTGAAGCAGGTCAGAGCCCGCTGAGTGGAAAGAACGGGAAGGCTGATAGGGGGCTAGGAGGTCATAAGGGTAGGGGAGACCAAGGCCATGGAGGGCTTTGTAGGTGAGGAAGACCAGGATCTTGAACTCTATCCTCTGTGTGACGGGAAGCCAGTGGAGTTGGGTGAGAATCGGGGTTATAGGATCACGGAGCCTGGTGCGGGAGAGGACACGGGCTGCCAAGTTCTGGATGATCTGCAGCCTATGGAGGGAGGAGTTGGGGAGGCCGACAAGCAGGGAGTTTGCGTAGTTGAGCCTGGATGTTATGAATGCATGTATGAGGGTTTCGGCGGCCTGCAGTGTGAGACAGTGGCGGAGCTGAGTGATGTTGCGGAGGTGGTTCAGTATTCAATGTTCAGCGCCATGTTTATTTTTATTTCCTTGCTGCTGATTTTTTTAAAAAAATGATTTCATTTACTCAGGGAAACATGGCCAAAATCTGTCTAAGCTGTAAACAGTGTTGTAAGCGATCACTGCTGGCTGGCACAGGCACAGAACAGCGTGATTAAAACATGAACTTTGAGAACAGCAGGATTGGCAGAAAAAAGAAACATCGGTTTATACATGCGCTTTTAATAATACAAAAGTATAAAAATCAAACAGAAATCAGTGAGCAAATTAACCTTAGTGAAATACGTTGGTATTTATAATAACCCTTGCATTTGATAAAGCACCTTATCAGATCTTCGTGACAACTCAAAGCGCTTCACACAATATGCTGTAAAGTGAATTAACTGTATATTTTGTGGGTGAAACATGGCAGCCAATTGCGCACTGCAGTGTCCCACACACAGCCTTGGATTGAAGTGACCAAATAATTTAAAAATTTATTTAGAAGGAATTATTACCCGCAGAAAAGCTATCCGCCAATCGACTAACAACCGGGTTCCTACTTACTGCTAGGTAAACAGAGGCATGTGGAGTAAGGAAACTTACCCAACATTTTACGCTGCCGGGAATCAAATCCAGGTCCTCTCGCTTCCAAAGCGAGTGTTCTAACCACTGAGCTACAGGACTCCACAGGATTTGTAAGCTACTGGACTTGTAGTTGCCATACAAGTAGAACAACTCAAATGTAGTAAACCACAATCTAAAAAATCCAGATGTAAAAGTGCTTATCAAATTGGTTGTGATCCTAAAATCTTACCTTTGGGTACAGCGATATTCTTAGTGTCCCATTTGTAATAAGTTGGCTACTTTTCTTTCCATTAGTATGCAACTTTATCATCTTCGTTCTGTAGCCACAAACAATGAAACAACACACTGACTGACCTTGGCTCCAATTGGCCGTTTGATGTTAATAATATATGAACACTTATCTTGGAACTCTACACTGAAGCAACTTATAGACAAAAAGGAAGGATAAAGATTACAAGCGGAATTCAAAAGGGGGATATGAATGAAACACAGAAGATAATGCAATAGCCAGAAACACTGATCAGTAAATAAGAGATGAAAGAAAGGCCTTGACTGATAATTATCCCTAAACTCTAGAACTCCTTCCTGGATTCCCTCCAACCTCTCCCTCCCACACCTTGTTCAAGATCCATCTCAAGACCAATATCTTTGACCCTGCTTTCAGTCATCTTTCCTTTACTCGCCCCCAGCTCAGATGCCCAGCCATCAGTGCTAAGCACTTTGGGATGCCTTCCCACCCACCCCCAACCTGCAAGACACTAGATCAATGTAAATTTGTACTGTAACAGCTTAAAGAGACTGAGTGTTGACTGAAATGTAATAGTTGTTGGTGGAATAAGTCAGCTTCAAAGTGAAATACAGACCCAGGTTTATTAGACAGATTTTAGACAGTACAATGAATCCACACAAGGCCTTCACAATTGCACCACTGGGCTCTGGTGTGAATTGTTCATTTTTCCCTGGATAAATGAAAGAATAATTCAGGACAACCCATTTATGATATCCGACTCAGGAATAGCACAACTTCGCTTATGGAGCCCGATCCCCTGTACTAGCTGGAAATGTTGTCTACCAGGCTCCCAGCACATGACAAAATGACCAACTTCTGGGTTGTCAGGTCATCACAAATATTAATTTCTCACACAGGACTTGATGTCAATGGTGACCCAGACAACAGCCGTTTTATAATAATAATAATAATCCTTGCATTTGATATAGCGCTTTTCACGTCGGAAGGACATCCCAAAGCGCTTCACAGAATATACTGTAAAGTGAATTGACTGTATATTTGTGGGCGAACGCGGCAGCCAATTGCACACAGCAATGTCCCACAAACAGTCGTAGATTGAAAATGACCAATTTATTATTGTTTTTGGTTTTGGAGGGATTATTATTAGGCGTGTGGAGTAAGGAAACTTGCCCAAGGTTTCGCCCTGCCTGGAATTGCACTCAGGTCTCTCACTTGCAAAGCGAGTACTCTAACCACTGAGCTATAGGACTCCACGAAGTTTTGCGCACTTCGCTTGTAACACAGCCTCTGATATTGGACCCGGACGACCACATCATCACGGGGTTACTGTGAAACGTTGATTCAATCTGAAACATTGATTCACATTTCAATATATAAACACATGGGGGGGGGAATCCTGCTACATATACATATTTATAAATTTAAAAAAAGTGGTTTTGCAGGCAGGAAAAATATTACAGCTGAAAATATCAAGAGAACTTTATACATGAATGAAATATTTTATCCTTGCACTTTATTTAGAGCTAAGTGTCGAGTGCTGCAGAGTGATACATAGCACCTTATCAGAAGGAGGCACGTCATCAAAAATATGCTAAAATTACCTTTCTTAATCCCACAGCCTTGCTAATTCATTATAATTTACCAAATTTAAATTCATTTTACCCCCTTTTTTAAAAAAATGTCTTTCCGCAGATATTGTTAACCCCAATAAAATTATGGTACTTTGCCTTCCCTTCCATTTTTTTCCTTCCGCTCCTGAAAATGACAACAATAATTTGCACTTACATAATAAGTGCATGTACTATGTAAGCATGTGCTATGTTCTATGTTCTTTCATGTAGAAGAACATCTCAAAGCAATTTGCAAAGACAGAACAGGGCTTCCAAACGTTTTGCTGAAGAGATATGTTTTAAAATGGGTTTTGAAAGGTAGAGAGTGAGGGAATTCAGAAGAGTTCTAGAGAGCCTCATCCAAATGAGCCTCCAAAAGCAGGTCAATATGTTACTGAACATAATGCCATCATAATGTAGAAGGATTCTGCTCATTTGGGATAGTTAATTGGCCCTGCTTCCCTCTTCATTCATTCAGCACATTTGAGAAAATACTGCTTTTGTTTATGTACTTCTGCTGTTTGTTTGATGCATTGGGCAGATCAATGGCAGATGCAATTCAAATTGCTTCACATGGGGACAAAAAATCCAGGAAGGGGCTATTATTTAAATGGAAAGAAAATAATCTGTTCAGAAAATGAAAGGACCTGGGTGTCCTGGTTGACAATAAATTGAAGCTATCCACCATGTCCTTAGCAACCACCGGTTCCTGGCGCTGCAGGTGGTGAACCATGTGGCTGAATAGGAGAGAGAGGGAGAGAGGAGGAGTGGGGGGCAGGAGAGTGAGGGATTGAGAGAGGGGGAGAAAGAGGTGGAAAGGTGGGAGAGACGAGGATTGAGAGAGTTTGGAGTTCCATTCCTCGAGTCCCTCCAACTCGCTCCCTCCCCTCTTTCAAGGCAAGTCAAGACCTAACTCTTTGACCACGCTTTTGGTCATTTTTCCCCTCCTCATTACCTTCCTCTGCTCCCACCCTCAGCTCAGGTGCCCAGCCGACCGTGCTTTGAGATGTCCTTCCAGCATGAAAAAGCTGCGTAAATGTTGTTATGTTTCTGGCCCGCAGACCTTTCTCAAATAGGGAATCCGGCCCATGGCAGCCAAAACATTGGACCACCCGGATGTAGACCAGCTGTTTTATCTTGTACTGAACAATACAACCAGAGGACATGGCCTGCGATTGAAGAGGGGTAAATTCAGAACAAATCTGCGAGAACGCTACTTCAGTGAGAAGCAATAAACTTATGGAACAGGCTCCCTAGGGAGACAGTGGAAGCAGAAAGTGTTGTTTTGTTTCAAGAATAAATTAGATTTCAGCTAGAAAATAATATCTTGACATACAGTATACAGTTTGGGTCACGACATGTCAAGCGACTGCCAGGATGGTAGAAGATGAAGTGGATGGACTTTGGTCTTCTTTCACTTAGCAAATTCTTATGTTCTTAAGCATGGTAGGTTTGCAAAGTTAAGGAAACAAGGAAAACAAAAAGTCTTCAGAACAGATAAAGCAACTCAGTAACAAAGTTCGGACATGAATGCTTCTGCCCGTTATAAAACTAGACTATTCAATTAAAATAATCAAACCTGTCTGTGTCTGGGAGGAGTTCTGGGGTTTGTGGCACAAACTCCAAAAGGTTCAAAATCACTGCCTTTTGGGAAGTTAATGATTAATTTCTGCATTTTTTTGTGTAGATTAGCTTTTCCTTCTCCCAATCAGCTTCTACAGTTCTCTCCCTCCTAGTGGATTGCTCAACATGACATATCATTTTTAAACCAAGGTCTTGTTTAAACTGAGGTCAACATGGGACATGTGCCCCACAGAAGTCTTCCTGACTACCATTCTCTCTGCTGATGTTGACCAAGCGGAGCAAGGTACAAACTCTGGAACACTCTCCTTCAATCCCTCTGTCTTGCCCCATCCTTCCCATCTTCCTCTTTGACTGTGCAGATGGTCACCTCCCCCCGACTCGCAGTCATGCTCCGCCACTGTCAAGAGCTCTTTGACGCTATCCTGCAAGAGAGGTCTATATAAATGCAAGTTGTTGTTGTTTGGCTTTCAGCCCAACTAAGGTCAAAAGATTCAAATCAGCCAAACCATATTACCTCAACCTATGAACAGAAGCTGCCACCATACTCCACGTCAAGCACATGCTCTTCACTGAGTCCAATTTTAACTTGCCGTTCATTGCATCTACTAACCTTCATTCAAACAAATTCCAGACACTAAAGAGGAAATGGGTATAACTACAGTCCACTCACAACAATCTGCCTTAAAGTTATTAAACTGAATCTAATAAGCTAAAATCACCAGAATGGTGATAGAAAATCTCTTTTCTCACCTCATTCCAGATTGCAGTAATGCAATTTATACATTATTTTAATGAGTATAATACAGTTAAAATGTTTTCCAGAAGCTAACACAAATTAACTTTACAAAATTATGTTAGGCGGCTAGATCAGCACTTAACAGCCAGGCGAGATATGGCAGAGATCAGTAAATATTATATAACATATACATGTGTGTGTTTGTGTGTGTAATAAAATACCTTCTAAGAAAGAACCAACTAGTCAGAAAGAACCAGAGGCTAACCTTGATATAACAAATTTGGTAAAATGAGCATTATATCAGGGTTTTCGCTATAAACATTTATATACCAAAATGGCGATTCGTTACACATCTAGCAGTCATCTACTGAAGGGGAAGAGGAGTAGGTGTATGGAGTGAGGGGAGCAGACTGTGCCTCAAGTGGCCTCCTTGCACTTTCACTCTCTGGCGTTTGGATCTCCCTACAGATATCTACCATATGTAGACTGTGTGATGTATGCTAATGTGGCTGCCCCACAATCTCACTCTCTCTCCAGCCCGAGTCCAGCTCCCGTGAGGGAGAGCACTGATACAAATCCCAGTAAACAGTAAAGAGCACCCCCGTGATTAACTGCAGAGTACCCACATGATTGACTGCTGGGCATCCCCGCCATTTTGACTTGACTGCAGATCATTATATAACGGGTTGCGCTGCTTCAATGATGGCTGAATTAGGGGTAAGAATCAATAGGGAAAAATGGGTTTCAATGTCGAGTTCGCTATAACTGGAGGGATTGTAGTAACTTGGGGTCGTAATACAGAGGTAATCAGATTTTATTTATTTTAAAAATAATATTTAAGAGAAAAAAAATTATACCTAAAAAGTTTATAACATTATTATTAAACGTAAAGACGCAGCACAGTAGCTAACCAGTACCCAGGAGACAAAGCCATTAGGTTTGAATTAATCTGCTCCAGTATTGATGAGAGTCCATTACTGTGGATGAACAACACCATGTTTGAGGTAGTGTTTCTTAATAATACACAAGTGGCACAAAATAAATTGTAGTAATAATCCTATTGCACAGCAGGACCCAGATGGCATTGAGAATTTGTTTTGGTCAGGTGGAGAGGGGGTGGTGGAAAGGACTAGAGAAAAAGTAATTAAAATGAACCTTCCTGGATTTGACTATTCCACAAACTGCACTTTAAGGAAAATATTTCAAATCACACTGTTTATTATTCCATTTCCCAACAGCAGATTGCGAGCAGTTATCTCATGTTGCTATTTGATACAGTAGATTAAACGTCAATAACTACATTTATTTGAAAATCACTTTTCAGGGCATTGTGAAACTGCCAACAGGATCCAATACTGCAGTTACACAACAGTTTGCACCAATTAAATACATTTTTTCCCTTTGATTCTTAGCGTAACTTCAGTTTCAAGACCCAATTGAACCAAGCTATTTGGCACTACTTAAAGCTCTCTGTATTTGTGGTATGACTTTTATCTGCCTGGGACCAAAGCAGAGCAATCTTTTAAAATTGCTAACTTTTAAGTCTCGGTGGTCCAATTTTAGCATTATTGATAGCACTGAAACCACTACTTCTTTCATAATGTTAAAAACTAACTAGCATTCAGAGTTCTGAGTGCGTACTTAAGTGCACAAGCGCAGAGGTCCTCTTCACTTGTGCCAAATCCACGGCAACGCAGAATCAACAGTAAACATCATCTCCAGCCTCCTGGCTCTCTTCTCCACCACAGGCACAGTGGCAATCTGCTTACTCACAAGATCGTCAGATTGGTTTGCATAAAAAGGCAATTCAGCCCATCTGATCTCATCCCTCCATAATACCCACCCACCCATCACGGACAACATCAAGCTGCTTTTTAATAGGATTCTAGCGACCTGGTTTCAACCATCCTTTCTGGCAACCTGTTTCAGTAATTAATTACCCTCTGAGTAAAGAAAAAGTTCCTGGTGTCTGTCCAGAATGTGTCCTTATAGTGCTATTTCCACACACACAATTTTGTTTTATTTACTAAGAAACATTTCAAGAGGATCTTTTTGCAAATCCTTCTTTAGAAATCTCAAATCTTTTTGTACAGAGTGAAAATGAAAATTACAAAATCTTGAGGAAGAAATATTGGCCATTCACTCTATCCATGTACTGCAGGAAGAGCTTTGGTACTATGTTGGCCATTGCAATCATGTGAAAGAACGTTCACAACTGCTGCTATGCCACTCACCCATCCCATACGTAACTACTGCCTTCTTCAGAATTCATAAATGTTGGCAACACTGTAACAATTTGTGATGTATAAACATAATAATCCTTACATTTCTGGTATAGCGCCTTTCACATTGTGAGAATGCCCCCAAAACTCTAAATTGTAGTCACTGTGTGAGCAAATGTGGCAGCCAATTATTATTTGCAGGATTGTTTGCCAGGACACTGTGAGAAACTCCCTCCTTTTTGAATAATGCCATAGGATTTTTAACCTCCACCTGAAGAACAGGCAGATTTAACAACTCAATTTAACAACTCATCCGAAGGACGGCACCTCCAAGAGTACAGCACACCCTCAGCACCGCATTGGAGGTGTCAGCTTTAACAATATGAGTTCCATGTCCCAATGTGGGGCTTGAACCCCTAAACCCAATGCAAGAGTGCTACCAATTGAAACAGGCTGACATACAAATAGTACCTGGGATGGAGGGGCTATAAAGATCCACCACAATCTCATATCCAGAGGGCTTCACCATCATCATATTGCACAGGGAGCTTCACAAACTGCTTGAGATTTTCTCTTGAGCCACTGGATGTGAAAACACATTTTAATTGTTTTTGCTATCTGTGCTTTAAAAACTATTTTATTGTTGGTCAGATGTGTGAATTAGAAATACAGTGGGCATGTTGTATACTGCTATGTGCAATAAGGCTGGATTGCAAAGTGGAGGGTGCACCATAATTAAATGATTGCAATCAAATGCTTTCACTCTCTGGCACCTTCCTACCTCTACGACCCCCTCACTCCCCAATCCACTACCCCATGCCTCCGCTCTACTGGCACCAGTCTCCTGCTCATCCCTCGCACCCTCCGCCCCACCATTGGAGGTTGCACTTTCAGCCATTACCCCCCTGAAATTCTGGAACATTCTCCCTCAATCCCTCCACCTTGCCCCTCTCCCCTTTTCCAAGTCCCATCTGAAAACTTTCCTTTTCGACTGTGCTTATAGTCACCTCACTGCCCCATCCTCCCCCCCAGCTCAAAGTCAAGCTCTGCCGCTGTTAAGCGCTCTGAGACACTGCGCTTCGTGGAGGGTGTTAAGGGTGTTATATAAGTGCAAGTTGTTGTAGTTTGGTTCCATGGATACTGTATGTGTACCAATGTGTAATTGTAGTCAATAACGGGATGTTTGACCATGGAAATCATCTCAGTCAAAGCCTCGATTGATGTTAACACATGTAAACTAGATAGTCGTCAGGAGTAGGAATGCTGGCTGACAAATAGCTGTTTTTTGTGTAATGTATAGATTTTTGATTTCCAACCTGTGTTACTGCTGTAATCTTAAAGTATAAAGATTATTTCAACATGCACATTCTTATTACTGTCCTGCTTGACAAGCTCCATAAAATAAATGTTGATAATACTGTATTAATCAAGAATTTGGAAAGGTTTGGATTTGTCTCAGTTTGTGAAGGAAATGGAGATCAGTAGTGAAATATTTCAATCGTGTCAGTCTTTCAATATTCGGAAAGGCATCAAGGTCAAGGTGGATTGTATCCAAGATACATAAATAAACTTGACATTGCTTATGGGAGCTGTGGCAGAAAGGTATAGCAATGCATTTGGCACAGCTGTGTATGTTATTGGAGACAATGTTTACTTTGTTTAACAGCAGTTCCCTATCCGATCATCAAAAACGGAAACTGAAACAAGTATTATAGGGGATATGTTCAAACTGTGATTGTTGTCAAACACAAAATTAAAATGTATATCTGGAGACCATTAAGAACTTCAAATGGATGTCTGTTCATTTCATGCCTGACAAAGTGTGAATAATCTTTCACTCTGGTCACTTGTATGGCATTGCATTGCTTCTCTCTGTCAAAATCTATTGATATATATAGATCTTTGGTATCACAAAATGAAAAAATTGGAATCACATAGTCTAAGCTGACACTCCAATGCAGTGCTGGGGATGTGTTCCATTGGAGGTACCGTTCTTCAGATGAGACTTAAAATGAGGTTCTGTCTGCTTGTTCAAATGGACGTTAAAGTTCCCATGGCACTATTCAAAAAGAAAAGGGAGATCCTTCCTTTGTCCCCCCAAAAAATATTTTGCGGCCAACAATCCCCAAAATAAAATTGGTCACTCATTCCATGGCTATTTGTTGAGATACTGGGCATCAGCTGGTACTGCATATGGAGTGGTACACTAAGTCACCTGTTTAACAAAAGAATGAGAAAATCAGAAAGGCAGACATTTCCAAATTGACATTAAATTCAGATAATATAGAAACGATACTGTTGACGTATCTTGACGTATGGATGATTAGAATGTAAGTTTTTTTGTGCTTTTCAGGCCGCAATTCAAGTACTTTATTTAGAAAATATGATTGTCATTTGATTGATGTGGTAAGGTGCGTAGAGGGTCAAGATTATTCCTGTCCTTAAGAAATTATCTGCTCTGGAAACAAAATCCATCATACTAATGGTTACCTTGTCTTAATTCAAAACCACTTTTTTGGTGATCTCTTGACCGCTTCGGTATTGATTGCAGTCCTGATTTAGTTATTGGCTCTTTGGACTGCTGAATTATTTCTGAGCTGTGTTTGTGAATGCAAAGCTGCCTCAATGCACTTTGCTTCCCTTTTGGCTAATGATGTACATAAGAAGAAATTCACTCATTCTTCATTAAAAACTTGCTCTTTGATCTTCTTTAAAACAGAGTTGCAATTCAGCTTTTATCACAAGGAAATGAAGCATAAACTTGCATAATCAATAAAGCTCATGAATATTTTTTTATTATCAGAGGAATGGTATGCTCTTTTCTAATTTAAAGAAAAGAATGTCCAACTGGCATCTGCTGGCATTCTGTATCCTCTAATCCATGTCCTGGATGTCATCCATGTCTTTGCTAATACAGTAGAATCTATTGTCTATTTTGGAAGATAATTACAATCGTTTAATTATCTGCACCCTCTGCTTTGCATTCCAGCCTTATTGCACACAGGAGTACACAACATGCCCACTGTACTTCTACTTCACACATAAAAGGATCTGACCAACATAAAATAGTGTTTAAAGAGCAGATAGCAAAAACAATTAAAATGTGTTTCACATCCAGTGGCTCGAGAAAAAATCTCAAGCAGTTTGTGAAGCTCCCTGTGCCATATGATGACGATGAAGCCCTCTGAGTATGAGATTGTGGTAGATCTTTATAGCCCCTTCATCCCAGGTATTATTTGTATGTCAGCCTGTTTCAATTGGTAGCACTCTTGCATGGGGTTTGGGGGTTCAAGCCCCAAATCAGGACATGGAATATATCGTTAAAGCTGACCTCCAATGCAGTACTGAGGGTGTGTGTTGGAGGTGCCGTGCTTCAGATGAGTTGTTAAATTGAGGCCCCGTCTGCCTGTTCTTCACGATGGGTCTGGCAGCAGATTCCCAGGCTGGAGCAGAGGGAGGTAATGGTGGGGTCCAGGAGAGAGAGGTGAGAAGGGCGGTGGGAGAGAAGGACAGAGTGGGAGTAGTGGAGTGTGGAGGTGGGAGCAGGAACATTTTCAGAGGGAATGGCTCGAGTCGGGGCGGCAGCCAAAACGTGCACGCAGAGACGAGGAGCGAGCGATCAGTAGGGCAACATTAGCCTGTGGGCTACAGGAGACAAAACAACAAGATTCCATTTATTGAGCGCCTTTCACGTCGGGAGGACGTCCCAAGGCGCTGTACAGTTGGGTCAGGACCCGAGCAGGGGGGAAATGGTCAGGGTGAGGGGAGGGAAGGGAGGGAGCGAGGAGGGGGTAGAGAGTCGAGAGGGGAGCTGAAGGCACGGTCAAAGAGAAAGAGACAGCGCAGTGCAGGGGTTGGGGGAAGAGAGGGGATGGCGGTCATGACTTAGGTGCCAGAGACAGGGAGCGAAAGGAGGGTACCTACATATGAGTCACTGCCTTAATGGGGAGTGGGCAAAGGTAAGGTATGTAATTCATTCCCCTACCAATAGATCATCATAATGAATACTTTCACCTCAGTTAGAAGGTAAAGAAGCACTTGACTATTCAATTCACACATCCATCATTCGTACAGCTACCCAATTTCAAACTGACTGAAGAGATGAACCAGCAGCATACAACTCTTCATGCCGGTGGTGGAGTCAGGTTTTGAAATAAGGCGGGTGCGGGACTGCGGGCTGATGGGCTGTTAATGGCGCCATTTTCCCATCACTCTCCACGCTGCCTCTCACAAGGTTATAAGAGGCACGTTTTACATACAGCTAAAAACAATCGGGGGAGAGGGAGCAATTGCCCCCCCCACCCCCCAATCCCCTATTATCTTCATCAATGCTTTCTGCCCCTTTTTCTTTGCCCAGTATATTCATATACTGGCCCAGTTATGCACATGTAAATCTTAATCAGCAAAAGCTTGAATTCAAAATGTTGGTCAAGGCTGATATTCAAGCAATGGACATCTAATTGGGATACAATACTCTTATTACTGGAACTAATGGATCACCCTCTTATTGTGTCCCCTATGAATGTAGCTCCATTCAAACGCAACCTGTGGGGCTATTTGTACAGTAAACCAATAAGCACTGTACATATGAGAGTTTCAAACAATGAAATAGAAATATCATACAAATTTCATTGCGCTCTGATAAAAAAAGCATCTTTTTTGCATTTGTTAGGACAATATGTATACCCAGCTTCTTTGTTACTGGAGTACAAATGTTTGTTGAACAGTCTCATTGCCTTTGTGTTGACAGCCCGCTTCTACTATTGTACCATCATAAAGGGAAGCTGAAATGAATTACTGGGTAAAAGTTCACAGTAATTATCATCATACACAATAAAAGGTTATGGGGCTTGTTAAACCAATAATCATTAAATATGCTGAAGAGCTACGCCAACATATTACAGTACAAATGTCAGTGTCAGGTCAATCTAATAGCCATATAAAAGGAAGTTGCACTTGCATTAACAGAAATTGAACAGAATGGAAATGGCAGAAAGTGTATGACACACAGCAGGTACACAGTCGATTTTTGTCTTGTTTATTCAAATTCAAGAACTAAATAAATAAAAATTGACACTGCATTTGGAATGTTACTGCCCCAATGGCGGCACCGATTTATTGCAACAATAGTGATGGTTGTTTCTTTCATCCCACCAACACTTCTGTAGATGTGTTTCATGGTCAAGGTGCTGAGCAATAAAATAAACAATCATTGTTAGTTTCTTCTATCCACCCCAAAATAATCAAGCACTCCTCTCCCCTTGTTTTTTTCATATCAACCCACTTTTACCACCCATCTCTTTGTTAAACCTTCCCCTTCCCATCCAACTTCCACACCAGCAAACTTCATGAGTAAGTTTCCGAGTGAGATTTCCTAAGCACGATCACAAATGAGGTTTAAATGAAGAGGCCCATTTAACCCATTCATCCAAAATACCAGCTCAACCATCTTCCATTACAGTTGTTTTGTAAATAAGTCCAGTGCTCTGTCCTCAACCACCCATCCTGTGAATCTATGTCAACTGCTGTGTACCCTCTGTGTAAACAAAGTTTTCTTGCTACTGTCCTAAAACTGCCCTTCGTAACCCTGAACCTGCATCCAGTTGCCTGAATAATGGAAAACATTATGTAAGGTTATTTTTCCTATCACATTAAGCATCTCTGTAAATTTCGCTCTGAGGCTTCCCTTATTAAAGTTGAAGAACAGCATCTCATCATTCCTCAGAGTTCATCAACCTCACTAGACTCGAATAATGAGGCAGCTTGATGTTTATATATTTGTGTCCAGTTATATATTTGTGTTCATTGATAACTTAGTTTGATAATTAACAGCCAGAGTTATTTTTCATTCTTTTCTGTGCTGGATTCAAATTCAGGCCATAGATGAAAATCAAGAGTTCTAATCCTCTGTGCTCCCTGACCTTCTAAAGATCTAACTTCTAATACATTAATCAGCTGCACCACATCATGTTGACAAGTCACAAACTGGTCCAACTAGGCATGTCAAAACACAACACACAAAGCAACTGCTCCATACATCTTCTCAATGCAATGCTGGAGATGAAAGGGGCAAGTAATAGCATGTAGTGTTAAGCTTTGAATTTGGTGCAACGTATTGAGCGCCTAGGTCAGATGTAAGTGAGAGACCTGAGTTCAATTCCAGGCAGGGCGAAACCTTGGGCAAGTTTCCTTACTCCACACGCCTAATAATAATCCCTCCAAAACCAGAAACAATAATAAATTGGTCATTTTCAATCTACGACTGTTTGTGGGATATTGCTGTGCGCAATTGGCTGCCGCGTTCGCCCACAAATATACAGTCAATTCACTTTACAGTGTGTTCTGTGAAGCGCTTTGGGACGTCCTCCTGACGTGAAAAGCGCTATATCAAATGCAAGGATTATTATTATTATTATTATAGATGTGGCTACAAATAAACTATATTTTAAAAAGGTGATTGGACATTGTGATCTCTCAAATAGGGATCACCCTATCACCCAAGGTTACATTTTATTAAAAAACATTGAAATAAATACTAAGGGATCAGTGCCTACAATCTATCAGTTATATAAATAAAGGAAAGAATGTTATGTATTGAAAAAAATGTTTTGTGTACCGGAATGACATGGTAAACGGGATACACAAATGGAAATATGTTTGAGAAAGCATTTTGCAATTTCCATTTATTGATGGCAACAGTAAAAAGCAAAAGCTTTTTTTTAAAAAAAGGAAAGCATTGAACTCTATTTCAGTTTTTGGTTAAAGTTTTAGGTTTCAGTGTAAATGTAGAAAGGAGGTTGATAAAAAGGTGTCATTGAAAAGGCAATTTATGATATGTAAGTACTAGCACTTCAAACATTTCCTCCCTGAAAATCCTTATTGACATTGTAATTCAAGCGCAATGGGGCAGATCAGTGCACAACAGTGTTGCTTTGGCTCAAGGCAAAGTGTGACAACAACAATTTGATTATATAGCATCCTTTACACATGGTAGCGTCTAAAAGCTAACAACACTTCAATATGTCTACTTATTAAGCTGATAAAAACAACTTCTAACATTTCAGACATTCTTCCTCTATTCTGTGGCTTAGAACTCTGTAAACCAATTTCACGTGTGTTACTGTGCCAAAAGCTTCCCTAAAATCTAAATGAAACTTCGACTGAATTGTCCTTGGTCACAGAATTTATTTCCTCAAATAACAACGATAGGTTTGTTATGCAATGATCTCTTTCCCATAAAGTATGCTGAGTGCCTCTTATAATTTCATGTCTCTAGCTGCTGCATTATTCTCTTCTTTAGGAGTCCTCCAATACCTTCTCCACACAGATGCCAAACTCAGCAGGTTGTTTTTTGGCTTTAAAATTGCTATTGCGCTCCCTATTTTCTGAACCTCAGGCACCACTTATGTTTTTAATAAGTCCCTAAATATACCTTCCAAAACACGACTAAGACAACTGGGCACTTCCTTACCTTACAAAGCCTGGATTGAATGCAAACAACTTCCTTTAATCCAGGTCTACCTCTCCTTTAATAAGTCCAGTCACCTCTTTATTAGAAATATCTATCATTCTTAGAATCTCCCAGTCCCAAAAATTGCGCCTCCACCTTCACAATGTAGTGTTTTCCCCTGTGACCAAATACAAACAATTCAGTATTAATGGATCCCCCATCTCTTGGTCATTCAAATATCGTGAAACCTTGGGGATCAGCATGTGTTTTACTGTTTTCACTAGTTCTACTATGGATAGATTTATAAAGGCTTTTGTGATGAATTTTATATTCTTAATCTAATTTTCTGCTTTAGCTCTCTTGACCAGTTTCTAAGCCTACTTTAATGTTATACCCATCTCTGTTCTATCCCTAGACTTAAATTTGAGGAAAGCTCTTATTTTTTTCTCCTTATTCCTTGCACTGCCTCCTTTCTTGATTTACTCTTTTCTCTGCAGCTTCCCTTCTCTAATAATATGTTTAGTACTGCAATGCATTTTTGAAAGAATTCCATTTTTCTTTATAGTCTTTCCAGCAATCTGATCCAGTCTAGCACCCCTTAGTGCTTTCCTTGTTCCTTCATCATGTACCTTCCTAAATCATGCCTTATTGACATTCACAACGAATAACGGAATAATCCAATCTAACTGCATTTAAATTGCAAGTAGTCATTCCACTGGGAGGTTAGGAAATTGTAGAATTATCTTAACGGCTTAGGAGAGTCTAAGCTGTTACTAAATGGAGCAGCATTACCCAGTGTAATACCAGGGCGAAACTCCACTGTGGTCTTTTCAATAGTTGTTCTGGAATTTGTAAATGTCGGAAAGTTCCTTAAAATCACAGTCTAAAGATCTCAGTCTGAACTCTTCAAAAGTAGTGTTGAACAGATTGCATCAGTCTCAGTGTCCATTATCATATTTGATGCTTCCAAGAAAGCACTTTGCTTTGGTTAGGAATTGATAGCTTGCACGCCATACATTTCTGATAATACAACCCTCATTTTTTCAGGTGTATAAAGTAGATCTTCCACAAAAATCATTCGATTAGCTTCTTTATATTCAGAATACTATAAAATACTATTCCTGTACGTGAATGTTTTTTTCTTCCCTTTGTTGAAACAACCAATAACTCACAAGAACCCAAAAATACTGGTGTGAAGCAACGCTTCAGTTTTCAGCTTCACTTCCCGCTCCAGAATGAACCTGAACAATTTCTAAGATGTCACACTTCCATTTACAGACCATTTATACTGCTGGGAGCATGCAATGTTGCTTCCAATATGAAATTGATACAAGTGGATAGACATGATCTAAAATTCTCAATCTCATCAAACAAGGTGACATTGTTGCTGACGAAAACATGCGGACCTCGCTATGTAATGTTGTGACACACGAGGATAGGTTCTGCAATCCTACATTTGCAGAATCCTGATAAAAACTATTTACAAATTGATCTGGAGGCCTTATTTGAAAGCTAGGATTTACAATTCAATCTCAAGGTGGGTTGTTCACCTGTTAAGAAAAATTAAACCCTTTTACGATTATGTGAGTAATTCTCACCTATAAATCCCTTCATATTCTAGCACTTACCCATCTCTCTGATCTTCTCCTACCTCACTCTGCTCGGCTAACTCTGGCTTGCTGCGCATCCCCTTCTCCCTCTGTGCCATCATCCATGACTGAGTCTTGGAGACTAGGCCCCTGATCTCTGGGACTTCTTCTTTATGACTAAACAACCCTCTCTACCAGTCTTTAAGTCTTGCCTTAAAACCTGACTCTTTGACCATGCCTATGTCACCTGCCCCTACCCCCTTCCCTTGTGCTCCGGGATGCTACCCCGCGTGAAGGGAGCTATATAAATGCAAGTTGTTGTTAATCATCCTCTGCCACCTCTTTATGAAGCTCTACAAGAGATTACTAACGTGAAGGGCACTATGCAAATACAAGTTATTGTTGTACATTTATATTGTACTTTCAGCATCAATTCTAACAGTACAATTGGGGTAGAAAATGACAGTCATGGAGTTGTAAATTATATTTGTTGACTACGCCTATTTATTTACAGTAATGAAATTTTGAAAAATAATCTATCAGTAATTAAAAATAAGAATAATCCTCAAACATGATATAGCACTTTTCACATCAGGAGGACACCTTCATAGAGTTTACTGTAAAGTATCATGCCTGTGGCAGCTAATTTTGCACACAGCAAGTTCCACAAACAGCCATGAAATAAATGACCAATTTTATTTGGGGGATTGTTGACCAAGACACCAGGAGAAACTTCCATCTCTTTTCGAATCAGGCTATGGGAACTTTAACTTCCATCTCAACAGGCAGACGGGACCTTGATTTTAATATCTCATCCAAAGGACAGCACCTTCAACAATGCATCACGTCCCGAGTACAGCAATGGAGTGTCGGCCTAGTCTACGACAATTCAAAGTGCAGATGTGGGGCTAGAGCTCACAACTATGTAATTCGGAGGTGAGTGTGCTACCAACTGAGTCAGGTTGACACCTTCAGTGGCAGGTTCTGTACACAGAGTGGAAGGAAGCAGGTTCAATCTCTCAGCACACTAAGAGCCCGTCACATGTCATATTCAAGGAGAATTTTATTATACAAAAGTGAAAATGGCTGATGAATTTCTTTCATAGCCAAGAGCAGCAGCATTGATTGTTCTTGGGAGCTGGCCCACCCACAGACCTGCCTCAGGAGGCATAATAATAAGTTGGGGAAAGAAGGAATTGCGTATGTGCACTCAGAGAAGGCGACAAAATGCACATAACAATCAGTTTATATAGAAATCCCTTCTGGATCTAATTTAGTAAATAATAATAATAATAATAATCCTTGCATTTGATATAGCGCTTTTCATGTCGGGAGGACGTCCCAAAGCGCTTCACAGAACACACTGTAAAGTGAATTGACTGTATATTTGTGGGCGAACGCGGCAGCCAATTGCGCACAGCAATGTCCCACAAACAGTCGTAGATTGAAAATGACCAATTTATTATTGTTTCTGGTTTTGGAGGGATTATTATTAGGTGTGTGGAGTAAGGAAACTTGCCCAAGGTTTCGCCCTGCCTGGAATTGAACTCAGGTCTCTCACTTGCAAAGCGAGTGCTCTAACTACTGAGCTACAGGACTCCACAAATGAACAAACAGCTGGTTAAATGAACAAACATTAATAATACAGTACTTAATAGTCTATATATCATCTATAAAATAAAAATGGACCTGTGTTCAATTCCCTGCAGGGCGAAATGTTGGGCAAGTTTCCTTACTCCACAAGCCTTTGTTTACCTAGCAATAAGTAGGAACCCAGTTGCTAGTCGATTCGTGGAACGTTTTTCCGGGCGTAATAATCCCTTCAAAAAATAATAATTTGGTCACTCGATCCATGATCGTTTTTGGGATACTGCTGTGTGTAATTGGCTGCTGCGTTCAACAACAACAACTTGTACTTATATAGCGCCCTCCATGCAGAATAGCGTCTCAGAGAGCTTAATAATAGTAGACCCTGACTCCGAGCTGGGGGGGTGGGGGGGTGGGGGGGGGAGTGGTTGCAACCATGGTCGAAGAGGAAGGACTTGCAAAAGGGGAGAGAAGGGGCAAGGCAGAGGGATTGAGGGAGAATGTTCCTGAGTTTCGGGGCATAGTGCCTGAAAACTCGACCTCCGATGGTGGGGCGGAGGGTGCGAGGGACGAGCAGGAGGCCGGTGCCAGTCAAGTGGAGGCGCCAGGTGGTGGATTGGGGAGTGAGGAGGTCGGAGAGGTAGGGAGGTGCCAGAGATTGAAGGGATTTGAGTGTGAGGATCATGAAGTCTATCCGTTTGGTGATGGGGAGCCAGTGGAGCCCGACCAGAACTGGTGAGATGTGGGTACGGAGTTTGAATGAATTCACCAACAAAAATATACAGTCAATTCACTTTACGATATATTCTGTGAAGCGCTTTAAGATGTCTCAAAGACATGATAAGGCACTATAACAAATGCAAGGATTATTATTATGGGTTTCCGCATATGTCAGACTCCCGGCTGACCAAAAAACAATAAAGCACTTCCCAGTATTAGATCAATGCCCCGAGGTAGGGCTTGAACCCACAACCTGCTAGGTACGTCTCAGCAAAACATAACAGGATTCACTTATAAATGAACAATAACTTGCATATAGCACGCTTCTTGCAGGATAGCACCTTGAAGCCTTGTAATTGCATCAAACCACATATCACAACACTCTCAATACATCAGCAAAGTTATCTTTCACATGCAAAATAGAAGATAACTTTGCATCTGCATGCATTCCAAAATCCCTCGATGTATATTTACATCACTGTAACTGCTAAACTCATAAACCCACATACCAGTTAAAATAAGCAGCTGGTTACATCAGAACATTAAAAAAAAATACATGACACTACATTTTGCAATTATAGAATTAGTATCAATAATAGAAACCCTATGGGGGGAAATCCGATTTTGAGAATTATACCCAATCCTATATAAAATGCAACCAGGTACTTATAATTGTTTGCATTCAAGGGCAGCTTTATTTATTGCTGATGCAGAAGGGGGGAGTGTAAACACACACTGCTCCCAGCTCCTGCTGCCCTGACTTACCATCACAGAGGCAGAAGAGGAGGCGATGAATACCCGAATGACCATCTTCCTCCCAACAAAATACAAGCCCAGGCGGTAACGTGATGCTGGTCACTCCGAGCCTTCCGAGCAGAGGGAGCGCTGAGCTGCGGGTCCGCTGTTTAGGAGTACATACCACGCACACTTTGCAATAAATAAAGACACGGTCCCCAGTCTCATTACCAGCAGCACCTCCGCCTCCCCAGATGGGAGTCAAAGCATTCGCCCGTTCACTGCTGCACCGCACCGCACCGCACTGCACGCCGGGCAATGTAGTCTTTCTCCGCTGAACTCCAGCAGAGACGCTCACGCCGGGAACTACAACTCCCAGAGTGCCGCGCGGTGCATTCTCTGTGGGGCACTTATCCCCAATAGTAACAGCAATTACCAAAGGAGGATGTTATTTGCTCATTATACACATGATGGGGATGGGGTGACTGTTCCCTCTTATTTTAATCATTTGCACATTTCAAAGCACACTGGATAGCTACTTCCCCTATTTTACACCTGCAGCATTCATGTTTTATATAATCTGCTGGGTGCAAATTACCTGCCTTGTTTTACCCATGAAATACAGTCACTACACTTTATAGTGTATCATGTGAAGCACTTTTAGATGTTCTTCCATCATGAAAGATGTAGCATCAAAAGCAAGGATTATTGATATTATTGTTACATTTAATTTTCAAAATTCTTCCTAGAGTAAATCCAGGCGAATGGTTGGAGAATAAACAAAGAGCAATGTGGTTTTAATAGGGGGTTGGATTGTATAAATGAGTCCGAATGGCAAATGGGTTTTCTAGTTGCACATCAAAGTGATTTATCTTTCTTCATCTACTAATACTGAGTCAATTGATCTTATTTATGCCAATGACTTGACATTTTTGTCAAATTTCTCTGTGGATGCAGTCACAAGACCAAGATTGTCAAGTAGAGCATAATCAGAGTAAAGCTCCCAACAACGTATTTTAAGCACAAACTCAAAAGACTGTTTCTAAGGTGGACTTTAAAGATCTCATGAATTATTGGAAAAGAGAAGGGAATACATCATGGTGTCCTGTTTAACTATCCTCTAGGTCATTCAACTCAATCCTACCTGTGAGACCTTGCAGGGGATAATTAGCTGCCATGTTTGGCAACTATTCTTCACTGCTCCAGCAGTAAAGCTCTACGTTTCATTTGTCTGCAGGTGTCCCCCTTGTGTCATTTCATGAATTTAATTTAATGATTGTTAACGTAACCCCATGTTAAACCATTACTATATTAATTAAACATTAATAGGTATCATGTTTAACCATCCAAGGATGCACACTCCATCTTACTGAGCCAGTTGGGAACCTTAACATCTTGTTTGACCCTCAACTATCCTTTCTATCCCATATCCATGCCATGCCCCTCTCTGCCTTCCCCCACCTCCGCAGCTGCTCCACCACTCTCTTACACCGCAGGCCTCCGAGACTCTCATGCATGCATTCATAACATCCAGGCCTGACTACACAAACTCCCTGCTTGTCAGCCTCCCCAACTTCTGCCTCCATAGTCTGGAGATCATCCAGAACTCTGCAGTCCTTGTCCTCTCCTGCACCAGGCTCTGCGACTCTATCACTCCCATCCTTGCCTGACTCCACCAGCTTTCCATCACACAGAGGATACAGTTCAAGATCCTGGTCCTCACCTTCAAAGCCCTCTATAACCTTGCTCCCCCATACCTCTGAAACCTCCTAAACTCCTACCAACTTGCCCGCTCCCTCCGCTAAGCTTCACGTCCCCTGCCTCGCCCACCCCACCATAGGTAGGCAGGCCTTATGCCACTCTGCCCTCACCCTCTGGAAATCCATTCTGCAGTCCCTCCACCTCACTCCCTCCCCTTGCCTCCTTCAAGATCCATCTCAAGACCCTCCTCTTTGACCATCCTTTGATCACCCTCCTTCTCCCCCTGCCCTCCAAGCTCCCCGATCCCGACCCCCAGCTCGGGTCCAAAACGCTGATTTAGCACCTTGGGATGTCCTCCTGACGTGAAAGGTGCTTTACAAATATAATTTTGTTGTTGCCAACCTGGGCTAGTTGGCAGCTCTCTTGCCTCTGAATCAAAAGGTTCAAGAACCACGTTGGGTCTTTAGTTCATAGTCTAGGCTGACACTCCCATGCAGTATTGGGGAGTGTTGCCATGTTGGAGGTGTTAGCTACCCTTTAGCATGTTTGCTTGGTCAGTTGGATGTTAAAGATCCCATGGCACTATTTGAAAAGAGAAGAGAGTTTCTCCTGGTGTCCTGGCCAGCAGTGCCCCAGATAAATTGATCATTTACTTCATAGCTGTGTGTGACACATTGCTCTGCACAAGTTCACCAACAAAATATATATCACTACACACAACATTAATCCTGTGAAGCACTTTGAGATGTTTGACAACATTATAAGGCACTATATCAAATGCAATGTTTATTTATCAGCATTCATATTTGATGTTTCATGCATAACTAATGCAGATTATAGTTCAAAGTCACGGGACCGGAAAGACAGTGATGAAGGCTCAGTACTAAAATGTCAGCGGGGATGTATGAAACGTTTTTATGGATTCACTGATCTGCTGATTGGCATTTGAATTGCTTCATTTTGCTTGGATAAAAATATCAAGAGTCACAGTTTCAGTGCTTGTATAGCACAGTATGCAGCACCTGCAGCTGTCACCAACAATGTTTTCCAAATGTTGTCAAAGCATGCTCCCAGGTGCTGTTTCTTACTGTCAAAATGAAGACTTAATGATGAAATTTTGTGAAAGTTGTTTTTCTTAAATATAACTTTTAATGCTGCCTGACAAAACCAAAGAGCTCTTCGTGAAGATTAAGTTTAGATAGAACCATCAAAATGTATGACACAGCAGGAGGCGAGAAGCCATCAATCGTAATCCTAATTGCCTGCGCTTTTGCCAATATCCTCCAATACTCTTCCTCTCCCTGTGCTTGTCCAAATCTTCTTTAAATGCCCCCAATCGTCTGTTGTAACAGCCACATCTGGCAAATCATTCAATACCTTGACAGTGCTTTGGGAGAAGAAATTCTTCCGAATCTCTCATTCTCCGAGTCACAATCTTAAATTCCATGCCCTCTTGACCTTGAACCCCTACAAGCAGAACAGGGTTTTAAGAGTCTCAAAGGGTTTTAGACTTCAAAGGAGGGGTAGGAAATTGAAATTTCTATCAAGAAGATTTAAAAGTATCATTTATACAAACATGATCATGCCACTTCCATACGAAATATATTCATATTTTGTTGGGATGATACCAAGTCACATTCAAATTACTGGAAGTATTTTTCTTTGGCATATTTGTTCAAAGAGGAGATGTTCAAAGAATAAATCACACACAACCTTGGGCTAATATTTGGTATCCTGTTGGCTTTAGGTCAATTTGAAGCAAGCTTCGAACAAGCCTTCTAGCATAACTGCAAATTTACAAGCTATTTTTGACACAAAGATTTGCCCCCCGCCCCCCTTCAAATAGGTGATATCATCTTGGCTGTGATATAAACTGCAATAAAATTAAAATAAAAGGATTGTGTTGGATGACCAAATGTTTATTTATTACCAGTATTCACTAAACAAACTCTAAAGAACTTTTAGTTGATAATTGTTACATTGTATTTCGAGGCTATTCTCAAGTCATTCAACGTTTCAGGGAATTTACTGTCAGTTGTTAATGACTTTTGATTCCAAATTGTGCAAAACAATTAGTTGTTGATCTAATCGAGGGATTTTGTTGGTGGAGGTTGTCATTTGATAGGATTTCTAGCTTCATATGTAATGTTCCAGAATTAGCTGATACTTGAAGATTTGTTGACAAATTTTTTCACAATATAAAAATGGTCAACAAAAATATCNAACATATACATGTGAATGGGTAAGAACGCAACTTTTCTTAATTATCAACTCATTTATCTAGATAACAAAGAAAACAACTAACAAAGTACTTTAAAAATCCAAACATCTGCATAAAGAGAGCATGCACCAATATGTAATTATTGTAGGTATCACCCAAAGATGATTTAAAAAAATACAGCAGAGAAAATATCACAATGCCAGAATATATGGTGTAAAAAAATTGTATCTTTCAATTTGTTGAGCAGCACCATCTAGTGGTCCAATCGTTAATTTATTTTACAACACAAATCTAAATTGAATAACAATAATCTTTGTATTCGATAAAACGCCTATGACATCAACACAAAGCACTTTACTGAGTTTTCTGTAAGATGTACTTACAGTGTATTTTAGGTGACTGCAGCAGCCTATTAGCACACAAAGAACCATGAAGTGAATGATCAATGAAGCGAGAGAGCTATCAACTGAGCCAGACTGTTACATATTTTTAAGTCTTATTGTGTGGGAAATTGTATGTCTTTTTCACCCCTTGCTTAAATTCACTGCATTCATTCAACTCATTTTTATTATTGTGCAGTAAGGCCTGAACATCGGATTTCCAGATCTGGAGGAAAAATATTTACAGTCAAGCCTGTCTTCAACAACCACTCAGGAGAATGGGCAAAAGTGGCCTTTATATAACAACAAACTTTCCAGCACATTGGGACATCCTCCTGACGTGAAAGGCGCTATACATGTGTAATTTTGTGGCATATTGATTGTATATTGATTGTATATATATTTCCTTCCTCCTCCTGTGATGCCTCAGATGCCTACTGGGATGAAGAACAACAGGCACGAATTACCCATTTTCATTCAAAACAAAGATCTGGAGTCTAATATTGCATCTATTCAAGCTGTGCATCAAGGGGCCCTTGGTTTAATATGCAGCTTGAATTGATACAATTTGCATCTATTCAAGCTACACATTAAAAGTCCATTATTATGCCACCCCCCGCAAGAAAATTTTAACCGCCATTGAGCACTTCATTTTGTACGATAGCCTCAAGGAAATAAGTCGAAAATTTCTGAGAGGTGAAGTGTTATGTGGTGCCCAAATGATTTAATGATTATTCTTGCATATGTCTACTTTATTGATAAAAGTGCATTGTTTAAAAATTTGTATGAATTTTTACATTGTCTATTTTAAAATTTGGATTGCAACTAAAATATAGTTTAATTAAGTGATACAGTTTAAAACATACAGATTTAAAATGTAGGATTTCTATATGATTCTATATGGGTTATATTTCTGGAAAGGAAACACATAAATATTGCTTCTGTGGCCCACAGACGATTCTCAAATCTGGCATCTGGCCCTCAGCAGCCAAAAGGTTGGACCACCCTGACCTAACATCACAGGATTCACCCTGAGATGTTATTATCTGTATGGCTTAGTGCTTCAATGGATATCTTTACTCACAAGGTCATCCGGTTCAGACAGGATTGTACAAACAGAGTGGTCCAACTGGCGATATCATCAAAGGTCACAAGGTAACTGACACCCATTTAAAAAAAACTCTAGCTAAGATTCCCAAACCCAAGTTCAGTTTAATTATGATACTCAACACATGGGATTTCTAAAACTTTACAAATACAAAATATTTAACTCATGCACTGCTTTAATAAAATGTTTCATTTGTTTTCCCATCTTCTGACTTTCCTGTCAGTACCAAGTATAATTTAATAGTCCCCAAATACAGTAATGGTCATTCACTTCATCGCAGCTTGGTGGATATTGCTGTATCTCAACCCATCGTCCCTCTCGGCTGCCTTGGAGTCATCTGAACTCCTTCCCTTCTGGGGTTCCTCTCTCAATGACCTATCCTCCTCAGTCACTCTTCTCCACGGCTCCCTCTCCTCCACTTGATTCCCTCGTTCCCCTCTCTTCCTGAACCATCTTCTATTCGCGTAAGTCACCATGGTACACCAGCCACCATAAAGCACAGGTGCGTGCCGCTGAACGCACCTGGCTTAACAACAACAACTTGGATTTATATAGCAGCCTCCACGCCGGACGGCGTCTCAGAGCGCTTTACAGTAACGGATCCCGGGACCGAGCCGGGGGAGGGTGGGGAAGGTGACCAAAAGCGTGGTTGAAATGAAAGGTCTTCAGCAGAGAATCTAATCTAACGGTCCATTGGCAGATCTGGCTGGCTGACAGGTCATTGCAGATCAAATCTTACCACTCCACCCTCGCCTCCGCTAAACTGTCGTTCTACTACAAGACAATCTTGGAGGGTCACTACAGACAGATAATAATAATAATAATAATAATCCTTGCATTTGATATAGCGCTTTTCACGTCGGGAGGACGTCCCAAAGCGCTTCACAGAACACACTGTAAAGTGAATTGACTGTATATTTGTGGGCGAACGTGGCAGCCAATTGCGCACAGCAATGTCCCACAAACAGTCATGGATTGAAAATGACCAATTTATTATTGCTTTTTTTTGTTTTTTGAAGGGATTATTATTAGGCTCTGTGTGGAGTAAGGAAACTTGCCCAAGGTTTCACCCCCTGCCTGGAATTGAACTCAGGTCTCTCACTTGCAAAGCGAGTGCTCTAACCACTGAGCTACAGGACTCCACAGACAAGATATGGACAATGTGTGCAGTGTCACTACAGACACACACGGACAGTGTGTGCAGTGTCGCTACAGGCACACACGGACAGTGTGTGCAGTGTCCCTAGAGACACACACGGACAGTGTGTGCGGTCTCGCTAGAGATACACACGGACAGTGTGTGCAGTCTCGCTAGAGATACACGGACAGTGTGTGGTGTGTCGCCACACACGGACAGTATGTGGAGTGTCACCACAGACACATGGACAGTGTGTGCAGTGTCACTATAGACACATGGACAGTGTGCGCAGTGTCACTGCAGACAGACATGGACAGTGCGTGCAGTGTCAGTACAGACACACAGTGTGTGCAGTGTTACTACAGACACACACGGACAGTGTGTGCAGTGCCCCTACAGACACACACGGACAGTGTGTGCAATGTCACTACAGACAGACACGGACAGTGTGTGCAATGTCACTACAGACACACACGGACAGTGTGTGCAATGTCACTACAGACACACACGGACAGTGTGTGCAATGTCACTACAGACACACACGGACAGTGTGTGCAATGTCACTACAGACACACACGGACAGTGTGTGCAATGTCACTACAGACACACACGGACAGTGTGTGCAATGTCACTACAGACACACACGGACAGTGTGTGCAATGTCACTACAGACACACACGGACAGTGTGTGCAATGTCACTACAGACAGACACGGACAGTGTGTGCAATGTCACTACAGACAGACACGGACAGTGTGTGCAATGTCACTACAGACAGACACGGACAGTGTGTGCAATGTCACTACAGACAGACACGGACAGTGTGTGCAATGTCACTACAGACAGACACGGACAGTGTGTGCAGTGTCCCTACAGACAGACACGGACAGTGTGTGCAGTGTCCTACAGACAGACATGGTCAGTGTGTGCAGTGTCAGTACAGACACACACGGACAGTGTGTGCAGTGTCAGTACAGACACACACGGACAGTGTGTGCAGTGTCAGTGCAGACAGACACGGACAGTGTGTGCAGTATCAGTACAGACAGACATGGACAGTGTGTGCAGTGTCCCTACAGACAGACATGGACAGTGTGTGCAATGTCCCTACAGACAGACATGGACAGTGTGTGCAGTGTCAGTACAGACAGACATGGACAGTGTGTGCAGTGTCCCTACAGACAGACATGGACAGTGTGTGCAGTGTCAGTACAGCCATATGGTCAGTAGTGCTGCACGAGCTGTAGAGCCGCACATGCGCAGTAACAGCGCACTGTGGCTGCAGACTCGCACATGCGCGGTGCGGGCGGGAGGAGAGCGTTGCCCCAGTGACGCTGTCAATATTCTCTCAGAGCTCAGCGCGGAATGTCAGCACTGGAACCGTCACCAACAGCAACAGAGACAACAACACACACTAACAACACAGCGACACACACACCGACAACATAGGGACACACACACTGACAACATAGGGACACACACACACCGACAACACAGCGACACACACACCGACAACATAGGGACACACACACCGACAACATAGGGACACACACACTGACAACATAGGGACACACACACCGACAACATAGGGACACACACACTGACAACACAGCGACACACACACCGACAACATAGGGACACACACACCGACAACACAGCGACACACACACCGACAACACAGCGACACACACACCGACAACACAGCGACACACACACCGACAACATAGGGACACACACACTGACAACATAGGGACACACACACACTGACAACACAGCGACACACACACCGACAACATAGGGACACACACACTGACAACATAGGGACACACACACTGACAACACAGCGACACACACACCGACAACACAGCGACACACACACACCGACAACACAGCGACACACACACCACCGACAACACAGCGACACACACACACCTGAACAGCGACACACACACAGAGCGACACAGTGACACACACACACCGACAACACAGCGACACACACACAGCGACACACAGCGACACACACACACAGCGACACACAGCGACACACACACACACACAGCGACACACACACAGCGACAACACAGCGACACACACACACCGACAACACAGCGACACACACACCACCGACAACACGACAACACAGCGACACACACACACCGACAAACAGCGACACACACACACCACAACACAGCGCACACACAAACCACAACACAGCGCACACACACACCACAACACAGCACCCACACACCGCAACACAGCACACACACACCACAACACAGCACACACACACACCCACACACAGCGACACACACACACCCACAACATAGGGACACACACACACCGACAACATAGGGACACACACACACCGACAACATAGGGACACACACACCGACAACACAGCGACACACACACCGACAACACAGCGACACACACACCGACAACATAGGGACACACACACACACCGACAACACAGCGACACACACACACCGACAACACAGCGACACACACACACCGACAACATAGGGACACACACACACCGACAACATAGGGACACACACACACCCACACACAACACAGCGACACCACACACCGACAACACAGCGACACACACACCGACAACATAGGGACACACCACGACAACACAGCGACACACCACCGACACATAGCGACACACACACACGACAACACAGCGACACACACACCGACAACACAGCGACACACACACCGACAACACAGGGACACACACACACCGACAACACAGCGACACACACACCGACAACACAGCGACACACACACCGACAACACAGCGACACACACACCGACAACATAGGGACACACACACCGACAACATAGGGACACACACACCGACAACATAGGGACACACACACCGACAACACAGGGACACACACACGACACACACACCGACAACACAGGACACACACACACCGACAACACAGCGACACACACACCGACAACACACGACACACACACCACACACAGCGACACACACACACCACACACACACACACACACCACACAGGACACACACACACCGACAACACAGGGACACACACACACCGACAACACAGCGACACACACACACCGACAACACAGCGACACACACACACCGACAACACAGCGACACACACACACCCACAACACAGCGACACACACACACCCACAACACAGGGACACACACACACCGACAACAGGACACACACACCGACAACACAGGACACACACACACCGACAACACAGGGACACACACACACACAACACAGGACACACACACACACACAGGACACACACACACACACACAGGACACACACACACACAGGACACACACACACACAAACAGGACACACACACACCGACAACACAGGGACACACACACACCGACAACACAGCGACACACACACACCGACAACACAGCGACACACACACACCGACAACACAGCGACACACACACACCGACAACAGCGACACACACACACCGACAACACAGCGACACACACACACGACAACACAGCGACACCACACACACCGACAACACAGCGACACACACACACCGACAACACAGCGACACACACACACCGACAACACAGCGAACACACACACCGACAACACACACACACACACCGACAACACAGCGACACACACACACCGACAACACAGCGACACACACACACCGACAACACAGCGACACACACACTGACAACATAGCGACACACACACTGACAACATAGCGACACACACACTGACAACATAGCGACACACACACTGACAACATAGCGACACACACACTGACAACATAGCGACACACACCACTGACAACATAGCGACACACACACTGACAACATAGCGACACACACACTGACAACATAGCGACACACACACTGACAACATAGCGACACACACACTGACAACATAGCGACACACACACTGACAACATAGCGACACACACACTGACAAACATAGCGACACACACACTGACAAACATAGCGACACACACACTGACAACATAGCGGACACACACACTGACAACATAGCGACACACACACTGACAACATAGCGACACACACACTGGCAACATAGCGACACACACACTGGCAACATAGCGACACACACACTGGCAACATAGCGACACACACACTGACAACATAGCGACACACACACTGACAAATAGCGACACACACACTGGCAACATAGCGACACACACACTTGAACATAGCGACACACACACTGGCAACATAGCGGACACACACACTGACAACAGCAGAGACAAATGACTACAATGAACACACACAACAGTGAGTGTCTCTCTCTCTCTCTCTGGTTGTTGGTGTGAGTGTCTCTCTCTCTCTCTCTGGTTGTTGGTGTGAGTGTCTCTCTCTCTCTCTCTGGTTGTTGGTGTGAGTGTCTCTCTCTCTCTCTCTGGTTGTTGGTGTGAGTGTCTCTCTCTCTCTCTCTGGTTGTTGGTGTGAGTGTCTCTCCTCTCTCTCTCTCTCTGGTTGTTGGGTTAGTGAGTGTCTCTCTCTCTCTCTCTGGTTGTTGGTGTGAGTGTCTCTCTCTCTCTCTCTGGTTGTTGGGTTAGTGAGTGTCTCTCTCTCTCTCTGGTTGTTGGGTTAGTGAGTGTCTCTCTCTCTCTCTCTGGTTGTTGGTGTGAGTGTCTCTCTCTCTCTCTCTGGTTGTTGGGTTAGTGAGTCTCTCACCTGCTCACTGTGACTCGGCTTTTCCTCTGCTCTCTCTCTCTCTGTCTGTCTGTCTGTCTGTCTGTCTCTGGTGTGTCCTCTCCTCTCTCTTATTGTTGTTGATGGGTTTCCTCTTCTCTCTCCTGTTATTATCCTCTCTTGTTGATGTTGCTGTGCCCTCTCCCCTCTCTGGTGTCGTACCTGTTGCTTTTGTTGATGTTCTCTCTGGTTGTTGTCGTGGCCCTCTCCTCTTTCCTGTAGTTGCTCGTGTTGTTTTGGTCTCCTCTCCTCTGGTTGATATTGTTGTAGGTGCCTCTCACCTCTCTAGTTGTCTGTTATTGTTGTTGGCGTCTCCATTCTCCCTCTCTCTTGCTGCTGCTGCTGCTGTTGGTGGTGGTAGTATCTGTCCTCTCAAGAGAGGAGTTGTTGTTGTTGTTGTTGTTAGTAAGTCCCCTCTCTCGTCAGGCTCCGCCACCGTTAAGCGCTCTGAGACGCTACCCTGCGTGGAGGGCGCTATATAAGTGCAAGTTGTTGATGTTGTTGGTGGTGATAGTGGTGTCTTCTCGCCCTCCTTGTCCTTGTCGGTAGTGTCCTCTCCCTTGTCCTCTCTCTCTCTCTCTCTCGATGCCCTGTTGTTGGTGTGTCCTGTCCTCACTCCCTCTTTGTCCGTCTTAGTGTGTCCTGATCTGTCCCCCCACCACCTCACACTCGCTTGTCCCTCCCTGTAAGTGTGCCCTGGCCTGAGCTGTCCCCACCTCTCTCTCTATTGCTCTATAATTATTGTGGTTAGTGTGTCATGTCCTTGCTCTCGTTTTGTACCTGTTCTTAGTGGGTTACCCCTTCACTCTCTCTCCCCCCCACCCCCACCCACTCTCTTATTGTCGTTGTTAGTGTGACACCCCCCCCCCACCTCCTCTTGTTGTCGCTGTTGTTGTTAGTATAGTAGTTGGTGTCTCCTTTCTATCTTGTTAAGCATTTTTTAGTGTTGTTATTGGTGTCTCCTCTCTCTTTTGTTCTCTCTTGTTGTCCTCTTTTTCTCTGGTAGTGTTGTTGTCCTCTCTCTTGTTTTCTCTTGTCCCTGTTGATGTTGGTGTTGTTTTGGGTGTCTTGTCCTCTCTCACTCTCTCTATGGGGTTGTTGGTCTCTCTCTTATTATTTTGGCCTTTCTCGCTCTCCCTCTCTGTTATTGTTTGTGTTGTCTCTCTCTTGCTGTTAGTCTCTCTCTCATTGTCTCTGTTGCTATTATTGATGTGTTAGCGTATGTTTCTCTCTGCTGTTGATAATGTTAGTGTGTGTGTGTCTCTGCTGTTGATAGTGTTAGTGCGTCTCTGCTGTTGATAGTGTTGAAGATAGATACTAATTTGGCGTACAATGTAGTACTATATCACAGAACCTTTCAATTACTACCTTAAAAAGTAAAAGTTAAAAATTCTTTTGAATAATGGGGTTCAAGACACAAGATCACTCAGTAATTGTTCATCTCTCTTTGCAATAAAAAAAGGAGTGGAAACAATGGATCTTTATTCTCTGCTGCACTATTTTTTTGCATCCTAGCTTCTCTCTTAACCATCTATGTGTACTCACTCTTGCACTCAGACTTCTTGGGCTTACAATGTTCAGTAGGAGAGCTCCACTCTGTAATGAAGACTTTGGTACTGTTTATACCTAAATTAAATTAGGGAATGCTTTGTTACATAGGCAGTAAAATATATCTCTGGAAAATAATTAAACAATGAAATTAGAATTGTATCAAACAATATGGTCTATCTTTTGTGTTGTTCCCCCCTTTGTGAATAACCCCTTCTTTGGTAAATAAACACAATCTATAAATTTTACATGATTGAAATGTAATTAAAAACAGACGGACAAAGACTTGAGTATTGTAAGAATCGCTGTCGGTTATCTAATGTAATTATTTAATTGGAAAAAAAGTCCATCTTTTGAGGTTATGAAACAACACCACACTTTAAGGACAAAGGAACTCATTGCTCCTGCAGCACTCTGAATAAACTATTACTTCAATTCAATAATAGCCAATCCTCTATTGGACTGTTCATGTCACGAACAACTTGAATGAGGCTAGAAGACAGGCTACCGAATAAGTCCAGTCTCTAATAAGTGCCGATTCAAAAACACCCCAATTTAATTGTGCTCTGAAGAATTATTCTGAATCATGACAGTTGATGCACTGTGAAAAACCAGTTGCTCAAATACATGCAGAATGCATGCAAACTTTAAAAAAAATTGGAGAAATAGGAATGGTTAATTATGACACTTCAACCTAGTTGTATAGATTTATGGAACCAAATTCTATTTATTGTCATTACTTTTTGTCCAGTATTAATACAGCATGTTATACAACTGGCTGCAGGGGGTTGGGGAAAGAGATAGGCAATACTTGTTTTCAGTGAGTTATTAATCAAACACTTAAGCTCACAAATTGGAAACAGGTTGACTCTTCTCACAGTGGTGCTGCACTGATATTTTTTAAAACTTTGTTTTAGCTGATTCTATTCCCCCACAGAGAAGATGGCCCCAGTGGAGCACCAGTTTTCCAGGACATGCATCTGCATTGACCTGGCAATGCTGTGCAGCCAGCTTCTCACATTAAAAAATGGCTGATTTTTATGTTAATGATGTTAGATTTTGGTTGTTCAGATATCTCTTCCTGTGCATTGTGCACAAGCAGGTTTTGTGTCTGAAGGATCATTTTCTGTCCGCTGCAGGTGCACACTATGTGTAGGAAGCACTGCTAATATCACTTCCTGTGCACCACTCATGCACACTGTGCAAGAAGCACTTTTGGTGAAGAACATGAGTGTCAGCAACACTTCTAGCACATAGTGCACTGTAAGTTATGTCAATCATGATCTGACGACCTGGGAGTCAGCTATTTTTGTGTTTCATTATAACATGATCTGAGTTATTGGTTGCATTATATAACAGGGTTGCCCTGTTTTTCTACTTTGATCACTCCATTGACAACAACAACAACACAATTACATTTGTATAGCGCCTTTCACATCGGGAGGAAGTCCCAACAGCATAAAGAGAAGGAGCCCATTCTTGAAGTCTGCAGTAGTTTTGCACCATATAAAGGTTTTTCTTATACACAAAACAGACTTATTTGCAGTTGTTATTTTAGAACTCATAGGTAACTTCTGTGATGTCATTCACACACAAGGTTTGATGTTAACCCTCATTTTTACTTTTCTGAAAAAACAACTCCCATGTGGCAAGGATCAAGATAGCTTCTTGGAAGTTGTGGTTCACCAACAGAAATAAACCAGCTTGTGGCTTTAGGAAGTATTCAAGCTCCACATTTTTCAACTCATGGTCAGATGGTTTATTTCCTGGTTAACTAGCACTCGTTATAAGGATATTTTATACGGATCAATTGCCCATACTCCACAATGAAACCTCTGCTGATTTGTTTTCAGCAAATTCGCCACCGTGAATAATTTTTGTTCCTTTATTAGCATTAAAATCTCTGATATTAAGATTTTATAACTAATAACCAGCCAATTACAATCTTTTTTAAAAAAAAATGAGTGTGCAGACTGAGCCACATAAACTCAGTTTCAGGCTACTCAGTTTTAGGCGACTTGCTCCCTGGGCAGTGGCAGCTGAATAGGCTCAGTATCATGCTAGGCATTCCAGCTGTTGTGGAGTAGGATGGAAGGCAAAATGTCTTCATTAGAGGGACATTTTAATAACCCTTGCATTTCGCTACTTAAACAAAAATATAGATATTTTAAAAATAAGTGTTTAATATATACAGATTAAAATATTAATAAATCAAACTGCTTCTTTAAAATATTTCAGCAGAATAAAATAGGATATTAAGTAAAATACCTCATCAAAAATAAGCTTTATAATCTGAAAACAAGATTGGCAGGAAGAAACGTCAGATGTCTCTTAAAACAGTCACAAAAAAGTTATTTCACAAAGAATTACAGAATAAACTATCTGCCAGCTTTGACATTGTCTTTAGCAGGACACAACCATCATTCCTCAGAGCCACTGTGTAACTCCATTTATGCATTATTGCTTATAAATAACTATATATTATCTCCAAACATTAAGTCCACCCCTAATATGTGATATTAGAAATTATTTACGATTCTGTTCACCCATGTTACAATAAGATAACCCTTGCCCTTGCATTGGCGTAGCGCCTTATCATGTCATCAAGACATCTCAAAGTACTTCACAGGATTAACTGTGAAGAGTGACTGTTTATTTGTATGCGAACACAGCAGCCCAATTGCGCACAGTAATGTTCCACAAACAGCCATGAAACAAGACAACCAATTTTATTTGGGAGATTATTGGCCAGGACACCAGGCAAGGGTTCCCTTCAAGTAGTGGTATGGCCATGTTTAATGTCCATCTGAATAGGTAGATGGGATCTCATCTAAAGGTTGGCACCTCTGACAATCGCAATGAACTGTCAGCATAGACTATATGAACCGACATCCTTCTGACTCAGAGGCAAGAGTGCTAGTGATTGAGCCAGGCTGACACATAGGCAGTCAGGCTGTTCTCAACATCGCTATTATGTGTACATGCTTAGAGATCGTGTGATTTTCTGCAGAAAACAGCTTGGCAGAAACAAAACAAACACTATGGCAGAATCACTGACAACAGCTCCTTGCACACGGTTTAATGAGTTACATTGTTGGAGGTATCAGCCACACTTTGGAGGAGATGTTAAACCCAACATCCCACCTGCCTGTCTGATGGTAGAGATGGATAGTACAAATCCTTTGGCACTGCAATAATTGAAAACAATATTTTCTATTCTCAGTGTCCTGGCAAATATTTTTTCCTCATCCAAATGATTACTTGGTCGTTCAACTTACTGATCACAGCTTTTCATTTATGCTGGGAGAAAGGCAAGTAGTACACTTAAAAATAAGTATAAACAAAAATTATAATAGGTAGAAAATTATTAAAGTGTAGGAAATAGAAGAGAAAGGAGAGTGATGAGAGATTCTAGTTCTAGGGATGACAGTTCAAATTTGTTTGTTTTCAATTAGGGAGCTAGTTACTCTTCTATGCAGCTTCATTACTGTAATATTAATAGGTTTTTTTAGCATCACATTGTACAGTCTGACAGTACTCTTAGTTAACATATTTTCCATATTAAAAAAAATAGATTTCAAGGGAAAACTACCATCAGCATCCCATGGATGAATATTTTCAAATCACTGTCCTTCACTTTTATGGAAGCATTTTGCCTGTAGCAATTGATGTGTTCGTCAAAGGGTCATGTACTCTAGAGTGCTACTTGTCACTTTAATTGAACCGCAAACAGTTTAGAGGATGGATGTATCTATACAAGCCACATAGGTCAAATAGAAGGAAAATAAAACACAAGAATAAAACCACTAAATAGCAGAGGAAATAATGCTTCATAGAAAATGCACAAATGGAAATATCCAGGGCTTATTTTCAGTTCATTGCATTCCCATTATTTTATTTCAGTTTGACCAGACATTTATAGTTATATTAAGATTTTAGTACACTAGAAGAGTTATTTCAGTTCTAAACATTTAAGTTGGAGAATATAAATATTAGGTACAAAGTCAGAATTAAATAGCACAAGTAGCTTTTTTGAAGTAAAATTGTATTTCTTACTTTCTCTCAGTTTTTGCGCTTTCGATTCCAATGTGAGCAGATCTTGTTCTTTTCTGAGCTTTTCTTCATGCTCTTGTTCTCGTTCTAGTAATTCTCTCTCTTGTCTCTGAGAATCAGACCAATCCCAATCATACTGTTCCTGCAAATATTTGTTAGGCAAGTATTAGTGTGCAGCATCTACAATTCAAGAGGCAGCATTATAGATTGGTACTGCAATTGATTGTGCCACAGAGTGATATGATAAAAAAAATGCTCACTATTCTCCAGTCTCAGCTTGACATTTTGGGAAATGGAGAGTGCAATGCAGTTCAGTCTGTGTGCTTTCTCACAGAGAGGAAAAATAAACTAAAAATACTAGAAAGCTGATGACCTTGGGTGTCGCGAATATTTCCTAGCAGTGGGCTTAAAGGCACTATTGGTATAGGTCTCAAAGTAGAGGTATAGATCCTCAGAAATTTATACCAATAAAAGTATTAGGGTGTGGGGGAGAGGGGGGAGAAGAAGGAAACAGACTATGAAAAATATTTTTGCAAATAATAAGGTGCCAAATAATTCCAAGGGGAAATAGCAATTCTTTTTATAGCTGTTTCCAGTCACATCATCTAACATAGAAAAATCAGGAGCAGACTGATAGATTGAGTGAGTCTCTATCTGATCAGCTTAAGCACCATCTGGTAGATTGGTCCAGAATGAGCATTGACAGCAGCAATGACAGGCATTTCATCTTCCTGACCAGAATTACAAAAATAAAGCAGTTAAATTAAAGATTTTATATGCCCTTTCTAGAAATAAGATTATATTAATTATACAATTTATAATTTAAGTTTTAGCACAAAATGTCAGAGAAAACACAGTCAGAAATGCACAAAACATTAGGAGAATAAAATCTACATTTGTCACTCAAGAGATTTATATTATCCAGATAGATCAATATCCTTGTCGCCCATTGCAATCATTTATTTGTATACAGTTGTTTTACTGAATGTATGAATCCTTTAATTAACCACTCAGTCTGGTGGGCCAAGCAATGATTGCAATGGGGTATTACTTAATATTTAAATCAAGTTCCACTTAAATGGGATTTTTTCCCTCCTCATATTTCACGTCATAAACATTTTGAAAATAGATTTTTGACAGCATAATAGATAAAATATGTCTTGTACCAATGTTTGATAAACTTATTATTCTATAAGCAAGTTCTAATTTAAGAAACAGGGGAAGAGTCAATGTGGTCCATAGGGCAGGTCACCATCTAGGTTGAAGGGAGTATGCTATACGTATCCTTCTTGATGTACAGGGTTACCAAATAGTCATAATATCTACCCTATTATCTAAAAAAAAATCATAATTTCTTCATTAGACATTGTAATGGTATCATAACTTTTTGGTCTCCCTGTATATCTGTAGCAGAACGAGGGAAGCCCAGTTCACAATCTTATAATGAAAGTACTTTACTCCCAAAACTTCCAAATAAGGCGGAATACTAGCAAAATTGTATCTAAAGATAAGTACTCCTGCACACACACACATTTTTGTACATTGCTCTGACTCCAGAACTTTTATGAGATTGTGGACAGAACAAGTACCCAAGCTGGCCACAGTCACATGTGCCTATTTGGTCTGCTGCTAACAGATGGGGCCGGGCGAGGATGGGTGTGATAGGATCACGGAGCTTGGTGCGAGACAGGACACGAGTTCTCTCTTGCACCACACTTGACAAAAGTCAAGCAAAACAAGGTGTTCAATTCACCATAAAAGGTCAATCGTAAACCATCTTCAATATCTCAGCAACTGGTTGCGCAGCAATATTAGCAGATATCAACTCCCCCAAGAAATAATAATAAGCCCTTTATTTGATATAGCACTTTTCACGTCTTCTAGTGTCAAAGCGCTTCACAGAATATACTATAAAGTGAATTGACTGTATGTTTGTGGGCAAAACGTGGCAGAAAGAAAGTAAGAATCATATTAAGAACACTGCTGTGTGTTGGAAATAATCTAGCAGAATTCCAGCAATAGTAACAGCAGATTTAGAAACAATATTAAATAAATCTAGGTGTAATTGTTCGTATGGCCACCTTCCCTAAAATATATGCTGCCCATCTCAGAAAATATTGTGAATTACGATGCAAAACTATGAGTCAAAGGTCAGCTCTAACTAGATGGCCTGAAGTTTTAAGACCAGACACACATTTCAGCCAATGAGCAAACTCCAAAAACTTCAAATCCTCTACGATGTCAAGCTAAATATAAATGTAGACTTGGATGTTCCAGTCCATCACAATCCTGCTGCACCTATAAAATCACAATACTATTTCCTAATACACCCTATCCCTCACCAATCAAAATGTTTTCCCTGATTTGGTTGACATTTTAAAAAAACTGGTCAATGACAATGGAAATGTTGTTTTAGCAAGGAAAAAAATACCAGCAAGACAGAAAAAAGGCAGAGTAGCATTGGTGTTTCCTTGGCAATAATACATCATTTATTTTGTTTGTATTGCCTCCAACAGAGCGATTATATGGCAATTTTGCAGTGCTTCTTCTGCCTCCATCAAGGAGATACCTAGATATCAATCATGTCTGCATTGATTGTTGTAGTTAAGCAATAGGGAGCAAAGCAGCAAAAATTGACTGCTTTTTAATTCTATAATTTGTTGAATATTAGCCTCATCAGTTTTAATATATTAGAAATTCAACACTAATATCCTGATATTATATAATGACATTCCTAACTGAATTAAATTTTTTGATGTGATAAGGTGCCAAAAAAATGCAAGTTCTTATTTATCAGATAAAGTTACTTTCTTTGATGACAGTTTTTGTGTTAGATGTGCTAAAGTTGAACAATATTTTAAAATTAGCTTCCTCAGACCTGCTTTATATAATGCAAAATCCTACCTGTTAGAAGCATTGATAGCACCACATATATATAAATAATCCTTGTATTTAATATAGCGCTTTTCACGACTTCGAGACTTCTCAAAGAGCTTCACAGAATACCCTGTAAAGTGAATTGACTGTATATTTGTAGGCGAAACATGGCAGCCAATTGCGTACAGCAGTGCCCCACAAGCAGTCGCAGATTGAGTGATTAAATTATTATCTTGTTTTGTTTTTCTCTTGAGGGATTATTATCAGGTGTGTGGAGTAAAGAAATTTGCCCAAGATTTTGCCCTTTCGGGAATCAAACCCAGGTCTCTCGCTTGCGAGTGCTCTAACCACTGAGCTACAGGACTCGACATAAACAGTTTAAGTTAATTGAATGTAGTCTAGTAATAATATTAGGTTGCCAATCTGGTATTCTTTAATCATGGTATGGATATAAAAATGGGCCACGTACCTTTTGGGAAAATTCCTCTTTCACTCTTAAGTTATTCTCCTCAGAAACAGCTGGGGGTGGAGTTGGGAACTCTAATGGTAAAAAGTATTCCTCAGTCTGTACTCCTTTAGTCGTGTTGGGTACGGTAGCTAAAGTGTAGAAGAAATAAGAACAACTTAGATCAATCACCTTTTAATTATCAGATCTATTCTATCCAGATTTAGTTCTTAAAATCAATACTGTATAAGTATCATCAGCCAAGTTCAATTTTATAGACAAAAGGGAAAACTAACTTAACCATTATCTGAAGGCATCAAATATGGAAAGTAAACAGCAGAAAATGCTGCAAATACACAATAGTGCAATCAAGATCATAGAAAAAGATAGGGTAATATTTTGCATATGTCATTTCATGAGAATTTGGGGAATAAGGCAGCAGAAGCTTCCTTATAGATTAAGGAGGGCAAAAAAAAACCTAACCAAGGAAATAATACAAGGAAATAATAATATTGGGTAGAAGTGAAAAATTCAAATCCACTAAATTTCATTTTTTTCTGGTTTTATTCCAGATTTTCCAGCAACTTGTTTTTTCAAGAATCATTCGGAGGGCAGTACATCTCATAAAATGTATCTATTGTTTAAAAAAAAGGCCTTACATTGTACAAAACGTCACTCAGGATATTAATCTAGTGAAATGAAGTCAGCAGAGATTATAACTTTTTTTTCTTTTAAATAAACATTTTCTGGATTTTAGCTCCATTCTTCCACTCCTTTCCTAAAGCTGGTGAATAATGTTGTGGTTTGGTTGTATGGGTGTCAGAGGACTCCAGCACATCCCCTAAATGACCATTCATCTTTGTAAGTAAGCTTGGACAAAGAATTTTGTTTGTCTATTTCACCATTTTTTTGGTCAGACAGGTATCTGACACCGGCGGAAACCCATCACCATGCTTAAGAGTATTCAAATCAAACTGAGAATTCCATGTTTTCCACCTAAACATGGAAATTTCGGAGATATCTGTTGGAATGGACCCCCCAGAAGGTATTAGGCACAGGCTGGCAAAAGCTAAGGCTTGGGGATCCCAGAGTGTACGTTGGGATACTGCTGGAGTCTAACCAGCTAAATCCGTACAACTTGCCATTGAGAGTATTGCCTGACAAGCTTTCCTGCTGCTTTTCCAGCTAGGACCACCTTACCAGTAAGGGCTTTGGCTTGCAGGGTTAACAGGAGCTGAGTGGGATGATTCCCTGCCCTGAGTGATTGGTCTGCCATTCAAAGTCCTGCCGATGAGCCAGGCTGGCTGTGCTGTCACCAGCAGTGCCCTAGAGTACCGTGGACCTCCTGTTTCAGGATCTGGACTACCGAGATCACCACAGAGGGTTGGCTCAATTCTGATATGCCGTTGCCAAATATGTTATCTTGGAGCAGGTTCCGCTTCCAGCAAATAGCAACAAGAAGGGTACAACTTGACCTGAGGCCAACTGTAGCCTCCTGACTAAGATTGGATAGCTCAGGCCAGACTAGGGATCAAACCTAGGATCTTCCGAGTCTGTGTGGGTTTATTACGTTACCACATACATCACCTGGTATAGTTATACACCGAACCATCAGTTCTTTTTCTTTTAAAAAATAATAAAATCTCAAAATCTTCCTCTCCCCAAATTATACTGGATGATAACTCATAAATTTGAATGACAAATTTCTTATCTATAGTTTTCTTTTTAGTTAAAAGAAGTAACCTTTGTTTAGATTGAGATGATTAGTTTCTAAACATAAAATACTAAATTTATAATAATAATAATCTTTGACATAGAGC